>NC_134360.1:150884810-152224810 GCF_048569485.1 Anomaloglossus baeobatrachus | reverse complement strand
AATTAAAAATATGTGGACTCCCGCTGCATTTTTTGTATTGGTAGCTAAGGGTATCCAAGCAGCTACTGGCTGCTAACCCCCACTGCTTGGTGTTACCTTCACTGGCAATGGAAAACCCAGAGAAGCATTTTTTATTTTTTTTTTAAGTTTTTTGCCAAAAAAACTAAAAAAAAAAAAAAAAACTAAAAAAAATAAAAAAAAATGACGTGGGCTTCACCATAATTTTGTATGTTAGCCAGGTGCAGCAGGCAGATACGGCTGCCTCCAACCCCCAGCTGCCTATTTGTACCCGGCTGGGAACTAAAAATATAGGGAAGCCCTTTTTTTAATTATTTAATGAATTTCATGAAATAATTAAAAAAAAAAAAAAAAAAAAAAACTACATGTGCTTCGCCCCATTTTTTTGGCCAGCCATGTACAACTAGGCAGCTGGGGATTGGAATCCCAGCACAGGTTGGCCCAAGCTTTCTGGGCCCCTCCGCTGGGAATTGCAGTCTGCAGCCGCCCCAGAAAACAGTGCTTTCATAGAAGCGCCATCATCTTCACCATAATTTTGTATGTTAGCCAGGTGCAGCAGGCAGATACGGCTGCCTCCAACCCCCAGCTGCCTATTTGTACCCGGCTGGGAACTAAAAATATAGGGAAGCCCTTTTTTTAATTATTTAATGAATTTCATGAAATAATTAAAAAAAAAAAAAAAAAAAAAACTACATGTGCTTCGCCCCATTTTTTTGGCCAGCCATGTACAACTAGGCAGCTGGGGATTGGAATCCCAGCACAGGTTGGCCCAAGCTTTCTGGGCCCCTCCGCTGGGAATTGCAGTCTGCAGCCGCCCCAGAAAACAGTGCTTTCATAGAAGCGCCATCATCTGGCGCTGTATCAAACTCTTCCAATAGCCCTGATGCCGGGTGGCTCTCTGGGTAATAAGGGGTTAATACTAGCTTTGTTTTACTAGTTAATATTAAGCCAGAGATTCTTAATGTCAGGCAAGTTTGACCCGGGCATTAAGAATCTCCAATAAAGAGTTAAAAAAAAAGACACCACACAGAGAAAAAAATACTTTAATAGAAATAAAAACACAGACACACTTAGAGCCTCCATGTTTATTACTCCCTCTCACCCCTCCACGATCCTGGTCTTCTGTCTTCTTTCTCCTTCAACCGATGCAGCTCTGCTACATCAGACAGCACTGCATGGGAGGAAGACGCTACTGCTCCCGTGCAGGCTAATCACTCAGTGAGTGAGCAGAGGCTGCGGGTTGTAAGCGGTGATGTCACCGCTGCCACCGTTGCAATAGTAACCTGAGAGGCGGGTTACTATAGCAACGGTAATCTCCAATTACCTGATTCCCGGTGCCGCTATTCACCAGCTGTGGCATCCAGTCCCTGCATGTGGGCTAACTCTGTAAAGAGCGCCGACATGCCGGAATGGGGAGCCAAGGATGTGCCCAAGCATCTCGCCGGTACACGGAGATGCTCGAACAAGCACCGCGTACCGGAGAGATGCACTTACAGGACCTAGCATGACATCATAGCCATGTGACCAGTCTATAGCCAATGAGATGATCGGAAGGAGAAGCGGCAGGAGACAGAGTCTGCAGGACGCTTTGCGGGACCTGTAAGTATAATGGCAATGTTTATTAACTGTATGTGTATATGCATAATGTGTTTGTATGTGTTTATGTTTGTCTGACATTGTTTTCAATGGTGTTCGAAGGTGTTCTTCGAACGTTCGACGAACACACCCGCCGTTCGACGAACTGAACCAAACTTGAACACTAGGGGGGTGGCTGTAACGCCTGCCTGGATCAACAGACTTAGGTGGGATGTAATGGACAGACTAGAGGGAAGCCACTCACCAAGCAGGACCCCCAGAACTCTGAAACCCTTTAACCCCTATACAGGGATTTGGAATTACACAGGGCCCTGGAGATCACTACCTGTGCAAGGCTGCAATCTGATGAGAGTAGTCGTCAGGCAGGGTAAAACCAGGAATAGCAGAACAGGGACAGAATCGGCAGGCAAGGACGTAATCAGAAAACGTAGCAGAAGTCAAATCCGGATCGGGCAGCGAGGTACAAAAACAGCAGGCAGAAGGGTAGTCAGAAAACACGCAGAAGTCAGCACACAGGAATCACAAAACAGAATAGGGTGGACCCGGAGCCAGGAAATCAAAACTATCTCTGGCAGAGGTCAGTAGACAGGAGGGGAACTAAGACGGGTGTGGTGTCTTCCCATTGGCTGTAGCTGAACGCTGGCAACTTCAGCTGGAGGACACACGCCACCCACAGTCAGCCAGTGGAACTGCAGATCCCAAGATAACCCAGCACAGTGGATGATCGGAGCCTGCACCCACCGGTGCCGCTGGCATCGACTCCTCTCCCATTACCAGCACCATCCACGTCAAGAACACGGCATCGCCTGGCGATCGGAGCAGAAGTCGCTGGAGCGGACTCTGGGGGTAACGTAACAGTACCCCCCCCTCCATGAGTGGCCTCCGGACCCTCAAAACCCAGCTTGCCAGGAAATTGGAGGTCAAACCACCAGACCAGACCCTTAGCATGAATATCGCTCGCAGGAACCCAAGACCTCTCCTCAGAGCCGTAACCCCTCCAATGCACCAAATACTGTACCGTCCCTCTGACAATATGGGAATCAAGTATTCTCTGTACCTCATACTCCAAGTTACCTTCAACCAAAACAGGAGGAGGGGGGCACTGACTGGGTGAATGGGGACATGATATAACTTGAGGAGGGACTTATGGAACACATTCGATATCTTAAAGGATGGGGGGAGTTGCAGGCAGAAAGCTGTGGGATTAATTACCTCGATTATCTCGTAAGGTCCAATAAATCTTGGACCCAGCTTAGCGGAAGGGACTTTGAGTTTAATATTCCGTGTTGATAACCATACCTTGTCCCCAACTCCAAGGCTAGGGTCCTTGGAACGTCTCTTATTAGCAGAGGAGGCTTGACCACCCTTTGCCTTCTTCAAGTTCTCTTTCATTTCAGACCAGATAGCCTTCAGTTTGTCCACAGTTGATTCAGCCTCAGGAGAATCCACCACAGCGTAAGAAAAAGAACCAAAACGTGGATGCAACCCTAAATTGCAGAAAAAGGGGGTAGTTTTGATGGATTCCTGATTCTAATTATTGATGGCGAACTCAGCTAGCGGCATATATTCCACCTAGTCAGACTGACGGTCAGACTCATAACACCGGAGATATTGTTCAAGGGTTTGATTGGAACGTTCAGTCTGACCATTGGTCTCTGGGTGGTAGGCAGATGAAAAAGATAGCTCTATATTGATCTTTTTACAAAACGCCCTCCAGAATTTCGAGACGAACTGTGTTTCTCGGTCAGAAACAATATTTTCCGGAATCCCGTGTAACCACACAATATGCCTAATAAACAACTTGCTAAGAGTTTCAGAATTGGGTAATACGGACAGAGGAGCAAAATGACACTGTTTGTTGAATCTATCCACTACTACCCAGATACAAGTCTTCCCTTCTGAGGGTGGAAGGTCAGTGATGAAGTCCATGGAGAGATGTGTCCAAGAGCTTACTGGAGTAGGTAGGGACTGGAGAAATCCAGCAGGGCGGGTACGGGGTGCCTTGTCTCGAGCACAAGTTTCACAAGCCAGTACATATTCCTTACAATCTTTCGCTACGGTTGGCCACCAAAAATTCCTGGTTACTAGTCGGAGGATATTGCCTATACAAGGGTGGACTGCAAGCACAGAATTGTGGGATTCCTAGAGTACCCGTAGGCGAAGTGAGGGGGCGACAAACAGTTTATGGACAGGAGTAGTTTCAGGAGCTTGGTCTTGGGTATTATGGACCTCTCTTATCAAATCTAAGGAAACAGATGACATAATGCCTTTAGCTAAAATATGCACTGGTTCAGAGTTTTCAGACTGAGAGGGGCAGAAGCTACGGGAAAGTGCATCAGCTTTTGTGTTCTTGGAACCGCGCCGCAATGTTGCCACAAAATCAAATCTGGAGAAGACCAATGCCCACCTAGCTTACCTAGGATTGAGTCTTTTAGCAGATTCCAGATAAGTGAGGTTCTTATGGTCTGTGATGACTTTGACCTTATGTTTGGCGCCTTCGAGGAAGTGGCGCCATATCTCGAAGGCCATTTAATTGCCAACAGCTCACGATTACCAATGTCATAATTTCTTTATGTGGGAGAAAACTTGCGGGAAAAGAAGGCACAAGGACGAAGCTGAGTGAGAGATGGAGTACCTTGTGATAGCATCGCTCCCACTCCAACCTCGGATGCATCGACTTCTACAATAAACGGACGCATAAGGTCAGGCTGAACCAGAATCAGGTCTGAGGAAAAACATTCTCTTAATGTAGAGAAGGCATGGATCGCCTCTGGCTTCCAATTAACCACATCAGCCCCCTTTTTAGCCAAATTGGTGAGGGGTTTTCCAATTTTGGATAAATCTCTAATAAATTTGCAATAATAATTAGCAAACCCAAGGAAACGCTGCAAGGCTTTCAGAGACTTGGGTTGCACCCACTCCTTAATCGGTTGAATCTTAGAGGGATCCATGCAGAAGCCTTCTGCAGACAATATATAACCCAGAAAATTAAACTCTGCCTCAAAAAACCCACATTTCTCATATTTAGCAAATAGGGAGTTCTCCCTGAGTCTTTGGAGTACAGTGCATACATGTTGGACATGTGACGTACCATCAGGAGAATAAATCAGGATGTCATCCAGATAGACCACCACATATTGACCACAAATATCTCTGTAAATGTCATTAACAATGTTCTGAAAGACAGCCGGCTCATTACTTACCCCAAAAGGCATTACCAAGTACTCAGTGTCCCTCTGTAGTGTTAAATGCCATTTTCAACACATTTCCTTCTCTGATGTGGATTAGGTTATATGCTCCCCTGAGATCCAGCTTGGTAAAACACCGGGCTCCTATGAGCTGGTTAAAGAGATTGGGGATGAGTGGCAGAGGGTACTGATTCTTTATAGTAATAGCATTAAGTTCACGGTAGTCAATACAAGGTCTGAGGCCACGATCTTTTTTATCAACGAAAAAGAATCCAGCGCCGACTGATGACCTGGATGGTGTGATAAACCCTCTCTGCAGACTGTCTGCTATATAATCTTTCCTGGCCTGACACTCCAGACCAGAAAGATTGAAAGATTATACATTTTATCCTTGGGGAGTCGGGAATTGGGGACCAAATCTATGAGGCAGTCATCATCTCTGTGCGGAGGTAATTTTTCAGATCCAGATACAGAAAACACATCAGCAAATTCCCTGAATGAATAAGGTATGAAGATAGGTTCAGCTCTAGTCTGGTTAACAGATAAAGACATACACGTCTCCTGACACTCAGGGCTCCAGCGCACAATCTCACCCTGGTGCCAGTCTATAACCGGGTTATGTTGCGCAGCCATGGCATGCCCAATACCACTGCTGACATCAGATTCTCAAGAACAAAAAATGACACTGATTCTACATGCAGAGCACCAACAAGCATGGAGATCTCTGGAGTTACAAAAGTATCCACACCCTGAGTGAGAGGAGTACTATCAATAGCAGATATTCTAATAGGTGCATTCAACCTTAGCAAAGTCAAACCCAGCTCTTTTGCTACAATAGTGCCTATGAAATTAGCTGCAGAGCCACAATCAACAAAGGCCTGCAGTCATAAAGATTTTCCCTGGTGAGACAATGAGACAGGTAACATTAACCTCATAGGGTCTGCAGTGAGTACCTGGGCACCTGAGTGGGTATCTTGGGGCCCACTCAAGTGGTGCTACTGCCTTGGAAGTGATTGCCTCTGAGATCCAGGCACTCCATGTTTGGCTCCACAACGTGATCTGCTCCCTTGCTGTCGACGGGACTCTGGACACGATGAGGTAGGTGCTGCAGGGGCTTGAACCTGAGCAGACCTGAGATCCTGCACTTGCCGTGCAAGTCCATGAATAAGGCCAGAAAGGGTGTGCACCTGGTTTAGCACAGCATGGAGAGAATCCATTTTTTTTTCTCTCTCCTTGTTAGATGGGCCAGAGATAATGAAACGCCTGCCTGGATCAACATACTCAGGTGGGATGTAATGGATAGAGTAGAGGGCAGCCACTCACCAAGCAGGACCCCCAGAACCCTGAAACCCTTTAACCCCTAAATAGGGATTTGGAATTACACAGGGCCCTGGAGATCACTACCTGTGGAAGGCTGCAGTCCGATGAGAGTAGTCGTCAGGCAGGGTCAAACCAGAAATAGCAGAACAGAGACAGAATCGGCAGGCAAGGACATAATCAGAAAACGTAGCAGAGGTCAAATACGGATCGGGCAGCGAGGTACAAAAACAGCAGGCAGAAGGGTAGTCAGAAAACACACAGAAGTCAGCACACAGGAATCACAAAACAGAATAGGGCGAACCAGGAGCCATGAAATCAGAACTATCTCTGGCAGAGGTCAGCAGACAGGAGGGGAACTAAGAAGGGTGTGGTGTCTTCCCATTGGCTATAGCTGAACGCTGGCGACTTCAGCTGGAATACACACACCACCCACAGTCAGCCAGTGGTACTGCAGATCCCAAGATAACCCAGCCCAGTGGATGATCGGAGCCTGCACCCGCCGATGCCGATGGCATCGACTCCTCTCCCTTCACCAGCACCATCCACGGCAGGAACACGGCGTTTCCTGGCGATCGGAGCAGAAGTCGCTGGAGCGGACTCCGGTGGTGACGTAACAGTGGCTCATCACTAGTGACGACTGTCTGGACTTTACAGGAAATGGTTTTCCTTCCTCATTCTCCTGTTTCCTCCTCTTCCTTTGGGACTACCACCTCCTCTTGCAGACTATTATAGTGTGCTCCTACATGTAGATGAGTGGAATAGTGATGCTAATGATGGTATCGTCAGCGCTATCTTTGTAGTTATTTTGAAACTGTGAAGGAGGGTACAGTGGTCCTTCATCTGTGCTCACTCCATAATTGTGATTTGTCACACATCTGCACTGCGTAGTCCCAGGCTATGCATCATTGTATAGTGCACCAGGGCTTGCTGATGCCGTGACAGTCGCTGCAATATGTGTAGAGTGGAATTCCACCATTTCAGCACACAACAACTGGTAAACCGGTAGGCTGAAATACCTTTGTAGCATTGCAACTCGAGTAGCCCTGGGGTGCGAACGGCAGAAGTTAGCACACAGCGGCAGTGCATTCTGAAGCAGCACATCCAAGCAGGAATTGTGGCCTACACATTTCTGTACAACCAGTTTGAGGATGTGAGCCATTCAAGGCACATGTGTGATGGCGTCCAAGTGTAGTGCCACCACCAGGCTTGTACCGGTATCGCACATGACCTTCCCTGGCTCCAAGTGTAGTGGAGACAGCCGTTGATCAAAATTGGCCTGGATAGTGGTCTAAAACTCTTCAGCTGTGTGACTTACACACAGGATGTGGTCTGGCAATTCAATTTTAAAAATCAAGAGGTGCGTGAGTGACAGGAATAGGCCTCTTGCTCCCACACCCCTGTCAGTACAGACAAGACACAGCATAGAGAACCATTTTGTAGTCTGGAGATTTAAAAACATTTCAGGCAGCATCAGGACATCATTTCCCCATATTGTCTTTGCACAGCAGGGAGGTATGTACCATGGAGGAAACCAGGTGATCCAGCTCTACTGGGGCAAAGTCCGGCATGCAGGGATAACACTCTGGCAGTGCAAGGGTCCAATGAAAGAGAAGAAAAAATGTCCAGCTTCCGGAATATTAGTAAAACTGCTGCAATTTTATTTAAGGACGTGAAAATTGACACAATGACATAAATAGGGAGCCCATATGTGGCGTAAGGCTACGCGTTTCAAACGCTGCCTGCGTTCTTTGTCAAGCCAGCTTGACAAAGAACGCAGGCAGTGTTTGAAACGTGTAGCCTTACGCCACATATGGGCTCCCTATTTTAGTCATTGTGTCAATTTTCACGTCCTTAAATAAAATTGCAGCAGTTTTACTAATATTCCGGAAGCTGGACATTTTTTCTTCTCTTTCACAGGTATGTACCATGCAACACACAGGATATGGCCTGGCATTTCAATTTTAAAAATAAAAATGGGAATGAAGGACAGGATTAGGCCACTTGCTCCCAGACCTCTGCCAGTACAGGGAAAACACAGCTTGGAGACTTATCTTGTAGTCTTGAGATTTAAAAACATTTTAGGCAGATAGAAGGACGGTGGCATCAGTTGCCCCGCCCCACCATTTCCCCATATTGTCTTTGCACAGCAGAGACGTATGGTCCACACAGGATGTGGCCTGGCATTTCAATTTTAAAAATCAAGCGGTGCATGACTGATAGAATTAAGCCTTTTGTTGGTTGATGCAACACAAGATTTAGTCTGGCATTTCTATATAAAGAGGTAGAGGTCTATCCGGTTTGCTTTTGGGGAGCATCATAGGATATCGCTATAGATTATGGCAAACTTTTTTTCAAATAATGTTTTAATAAATTGGTGAATGAGGGCTATAGTCGGGGGTGTTTGTTCAAATACATTTTTTTTTTAATATTTCTATTGGATTAGTAATTGGATTGTCTGCTAGATGCCCACCCATTACAAATACCAGGGCTTGATGCCAGCTGGCATCAACTCCATATATTACCCTGTTTGCAACCACACCAGGGCAATGAGAATAGCTGAGTAAAGTACCTAATTTGGTGTATCTAATAGATGTGCCACCTCTGGGGCGACTGGAGACTGCTATCTTTAGGCTTGGAAGGACTAAATAACCATGGCCCTTCCCACTCTAAATATAGCAGGCATTAATTGTCTGCTGTCCCCTGGTTGGTTTTGAAAAAACAGGAGGGGCATCCTATGCCATTTTTTTTAATTATTTATTTAAATAATTAAACAAAATCTGTGTGGGATACCCTCTGTTTTGGATAGCAAGCCAAGAGAGAGCTGAGGGTTGCAGCTCGCATCTGCTGCTGTACCTGTGCTGGTTATGAAAATGAGAGTGGGACCCTACATTATTTTTTTCTAAAATTAATCATTAATTGTGCTAAGTAGCTGTACAAGCTATCTGCTATCTTTCCATCTATTTGTCAATCTATTCTATCTATCATTTATCTTTCATTTTCTAGTTTTTCACTTCTTTTACACATAAAAAAAAATGATTACAGTAAAATCCTATTTTTTCGGCATGTGTCACATAGATGCCAATCGTGTGATGTCTGTATTTGACCCATACTGTCAGCAAAAAACTGACTTGCCTCCATGTGAGTTAGACTAGGTTCACATTTCCGTCAATTTGTATCAGTCACAATCCGCGGCTCTGGTAAACAACAGAATCCATTTGGCGGATTCCGTTGTTCCCATATAGGCTAGGTTAACATTTCCGTCAATTTGTATCAGTCAAAATTTGGGGCTCTAGTAAACAACGGAATCCGTTTGGCAGATTCCATTGTTCCCATATACTTGTATGAGCGGCGGATTGTGACTGATGATGCTGCATTGCATCCTCCGCCCGACTGATCAGTCGTGGAACGACTGACCGTCGGGCGGCAGGAACGCACCATGTAGCGTTTTTTGAGCAGCGGAATCCGTTAGATTCCGCTGCACATGCTCTCTCTCGGCGACCGAACGATCAGCTGATCACCCGGCGGCTGGCATCTGTGAGCGATCATCTGATGACCCGGCGGCCGGCTAATGTGAGCGATCAGCTGATCGCTCTCATTATCCGGCCACCGGAAGATCATCTGTTCGCTCTCAAAAGCCGGTGGCCGGCTATTGTGAACAATCAGCTGATCGCTCTCTCTTTCACGTTTTACAATGGAATTTGACAATGAATTCTATTCTTGTCATCTGTTATGCAGCGCATCAGTCACAAGCGTCAAGCAACGCATGTGACTGATGCAAAACAACGGAAATGTAAATCTAGCCATACTTGTATGAGCGGCGGATTGTGACTGATGACGCTGTGTTGCATCCTCCGCCTGACTGATCATTCGTGGAACAACTGACCGTCGGGTGGCAGAAATGCAGCATGTAGCGTTTTTTGAGCAGCGGAATCCTTTGTATTCTACTGCGCATGCTCTCTCTCGGCGGATGAACGATCAGCTGATCGCCCTGCAGCCACCTTCTGTGAGAGATCAGCTGATCACCCGGTGGCTGGCTAATGTGAGCGATCAGCTGATCACCCAGCAGCCGGCTAATGTGAGTGATCAGCTGATCACCCAGCAGCCGGCTAATGTGAGTGATCAGCTGATCACCCGGCAGCCGGCTAATGTGAACGATCAGCTGATCACCCGGTGGCCGGCTAATGAGAGCGATCAGCTGATCGCTCTCATTAGCCGGCCGCCGGGAGATCATTTGTTTGCTCTTAAAAGCCGGTGGCCGGTTATTGTGAACAATCAGCTGATCGCTCTCTCTCTCTCACGTTTTACAACGGAATCCGACAATGAATTCTATTCTTGTCATCCGTTGTACAACGCATCAGTCACAAGCTTCAAGCAACGCATGTGGCTGATGCAAAACAACGGAAATGTGAACCTAGCCTTACCCGCACACGCAGGTGTTTCACATGGATACTTGGTCCGGGTAAAAACACTGAAGTGTCAAGCTTTCGCTTGACTTTAACTAGTGTGTGTGTGAACATGCTGCCAACAGGTGTCACAACGGAGACCACACAGACCAGAGACATTGAAGTGTGAAGGAGGCCTTAGGCTGTGCTTAATTAGGATCAGATTCCATCAGGAGACTTTTCAAACATGTCTATTGGAACAAAGGAAAGTGAATGTTCTTCCACTTTCCCACCAGACATGTTTTTAAAGTCCCAAAGAAAATGCTCAAAACACTGAACTGAACACAAGCAAAATGGTGTTTACAATATAAATAAAAAGGGAAAGTATTTCTAGAATAATTAAAGCAATTGTTTTTTAAGCAGATCTGGCCCCCCAAAAAACTCATCAAAAACATCTTTAAAAATGTCCCCTTTCACATATCCTAAAGAAAACAAAGGTATAAATAACAGTCTTAGGTGTGTTTCACATTTAATAATTTTGGAAACAGTGCGGCAGCTTTTTAGATAATGTTTGAGGCAAAGACAGAATTGTATGTAAAAGTAATGTAAATCTAATGTGGAAATGAAAAGATGTTGAAATATTCTTCCCAATCCCACAGGATCTACTGTATTTCTGTGCAGCTTAAAAACTTAAGTGACATTCTCCAAATATGATGTAAAACAACCTTTAGGGCTTGTGCACACGTTGCGTAATTTCATGCGTTTACGCTGCGTTTAGCACTGCAGTGTAAATGCATGCGTCCTGCATTCAAAACACAATCTATGTAGATTGTGCATGAGACGGGTGCACGTTGCTTTTTTGAACGCAGCGTTTTGAGTGTCAAAATTTTGACCCAATCCATGCGTTCAAAAATGCAGCATGTCAATTCTTTTGTGCGCTTTGGATGCAGCTCCCACTCTGCCTATGGTGGGGGCAACATCCCAAGCGCATGAAAATCAGCATTTTATTTTGCTGAAACACTGCATCCATTAAGCAGTGTTTCTGTAGCGATTTGAAGCGCACATGTGCTGTCAAATCGCTGCAGAAATTTCAACATGTAAGTGTGCACAAGCCCTGAAGAGCCCGTTACACGCGTCGATTTATTGTGCGTTCGCATGTGCGATCACACCCACCCCCATCATTTGTGCGTTATGGGCAATTTGTTGCCCGTGTCGCACAAAGTCGGTAACCCCCATCACACGTACTTACCTCCTTTAAAACCTCGCTATGTGCGGCGAACATCCTCTTCCTGAAGGGGGAGGGACATTTGGCGTCACAGCGACGTCACACAGCGGCCACCCAATAGAAGCGAAGGGGCGGAGATTAGCGGGACGTAACATTCCGCCCACCTCCTTCCTTCCGCATTGCCGGCGGCGGCAGGTAAGCAGCAGTTCATCGTTCCCGGGGTGTTACACGGAGCGATATGTGCTGCCTTGGGAACAATGAAGAACCGGCGCGCAGAAGGATGAACGACTTTTTGAAAATGAGCGACGTGTCAACGAGCAACGATAAGGTGAGTATTTTTGCTCAGTGGCACAGTGGCTCATAGCTGTCACACGCTACGATATGCCAAACGATGCTGGATGTGCGTCACTAACGACGTGACCCCGACGACATATCGTTAGATATATCGTAGCATGTAATGGGTCCTTTGACCTTAATTTTACCTTGGCTTCATGAAAAATAAAAATCTCAGGAAAAGTTAGCTGATGACTTACCACTCTCCGGCATTATAGCTGCACAACAAAGTGTTGCACACAGAAGCAGAATGATGAATTGTAACATAGACATCCTGAGGTTTCCAGTACGGTTGTGTCTCCAGCTTACTGCCTTTCTCTCCACGGCTCAATGAATGCAGCAGTGAAATGAAAAGAAATACTCTTGTTTCTTACTGCAATTGTTTAAACTAACCATTTACTGATGCTGCAAGAGCAAACAGTACATAGGTTACCTAACATGTCTGCAGAAATCATTTGATCAATCTGAAAACATTTACTGTTTAAACAAAGATCACATTTATTTGCACTCTGAGCTGGACATGTACAACAAAAATACAAGACCAAAAGCATGGAAAATTTGCTAAACCGTGACATACAATAATAAGAGTTATTCCCTAATTGAGCTGGTCGAACTCGCAAAAATCAGGACCCGCAGCTCAGTGCTAAATTTAAAAAAAACAATCGGCTCCGGAATCTGGTACTCATATGAGTCTATGGGGCCAGAATCCAAAGATTAAAAACATTGGTGGAATGGATGGGGGGGGTAGGAGTGCACGCGGTGTACTTACTGAGGCTGTGTCATGGAGGCACACTCCTTCCGGGTCATGCTTTCCCTTCTGGAGCCAACAATTGAATATTCACTGCTTTTACCGCGTGTGTAATTGGTTGCAGTTAGGCGCGCCCCTACCCTGAGTGGCAGTGTGTCAACTTACTGTAACCAATCACAGGAGTCAGGACGGCTGGTGGGCAAGGAAAGTAGTGAAAGTGCCTGTGGGTCAGTATGGGGTATAAAGATAAATTAATAAATAAAATAATTGGGGCAGGTTCCCCCAAATTCTGCTGCCAGAACAGATAAAGCCCATGGCTGCAGCCCCAAGCCGTCAAGCTTTATCTGTGCTGTGTATCAAAATAAGATCGGAGTCACATGTGCGAGGGACTCGCAGCACATCATCCAGCAGCTGCACACTCTCCTGACAGGAGCGTGCCGGTACATAGAAAAACATGCTACCGACCCGCTCTTGTCAGAAGAGAGTGCGGCTGTGCTGGGTGATACGATGTGAGACTAGCGCAAGTCCCTCGCAAGTGTGACTCCGGCCTAAGAAACCACATGCGTTTTGTTTTTTTTTTATTATTATTATTTAAATAAATAATTAAAAAAAAACAACTCGTGTGGTTCCCTCCAATTTTACCAATGATACCCAGCCAAAATAAAGCTAGCTGGGGGCTGGTTTTCTCAGCCTGCAGCTGACCGGTATTGCCGCATCCATTAGATGTGAGGATCCCGGTGCTTTACAGGTTTTTCCCGAATTGCCCTGGTGCGTTGGCAATCGGGGTAATTAGGGGTTAATAACAGTGCACAGCTGCTACTAAACCCTAGGTTAGTAATGGCACAGGCGTTTATGAGATATCTGCATCACTAACCTGTAAATGAAAGTAAATAAGCACAAACACAGAGAAAAAATCCTTTATTTGGAATAAAATACAAAAGCACACCCTATTTCACCACTTTATTAACCCCCTAAACACCCCAGATCTGGTGTAATGCACACGAGATCCCACTCGGCTTCCAGAGAACACGACCGCTGGCTGTGAGAGTAGACATTGCTTGAGCCATGATGAGCGATGACTACAGGCAGACACTGTCACTGGCTGGGGCGCATCTGACTGCAACCAATCACAGACGACAGGACGCCCGGTGGACAGGGAAAGCATGGAAACTGTATGTATCCAATGAACGTAATGTGCAGTACAGGAAGTAAATGCACGACCAGGAAGCAGTTTGATGCAATGACAAGTCTCCGCAAGTATAAAATGATCGCTTAATTCTTTTTTTTCTTTATTTTCTTTATTTTTCCTTTATTTACCCAGTGCCGAATCCGGACTGTACACCCGGAATCCCAGGCCCGGGTCCGGCACCCAGCATCTTTGAAACCACACGGATCCGGACTATAACAGTATGGGTCCGCTCAGCCCTATTCCCTAAATCCTTCTTAGAGTTTATTGTAAAGAGAACCTGTCATCAGCATTTTACTAAGTACAGACAGGGCCTTATTGGTGCTGTCATTCTAATTAAAACGATACCTGAGGTGAAGAAATCTATCCATCATTTCGCATTGACGTCGTTCTAGCGTAGATTACTCTCTTAGTAGTCTTCAGGAAAATTACGCCGGAGGCTGCGCATGCGCAGATTGTTTAGTGCCACTAGCTCTATTTTATTGAAGTCCGCCATGAAATTAATCTTTACAAGTACCGTTGCAAGGGACAATTAAAGGCAATGAAGGGGTGACCCTACTCACAGTCCCTCCCTACAGGCCCACCTCGATGCACGAAGATATGAATAAAAGAAAATGTCAAACACATTAAATAAAATTCTCAAAACAGATATGTTGACCTCAGGTATCATTTTAATTAGTATGACAATGGCTATATGGCCCTGTCTGTACTTCTTTTGGTAAAATGCTGCTGACAGGTTCTCTTTATGAAAACAAACTGGGCTTTTCTCACCCTACCTGGGTCCAGCGCAGTGTCCGATGCTGCTCCTGTTGGATATCATTGTCTTTAGCACTGACGTCATACAAACAGCACAACAGCCAATATCTCAGCTCAGATGCATTGACCACATAGATGGTGCAGGTTTCTCAAATGTTTTGAGCTCATTGATTGACTACATGCTGTTAAAATGAAGTTAGTGCCTAAGCTAATAGCCGACAACAGGAGCAGTGGTGGAAACTCAGCACTGGACCTGGCAAGAGTGTGTAAAGCAAAAATTGTTTTTTTCCAAACCAACAGTAACCTAGGGACAGTGGTTTTTTGAAACAGTAAAACCCCTTTAACACTATCAATATATCCTTCAGTGCTGCAGATATGGTCATTCTACTTGTCTCTAATAGAGTTGGTTCGCGGTTCGAGGTTCTCCAGTTCGCGGCTCGAGTGATTTTGGGGGCTGTTCTAGATCGAACTAGAACTCGAGCTTTTTGCTAAAGCTCGATAGTTCTAGATACGTTCGAGAACGGTTCTAGCAGCAAAAAGACAAGCTAATTACTAGCTGGCTTGCCGCTGTAATAGTGTAAGTCACTCTGTGACTCACACTATTATGAAATTTCAGTGTATAGTGTGCGGGAACAGCGCATTCAGATCACTGCTGTTTGGATAATGGCGATCGCCATTTTTTTTTTTCCTTGTCTTCCTTCCCTAAGCGCGCGCGTGTAGTGGGGCGGGCCAGCATGTCAGCCAATCCCAGACACACACACAGCTAAGTGGACTTTTAGCCAGAGAAGCAACGGCATGTGTGATAGGATGTCCATGTCACATGTCCCTGCATTATAAAAACGAGTATCTGCCCGTCCGGACACCATTATCTCTTCTGCGTCTGGGTGTCAGTCACCGCTGGCGTAGCTTCTGTCTCCGATACTGCTGTGTATGCTCTATACACAGCGCTATACAGAATAGGGATAGAAGTTTCTATTAGTCCTTTTAAGGGCTAATACTGGCAGGGTCAGAGCCATAGGTGACAGTCAGGGCCGTGAAAACAGATTTTAACAGCTACACAAGATGACAGCGTCTATGTAGCTAAGGTCAGGGATTTCCTCGCTGCATTTCCCCATTAGGAGGGATAGAAAGGCAGGCTTCCTTTCCTTTACCCAGACCCACAACCCTGCCACTGTACCCTCCTGCCCTTTGCACACTCAAACACATTGCTACTAAGCCATTATACTAGCAAACACTGAGGAAACTTAGTGGCATCCTAAAAGTGGCTGTTGGATTTCTGTATTGTCCCACTAGTGCAAAGATATTTGCAGCACGTCTGCCTGCATTGCACACTCAAACTCATTTGTTACTAAGCCATTATACTAGCAAACACTGAAGAAACTTAGTGGCATCCTAAACGTGGCTGTTGGACTTTTGTATTGTCCCACTAGTGCAAAGATATTTGCAGCACGTCTGCCTGCATTGCACACTCAAACTCATTGTTACTAAGCCATTATACTAGCAAACACTGAGGAAACTTAGTGGCATCCTAAACGTGGCTGTTGGACTTCTGTATTGTCCCACTAGTGCAAAGATATTTGCAGCACGTCTGCCTGCATTGTACACTCAAACTCATTGTTACTAAGCCATTATACTAGCAAACACTGAGGAAACTTAGTGGCATCCTAAAAGTGGCTGTTGGACTTCTGTATTGTCCCACTAGTGCAAAGATATTTGCAGCACGTCTGCCTGCATTGCACACTCAAACTCATTGTTACTAAGCCATTATACTAGCAAACACTGAGTAAACTTACTGGCATCCTAAAAAGTGGCTGTTGGACTTCTGTATTGTCCCACTAGTGCAAAGATATTTGCAGCACGTCTGCCTGCATTGCACACTCAAACTCATTTGTTGCTAAGCCATTATACTAGCAAACACTGAGGAAACTTAGTGGCATCCTAAAAGTGGCTGTTGGACTTCTGTATTGTCCCACTAGTTCAAAAATATTTGCAGCACGTCTGCCTGCATTGCACACTTAAACTCATTTGTTACTAAGCCATTATTCTAGCAAACACTGAGGAAGCTTAGTGGCATCCTAAACGTGGCTGTTGGACTTCTGTATTGTCCAACTAGTGCAAAGATATTTGCAGCACGTGTGCCTGTATTGCACACTCAAACTCATTGTTACTAAGCCATTATACTAGCAAACACTGAGGAAACTTAGTGGCATCCTAAAAGTGGCTGTTGGACTTCTGTATTGTCCCACTAGTGCAAAGATATTTGTAGCACTTTTGCCTGCATTGCACACTCAAACTCATTTGTTACGAAGCCATTATACTAGCAAACACTGAGGAAACTTAGTGGCATCCTAAAAGTGGCTGTTGGACTTCTGTATTGTCCCACTAGTGCAAACATATTTGCAGCATGTCTGCCTGCATTGCACACTCAAACTCATTGTTACTAAGCCATTATACTAGCAAACACTGAGGAAACTTAGTGGCATCCTAAAAGTGGCTGTTGGATTTCTGTATTGTCCCACTAGTGCAAAGATATTTGCAGCACGTCTGCCTGCATTGCACACTCAAACTCATTTGTTACTAAGCCATTATACTAGCAAACACTGAGGAAGCTTAGTGGCATCCTAAACGTGGCTGTTGGACTTCTGTATTGTCCCACTAGTGCAAAGATATTTGCAGCACGTCTGCCTGCATTGCACACTCAAACTCATTGTTACTAAGCCATTATACTAGCAAACACTGAGGAAACTTAGTGGCATCCTAAAAGTGGCTGTTGGACTTCTGTATTGTCCCACTAGTGCAAAGATATTTCCAGCACGTCTGCCTGCATTGCACACTCAAACTCATTTGTTACTAAGCCATTATACTAGCAAACACTGAGTGAACTTAGTGGCATCCTAAACGTGGCTGTTGGACTTCTGTATTGTCCCACTAATGCAAAGATATTTGCAGCACGTCTGCCTGCATTGCACACTCAAACTCATTTGTTACTAAGCCATTATACTAGCAAACACTGAGGAAACTTAGTGGCATCCTAAACGTGGCTGTTGGACTTCTGTATTGTCCCACTAGTGCAAAGATATTTGCAGCACGTCTGCCTGCATTGCACAATCAAACTCATTGTTACTAAGCCATTATACTAGCAAACTATGCTGCCAGTTTAAGGGCCGTAGTTGCATTGTCAGGGATAGTTATTGTTGTTTATTCTGCTGTTAATAAAGCTAGACCACCTCTGCATTCTACACCACCTCTCAATTTTTACTACCACATTTTAAGTGCACAATCTTGTCGCAATCAAAATGAGTGGCAAAATGACAGATGCTGGTGGAAAGGGGAAGAGGCGTGTTGGAAAAGGAAAAAAAGGGTTTGTCCGTGGGGAAGGTGGCAAAGCTCCATTAACATGTGCTGAAGATAGACCATCTTTCAGCAAAAGTAAGATGTCTACTACTTACCGTGCACAATCCAATGTGCTCCCTTTTTATGGACACGAACAACTGTAACAAAGGTAGATTATGGCCAAAAAAGGAAAATGCTTGAATGGATCTCAAGTGGTCCAATAAGTGCCCTCTGCGCCACCTCAACTACCACATCCAAAAAACACCAGTCCTCTGAGTTTTCAGCCCAATCACACTTGCATTCTCCCAGCTCTGAAGTCTCCATCCGCCCTGCACAGTATGGTGGAACTGAGATGGCTGAGTCTGCAGAGCTGTTCAGTCACACTATAGCCTGGGAATCAGAGGTCTGCTCCCAAGCTACAGTGAGTACAGACCAGGAAATTGTCTGCAGTGATGCCCAGAACCTTTGTGACTCTGATTTAGGCCGTGAGGACCAAGTTTCTGAGCATAATGTTGACCCTTTTTCACAAACTGTAACACCTGTTGTTACAGACAATGAGGAACATACTGATGATGATGAGACGCAGATACCAGATTGGGATGATAACTTAAATATTCGGTCAGGGCAAGAAGAGGCTCTGTCTGAGCGTGAGGGGAATGCAAACACAACAATTGATGAGGAAGTTCTAGATCCCACCAACTGTCAACCCACAGTCAGGCACTCGAGGAGGTCAATAGAGGCGGTGGAGGAGGATGCAACCGACGACGAAGTTACCTTGCGCCTTCCTGGACAGAGTCGGAGCACTGGTAGCCCGTCTACAACTGCATCCTCAGACACCACTCTGCCTCTGAGCACTAGTCGGGGTGGATCAGCAGGTCGCATGCCCTCTAAGCCTTGCCTAGCCTGGTCCTTTTTTGACATAGAAAAAGATCGCCCAAATTATGTGATCTGTAAAATTTGTCGTGATTCTGTTAGTAGAGGGCAAAACCTCAGCAGTTTGACAACTTCTTCCATGAATCGTCACTTGAATAAATATCATATGTCCCAGTGGGAAGCTCACCGTGCTGCAATGCAGCCTAGCGGAGCGAACCATCCACCGCCTGCCCCTTCCAGTGCATCCACGCGCTCTTTATCTTCTAGGACTGTGGGGACAGCTGTCACACCTGGTTTTCCATGCACAACTTCCACCACTGTAACCGCAACAGGCAGTTTGGTTTTTAGGTCGTCAGTTGGTTTGGAAGGGGAAACAAGTACGTGTGTACAGCTCTCTCAGATATCGATAGCACCAACGTTGGATGAAGGCAACATCATGTCTCCGCCTGCACTTTCCTCACAAAGCTGCATTTTTCCAGAGACACCCTACTCAACACCGTCTACACACAGCAGCCAGATCTCTGTCCCTCAGATGTGGACAAATAAAAGGCCATTTCCTGAGACCCATGACAAAGCTAAGAGGTTAACTTTATCCCTCTGTAAGCTCTTGGCTACCGAAATGCTGCCTTTCCGCCTGGTGGACACACAGGATTTTAGAGACCTTATGTCTGTCGCTGTGCCCCAGTACCAGATGCCTAGTCGCCACTACTTCTCTAAGAAAGGTGTGCCCGCGATACACCAGCATGTCGCACACAACATCACCGCTTCCTTGAGAAACTCTGTGTGTGAACGGGTGCATTTCACCACCGATACTTGGACCAGTAAGCATGGACAGGGACATTACATGTCGCTGACTGGGCACTGGGTAACTATGGTGATAGATGGTGAAGGGTCTGCTGCACAAGTCTTGCCGTCCCCACGACTTGTGTGTCAATCCTCTGTCTGTCCAAGTTCGGCCACTGCTTCTGCCTCCTCCACCTCATCTGGGTCCTCCACCTCCGCCCCAAGCCTGCCTGGTCAGGCCACCAGCGTTCTCACTGCGCAGAAGGAATCACGCACCCCTCATTACTATGCTGGCAGCAGAGTGCAACGGCATCAGGCGGTCTTTAGCTTGACATGTCTTGGAAATAGGAGTCACACAGCGGCTGAGTTGTGGGCAGCTCTGGAGACTGAGTTTAATAAATGGTTGTCTCCACTCAACCTGCAGCCTGGTAAGGCCGTGTGCGAAAATGCTGCAAACCAGGGTGCGGCCCTTCGCCTGGGCAAGGTGACACACGTGCCTTGTATGGCTCACGTGTGGAACCTTGTTGTCCAGCAATTTTTAACACACTATCCCGGCCTAGATGGTCTTCTGACCAGGGCACGAAAACTGTCTGCTCACTTCCGCCGTTCAACCGCCGCAGCTGAGCGACTTGCATCGCTCCAGAAGTCTTTCGGCCTGCCGGTTCATCGCCTGAAATGCAATGTGGCGACACGCTGGAATTCGACTCTCCACATGTTACAGCAACTGTGGCAGCACCGCCGAGCCCTGGTGCAATACGTCATGACGTATATCCTGGGCCAATGAGATGCAGAGGTGGGGCAGATCACCCTGATGGAGTGGTCTCAGATCAAGGACCTATGCACCCTTCTGCACAGTTTCGACATGGCGATGAATATGTTTAGCGCTGACATTGCCATTATCAGCATGACAATTCCAGTCATTTACATGCTGGAGCACACGCTAAACACTATTCGGAGTCAGGGGGTGGGACAACAGGAAGGGGAGGAACTACAGAAGAATTCATATGCGCAAGACACAACAACATAACCAAGGTCCAGATGTTCATCATCACCTACGCGGCAGGCATGGGACCATGGGGGACAGGGATCAACAAGGGCGCATGGTAGGAGGCGAAATGTTGAGGAAGGTGCAGGAGAACATGAAGAAATGGAGGACGAACTGTCCATGGACATGGAAGACTCAGCGGATGAGGGAGACCTTGGTCAAATTTCAGTTGAAAGAGGTTGGGGGGAGATGTCAGAGGAAGAAAGAACGGTTAGCACTTCTATGCCACAAACACAGCGTGGACTTGGTCCGCATGGCTGCGCAAGACACATGAGCACCTTCTTGCTGCACTACCTCCAACATGACCCTCGTATTGTCAAAATTAGAAGTGATGATGACTACTGGCTTGCCACACTATTAGATCCCCGGTACAAGTCCAAATTTTGTGACATAATTCCAGCCATAGAAAGGGACGCACGTATGCAGGAGTATCAGCAGAAGCTGTTACTCGATCTTAGCTCGGCTTTTCCACCAAACAACCGTGCAAGTGCAGGGAGTGAATCTCCCAGTTGTAACTTGACAAACATGGGACGGTCTCGTCATCTTCAACAGTCTACCCGTACCAGTAGTACCGTATCTGGTGCTGGTAACAGCAATTTTATTGAATCTTTTCATAATTTTTTTAGACCCTCCTTTGCAAGGCCACCAGAGACAACAAGTCTGACACATAGTCAACGGCTGGAGAGGATGATACAGGAGTATCTCCAAATGAACATCGATGCCATGACTTTGCAAATGGAGCCTTGCTCATTTTGGGCTTCAAATCTTGAAAAATGGCCAGAGCTCTCCACTTACGCATTGGAGATTTTGTCGTGTCCAGCTGCCAGCGTTGTCTCTGAACGTGTCTTCAGTGCTGCTGGGTGTGTGCTGACAGATAAGCGCACGCGTCTGTCCAGTGACAATGTGGACAGACTAACGCTCATCAAAATGAACAAGTCATGGATCCACAAGGAATTTACTACCTCTGTGTCATCCTGGGGAGAGTAAATGCTTGTGGATTTGGAATGTGCTTGATGCAAATCAAAACATCCTGTTTGCAACTAGGGATGTAGGCACAAGTGCTGCCACTGAAGAGGTGAGTGTCTGTGTGGCCCAATTTTTGGAAAAAATTGAGACTCCGCTTGGAGTAACCCTTGCTTACATTGTTTTTAAAAATGATCCAAGATGCACAGAGCTGGGATCAGGAAAGACTTTGCTACCTACCCCGGGGTCATCCTGGGGACGGTTAAGTATGGCGTATTTTTGAATGTGCTTGATGCAAATCTACCTGTGAAGTGTACAACTAGGGCACAAGTGCTGCCACTAAATGGGTGGGTGTGTGTGGGGCCCAATTTTTGGAAAAAAAGGGAGACTCCGCTTAGAGTAACCCTTGCTTACATTGTTTTTAAAAATGATCCAAGATGCACAGCGCTGGGATCAGGAAAGACTTTGCTACCTACCCTGGGGTCATCCTGGGGACGGTTAAGTATGGCGTATTTTTGAATGTGCTTGATGCAAATCTACCTGTGAAGTGTACAACTAGGGCACAAGTGCTGCCACTGAAGGGGTTAGTGTCTGTGTGGCCCAATTTTTGGAAAAAAAGGGAGACTCCACTTGGAGTAACCCTTGCTTGCTGTGTTTTTTTAAAATGAGCTAAGATGAACAAGTCATGGTTCAGCAAAGACTTTGCTACCTACCCCGGTGTCATCCTGGGGACGGTTAAGTATGGCGTATTTTTGAATGTGCTTGATACAAATCTAGCTGTGAAGTGTACAACTGGGGCTCAAGTGCTGCCACTGAATGGGTGGGTGTGTGTGGGGCCCAATTTTTGGAAAAAAAGGGAAACTCTGCTTGGAGTCACCTTGCGGTGTTTTACATGATTTTAGAAGGGCGTGCCATGCCTATATTTGTGTCTCCTCCTCTTTTTCCTTGTCCAGCTCTTTTATTTTCGCATGAGTATATGTCCTTGTCACTTTCCCATGTGTTTGTGTTGTGAGTTGTTTGTCACCTTTTGGACACCTTTGAGGGTGTTTTCTAGGTGTTTTTATGTGTTTGTGATTGCCTCCCATTGTTTCCTATGCGGTTCGAGTTCGGTTCGTCAAACGTTCGACGAACCGAACTCGAACAAGACCTCAGTTCAGTGAACCAAACTCGAGCCGAACCGCGACCGGTTCGCTCATCTCTAGTCTCTAATGATGCTCATTATCTAATTGCCATATCGTTTGCATATGTAGAAAAACACATTTTCAAAAGGTTTTTGGTTTTTTTCATTTTTTATTTTTGGGATGGATTTCCAAAAAACTAAATGCAAATGTCCATAAGGTGAGAAATTAAGTAACCATGTACTGCAAGACATATCAAGGGAACAATCAAGCCTCTAGTTTACTCATCTACTAGAATATTTAGATATTTAAGAATGTAAATGCTACCAAACTTGTTAATCAATTATGACTCCTTTATGAATTGGACTATGTGTCCCATAATCAGGGCCATCTTTAGCATTCATGCTACCCTAGGTGCTGACCAGACTATGAGTGTGTGCACACGATATTGTATTTAAGGTAGATCTACTCATTCATTCATTTGAAAAAGCGCTAAGCAATTATATGTATATGTATAAATACTCCGCAATATACATGTGCATGGGCTGTAAAAATATTGCTACTGCGACGCCCTGGCAAAACCAGGTAGTCACACATAGGCCCCCGCATAACACCTTCCCTCACCTAGGTGACATACAGCCGACATGAAACCCCAGTCACCCCACCTTAGGGCAAGACAGGCACACCAGTGGGTGAGACCAAGCGGTTAGGGAACACCACCCTAGGGGGTCTAGACAGCCCAGGGCGGTAAAACAGCCAGATAAGCTGAGAGTTCAAGTTGAGAGGCGTGTGGGCTGAGCTAGGTGTAGCTCCAGCAAAGGAAGTTCAAGTTGAATGGTGCCAGGGTCAGAGCCCTGGTACCTTGGCTACGTGGCAGACGGCGGTCTCCGTCAGCAGGAGATGGGAAGACGGCTCGGCAGATCCTTGGAGGACCGGAGAAGGGTTGGAGCCCACTGGTACCAACACCGGAGACCTTACCGGAAATTGTGCACAGAGGGGGTACTCGGACCCTGAAGCCAGGACCGAAACCAGCGGCCTAGCTAATTAACCGATTGAAAGCAGGATTACAGGTCCTGTCCCAACCAAAGTCCCAGAGGCAGACAACCACCCACAGATAGGGATAGGGCAACCGCCAGGGCCCATAGATTCCACAGGTCTGAGTCAGTGGGCACGGCTCCTTAGGCACACAGAAAGCTGGGAGCGGACTCCTGAGTTCCAAATCAGGCAGCCCACAATACACAAAAACAGTGCAGAGGAAAGGACAGAGACCACCAGCCTGCGTGGGAGGACCAGAGTACAACCGGCCATGGCGGCTGGCCAGCAGAACCTTGGTTTACCAAAAGACTTGTGTGATTCATTCAATTGTGAGTAACCAACTTCCCCTGGTCCATCTGGGCATGCAAGCCCCTGCCATCTCCATACCCTGCACACAGAGACACTGGGCCACGGGGCAACCATCCCTACCCACGGAGGGGTTAACATCCGGCTGTCATTACATCTCCCCCGGGTATCCCACAACAGCAGCGGTGGTGTCCCACTTCACCACACACCCTGGGTGGCGTCACCGACATTCTACAATCAATCCCGTACAATACGTCCCCCTTTTATTCAGAGTGTCCGTGTGACCCACGGGTGCGGGTAACCCCTCAAGCCGTACCGTAGGCCCCGGATCCGAGCAGCGCCGGCTGCTGGCACAGGGGCGGCACACTATGGCGCATGCATGAGCACGTCTAGCAACCTGCTGCAAGGCAGATGGTGTGTTTCCAGAATATGCCGCTCGTTACCGCACACAGGTGGGAATTGTTTGAGATTTGATTGCGACTAGTACTTATACACCACAATACAATGTTGGCCTCACTTTTGTCTTGCCCCTGAGAAAGTCACCCCCCAGGTGAAGATATGCGTTGGGATGATTCTCACCCCCCCTCCCCCTTACAGCTTCATTTTATTTTGATTCCTTCAGGCTTGTATACTGATTGCTGTTGCGTTATATCTAACCTCATATTTTTGCAAAGAAGTCTTGCAACTCCACTAAATAGCAGGAATATTTATTGGAGCTACTTTATATATGATCGTCTGCTGGACAGGATGGACTCCTTCAGGCTTGTATACTGATTCCTGCTGCCTAATATATCTAACCTTATATTTTTGCAAAGAGGTCTTTTTACCCATTACTCCTATAGGAGTACTATCTATTGGAGCTACTTCGTATATGCTTGTTTGCTGGACGGGATTGTTATCTAGGATTGTGTATCCGTATATTGTACCTCCAGATTAACAATTGGATACCTATTGTTTTCATGTGCCTATTTTCAGCTTTAGTATACAACTATGTACTATTATGTATATTGCTGTTTTAGGGGCTAATATATCAGTGACATCATATGAGGGACTTTGAACCATGCATTCATTAGCCTTTGTGCAAATAGTTGTTGATGTGCTCACACTTTTCTGTGTTTATTTTGTTGTCAATAAAATATTTGCATTTTCCATAGTGATCCCCCTCTCTTAGGCCCCCTTCACACGTCCGTGAAAATCACGCACGTGTTTCACAGACGTGTCAAAGGTGCGTTTTCCCCTCCGTGAGCCTTGTTTATGGCACTACGTGTGTTCTCCATGTGTTATCCGTGATAACACACGGAGAACGGGAACTTTCTGCTCACCTGTCCCTGGCGTCGCTGTCCGTGGTTCTAATCTTCGGTCTCCAGCCCTGCCGCCTCCCCGCTTCTGCTGGTTCCAACCGCAGTGAAGTGAATATGCAATGAGCGTAATGAGTGGCGGTCGGCAGCAAGTGACAGCAGTGGCAGAGACAGGAGGGCGGGAGAAGGTGAGTAAAGATTTGTTATTTTTTTTCTCTGACACGTGAGTTTTCTCCAGCGCGTGTCACACGGGACCGCATCCACACTACATCCGTGTGGTCCGTATGCGGGCCGTGTGACACCCGTGATGCCGGACAAAACGTGGACATGTCTCCGTGTGGAACACACGGACACGCGTATGCTCCACACATACACACGTTCCATGGCAAAACACGCACGTGTGCGCAGACCCATTGATTTTAAAGGGTCTACGTGTGCCCGTGTCTCCGGTACATGCAGGAACGGACCTAACAGGTACCGGAGACACGTGCGTGTGAAGGGGCCTTAGGCACATTCTTTTCCCTTTATTATATATAGTGCAACAACTAGCAGCAACAGCAGCAAGCCCTTGTGCAATATGCCATGAGGTATAGGCTGGGACAATGCAGTACAGATACGGGGCAAATAATTAATATGGAGTGGGCACAGATGAAGGACCTCTGCACTCTTCTGCACAGTTTCAAAATGGCTACAAAGATGGTTAGCACTGGCAATACCAGCATCAGAATCACTATTCGTGTCATTCACATGTTGGAGCACACTCTGAATAGTCTGCAGTAGGAGGTGGGATTGCCAGAGGAAGAGGAGGAAGCAGAGGACAATGAGAAAGGGATATTATTTTTGGTAAGGTCCGGACAGTCGCCGAATAGGTGGGTGTCACGGGAGGGTGAAGTCCATCAATCGAGGCGAGCTCATGGTAATGGATAAACTGGTAGTGAAGGTGCAGGAGCCAAAGAACAAATGGAGGAGGAAGAGATGATGGGTGCAGAAAACTCAGGACATGAAGAAGATATTGATCTTTTCTCTTTTTTTCTGTGGCTGGTGTGAGGGGATGGAAGAAACAAGCTTGAGCATTACCCCAACACCAACACAACATGGACTTGGACCACATAGAAGCATCCAACACATGAGCGCCTTCTTGCTGCACTATCTGCAACATAATGTCCGTATAGTTAGCATTAGAAATAGTGCTAACTACTGAGTAGCCACTCTATTAGATCTATGGTACAAGAGTAAATTTAGCAACACGCTTCCCCTCAGAACACGTGGATGCTAGTGTATTGAAACAAGCTTGTAGACCATCTTAACAGTAGCTTTCCCCAAGACAGCAGTGAGGCACACAGTGTGCATCACAGTTCTACAATTCCAACCTCGGGAACATTGCATAATCAACGCAGAAACTTTAGCAGCAGCAGTTCAAGTGACAGAAGCAATTTCTATTAGGTTTGGCACACATTTTTTAAGACCATTCCATGCACCAGCAGAACAGAACATAGTAGGAGTCTGACCCATAGTGAATGACTAGAGAATATGGTACAGGAGTATCTAGAGCTCAATATTGATGCAAAAAGAGGGAGATTGGACCCTTGTACATTTTGGTCTTCAAAAACTGAAGAGTGGTCTCAGCTCACCAGTCATGCCTTGGAAGTTTTGGCCTGTTCAGCAGCCAGAGTTCTCTCAGAATATGTCTTCAGAGCTGCTGGCGGTGTATTGACGGATAAGCGCATCCGGCTGTCCCCTAAAAATTTAGACCACCTAATTTTCATAACGATTAACAAGTCGTGGATGTACAATAACTTTTCCACCTCAGTCCCAGACTGTTGAGACTAGGCGATGGTGTAGTGCCAGGGTTCTGGGAGCAGGAGGCCAAGGCCTGTCTGTCATCTTGCTGTCTCTGGTGAAAGTAGAAATGTTGGTTCAATCCCTCTAATTTAATCCAATGGGGTTCAAAATAGTTTGAAGTTCGGTTCGGCAAACAGTTTGTCGAACGAAGCATTTGTTTGATTAGGCTCAGAGAACCAAACTTTGAAAGGATCTGTCATGTCTAATCATCAGAATAAGCCTCAATTCATGACAACATTACCAGAAACATTGTCAGTACACGATTACATACCCAGAACCAACTTTAATTCACAACAAAATCACCAGAACCATCGTCAGTACATGACTACATCACCAGAACCATGCCAACCCAACATAGAATTTGATAGCATAAATCTGCAGCTCCTTGATTACAAATGTTTTCATGACAAAGTGTACAAAATGGAGTCGAGAAGGGGTTAAAGCCGCGCATCAGCCGAAATGAAGATGTAACGTGTTGATGAAGATAAACTTTCTTTTATTCCATAGGTCTACGCGTGTCGAGGTCAAACCTCTTCTTCAGGACCAGTACATCAACATAAAAGCCTACTGTACTGGTCCTGAAGAAGAGGTTTTACCTCGAAACGCGTAGACTTATGGAATAAAAGAAAGTTTATCTTCATCAACATGTTACATCTTCATTTCGGCTGATGCGCGGCTTTAACCCCTTCTCGACTCCATTTTGTATGCTCATCCACGTGGGGCTGCAGCAGACGCCATTATCATATGTGCATTAGTGGTTGTAACTATCACAACCCGTTCAGGTGAGTGTATACTTACAGTTTAACGTCACCGATCTCTCTGGTGTTACACTATCAGCGCTCCTTATTTTCAGATTTTCATGACAAAGTGGACATGCTTTCTACTCAAACACAATACAAAAGAAGAATTTCGGGGAAATCATGAAATCCTTTAGGGCGTTTTCACACTTAATTTGAACAGCATCCATTGATATCCGCCGCCTTGAGGAATTACGGTAACCGTTGCAGGAATCCGTTTATTCCTCATAGGCTTCTATTAAGGGCGGATTGCAATGGATGGTCTTACGTTGCATCCAATCATCTAGTTTTCCAGACCATCTCTTATTCAGAACAATCCTGTACCAGTCCCGGGTCAGGGTGTACAATTTGTCTCAACCGGTCACCTACCACCCTATGCACTGTTCTTAGCTGGCGTCTGTGCTCCTGCGCCCATGCAGTGATGGTCCAGGGAGGGTCAGCCATGGGGTCAGGCATGTGTAAATCCTCAATCCCTCTACCTGCCCTCCCAAACATTAGCATGTGGGCGCAATGTATTGTACTATGTATTCGGTTATTGTATGCCCACAGGAGCTCAGGCAGGTATTCCGGCCAGCATGCTTTTTGAC
The DNA here is from genome assembly GCF_048569485.1 of Anomaloglossus baeobatrachus. Taxonomy (NCBI): domain Eukaryota; kingdom Metazoa; phylum Chordata; class Amphibia; order Anura; family Aromobatidae; genus Anomaloglossus; species Anomaloglossus baeobatrachus. The sequence continues at coordinate 152,196,078 of NC_134360.1, read as the reverse complement.
CCTCTTCTAGAGTCTGTATCACCTGTAGAAGTGTGCGATTGAAACGTTCACACACTCCATTGCCTTGTGGATGATAGCGCGTTGTCCAGAATTGTTCAAACCCGTACAGATCGTAAAGCTCCTTCATCAAGGCACTCTGGAAACACGCGACCTGGTCAGAGTGTATCCGCCATGGACTCCCGAATACCTGAATGAAATGATGACATACTGCCTCTGCGGCTAACTCCATGGTCTAGTCTCTAGTCGGTACCGCTACCGCATATATGGTAAAATGACCAGTCATCACCAGGCAGTAAGAGTGTCCTGAACTGGAGTACCCTATTTGTACATAGTCTATCATGAGCAACTCTAGTGGGGCTGACATCTTAATGGTTTGCACAGGAACCCGTTGTTAAACACTCTTAAGGGTACTTTACATGCTGCGATATCAGTACCGATATCGCTAGCGATCGTACCCGCCCCCGTCGGTTGTGCGACACGGGCAAATCGTTGCCCGTGGTGCACAACATCGCTTACACCCATCAAAGGGATTTACCTGCCCTGCGACGTCGCTCTGGTCGGTGATCCGCCTCCTTTCTAAGAGGGCGGGTCGTGCGGCGTCACAGCCACGTCACACGGCAGCCAATAGAAGCGGAGGGGCGGAGATGAGCGGGACGTAACATCCCGCCCACCTCTTTACCTCCGCATTGCCGATGGAGGCATGTAAGGAGATGTTTGTCGCTCCTGTGGTGTCACACACAGCAATGCGTGCTGCCGCAGGAACGACAAACAATATAGTAGCTGTCGCAGCAGCGATATTAAGGAAATGAGCGACGTGTCAACGAGCAACGATTTTTCACATTTTTGTGCTCGTTGATCGTTGCTCATTCGTGTTACATGCTGCGATGTCGGTAACGGCGCCGGATGTGCGGCACTACCGACGTGACCCCGACGATATATCGTTACCGATATCGCAGCGTATAAAGCACCCTTTACTCAACCCGCAGGTTCGGCAAATTTGACATGCTTCTTATACCATGTTTTTCAGTCCCGGGCAATACACAAGGCGACATAACCACTGGTAAATATTTTCACTACCAAAGTGAGCGCCTCTCTTGTGGGCCTCTCGAGTGATTGTAGGACCCACTGCCATTGAGATCACAATCTGCTGATGATACTGCAGTTCCGAACACTCTTACTGATTACAAGTTGTAAGCTTTTGTGCTGCACGACTGCATACCTCCCAACTTGTCAAGAAAGGAAAGAGGGACAAAGAATGCGGCGCGCGCAGCGGCATATTTTGACCATGGCCCTAGCCACACCCCTAGCCACACCCATTTGGAAGTAGGGTCATTCAGCAGATGTCCAGGACTGTTCATTCATATTCATAGCAGTCAGAATTTTTTTATATTTCTATGTGTCACTATATGGCATGTTGCTTATTTGTGCCTATAAATCCGTGTTCACACGTTGCATAAATTCTATTTCTTTGTGTTTCTGTCTGCACCAAACTACACAATAACTATCTTCTCTGTTTCTTCCATTTTTGCTGCATTTTTTCTGCCTTTTTTCCATTATTTAATATGTTTTTGGATCAGATGTGAATCTGCGTTTTTGTTTTTATTTTACACAGAAGCTTTTTCCTGCATTTTTTTAAGCTCCACATAGAAACCTCCAGAGAAAAAAAAACCTGAAAACCGCAGAGTTCAGCGGCGTCTTCTCATGGAATCACATCCACTTTACTTGGACAATTAAACACAGCAGAATAAATGTGCAAAAAAACAGCAGAAAAAATGCAGCATTTTCACTACATGGGAATATGGACTAATTGTCTAAGCAAAGTGGATGAGACGTCATGAAATCTCCGCCCCTGGTGCATGGAAAGACGCTGCTGAACTGTGCGGATTTGATGTATTTTTTCTTTATAATCTTCAGGATTCACATCAGCAACAAACATGTATCAAATAAGGCGACAATGCATAAAAAATACCACAAACACACAATAAGCAGAGAAGATTGTTATTGCGCTCGTGGTGCGGACAGCGGCAGAAAAAAAACACAGCATTTACGCTATGTGTGAACACGGCCTCAGTGATAAATTTTTATTACATTTTTTATGGGTATTAATAAAGAAAAATAATAAATTGCGCCATTTTTTCCCCGCCATTTACCGATCCCCATAAATAACCTGATCGCTGTGTTGTTCAGGTCATTACGATTACAGGGACACCAAATATGTCCATGTTATTTGCTGATTTGTGATGTTTATTATTTTATAAAAAAGTGTAATAAAATTACATTATTCTATTTTTTTTATTATTTTTAGTAATTTTATTAGAAGAAAAAAAAATTCTCTTTTCCTCTCTCTCTAGAATACAGGAGATAGAGACACTGCTGTGTACAATGGAGCTGTGTCCTGTGTAATCTGCTCTGTAAGAGGCTGCATTGTAGGTTCATTTATGTAAAATCCTCCCTCTGACATCATCACTCCTAGTGGCTCAACAGCTTAGATCAGGTAGGAAAGTTACGAGGCTGCTGGACACAAGTCTTGAACATTGCTGGTTTGAATCCAAGGTGGTGAAGATAAAAGAAAATTGTATTTGTATTTTTTTCCTCATTTCTTTATAGTAGTTTTATGGGAACAAATGAATCTGACTCTTTCCTTCACCTACAAAGAGATGCAGTGTTTATCTATCTATCTATCTATCTATCTATATCTATCCCTCTATCTATCTGTCTGTCTGTCTATCCCTCTATCTATCTATGATTCTATCTATCTATCTATCTATCTATCTATGATTCTATATATCTATCTATGATTCTATCTATCTATCTATCTATCTATGATTCTATCTATCTATGATTCTATTTATCTATCATTCTATCTATCTATGATTCTATCTATCTATGATTCTATCTATCTATCTATGATTCTATCTATCTATGATTCTATCTATCTATCTATATATCTATCTATCTATCTATCTATCTATCTATCTATCTATCTATCTATCTGTGATTCTATCCATCTGTGTATGATTCTATCTATATATCTATCTATCTATGATTCTATCTATCTATGACTCTATATATCTATCTATGATTCTATCTATCTATGATTCTATCTATCCATCTATCTATCTATGATTCTTTATATCTATCTATCTATCTATCTATCTATCTATCTATCTATCTCTCTATCTATCTAGGATTCTATCTATCTAGGATTCTATCTATCTATCTATCTAGGATTCTATCTATCTATCTATCTATCTAGGATTCTATCTATCTATCTATCTATCTATCTATCTCTGATTCTATCTATCTATAATTCTATCTATCTATCTATCTATCTATCTATCATTCTATCTATCATTCTATCTATCTATCTATCTATCTATCTATCTATCTATCTATGATTCTATCTATCTATCTATCTATGATTCTATCTATCTATCTATCCATCTAGGATTCTATCTATCTATCTATCTATCTATCTAGGAATCTATCTATCTATCTATCAAATCAAATCAAATAGGCTTTATTGGCAGGACCAAAAAACTATTAGCATTGCCAAAGCAAAAAAAGAAGTGTGACAGGGGAGTGGGTTAGGGTTGTGGGGATGGGTTGTTGGGGCCACAATTTGGGGAGTGATGGTCTATTTGGAGGTCTTTAACACCCCTCATCTTATGACATGTGGTGACATATTGGGCAGCGATCTCCACCGTTGATTCTTCTTCCCCCAGTAGGATGCGGAGTTTCCTCTCCTCGTCCATGGATGGAAAGTCCGGGGTATGGGCGGTAAATTTCTGGAAGTGGGAGGCTCTCACTGCTGAGTATTTTTTACAGTGCAGCAGGAAGCGCGCCTCGTCCTCCAGAGCCCCCTGCTGGCAGTGCTGGCACAGTCTGTTCTCCCGCGGCTTGTATGTCTGTCGGTGCCGCCCTGTTTCCACCTCTAGCCTGTGGGCACTCAGTCTGTACAGGCTCAGGGTCTGCCTGTCTTTGGGGTGGCGTAACCTTTCCAGATATGGGGCCAGAGTATAGTCCCTCCGCAGTGACTGGTAGATGGTGAGTTTCTGGGAGTTCTCTAATTCACTCATCCAGTCCGCTATATATTGCATCTTGCAGCACTCTGAGATCTCTTTTATTTGGGCTTTAGTCAGGGTGTGTTGCTGACTTTGGCTGTACTGGCTGCCGGGGTTCCTGGCTTGCTCTGGACTCCGGCTCAGCAGGGCTTTATGATGGTAGGAGCTGGGGTTGCTGTTCTGTATGTGCGCTTGGTGCGATAGCGTCCTCTTGTGTATACTGAGCCATAAGGGGAATCGGCCCAGCTCTGCTCGACAGGCTATGTTTGAGGTGCTGTGATGGACTTGGAGGAGATATATGCAGAACTCCAGATGGAAGACTTCAATTGGGCTGGAATCCCACTTTGTTTGGTCTGGGTAGGTCACTGGGCCCCATACCTCGCTGCCATACAGCATTATAGGTGTGATGACGCTGTCGAATATCTTGAGCCAGACTCTCACCGGTGGCTTGAGGTGGTACAGTTGTCTTCTGATAGCGTAAAAGGTTCTGCATGCTTTCCCTTTCAGGGTCTCTGCTGCTTGCTTAAGGCTCCCAGTTTGGCTTAGCTCCAGACCAAGGTAGGTATAGCTGCTGGTCTTCTCCAGCGTGGTGCCATTTAGTGTGAGGGAGGTAGTAGAGGTTTCGTTATACTTCCTCTTCTGAAATACCATAACTTTGGTCTTCTTTTGGTTGATGGGCAAAGCCCATGTGGTGCTGAATGTTTCTAGCACAGCCAAGCTATCTTTGAGGCCTTTCTCGGATGGGGAAAGCAGCAGGAGGTCATCTGCGTACAGCAGGATCTTCACCTCTCGGTCATGCAAGCTGAGACCTGGGGTGGGGGAGGATTCCAAGGCTGAGGCCCGTCCATTTATGTAGATATTGAATAGAGTTGGGCTCAGGCTGCAGCCCTGTCTTACCCCACGGCACTGCCTGAAGAAGGCAGTCCTCTTTCCGTTAACCTTCACGCTGCATCGGTTTTCAGAGTATAAGCTCTTGATCACATCGTAGGTTCTGCCACCTATTCCACTCTCCAGGAGTTTAAGGAACAGGCCAGGGTGCCGCACTGAGTCAAAGGCCTTCTTGAAGTCCACAAAACATGCAAATATTTTCCCCTGTTTTTTGTCGTGGACGTGGGTCTTGATGAGGCTTTGCAAAGTGTAAATGTGGTCTGTGGTGCGATGGTTTGGCATGAACCCAGCTTGGCTTCTGCTGAGGGTGTCCCGCTGGTTGAGGAAGGCGATGATCCTCTTATTAATAATGCTGTTAAACAATTTTCCCAGTATACTGTTGACACAGATCCCTCTGTAGTTTGCTGGATCGTATCGGTTTCCATTCTTGTAGATGGGCGTTATGAGACCTTGATTCCAGCTCTTTGGGAAGTAGCCAGAACTCAGGACATGGGTGAATAGTTTAGCCAGTGCTGCATGTATATCTGGGGAACTGTATTTGATCATCTCTGGCAGGATGCCGTCACTGCCCGCGGCCTTCTTGCATTTCATAAATTTGATTCTGTCTTTCATTTCCAGCACACTGATTGGTATGTCCAGAGGATTTTGGAAGTCTTTGATTGTCTCCTCCATGTGCCTGAGTTTAGTGGTTAGGTGCTCCTATCTATAATCTATCTGTCTATCTATCATTCTATCTATCTATCTATCTATCTATCTATCTATCTATCTATCTATCATTCTATCTATCTATCTATCTATCATTCTATCTATCTATCTATCTATCTATCTATCATTCTATCTATCTATCAATCTATTATTCTATCTCTCTATCTATCATTCTATCTATCTATCTAGGATTCTATCTACAGTGCCTACAAGTAGTATTCAACCCCCTGCAGATTTAGCAGGTTTACACATTCGGAATTAACTTGGCATTGTGACATTTGGACTGTAGATCAGCCTGGAAGTGTGAAATGCACTGCAGCAAAAAAGAATGTTATTTCTTTTTTTATTTTTATTTTTTTAAATTGTGAAAAGTTCATTCAGAGGGTCATTTATTATTCAACCCCTCAATCCACCAGAATTCTGTTTGGTTCCCCTAAAGTATTAAGAAGTATTTCAGGCACAAAGAACAATGAGCTTCACATGTTTGGATTAATTATCTATTTTTCCAGCCTTTTCTGACTAATTAAGACCCTCCCCAAACTTGTGAACAACACTCAAACTTGGTCAACATGGGAAAGACAAAGGAGCATTCCAAGGCCATCAGAGACAAGATCGTGGAGGGTCACAAGGCTGGCAAGGGGTACAAAACCCTTTCCAAGGAGTTGGGCCTACCTGTCTCCACTGTTGGGACCATCATCCGGAAGTGGAAGGCTTATGGAACGACTGTTAGCCTTCCACAGGCTGGACAGCCTTTGAAAGTTTCCACCCGTGCCGAGGCCAGGCTTGTCCGAAGAGTCAAGGCTAACCCAAGGACAACAAGGAAGGAGCTCCAGGAAGATCTCATGGCAGTGGTAACATTGGTTTCAGTCAATACCATAAGTAACGTACTCCACCACAATAGTCTCCGTTCCAGACGAGCACGTAAGGTACCTTTACTTTCAAAGCGTCATGTCAAGGCTCGTCTACAGTTTGCTCATGATCACTTGGAGGACTCTGAGACAGACTGGTTCAAGGTTCTCTGGTCTGATGAGACCAAGATCGAGATCTTTGGTGCCAACCACACACATGACGTTTGGAGACTGGATGGCACTGCATACGACCCCAAGAATACCATCCCTACAGTCAAGCATGGTGGTGGCAGCATCATACTGTGGGGCTGTTTCTCAGCCAAGGGGCCTGGCCATCTGGTCCGCATCCATGGGAAGATGGATAGCACGGCCTACCTGGAGATTTTGGCCAAGAACCTCCGCTCCTCCATCAAGGATCTTAAGATGGGTCGTCATTTCATCTTCCAACAAGACAACGACCCAAAGCACACAGCCAAGATAACCAAGGCCTGGTTCAAGAGGGAAAAAATCAAGGTGTTGCAGTGGCCTAGTCAGTCTCCTGACCTTAACCCAATTGAAAACTTGTGGAAGGAGCTCAAGATTAAAGTCCACATGAGACACCCAAAGAACCTAGATAACTTGGAGAAGATCTGCATGGAGGAGTGGGCCAAGATAACTCCAGAGACCTGTACCAGCCTGATCAGGTCTTATAAAAGACGATTATTAGCTGTAATTGCAAACAAGGGTTATTCCACAAATTATTAAACCTATGGGTTGAATAATAATTGACCCACACTTTTATGTTGAAAATGTATTAAAATTTAACTGAGCAACATAACTTGTTGGTTTGTAAGATTTATGCATCTGTTAATAAATCCTGCTCTTGTTTGAAGTTTGCAGGCTCTAACTTATTTGCATCTTATCAAACCTGCTAAATCTGCAGGGGGTTGAATACTACTTGTAGGCACTGTATCTATCTATCTATCTATCTATCTATCTATCTATCTATCTAGGATTCTATCTATCTATCTATCTAGGATTCTATCTATCTATCTATCTATCTATCTATCTATCTATCTATCAAATCAAATCAAATAAGCTTTATTGGCAGGACCAAATACAAATTAGTTTTGCCAAAGAAAGTGTACAATAGGGACTGGGACTGTGGGGATGGTGGGTGGGGACTGTAGGAAGGGTGGATGGGGCACATCCAGGGTGGGGACTGTGGGGACACATCTAGGATGGGGCTATGGAAGTCCATGGCTTATGATGGGGCATATCCAGGGTGGGGACTGTAGTAACGGTGGATGGGGCATATCCAGGGTGGGGATTGGGGGGCCACATCTGGGATGGGGGCTATGGAAGTCCATGACTTATCATAGTTCTCTTTCTTGAAGTCTATGACATTCGCTCACATACCGCGCTGCTATCTCCACTGCGCTCTCTTCTTCCCCCAGCAGGATATATATTTTCTCTTACTCCTTCATGGAGCTGAAATCCGGGAAGAGATGGGAGAGTCTCCTGAAGTGAGTGTCCCTCACTGCTGAGTACTTGGTGCAGTGTAGCAGGAAGTGGGTTTCATCCTCCAGGGCCTCCAGGTCACAGTGTTGGCACAGTCTGTCCTCCCTGGGCTTGTAGCTCTGCTTGTGTCGGCCGGATTCGATGGCTAGACTGTGGGAACTGAGTCTATATCGGCTCAGGGTCTTGCGGTCTCTGGGATCCAGGAGTTTTTCCAGATATGGGGCCAGTGTGTAATCTCTCTGTAGTCTCTGGTACGTGGTCAGTTTATGTGAGGTGTTGATGTCAGTCGTCCAGTCATTGACATACCTCTCCTGGCCCTCATCTACCATCTTCCTGATTCTGGTTCTTGTCAGGCTGCTGTGATTGGTTATTTTGTCCAGCTGGGTTTGGGAGAGCTGTGCCAGGGGTCCTGGTTCATCTGGCCCACGCATATATATCAGAGCTTTGTGGTGATTGGAGCTTGGATTGCTACTCTGTAGGTGAGCCTGAAATGATAGTGACCTCTTCAGAGCTGCTAGGTGTAGAGGGAATCTGCCCAGCTCAGCTCGACAGGCACTGTTGGAGGTGCTTCGATGGACCTGGAGAAGGTGCTTACAGAATTCCAGGTGGAATATTTCTGTTGGGCTGGAATCCCACCTTGACCAATCTGGGTAAGTGTGAGGGCCCCAGACTTCGCTGCCATACAGGAGGATTGGGGCAATGATGGAATCGAAGATTTTTAGCCAGACCCTCACTGGTGGCTTCAGATGATACAATTTCCTTCGGATGGCATAAAAGGTTTTGCAGGCCTTGTTTTTCAGGGTCTCTATGGCTTGTTTGAAGCTCCCTGACTGGTGAATTTCCATGCCCAAGTAGGTGTATTTGTCTAATCCTGTTAGAGTGCAGCCGTTTAGGACAAATGAAGGATGCTGGTCAAATCTTCTTTTTCTCTTCTGGAACACCATGATGTTGATTTTCTTTAGATTGATCGGTAGTGCCCATGTGGAGCTGAATTTCTCCAAAATTTGTAGGTTGTCTTGGAGACCTTTCTCGGTTGGTGACACCAGCAGTAGGTCATCTGCATAGAGCAAGAATTTCACCTGGGCGTCATGAAGTGTGAGACCTGGAGCAGTTGAAGATTCTAGAGCAGTAGCCAGCTCATTGATGTAAATATTGAAGAGTGTTGGACTTAGGCTGCAGCCCTGTCTGACTCCTCGGCTCTGCTGGAAATAAGCCATTCTTCTACCGTTAACACTCATGCTGCAGAGGTTCTCGGTGTAGGAGCGTTTGATGACATTGTCGGTCTTTCCTCCTATTCCGCTTTCCAGCAGTTTCAAGAACAAGCCCGGGTGGCACACTGAGTCAAAGGCCTTTTTAAAGTCTACAAAGCAGGCGTATATCTTCCCATGCTTTGTATTGTGGACGTGGCTCGGAATGAGACTGTGCAGGGTGTAGATGTGGTCCATGGTGCGGTGGTTTGGCACGAACCCTGCTTGGCTTTTGCTCAGGACATTGTGCTCGATAAGGAAACTGAGGATCCTTTTGTTTAGGATGCTGTTGAACAGTTTTCCCAAGTTACTGCTGACACATATGCCTCTGTAGTTGGCAGGGTCATACCTTGGTTCCAGGTACGAGGGAAGTAGCCAGCACTCAGCACAATGTTGAACAGTTTAACCATTGCAGCTTGAATTTCTGGTGGGCTGTACTTCAACATCTCTGGGGGGATTCCATCCAGACCACTAGATTTTTTACACTTTATGGAAGTGATTTTCTCTGCAACTTCCTGTAATGTAATTGGTGTGTCCGTGGGTTTTGGAAGTTTTTGATTTTCTCTTCCATTGCCTTTAGTTTTGATGTTATGTTTTCCTGCTCTTGGCTTAGTCCTTCTTTTGGGATGTCTTTGTAGAGGTCTCTGAAGTACTGGAGCCAGATGTTGCCATTTTGGATATGGGTGTCATTCTTTTTCTTGCTCTTTGTGTCCATGTGGTTCCATATTTCCCAGAAGGAGTTGTCTTGGAGGGCGTCTTGGAGTTGGCTAAGTTTGGTAGAGATGTAGCTCTGCTTCTTCCTCCTGAGGATGGTTTTGTACTGCTTTTGTATGGTGTCATAGGCTTCCCTCAGGTCTGTGTTGTTGGGGTCTCTGTGTTTATTGTTTGAGGCTGTTCTCAGGGTCTTTCGAACGGCTTTACACTCTTTGTCAAACCAACCATTGATCTGCTTTTCTTTTGGCCTCTTGTAGTTGACTTGTTTGAGGTCGGACAATTTGGCCATGGTGTGGAATATTTATCTATCTATCTATCTAGGATTCTATCTATCTTTCTATCTGTCTAGGATTTTATTTATCTATCTATCCCTCTATCTATCTATCCCTCTATCTATCTATGATTCTATCTATCTATCATGTGTCGCGGGCGGAGGAGGTGACGCTGCGCTCTCCCACTGCTCGGGTCCGGCTGCTGCGGCTGCTCGGTGGTGGCTCGAGCGGTGGGCCGGATCCCGGGGACTCGAGCGGCGTTCCTCGCCCGTGAGTGAAAAGGGAATTGATTGTGGGGATTGGATATATTGTCCGTGACGCCACCCACGGTTGTGGTGATTTTGTGGACACCACCGCTGCTCTGAACGGGGATCCCGGGAGCGGTGACAGGGAGTAGTTTGGTTGGAAGTTCTCCCCTCTGTGGGTAGGGGGGTTGGTTGTCCCGGGGCCCGGTGATGGGGTAGAGATGGATGATGGCAGGCGGGCTGCGGGGCCTGGCGAGGTGCAGGGTCGCAGGGGCAGCGCTGTGCCGCATGGCACGGGGTACTCACTCAGCCAGAAACCAGGACACAGTTCTCGGTAAACACTCGGCTGGATGGACGGGTTCCCCCAGACGGCTGTGGTTGTTTCTTCCCAGTAGGTTAGTGATGACTGTCTCTCCCTGCACCTAAGTTCAGTGTTGGTTGCGATGGGTTCCCACCGGTAACCCACTCCCCGACTTGGATATGGGCCGGAGGAGCCCCTTTTGCCCGCATGTGCTGGCCCTGGGAAACGGTTGCCCTTGGCGGTGGCGGTGTCTCCCCTTCACGGTTGGACGGTTGCCTTCTGTCGGGACTTGGTTGTTTGGAAACCCAGGAGGTCCCCTTCACTGACGGATTCGGCAAATTCACGGCGACTCCACCCTTGCCGGGGTCCGAAAAGCCCCTGCCACTGGTGCTGGCTTCTCTTTGTATACCGGTCCGGTACTGCCAGGTCACCACCCGTCCACGGTCCTTACGGTAGACTCCAATCGGCCTCCACTGCAGACGGTCACCACCGTCTGCCAACCTTGCTGTTCTGTCCGGGCCACACACCCGGACTCCGTCAGTCAGTTGCTTGTTACTTTGCTCCTCACACTTACTCCTCTACCACTCAACTCCTCTCACTTCCTCCTCCAAACTGTAACTGCTTCTTTTCCCTCCTCCAGGACTGGGAACTCCTTGGTAGGTGGAGACCAACCGCCTGGCTCCACCCCCTGGTGTGGACATCAGCCCCTGGGGAAGGCAACAAGGATTTTGGTGTCTGGCTTCGGTGTGCCTAACTAGGGTGTAGGGTGTGGTGGTGTAGTTAGCTGTGGCCCCTGGCTTTTCCAGGGCGCCACATTCCCCCTTAGCAAAATGCAGACCGTCCTCGGGCTGCCTGTCCATCACCGGTTTTATTTTTCTTTTTAAACTGGAAAAGATAAGGAAAAACAATACAAGCATATTAACATCATCCCACAACGGCAGGCACTTTTACTTAAACGTTACGGTAAACGGTCACGGCTTCCGCTCTCTCCCACCCAAGCAACCTGGCCCTGATGCTGCCCCTAAGAAAACAGGCAGCATCCCTTGACCCCAGTCCTGCACCAAGTTACCCGAGCGGGATCTGTCCTTCCCCTAAAGAGGATCTCCGCCGGTTCCGGTGGCGGCTGGGCCCCAGCCTGCTCCACTGCGGGCCCATCCTCCAATCTGCCTCTCCGGAGGCGGTAACGGTGAAGCCAAAACAACATTTTTATTTACATCCCACTAGTTTGTGGTTGCCCTGAAAGTTCACGGGCTTGTCCATAAGGAGTTCCTTATGCAACTTTAGACGGTCCCCACGGGGACAATGGTGCTGGCAACGACCGGTTTCAATCAGCAGTCAATCAGATAAATCTTCGGTACTCATTTACTTATCATTTTCAAACTTTCAAACTTTTAAACTGCACACTGGTGGTCCCAACGGGGACGGTGACAACGGTGCTCCGCTGCCTACTCAGAGTCCTCTGCATCACTTTGGGGAAGGGGCGCGGTGCTCACACGGGCCTCCTGGCTGCCCCTCAGCTTCGCATCCAGCGCGAACCACCCCCTCTCCCCGCAGTGCCGGGTGTACTGCACCAGGTCTCCTGGCATCAGGTTGCGGCCTGGGTGCTCCTCTGGCAAGTGAGCATTAACATCCCACCGGGCTATGAAAACTTCGGCCTCCAGGCCCGGTTCATATATGAAACCAAAGCCCCGGCGGACATCAAATCGCCTCACCTGCCCTTCATACAGGGGGCCCCGGACTCGAAAGGTCGCCTGCCTCAGGTTCTCCTTTTCTCTGATTGTGCGGGCCACCAGCTCCGCCTTCTTCCTCTCCCTCTCCGCGATCTCCGAGCCCAACGGTGTAGGCTCCCTGTCCCAATATGGTGCTGCTGCGAGCTCCGGCGCACGGGTCGGGCCCCGCGAGACCTTCTGGACAATGCCCACTGCTGGTGATCTGGGCGGAAGGTCCCGCGGTGACTTGGCCTGGGACGCCGCCTTGCAGCGACAACCCGGCGCAACCTCAGCCGAGGTGTGGGGGATGGGCACAGGGGCTTTCCTCTGCTGGGCCTTCGGCACGGAGCGGGCTGTTGGCTCCGGCTCGGGGAATCTCTCGGGGGGTGCCTCCGGTTCAGGCTTCGGGGCTTTCCACGGCAGCACCTCCGGTCGACTACGGGCTCTGGCCACAGGTCGGTCCGCCGGGGCGGACATGTTGGGTATCGCTACCGGTTGCGGTGGTAGCGGGCCTAGTGGTGGGGTCACGGCATCCGAAACAGGTGGCGAGGGAGGTAGCTGGGCGAACGGGTTTGGACCGGGCCCCGCAGCCTCGATGACCGACCCACTAAGGGTACCGGGGTGTGGATCACTCACCCTCCCTGCCGCTACTTCCTCCTCGTGTCTCCGCACGGTCGCTATGACTTCTGCCATGTCGATCTCCCACTCCTCCATGAGGAGCTGCATCTTGACCTGCAGCCTTTGGTAGAGCTGCGCGGTCCGGATCTCCACCCACGCCACGGTTCCAGGCTCAGGGGCTACGGTGCTTCGGGACGGCATGTACATCTTGCTGGCGGCCACTCAGAGGAACAAGATGGCCGCAGGGTCCTGGCGTCCCTGCTTTTAAAGCCACGCTCACATGCGGCCAGCCGCCATTCCGTCTCTCTTAGCCTCTTTCCGGCTCCTCCTCTATAGGGGCGGGGTTTTGGCCTTGGCGCCTCCACTACTCGAGGAGACGCTCGAGCGGGAATTCTTCGCGCCCAAGATGGCGGCTTTTCGAAATTTTAGGCCGGACACCTCCGGCGGTTACAAGGCGCACCTCTACCAGACGGCAGAGCAGTAAGATCCTGTTCGTGACGCCAAGTTGTCGCGGGCGGAGAAGGTGACGCTGCGCTCTCCCACTGCTCGGGTCCGGCTGCTGCGGCTGCTCGGTGGTGGCTCGAGCGGTGGGCCGGATCCCGGGGACTCGAGTGGCGTTCCTCGTCCGTGAGTGAAAAGGGAATTGATTGTGGGGATTGGATATATTGTCCGTGACGCCACCCACGGTTGTGGTGATTTTGTGGACACCACCGCTGCTCTGAACGGGTATCCCGGGAGCGGTGACAGGGAGCAGCTTGGTTGGTAGTTCTCCCCTCCGTGGGTAGGGGGGTTGGTTGTCCCGGGGCCCGGTGATGGGGTAGGGATGGATGATGGCAGGCGGGCTGCGGGGCCTGGCGAGGTGCAGGGTCGCAGGGGCAGCGCTGTGCCGCACGGCACGGGGTACTCACTTAGCCAGAAACCAGGACACAGTTCTCGGTAAACACTCGGCTGGATGGACGGGTTCCCCCAGACGGCTGCGGTTGTTTCTTCCCGGTAGGTTAGTGATGACTGTCTCTACTTGCACCTAAGTTCAGTGTTGGTTGCGATGGGTTCCCACCGGTAACCCGCTCCCCGACTTGGATATGGGCCGGAGGAGCCCCTTTTGCCCGCAGGCGCTAGCCCTGGGAAACGGTTGCCCTTGGCGGTGGCGGTGTCTCCCCTTCACGGTTGGACGGTTGCCTTCTGTCGGGACTTGGTTGTTTGGAAACCCAGGAGGTCCCCTACACTGACGGATTCGGCAAATCCACGGCGACTCCAAGCCTTGCTGGGGTCCGAAAAGCCCCTGCCACTGGTGCTGGCTTCTCTTTGTATACCAGTCCGGTACCGCCGGGTCACCACCCGTCCACGATCCTTACGGTAGACTCCAATCGGCCTCCACTGCAGACGGTCACCACCGTCTGCCAACCTTGCTGTTCTGTCCGGGCCACACACCCGGACTCCGTCAGTCAGTTGCTTGCTACTTTGCTCCTCACACTTGCTCCTCTACCACTCAACTCCTCTCACTTCCCTAGCTTAACTGCCTGTTTTCCCTCCTCCAGGACTGGGAACTCCTTGGTAGGTGGAGACCAACCGCCTGGCTCCACCCCCTGGTGTGGACATCAGCCCCTGGGGAAGGCAACAAGGATTTTGGTGTCTGGCTTTGGTGTGCCTAATCAGGGTGTAGGGTGTGGTGGTGTAGTTACCTGTGGCCCCTGGCTTGTCCAGGGCACCACACATGCATGTATCTATTATCTGTCATGTACCTATATATCCCTCTATCATCCATCCCTCTATCATCCATCCATCCCACTATCATCCATTCATCCCTCTATCATACATCCATCCCTCCCTCTATCCATCCATTCATCCCTCCATCATCCATCCATCCCTCCCTCTATCCCTCCCTCTATCCCTCCATTCACCCTTCCATTCATCCCTCTATCATCCATCCATCCATCCCTCCCTCTATCCCTCCATTCATCCCTTCATTCATCCCTCTATCATCCATCCATCCCTCCCTCTATCCCTCCATTCATCCCTCCATTCATCCATCCATCCCTCCATCCATCTTTGCAGCTGAATAATCTGCCTCTGGTGTCTCACCTGCAGTATAGAGGTCAAGATAACAAAATCTTCCTATGGATTTCAATACAGGCAGTAGTGGTAGAGCTGCTGCCTTTGAAACCATAAACTCACAGTTCCACAGGTTCGAGTCCCGGCTGCCCCGAAAATCCAGCGCTTCTGATAATTTAATTTATTCACTGCACTGAGCGGAGGAGCCGGGACATCAGCTGTGAGTCGCGGGGCTGCGGGACACACCTCTAAAATCATGGCATCCCGCAGAATCCGGGACGGTTGGGAGGTATGCGACTGGTAGGGCATGTTCGCACACAAACAATTACTCCTGCTTTCCAGAGGGATTACCAGGTATTAGGCAACTGTTTAGACCATGGGTCCCCAATTCCAGTCCTCAAGGGCCGCCAACAGTGCAGGTTTTCAGGATTTCCTTAGTATTGCACAGGTGATAATTTAATCACCTGCACAGTTGATGATTCCAACACCCATGCAATGCTAAGGAAATCCTGAAAACATGCACTGTTGGCGGCCCTCGAGGACTGGAGTTGGGGAACCCTGGTTTAGACCATGGGTGGGCAATTAATTTTCTCTTGGGCCGCATGAGAAATTGGGATGGTTTTAGAGGGCCGGACTAATATAATTAACTCAGTTCTACCCAATATTGTATGTAGTATATTTACTATCCCTTCATAAACAAACAGTAAGTTAAACAATACAAAAATGCAATGAAAATCACTCATGAAGATCATTCGCCACAATTGATTAATAACTACAACTACTACTTTTTTTAACGTAATGTTCAAAGTGTTGCTGACACTGTGCTTATCCTGCAGAAGATGGCCTCTGGCTTGAAGTGTTGTAGAGAGAATGTAGGTGAAGCTGGGTCCCACCCTGACGTATGTACATGGACTGCACTTAGTGGGGTTATGGCAGCATTGGAGGAGGCAGCAATAGCAATACCCAGAGATATGTAGTAGCAGCTGGTGTATATGTACAGCTGAGTGGCTTCTTGAAGCCAGCAGAGGTGCCTGGCAAGCACTGGAACCCACCACAGATCTTCCGATGGGAGTCCCGATTCTCTGCCCAAGTGTCACAAGCACAGACCGCTAGTAGCTGCTGTGATCCCTTCCCTGGAGTCAGGCAATAGACGGGAGCAGGACAACGTATGACGCGCCGCCGGTCTCTGTAAAAGCGGACAGGGGCAATGATTCAGGGGCGGACACTGAAAACATGGGGCCCCTGTGTAAGAAATTGTACCTGGGCCCCCCATTCTATGGTGATAAAGCTGCATATACTCATATAGCTATCACTAAATCCCCATATACTACATCACTACATCCCCCATATATTACACCTGTAATATACTACATCCCCATATACTACATCACTGCACCACCCATATATTACACCTGTAATTTACTACATCACTACATCCCCTTATACTACACCTGTAATATAATACATCCCCATATACTACATCACTGCAGCCCCCATATACTATACCTGTAACATACTACATCACTACATCTCCATATACTACACTTGTAATAAACTACATCACTACATCTCCATACAGTACACTTATCATAAGCTAAATTACTGCACCCCCCATTTACTACACCTGTAATATACTACATCTCCATATACTACATCATTTCTCCCCCAAAATCTACACCTGTAATATACTACATCTCCATATATTACATCATTACATCCCCATATACTACACCTGTAAAATTACATCACTAGAACCCTATATACTACACCTGTAATATACTACATCACTACACCCCCCATATACTACACCTGTAACAAACTACACCACTATACCCCCATATACACCACTATACTCCTATATACTACATCACTACACCCCTGTATACTACATCCCTATATACTACACCACTATATACTACACCTGTAATATACTACATAACTTCACCCCCATATACTATACCTGTAATAAACTACATCACTACACCCCCATATACTACACCTGTAATAAACTACACCACTACACCCCATATGCTACACCACTATATACTACGCTACTACACCAATATATATTACATCACTACACCCCCCATATACTACACCACTACACCCCGATATGCTACATCACTACACCACCCATATACTGCACCTGTCATAAACTACATTACTACACCCCAATATACTACACCACTATATACTACACCTCCATATAAAACACCACTATATACTACACCTGTAATAAACTACATCACTACACCCCCGTGTACTACTCAACTAAATACTACATCACTATATACTACATCCCATATAGTACACCACTATTTACTACACCTCCATATATTACACCACTATATATTACACCACTAAATACCAAACCCCCATATACTACACCCCTATATACTACATCTGTAAATAACTACATCACTACACCCCCATGTACACTACACCCCCCATATACTACATCACTATAAACTACACCCCCATATACTACACAGCTATATACTACACCTTAAATAAACTATACCATTACACCAGTATATACTACACCTGTAAAACTACATCACTACACCCCCATACACTACCTCACTATACCCCCAATACTAGTCACCAGTTACCCCCCATTGTCCCCTTCTCAGGTTATTAGTCATCACTCACCTCTCCCTCCTTATTGTCCCCTCCTCAGGCACTTCCGTACGGGCCCCCTGCTGATGCTGAGCTGCTTCTTCTCTTGTATGGGCCCGGGCTGCGTCACTGCTGTTCTTTTAGGAGCCCCTGCTTCTCTTCATAAAGGCCCCAGCTGGGTCCGCATTTTATCCTGCCGGGAGGGAACTTTTCAAATGACTCATGATCACACCGTACTGATGACATCAGGGCACGTGGGTGTGTCACAGAGAAAGTTGCTGCGCAGGGAACAGAGGACAGATTCCTGCGTTCCACTGCCTGCATTGTGCAGAGCTGCAGGATAGCTCCCTGCCCAACACGCAGCATGTGATGAGGGCGAGCTGGCCAGGGTTCTCCGAAGCCTGGAGCTCTGGACAGAAGGTCAGATTGCCCTCATTACTGACTGGTGAGCAATGGCCCCCTGAACCTTTGGGCCCCTGTGCAACTGCATCAGCCGAAGACAGACGGGCCGGTCACGGACAGTAGGCGGGCTGGATGCGGCCCACAGGCTGCCCCTTGCGCAGGTCTGGTTTAGACAGTCCCTTGGGTAGGCAAAGGTTGGTGAGAAGGAGAATATATATACCAGGGAGAGGACAAAAACCAGGCTGGAGAGATATATTTCAGAATGTGCCTAGGAGGAGAATATATATTCAATATATTCACCAGGAGGGACCCAGGAAGGGGACATATACAAGAAGGAGGAAATATATGCCAGGAAGGGGATAAAAACCTGGATGGGGACATTATGCCAGAATGTGCCCAGGAGAGGGAGATATATATATATATATATACATATATATATATATATATATATATATATATATATATATATATATATATATATATATATATATATATATATATATATACACTAGGAGGGGGGACATATATACCAGGAAAGGGAAAGAAACCGTGATGAGGGCATAGATAACAGAATGTGCCCAGGAGAGGGGATATACATACCAGGAGGGGCCCAGGATAGGATATACCAAGACAGGGACAAGTAAACCAAGAGGGGGACAGATGGGGATATATATACCAGGAAGAGGACGTATATACTAGGAAGAGGACAATAAATGAAGATGGGGCATACATTCCAGGAATGGCCCAGGATGGGGACATACATTCCAGGAAAGGGACACATATACCCTGGGAGGGGACACCTATACTAGGAGAAGGACATACCGTACAGACCAAAAGTTTGGACACACCTTCTCATTTCTAGATTAACTGTTAAGAGGAGACTTTGTGCTGCAGGCCTTCATGGTAAAATAGCTGCTAGGAAACCACTGCTAAGGACAGGCAACAAGCAGAAAAGACTTGTTTGGGCTAAAGAACACAAGGAATGGACATTAGACCAGTGGAAATCTGTGCTTTGGTCTGATGAGTTCAAATTTGAGATCTTTGGATCCAACCACCGTGTCTTTGTAGAAAAGGTAAACGGATGGACTCTACATGTCTGGTTCCCACCGTGAAGCATGAAAGAGGAGGTATGATGGTGTGGGGGTGCTTTGCTGGTGACACTGTTGGGGATTTATTCAAAATTGAAGGCATACAGAACCAGCATGCCTACCACAGCATCTTGCAGCGGCATGCTATTCCATCCGGTTTGCCTTTAGTTGGACTATCATTTATTTTTCAATAGGACATTGACACCCAAACACACCCCCAGGCTGTGTAAGGGCTATTTGACTAAGAAGGAGAGTGATGGGGTGCAACACCAGATGACCTGGTCTCTACAGTCACCAGACCTGAACCCAATCAAGATGGTTTGGGGTGAGCTGGACCGCAGAGTGAAGGCAAAAGGGCCAACAAGTGTTAAGCATCTCTGGGAACTCCTTCAAGACTGTTGGAAAACCATTTCCGGTGACTACCTCTTGAGGCTCATCAAGAGAATGCCAAGAGTATACAAAGCAGTAATCAAAGCAAAAGGTGGCTACTTTGAAGAACCTAGAATATAAGACATATTTGCAGTTGTTTTACGCTTTTTTAAGTATTTGATTCCACATGTTTTAATTCATAGTTTTGATGCCTTCAATGTGAATCTACAATTTTTAGAGCCCTGAAAATAAAGAAAACTCTTTGAATGAGTAGGTGTGTCCAAACTTTTGGTCTGTACTGTATATGCTAGGAAGATATTATACTGAGGGGTAATGTGTGTAGGGGGATAGTATACAGAGGGGCAGTGTGTGAGGATATAGATAAAGAGGGGAAGCTTGTGTGGGAGATAGTATACAAAAGGGAAGCGTACTTGAAGGATAGTATACAAAGGGGCAGTGTGTGAAGGGGACAGAGTAACAGTGTGGGGGATATTATACAGAGACGCAGTGTGTGTGGGGTGATATAATACAAAAGAACAGTGTGTGAAGGGGATATTATATAGTAATACTGTATCTTTTAATATGCATTATAACAATCAAAAAGAGAAAGTACTTTTTCCTCTATTTTAAGTACTTTGTCATTCTGAATTTATTTATATATTTTCTATAATAGTACTCTGTGCTCATTTCCATGCTTTCTTACCTCACCTTTCTTATTCCAAAGAACTATGAATAAGATGGTATGGATATCTCTGAGATCCTCCTAATCTTGCCTCCTATATTGGACACTGCATTGTGAAACCTCGCATTTTGATGGACTTAACTTCTTTGGGTCAATAAACAGATTTTTGTGTACTCACCGTAAAATCGTTTTCTCTTAGCCATCATTGGGGGACACAGGACCATGGGTGTTATGCTGCCTATCCATAGGAGGACACTAAGTAGATGCAAAAGCATAGCTCTTCCTCTGCAGTATACACCCCCTGGCCGGGTCAGGCAAGCTCAGTTTTAGTACACAAGCAGTAGGAGAAAAAAAAAATCAGTAAAAACTTCTCAACAGAGGAACATGAGAAAAAAGAGTCATAACCAAATAAGGTACTGAGAGAACCAAGGCCCAACAGGGCAACAGGGTGGGTGCTGTGTCCCCCAATGATGGCTAAGAGAAAACGATTTTATGGTGAGTACACAAAAATCCATTTTTCTCTGACGCCTCATTGGGGGACACAGGACCATGGGAAGTCCTAAAGCAGTCCATGGGTGGGAAACATAAAAGAAGACAACACAACCCAAGGACTAGGAACCAGTCCCGGACAGCCTGGAGCGCCTACTGAGAGAGGTGCTCTACTGCCATTTGCAGAATTTTCCTACCCAGATTTGCCTCAGTTGAAGCCTGGGTATGGACTCTGTAATGCATTGAAAACGTATGTAGGCTAGACCAGGTCGCAGCCTTACACACCTGTTCCACTGAAGTCTGATGCCGAATGGCCCACGAAGCGCCAACTGCTAGCGTGGAATGAGCCCGCAACCCACTAGGAATGGGCTTGAGTTGCAAGCGGTAGACTTCCTGGATCGCAGAGCGAATCCAGCGATCCAGCGTCGCCTTTGAAGCTGCCTGTCCCTTCTTAGGCCCCTCAGGAATGACGAACAAAGAGTCCGTTTTCCTAAAGGGGGCTGTCCTGGATATGTAATATCTGAGAGCTCTGACGAGGTCTAACGAATGCAGAGACCTTTCCACCCTATGAACTGGGTGTGGACAAAAGGAAGGCAGGACAATGTCCTCGTTCAAATGAAACGGGGTAAGAACCTTTGGAAGGAAATCAGGGAGAGGGTGCAGAACCAATTTGTCCTTGTGAAAGATCAGAAAAGTCTCGCGGCAAGAGAGTGCTGCCAGCTCCGAAACCCGTCTGATGGACGTAATTGCCACTAAGAATGTTACCTTCCAGGACAGAAGAGCAAGGGAGGATTCCTTGAGAGGTTCAAAGAGAGACCTCTGGAGACCGTCCAGAATGAGGTTGAGGTCCCATGGTTCCAGCGGCCGTTTGTACGGGGGAACTAGATGGGAAACGCCCTGGAGGAAGGTCTTGACTTGTGGTTTTTGAGCCAGGCAGCATTGGTAGAAGATTGAGAGCGCTGAGACCTGCCCTTTAAGTGAACTGAGAGCCAACCCCGCTTGCAAGCCAGACTGTAGAAAATCGAGAATTCTGGGGATGGCCAGAGGCATAGGCTGGACGTTAGTTTCCCTGCACCATGAAAGAAAGATATTGCACGTACGGTGGTAAATGCGGGATGAAGCAGGTTTCGGGCGCTGATCATGGTAGCAATAACCGCGGGGGAGAATCCCGCTCTTGTTAAAAAGCCAGGTCTCAATGGCCATGCCGTCAGCTTCAGGGCTCTGGAGTTCTGATGGGAAATGGGCCCTTGGGTCAGCAAGTCTGGGATGTCTGGAAGGCGCCACGGTGCGTCTGTGAGCATTTGCACTAATTTGGCGTACCAGGCACGCCTGGGCCAGTCCGGTGCTATCAGTATTACCGGGACTCCCTCTGCCTTGATCTTCCTGATTACCCGCGGCAGCAGGGGTAGAGGTGGAAATATGTAAGGCAGGCGGAAGTGGTGCCAGGAGCAGACTAGAGCATCCGCGCGAATGGACTGCGGGTCGCGTGACCTGGCTATGAACGCGGGTACCTTTGCACAACACAAACCCATGGGAAAGTGACAAGGACATATACTCATGCGAAAACAAAAGAGCTGGACAAGGAAAAAGAGGAGGAGACACAGATATATGAGTATGTGCAAGGAAACATCGATGCCATTACTGTGCAACTTGAGCCCTGCTCATTTTAGGCTTCCTATCTGGATAAATTGCCTGAGCTTGCCACGTACGCCTTGGGGATCTTGTCGTGTCCTGCAGCCAGCATTCTCTCGGAACCTGTCTTCAGTGCTGCTGGGGGTCTGCTGGCAGATAAGCACACGTGTCTGTCCACTGACAATGTGGACATGGCTCTCAGAGGACTTTTCTTCCCCTGAGTCATCCAGGGGACGGGAAAGGCACGCGTATTTTTGAGAGTGCTTCATGCCAAGCATCTTTTTCTTTTTCAAAAGGGGGGTCAACTGATGCCAGTCAAGTGGGGTGTGTGTGGCCCAATTAGTGGCAACGAGGGAAACTGTGGTTGGAGTCCCCTCGCTTTTGAAAAAAGAACCAAGATGAACAAGTCATGGCTCTCAGAGGACTTTTCTTCCCCTGGGTCATCCAGGGGACGGGAAAGGCACACGTATTTTTGAGAGTGCTTCATGCCAAGCATCTTTTTCTTTTTCAAAAGGGGGGTCAACTGATGCCAGTCAAGTGGGGTGTGTGTGGCCCAATTAGTGGCAACGAGGGAGACTGTGGTTGGAGTCCCCTCGCTGTGTTTCTAAAAGAACCAAGATGAACAAGTCATGGCTCTCAGAGGACTTTTCTTCCCCTGGGTCATCCAGGGGACGGGAAAGGCACGCATATTTCTGAGAGTGCTTCATGCCAAGCATCTTTTTCTTTTTCAAAAGGGGGGCCAACTGATGCCAGTCAAGTGGGGTGTGTGTGGCCCAATTAGTGGCAACGAGGGAGACTGTTGTTGGAGTCCCCTCCCTGTGTTTCTAAAAGAACCTCTCAGAGGACTTTTCTTCCCCTGGGTCATCCAGGGGACGGGAAAGGCACGCGTATTTTTGAGAGTGCTTCATGCCAAGCATCTTTTTCTTTTTCAAAAGGGGGGTCAACTGATGCCAGTCAAGTGGGGTGTGTGTGGCCCAATTAGTGGCAACGAGGGAAACTGTGGTTGGAGTCCCCTCGCTTTTGAAAAAAGAACCAAGATGAACAAGTCATGGCTCTCAGAGGACTTTTCTTCCCCTGGGTCATCCAGGGGACGGGAAAGGCACGCGTATTTTTGAGAGTGCTTCATGCCAAGCATCTTTTTCTTTTTCAAAAGGGGGGTCAACTGATGCCAGTCAAGTGGGGTGTGTGTGGCCCAATTAGTGGCAACGAGGGAGACTGTGGTTGGAGTCCCCTCGCTGTGTTTCTAAAAGAAGCAAGATGAACAAGTCATGGCTCTCAGAGGACTTTTCTTCCCCTGGGTCATCCAGGGGACGGGAAAGGCACGCGTATTTTTCAAAGTGCTTCATGCCAAGCATCTTTTTCTTTTTCAAAAGGGGGGTCAACTGATGCCAGTCAAGTGGGGTGTGTGTGGCCCAATTAGTGGCAACGAGGGAGACTGTGGTTGGAGTCCCCTCGCTGTGTTTCTAAAAGAACCAAGATGAACAAGTCATGGCTCTCAGAGGACTTTTCTTCCCCTGGGTCATCCAGGGGACGGGAAAGGCACGCGTATTTTTGAGAGTGCTTCATGCCAAGCATCATTTTCTTTTTCAAAAGGGGGGTCAACTGATGCCAGTCAAGTGGGGTGTGTGTGGCCCAATTAGTGGCAACGAGGGAGACTGTGGTTGGAGTCCCCTCGCTGTGTTTCTAAAAGAACCAAGATGAACAAGTCATGGCTCTCAGAGGTCTTTTCTTCCCCTGGGTCATCCAGGGGACGGGAAAGGCACGCGTATTTTTGAGAGTGCTTCATGCCAAGCATCTTTTTCTTTTTCAAAAGGGGGGTCAACTGATGCCAGTCAAGTGGGGTGTGTGTGGCCCAATTAGTGGCAACGAGGGAGACTGTGGTTGGAGTCTCCTCGCTGTGTTTCTAAAAGAACCAAGATGAACAAGTCATAGCTCTCAGAGGACTTTTCTTCCCCTGGGTCATCCAGGAGACGGGAAAGGCACGCGTATTTTTGAGAGTGCTTCATGCAAAGCATCTTTTTCATTTTGAAAAGGGGGGTCAAGTGATGCCAGTCAAGTGGGGTGTGTGTGGCCCAATTAGTGGCAACGAGGGAGACTGTGGTTGGAGTCCCCTCGCTGTGTTTTACATGATTTTCGAAGGGCATGACATGCCTAAGAGGTTGAGTTTCATCATCTGCAACTTGTTGGCAACAGAAAGGCTGCCTTTACACCCTTTTGAGAAAGAGGATTTTCGAGACCTTATGCCCATTGCAGTGCCCCAAGAGCCGATGGCCAGTCGTCACTCCTTCTCCAAGAAAGGCGTGCCCGCGCTACTACAGCAGGTCGCACACAACCTCACCGATTCCTTGAGAAACTCTGTGTGTGACAGGGTGCATTTCACCACAGATACTTGGACCAGTAAGCATGGACAGGAGAGTTACATGTTGCTGACTGGGCACTGGGTAACTATGGTGAGAGATGGAGAAGGGTTTGCTGTACAAGTCTTGCCGTCCCCACGACTTGTGTGTCAATCCTTCCTCTGTATGTACAAATTCCTCCACTGCTTCTGCCTCCTTAACCTCGTGTGGGTCCTCCACCTCGGCCCAAACCCTGTGTGGTCAGGCCACCCTTCCTTGTAACTGCGCCCAAGGAATCCCACACACCTCCTTACTATGCTGGCAGCAGAGCTCAAGGCCATCAGGCGGTCAAATGTTTACTTTGAAATGTAGGGGAAATGTGAGACACCGCTGAGGAATTGTGGACGGTTAGCTCTGGAGAGTGAGACCGAGTTTCATCAATGGTTGTCTACACTCAACCAGCAGTCAGGGAAGGTCGGGTGCGACAATGATGCAAACCAGTCTGCGACCCTTCTTCAGGGCAATGTGACACACGTGCCTTGTATGGCTCACGTGTTCAACCTGGTTGTCCAGCAATTTTTAAAACACTATCCTGGCCTACATGGCCTTCTGCAGAGGGCACGGTGTAATGCCTGCCTGGATCGACACACTCAGATGGGCTGTAAAGGATAGGCTAGAGGCAAGCCACTCACCAAGCTGGACACCCAGAACCCTGAAACCTTTTAACCCCTATACAGTGATTTGGAATTACACAGGGCCCAAGTTGATCAATACCTGTGGAAGGCTGCAGTTCCAGAGAATAGTAGTCATGCAGGGTCAAAAACATTAATTGAGGAAGAGGAACAGAATGGGATGGCCAGGACTTAATCACAGAACAAGCAGAGGTGAAATGCGGATCGGCCAACGAGGTACATAAACAGCAAGCAGGAAAAGTAGTCAGGTAACAAGCACACAAAATCATAAAACTGAACTGGGGGTAACAGTAACAAGAGGTTCAAAGCTTTGTCTGGCAGTGGTCTGCAGACAGGAGGGGCCTAAAAAAGGGTGTGGTGTCTTCCCATTGGTGGTAGCTGAATGATGGTACTTCATCTGTGAGATACCCACCACCTACATTCAGCGTGTGGTTCTGTATCTGTCAAGGTAACGCAACCCAGTGGGTGACCATAACCTGCGTCCACCTGCGCCGCTGGCATCAACTCCTTTCCCATCATCAGCACTATGCACGAAAGGAACACGTTGTCACCTGGCGACCGGAGTACAAATTGATTGAGTGGACTACGTTGGTGACTTAACAGCCGTGCGCGGCAATGATGCAAACCTGTCTGCGGCCCTTCGGCAGGGCAATGTGACACACGTGCCTTGTATAGCTCACGTGTTGAATCTGATTCTCCAGCAATTTTTAAAATACCATCCTGGCCTACATGGCCTTGTGCAGCGGGCACGCTGCTTTGTGCTCACTTTCATCCTTCGCACCCAGCAGCTCAACAACTTTCATCGCTCCTGAAGTCTTAGGGTCTGGCGGTTAAACGCCGGAAATGCCATGTTCCAACATGCAGGAATTGGAATCTGCACATGTTGCAGCGTGTGTGGCAGCACCGCAGAACCCTGCTGAAATACGGTATGACGTATACCCTGGGCTAACTTGATCCCGAGGTGGTACAGATCACGCTGCTGGAGTGGTGTCAGATCAAGGACCTATGCACCCTTCTACACAGTTTACAAATGTCGACGAAGATGTTTAGCACTGGCGATGCCATTCTCAGCGTGACAATTCTGGTCACCTACATGATGGAGCACACTGTAAGCATTATTCGGAGTCAGGTGTTGGTCCAAGAGGAAGGGGAGGAAGTACAGGAGGAGTCATATGCAGAAGGGATAATAAGATCTACTAGGTCCATACGTTGAGCGGCACCTAGGCGGCAGTCATGGTGGGGGATAGGGATTTACAAGGGCGCATAGTATCAGCAAAAATTGTTGAGGAAGGTGCAGGAGCCCATGAAGAAATGGAGGACGAACTTGCGATGGGCATGGAAGACTCAGCTGATGAGTGAGAGCTTGCTCACATTTCGGTTGTGCGAGGTTGGGGGCAGAGGGCAGAGGAAGGAGGCACGATTCTCACCTCTCTGCCACCAACACACCAAGCACTTGGTCCTCCTGGATGCACAAGACACATGACAGACAATAGAAAAAGTAGTTCAGCTCACCCTTCCTAAAGTCCAGGTCAGGATCGGTGTTGGTGCACGGAGCTGCCCTGGCCTCAGGCAGAACACAGACAAGGAAACTAGAGTATGATCTCCAGCACTTCAAAGAAGGTTAAAAATATTTATTGAGGTTCTATTAAAAAAGATCCATCGATCATGAAAACAGTGAGGGGGGACACATTAAGAGAAATCCAACATGTTTCAGCTAGTAGAGCCTTATTCAAGGATTGCACTTACATGTCTAATGTGCACACAGATATACTGAAAAGTCTCACTTGGAATGGAAAGGAACCTGGAAACAATTTCCAGTAATTGCTAGTAGAAAAGTCTCTATAGCAGGCACCTGAAAAAATGCATGTATGAAACACCCAAGTAAAGTGAACAGGTGCATATAGGTGCGTGCACAGATAGACAAGAAAAAGGATATATATAAGATAAAAAATGCCAAAAATTAGTACAGATAAAAACGAAACATATATATAATACAATACAAAAAATAACATTCAGTTATATTGCAAAATGAGATCCTGTCGAACATTAAGACCTAGGGGTTGGCGTGTAGCTAGTTTAAAAATCCAGTAAGATTCACGATTTAGTATAGTTCTATGATAATCTCCACCTCTGGCTGATTTGAAAACTCTTTCAATACCTTGAAATTTAAAGGCAGAAATATCACCCCTGTGTACATTAATGAAATGTCTTGATACTGCTGATACATTAACAGCTTGCAGATTACAGGCATCAGATAAATGCCTTCTGATGCGCTGTTTTAGTGGACAAATAGTACAACCTACATATTGAATGTTACATTGTATACATTGTATCAGGTAAATGACTCCTGCAGTGTTACAATTAATGTAACTTTTCATAGAAAAACTCTCTTGTGTTACACAGGAATGAAATGTTTTAGATTTGATCACATATTTACAAGAGAGACATATACTGTGTCCACAATTAAAAAAACCTATGCAATTGAGCCATGTAGGTCTTTTGGGAGAAATTTCATTTACCATGCTTGGTGCTAGTAAATTGGATAGTGTAACTGCCTTTTTGGCCACACATTTAATTGGATGAGTTTGTAAAATTTGATTCAGTTTATTGTCTTGCTGTAATAAAGGTGTGTATTTATTAATAATACCGGTTATGAATTTGTATTGTGGAGAATATGCAGTGGAGAAAACAATATTATGTGTAGTAGATGTATACTTGGATTTATCCAGTAAAAGAGTTGGTCTATCTATTTTGTCAGTAATTGCTATAGCCCTGTTCAGACTCCACTCAGGATATTTTCTTTTTCGGAGTCTATTTTTGATGTTATATGTCTCTTTAATGAAATGTGTTGCATCAGAGCAGTTTCGTTTTGCCCTTATTATCTCTCCTACTGGAATATTTCTTACTACATGGGGAGGATGACAAGATGTAGCCTCTAAAATTGAATTAGCATCAGTATTTTTTCTATATGTTGTTACCTCTATTTTCCCTTTATTGGCTGTAAAATTAATATCCAAAAAATTAATTTGGGTATTATGACTAGTGTATGTAAACTGTAGATTGGATACATTATTATTTAGATGATTAACAAATGCTTCTGCTTCTAGGACAGTGCCTTTCCAAATAAAGATACAGTCATCAATATAACGCCCAAAAAAAATTATTTTATCTTGAAAAATGTTCTGAGGATGAAAAATAAAATTCTCTTCAAATACTGCAACCACAATGTTAGCTAGGGAGGGCGAAAATTTACCTCCCATACTGACTCCTTTTCTCTGTAGGTAAAATGAATTATTGAAGCAAAAATAGTTATGTGTTAGCAAGTAGTGTACGGAAGAAATCAAAAAATTGCATAGCTCCGAAGAATATGTACTGTACCTGTGTAAAAAATATTTTAGGGATTCCAAAGCAACATGATGCGGTATGGAGGGATACAGGCTAATAATATCACAGGTAAGCCAACTGTAGTCATTTTCCCATTTGATCTCTGTAATGTCTTTAATCAGAGCTTTGGAATCTCTAATATAGCCAGGAATTTGTTTAACAAGTGGTTGCAGTAAATGATCCACCCAGGCTCCTAAACGTTCATGTAAAGAGCCCATACCTGATATAATCGGTCGAAATGGGGGAGGAAAAATACATTTGTGGATTTTGGGCATAGCATGGTAAATTGGGATGGTCGGTGTTTCCACTAGTAAATAATCAAAAATCTTTTTACTGAAAAAACCTGCTGTTAGCCCCTCTTGTAAATGTTCAAACAGTTTTTTCTTATAGAATGGCGTGGGATCTCCTTTAAGCAATAAGTAAGTATCCTGATCTTGTAGGATTTTAAGATTCTCCCTGAAATATAAACCTGAATCCAAAGCAACCACTCCCCCCCCCTTATCAGCCTGTCTGATAATCAGATCCTTATTGTCCTGTAGACATTTTAATGCTGCTTTTTCATCTTTATTTAGATTATTTTTATAGGGAGGACAATTTCTATCTAACTGCATAAGATCATTTTCTATTTTGTCCTGAAAAATGTCCAGGACTGAGGGTCTTGATTGTAGAGGGTAAAAATATGCATTTTTAGTATTGAAATTATCCATGGAAAGTGGTTCTGTATTATCGGATTCTGCTGCTAATTGTCTGAGTTGTACAATATTATTTAATTCATGAAAAGTAGGAATTTTATTAGTGGGTGTACATATGGGAGCAGTAATATCTTGGTCCATATTTTCAGAGTCTATATAATGACACTTCAATGTCAAATTCCTAGCAAGTTTGTTCACATCTAATAGTGTATTGAAGACATTAAATTTTTTGGTGGGACAATATCCGAGACCCTTGGATAAAACATTGGTTTGTGTCTCTGTAAGGATTTTTCCAGATAGGTTCCATACTGGGCAGTCTAATAATAGTTCCTCTTCTGTCGCGGGGGATTTCTTCTTGTGCCTGTGTTTCCTCCCCGCCCGCCTCGTGCGTTTTTTGAAAAAAAATTTTTTTTTTTGCTGAGAAATCACATTGTGTGAACTGCCATTGGTATCTTCATTGGATCCATCCGTTGAAGCACCCAGACTGAAAGTAGATGTGTTGGCTGTTTGCTCAGAATCTGAGTCAAAAAAACTTACTCTGGAACTTCGTCTCTCATTATTTCTCAAAATAGAATTCCTAGAGCTGGATCTATGCCAGTCATAGACTTTATTATTTTGAAAATCATGGAGATCTCTGCTGAATTTGGATTTTTTTCTTTCAGCTATCTTGTTCTCCAAAGTGTCCAAATTTTTATTCATTTTGTCCAAAAAAACTTTATATTGATTTGCATTTTTAAAATGTTCTAAGTCCTTTTCAGTTTTTTCAATATTTTCTTTAACTTTATTTAATTCACTTTGTTCATGCTCTATAATTAGTTCAATAAGTTGCACTGAACAGGCAGATAGAATAGAGTTCCACTTATTGAGGAAAGTGTCTGGATACTCAGAAAAAGTGGGTCTTTTATTCATTCTTAATCCTCTTGGAATGAGGTTTTTGTCCTTATAACTTATTAAAGATGTGGAATCCCACCAAAGCTTCATTTCTTTCGTTTTCAATTTCTCTAAGTTCATAAGATTGTTCATATCCATATTGTCACCCTCCATCACTGTATCATTATTAGTAGTTATATTAAAAATCTGATCAAATTTATTTTTCCTTAAACTCCACCGATCCATAGTAAATAATTCTTGGTGTGAACTAAGTAGCTGTACACACTTGTGGAATGGGAGCACGAATAAAGCCAAAATACAATGACAGAAAATAGAAAAAGTAGTTCAGCTCACCCTTCCTAAAGTCCAGGTCAGGATCGGTGTTGGTGCACGGAGCTGCCCTGGCCTTTCCATTCCAAGTGAGACTTTTCAGTATATCTGTGTGCACATTAGACATGTAAGTGCAATCCTTGAATAAGGCTCTACTAGCTGAAACATGTTGGATTTCTCTTAATGTGTCCCCCCTCACTGTTTTCATGATCGATGGATCTTTTTTAATAGAACCTCAATAAATAATTTTAACCTTCTTTGAAGTGCTGGAGATCATACTCTAGGCACAAGACACATGAGCGCCTTCTTGCTGCACTACCTACAACATGACCCTCGGATTGTATGAATTCGAAGTAATGCTAACTACTGGGTTGCCACACTGTTAGATCCCCGGTACAAGACAAAATTTGGCGAAATAATTCTTGCCATAGAAAGGGATGCACGTATACAGCAGTATCTGCAGAAGGTGATACGGATTCTTAGATTTGCTTTTCCAGTAAACACCAGTGCTGCACAGAGTGAATCTCAATGCTTTGTCATGGATAGGAGGAAATGGTCTTTTACTTGTCCACATCTGAGAGACCGAGGGCTGGCTGCTGTGCTGAGATGGCATTGAGTACGGTGTCCCTGCAGAGTTGCACTTTTGGTCATATACCAAATGAGTTGAAAAAGGACAAATGCTGGTGGAAAGGGGAACAGGTGTGTTGGAAAGGGGAAAAAAGTTTTTGTCCGTGGGTTTGTTGGTTAAGCAAAAGTAACATTTGATGAAGAAACACCATCTGTTACGGTGGGACTGGCAGATTTGGATAAGGTGGTATATACTATGTTACCGCTATATAACGAAAATTAATAAGAAAAGAAAGAGAAAGGTATATATCCCCATCAGCAGTCAGTGTCCACCGTTCTCCCAGATGGAAAAGGAGAGGTTGGCAACTGGAAGGTTAGGTGGAGGATACAGAGCTGTGTGGCTATGAAACTAATAGTAGCCTGAACCGAGTTAGACGCCACTCGGATCTGGAGACTGGGAGCCCTGTTAGCGTCACATGGTCCACACGCCCACCCAGCACAGGAACTCCCTGTTAACATCACAGGGGCCATTCAGTACGCTGACCGTGTGCATTGGGGCCACACCTGTGGACAGCAGGCGCATCAGCAGCAGCAGGCCTGTTAATGCCACTGGGCTGCACAAGCAGGACTTGTAGGACAGGAGCTGGTCTTAACCGTTCTGCGTTACCAACTGTGGTGGCGGCCTGCATCGACGCCCTAGCCCTGCCTACCTCTGGCCTAAAGCCGCAATGGGTTCAACACATGGAGGTGTGCTCTTTCGGAGCATAATAGAAGACTGCGCACCTCCTTGTTGGCTCCAGCCCGTTTTATAACCTGGGTCCGCCCCAAACCAGGGTGGACCACAATGCACCTCCTGGAGACAAAAGCAGAGTGACACGTCATGAGTGGCATAACTAGCGTCCTATTTGGAACCGCAACTTCAATAATGACCTCATGGCTGCCACGACACAAACAACTTACCAGTCATCGTCTGACCATCAATAATGAGGTGACAAGTCATAGGGGCGGGCCTCTGCAAGCCATTTGGGAGTGGCCTGGCCACATTGTCAGGACACCTGATGCCCTGTGGTCTATATGGGCCCCCCACATCAGGGGCAGGGCCAAAGAGTTCATTACCGGACCTAGTCTCTAAAGCAGTAAGTGCCTGAGCATGCTCAGTAGCATGAAATACAGTCTCTGAAAAAAGACTATCAGCTTTAGTGTCTAGGTACAAAACAGGACTTAGACCCGGCACGGAATGCAAGTACCTGTGCAAAGAGGCTTTTGGCACTAAGTGTGGGAGCATGCGCTGTATCCCGAAATGAAGAGTTAGCTTCAGGAATGGCACAGTCAGGCTGAGCTTACTCACTAGGCGAAACACTGTAGTTAGGCTGCAGCTGGGGTAAATCGGCACACGCATGCGCACTAGCTGCCTCTCCACACTTACACGTGGAGGAGAAATTGCTCTTCGGGTGTGGACTTGGAGATGCTGTCTATGAACAGAAGGAAAAGCTAAAGGAAGCCTCACTTTCTATCCCTCTGAATGATCAAATGCAGCAAAGAATTCCCTGAGTTTTCTATAAAATTAGCGTAGCAAAATGTGCATGAGGGTGTCATGCAGAGGTGCTGCACATAGATTTGCACCAGTGGGGCACTAATGGAGTCCAACAGCCACTTCTTGTATGCCACTAAGTTTACTCAATTTTTGGTATTATAATGTATTAGTAACAATGAGTTGGAGTGTGCAATGCAGGCAGACGTGCTGCTAATATCTTTGCACTAGTGGGACAATACAGAAGTCCAACAGCCACTTCTTGTATGCCACTAAATGGCAGCATTTTTTGCTATCATTATAGCTTATTAAAAACAGAGCAGGAGAGTGTCATGCAGAGGTGCTGCACATAGATTTGCACCAGTGGGGCACTAATGGAGTCCAACAGCCACTTCTTGTATGCCACTAAATGGCAGCATTTTTTGCTATCATTATAGCTTATTAAAAACAGAGCAGGAGGGTGTCCTGCACAGGTGCTAGAAATAGCTTGGCACCAGTGGGACAATAATGAAATACAACAGCCAGTTCTATGATGCCACTAAATGGCAGTATTTTTTGCTATCATTATAGCTTATTAAAAACAGAGCAGGAGGGTGTCCTGCACAGGTGCTAGAAATAGCTTGGCACCAGTGGGACAATAATGAAATACAACAGCCAGTTCTATGATGCCACTAAATGGCAGTATTTTTTGCTATCATTATAGCTTATTAAAAACAGAGCAGGAGGGTGTCCTGCACAGGTGCTAGAAATAGCTTGGCACCAGTGGGACAATAATGAAATACAACAGCCAGTTCTATGATGCCACTAAATGGCAGTATTTTTTGCTATCAATATAGCTTATTAAAAACAGAGCAGGAGGGTGTCATGCAGAGGTGCTGTAAATAGCTTGGCACCTGTGGGGCACAAATGGAGTACAACAGCCACTTTTTGTATGCCACTAAGTTGCAGCAGTTTTTGCTATTATTATAGCTTTTAAAAACAGAGCAGGAGGGTGTCATGCAGAGGTGCTGTAAATAGCTTGGCACCTGTGGGACACAAATGGAGTACAACAGCCACTTTTTGTATGCCACTAAGTTGCAGCAGTTTTTGCTATTATTATAGCTTTTAAAAACAGAGCAGGAGGGGGTCCTGCACAGGTGCTGCACATAGATTTGCACCAGTGGGGCACTAATGGAGTACAACAGCCACTTCTTGTATGCCACTAAGTTTACTCAATTTTTGCTATTCTAATGTCTTAGTAAGTAACAATGAGTTTGAGTGTGCAATGCTGGCAGAGGTGCTGCAAATATCTTTGCACTAGTGGGACTATACAGAATTCCAATAGCCACGTTTAGGATGCCACTAAGTTCACTCAGTGTTTGCTAGTATAATGGCTTAGTTATAATGAGTTTGAGTGTGCAATGCAGGCAGACGTGCTGCAAATATCTTTGCACTACTGGGACTATACAGAAGTCCAATAGCCACGTTTAGGATGCCACTAAGTTCACTCAGTGTTTGCTAGTATAATGGCTTAGTAACAATGAGTTGGAGTGTGCAAAGGGCAGGAGGGTAGAGTGGCAGGGTTGTGGGTCTTTGGGTAGAGGAAAAGAAGCCTGCCTTTCTATCCCTCCTAATGGGGAAATGCAGCGAGGAAATCCCTGACCTTAGCTACACAGACGCTGTCATCTTGTGTAGCTGTTAAACTCTGTTTTCAGGACCTGTCACCTATGGCTCTGACCCTGCCGGTATGAGCCCTTAAAAGGACTGATAGAAAGTGCTATCCCTATGCTGTCCAGCGCTGTGTATGGAGCGTATACAGCTGTATCGGCGATAGGAGCTGCGCCAGTGATGTCTGACACCAAGGACGCAGAAGGCAGATAATGGCGTGCTGGAGGAAAATGTCCTGTTTTATAATGCAGGGACATGTGACATGGACATCCTATCACACATGTCGTTGCTTCTCTGGCTAAAAGTCCACTTAGCTGTGTGTGTGTCTGGGATTGGCTGACATGCTGGCCCGCCCCACTACACGCGCGCGCGCGCTTAGGAAAGGAAGACAAGGAAAAAAAAAAAATGGTGATCGCCATTATCCATACAGCAGTGATCTGAATGCGCTGTTCCCGCACACTATACACTGAAATGTCATAATAGTGTGAGTCACAGAGTGACTTACACTATTACAGCGGAAAGCCAGCTAGGAATTAGCTGGGTTTTTTGCTGTTAGAACCGTTCTCGAACGTATCTAGAACTATCGAGCTTTTGCAAAAAAAGCTCGAGTTCTAAGTTCTAGTTCGATCTAGAACAGCCCCCAAAATCACTCGAGCCGCGAACTGGAGAACCACGAACCGCGAACCGCGCTCAACTCTAGCCATTAGGTCCACGTCTGGTGTGCCCTAGTGAGTGCAGATGTGTAGAAACACATCTGGGTGGAAGGACCATTCTCCGGCAGCCAGGCCTTGGCGATTCAGAAAGTCTGCTGCCCAGTTCTCTACCCCCGGTATGTGTACCGCTGATATCACTGATCCCGTCGATTCGGCCCATCTGAGGATCTTGTGGGCCTCGAGATAAGCCGCTTTGCTGCGGGTGCCCCCCTGCTGATTGATATAGGCTACAGCTGTCGCATTGTCCGATTAGACTCGAATCTGACGACCCGCAAGCAGAGGGTTGAACGCTCTGAGCGCGAGGAAGATCGCGCGGAGTTCCAGGATGTTGATGGGGAGGGAAGACTCCTGGGGCGTCCAACGTCCTTGAGCAGTGTGGTGCCGGTACACTGCTCCCCAGCCTACGAGGCTGGCGTCTGTGGTCAGGACCAGCCAGTTCACTGGGAGAAAAGATCTCCCCTTTGATAGGGATGAGGACCGAAGCCACCAGCGAAGTGCATACCTGACTGAAGGCGTCAGGTGAAGATGTCTGTCCAGGGAGAAGGGGCTCTTGTCCCAGGCAGCTAGAAGGGCTAGCTGCAGTGGGCGGAGGTGCAGTTGAGCAAATAGTACTGCTTCCATAGCCGCCACCATCCTGCCGAGCACTTTCATGCTGAATCGAAAGGAGCGAGACGGAGGACGTAGAAGGCAGCGTACCGCTCGTTGAAGAGCGAACGCCTTATCCTGAGGGAGAAGGATCAAGCCCCGATGGGTGTCCAGGGACATGCCCAGGAAGGTGATGGATCGTGATGGGATCGGGGATGATTTTTTCAGATTCACTAGCCACCCTAAGCGGGATAGGGTGTCCACAGTGATTTTTATGCTGGTTGAGCAGTCGCGGAAGGAGGGGGCCTTGATGAGGAGGTCGTCCAAGTAAGGGAGAACGACTACTCCCCTGGTGTGAAGGACGCTCATGGCGGCCGCCATGACTTTGGTGAAGACCCTTAGGAACTTTTGGTGATCTGTGGCGATGGGTATGTGCAGGTACGCGTCCTTGATGTCTATGGAGGCGAGGAATTCCCCTTTGACCATGGATGCAATAATGGACCTTAGGGACTCCATTCTGAATAGACGTACATGCACATGTTTGTTTAGGTGTTTGAGGTCCAGGATGGGTCGAACTGACCCTTCCTTTTTGGGGACCTCAAAGAGGTTGGAATAAAAACCCCCGAACTTCTCGTCGTCTGGGACAGGTATTATCACTCCTACTGTTTGGAGCGAGTGGATTGCTGAGAAAAAAGCTTTGCGTCGTTTTCGAGTCTTTGGGGGGTTTGAGAGAAAGAACCGACTCGGGGGTCGGGTCCGAAATTCTATGTGGTAACCGGAAGACACAAGGTCTCGCACCCATTTGTCGTCTGAGGTGGCAGCCCAGATGTGTTGAAAGAGCCGCAGTCGACCTCCTACAATGAGTGTGTCTTCCGGAGCGCCGAAGGAGTCATGAGAGGGGCCGAGTCTCCCTAGTCCTGGACTGTTTTGGTCTAGGCTGCCATGATGAAGTGGGTTTCGGGGAGAGCTGAGAAGGTCGGTCCCTGCGTAGTCCACGGCTGGTGGCGGGGACAGCACGGGATATCGACCAACCAAATGAGTTCCGAAAGGAGCGGAACGAGGACTGTGGACGTCTGGTGAAGGACGTCCTGGACTTCAGCTGGGGAAGGGAGGTACTCTTTCCTCCCGTGGCGTCAGAAATGAGCTTGTCCAGACGTTCGCCAAACAATCGGTCTGGAAAAAAAGGAAGGCCCGTGAGAGACTTCTTCGAGGCAGAGTCCGCTCGCCATTGTCGGAGCCAGAGAGCTCTACGGATGGCTATGGTATTTTAGGCGGCAAACGCTGCGCAGGTAACAGCGTCCATGGAGGCCTGGATGAGGTACTCCGCCGTAGCGGTAATTTGAGCTGTTACCTCTGTGAAGGTCTGAGTGAACTGGGATTCCTCAAGCGAAGTGTTAAGGGATTCTGCCCAGACCGAGATCGCCTTTGCGACCCACACAGAGGCAAAGGAGGGCGAGAGGGAGGAATCCGCAGCGTCAAAAGCAGAGCGGGCGGGGTGCTCCACCTGTCTGTCTGTCGGGTCCTTAATGGAAGAACCATCGGGTAAAGACAAGAGTGTCTTTGTGGTAAGGCAGGAGACCGGGGGGGTCGACCGAGGGCGGATCGGCCCAGCCCTTAGGGGCAGGTGAGGCAAAAGGGTAGCGGGACTCCATGAGTTTTCGGTTACCAAAGCGCCTGTCAGGCTTCTCCCTTTGCTTTGTGAGGATATCCTGAAACTCTGGGTGATCAGTGAAAACCTTTTGGGGTTTCCTTGCCCTCTTAAAGGAGACCGCATGGTCAGTGGTAGTGGATGGGGGATCCTCCACATGCAGAGTTTGGTTGATTGCTGCTATAAGGGAGTCTATTGCAGTTTGATCATCTGGGGGTGATGAAACCAAGGAATTCTCCTAGTACAAACAGCATTCTCCCTCCTCCAGCTCTTCAGAAGCCGTGGAGCGTGTGGGAGAGCCTGCCCTGTGTGCTCCCGAGGGAGAGCCCGCTGGAGACACCCGGCCGTGTGCCCTTTTCCTGATCCCTGCAACCGGTGAAGCATGTGCCCGGATTACCTCAGAAGGATCCTCCACAGGGGTATCCTCAGGTTGCGTTCCGTCCAGGGACCCAGAAGGGTGTGGAGGATGACATTGCATAGCCAGAACCAGGTTCTGAGACAGTTTTTCCATGGATTGGGACAGAAACTGTGCCCATTCTGGTGGGCTGGGGGCCCTAGGCTCTAGGCCGGTGATGGCAGGGGGGTCTTGGGGGGCTATAGGGGCACATGACTCACAGAGAGAAGAGG
The DNA here is from genome assembly GCF_048569485.1 of Anomaloglossus baeobatrachus. NCBI lineage: Eukaryota > Metazoa > Chordata > Amphibia > Anura > Aromobatidae > Anomaloglossus > Anomaloglossus baeobatrachus. The sequence continues at coordinate 152,158,012 of NC_134360.1, read as the reverse complement.
TGTGTTTACGTGGTAGCTCAGCGTGGCAGGCAGTGCAGGCTGAGTAATAGACTATGTGGGCCTTAGTACTCTTAGTGCCCTTAGATTTCTGCATGTTCCTAATAGGCGTATGCCAGGAGAAGGAGCAATGCTCAGCAGAGCTACAATTGATAGCAAGCACCTCACCAGAATCAGCCGATGACCCTGTCCTCAGGAAGGCTTAAGCTCTATGAAGATCTCACACGCTTCCCTGGGGGGCGGGGCTTATCGCATCCACGGGGGGGCAGGGCTTAGCGCTAAAAGAGCGGGAAGATGAGTCAGTGTGCCCCCCTTGCTGTGGGTAGTAAAAAACGGCGGGAAGGGAGCTTCTGAGTTTTCCTCCCTCTCTCTACAGTCAGCACACAGCTTGTCAGTGGTGGTTATCAGCCGTCTTTGCAAGAGCAAATAAACAGAGCAGATAATACACAGGGTGAGTCCCTGAGCCCTGGGTCCTCCCCCTGCCACCGGGAAATTATCTGCAAGACTTTCTGCAAACAGCAAAACTTCCCCCTCCTCCAGCCAGCAAGCTAGAGAAAGTTAACACTGTGTGTGCAGGATCCTTGCTCCTTGCACATAATAAATACTGTAGATGGCCTGGGAGTCTTCCCTGCAGCGTCCTTTCTCCCTATTTCTGGGAAACCAGTCAGGGGGGATCTCACCTTAACACACTGCTTTCCAGGCAGTGAAAATAGCAGAGTCAGCTTGCTGTGTCGGTGTCGTATTCAACTCAGAGCCTGCAGAGAGGGGCTGAGGAATTGGGTGCCATCTTCATCTCCGAGCCTGCAGAGAGGGGCTGAGGAATTGGGCTATAGGGCTATAGGGCACAGGCTTCTACCCTGGGCTTTAGAAAATCGGTGTCTGTGGAACCCGTCGTCCACCCCAGGATCCAGCGTCGCGGGAGGGGGTACGTGTAGGCAATGCTTCACATTCCCGCCCGTTAATGGTAGTGGGAGATCGGTCCCAAAAGGAAACCGTCGCCCTCAAAAAATAACAAACCTTGAAAGGAAGTGCCTCCTACAGACACTAAGCTAAAACGGAGCTTGCCTGGCCCGGCCAGGGGGTGTATACTGCAGAGGAGGAGCTATTCTTTTGCATCTACTTAGTGTCCTCCTATGGATAGGCAGCATAACACCCATGGTCCTGTGTCCCCCAATGAGGCGTCAGAGAAACCTGTTTGTATGTATTCTGTGACACATTATATTATTTCTGAGAGACGGAAATTGTGGCTGTGCACATGCTGCACTCCTCTCTCAGCTTCTTATGGTCTGTTGTGCATGTGCGGTAGGCAGCCATGGTAAAGCATCCTTGCCCCCGGACATGCACGCTGGCAATGTGATGCCATGACGGCGGTGGATGAATTGGTTCTCGCTAGTGTGCATGCGCCGCTATTAGAGATGAGCGAACCGGTCCCGGTTCGGCTCGAGTTCGGTTCGCCGAACGGAGGTCTCGTTCGAGTTTGGTTCGTCGAACGTTCGACAAACCGAACTCGAACCGCATAGGAAACAATGGCAGGCAATCACAAACACATAAAAACACTTAGAAAACACCCTCAAAGGTGTCCAAAAGGTGACAAACAACTCACAACACAACACAAACACATGGGAAAGTGATAAGGACATATACTCATGCGAAAACAAAAGAGCTGGACAAGGAAAAAGAGGAGGAGACATAGATATAGGCATGGCACGCCCTTCTAAAATCATGTAAAACACCGCAAGGTGACTCCAAGCGGAGTCTCCCTTTTTTCCAAAAATTGGGCCACACACACACCCACCCCTTCAGTGGCAGCACTTGTGCCCCAGTTGTACACTTCACAGCTAGATTTGCATCAAGCACATTCAAAAATACACCATACTTAACCGTCCCCAGGATGACCCCGGGGTAGGTAGCAAAGTCTTTCCTGATCCCAGCTCTGTTCATCTTGGATCATTTTTAAAAACAATGTAAGCAAGGGTTACTCCAAGCGGAGTATCCCTTTTTTTTCCAAAAATTGGGCCACACAGACACTAACCCCTTCAGTGGCAGCACTTGTGCCCTAGTTGCAAATAGGATGTTTTGATTTGCAACAAGCACATTCCAAATCCCCAAGCATTTACTCTCCCCAGGATGACACAGGGGTAGTAAATTCCTTGTGGATCCATGACTTGTTCATTTTGATGAACGTTAGTCTGTCCACATTGTCACTGGACAGACGCGTGCGCTTATCTGTCAGCACACACCCAGCAGCACTGAAGACACGTTCAGAGACAACGCTGGCAGCTGGACACGACAAAATCTCCAAGGCGTAACTGGAGAGCTCTGGCCATTTTTCAAGATTTGAAGCCCAAAAGAGCAAGGCTCCATTTGCAAAGTCATGGCATCGATGTTCATTTGGAGATACTCCTGTATCATCCTCTCCAGCCGTTGACTATGTGTCAGACATGTTGTCTCTGGTGGCCTTGCAAAGGAGGGTCTAAAAAAATTATGAAAAGATTCAATAAAATTGCTGTTACCAGCACCATATACTGGTACGGGTAGACTGTTGGAGATGACGAGACCGTCCCATGTTTGTCAAGTTACAACTGGGAGATTCACTCCCAGCACCTGCACGGTTGTTTGGTGGAAAAGCCGAGCTAAGATCTAGTAACAGCTTCTGCTGATACTCCTGCATACGTGCGTCTCTTTCTATGGCTGGAATTATGTCACAAAATTTGGACTTGTACCGGGGATCTAATAGTGTGGCAAGCCAGTAGTCATCATCACTTCTAATTTTGACAATACGAGAGTCATGTTGGAGGTAGTGTAGCAAGAAGGCACTCATGTGTCTTGCGCAGCCATGTGGACCAAGTCCACGCTGTGTTTGTGGCATAGAGGTGCTAACCGTTCTTTCTTCCTCTGACATCTCCCCCCAACCTCTTTCAACTGAAATTTGACCAAGGTCTCCCTCATCCGCTGAGTCTTCCATGTTCATGTGATGTTGTGTGCGACATGCTGGTGTAGCGCGGGCACACCTCTCTTAGAGAAGTAGTGGCGACTGGGCATCTGGTACTGGGGCACTGCGACTGACATAAGGTCTCTAAAATCCTGTGTGTCCACCAGGCGGAAAGGCAGCATTTCGGTAGCCAAGAGCTTACAGAGGGATAAAGTCAACCTCTTAGCTTTGTCATGGGTCGCAGGAAATGGCCTTTTATTTGTCCACATCTGAGGGACAGAGATCTGGCTGCTGTGTGTAGCCGGTGTTGAGTAGGGTGTCCCTGGAAAAATGCAGGTTTGTGAGGAAAGTGCAGGCGGAGAGATGATGTTGCCTTCATCCAACGTTGGTGCTATCGATGTCGGAGAGAGCTGAACACACGCACTTGGTTTCCCCTTCCAAACCAACTGACGACCTACCAAGCAAACTGCCTGTTGCGGTTACAGTGGTGGAAGTTGTGCGTGGAAAACCAGGTGTGACAGCTGTCTCCACAGTCCTAGAAGATGAAGAGCGCGCGGATGCACTGGAAGGGGCAGGCCGTGGATGGTTCGCTCCGCTAGGCCGCATTGCAGCACGGTGAGCTTCCCACTGGGACATATGATATTTGTTCATGTGACGATTCTTGGAAGAAGTTGTCGAACTGCTGAGGTTTTGCCCTCTACTAACAGAATCACGACAAATTTTACAGATCACATAATTTGGGCGATCTTTTTCTATGTCAAAAAAGGACCAGGCTAGGCAAGGCTTAGAGGGCATGCGACCTGCTGAGCCCCCCCCGACTAGTGCTCAGAGGCAGAGTGGTGGCTGAGGATGCAGTTGTAGACGTGCTACCAGTGCTCCGACTCTGTCCAGGAAGGCGCAAGGTAACTTCGTCGTCGGTTGCATCCTCCTCCACCGCCTCTGTTGACCTCCTCGAGTGCCTGACTGTGGGTTGACAGTTGGTGGGATCTAGAACTTCCTCATCAATTGTTGTGTTTGCACTCCCCTCACGCTCAGACCGAGCCTCTTCTTGCCCTGACTGAATATTTAAGTTATCATCCCAATCTGGTATCTGCGTCTCATCGTCATCAGTATGTTCTATTGCATTCATCAATTCAGTAGCTAAATTTCTCTTGATTCATATGTTCATGGCAGTAATGCAGATTCCATTTTTCACATTTTCACTCTTGCATATAGCTATTGGATTTTTCAAGTCAGTATTCACACAGCAGTTTCTGCTATTTCATGTATTCCCCTTACATAGTCACTGGTGTGCATACCTTATCTCCCCATAGTGATGTTTCTTTAGGTTTTTGCACCCAGTTCGGACTTAGAATGGTGTTCCAAACGTTATTCCTATTTGTTAGTATTTTTTCGTTCGTGAACCCTCCCCAACCACACCTATTGCCAATCCATATCATACGCATAAATAGCCTGGGTCTCAGCTTCCCATACACAGTAAGTTTTTTAACTGCATGAGAGGACACACACAAGCTAGGGACCCCAACGTAGAGAAATACTTTGGCGTAGTGTTGGGGCTCTATTGCATTGATCAATTCAGTAGCTAAATTTCTCTTGATTCATATGTTCATGGCAGTAATGCAGATTCCATTTTTCCCATTTTCACTCTTGCATATAGCTATTGGATTTTTCAAGTCAGTATTCACACAGCAGTTTCTGCTATTTCATGTATTCCCCTTACATAGTCACTGGTGTGCATACCTTATCTCCCCATAGTGACTGTGGGTTGACAGTAGGTGGGATCTAGAACTTCATCATCAATTGTTGTGTTTGCACTCCCCTCACCCTCAGACCGAGCCTCTTCTTGCCCTGACCGAATATTTAAGTTGTCATCACAATCTGGTATCTGCGTCTCATCGTCATCAGTATGTTCCTCATTGTCTATAACAACAGGTGTTACAGTTTGTGAAAAAGGGTCAACATTATGCTCAGAAACTTGGTCCTCACGGCCTGAATCAGAGTCACAAAAGTTCTGGGCATCACTGCAGACCATTTCCTGGTCTGTACTCACTGTAGCTTGGGAGCAGACCTCTGATTCCCAGGCTATAGTATGACTGAACAGCTCTGCAGACTCAGCCATCTCAGTTCCACCATACTGTGCAGGGCGGATGGAGACTTCAGAGCTGGGAGAAAGCAAGTGTGATTGTGCTGACAACCCAGAGGACTGGTGTTTTTTGGATGCGGTAGTTGAGGTGGCGGAGAGGGCACTTGTTGGACCACTTGAGATCCATTCAAGCATTTTCCTTTTTTGGCCATCAACTACCTTTGTTCCAGTTCTTCGTGTCCATAAAAAAGGGAGCACATCGGATTGTCCATGGTAAGTAGTAGACATCTTACTTTTGCTGGAAGATGTTCTATCTTCAGCAGATGTTAATGGAGCTTTGCCACCTTCCCCACGGACAAACCCTTTTTTTCCATTTCCAACATGCCTCTTCCCCTTTCCACCAGCATCTGTCATTTTGCCACTCATTTTGATTGCGACAAGATTGTGCACTTAAAATGTGGTAGTAAAAATTGAGAGGTGGTGTAGATTTCAGTGGTGGTCTAGCTTTATTAACAGCAGAATAAACAACAATAACTATCCCTGACAATGCAACTACGGCACTTAAACTGGCAGCATAAATTGCTAGTATATTAGCTTTGTAACAATGAGCTTGGATGTTCAATACAGACGTGCTGCAAATATCTTTGCACTAGTGGGACAATACAGAAGTCCAACAGCCACGTTTAGGATGCCACTAAGTTACCTCAGTGTTTGCTAGTATAATGGCTTAGTAACAATGAGTTTGAGTGTGCAATGCAGGCAGACATGCTGCAAATATCTTTGCACTAGTGGGACAAAACAGAAGTCCAACAGCCACGTTTAGGATGCCACTAAGTTACCTCAGTGTTTGCTACTATAATGGCTTAGTAACAATAAGTTTGAGTGTGCAATGCAGGCAGACGTGCTGCAAATATCTTTGCACTAGTGGGACAATACAGAAGTCCAACAGCCACGTTTAGGATGCCACTAAGTTTCCTCAGTGTTTGCTACTATAATGGCTTAGTATCAATGAGTTTGAGTGTGCAATGCAGGCAGACGTGCTGCAAATATCGTTGCACTAGTGGGACAATACAAAAGTCCAACAGCCACGTTTAGGATGCCACTAAGTTCACTCAGTGTTTGCTAGTATAATGGCTTAGTATCAATGAGTTTGAGTGTGCAATGCAGACAGACGTGCTGCAAATATCTTTGCACTAGTGGGACAATAGAGAAGTCCAACAGCCACGTTTAGGATACCACTAAGTTACCTCAGTGTTTGCTAGTATAATGGCTTAGTAACAATGAGTTTGAGTGTGCAATGCAGGCAGACGTGCTGCAAATATCTTTGCACTAGTGGGACAATACAGAAGTCCAACAGCCACGTTTAGGATGCCACTAAGTTTCCTCAGTGTTTGCTACTATAATGGCTTAGTAACAATGAGTTTGAGTGTGCAATGCAGGCAGACGTGCTGCAAATATCTTTGCACTAGTGGGACAATACAGAAGTCCAACAACCACTTTTAGGATGCCACTAAGTTCACTCAGTGTTTGCTAGTATAATGGCTTAGTAACAATGAGCTTGAGTGTGCAAAGGGCAGGAGGGTACAGTGGCAGGGTTGTGGGTCTGGGTAGAGAAAAAGAAGCCTGCCTTTCTATCCCTCCTAATGGGGAAATGCAGCGAGGAAATCCCTGACCTTAGCTACACAGACGCTGTCATCTTGTGTAGCTGTTAAAATCTGTTTTCACGGACCTGACTGTCACCTATGGCTCTGACCCTGCCGGTATTAGCCCTTAAAAGCACTAATAGAAACTTCTATCCCTATTCTGTACAGCGCTGTGTATAGAGCATACACAGCAGTATCGGAGATAGGAGCTGCGCCAGCGGTAACTGACACCAAGGACGCAGAAGGCAGATAATGGCGTGCTGGAGGAAAATGTCCATTTTTATAATGCAGGGACATGTGACATGGACATCCTATCACACATGCCGTTGCTTCTCTGGCTAAAAGTCCACTTAGCTGTGTGTGTGTCTGGGATTGGCTGACATGCTGGCCCGCCCCACTACACGCGCGCGCTTAGGGAAGGAAGACAGGGAAAAAAAAAATAGCAAAAAGCTCGAGTTCTAGTTCGATCTAGAACAGCTTCCAAAATCACTCAAGCAGCGAACTGGAGAACCTCGAACCGCGAACCGCGCTCAACTCTAGCCGCTATACTCATCATGATTGGTACCCGCGATACATGTGGCCGTGGTAACATGCTTTTAAAAAGTTCCTTTGGTGTACATACATTTACTCCCCTTGACAAAAGCAAGTATATTCATACGCTCAGCATGAGTTGGGGCATTCTTTTTCCCCCCCAGTTTCTTACTGCAGCACCTTCAGATAACCCAGTGCTATATCACTTTAGCACTCCATATAGGAACGTCCTTGGAGTGGAGCTCTGTATTCCTATTTTTTTTTTATATGAGATGTGGTGCATCGTGTTCGCTTCAAGTGCTTATCCTTTATCCATCCACTGACTGGTACTATTCTAAGAATAACTATATATTGACACTTTACTTGCTGATACTGTACATAAAATGTGGACTCACAGTATTTTCAATGTTGTTTACATGAAATTATTTACTCTTGTGTAATCCAATTGTACTTACTAAATGGGACTCTTATTTATGTCTGTGTTTTATGTGCATATTTTAATATGCACTGAATAAAGTGTATCTTTTATATGCAGTATGGCATTTGGTCCACACTGTCCTCTCTGTTATATAATATGCATATGTGGACATATGCTGTATTACCTTACTGGGATTTATGTACCCTTGTCCCACTGTAAGTATTTGAATACTGTTTTGCTGATGGAATTTGGGTGTTTATTGTAAGTCTGCGCATGTATGGGACACCCAGAAAGGGCAGAGTAAGGCCTCTTTCACACGTCCATTTAAAGCACACACTTTTTCATTTACGTGTTCGAGGTGTGTATGGCTCTCCATGTGCCATGATTCTGGCACACGTGTGTTCTCCATGTGCTATCCATGATAGCACACAGAGATCAGGAACTTTTTACTTACCTTTCCCCAGAACTGCCGTTCATGGTGCTGATGGCTCCGGCACTGCGGTCACACTTGCTTCCAGGTCCACTGCGCACTGAATATGCGATGAGCATAATGAGCGGGCCCTGAAGCAAGTGACAGCAGCACCGAAAACAATATAGCAAATCATTTATTTCAAAGACACTTGTTTTCTCCGGTACTTTTCACTCAGATCAGAGCACTGTGTGGTACATGGTACATCAGTGCTGCCAGAGAAAAACAGACTTGTTTCTATGCCGAAAACACAGACACGAGTGTGCTCCATATTGTCACAAGGTCCGTAAGAAAACACTGATGTGTACGCAGACCCATTGATTATAATGGGTCTGTGTATGTCCGTGTCTCCGGTAAGTATGAAAACACTGTCATAAGCAATAATTTTTTTTCCATTTATATAAAGAATATGCACAATGGTCATGAGATTTCTATAAAACCCATTCATTTTGCTGGAACTATAAGGCTGTGTGCACACATTGCCTTTTTGATGCATTTTTCAGTGCAGATTTATCACATTACTTGAAAGGTTTCTTGATGCCAGCATAGTACAACCCCTGGTAAAAAATTATGGACTCACCTGGCTCTGAGGATGTTCATTCATTTGTTTACTTTTGTTTAAAAAAAAAAAGCAGATCACAGACATGGCACCAAACTAAAGTAATTTCAAATGTCAACTTTCTGGCTTTAAGAAACGCTAAAAAAAATCATGAAAACATAATGTGCTAGCCAGAAAAATTATGGAATCACTCAATTCTAAGGTAAAAATGATGGAATCATGAAAAACAAACAAACAAAAGAACAGTCCAATACATCACTAGTATTTTGTTGCACTACCTCTGGCTTTTATAACAGCTTGCAGTCTCTGAGGCATGGACTTAATGAGTGACAAACAGTACTGTTCATCAATCTGGCTCCAACTTTCTCTGATTGCTGTTGCCAGATCAGCTTTACAGGTTGGAGCCTTGTCATGGACCATTTTCTTCAACTTCCACCAAAGATTTTCAATTGGATTGAGATCGGGACTATTTGCAGGCCATGACATTGACCTTATCTGTCTTCTTTCAAGCAATGTTTTAATAGTTTTTGCTCTATGGCAGGATGCATTATCATCTTGATAAATGATGTCATCATGCCCAAACCTCCTTTCAATTGATGGGACAAGAAAACACTTGACACTTTGATGTCTTTCTTGGTCTACAAGTATGTTTGCCTTTAACAACTTTCCCATGTTGTTTGTATTTTGTCCAGATTTTAGACACAGCTGACTGTGAGCAACCAACATCTTTTGTAACATTGCGTGATGATTTACCCTCTTTTAAGAGTTTGATAATCCTCTCCTTTGTTTCAATTGACATCATTACAACATTACTGGCTAGAACATTATGTTTTCATGATTTTTTTTTTAGTGTTTCTTAACCCCTTCACCCCCGGCCACTAAAACACCCTAATGACCGGGCCATTTTTTGTAATTCTGACCAGTGTCACTTTGACAGGTTATAACTCTGGAAGCTTCAACGGATCCTGGCGATTCTGAGATTGTTTTTTCGTGACATATTGTACTTCCTGACAGTGGTAAATTTAGGCCGATATTTTTTGCGTTTATTTGTGAAAATTTAGGAAATTCTGCAAAAATTTCGCAATTTTCAAACTTTGAAAATGTATGCCTATAAATCTGAGAAATATGTCACACAAAATAGTTACTAAATAACTATAAAACTATATATAACTATAAAATAAATTTTTTCGTTTGAAAGTTAGAAGGGGTCAAAGTTAATCAGCAATTTCTCATTTTTCCAACTAAATTTACAAAAGATTTTTTTTTAGGGACCACATCACATTTGAGGTAACTTTGAGAGGCCGAGGTGACAGAAAATACCCAAAAGTGACCCCATTCTAAAATCTGCACCCTTCACTCTGCTTAAAACCACATCCAAGAAGTTTATTAACCCTTTAGGTGCTTCACAGCAACCAAAGCAATGTGGAAGGAAAAAATGAAAATGTTACTTTTTAACACAAAAATGTTACTTTAGCCATAAAATTTAAATTTTCACAAGGGAGAAAAGAGAAAGTGCACTCTACAATTTATTGTGCATTTTCTCCTGAGTACACTGATACCCCATAAGTGGTAAAAATCAATTGTTTGGGCGCACGGCAGAGTTCGAAAGGGAAGGAGCACCATTTGAATTTTTGAACACAAAATTAGCTGCACTCATTAGTAGAGATGAGCGAACCGGTCCCGGTTCGGCTCAAGGTCGGTTCGCCGAACGGAGGTCCCGTTCGAGTTCGGCTCGTCGAACGTTCGACGAACCGAACTCGAACTGCTTAGGAAACAATGGAAGGCAATCACAAACACAGAAAAACACCTAGAAAACACCCTCAAAGGTGTCCAAAAGGTGACAAACAACTCACAACACATGGGAAAGTGACAAGGACAAAGGACATATACTCCTGCGAAAACAAAACAGCTGGACAAGGAAAAAGAGGAGGACACACAGATATATGAGTATATGCAAGGAAACATTGATTCCATTATTGTGCAACTTGAGCCCTGCTCATTTTAGGCTTCCAATCTGGATAAATTGCCTGAGCTCGCCACGTACGCCTTGGGGATCTTGTCATGTCCTGCAGCCAGCGTTCTCTCGGAACCTGTCTTCAGTGCTGCTGGGGGTCTGCTGGCAGATAAGCACACGCGTCTGTCCACTGACAATGTGGACATGGCTCTCAGAGGACTTTTCTTCCCCTGGGTCAGCCAGGGGAGGCGAAAGGCACGCGTATTTTTGAGAGTGCTTCATGCAAAGCATCTTTTTCATCTTGAAAATGGGGGTCAACTGATGCCAGTCAAGTGGGGTGTGTGTGGCCCAATTAGTGGAAACGAGGGAGACTGTGGTTCGAGTCCCCTCGCTGTGTTTCTAAAAGAACCAAGATGAACAAGTCATGGCTCTCAGAGGACTTTTCTTCCCCTGGGTCAGCCAGGGGACGGGAAAGGCATGCGTATTTTTGAGAGTGCTTCATGCAAAGCATCTTTTTCATTTTGAAAAGGGGCATCAACCGATGTCAGTCAAGTGGGGTGTGTGTGGCCCAATTAGTGGCAACGAGGGAGACTGTGGTTGGAGTCCCCTCGCTGTGTTTCTAAAAGAACCAAGATGAACAAGTCATGGCTCTCAGAGGACTTTTCTTCCCCTGGGTCAGCCAGGGGACGGGAAAGGCACGCGTATTTTTGAGAGTGCTTCATGCAAAGCATCTTTTTCTTTTTCAAAAGGGGGGTCAACCGATGCCAGTCAAGTGGGGTGTGTGTGGCCCAGTTAGTGGAAACGAGGGAGACTGTGGTTGGAGTCCCCTCGCTGTGTTTCTAAAAGAACCAAGATGAACAAGTCATGGCTCTCAGAGGACTTTTCTTCCCCTGGGTCAGCCAGGGGACGGGAAAGGCACGCGTATTTTTGAGAGTGCTTCATGCAAAGCATCTTTTTCTTTTTCAAAAGGGGGGTCAACCGATGCCAGTCAAGTGGGGTGTGTGCGGCCCAGTTAGTGGAAACGAGGGAGACTGTGGTTGGAGTCCCCTCGCTGTGTTTCTAAAAGAACCAAGATGAACAAGTCATGGCTCTCAGAGGACTTTTCTTCCCCTGGGTCAGCCAGGGGACGGGAAAGGCACGCGTATTTTTGAGAGTGCTTCATGCAAAGCATCTTTTTCATTTTGAAAAGGGGCATCAACCGATGTCAGTCAAGTGGGGTGTGTGTGGCCCAATTAGTGGCAACGAGGGAGACTGTGGTTGGAGTCCCCTCCCTGTGTTTCTAAAAGAACCAAGATGAACAAGTCATGGCTCTCAGAGGACTTTTCTTCCCCTGGGTCAGCCAGGGGACGGGAAAGGCACGCGTATTTTTGAGAGTGCTTCATGCAAAGCATCTTTTTCATTTTGAAAAGGGGCATCAACCGATGTCAGTCAAGTGGGGTGTGTGTGGCCCAATTAGTGGCAACGAGGGAGACTGTGGTTGGAGTCCCCTCGCTGTGTTTCTAAAAGAACCAAGATGAACAAGTCATGGCTCTCAGAGGATTTTTCTTCCCCTGGGTCAGCCAGGGGACGAGAAAGGCACGCGTATTTTTGAGAGTGCTTCATGCAAAGCATCTTTTTCTTTTTCAAAAGGGGGTCAACCGATGCCAGTCAAGTGGGGTGTGTGTGGCCCAGTTAGTGGAAACGAGGGAGACTGTGGTTGGAGTCCCCTCGCTGTGTTTCTAAAAGAACCAAGATGAACAAGTCATGGCTCTCAGAGGACTTTTCTTCCCCTGGGTCAGCCAGGGGACGGGAAAGGCACGCGTATTTTTGAGAGTGCTTCATGCAAAGCATCTTTTTCTTTTTCAAAAGGGGGTCAACCGATGCCAGTCAAGTGGGGTGTGTGTGGCCCAGTTAGTGGAAACGAGGGAGACTGTGGTTGGAGTCCCCTCGCTGTGTTTCTAAAAGAACCAAGATGAACAAGTCATGGCTCTCAGAGGACTTTTCTTCCCCTGGGTCAGCCAGGGGACGGGAAAGGCACGCGTATTTTTGAGAGTGCTTCATGCAAAGCATCTTTTTCTTTTTCAAAAGGGGGGTCAACCGATGCCAGTCAAGTGGGGTGTGTGTGGCCCAGTTAGTGGAAACGAGGGAGACTGTGGTTGGAGTCCCCTCGCTGTGTTTCTAAAAGAACCAAGATGAACAAGTCATGGCTCTCAGAGGACTTTTCTTCCCCTGGGTCAGCCAGGGGACGGGAAAGGCACGCGTATTTTTGAGAGTGCTTCATGCAAAGCATCTTTTTCTTTTTCAAAAGGGGGGTCAACCGATGCCAGTCAAGTGGGGTGTGTGTGGCCCAGTTAGTGGAAACGAGGGAGACTGTGGTTGGAGTCCCCTCGCTGTGTTTCTAAAAGAACCAAGATGAACAACTCATGACTCTCAGAGGACTTTTCTTCCCCTGGGTCAGCCAGGGGACGGGAAAGGCACGCGTATTTTTGAGAGTGCTTCATGCAAAGCATCTTTTTCATTTTGAAAAGGGGCATCAACCGATGTCAGTCAAGTGGGGTGTGTGTGGCCCAATTAGTGGCAATGAGGGAGACTGTGGTTGGAGTCCCCTCGCTGTGTTTCTAAAAGAACCAAGATGAACAAGTCATGGCTCTCAGAGGACTTTTCTTCCCCTGGGTCAGCCAGGGGACGGGAAAGGCACGCGTATTTTTGAGAGTGCTTCATGCAAAGCATCTTTTTCATTTTGAAAAGGGGCATCAACCGATGTCAGTCAAGTGGGGTGTGTGTGGCCCAATTAGTGGCAACGAGGGAGACTGTGGTTGGAGTCCCCTCGCTGTGTTTCTAAAAGAACCAAGATGAACAAGTCATGGCTCTCAGAGGACTTTTCTTCCCCTGGGTCAGCCAGGGGACGGGAAAGGCACGCGTATTTTTGAGAGTGCTTCATGCAAAGCATCTTTTTCTTTTTCAAAAGGGGGGTCAACCGATGCCAGTCAAGTGGGGTGTGTGTGGCCCAGTTAGTGGAAACGAGGGAGACTGTGGTTGGAGTCCCCTCGCTGTGTTTTACATGCTTTTAGAAGGGCATGACATGGCTTGGAGGTTGACTTTCAGCATCTGCAAACTGTTGGCTACCAAAATGCTGCCTTTCCAACACCTGTGGTTATAGACAATGAGGAACATACTGATGAAGATGAGACGCAGATACCCGATTGGGATGACAACTTAAATATTCGGTCAGGGCAAGAAGAGGCTCGGTCTGAGGGGGAGAGGAGTGCAAACACAACAATTGATGATGAAGTTCTAGATCCCACCTACTGTCAACCCACAGTCAGACACTCGAGGAGGTCAACAGAGGCGGTGGAGGAGGATGCAACCGACGGCGAAGTTACCTTGCGCCTTCCTGGACAGAGTCGGAGCACTGGTAGCACGTCTACAACTGCATCCTCAGCCACCACTCTGCCTCTGAGCATTATTCGGGGTGGATCAACAGGTCGCATGGCCTCTAAGCCTTGCCTAGCCTGGTCCTTTTTTGACATAGAAAAAGATCGCCCAAATTATGTGATCTGTAAAATTTGTCATGGTTCTCTTAGTAGAGGTCAAAACCTCAGCAGTTTGACAACTTCTTCCATGAATCGTCACATGAATAAATATCATATGGCCCGGTGGGAAGCTCACCGTGCTGCAATGCGGCCTAGCGGAGCGAACCATCCACCGCCTGCCCCTTCCAGTGCATCCGCGCGCTCGTCATCTTCTAGGACTGTGGGGACAGCTGTCACACCTGTTTTTCCACCCACAACTTCCACCACTGTAACCGCAACAGGCAGTTTGCTTGGTAGGTCGTCAGTTGGTTTGGAAGGGGAAACAAGTGAGTGTGTACAGCTCTCTCAGACATCGATAGCACCAACGTTGGATGAAGGCAACATCATGTCTCCGCCTGCACTTTACTCACAAACCTGCATTTTTCCAGGGACACCCTACTCAACACCGTCTACACACAGCAGCCAGATCTCTGTCCCTCAGATGTGGTCAAATAAAAGGCCACTTCCTGCGACCCATGACAAAGCTAAGAGGTTGACTCTATCCCTCTGTAAGCTGTTGGCTACCGAAATGCTGCCTTTCCGCCTAGTGGACACACAGGATTTTAGAGACCTTATGTCTGTCGCTGTGATCTAGTACAAGATGCCCAATCACCACTGCTTCTCCAAGAAAAGCATGCCCGCGCTACACCAGCATGTCGCACACAACATCACCACTTCCTTGAGAAACTCTGTGTGCGACAGGGTGCATTTCAACACAGATACTTGGACCAGTAAGCATAGACAGGGTCATTACATGTCACTGACTGGGCACTGGCAAACTATGGTGAGAGATGGAGAAGGGTCTGCTGTACAAGTCTTGCCGTCCCCACGAGTTGTTTCAATCCTTCTTCTGTATGTAGAAGTTAATACACTGCTTCTGCCTCTTCAACCTCATGTGGGTCCTCCACCTTGGCGCAAACCCTGTGTGGTCAGGCCACCCTTCCTTGTAACTGCGCACAAGGACTACCACACACCTCCTTACTATGCTGGCAGCAGAGCTCAATGCCATCAGGCGGTCAAAGTTTTACTTTGAAATGTATGGGAAATGTGAGTCACACCGCTGAGAAGTTGTGGACGGTTAGCTCTGGATACCGAGTTTCATCAATGGTTGTCTCCACTCAACCAGCAGCCAGGGAAGGCCGGGTGCGACAATGATGCAAACATGGGTGCGGCCCTTCGCTGTGACAATGTGACACACATGGCTTGTGTGGTTCACGTGTTGAACCTGGTTGTCCAGCAATTTTTAAAGCACTATCCTGGCCCACATGGCCTTCTGCAGAGATCACGGTGTAACGCCTTCCTTGATCCACACACTCAGATGGGCTGTTAATGATAGGCTAGAGGGAAGCCACTCACCAAGCAGGACCCCTAGAACCCTGAAACCCTTTAACCCCTATACAGGGATTAGGAATTGCACAGGGCCCAAGGTGATTAATACCTGTGGAAGGCTGCAGTTCCAGAGAATAGTAGTTAGGCAGGGTCAAAACATTAATTGAGGAACAGGAACAGAATAGGACGGCCAGGACTTAATCAGAAAACAAGCAGAGGTGAAATGCGGATCGGCCAACAAGGTACATAAACAGCAAGCAGGAAAAGTAGTCAGGTAACAAGCACACAAAATCATAAAACTGAACTGGGGGTAAAAGTAACCAGAGGTCATAGCTATGTCTGGCAGTGGTCTGCAGACAGGATGGGCATAAAAAAGGGTGTGGTGTCTTCCCATTGGTTGTAGCTGAATGATGGTATTTCATCTGTGAGATACCCACCAGCTACATTCAGCCAGAGATTCTGCATCTGTCAAGGTAATGCAGCCCAGTGGGTGAGCATAACCTGCGTCCACCTGCGCCGCTGGCATCGACTCCTCTCCCATCATCAGCACTATTCATGAAAGGAACACGTTGTCACCTGGCGACCGGAGTACAAATTGACGGAGCGGACTCCGTTGGTGACTTAACAGCCGTGTGCGGCAATGATGCAAACCTGGCTGCGGGCCATCGTCAGGGCAATGTGACACACGTGCCTTGTATGGCTCACGTGTTGAACCTAATTCTCCAGCAATTTTTAAAACACCATCACGGCCTACATGGCCTTGTGCAGCGTGCACGCTCGCTATGTGCTCACTTCCATCGTGCGCACACAGCAGCTCAACAACTTTCGTCGCTACAGAAGTCTTTAGGTCTGGTGGTTAAACGCCTGAAATGCGATGTGCCCACACGCAGGAATTTGAATCTGCACATGTTGCAGCGTTTGTGGCAGCACCGCCGAACCCTGCTGCAATACGTTATGACATATAGCCTGGGATAACTTGATCCAGAGGTGGTGCAGATCACGCTGCTGGAGTGGTGTCAGATCAAGGACCTATGCACCCTGCTACACAGTTTACAAATATTGACGAAGATGTTTAGCACTGGCAATGTCATTCTCAGCGTGACAATTCTGGTCATCTACATGATGGAGCACACTGTAATTATTATTCGGAGTCAGGTGTTGGGACAAGAGGAAGGGGAGGAAGTACAGGAGGAGTCATATGCGGAAGGGAAAACAAGATCTACGAGGTCCAGATGGTCAGCGGCACCTATGCGGCAGTCATGGTGAGTGAGAGGGATTAACAAGGGCGCATAGTATCAGCAGAAAGTGTTGAGGAAGGTGCAGGAGCCCATGAAGAAATGGAGGACGAACTGGCGATGGGCATGTAAGACTCAGCAGATGAGTGAGAGCTTGCTCACATTTCAGTTGTGCGAGGTTGTGGGGAGAGGGCAGAGGAAGGAGGCACGATTCTCACCTCTCTGCCACCAACACACCAAGGACTTGGTCCTCCTGGATGCACAAGACACATGAGCGCCTTCTTGCTGCACTACCTACAACATGACCCTCGGATTGTACGAATTCAAAGTAATCCAGAATACTGGGTTGCCACACTGTTAGATCCCCGGTACAAGACAAAATTTGGCAAAATAATTCCTGCCATAGAAATGGACACACGTATACAGGAGTATCTGCAGAATGTGGTACGCAATCTTAGATCTACTTTTCCACTAAACACCAGTGCTGCACAGAGTGAATCTCAACGCTTTGTCATGGATAGGAGGAAATGGACTTTTACTTGTCCACATCGGAGGGACCGAGGGATGGCTGCTGTGCTGAGATGGCGTTCAGTACGGTGTCCCTGCAGAGTTGCACTTTTGGTCATATACCAAAATGAGTTGAAAAAGGACAGATGCTGGTGGAAAGGGGAACAGGTGTGTTGGAAAGGGGAAAAAAGGTTTGGTCCGTGGATTTGGTGGTTAAGCAACAGTAACATTTGCTGAAGAAACACCATCTGTTACAGTGGGACTGGCAGATTTGGATAAAGTGGTATATACTATGTTACCGCTATATAACGAAAATTAATAAGAAAAGAAAGAGAAAGGTATATATCCCCATCAGCAGTCAGTGTCCACCGTGCTCCCAGTTGGAAAAGGAGAGGTTGGCAACTGGAAGGTTTGGTGGAGGATACAGAGCTGTGTGGCTATGAAACTAATAGTAGCCTGAACCGAGTTAGACGCCATTCGGATCTGGAGACTGTGAGCCCTGTTAGCGTCACAGGGTCCACATGCCCACCCAGCCCAGGAACTCCCTGTTAACAACACAGGGGCCATTGAGTACGCTGACCGTGTGCATAGGGGCACACCTGTGGACAGCAGGCGCATCAGCAGCAGCAGGCCTGTTAATGCCACTGGGCTGCACAAGCAGGACTGGTAGGACAGGAGCTGGTCTTAACCGTTCTGCGTTACCAACTGTGGTGGTGGCCTGCATCGACACCCTATCCCTGCCTACCTCTGGCCTAAAGCCGCAATGGGTTCAACACATGGAGGTGTGCTCTTTCGGAGCATAATAGAAGACTGCGCACCTCCTTGTTGGCTCCAGCCCCTTTTATAACCTGGGTCCGCCCCAAACCAGGGTGAACCACAATGCACCTCCTGGAGACAAAAGTAGAGTGACACGTCATGAGTGGCATAACTAGCGTCCTATTTGGAACCGCAACTTCAATGATGACCTCATGGCTGCCATGACCCAAACACCTCACCAGTCATCGTCTGACCATCAATAATGCGGTGAAAAGTCATAGGGGTGGGCCTCTGCAAGCCATTTGGCAGGACACCTGATGCCCTGTGGTCTATATGTGCCCCCCCACATCAGGGGCAGGGCCAAAGAGTTCATTACCGGACCTAGTCTCTGATGCAGTAAGTGCCTGAGCATGCTCAGTAGCATGAAATACAGTCTCTGAAAAAAGACTATCAGCTTTAGCATGGTGTCTAGGCACAAAACAGGACTTAGACACGGCACGGAATGCAAGCACCTGTGCAAAGAGGCTTTTCACACTTAGTGTGGGAGCATGCGCCGTATCCCGAAAAGAAGACTTAGCGTCAGGAATAACACAGTCAGGCTGAGCATACTCACTAGGCGAAACACTGTAATTAGGCTGCAGCTGGGGTAAATCGACACACGCATGCGCACTAGCTGCCTGTCCACACTTAGACGTGGAGGAGAAATTGCTCTTGGAGATGCTGTCTATGAACAGAAGGAAAAGCTAAAGGAAGCCTGGCTTTCTATCCCTCCGAATTATCAAATGCAGCAATGAATTCCATGAGTTTGCTATAACATTAGCGTAGCAAAATGTGCATGAGGGTGTCATGTAGAGGTGCTATAAATAGCTTGTCACCAGTGGGGCACTAATGGAATACAACAGCCAGTTCTATGATGCCACTAAATGGCAGTATTTTTTGCTATCATTATAGCTTATTAAAAACAGAGCAGGAGGGTGTCATGCAGAGGTGCTGCACATAGATTTGCACTAGTGTGACTAGACAAAAGTCCAGTAGCCACGTTTAGGATGCCACTAGGTACACTGACTGTTTGCTAGTATAATGGCTTAGTTAAAAAAAGTTGGAGTGTGCAATGCAGGCAGACGTGCTGCAAATATCTTTATAATAGTGTGAATAGACAAAAGTACAATAGCCACTTCTTGTATGCCACTAGGTACACTGATTGTTTGCTAGTATAATGGCTTAGTTAAAAAGAGTTTGAGTGTGCAATGCAGGCAGACGTGCTGCAAATATCTTTACAATAGTGTGAATAGACAAAATTCCAATAGCCACGTTTAGGATGCCACTAGGTACACTGACTGTTTGCTAGTATAATGGCTTAGTTAAAAAGAGTTTGAGTGTGCAATGCAGGCAGACGTGCTGCAAATATCTTTACAATAGTGTGAATAGACAAAAGTACAATAGCCACGTTTAGGATGCCACTAGGTACACTGACTGTTTGCTAGTATAATGGCTTAGTTAAAAAAAGTTGGAGTGTGCAATGCAGGCAGACGTGCTGCAAATATCTTTATAATAGTGTGAATAGACAAAAGTACAATAGCCACTTCTTGTATGCCACTAGGTACACTGACTGTTTGCTAGTATAATGGCTTAGTTAAAAAGAGTTTGAGTGTGCAATGCAGGCAGACTTGCTGCAAATATCTTTACAATAGTGTGAATAGACAAAAGTCCAATAGCCACGTTTAGGATGCCACTAGGTACACTGACTGTTTGCTAGTATAGTGGCTTAGTTAAAAAAAGTTTGAGTGTGCAATGCAGGCAGATGTGCTGCAAATATCTTTACAATAGTGTAAATAGACAAAAGTACAATAGCCACGTTTAGGATGCCACTAGGTACACTGACTGTGTGCTAGCATAATAGCTTAGTTAAAAAGAGTTTGAGTGTGCAATGCAGGCAGACGTGCTGCAAATATCTTTACAATAGTGTAAATAGACAAAAGTACAATAGCCACGTTTAGGATGCCACTAGGTACACTGACTGTTTGCTAGTATAATGGCTTAGTTAAAAAAAGTTGGAGTGTGCAATGCAGGCAGACGTGCTGCAAATATCTTTACAATAGTGTGAATAGACAAAAGTACAATAGCCACTTCTTGTATGCCACTAGGTACACTGACTGTTTGCTAGTATAATGGCTTAGTTAAAAAGAGTTTGAGTGTGCAATGCAGGCAGACGTGCTGCAAATATCTTTACAATAGTGTGAATAGACAAAAGTCCAATAGCCACGTTTAGGATGCCACTAGGTACACTGACTGTTTGCTAGTATAATGGCTTAGTTAAAAAGAGTTTGAGTGTGCAATGCAGGCAGACGTGCTGCAAATATCTTTACAATAGTGTGAATAGACAAAAGTACAATAGCCACGTTTAGGATGCCACTAGGTACACTGACTGTTTGCTAGTATAATGGCTTAGTTAAAAAAAGTTGGAGTGTGCAATGCAGGCAGACGTGCTGCAAATATCTTTATAATAGTGTGAATAGACAAAAGTACAATAGCCAGTTCTTGTATGCCACAAGGTACACTGACTGTTTGCTAGTATAATGGCTTAGTTAAAAAGAGTTTGAGTGTGCAATGCAGGCAGACTTGCTGCAAATATCTTTACAATAGTGTGAATAGACAAAAGTCCAATAGCCATGTTTAGGATGCCACTAGGTACACTGACTGTTTGCTAGTATAGTGGCTTAGTTAAAAAAAGTTTGAGTGTGCAATGCAGGCAGATGTGCTGCAAATATCTTTACAATAGTGTAAATAGACAAAAGTACAATAGCCACGTTTAGGATGCCACTAGGTACACTGACTGTTTGCTAGTATAATGGCTTAGTTAAAAAAAGTTGGAGTGTGCAATGCAGGCAGACGTGCTGCAAATATCTTTACAATAGTGTGAATAGAAAAAAGTACAATAGCCACTTCTTGTATGCCACTAGGTACACTGACTGTTTGCTAGTATAATGGCTTAGTTAAAAAGAGTTTGAGTGTGCAATGCAGGCAGACGTGCTGCAAATATCTTTACAATAGTGTGAATAGACAAAAGTCCAATAGCCACGTTTAGGATGCCACTAGGTACACTGACTGTTTGCTAGTATAATGGCTTAGTTAAAAAGAGTTTGAGTGTGCAATGCAGGCAGACGTGCTGCAAATATCTTTACAATAGTGTGAATAGACAAAAGTACAATAGCCACGTTTAGGATGCCACTAGGTACACTGACTGTTTGCTAGTATAATGGCTTAGTTAAAAAAAGTTGGAGTGTGCAATGCAGGCAGACGTGCTGCAAATATCTTTATAATAGTGTGAATAGACAAAAGTACAATAGCCACTTCTTGTATGCCACTAGGTACACTGACTGTTTGCTAGTATAATGGCTTAGTTAAAAAGAGTTTGAGTGTGCAATGCAGGCAGACGTGCTGCAAATATCTTTACAATAGTGTGAATAGACAAAATTCCAATAGCCACGTTTAGGATGCCACTAGGTACACTGACTGTTTGCTAGTATAATGGCTTAGTTAAAAAGAGTTTGAGTGTGCAATGCAGGCAGACGTGCTGCAAATATCTTTACAATAGTGTGAATAGACAAAAGTCCAATAGCCACGTTTAGGATGCCACTAGGTACACTGACTGTTTGCTAGCATAATGGCTTAGTTAAAAAGAGTTTGAGTGTGCAATGCAGGCAGACGT
Source organism: Anomaloglossus baeobatrachus (assembly GCF_048569485.1). Lineage (NCBI taxonomy): Eukaryota > Metazoa > Chordata > Amphibia > Anura > Aromobatidae > Anomaloglossus > Anomaloglossus baeobatrachus. Next base: position 152,136,339 of record NC_134360.1, on the reverse strand, counting down.
GCTGCAAATATCTTTACAATAGTGTGAATAGACAAAAGTACAATAGCCACGTTTAGGATGCCACTAGGTACACTGACTGTTTGCTAGTATAATGGCTTAGTTAAAAAAAAGTTGGAGTGTGCAATGCAGGCAGACGTGCTGCAAATATCTTTACAATAGTGTGAATAGACAAAAGTACAATAGCCACTTCTTGTATGCCACTAGGTACACTGACTGTTTGCTAGTATAATGGCTTAGTTAAAAAGAGTTTGAGTGTGCAATGCAGGCAGACGTGCTGCAAATATCTTTACAATAGTGTGAATAGACAAAAGTACAATAGCCACGTTTAGGATGCCACTAGGTACACTGACTGTTTGCTAGTATAATGGCTTAGTTAAAAAGAGTTTGAGTGTGCAATGCAGGCAGACGTGCTGCAAATATCTTTACAATAGTGTGAATAGACAAAAGTCCAATAGCCACGTTTAGGATGCCACTAGGTACACTGACTGTTTGCTAGTATAGTGGCTTAGTTAAAAAAAGTTTGAGTGTGCAATGCAGGCAGACGTGCTGCAAATATCTTTACAATAGTGTGAATAGACAAAAGTACAATAGCCACGTTTAGGATGCCACTAGGTACACTGACTGTTTGCTAGTATAATGGCTTAGTTAAAAAGAGTTTGAATGTGCAATGCAGGCAGACGTGCTGCAAATATCTTTACAATAGTGTGAATAGACAAAAGTCCAATAGCCACGTTTAGGATGCCACTAGGTACACTGACTGTTTGCTAGTATAATGGCTTAGTTAAAAAGAGTTTGAGTGTGCAATGCAGGCAGACGTGCTGCAAATATCTTTACAATAGTGTGAATAGACAAAAGTCCAATAGCCACGTTTAGGATGCCACTAGGTACACTGACTGTTTGCTAGTATAATGGCTTAGTTAAAAAGAGTTTGAGTGTGCAATGCAGGCAGACGTGCTGCAAATATCTTTACAATAGTGTGAATAGACAAAAGTCCAATAGCCACGTTTAGGATGCCACTAGGTACACTGACTGTTTGCTAGTATAATGGCTTAGTTAAAAAGAGTTTGAGTGTGCAATGCAGGCAGACGTGCTGCAAATATCTTTACAATAGTGTGAATAGACAAAAGTACAATAGCCACGTTTAGGATGCCACTAGGTACACTGACTGTTTGCTAGTATAATGGCTTAGTTAAAAAAAAGTTGGAGTGTGCAATGCAGGCAGACGTGCTGCAAATATCTTTATAATAGTGTGAATAGACAAAAGTACAATAGCCACTTCTTGTATGCCACTAGGTACACTGACTGTTTGCTAGTATAATGGCTTAGTTAAAAAGAGTTTGAGTGTGCAATGCAGGCAGACGTGCTGCAAATATCTTTACAATAGTGTGAATAGACAAAATTCCAATAGCCACGTTTAGGATGCCACTAGGTACACTGACTGTTTGCTAGTATATGTCAGGGCCGGGAGGACTGGTGGGCCCAGGAGGTGGATCCACTGGACCGAGTACCCCACCGGGGGGCAGAGTACACGGCAGCCGGAACACTGGCGTGGCCGGGACGGTTATAACCGGGTCACTAGGGTCACAGAGTTCTATAGGATACTGCAGGAAACAGGCACAGGTACCCGGTAGCAAAGGACAAACAGTAACAGGACACAGGACACAGCACAAGGGGACCTGAGCACCTAGCTCTAAAGACAAGCAAAAGGACACGTTGATCAGGCCCCGCCCACATGGAAAGGCAAGTCTTATATACCCAGCACAGCCCCATGTCATTACCTGCATCAGGTGTGCTGGGCCCATAAGACCAGGAGAGTGGGCGCGGCCTGGTCCTATACAGAACCATGAGGCCAATACTCAAAGTCAGACTCCTGAGACCAGGAGCAGGAGTCAGGGGAGCAGGAGCGGGAGCGGCAGCCATGACTGGTGGACACATGGAGTGGATCAGTGGGTAAGGAGTGGTGCTGGGACACTGGAAGCGTGACAGTATAATGGCTTAGTTAAAAAGAGTTTGAGTGTGCAATGCAGGCAGACGTGCTGCAAATATCTTTACAATAGTGTGAATAGACAAAAGTCCAATAGCCACGTTTAGGATGCCACTAGGTACACTGACTGTTTGCTAGCATAATGGCTTAGTTAAAAAGAGTTTGAGTGTGCAATGCAGGCAGACGTGCTGCAAATATCTTTAAAATAGTGTGAATAGACAAAAGTACAATAGCCACGTTTAGGATGCCACTAGGTACACTGACTGTTTGCTAGTATAATGGCTTAGTTAAAAAGAGTTTGAATGTACAATGCAGGCAGACGTGCTGCAAATATCTTTACAATAGTGTGAATAGACAAAAGTCCAATAGCCACGTTTAGGATGCCACTAGGTACACTGACTGTTTGCTAGTATAATGGCTTAGTTAAAAAGAGTTTGAGTGTGCAATGCAGGCAGACGTGCTGCAAATATCTTTACAATAGTGTGAATAGACAAAAGTCCAATAGCCACGTTTAGGATGCCACTAGGTACACTGACTGTTTGCTAGTATAATGGCTTAGTTAAAAAGAGTTTGAGTGTGCAATGCAGGCAGACGTGCAGCAAATATCTTTACAATAGTGTGAATAGACAAAAGTACAATAGCCACGTTTAGGATGCCACTAGGTACACTGACTGTTTGCTAGTATAATGGCTTAGTTAAAAAAAGTTGGAGTGTGCAATGCAGGCAGACGTGCTGCAAATATCTTTATAATAGTGTGAATAGACAAAAGTACAATAGCCACTTCTTGTATGCCACTAGGTACACTGACTGTTTGCTAGTATAATGGCTTAGTTAAAAAGAGTTTGAGTGTGCAATGCAGGCAGACGTGCTGCAAATATCTTTACAATAGTGTGAATAGACAAAATTCCAATAGCCACGTTTAGGATGCCACTAGGTACACTGACTGTTTGCTAGTATAATGGCTTAGTTAAAAAGAGTTTGAGTGTGCAATGCAGGCAGACGTGCTGCAAATATCTTTACAATAGTGTGAATAGACAAAAGTCCAATAGCCACGTTTAGGATGCCACTAGGTACACTGACTGTTTGCTAGCATAATGGCTTAGTTAAAAAGAGTTTGAGTGTGCAATGCAGGCAGACGTGCTGCAAATATCTTTACAATAGTGTGAATAGACAAAAGTACAATAGCCACGTTTAGGATGCCACTAGGTACACTGACTGTTTGCTAGTATAATGGCTTAGTTAAAAAAAAGTTGGAGTGTGCAATGCAGGCAGACGTGCTGCAAATATCTTTACAATAGTGTGAATAGACAAAAGTACAATAGCCACGTTTAGGATGCCACTAGGTACACTGACTGTTTGCTAGTATAATGGCTTAGTTAAAAAGAGTTTGAATGTGCAATGCAGGCAGACGTGCTGCAAATATCTTTACAATAGTGTGAATAGACAAAAGTCCAATAGCCACGTTTAGGATGCCACTAGGTACACTGACTGTTTGCTAGTATAATGGCTTAGTTAAAAAGAGTTTGAGTGTGCAATGCAGGCAGACGTGCTGCAAATATCTTTACAATAGTGTGAATAGACAAAAGTCCAATAGCCACGTTTAGGATGCCACTAGGTACACTGACTGTTTGCTAGCATAATGGCTTAGTTAAAAAGAGTTTGAGTGTGCAATGCAGGCAGACGTGCTGCAAATATCTTTACAATAGTGTGAATAGACAAAAGTACAATAGCCACGTTTAGGATGCCACTAGGTACACTGACTGTTTGCTAGTATAATGGCTTAGTTAAAAAAAAGTTGGAGTGTGCAATGCAGGCAGACGTGCTGCAAATATCTTTACAATAGTGTGAATAGACAAAAGTACAATAGCCACTTCTTGTATGCCACTAGGTACACTGACTGTTTGCTAGTATAATGGCTTAGTTAAAAAGAGTTTGAGTGTGCAATGCAGGCAGACGTGCTGCAAATATCTTTACAATAGTGTGAATAGACAAAAGTCCAATAGCCACGTTTAGGATGCCACTAGGTACACTGACTGTTTGCTAGTATAATGGCTTAGTTAAAAAGAGTTTGAGTGTGCAATGCAGGCAGACGTGCTGCAAATATCTTTACAATAGTGTGAATAGACAAAAGTCCAATAGCCACGTTTAGGATGCCACTAGGTACACTGACTGTTTGCTAGTATAGTGGCTTAGTTAAAAAAAGTTTGAGTGTGCAATGCAGGCAGACGTGCTGCAAATATCTTTACAATAGTGTGAATAGACAAAAGTACAATAGCCACGTTTAGGATGCCACTAGGTACACTGACTGTTTGCTAGTATAATGGCTTAGTTAAAAAGAGTTTGAATGTGCAATGCAGGCAGACGTGCTGCAAATATCTTTACAATAGTGTGAATAGACAAAAGTCCAATAGCCACGTTTAGGATGCCACTAGGTACACTGACTGTTTGCTAGCATAATGGCTTAGTTAAAAAGAGTTTGAGTGTGCAATGCAGGCAGACGTGCTGCAAATATCTTTACAATAGTGTGAATAGACAAAAGTACAATAGCCACGTTTAGGATGCCACTAGGTACACTGACTGTTTGCTAGTATAATGGCTTAGTTAAAAAAAACTTGGAGTGTGCAATGCAGGCAGACGTGCTGCAAATATCTTTACAATAGTGTGAATAGACAAAAGTACAATAGCCACGTTTAGGATGCCACTAGGTACACTGACTGTTTGCTAGTATAATGGCTTAGTTAAAAAAAGTTGGAGTGTGCAATGCAGGCAGACGTGCTGCAAATATCTTTACAATAGTGTGAATAGACAAAAGTACAATAGCCACTTCTTGTATGCCACTAGGTACACTGACTGTTTGCTAGTATAATGGCTTAGTTAAAAAGAGTTTGAATGTGCAATGCAGGCAGACTGCTGCAAATATCTTTACAATAGTGTGAATAGACAAAAGTACAATAGCCACGTTTAGGATGCCACTAGGTACACTGACTGTTTGCTAGTATAATGGCTTAGTTAAAAAAAACTTGGAGTGTGCAATGCAGGCAGACGTGCTGCAAATATCTTTACAATAGTGTGAATAGACAAAAGTACAATAGCCACTTCTTGTATGCCACTAGGTACACTGACTGTTTGCTAGTATAATGGCTTAGTTAAAAAGAGTTTGAGTGTGCAATGCAGGCAGACGTGCTGCCAAAATCTTTACAATAGCGTGAATAGACAAAAGTCCAATAGCCACGTTTAGGATGCCACTAGGTACACTGACTGTTTGCTAGTATAATGGCTTAGTTAAAAAGAGTTTGAGTGTGCAATGCAGGCAGACGTGCTGCAAATATCTTTACAATAGTGTGAATAGACAAAAGTACAATAGCCACGTTTAGGATGCCACTAGGTACACTGACTGTTTGCTAGTATAATGGCTTAGTTAAAAAAAGTTGGAGTGTGCAATGCAGGCAGACGTGCTGCAAATATCTTTATAATAGTGTGAATAGACAAAAGTACAATAGCCACTTCTTGTATGCCACTAGGTACACTGACTGTTTGCTAGTATAATGGCTTAGTTAAAAAGAGTTTGAGTGTGCAATGCAGGCAGACGTGCTGCAAATATCTTTACAATAGTGTGAATAGACAAAAGTCCAATAGCCACGTTTAGGATGCCACTAGGTACACTGACTGTTTGCTAGTATAATGGCTTAGTTAAAAAAAGTTGGAGTGTGCAATGCAGGCAGACGTGCTGCAAATATCTTTACAATAGTGTGAATAGACAAAAGTACAATAGCCACTTCTTGTATGCCACTAGGTACACTGACTGTTTGCTAGTATAATGGCTTAGTTAAAAAGAGTTTGAGTGTGCAATGCAGGCAGACGTGCTGCAAATATCTTTATAATAGTGTGAATAGACAAAAGTACAATAGCCACTTCTTGTATGCCACTAGGTACACTGACTGTTTGCTAGTATAATGGCTTAGTTAAAAAGAGTTTGAGTGTGCAATGCAGGCAGACGTGCTGCAAATATCTTTACAATAGTGTGAATAGACAAAATTCCAATTGCCACGTTTAGGATGCCACTAGGTACACTGACTGTTTGCTAGTATAATGGCTTAGTTAAAAAGAGTTTGAGTGTGCAATGCAGGCAGACGTGCTGCAAATATCTTTACAATAGTGTGAATAGACAAAAGTCCAATAGCCACGTTTAGGATGCCACTAGGTACACTGACTGTTTGCTAGCATAATGGCTTAGTTAAAAAGAGTTTGAGTGTGCAATGCAGGCAGACGTGCTGCAAATATCTTTACAATAGTGTGAATAGACAAAAGTACAATAGCCACGTTTAGGATGCCACTAGGTACACTGACTGTTTGCTAGTATAATGGCTTAGTTAAAAAAAAGTTGGAGTGTGCAATGCAGGCAGACGTGCTGCAAATATCTTTACAATAGTGTGAATAGACAAAAGTACAATAGCCACTTCTTGTATGCCACTAGGTACACTGACTGTTTGCTAGTATAATGGCTTAGTTAAAAAGAGTTTGAGTGTGCAATGCAGGCAGACGTGCTGCAAATATCTTTACAATAGTGTGAATAGACAAAAGTCCAATAGCCACGTTTAGGATGCCACTAGGTACACTGACTGTTTGCTAGTATAATGGCTTAGTTAAAAAGAGTTTGAGTGTGCAATGCAGGCAGACGTGCTGCAAATATCTTTACAATAGTGTGAATAGACAAAAGTACAATAGCCACGTTTAGGATGCCACTAGGTACACTGACTGTTTGCTAGTATAGTGGCTTAGTTAAAAAAAGTTTGAGTGTGCAATGCAGGCAGACGTGCTGCAAATATCTTTACAATAGTGTGAATAGACAAAAGTACAATAGCCACGTTTAGGATGCCACTAGGTACACTGACTGTTTGCTAGTATAATGGCTTAGTTAAAAAGAGTTTGAATGTGCAATGCAGGCAGACGTGCTGCAAATATCTTTACAATAGTGTGAATAGACAAAAGTCCAATAGCCACGTTTAGGATGCCACTAGGTACACTGACTGTTTGCTAGCATAATGGCTTAGTTAAAAAGAGTTTGAGTGTGCAATGCAGGCAGACGTGCTGCAAATATCTTTACAATAGTGTGAATAGACAAAAGTACAATAGCCACGTTTAGGATGCCACTAGGTACACTGACTGTTTGCTAGTATAATGGCTTAGTTAAAAAAAACTTGGAGTGTGCAATGCAGGCAGACGTGCTGCAAATATCTTTACAATAGTGTGAATAGACAAAAGTACAATAGCCACGTTTAGGATGCCACTAGGTACACTGACTGTTTGCTAGTATAATGGCTTAGTTAAAAAAAGTTGGAGTGTGCAATGCAGGCAGACGTGCTGCAAATATCTTTACAATAGTGTGAATAGACAAAAGTACAATAGCCACTTCTTGTATGCCACTAGGTACACTGACTGTTTGCTAGTATAATGGCTTAGTTAAAAAGAGTTTGAATGTGCAATGCAGGCAGACGTGCTGCAAATATCTTTACAATAGTGTGAATAGACAAAAGTCCAATAGCCTTGTTTAGGATGCCACTAGGTACACTGACTGTTTGCTAGCATAATGGCTTAGTTAAAAAGAGTTTGAGTGTGCAATGCAGGCAGACGTGCTGCAAATATCTTTACAATAGTGTGAATAGACAAAAGTACAATAGCCACTTCTTGTATGCCACTAGGTACACTGACTGTTTGCTAGTATAATGGCTTAGTTAAAAAGAGTTTGAGTGTGCAATGCAGGCAGACGTGCTGCAAATATCTTTACAATAGTGTGAATAGACAAAAGTCCAATAGCCACGTTTAGGATGCCACTAGGTACACTGACTGTTTGCTAGTATAATGGCTTAGTTAAAAAAAGTTTGAGTGTGCAATGCAGGCAGACGTGCTGCAAATATCTTTACAATAGTGTAAATAGACAAAAGTACAATAGCCACGTTTAGGATGCCACTAGGTACACTGACTGTTTGCTAGTATAATGGCTTAGTTAAAAAGAGTTTTAGTGTGCAATGCAGGCAGACGTGCTGCAAATATCTTTACAATAGTGTGAATAGACAAAAGTCAAATAGCCACGTTTAGGATGCCACTAGGTACACTGACTGTTTGCTAGTATAATGGCTTAGTTAAAAAGAGTTTGAGTGTGCAATGCAGGCAGACGTGCTGCAAATATCTTTACAATAGTGTGAATAGACAAAAGTACAATAGCCACGTTTAGGATGCCACTAGGTACACTGACTGTTTGCTAGTATAATGGCTTAGTTAAAAAAAGTTTGAGTGTGCAATGCAGGCAGACGTGCTGCAAATATCTTTACAATAGTGTAAATAGACAAAAGTACAATAGCCACGTTTAGGATGCCACTAGGTACACTGACTGTTTGCTAGTATAATGGCTTAGTTAAAAAAAGTTGGAGTGTGCAATGCAGGCAGACGTGCTGCAAATATCTTTACAATAGTGTGAATAGACAAAAGTACAATAGCCACTTCTTGTATGCCACTAGGTACACTGACTGTTTGCTAGTATAATGGCTTAGTTAAAAAGAGTTTGAATGTGCAATGCAGGCAGACGTGCTGCAAATATCTTTACAATAGTGTGAATAGACAAAAGTCCAATAGCCACGTTTAGGATGCCACTAGGTACACTGACTGTTTGCTAGCATAATGGCTTAGTTAAAAAGAGTTTGAGTGTGCAATGCAGGCAGACGTGCTGCAAATATCTTTACAATAGTGTGAATAGACAAAAGTACAATAGCCACGTTTAGGATGCCACTAGGTACACTGACTGTTTTCTAGTATAATGGCTTAGTTAAAAAAAACTTGGAGTGTGCAATGCAGGCAGACGTGCTGCAAATATCTTTACAATAGTGTGAATAGACAAAAGTACAATAGCCACTTCTTTTATGCCACTAGGTACACTGACTGTTTGCTAGTATAATGGCTTAGTTAAAAAGAGTTTGAGTGTGCAATGCAGGCAGACGTGCTGCAAATATCTTTACAATAGTGTGAATAGACAAAAGTCCAATAGCCACGTTTAGGATGCCACTAGGTACACTGACTGTTTGCTAGCATAATGGCTTAGTTAAAAAGAGGTTGAGTGTGCAATGCAGGCAGACGTGCTGCAAATATCTTTACAATAGTGTGAATAGACAAAAGTACAATAGCCACGTTTAGGATGCCACTAGGTACACTGACTGTTTGCTAGTATAATGGCTTAGTTAAAAAAAGTTGGAGTGTGCAATGCAGGCAGACGTGCTGCAAATATCTTTACAATAGTGTGAATAGACAAAAGTACAATAGCCACGTTTAGGATGCCACTAGGTACACTGACTGTTTGCTAGTATAATGGCTTAGTTAAAAAAAGTTTGAGTCTGCAATGCAGGCAGACGTGCTGCAAATATCTTTACAATAGTGTGAATAGACAAAAGTACAATAGCCACGTTTCGGATGCCACTAGGTACACTGACTGTTTGCTAGTATAATGGCTTAGTTAAAAAAAGTTTGAGTGTGCAATGCAGGCAGACGTGCTGCAAATATCTTTACAATAGTGTGAATAGACAAAAGTACAATAGCCACGTTTAGGATGCCACTAGGTACACTGACTGTTTGCTAGTATAATGGCTTAGTTAAAAAGAGTTGGAGTGTGCAATGCAGGCAGACGTGATGCAAATATCTTTGCAATAGTGTGACTAGACAAAAGTCCAATAGCCACGTTTAGGATGCCACTAGGTACACTGACTGTTTGCTAGTATAATGGCTTAGTTAAAAAGAGTTGGAGTGTGCAATGCAGGCAGACGTGCTGCAAATATCTTTGCACTACTGTGACTACACAAAAGTCCAATAGCCACGTTTAGGATGCCACTAGGTACACTGACTGTTTGCTAGTATAATGGCTTAGTTAAAAAGAGTTGGAGTGTGCAATGCAGGCAGACGTGCTGCAAATATCTTTGCAATAGTGTGACTAGACAAAAGTACAATAGCCACGTTTAGGATGCCACTAGGTACACTGACTGTTTGCTAGTATAATGGCTTAGTTAAAAAGAGTTGGAGTGTGCAATGCAGGCAGACGTGCTGCAAATATCTTTGCAATAGTGTGACTAGACAAAAGTACAATAGCCACGTTTAGGATGCCACTAGGTACACTGACTGTTTGCTAGTATAATGGCTTAGTTAAAAAGAGTTGGAGTGTGCAATGCAGGCAGACGTGCTCTGCAAATGTCTTTGCACTAGTGGGACTATAGCAAAGTCCAATAGCCACGTTTAGGATGCCACTAGGTACACTGAGTGTTGGCTAGTATAATGGCTTAGTTATAATGAGTTGGAGTGTGCAGAGGACAGGAGGGTACAGTGCCAGGATTGTGGGGCTCTGGGTAGAGGAATGGAAGCCTGCCTTTCTATTCCCTCCTAATGGTGAAATGCAGCGACGAAATCCCTGACCTTGGCTACACAGACGCTGTCTCTGTTTTCAGGACCTGTCACCTATGGCTCTCTGACCCTGCCGGTTTGAGCCCTTGAAAGGACTGATAGAAAGTGCTCTCCCTAAGCTGTCTAACGCTGTGTATGGAGCGCATACAGCTGTATCGGCGATAGGACTCAGGAGGACGGAGCTGCGACAGTGATGTCTGACACCAAAGACGCAGAAGAGATAATGGCGTCCTGGAGGAAAATGTCCGGTTTTATAATGCAGGGACATGTGACATGGACATCCTATCACACATGCCGTTGCTTCTCTGGCTAAAAGTCCACTTAGCTGTGTGTGTGTCTGGGATTGGCTGACATGCTGGCCCGCCCCACTACACGCGCGCACTTTGGGAAGGAAGACAAGGAAAAAAAAAAAAAAATGGCGATCGCCATTATAGAAACAGCAGTGATCTGAAGGCGCTGTTCACGCACACTATACACTGAAATGTCATAATAGTGTGATTCACAGAGTGACTTACACTATTACAGCGGAAACCAAGCTAGGAATTAGCTGTTTTTTTGCTGCTAGAAACGTTTTCGAACGTTTCTAGAACTATCGAGCTTTTGCAAAAAGCTCGAGTTCTAGTTCGATCTAGAACAGGCCCCAAAATCACTCGAGCCTAGAACTGGAGAACCTCGAACCACGAACCGCGCTCAACTCTACTCATTAGCAGACGCCATGTCGGGTTTGAAGACCCCCTGAGGTGCCTAAACAATTGAGCTACCCCACAAGTGACCCCATTTTGGAAACTAGAGCCCTTAATTAATTTTTCTAGATGTTTGGTGAGCACTTTGAACCTCTGGGGGCTTCACAGAAGTTTATAACGTTGAGCCGTGAAAAGAAAAAACAAATTTTTTACCACAAAACTGTTGCTTCAACTAGGTAGCTTTTTTTTTTCACAAGGGTATTAGGAAAAAATGTACCATAAAATGTATTGTGCATTTTCTCCTGAGTACGCAGATACCCCATATGTGGTGGAAATCAAATGTTTTGGCACACGGCAGGGCTCGGAAGGCAAGGAGCGCCATTTGAATTTTTGACTGCAAAATTAGCTGCACTCATTAGCGGACACCATGTCGGGTTTGAAGACCCCCTGAGGTGCCTAAACAATGGAGCTACCCCACAAGTGACCCCATTTTGGAAACTAGAGCCCTCAAATAATTTTTCTAGATGTTTGGTGAGCACTTTGAACCCCTGGGGGCTTCACAGAAGTTTATAACGTTGAGCCATGAAAAGAAAAAAAAAATTTTTTACCACAAAACTGTTGCTTCAACTAGGTAGCTTTTTTTTTCACAAGGGTATCAGTAAAAAATGCACCATAAAATGTATTGTGCATTTTCTCCTGAGTACGCAGATACCTCATATGTGGTGGAAAGTAATTGTTTGTGCGCATGGCGGGGCTCAGAAGAGAAAGAGCACCATTTGACAGCAAAATTGGTTGGAATCATTAGCTGACGTAATGTTGCATTTGGAGACCCCCTGAGGTGCCTAAACAATGGAGCTCCCCCACAAGTGACCCCATTTTGGAAACTAGACGCCTCAAGGAATTTATCTAGATGTTTAGCGAGCCCCAAGGTGCTCCACACAAGTTGATAATGTTGTGCCATGAATACAATTTTTTTTTCACCACAAAACTGTTACTTGAACCATGTAGCTTTTTTTTTCACAAGGGTATTGGGAAAAAATGTACCATAAAACGTATTGTGCAATTTCTCCTGAGTACGACGATACCTCATATGTGGTGGAAAGTAATTGTTTAGGTGCATGGCAGGGTTCAGAAGAGAAAGCGCACCATTTGACAGCAAAATTGGTTGGAATCATTAGCGGACGCCATGTCATGTTTGGAGACCCCTTATGGTGCCTAAACAGTGGAGCTCCCTCACAAGTGACCCCATTCCCTCAAGGAAATTATCTAAATGTTTGGTGAGCCCCTTGCACCCCCAGGGGCTCCACAGAAGTTGATAACATTGAACCGTGAAATTTTTTTTTTTTTACCACAAACTTTTTGCATCAACCAGGTAGCTTTTTTTTTTTTTACAAGGATATCAGGAAAAACTGCACCATAAAACGTATTGTGCAATTTTTCCTGAGTACGCAGATACCTCATATGTGGTGGAAATAAATTGTTTGGGCGCATGGTGGGGCTCAGAAGAGAACGAACGCCATTTGACTTTTCAAACGCACAGACGCGGTGCACTCACCGACCACTGCAGGACGCACATTCGTATGGGATACAAAAAGCGTCGGTGATACGGAAAAAAAAGCGTCGCGGATACGGAAAAAAGTCACGCCAAAAATTGAGCAGGGATGCTGATTTGTTATGTGCATCCCTGATCAGCGCTTGGCGAGACGCACAGATGGATGCGATACAAAATGCGTCGGGGATATGGAAAAAAGTCACGCCAAAAATTGAGCAGGGATGCCAATCCGTTATGTGCATCCCTGATCAGCGCTCGGCGAGACGCACGGACAGATGCGATACAAAAAGCGTCGCGGATACGGAAAAAAGTCACGCCAAAAATTGAGCAGGGATGTAGATCCGTTATGTGCATCCCTGATCAGCGATTGGCGGGACGCACGGACAGATGCGATACAAAACGCGTTGGGAATACGGAAAAAAAAAGTCACGCCAAAAATTGAGCAGGGATGCCGATCCGTTATGTGCATCCCTGATCAGCGCTCGGCGGGACGCACGGACAGATGCGATACAAAAAGCGTCGCGGATACGGAAAAAAGTCACGCCAAAAATTGAGCAGAGATGCAGATCCGTAATGTGCATCCCTGATCAGCGATTGGCGGGACGCACGGACAGATGCGATACAAAACGCGTTGGGGATACGGAAAAAAAAAAGTCACGCCAAAAATTGACCACGGATGCAGATCCGTTATCTGCATCCGTGATCAGTGCTCGGCGGGATGCACGGACAGATGAGGTGTAAAAATGGACAGGATACAGGGAAAAAAAAAAAAGTTATACTCACAGTACCCAGAGGAGTAGCAGGAGGAACAGAAGGCAAGCGAGATAGACATCTGTACAGGAGCAGCAGGCAGGATGTTGGACAGATTAGCAGAAGACCCAGGAAGGACCCAGAGATGGAGGCAGATGTGATCGGGCCAGTGAAGAAATTGGACGACCCGATGAAGGCAGGTAAGAGGACGTCAAGGGGAGAGGGGAGGGGGAGAGGGGAGATGGAGAGCAGAGGGGGCGCGGGAGAGCAGAGGGGGCGCGGGAGAGCAGAGGGGGGGGGCGGGGAGCAGAGGGGGGGTGGGAGAGCATAGGGGGATACCGGAGAAGCAAAGAAGGAAGGAAGGAAGCAGAATACAGATGACAGAGGAGGCAGGCAGATCGCAGGGGGAGCAGATCGGGATGTCGGGGGGCAGATCGGGGCGTGGGGGAGCAGACCGCGGGGGGCACGGGCAGGGGCCATAACGGGAGCATGCAGTGGCCATAACGGGAGCGCGCAGTGGCCATAACGGGAGCGCGCAGGGGCCATAACGGGAGCGCGCACGGGCTGCAAGGGGAGTGGAATACTCACCTGCAGCAGGCGCAGAAGCGGTGACATTAGCGGCGGCAGCGGTGGCGTGGTACCACAAGTACCAGCCACTCCACGCTGCAGACATGCTGGGGGAGGCTCCCCAGACCAGCACAGGCCTGGGGAGGGCGGCCACCTGCAGATCAGACCGCCCCACTGCACACTGATTGGAGCGATTGCTCGTCATAGCACGATCGCTCCAATCAGTGATGCAGGGGCTGGGGGCGGCATGTTTGAGATCCACCTATGATCTGCTGTAGCTGCTACGGCATCTCATAGCAGGATCTCACAGTATTGCACTAATTCGGGCATTATTTTTGCCGAAATCAGTGCGAATGATGTGGTTGGCGGTTCAGATTTGAACAGCCAATCACATCGATCGTCGATGGGGATTGGCGATGCCACCCCCCCTGGGGTCAAGGAAAGGTCCCCTGCTGTAAGAAACAGCAGGGAACATCATTTGAAAGCCGTTGCTATGGCCACGGCAATCAAATGAACTTTAGGCAGTAAAATTACGTCCCTGGTCGTAAAGTCACGTTAAAATAGGACGTAATTTTACTGCCCGCGGTCGTGAAGGGGTTAAAGCCAGAAAGTTGCCATTTGGAATGACTTTAGTTTTGTGCCATGTCTGTGATCTGCTTTTTTTTAAACAAAAGTAAACAACTGAATGAACATCCCCAGGTGAGTCTATAATTTTTGCCAGGGCTTGTAAATAAGAATCTTGCAGTGTAGTGCTCACCTTGAGTAGTTTCTCCTTCTCTCTGCAGATTTGTAGTAGATTTAAAGTGAACCTGTCATCAGAAGTTTAGCTATAAAGCTAAAAGTTCCCCCCTCTGCAGCTCCTGGGCTGCATTCTAGGAAGCTTCCTATAGTTCTTGTGGCCCCTTTTATACCAAAATAAACACTTTGTAAACTTGTACCTTTTCTTATGCAAATTTCGTAAATCTTCCATGGGGGCGGGCTGCCTGGGGTCCGTTGCTGTCCTCCTGCCGATTTACGCCGCCCCCGAACGCTGAATTTCAAAGCTCAGGACGCCGCCCCTGGGTGCCCGTGGTCCCGCGCATGCGCTGTTCCACTGTAGCAGTGCCGTGCACTGTGTGCACGTGTGACCGCTGGTGACGCTTTGCGCGGGCACGAGGTTGTGGGCGGCGCTGTGAGTGTCATCAGCAAGTGCCGCCCATAACCTCGTGACCGCACTTTCCCCTATTACTCCAGCGTTATGCGCAAGCGCTCGCTGGCCAGATGACCGGACGTCACCTGCTGCTGAGCAGGATGAGAAAGAGGTGACGTCCGGTCATCTGTCCAGCGAGCGCTTGCGCATAACGCTGGAGTATTAGGGGAAAGTGCGGTCACGAGGTTATGGGCGGCACTTGCTGATGACACTCACAGCGCCGCCCATAACCTCGTGCCCGCGCAAAGCGTCACCAGCGGTCACACGTGCATGCAGTGCACGGCACCGCTACAGTGGAATAGCGCATGCGCGGGACCATGGGCACCCAGGGGCGGCGTCCTGAGCTTTGAAATTCAGCGTTCGGGGGCGGCGTAAATCGGTAGGAGGACAGCAACGGACCCCAGGCAGCCCGCCCCCATGGAAGATTTACGAAATTTGCATAAGAAAAGGTACAAGTTTACAAAGTGTTTATTTTGGTATAAAAGGGGCCACAAGAACTATAGGAAGCTTCCTAGAATGCAGCCCAGGAGCTGCAGAGGGGGGAACTTTTAGCGTTATAGCTAAATTTCTGATGACAGGTTCCCTTTAAATCTTCAGCATGTCAATTCTTACAGCGTTTTTGCTGCAGATTTCACCCATAATAAAGAATGGGAACAATCTGAAACAAACAAGTGCGGCAAAAACACATACCGTATTTTATCCACCGCATTTCTCCGGACATGAGATACAGAAATTCCAGCACCAAATACTTAACGTGTTCTCTTAGGCTGCTTCTCACTTGCGATTTTCTCGCAGTAGTGCAATGCGAGAAATTCTCACATTGCACTCGGACATATGTTATTCAATGATTCAGCTCTCATCTGCGATTATTTTCTCACTCCAAATTGGACTGAGAAAAAAATCACAGCATGCTGCGATTTGGAGAGTTTCTCACACGAGTCTCTCCAATGCAAGTCTATGGGTGCATATGGACCATCCTAGTGACATACGTTTTTCACAATAGATTTCATGCATGTAGCAGAGAACAATGTAAATTCTTCTGTACATAACATTACATGAGTAGCAGCTGGTGAGGGTAAAAACTGATTGCACACTGACAGCACACTGACAGCACACTGACAGCACACTGATGACTAGTGAACTAAAATCGTCCGTCTTTTTTTCCTGCTACTCGGACCGATTTTACACACATAAATGTGATTCCAGCCTTACCCTAAAGGGGGCTTTACACGCTACGATATTGTTAATGTTTTATCGTCGGGGTCACGTTGTTAGTGACGCACATCTGGCGTCATTAACGATTTTGCAGCGTGTAATACTTACCAGCGACCTTAAGCGACCTCAAAAATGGTGAAAATCGTTCACCATGGAGAGGTCGTCCCAAAACCAAAAATAGGTAATGGTTGATTATCGATGTGGTTCGTCGCTCCTGCGGCAGCACACATTGCTGTGTGTGACACCGCAGGAGCAAGGAACGTCTCCTTACCTGCCGCCGGCCACAATGAGGAATGAAGGAGGTGGGCGGGATGTTACGTCCCGCTCATCTCCGCCCCTCCGTTTTGATTGGCTGCTTAATGACGTCGCGGTGACGCCGAACGTCCCTCCCCTTGAGGGAGGGATTGTTCGGCAGTCACAGTGACGCCGCCAACCAGGTAAGTGCGTGTGATGCTGCCGTAGCGATAATGTTCGCTGCGGCAGCGATCACACGATATCGCATCCACGGCGGGGGCGTGTGCTTACACGCTCGATATCGCTAGCAATTGCTAGAGATGTCGTAGCATGTAAAGCCCGCTTAAAGGGGTACTTTGCACGCTGCGACATCGCTAGCGATCTCGTTAGCGATGTGAAATGCTAGATCGCAAGTGCGATCTTTCGGGATTGCACATAGGTAATTTTACGCACTTGCGATCTAGCATTTCACATCACTAACGAGATCGCTAGCGATGTCGCAGCGTGCAAAGTACCTAGACTCTTCAGATTTGCTCAGTCTAAATGCACGCCACCACAAGCTCATTATGGAACTTAAAGAGAACCTGTCAGGACACGTTTATAATGCAAAGTAAAGATATGACTGTAATTGTGTTGTAATACTGATTAAAGTCATTTCTTTGCTGAAGAAATCCACTTTATTGTTATTCCTTAATGGCTTCCCGCAGTGGCCATTTTTCACTTTCTTATTTCCTCCCCTACTTCAAAGAGTCATAGCTATTTTATTTTTCTGTCAACCTAGCTATATGGGGGGGGGGCTTGTTTTTTTCTACTGTACTTTTGCATGTCATTCATTTTATCATGTCATGCACTGAAAAGTGAATGGAAAATTCCACAATGGGTTTTTTTTTGGAAGGAAGGGGTTATTTACCATGTTAACTATATGCTAGAACTCACTGTGTAATATGATTCTCCAGGTCAGTACAAGTACAAATATACAAAACACGTATTATTGTTTTTTTATTTAAGTAGTGAAAAATGTTTGAAATTTGTAAGAAATTTGTCTTGTTTTTGTTGCCATTTTTCGCAATCCATAACATTTGTATTTTTTGGGATCTGGGTCTGTGTCAAGGCTTATTTTTGTGCCCTGAGCTGACGATTTTACTGATACTATTGTGAGGCAGATAGAATGTTTTTTTCACCTCAAATTCAATATTATTGCAATGTTGTGGCAGTTAAAAAATGTAAACTTGGAATTTTGCTTTTGTTCTTGTTATGTTGTTTACCAATCGGATTAATTTATTTTATATCTTGGTAGATCAGACTTTTACAAATGCAGCGATACCAAATATGTGTATTTTTTTATTATTGTTACACTTTTAATGGGACAAATTTATGGAGATTTTAACTGTTGTGGGTTTTTTTCATATTTTTTAAAACTTTATTTTCTTAAATTTATTGTATTAAATCATTTCCTTGAGGGACTTAAACCTGTGATTGCTTACGCTATACACAGGAATGGATTAGCATTGCTATGTTTAGCATAAATCACGATCTCCTATGAACGCCAGCCATGGACCATCATTCACAGAAGGATCGTTATGACAGACATGATCCAGCCACAGCTGTTAGAGGTACATGATGGCTGAATAAATCAGCCTTCATCTGCAGGGAACCTTGCCGTACTAATACGTCAAAGGTTGTGAAGGGGTTAATCACAAGTTTTTTACTAATTATATTTTGCTATATGGCTGTCTGTACACTGGGTCTTCTCCTCTCTGTCTGTGATTCCCCAGCTGCTCCACCTGCCTCCAGTGTTTGAATGATATGTTATTTCTTAGATTTCAAGCAGAGGAGGCCAGTCAGTCACAGACTGGAGGGGGACAGGGCGTCCAGGGAATCACAGACAGGGAGCAAAAGACACAATGTACAGTTCAGCCCCTGTGCCCTAGAGTATAATTAGAAGAAAACTTCAAATGTTGATTAAAAAAGAGCCACAAAATAGATTTCTTCACCAAATGTATCAAGTTAATCTGTGTTACAGAATGTTACATCCATATTTTACATTACCAAATCATACTCATGGGTTTTCTGTACCTGAGAAGAAGGGCAGGGAGTTATAGCTGAGCTCACTTTGGTAATTGTGTGGGTACAATAGCAGAACCTTTGAGATGTCATTGTGAAAATACTGACAGCCATCGCCATGATGTATAATTTCATATTGGGTGGGTAGGGATTGATTTGTTTACTTTGTATGAAACCAATCTCCAAACCACAGAAATACATTACTATGAAAATCCTAAATATACAAGACAGTGTTTTTTTAATATTAGTTTTATTTCTTACACAGAAGTCACAGACACAATACACAATGAGTGACTATTTCTTCATATATGTGAGTACATGTAGAGAGAAGACTATTTGCCTATGTCATTTCAGATGCCTTCTTCACATATGATGCTATATATTGCGTGCTGTTTCTGCAATCACACTGATTATTCTAGGAAAAATGAGAAAATAGAAAACAATTAATTTTCTATATGTAATATACTCCTAAATAATGATGAAAATAAACCTCTAACCAAAGCTTGGGTTTTCACTGACCCATAGACTTCAATGGTGATTTTTATCAGTGACTAGACTCAAAATTAAAATCAGGCTTGTCACTTTTTTTCCCCCCAACACTTAGCCCACCGAAAGAATCGATGTACTGCACGATAGTCTAACCACAAACATTTTGGGGCAATTCATGAAGGTGCTTCCATCAGAAATATGGCGCTAACACCTTTGTAAGTCGCAATATTTTTTGTAGTGTTTGTTCGGCAAGGCTCGGCGAACCGAACTTTGATAGATTTGCTCATCTCTATACATGGTATAAAACAAAAGGTAGGACCCCTGCTTTGTGAAGTAAATTCCTGTTATGTCTTGGAGGGCCTTCCCACTCCAATTCTAGTGGAGCTACCTTGATTGGTGCAACATAATCCTGTGGTGGATTGGCAATCCAGGTAAATTATGGAGTGTAGAAATTACTGTCTTGATAATTGCCTGAATACTTCTATCTTTGCAGTCACTACAGTCTCTACGAAGACCTTACCAGCATTTTTGTCAGGTTTTGAGGATATATTTTCAGAAAGGGGGTGTCAAGATTTGCTTCCCCATTTTGTATATAACTGCCCCATTAATTTACTTCATGGAGAAAACTATCCAAATCCAGACTGTATAATCTTTCTGGTCCAGATAAAAAAGGCATGATAGATTGAATTGCTGATAGTTTGTAGAAGGGACATATCAGACCCTTCTCTTCACCTGTGGCAGCAGGGTTTTTCTTTGTTAAGAAGAAAAACAGGGGTTTCCGCCTTTGTTTGGATTTTTGGGAATTTGCCGTATTTTTCGCTTTATAAGACGCACATTTGTTCCCCCAAATTTTGGGGGAAAGTAGAAGGTGCATCTTATAAGCTGAATATAGGAGGGGGTGTGTGTATATATATATATATATATATATATATATACACTGCAGGGTCCGCTCTGGAGCGCTGCTGGGGGCAGGTGAAGCTGCGGGCGGCAGCATTAGATCTCCTGCTCCCGCTCATATAACATGCACAGCCGCTGTCCATCACCGTGGAGCTGAAACCGCACCGCAGTGATGGGCTGGGGCAGCGGTGCATATTATATGAGCCTGCGTCACACTATGATGGCACATGCCCCCCTGTGTTAGATATGGCCCCCATACTGCTGCTCATCCTAAAATAAAAAAGCTTTACTTACCTCCTCCAGCATTTCTCCCCGGTGTCCCTGCTTCCACTGTAATCAGGCACGCAGCGATGATCTCACTCCGATCACATGACCGACACAGAGAACCAGGAAGTGGAGGACGAGCAGAAGCACGGAGGGAGACAGGAGGGAGATCAGCGCTGGAGGAGGTAAGGAAAGAGTGTTTTATTTTACTATGGGCAGCAGCATGGGGGCGGTATCTAACACAGGGGAATGTGTGCAATCCATAGGGGGCCATAGGCAGCACAGGGGAACGTATGCAATCCATAGGGGGCCGTAGGCAGCACAGGGGAATGTGTGCAATCCATAGGGGGCCATAGGCAGCACAGGGGACTGCGTGCAAGCCATAGGGGGCCATAGGCAGCACAGGGGAATGTATGCAATCCATAGGGGGCCATAGGCAGCACAGGGGAATGTGTGCAATCCATAGGGGGCCATAGGCAGCACAGGGGACTGTGTGCAATCCATACGGGGCCATAGGCAGCACAGGGGACTGTGTGCAATCCATAGGGGGCCATAGGCAGCACAGGGGATTGTGTGCAATCCAATAGGGGGCCATAGGCAGCACAGGGGAATGTGTGCAATCCATAGGGGGCCATAGGCAGCACAGGGGAATGTATGCAATCCATAGGGGGCCATAAGCAGCACAGGGGAATGTGTACAATCCATAGGGGGCCATAGGCAGCACAGGGGAATGTGTGCAATCCATAGGGGGCCATAGGCAGCACAGGGGAACGTATGCAATCCATAGGGGGCCATAGGCAGCACAGGGGAATGTGTGCAATCCATAGGGGGCCATAGGCAGCACAGGGGAACGTATGCAATCCATAGGGGGCCATAGGCAGCACAGGGGAACGTATGCAATCCATAGGGGGCCATAGGAAGCACAGCGGAATGTGTGCAATCCATAGGGGGCCATATGCAGCACAGGGGAATGTGTGAAATCCATAGGGGGCCATAGGCAGCACAGTGGGATGTGTGCAATCCATAGGGGGCCATAGGCAGCACAGGGGAACATGTGCAATCCATAGGGGGCCATAGGCAGCTCAGGGGAACCTGTGTAATCCATAGGGGGCCATAGGCAGCACAGGGGAACCTGTGTAATCCATAGGGGGCCATAGGCAGCACAGGGGAACGTGTGCAATCCATAGGGGGCCATAGGCAGCACATAGGGACGTGTGCAATCCATAGGGGGCCATAGGCAGCACAGGGGAACGTGTGCCAGCACAAGGGGGCTATATTCAATATAAGGGGGCCATATCCAGATTAAGGGGGCTAATTTTAAGATGCGGGGCTATGAGGGACATATACCCTATAAGATTTGTTAGACGGACACTGGCATTATAAGATGGACCCCATTTAACATTAAAAAAAAAAATCTCTTTTCCTTCACCAAATTTGGGGGTGCGTCTTATAATCAGGTGCGTCTTATAAAGCGAAAAATACGGTAATCTTATTACCTCAAAAAATCGTGTAAAAAACACGTATAGGAGACTTATTCAGATTAAAATATCAAATTTTATTAATATAACCAAAAAGGTAAATTCGTTATACATACATACAGGTATGAGGTAAGTGGATTCTATATTCACCCACCCATCAATGAACCACCCAGGTCAGCCGCTGATGAAGCTTTGGCGACACGCGCGTCCGGGTTGAAGGGTATTTGCCTGTCCACCTCTGAACCACCTTTGTTTGGCTCCCTATTTTTACACCATGGGTAAGTCCATATATGGCGATTGTCTGATGTGACTATTTGTTCTATGGTGTGCCTTTACTACTTATTGCACTGGCTGTTTATCTATGGTCCTTATACTATGATGGGCTGACCTGGGTGGTTCATTGATGGGTGGGTGAATATAGAATCCACTTACCTCATACCTGTATGTATGTATAACGAATTTACCTTTTTGGTTATATTAATAAAATTTGATATTTTAATCTGAATAAGTCTCCTATACGTGTTTTTTACACGATTTTTTGAGTCAAATTTTGGAGTATATTCTATGACGTCCTTTGATTGGGGTATAATATTTAGTCCACTAGGATGAAATTATATTATGAGATTTTCCCCTATTTGTCTATGCTATATTTTGTGGTAATCTTATTACCGTCTGAGATCCATATCCTCTTTCTCTGATTTTGGATTTATTCAACTAGAGTAAGGGAGCTAAGTGATTCTCCAAATTGTACTTAAGGGGGGCTTATAATCTGGTTAGAATCGGAGAAGGGGATGAATGGAAAATGGTTTTCGATACACCTAAGGGGCATTCTGAAAGTATGGTCAAGCCATTTGGTCTCACTAATGCTCCTGCCATTTTCCAAAATTTTGTAAATAATATTTTTCACCCTTTGGTGGGCAGGTTTGTGGTGGTTTATTTAGACAATATCTTGATCTAATTAACCGATATGGAGAGACATGAGATACATGTAAAACAGGTACTACAGATATTAAGAGAAAAACTGTATGCCAAACTGGAGATGTGCATTTTCGCTGGCCAAAATGTACAAATTTTGGGGTACCTGTTGTTGTCTTCAGGTTTCGGATGGAGCCAGAAATGTACAGTACTTGACTGGAATCGTCACATACAGTACTTGACTGGAATCGTCCAGAAAACCTGAAAGTGTGTCGTCCAGGGCTATGGGGTACTCGGTCCCGGGCCGTATATGTACGGGGATGCTGTGTCACAATTGTGTAAAGGCCGATGTCCGGTTCCGTGACCCTGGGGATGCTTATTAATGGAGAATATATGCAGGGAAATTGAAAGAGTTTTTATTGTGACGCCACTTGCGAGTTGCGGTTATGGTGATGGAATCGCTGCTTTGCAGTCTGGGGTTGATGGTGGTGGCGGTCTGGATGGTAGACCCTCTGCAAGTAGGGCCGGGCCCCAGGGAGTGGATGGTGGGATTTGTTGCAGAAAGAAGGGAGACCACACGATGGGAATGCAGTGCAACTTCTGTTTTACTCATGGTACTGTTGAGCTTTAGCACTGAGGATGGCTGGTTCAGACCCCTGGTCTCTTTTGTCCCAGTGCAGGTGTAGTGACCTGGTAGTCTATTTCTCCGGCACCTCTCACTGGTTGGTGGGACCCCGTAGCCTGGAGCGTATGTGGATCCCTTACTGTCAGTCTGCAGTCTCTCGTCTGTACTGCGGGCAGTGCGAACCCTGTAGGATCGGTGTTCTGTTCCGGTCCCTGGCTCAAGCTTTACTGCTGGTGCCCCCGGATTCTTGGGTCAGTGAGGTCCGTGAAGGTCCCCTCACTGTGCAGGTGTTTGTCAGGTTGCCTGAAGATGTCTATTAATCACCAAAGTCCAGTATTATCTATACACACTTCGATCAAACTTAACAACCACCACTTGGCACCGGAGATAACCAACCAAGAAGAAGTGAACCAACACCAAATTACTAGCAAATCTTAAATATTTTATTTTTAGTAAATTCATTCAATAAATATATAAACAAGAGAGCCACCTGGGGGGCATATAGTTCCAGAGTTATCCAAATATAATATCCTGTCCATTATTCAGCATAATAGAGAAGTGACCGTACATCACATCAGTAGGGCATAATATTCCATATCACATGTCAATAAATTTCACACTGACATAAAAGTAAGGGGAAAATATTAGAACGTGGCATAAATCACCACCGTCAATTTTGACCCATCATAGCATATAACACATAAAATAGTCGTATCCTATTCAAGGTGTAAATACTGACATATATTTATTCAATGGTATATCCCTGCCACCGTTCCAGCACCTCACCCCTATATCGTAATGCTCACTGGGGTAAAATAATGACATATGTATGATGGTATTCTAAGGAATCGATTTGCAGATAATTCACGTTTTTGTTCTCAGCTCTGCAGACTAGTGTTAATAAATGCAAATCGATTACCATTGTCATAAACTATGTGTATTTAAACATCCCTTATCATCACCTGGCAATCAACCCAGTTTATCATATGTTAATACAGCAGCCTGACGTACGTTTCGCTGCTCGCTTTATCAAAAATAAATTGATAAAGCGAGCGGCGAAACGTACGTCAGGGGTTGTTGGACGCATGGCCAGGCAACTCATTTACTAATGTAAGTACTCTTGCCCTTGTGTGGTATCTTAATCATTGTATTGTTGTACTATAAAGTGACCGTGTTTTCACAGTCGGGCGGGCTGCTGTATTAACATATGACACACTAGGTTGATTGCCAGGTGGTGATAAGGGATGTTTAAATACACATAGTTTATGACAATGGTAATCGATTTGCATTTATTAACACTAGTCTGCAGAGCTGAGAACAAAAACGTGAATTATCTGCAAATCGATTCCTTAGCATACCATCATACATATGTCATTATTTTACCCCAGTGAGCATTATGATATAGGGGTGAGGTGCTGGAACGGTGGCAGGGATATACCATTGAATACATATATGTCAGTATTTATACCTTGAATAGGATACGACTATTGTATGTGTTATATTATATGCTATGATGGGTCAAAATTGACGGTGGTGATTTATGCCACGTTCTAATACTTTTCCCCTTACTTTTATGTCAGTGTGAAATTTATTGACATGTGATATGGAATATTATGCCCTACTGATGTGATGTATGGTCACTTCTGTATTATACTGAATAATGGACAGGATATTATATTTGGATAACTCTGGAACCATGTGCCCCCCAGGTGGCTCTCTTGTTTATATATTTATTGAATTAATTTACTAAAAATAAAATATTTAAGATTTGCTAGTAATTTGGTGTTGGTTCACTTCTTCTTGGTTGGTTATCTCCGGTGCCAAGTGGTGGTTGTTATGCCTGAAGATGTCGCCTGACCTAGGGCACTGTGCCCCGTCGGTGCTCTGGTTTCAGAGGTACCTGGCTGTACCCTCCCTGGAAACCACTTTCCTTTGCCACATAGGGGTCACTTTTACACGACTCCGTCCCCTTCAACTTTCACTACCGGACTCCCTGAGTGTCTGAGTCTGTGTCTGTCTGTTTGTCCCCTCCCACCGGGTTGTCGGCTAGTGGACTGGACTGGCTTCACCTCTGGGTGGCCATCCATTGGGTCCCGGACTAGACAATCATCCCTAATGAGGAGTGGGAAATTGAGAATATTATGTGTTTTAGAGGTACCGGCACTGGTCTTCCAGGTCACTGGGGGTAGGCCCTGCATCTTTGCCAGGATACAATACCTAGTAGTGCACTGAGGGGTTCAGGGGCGCTACAAAAGCATTGCAGCATGTTTTAGGGTTTACCAACTTTTCCCCAAATTTATTCAGAATTATTCAGTAATTGTGAAACCTCTCACTGACATGACAAAAAAGGGGTTGTATTTCTGTAAATGATCAAACACCACCCAGCAGGGTTTTTTCTCTTTAAAGATATGTTTTTCCACAGCATCTATGCTCATTCAGCCTTATGTTTCACAGCCTTTTATTGAGAAGGTTGATGTATTGGAGATGTTGGTTGGGGTTGTGTTGTCACAAGGTTCTCTCCTAGTAAATGACGTTCATGCGCTTTCTTTTCCAAGAAATTGTTTTCTCCGAAACTATGATGTTGGCAATAGAGGACTTTTGGTGACCAAGTTGGCTTTTGAGGCATGACATCATTGGTTGGAGGGGGCAGTCCATACCATTACCATAATCACAGACCATAAAAATCTGTTCTACCTCAAGTCTGCCAAATGTCTCAATAATAGGCAGGCTAGATGGTCTTTGTTATTCACCAAGTTTAATTTTACTGTCACTTACCATCCAGGGGTTAAAAATGTCAAGGTAGATGCTTTATCTCAGAGCTTCCCTGGTGGTAGTGATCATGTGAAACCGGTCTCTATTTTGCAGAAGGGGGTTGTCGTCTTGGACTTGTGCCCAAACCTTGAGAGGGAGGTGTAGGAACCTCTAAGGGATGCCACGGTCTCTTGCCCTCCAGGGAGGTTCTTTGTGCCACCTAATTTGCGCTGTAAAATATTTGGAGAACATATTAATACTGTACTTGTGGAACATTCTGGCAGTAAAGCAACCTTGGACCTCTTTTTCCGACATTTTTGGAACTGTCTGGTTCTCTCCTGCCATTGACTTTCCCCAGTAGACCTTGGAGGCATTTATCCATGGATTTCATTACTGCCCTAGCTTTGTCTGCAGGTAAAACTGTGGTCTTAGTGGTTGTTGATAGGTTCAGTAAGGTGGTAAATTTCACTGCGTTATCGGCACTTCCGAATGCAAAGACTCTAGGTCAGGTGTTCATCAATGAGATTGTGAAACTTCACGGGGTTACTTCCAATGTGGCCTCAGATTGGGGAACCCAGTTTGTTTCCAAGATTTGGAAAGTATTTTGTGCTCGACTGGGCGGTGCAGTTGTCTTTTTCTTCTTCCCACCACCATCAGGCAAATAGTGAGATCGAGTGCACAAATCAAAATTTCGAGACTTACCTCAGGTGTTTTGTCTCCGCGAACAAGGATAATTGGGCATCTTACTGTTGTCTGAATTTGCTATAAACAGTCGTCATCAGGACTCTACTGGCAAGTCACCTTTCTTTTGTGCATACGGTTTTCATCCACAATTTGGTACCTTTAGTGGCAGAGGGGATTCAAGAGTTCCTGGGGAGGAAAATTTTGCCTCAATGCTCTCTTCTGTATGGCAATCTGTTTAGAGTAATTTGAAGCTGATGTGAGACAGATACAAATGTATGGCTGACAAAACAAATCGCTTACCAGGTCTGGACCTAAGTGTAAATGACTGTGTGGTTGTCTACCAGGAATATCAAGTTGAATGTTCCTTCCTGGATGCTAAGACCTACATTTATTGGTCCCTATAAGGTAAACACTATCATTAACCCAGCAGCATTTTGTCTGGAGTTACTTTAGGCTCTTAGGATCCACAATGGGTTCCACAGGTCTCTGCTAAAGAAGTATGTGGTACCCTTGGAGCCGTCTCCCTTGACGCCAGCCCTAATCATGGTTGATGGCAATTTAGAGCTTCAAATAGCTAAGATTGTTGATTATCATTTTCTACGTCTTTCCCTTCAATACTTGGTGCACTGCAGGGGTTACAGACTGGAGGAGAGGATGTGGGTCCCAGCATCGGATGTGAATGCCACAAGGTTGGTTCATTTATTTTATGCTGCCCATCTGGATAAGCTTAGTCTGAGTGTCCAGAGACCAATCGTAGAAGGTGGGGTACTTGTGATGTTCGGCTATAGAAGGTCACAGCATTTGGCTATGCAAACTGTTCCCTGACCTTCTATTATTTCTGCTTGGCTTTCATCCGTTTCTCTGTAGGACCCTGTGGAATTCCACAGCCTTTCAGTTGCTTTTCATCAGCATTTCCTTTGGTGTCTTTATATACCTTCACTTCCTATTACTCTGTGTTCATTATAGCCCTTGTACCGTTAACAAATCTTTAGTGCAAGCAGCCGGCTTGTATCCATAGTTTGAATAAAATATGAGGATCCAGCTCAATACATGCGAAGTATATTTATTCCAAATCAATTACAGTGCATCAAGCAGTGAAAGCGCATATGCAGAACAGTCTATGTGTTTCAAGTGCATATAGCACTCTTAGTTTACTTGTATACATTTGGAAAAACTTTGTGGTTATTGCAGTTTCTCTACCTGAGTAATTTGAATATAAGTTTATCATTCACTTTTTCCTTGTTTGTTATCCCTGTGTCTTCTTTAGAGCTTAGTGGGGTTGACTAAGCACTCATTCCATTTGCTCCCTACCGATCTACCTAAGGCCTAGATCAGGGTCAGCCTAAGGCTAGGTATCCAGCTCGGTGTATAGGTGTGTAACCTATCTAGAGTAGTGAGGGAACCCAGGGCCATAGACTATAGAGGGAAAAGAAGTGAAGGTTCTAAGGCCAGAGACATGAGTGAGTACAGTTGCCATGATGACAGAGGAAGAAAAAGCAGCAGACACGGTTGATTTGGTGACCAGGGGTTGACGAGGCCCACTAGGCCGCATTTTAGCTCAGTAAGATTCTCAGAATAATGCATGTCAGAGTTTGGCAGCAGGATTTAACAGATTAACAATGGCAGGTGGAGCTCCACTCCATCCTTCACCCTTGATTGTTAGAAGTATGTACTAGCTATAATACAGAGTCATCATCTGCTGAGTATGGGGGTCTTTAGAAACATGCACCCACTTCCAACTTATGCCGTATATGTACTGTAAATGTTGTAAAGGATTACAATTGATATAGGCACCTTTCTCCTCTTGTCAAGGATATGCCGCAGACGGGTGCCGCCTCCGCTGCACCAACCGGGGCTGCTCGAGTGGCGCTCGGATCGGGATCATGTCCTGGGCTCGAGTGGTGACCGGATCCGGGGCTCGTGCAACCGCCCGTCCTCGCACACAGTGAAAAAGGGAGGTATTTACAGGGGAGATTGTCTGTGACGCCACCTGTGGGTTGCGGTGATGGGATGGTGGCACCGCCGCTGCCTCTCGGGGCCGGCGTCCAGGACCGATGACATGGGGGAAGTAAGGTGGTATCCCCTCCACGGGTAGGGGAGAGGTGTAGTTCCGGGGCCCAGGTGCAGGTAGGGAGCAGAGCTGGGGCGCTGTCAGCAGGTTGGACCGAATGACACCGGTGTACTCACACTTAAGAAGAAATCACACTAAGTCCGTATTGTAAACCAAGGCCGGATGCCGGTTGCCTCTGGAGGGGTGTGCTGGTCCCGCACACGGGTTTGGCAAGGTAGGGGCCCTTCCTCCTGCACTTCTGTCTTGTGGTAGATGGATTAACCCTGCGTGGAATGGGAGAAATCCGCTCCCCTGCAGCTATGGACGCAGAGGGAGCCGTTGCCCGCAGACGCTGACCCGTGGGACTTCAATGGATTCTTGGCGGACACCCTGTCCCCCGCGTTGGGCTGCCGGTCTGCTCTATCTGGGCTTCTCTCCTCGGGAACAAGGCCTTGTACCTTGTCCCGCTGGTTAATTAACAAGGGGCTTGAAGCTTGCCTCGTCCTAGGGTCCAGGTACCCTGCCTGTGCATGGCCTCCGGACGGATTCCCATTTTCAGTACCAGTGGGCTACAACCCTGCCCCAGTCCACTTCAGGTCTCCCGCGACCAGATCTCCGTCGCCTGTGGCCCTACAAAGCTGTCTGCCACCTAGTCGGTCCTCCCGTGGTCCAAGGGCTCCAACCCTGACCACCCTGCACTTCAGCTCCTCTCACCGACTCCTACTCCAACTCTAAACTGACTGGTTTCCTCCCCGTGTCACCTCAAGACCCCTAGGTGGGCGTTCCCATCCACCTGGTCCCGCCCACTGGTGTGTCCTGGCTGTCATGGGGGGTCGTTCAGTTATCTGTGACTACCTGGTTTTGCCAGGGCGTCACAGACACATCCCATGTAGACTACTGCTGGTACTAGCCCAGTCCAGCCCAGGTTAAGAAGACAACACCATAGAGAATATATAATACTAGAAGGTAGCCCGATTCTAACGCATTGGGTATTCTCCAATTTATTGTGTAGGTAATGTATGATTTTTGTTATATATATAGATGTTGTTGTGTGTCGTTACCAAGTGTTTGTGTAGGGCACTGTAAATGTTCTGGGTGTTGTCTGGGTGTGGGTTTGTGTGAGAGCGGTGTTATTTGTGTGTTGCATTGTGTGTTGCGTTGTTTGTGGAGCGCTGTGTGTCTGCAGCGTTGTGTGTGTGTGTGTGGTGCTGTGGGTGTTGCGCGGTTTGTGTGGGTGTGTGTGTTTTGGGGGGGAGGTATGTTTTGTGCAGTGTGTGTGTGTTGGAGGAGTAGTCCTGGGGAGAGAGGAGTATAATAGGAGGAGTAGTCCTGGGGAGAGAGGAGTATAATAGGAGGAGTAGTCCTGGAGGTGAGGAGTATAATAGGAGAAGTAGTCCTGGGGAGAGAGGAGTATAATAGGAGTAGTCCTGGGGGGAGAAGAGTATAATAGGAAGAGTAGTCCTGGAGGTGAGGAGTATAATAGGAGGAGTAGTCCTGGGGGGAGAGGAGGATAATAGGAGGAGTAGTCCTGGGGGGAGAGGAGTATAATAGGAGTAGTAGTCCTGGGGAGAGAGGAGTATAATAGGAGTAGTAGTCCTGGGAGAGAGGAGTATAATAGGAGGAGTAGTCCTGGGGAGAGAGGAGGATAATAGCAGGAGTAGTCCTGGGGGGAGAAGAGTATAAAAGGAGGAGTAGTCCAGGGGGGAGAGAAGGATAATAGGAGGAATAGTCCTGGGGGGAGAGGATTATAATAGAAAGAGTAGTCCTGGGGGAAGACGAGTATAATAGGAGGAGTAGTAGTCCTGGGGGGAGGGGAATATAATAGGAGTAGTCCTGGGGGGAGAATAGAATAATAGGAGGAGTAGTCCTGGGGGAGAGGAGGATAATAGGAGGAGTAGTCTTGGGGGGGAGAGGAGGATAATAGGAGGAGTAGTCCTTGGGAGAGAGGAAAATAATAGGAGGAGTAGTTCTGGGGAGAGAGGAGTATAATAGGAGGAGAAGTCCTCGGGAGGGAGGAGGATAATATGAGGAGTAGTCCTGGGGGCAGAGGAGGATAATAGGAGGAGTAGTCCTGGGGGGAGAGGAGGATAATAGGAGGAGCATTCCTAGGGGGAGAGGAGTCTAAAAGGAGGCATAATCCTGGGGGGAAAAGTCTAATAGGAGGATGAGTCCTGGGGAGGAGTCTAATAGGAGGAGTAGTCCTTGGGGGAGAGGAGTCTAATAGGAGGAGTAGTCCTGGGGGGAGAGGAGTCTAATAGGAGGAGTAATCCTGGGGGTAGGTGTCTAATAGGTGGAGTAGTCCTGGGGGGAGGTGTGTAATAGGTGGAGTAGTCCTGGGGTGGAAGTGTGTAATAGGTGGAGTAGTCCTGGGAGGGAGGTGTATAGGTGCCCAATGTGTGTGGGGGGTGTGGCCAAGTGGGCACAGTGTGCTGGGGGCATGGCCGAGCAGGCACAGTGTGCGGGGGGCGTGGCCAAGCGTGCACAGTGTGCAGGGGGCGTGGCCAAGCGTGCACAGTGTGCGGGGGGCATGGCCGCGAGCGGGCACAATGTGTGATGGGGCGTGGCTGAGCAGGCACAGTGTACGGGGGCATGGCCGAGCGGGCACAGTGTCCGGGGGTCGTGGGCGAGCGGGTACAGTCTGCGGGGGTGCATGGCCATGTCGAGCGGCCAATGCGTGCGGGGGGCGGGGCTGGGCCAAGCTGAGCGGCCAATGCGATGGTTGTCACTGTAATAACGTCATTTTGGAGCAAGACAGACAGACAGACAGACAGAATAAGGCTATGTGCCCATGGGGACAGTGTCCTGCGGATATATCCGCAGCACATTCCGCAGGTGCTCCCAGGAAACAGCACCACAACTTCTGCCTGTTTCCATGCTGTGGAATGTGCTGCGGATATAGTGCGGGTATTCTGCATTGAGGATACAGTGCCATGGCTTCGGCACTGCATCCTCAATGCAGAACAAGTGCTGCAGTGATCGGAGGAGTTCATACTTACCTCCATCATGCAGCACCTCGCTTTTCGGCAGCCGGCTCACTCTCTCAGCGTCTGCAGGAAAAGGTAGGCGGGCCTGAACTAGCTCCGGCGGTCACATGACCGGAGCTCATGCAGGCTCCGCCCACCTCTTACTTCCTGTACCTGGATTCACCGCGCTCCTGTACACCGGACGGAGAAAGTGATTCCGGTGAGGCAGGTAAGTATATGGGACCCTGCGGAGAAATCCGCAACAATAATTGACATGCTGCAGATTATTCCACACGAAAATCCGCACGATTTCCGCTGCGGAAAAATCCGCAGCATGGGCACAGCATTTCCCAAATGCCATAGAAATGGCTGGTAAGTAGCTGTGCTGCAAATTTCTGGAAAATCCGCGCATTTTCCGCAGCGTGGGCACATAGCCTAAGGCAATTATATATATAGATGCTGGCCACTCCAATATTCAAAAGATGGTACCATAACTTCAAACAATTACCAGGTACACTTCAATACTGCTCAGCAATTATGAAAAAGGACATAGTTCAAAATTACTTATGAATAGGAGAGAGAAAATTGCTCCTGTCGCGGGCAGAGGGTACGCGCTCGCCACGCTCGGGTCCGGGGCTTCTGCTGCTGCTGCTCGGTGGCTCGAGCGATGGGCTGGACCCGGGGACTCGAGCAGCGCTCCTCGCCCGTGAGTAAAAGGGGTGGTATGTTTAGGGAGATTGTTCGTGACGCCACCCACGGGACGTGATGATGATGGCACCACCGCTGCTGGTAACGGGGTTCCCGGGAGAGATGGTAGGGAGCAGCTATGATGTTGTCCCCTCCGTGGGTAGGGGGGTTGGTGATCCCGGGGCCCGGTGGTGTAATGGGGAGGCTGGACGGCTGGGGTGCAGGGACTGCGCGGCGCGGTGCCGGACGGCACTGGTGTACTCACTCAGACAATCATTGGCAGAGTCACTGGTAAACCAAAACGGCCGGATGAACGGGTCCCACAGCCGGCTGCAGTGTTGTTGTTGTGCTCTCCCCGGACAGCTGATGGTGGCTGTCTTTCCCTGCACCTGTTAGAAATGTTCTTGACTCCTGTGGTTGCCCACCGATAGTCCACTCCCCGGCGTATAGGTGCCGTAGGAGCCCGTTTTGCCCGCAGGCGCTGGCCCTTGGATCTCTAGCCTGTGGCAGTGGCTGTATATCCTCTCTGGGTGGACTGTTGCCTTCAATCGGGACTTGGTTGTTAGGAAACCCCTGGGGTTCCTGTTACATTCAGATTTGACTATTGATGGCGGCTCCAAGCCTGGTTGGGGTCCAATGGCCCTGCCTGTGTGCTTAGCTTCACTCCTTTCCACGGTCCGGTACCGGCGGGCCGACGCCCGACCCCGGTCCTTACGGCTCTGCGGAGTTCCACCAACTCCTGCAGATGGCCACCATCGTCTGCCAACCTTGCTGTCAGTGCCTGGGCTCCTACCCAGACACCTGAAGTTTACTCCTCTCACTTTCACCTCCAAAACTAAACTGACACTTTTCCCGCCTCCAGGCCTGTGAACTCTTCGGTGGGTGGGGCCAACCGCCTGTCTCCACCCCACCTGGAGTGGACATCAGACCCTGGAGGGAGGTAACAAGGGTTTTTGTCTGACTGTTGTAACTGTCTAGGGTGGGGGGTGTGTGTGTTGGTATGTATTTGACTACCTGGCTAGTCCAGGGCGTCACAGTCCCAGCATTAAAATGTAACATACCTTATTCCTTCCAAAAGCATAAAAACACAGGTACTGTTCTAGATCAAGACGAAGGGTATACCAAATACAAAATGGCTAATGTTAATACATCCCACTGTCTCTATCCTCCCCACTATGTTTTTACGGCTGATGAAGAACCTTTGTTATGTTTTAATGCAATTTTCTCTCTATTATTCATAAACTATTGCAAACTTTCTTTTCTAGTCTCTAATCTAGTCTCTAATGTCCATCAAAATGTAACCTGGGAATATAGAAGATGAGAAAGGTCGCTTTTGTGGCTTTCCTAGATTCAAAGATTCCACAAAAAATGATGTCAAGCTCCACAAATACGTAAAATGAGAATTACCTATGTGTTATGCCACCACACTGGTCACTTCATTAGGATGGGTGTTATGTTGATAACTCATTGGTAATTCTTAAAACTGCTAAAGTTTTTGAGATTTAGTTTTATTCCAGATTTCCCTTTTGCTGTTAGTGCTGAGCTATTCATTCACAGTCTGTGTTCTGTAATAAATTAGCGCATATAAAGAGCATATAATCGAGACTTACTTGCTGCAGTGCATTTTGGGTACTGTAGAATTCCCAATTTACATGTGGCTTCCAGTCCCTTTTCTGGTACCAAATCTTTATTGCACTGAAATGTGATTGTTTGTCCACGTTCCACTACTGTGCTTATATTGTAATGAACATTATTGGCAAGCATTGTGGATTGTTGTAATATACAAAAACCTGGAAAAAAAATAATTATGTTGTTACTTATATATTGTTTACTGGGTACAATGCACACTGTGTAAGAAACAGAAATGTATTATATTACTATAAGGGGCACTTTGCACACTATGATATCGCAAGCCGATGCTGTGATGCCGTGCGCGATAGTCCCCGCCCCCGTCGCAGCTGCGATATCATGGTGATCACTGCCGTAGCGAACATTATCGCTACGGCAGCTTCACATGCACTCACCTGCCCTGCGACGTCACTCTGGCCGGCGAACCGCCTCCTTATTAAGGGGGCGGGTCGTGCGGCGTCATAGCGACGTCACACGGCAGGCGGCCAATAGAAGCGGAGGGGCGGAGATGAGTGGGATGTAAACATCCCGCCCACCTCCTTCCTTCCGCGTAGCCGGCCGGGACCCAGGTAGGAGCTGTTCCTCGCTCCTGCGGCTTCACACATAGCGATGTGTGCTGCCGCAGGAACGAGGAACAACATCGTAACATCAGTCTTTCCCAATTAATGGAAATGACCGACGCTACACCAATGATACGATTACGACGCTTTTGCGCTCGTTAATCGTATCATAAAGGATTTACACACTCCGATGTCGACAGCGACACCGGATGTGCGTCACTTTCGATTTGACCCCACCGACATCGCACCTGCGATGTCGTAGTGTGCAAAGGGCCCCTTAATCTGCCACAAATTGTTGAGATGTACTCAGATGAAAAAACTGAAGGGGCCTCTTTCAAAGAACAGTATAATGGCTATTTGTGCTACAGTATTGCTTTTGTGATAGAAGCTGTCTGTGGTTTTGGATGTGGAAATGGCCCCCGTATCTTCTCGGACGCTGGGCAGCCTGCACCAATGGTATGTCCGACTATTAATAATGTACCTTATTCCGACATTTCTAATGTAATGTATGCTAAAAAAAAACAAAAAACAAAAACAGCTTATGCATAATTTTCCATTATCAATTTCAATAACTCTCAACTAGATTTCTTACTTACATACTTAGGCGGGCTTTACACGTTGCGACATTGCTATCGATATATCGTCGGGATCACGTCGTTAGTGATGCACATCCGGCGCCGGTAGCAACATTGCAAGGTGCGACGATGAACGAGTGCAAAAGCGTAAAAAATCACTAATCTGTGTCACGTCGTTCATTTCCATAATGTCGTTCCTGCTGCAGATATGATGTTTTTCCTCGTTCCTGCAGCCCCACACATCGCTGTGTGTGAAACCGCAGGAACGAAAAACATCTTACCTGCGTCCAATGCGTGCAATGCGGAAGAAAGAAGGTGAGCGGGATGTTATGTCCTGCTCATCTCCGCCCCTCCGCTTCTATTGGCTGGCCGCTTAGTGTCGTGGTGACGTCGCTGTGACGCTGAACGCACCTCCCCATTGAAGGATGGATTGTTCGGCGGTCACAGTGACGTCGCCGACCAGGTATGTGCGTTTGAAGCTGCCGTAGTGATAATATTCGCTATGGCAGCAAGCACCAGATATCGCATGTACGACGGGGGTGGGTGCTATCGCGCTCGACATCGCTAGCAAAAAGTCTGTACATTAAATGCCTCAAAACTTGGTCGGGGATCTTTTTGCATGAATTACTGCATCAATGCAGTGTGTCATGGAGGTGATCAGCTTGTGGCACTGCTGAGGTGTTATGGAAGCCCAGGTTGCTTTGATTGCAGCCTTCAGCTCATCTGCATTATTGGGTTTGGTGTCTCTCATCTTCCTCTTGACAATTCCCCATAGATTATCTATGGGGGTTAGGTCAGGTGAGTTTTCTGGCCAATCAAACACAGTGATACTGTGGTTAGTAAACCAGTTATTGGTACTGTTCGCAGCATGGACAGGTGTCAAGTCCTGCAGTAAAATGAAATTTCCATCTCCAAAAAGCTTGTCGGCAGATGGAAGCATGAAGTGCTCTGAAATTTCCTGGTAGATGACTGCGCTGACTCTGGTCTTGATAAAACACAGTGGAGCTATACCAGCAGATGACATGGCTCCTCAAATCATCACTGATTGTGGAAACTTCACACTAGACCTCAAGCAGCTTGGATTGTGGCCTCTCCACTCTTCCTCCAGACTCTGGGACCTTGATTTCCAAATGAAATAGAAAATTTAATTTAATCTAAAAGCAACACCTTGGACCACTGAGCAACAGTCCAGTTCTTTTTCTCCTTGACCCAGGTAAGACGCTTCTGTCGTTGTCTATTAGTCATGAGTGGCTTGACACAAGGAATGTGACAGTTGTAGCCCATGTCCTGGATACATCTGTGTATGGTGGCTCTTGAAGCACTGACTCCAGCAGCAGTCCACTCCTCGTGAATCTCCCTCATATTTTTGAATGGCCTTTTCTTAAGAAGCCTATCAAGGCTGCGGTTTCCGGTTGCTTGTGCACCTTTTTATACCACACTTTTTCCTTCCACTCAACTTTCCATTAATATGCTTGGATACAACACTCTGAGCAGCCAGCTTCATTAGCAATGACCTTTTGTGGCTTACACTCCTTGTGGAGTGTGTCAATGACTGCCTTCTGGACACCTGTCAAATCAGCAGTCTTCCCCAGGATTGTAGAGCCTACTGAACCAGACTAAGGGACCATTTTAAATGCTTAGGAAGACTATGCAGGTGTTTTGTGGTAATTATTCTAATTTTCTGAGATAATGACTTTTGTGTTTTTATTGGCTGTAAGCCATAATCATCAACATTAACAGAAACAAACACTTGAAATAAATCACTCTGCTTGTAATGACCCTATATAATGTTTCCCTTTTTGTATTGATTTACTGAAATAAATTAACTTTTTAATATTCTAATTTATAGAGATGCACTTGCAGATAAAAATAAGTGTTTATATAGGACGATAGTCCTATATATGCTCATTTACCGATAATTAGGGGGTGAAAACAGCCTGCCTATCACCTGATTAATGAACAATATGCTCATTTGTCGCGTGAAATGGTTTCTAAGAAGACTTTTAAGTCATTGCTCTTTGCAGCATTTCATCCTGTGTAATTTTAACCTGTACTGCAAAGAAAAATGACAGTTTATGTACACAGAAAAATCTATCGCTGATCTTTCAGTACGCATATGAACTGTGGTCTACCTGTCCAAATGTAAAGGAGCGGAGAAGCTGTTGACATCCCTCCTTAAGATCTTATATTGCTATAATGCAGTGATGTTTTTTATGTGCTTTTATCTATTTGGTTGTCTGTAATAGTTACATTGCGGACAATGGGCTCAATATTAGAGCAGAATATCAGTGCAGAGGGCACAGTCAAAGACGCAGTTCTCGATTTACTGAGCAATGACTGAACCTGTGACGACTCCACTCCCCTAACTGAAACCTGAATTCTGCCAAGAGGATTAAAATTCATTTTCTCCGTGCAGTGGGGTTCAATGTGCAAGTGCTGAGCAGATTCCAAATGCTCTTAACCATATATCTGTGTAACACTTGCCGCCGGAGATGGTGAAGCAGACCCACTGGACCACAGGAGGACCACGGGTTTACCCTAAGCGTCCACCACAAGGCAGACACCAGGTGCTACTCCCAGGTTAGAGGTTAGAACTGTGGCAGCTAACCCCCAGGGCAAGGGCGGACACAGGAGCAGACAGGCTAAATATGGTGGTATGGCCTGGGTGGACAGGCACAGTCTCTGGTATACCAAGGATTACCGGAATAGCTGAGGCTGGAGGCACGGTCGGGTTGGATAGGCATAGTTTCTGGTGTAGCAAGTCGCCACAGGGTGTTGCATCTCACTTAAGGTGCAGTACTCATCCCAGGTAAGGAAGAGGTTAACCGCTGGTGTTTATCACTTACACAACACACACTTTAGGTGCTTTCCCATTGGAACTGGGCTAGAGATAGTCACCATAGAAACGGGACTTTACTAACCACTAGTGAGTCATCAGGAAGGTGGGGGCAGCGCTGGGGATGTGAGAGAACACACAGACCTTTACCTCAGAACAGTTACAGACTCAGAAGAGTGAGAAACACGGTCACTGAAAGGAGTGCTTTATAGCGCTCTCGAGACCGGCAGTGGGGAGTGCTTTAGAGCTCCTTCTGGACCGGGGGAGCTGGTGAGACACAGGAGGAATATGGTAGCTGGAGGTAGAGCTCAATAACTCCCTCAGCACAAGCGTGAACAGGGTGCAGAGCCCTAGGGTGGTGTACACTTTACATTTCGCTAACAGAATCTGCAGGACAGGGGATTTCATGTCTCTGCCCACAACAAGTCCCGAGCCCAGCAGCATATAGAGCCAGGAGTCGTGATCATGGTCAGGCTCAACAATTAACTTGCGCTGCCTGCGGATGGGACGGGAACTAAACCCAAGGACACGGGGTCCCCAAGTAACTTCAAGTCATGGGGATCCACACAACAAAGCGCAGAAAGAAAGGTCTCACAGTCCACAACACCGGTGGTGGCCTCTGAACTACCTGGGATTGGCTGGGGTCCATTATGGCGGAAACCAGCACTCCAAGGGTGACGACCTAACAGTGAGTAAAGACTTTGAATCGCATCCACTGTGTCAGCCCATCATTGCCGGTGCCATCACCCTGAGCTCCGGCGCCAATGGCCACTACCATCCCCCACCATCCTCTCTGGGGCCTGGCTCTACCTGTGGTAAGCCGAACCATCTGAGCTGCGACACCATCTGAACCAGAGGACAGCACCCACAGCGGCAGCTAATCCCTGGCTGCACACCACAGGTGGCATCATGAGACAACTACTCTTAACATCTCCAATCCCTCCATCGTCATCCATCCCTTTTATTGACACCGACTGGGTCACAAAACCAGGCAGGGCCACCCATGACATCCATGACCCACACCGGCCCAGTGACGAGTATTCCCAAGACCCCGTGGGGCCCGTCTCAAGGACAACTGGGGCAGCTGAGGCTGGAGACATAGACGGGTTGGACAGGCTCAGTCTCTGGTATAGCAAGGGCTACCAGGGTAGCTGAGGCTGGAGGCACAGAAGAGTTGGACAGACACAGTCTCTGGCGTAGCAAGGCCTACTGGTGTAGCTGAGCCTGGAGGCATGGCTGGGTTGGACAGGCACAGTGTCTGGTATAGCAAGGACTACTGGGGCAGCTGAGGCTGGAGGTACGGCCAAGTAGGACAGGCTAAGTCTGTGCTATAGCAAAGACTACAGGGGTAGCTGAGGCTTGAGGCATGGCCGGGTTGGACAGGCACAGTCTCTGGTGTAAAATGGACTACCGGGGTAGCTGAGGCTGGAGGCACAGCCAGGTTGGAAAGGCAGACATGTAGTACACTGTAACAAAAACACAGTGGACAAGGGGACATGACAACTAGCTGGCTAGAGCACAGAATCATAACTAACTAAACACGTCGATTAGGCACCTCCCCTAGTGAGAGAGTGCCTTATGTACCCAGTAACTCTCAGCGATAGGCTGAGAAGCACTTCCTGGAAGTGATGAGGGGCCCATTTAGAAATGGGCAGTGGCACGCGCAAGTGCCCCAGGAACATTTCCGGAGGACCTGTGCCACATTCACAAGTCCTGGGAGGAGGAAGCAGGGAGTGCACAAGTGGAGGAGCGAAGAGATGCCGGGACACATGGTAAGAGCTGGCTGCGGTTGTGAGTAAGTATGAGTCCCTGTGGGGCGGAGAGCGGAGAGTACAGGGATGCCAATGCTACAATACATCTGTAACGTCCCTGTAAACGGGTTGTTACAGGGTATTAAATGTTACCACATTTTTCCCGGGCAGGAGGAAGAAGAGTCCCCACAACACACACTCACATCACACTGGCAGAAAGGAGTTAATAGCTTTTGCAGCATGAAGTTTTGAGTCCATGACTCATCCTGTCTTGTTAATGAGCAGGTGGCTGGACACAGGCAGGTCCCCATGACAACCAAGGGGAGGGGGGACTGAATAGGAGTGAGTTTAGTGCAGAACACACAGAATGTTTGTCAGAATGTCAGAGGCTGCAGCAGAGTGCAGACTTACACAGGACAGCTCCCTGCTGAGGAGATGCCACGAGATTAGGGCTGATAATACCTAGAGGTAGGGAATGGAGCTGAGGACTGGGGATCCCTGGAGAAAGTTGTACCCGGTGGCAGTTGGTGTGTGTCCGCTACTGGAAGAGAGACAGACAGAATGGCGGCGGGTCCCCAAGATGCTCCATGCCACGGGGATAGCATTATCGCACCGAAAGAGAGAGGGACCCCCAGATCACTCCACCGGCCCCTTCCTCCTACCTGCCCGGGACCGACCAAAGGCTACAGGCGGCGAGGACCAGCACCCGGGTGCTACGTGGAACAGACTTTAAATAAAGAACAACTGGAACCGCACTCCGTGACTGCTGTGAGTAATGCCGCCGCCCTGTGCCCCCGGTGTCCCTGAGGACTGTTGCCCTGGGTCTCATAAACCTCCCGGGGCTACCCCGCTCCACCCGTGGGGAGTGATTCCATCCGGCTGCCCCGGAGAGAGACTGCGCATCGGCGGCTGAATACCTGGCCGCAAACCACAGGTGGCACTGCAAGCATCCCCCGTCCCCGTCCCGTACCGTTTCCTGGGGGGAGAGTGATGGCAAGCTCTCCAGGAACCCCGTTACCCTCCTTTTACCCTGACTTTCCTTTTATTGAAACCCGCCGGGGGTCACGGAAGCTGGGTCGGGCCACTCACAGCCTGACCCCGAATACCACCGGCCCAGTGACCGTGAGAGCCCTACAAGCCCCGGCGTCGGCGTTTCACATGCCCTTATACACCCCTTCTCCAGGCCAAAAAGAGCTTTCTTCTCTGAGAAGATGTCCTCAGAATCGATGGAAGAAAAGAGAGTTGGTGAAAGGGATAGATTGGCTGGTCTTTGTTTGAAAGATTTTTTCTTAGAAACGTAAAGGCCACTTTACACACAGAGATAAATCTGCGGCAGATCTGTGGTTGCAGTGAAATTGTGGAAATCAGTGCCAGGTTTGTGGCTGTGTACAAATGGCACAATATGTCCATGATTTCACTGCAACCACAGATCTGCCAAAGATTTATATCTGCATGTAAAGTGGCCTTAACTGGTGGCCTGAACAGACATCAGAGGGTTCCAAGACACTTAGAAATTCCTCTCTCTCCTTGACAAAGTCACTGGTAGTCGTCAAACAGACAGGAGACAGGACCAAATGGCAGTATAGTACTTCAGCAGACCTGGATGGATGGGCTTTCACCAAACATTTCTCATGACATCTCTGCCCCCAATGGAGTACCACACCAGATTTCCAGTCCAGAACGGGCTCATGGGCACAGAGCCAATGTAAAACTGTAGGAGGGAAAAAAGCGCAATAGGGTCTTACCCGGTATGAGGGTGGACAGACAAACCTTAGATGCTGATTTTAAAGAACAGGTTGGGATTTTGAGGGATCGCTTCATCGAGAAGGACTTCCCCAGGTCTTTGATGAAAAAAGCTTACCTAGAGACAGCCAAATTGAAACAAACAGACATGCTGAAACCCAAAAAGACTGCATCTATCTCGGGTACAAGAGGGATTATTAATGCTGCTGGAAAGGGCGATTTTTCTGCTAACTTCATCACTACTTACAGCAGTGACAATGTAACCATTAGAAATATTTTCTCCAGACACTGGGGGATATTACTAAGTGACCCCATCCTTAGAAATATGTTACCTGCTCGCCCAGGGGTTACTTTTAGAAGGGCGCCGACCATTAAGAATATTATAGCTCCCAGCAGGTTAAAAGCACCTCTGCTGATGAAAAAAATAGCTACCATAATTGGCTCCTATAGATGCGGTCTCAAAAATTGTCTCTGTTGTAAAAGTATTTGCCACAAAAGGACCACTTTCTGCTCTCAGGGGGGCTCAGAAAATTTCCCCATCAGAAGTCGTTTAACATGCCAGTCGGACTTTGTTATATATTTAGTGGACTGTGTTTGCGCGAAACAATATGTAGGAAGGACGAGTCAGGCCCTCCACTATAGGCTAAATTCACATAGGCACAATGTGAAGATAGGCTATATGCTCCATGCACTCTCTAAGCATTGCGCTCTGAAACACAATAAGGGGATGGTTTTTAATATTACACCAATAGACCAGGTAGCCCCAAATGCCCCCAATAGAATGGAAACCCTGAGCAGAAAGGAGACCTTTTGGATCAACAAACTAAGTACGTTAAAACCCTTTGGTCTAAATGAGGTCACTGACTTGTTTTATTAATTCGTTTTTATCCCCCATTAGTTATGAAGTACCCTTTTATCAAGTTTTATATAGTGGCTTGGCCGTTGTTTTTATATCTAGTGCTAACAAACTTTTTACTCATTTATTGTGTTTTATTGAATTAATATTGTATTTATATTTATAATTTGTAAACCATGTAGTAATTTTTAAATTTATATATCTACAATAAGTATAGTCTTATTGTTTTACCATTTATTATTTATTTCTATTGCGTTTCTGTATTTCTCCCCTATGTTCCTCCATCTCTCATTAATACTCTTATTCTTCATGCAAATGACTGCTATATGCATCTGGTACATCTTTTTTTTTTTTTTGCTGTCTTTCTGCACTTTTTGCACTCTTTGCCGCTAGATTGACAAAACCTCCTCTTTGGCTTGTCTAGCGCAAGCGCATTGTATCTGGTTCGCACGGTAGTGAACTCTGGTCACCCCTCGTTTCCTTGAACTTGTATCACCTCCATCGGGCAGGTGCCCTAGTTTTTTTTTTTTTTTTCTGCACTCACTTCCTATCGGAGCATGTCTCCTTTACAAAAATAGAATGCATACTAAGCATTAGAAAGTAAAAATCCCCGGAAGTTATTTTTATATATAAATGCCCCCCTCTTTTTAGTGGTTTCCTCACTGAGCCCGCTTTTTTTGTCATTGTCAGACATTATAAAATTTTTAATCAAAATAATTTTCAATCACAGTGTCCTTGCAGTTCTATTCCTCATTCTTTATAGTTTTATATATATAAATAAATAAATATAAAAAGATTTTTTTCACGTCCCTCTGGATATTCACTCATGGTCACTGTATCCCCATATATAGTTCTATATATTTATACATATATAGTTTTTTACACATTGTTTAGAATTTTCACACGCAATCTCTGTATCCCCATGTAGAGTAGAGGACTAAACACCAGTATATTCACCTATACTCCATGGGTTTGCACACCATCTTAAACACATCCCTCACATCCCTTCCCCCTGACCTTATTAAATAACACGAGGAACAAGTGTTTTCATGTCTTTATTCATTCATTTATTTATTTTTTATTTTTTCAGTATTCCCTTTGTTGGAATTATCCATGTTTCTTGGGATCATGCTGTTTCAGACACTTTTTTCTGTTATTCACGATTGTTCCATCTTCCCTTTTTTTTTTTTTTATTTCTTCTTTTTCTTCTCTTCCTTCTTTTTTTTTTTTTTTCTTTTTACCATGTGGCTTTGAGTCATCAAGCTCTGAGTCATACAGGCAGTCCTTAATGCATACATGGCTGTTTGCTCCTTATATATAGGTCCAAGCAGCCTTGCTGTAATATGATTTCTTTTCCTGAGGAAGGAGACGGATGTCTCTGAAACACGTAGAAATTGTCCAATAAAAAGGAAATCTTTTAATTTACACGCATCAGTGGTTTTTAGCGCGGCATAAACCCGGTCTTCTCTTCTACCTGTGGGGCACAGAGCCAAGGCAGACCTAGAAGAAAAGGACAAGACAAATTGGGAAGAACAAGGAAGGAGATCTTCTCTGAATGCGTCTCTTCCACACACAGTTCCACAGACTCAAAGATGAAATGTATGGGTTCGTACAGGGGCATTCCATTCATGTACGACACCGACAAAGGACTCTGAAGGCGTCAGATGGAAATCTGGAAACACTCCACCACAGCTCGTTGAATGAAATTTCCCACAGAACAAAAGTCCAGATCAGCTGTTTCAGAGTACTATACTCATCCATACAATAAGGACACAGACAAGGCCAATGGAGAAGAGGAACTGCTTTCACTGAAGGAGACACTCCTACTGAGTCAAGGTAAGGGAGTTCAGGTCTTAGAGGACAGGCCTGCATGAAGTACTCTGCTCCTCCACAGTAGAGCACAACCCCGGCTTGGTAATGGTCTCATCGCTGTTCAACCATTTTGATATCATCCACTTGCATGGTTTCAGGAACCGGCATGGAAGCTGAAGCTCAAGGAGCCAATGGTTTTTGAAAAGTAGGAACCAAACACGTAGACCTCCTTTTTTGGGCGACTTCCTTGGATCATTCCTGGAACCTGCGATCGACCCATGTGGCTAAGGAGATAGGATCATCCAAAGAAGCGGGAATGTCACGATCGGCCAGTTTATCCTTTATCCTCCCAGATGAACCTTCCCAAAAGGTGTACACCAGAGCCTAATTATTTCATACAAGTTCAAAAGACAGGGCATGGAATTGTACCACATATTGACTTACAGTCTGGATTATTTGGCGCAGTTGTAGAAGAGAAAGACGCAGCA
The DNA here is from genome assembly GCF_048569485.1 of Anomaloglossus baeobatrachus. NCBI lineage: Eukaryota > Metazoa > Chordata > Amphibia > Anura > Aromobatidae > Anomaloglossus > Anomaloglossus baeobatrachus. The sequence goes on along the minus strand of NC_134360.1, from coordinate 152,091,612 downwards.
GACACGACATGTCCTGGTTCACCAATGACTCTTCAAAAGGCCTGCAGAAATACTGCAATATAAGCGATAATTGGGTTGTTTCTTTGCCATAGAGGATTTACCCAAGCAAGAGCTTCCCCACGAGGTACGATATCAGAAACGGCACCTTGGAATGGTCTGAAGAAAACTGGTGGGCTAACAATTGAAAGTGCAGGGTGCACTGGTTGATGAAACCTCAGCATTACTTGGGGTCACCATCAAAGGAAAGTGGGGCAGATAGACAAGGTACGGTTGCAAGCTGGGTGGGTCCTGGGGCGTTCAGGAGGACATTCATAGATCATAGATGGACCAGAATCTGATTTTGCTGTTCCGCATCTGCAACATATTTTGGTATATTTCCGACAGAGGCAAGGACTACTGGGATAGCTGAGGCTGCAGAAATGGCTGGGTAGGTCAGGCTCAGTCTCTGGTATAGAAAGTACTATTGGGGTAGCTTAGGCTGGAAGCACAGCCGGGTTGAACAGGCACAGTCTCTGGTGTAGCAAGGACTACCGGGGTAGCTGAGGCTGGAGTCACAGCCAGGTTGGACAGGCAGGGACATAGTACCCTGTAACAGAAACACAGCAGACAAGGGGATCTGATATCTAGTTGGATAGGGCAAAGAACTACTAACAAACTAAACACATTGAACAAGCACCTCCCCTAGCGGGAGAATGCCTTATGTACCCAATACCTCTCAGCGATAGGCTGAGAGGTACTTCCTGGGAGTGATGTGTTGACTCTAAGAAAAGGGCAGCAATGCACACGTGACCCAGCAACAGGCTCCGGGAGGAGGAAACAGGGAGTGCACACGTGTAGAAGCGAGGAAACAGCAAGACACATGGTGAGAGCCGGCCGCAGCGGTGAGTAAGCCCATCCCAGCACGGAGTGCACGAACGCCAAAGCTACGATCTGCAGGTTAACAGCGCTTTTCCAAGCGACAGGTTCCCTTTAAATGAACATAGATTGGCAATCATGGAGTTATCCACAGGAGCTTAACACCATCAATCCATACATACATTACCGTTCAAAAGTTTGGGGGGGTCACTCAGACAAATTTGTCTTTTCCATGAAAAATCATACTTTTATTTATCAAATGAGTTGCATAATGAATAAAAAATATAGTCCAGACATTGACTAGGTTAGAAATAATGATTTTTACTTGAAATAATTTCTCCTTCAAACTTTGCTTTTGTCAAAGAATGCTCCCTTTGCAGCAATTACAGCTGTGCAGACCTTTGGCATTCTAGCTGTTTATTTGCTGCGGTAATCTGGAGATATTTCACCCCATGCTTCTAGAAGCCCCTCCAACAAGTTAGATTGCCTTGTTGGGCACTTTTTGCATACCATATTGTCAAGCTGCTCCCAAAAAAGCTTAATAAGGTTGAGATCTGGTGACTGGGCTGGCCACTCCATTACAGATAGAATATCAGCTGCCTGATTCTTCCCTAAATAGTTCATACATTATTTCGAGGTGTGCTTTGCGTCATTGTCCTGTTTTAGGATGAAATTGGCTATAATCAAGCGTTGTCCACAGGGTATGGCATGGCGTTGCAGAATGGAGTGATAGCCTTCCTTATTCAAAATCCCTTTTTCCTTGTACAAATCTCCCACTTTACCAGCACTAAAGCAAGTCCAGACCATCACATTACCTCCACCATGCTTAACAGATGGCGTCCAGCATCTTTTCAGTTGTTCTGCATCTCACAAATGTTCTTCTGTGTGATCCAAACACCTCAAACTTCGATTCATCTGTTCATAACACTTTTTTTCCCAATCTTCCTCTGTCCAATGTCTGGGTTCTTTTGCCCATATTAATCTTTTCCTTTTATTAGCCAGTCTCAGATATGGCTTTTTCTTTGCCACTCTACCCTGAAGGCCAGCATCCCGGAGTTGCCTCTTCACTGTAGACGTTGACACTGGCGTTTTGCAGGTACTATTTAATGAAGCTGCCAGTTGAGGACCTATGAGATATCGATTTCTCAAACTAGAGACTCTAATGTACTTGTCTTGTTGCTCAGTTGTGCAGCTGGGCCTCCCACTTCTCTTTCTACTCTGGTTAGAGGTTGTTTGTGCTCTCCTCTGAAGGGAGTAGTACACACTGTTGTAGGAAATCTTCAGTTTCTTGGCAATTTCTTGCATGGAAAATCCTTCATTTCTAAGAACAAGATCAAACTGTCGAGTTTCACATGAAAGTTCTCTTCTTCTGGCCATTTTGAGAGTTTAAGGGAACCAAGAAACGTAGTGCTCCAGATTCTCAACTAGCTTAAAGGAAGGTCAGTTTTGTAGCTTTTCTAATCAGCAAAACTGTTTTCAACTGTGCTAACATACTTGCACAAGGGTTTTGAAGGGATTTCTAAACATCAATTAGCCTTCTAACACAGTTAGCAAACACAATGTACCATTAGAACACTGTGGTGGTGGTTGTTGGAAATGGGCATCTACATACCTATGTAGATATTGCCTTAAAAACTAGACGTTTGCATCTAGAATAGTCATTTACCACATTAACAATGTAGAGTGTGTATTTCTGTTTAATTTAATGTTAGCTTCATTGAAAAAAAAGTGCTTTTCTTTCAAAAATAAAGAAATATCTAAAACTGTTGAACTGTAGTGTACCTGGCCTAAATCTTTCAGCACATAAAGAATAGAGTTGAGCGCGGTTCGCGGTTCGAGGTTCTCCAGTTCGCGGCTCGAGTGATTTTGGGGGCTGTTCTAGATCGAACTAGAACTCGAGCTGTTTTGCTAAAGCTCGATAGTTCTAGATACGTTCGAGAACGGTTCTAGCAGCAAAAAAAACAGCTAATTCCTAGCTGGCTTTCCGCTGTAATAGTGTAAGTCACTCTGTGACTCACACTATTATGACATTTCAGTGTATAGTGTGGGGGAACAGCGCCTTCAGATCACTGCTGTTTGTATAAAGCGATCGCCATTTTTTTTTTTTCCTTGTCTTCCTTCCCTAAGCGCGCGCGTGTAGTGGGGCGGGCCAGCATGTCAGCCAATCCCAGACACACACACAGCTAAGTGGACTTTTAGCCAGAGAAGCAACGGCATGTGTGATAGGATGTCCATGTCACATGTCCATGCATTATAAAACTGGACATTTTCCTCCAGCACGCCATTATCTGCCTTCTGCGTCCTTGGTGTCAGACATCACTGGCGCAGCTCCTATCGCCGATACTGCTGTATACGCTCCATACACAGCGCTGGACAGCTTAGGGATAGCACTTTCTATCAGTCCTTTTAAGGGCTCATACCGGCAGGGTCAGAGCCATAGGTGACAGGTCCTGAAAACAGAGTTTAACAGCTACACAAGATGACAGCGTCTGTGTAGCTAAGGTCAGGGATTTCCTCGCTGCATTTCCCCATTAGGAGGGATAGAAAGGCTGGCTTCCTTTCCTCTACCCAGAGACCCACAAGCCTGCCACTGTACCCTCCTGCCCTTTGCACACTCCAACTCATTGTTACTAAGCCATTATACTAGCAAACACTGAGTGAACTTAGTGGCATCCTAAACGTGGCTATTGGACTTCTGTAAAGTCCCACTAGTGCAAAGATATTTGCAGCATGTCTGCCTGCATTGCACATTCAAACTCATTATAGCGAAGCCATTATACTAGCAAACACTGAGTGAACTTAGTGGCATCCTAAACGTGGCTATTGGACTTCTGTATAGTCCCTCTAGTGCAAAGATATTTGCAGCACGTCTGCCTGCATTGCACACTCAAACTCATTGTTACTAAGCCATTATACTAGCAATTTATGCTGCCAGTTTAAGGGCCGTAGTTGCATTGTCAGGGATATTTATTCTTTATTTTTCTGCTGTTAATAAAGCTAGACCACCGCTGCAATCTACACCACCTCTCAATTTTTACTACCACATTTTCAGTGCACAATCTTGTCGCAATCAACATGAGTGGCAAAATGACAGATGCTGGTGGAAAGGGGAAGAGGCGTGGTGGAAAAGGAAAAAAAGGGTTTGTCCGTGGGGAAGGTGACAAAGCTCCATTAACATCTGCTGAAGATAGACCATCTACCAGCAAAAGTAAGATGTCTACTACTTACCGTGGACAATCCGATGTGCTCCCTTTTTTACGGACACAAACAACAGGAACAAAGGTAGATGATGGCCAAAAAAGGAAAATGCTTGAATGGATCTCAAGTGGTCCAACAAGTGCCCTCTCAGCCACCTCAAGTACCGCATCCAAAAAACACCAGTCCTCTGAGTTGTCATCCCAATCAAACTTGCTTTCTCCCAGCTCTGAAGTCTCCATCAGCCCTGCACAGTATGGTGGAACTGAGATGGCTGAGTCTACAGAGCTGTTCAGTCATACTATAGCCTGGGAATCAGAGGTCTGCTCCCAAGCTACAGTGAGTACAGACCAGGTAATGGTCTACAGTGATGCCCAGAACCTTTGTGACTCTGATTCAGGCCATGAGGACCAAGTTTCTGAGCATAATGTTGACCCTTTTTCACAAACTGTAACACCTGTGGTTATAGACAATGAGGAACATACTGATGACGATGAGACGCAGATACCAGATTGGGATGACAACTTAAATATTCGGTCAGGGCAAGAAGAGGCTCGGTCTGAGGGTGAGGGGAGTGCAAACACAACAATTGATGATGAAGTTCTAGATCCCACCTAGTGTCAACCCACAGTCAGGCACTCGAGGAGGTCAACAGAGGCGGTGGAGGAGGATGCAACCAACGACAAAGTTGCCTTGCGCCTTCCTGGACAGAGTCGGAGCACTGGTAGCACGTCTACAACTGCATCGTCAGCCACCACTCTGCCTCTGAGCACTAGTCGGGGGTGCTCAGCAGGTCGCATGCCCTCTAAGCCTTGCCTAGCCTGGTCCTTTTTTGACATAGAAAAAGATCGCCCAAATTATGTGATGTGTAAAATTTGTCGTGATTCTGTTAGTAGAGGTCAAAACCTCAGCAGTTTGAAAACTTCTTCCATGAATCGTCACATGAATAAATATCATAGGTCCCAGTGGGAAGCTCACCGTGCTGCAATGCGGCCTAGAGGAGCGAACCATCCACGGCCTGCCCCTTCCAGTGCATCCGCGCGCTCTTCATCTTCTAGGACTGTGGGGACAGCTGTCACACCTGGTTTTCCACGCACAACTTCCACCACTGTAACCGCAACAGGCAGTTTGCTTGGTAGGTCGTCAGTTGGTTTGGAAGGGGAAACAAGTGCGTGTGTACAGCTCTCTCAGACATCGATAGCATCAACGTTGGATGAAGGCAACATCATGTCTCCGCCTGCACTTTCCTCACAAACCTGCATTTTTCCAGGGACACCCTACTCAACACCGTCTACACACAGCAGCCAGATCTCTGTCCCGCAGATGTGGACAAATAAAAGGCCATTTCCTGCGACCCATGACAAAGCTAAGAGGTTGACTTTATCCCTCTGTAAGCTCTTGGCTACCGAAATTCTGCCTTTCCGCCTGGTAGACACACAGGATTTTAGAGACCTTATGTCTGTCGCTGTGCCCCAGTACCAGATGCCCAGTCGCCACTACTTCTCTAAGAAAGGTGTGCCCGCGCTACACCAGCATGTCGCACACAACATCACCGCTTCCTTGAGAAACTCTGTGTGTGAACGGGTGCATTTCACCACCGATACTTGGACCAGTAAGCATGGACAGGGACGTTACATGTCGCTGACTGGGCACTGGGTAACTATGGTGATAGATGGTGAAGGGTCTGCTACACAAGTCTTGCCATCCCCACGACTTGTGTGTCAATCCTCTGTCTGTCCAAGTTCCTCCACTGCTTCTGCCTCCTCCACCTCATCTGTGTCCTCCACCGCCGCCCCAAGCCTGCCTGGTCAGGCCACCAGCGCTCTCACTGCGCAGAAGGAATCACACACCCCTCATTACTATGCTGGCAGCACAGCGCAAAGGAATCAGGCGGTCTTTAGCTTGACATGTCTTGGGAATAAGAGTCACACAGCTGAGGAGTTGTGGTCAGCTCTGCAGTCCGAGTTTAATAAATGGTTGTCTCCACTCAACCTGCAGCCTGGTAAGGCCGTGTGCGACAATGCTGCAAACCTGGGTGCGGCCCTTCGCCTGGGCAAGGTGACACACGTGCCTTGTATGGCTCACGTGTTGAACCTTGTTGTCCAGCAATTTTTAACACACTATCCCGGCTTAGATGGCCTTCTGACCAGGGCACGAAAACTGTCTGCTCACTTCTGCCGTTCAACCACCGCAGCTGAGCAACTTGCATCGCTCCAGAAGTCTTTCGGCCTGCCGGTTCATCGCCGGAAATGCGATGTGGCGACACGCTGGAATTCAACTCTCCACAGGTTACAGCGACTGTGGCAACACCGCCGAGCCCTGGTGCAATACATCATGACGTATAGCCTGGGCCAACGAGATGCAGAGGTGGGGCAGATCACCCTGATGGAGTGGTATCAGATCAAGAACCTATGCATCCTTCTGCACAGTTTCGACATGGCGACGAATATGTTTAGCGCTGACAATGCCATTATCAGCATGACAATTCCAGTCATTTACATGCTGGAGCACACGCTAAACACTATTCGGAGTCAGGGTGTGGGACAACAGGAAGGGGAGGAACTACAGGAGGATTCATATGCGCAAGGGACAACAACATCACCAAGGTCCAGACGTTCATTATCACCAACGCGGCAGGCATGGGACCATGGGGGACAGGGATCAACAAGGGCGCATGGTAGCAGGCGAAATGTTTAGGAAGGTGCAGGAGAACATGAAGAAATGGAGGACGAACTGTCCATGGACATGGAAGACTCAGCGGATGAGGGAGACCTTGGTCAAATTTCAGTTGAAAGAGGTTGGGGGGAGATGTCAGAGGAAGAAAGAACGGTTAGCACCTCTATGCCACAAACACAGCGTGGACTTGGTCCGCATGGCTGCGCAAGACACATGAGTGCCTTCTTGTTGCACTACCTCCAACATGACCCTCGTATTGTCAAAATTAGAAGTGATGATGACTACTGGCTTGCCACACTATTAGATCCCCGGTACAAGTCCCAGTTTTGTGACATAATTCCAGCTATAGAAAGGGACGCACGTATGCAGGAGTATCAGCTGAAGCTGTTACTCGATCTTAGCTCGGCTTTTCCACCAAACAGCCGTGCAGGTGCAGGGAGTGAATCTCCCAGTTGTAACTTGACAAACATGGGACGGTCTTGTCATCTCCAACAGTCTACCCGTACCAGTAGCACCGTATCTGGTGCTGGTAACAGCAATTTTATTGAATCTTTTCATAATTTTTTTAGACCCTCCTTTGCAAGGCCACCAGAGACAACAAGTCTGACACATAGTCAACGGCTGGAGAGGATGATACAGGAGTATCTCCAAATGAACATCGATGCCATGACTTTGCAAATGGAGCCTTGCTCATTTTGGGCTTCAAATCTTGAAAAATGGCCAGAGCTCTCCAGTTACGCCTTGGAGATTTTGTCGTGTCCAGCTGCCAGCGTTGTCTCTGAACGTGTCTTCAGTGCTGCTGGGTGTGTGCTGACAGATAAGCGCACGCGTCTGTCCAGTGGCAATGTGGACAGACTAACGTTCATCAAAATGAACAAGTCATGGATCCACAAGGAATTTACTACCCCTGTGTCATCCTGGGGAGAGTAAATGCTTGTGGATTTGGAATGTGCTTGATGCAAATCAAAACATCCTGTTTGCAACTAGGGCACAAGTGCTGCCACTGATGGGGTGTCTGTGGGGCACAATTTTTGGAAAAAAAGGGAGACTCCGCTTGGAGTAACCCTTACTTAGTGTTTTTAAAAATGATCCAAGATGAACAGAGCTGGGATCAGCAAAGACTTTGCTACCTACCCCGGTGTCATCCTGGTGACGGTTAAGAATGGCGTATTTTTGAATGTGGTTGATGCAAATCTAGCTGTGAAGTGTACAACTAGGGCACAAGTGCTGCCACTGAATGGGTGGGTGTGTGTGGGGTACAATTTTTGGAAAAAAGGGACACTCCGCTTGGAGTAATCCTTGCTTACATTGTTTTAAAAAATGATCCAAGATGCATACAGCTGTGATCAGGAAAGATTTTGCTACCTACCCCGGTGTCATCCTGGGGACGGTTAAGTATGGCGTATTTTTGAATGTGCTTGATACAAATCTAGCTGTGAAGTGTACAACTGGGGCACCACTGAAAACACTGAAGGGGTGGGTGTGTGTGTGGCCCAATTTTTGGAAAAAAGGGAGACTCCGCTTGGAGTAACCCTTGCTTACAGTGTTTTTAAAAAGGAGCCAAGATGAACAGAGCTGGGATCAGGAAAGACTTTGCTACCTACCCCGGTGTCATCCTGGGGACAGTTAAGAATGGCGTATTTTTGAATGTGCTTGATGCAAATCTAGCTGTGAAGTGTACAACTAGGGCACAAGTGCTGCCACTGAATGGGTGGGTGTGTGTGGGGCACAATTTTTGGAAAAAAGGGAGACTCCGCTTGGAGTAACCCTTACTTACAGTGTTTTTAAAAATGATCCAAGATGAACAGAGCTGGGATCAGCAAAGACTTTGCTACCTACCCCGGTGTCATCCTGGGGACGGTTAAGAATGGCGTATTTTTGAATGTGCTTGATGCAAATCTAGCTGTGAAGTGTACAACTAGGGCACAAGTGCTGCCACTGAATGGATGTGTGTGTGTGGGGCACAATTTTTGAAAAAAAGAGACACTCCGCTTGGAGTAATCCTTGCTTACATTGTTTTAAAAAATGATCCAAGATGCATACAGCTGGGATCAGGAAAGACTTTGCTACCTACCCCGGTGTCATCCTGGGGACGGTTAAGAATGGCGTATTTTTGAATGTGCTTGATGCAAATCTAGCTGTGAAGTGTACAACTAGGGCACAAGTGCTGCCACTGAATGGTTGGGTGTGTGTGGGGCACAATTTTTGGAAAAAAAGGGAGACTGCTTGGAGTAACCGTTGCTTGCTGTGTTTTTTAAAAGGAGCCAAGATCAACAAGTCATGGTTCAGCAAAGACTTTGCTACCTACCCCGGTGTCATCCTGGGGACGGTTAAGAATGGCGTATTTTTGAATGTGCTTGATGCAAATCTAGCTGTGAATTGTACAACTGGGGCACAACTGAAAACACTGAAGGGGTGGGTGTGTGTGTGGCCCAATTTTTGGAAAAAAGGGAGACTCCGCTTGGAGTAACCCTTACTTACAGTGTTTTTAAAAATGATCCAAGATGAACAGAGCTGGGATCAGCAAAGACTTTGCTACCTACCCCGTTGTCATCCTGGGGACGGTTAAGAATGGCGTATTTTTGAATGTGCTTGATGCAAATCTAGCTGTGAAGTGTACAACTAGGGCACAAGTGCTGCCACTGAATGGGTGGGTGTGTGTGGGGCACAATTTTTGGAAAAAAGGGACACTCCGCTTGGAGTAATCCTTGGTTACATTGTTTTAAAAAATGATCCAAGATGCATACAGCTGGGATCAGGAAAGACTTTGCTACCTACCCCGGTGTCATCCTGGGGACGGTTAAGAATGGCGTATTTTTGAATGTGCTTGATGCAAATCTAGCTGTGAAGTGTACAACTAGGGCACAAGTGCTGCCACTGAATGGTTGGGTGTGTGTGGGGCACAATTTTTGGAAAAAAAGGGAGACTGCTTGGAGTAACCGTTGCTTGCTGTGTTTTTTAAAAGGAGCCAAGATCAACAAGTCATGGTTCAGCAAAGACTTTGCTACCTACCCCGTTGTCATCCTGGGGACGGTTAAGAATGGCGTATTTTTGAATGTGCTTGATGCAAATCTAGCTGTGAAGTGTACAACTAGGGCACAAGTGCTGCCACTGAATGGGTGGGTGTGTGTGGGGCACAATTTTTGGAAAAAAGGGACACTCCGCTTGGAGTAATCCTTGGTTACATTGTTTTAAAAAATGATCCAAGATGCATACAGCTGGGATCAGGAAAGACTTTGCTACCTACCCCGGTGTCATCCTGGGAACGGTTAAGTATGGCGTATTTTTGATTGTGCTTGATGCAAATCTAGCTGTGAAGTGTACAACTGGGGCACAAGTGCTGCCACTGAAGGGGTGGGTGTGTGTGTGGCCCAATTTTTAGAAAAAAGGGAGACTCCGCTTGGAGTCACCTTGCGGTGTTTTACATGATTTTAGAAGGGCGTGCCATGCCTATATCTGTGTCTCCTCCTCTTTTTTCTTGTCCAGCTCTTTTGTTTTCGCATGAGTATATGTCCTTGTCACTTTCCCATGTGTTTGTGTTGTGAGTTGTTTGTCACCTTTTGGACACCTTTGAGGGTGTTTTCTAGGTGTTTTTATGTGTTTGTGATTGCCTGCCATTGTTTCCTATGCAGTTCGAGTTCGGCTCGTCGAACGTTCGACGAACCGAACTCGAACGGGACCTCCGTTCGGCGAACTGATCTCGAGCCGAACCGCGACCGGTTCGCTCATCTCTAATAAAGAATTGTTAGTAACCGACTGATCACAACTGGAATCCAGCAAGGAGCTCCTAAAAACATAATCCTCTTTTGTCTCCCTCATGCCATAAAACTTTAACATTCACATTCTGTTGACATTCCAAAATCAACTTATTTGTGTGTCTAAAGGCCACTTTACATCGCTAACGAGATGTTGTTGGGATCATGGAATTCGTGACACACATCCGGCCTCGTTAGCGTCGTCGTTGCGTGTGACACATACGAGCGACCGCTAACGATGCAAAATACTTACCAAATCATTGATTGTTGACACGTCGTCCATTTCCCAAATATCCTTGCTTATTTTGGACGCATGTTGTTCGTCGTTCCTGAGGCAGCCCACATCGCTACGTGTAACACCCCAGGAGTGACGAACAACACCGTACCTGCGTCCTCCGGCAACGAGATGAGCGTGACTTTCATGCGGCTGCTCTCCGCCCCTCCGCTTCTATTGGATGCCTGCCGTGTGACGTCGCTGTGACGCTACACGAACCGCCCCCTTAGAAAAGAGGCTGTTCGCCGGCCACAGCGACGTCATTAGGATTGTAAGTATGTGTGATGGCTACTAATGATTTTGTCTGCCACGGGCAGCAAATTGCCCGTGACGCACAAACGACGGAGGCGGTGCGAATGCTAGCGACATCGCTAGTGATGTCGCAGCGTGTAAAGCCCCTTTAAGAGGAAAACATTGATTGTTTTATAGATATCAAGAATTAAGTTACTTTTGGAATTAAATGTTTGAACTTGCTTATTCCTATGTTTCAAAATTTACCTTTCCTTAAGCAGATTGGATATTCCAGTTTTCCATGTTCACAAGTAATTTTCATCTGAGTGTTAGGAAGAGCTTCATATCCAAAAATGCAATCGAATTCTATTTTGTCCCCATGTGTAAGGTAAATTTTTTTCTCGCCTATAACCTTTGGCTGTATATTATTTTCATCCATGCTGTTTTCCTTTGCAGTACATGGTTCTGAAAAGATAAAATGGACATTTCCACCATGTTAATTTAAATCTTTTTAGATAAGCCAAAACAAGTTAACTATAGCTGATAAAACTATACAAAGTACATCATTAGTAATGATGGTCGCTGAATTTTTTAATTTAAATTATTTCTTCCTCCAATTGCTGATGCCAATCCATTTATTGTAAAATTGTTATGCCCCTGGAAATAGAAATGCAAATTTTCACTTCAACCAACTGGGTGCTATACTACAGAAATTCTCTGTGGAAGTTTGCTTATTCTTGTCTCACAACATCTCTTGGTAAGAATTGGAAGCCCGTTTACACAATAGATGGTCAGCTAGACCCCTTGGATCTAAAGGGCCTTAACGAGAGATGAGAGAACCTTTCAAAGTTCGGTTCGCTGAGCCTAACCGAACAAACACTACATTCTAAAAAATGTTTGTTGAACCGTTCGACGAACCTTTCGAACTTCATTGGATTCAGTGGGAGGCCAAATCAAAGGCAGACAAATCACCTTTAGGGGGTCAAAAAGCTTCCAAAACAGCAAAAATACATTTTACAGAGCGGCCCCACTGTTCTGGAATAGTCATTAGCTTCCTAGACTATTAACAGAAGAAATATAGAGGTGGATTAGAGACAGACATAGGGCTCCCTTGCCCCTGCCAGCACAGACAAGACACCACTGGGAGACCCATCTTGGAGACTTGAGATTTAAAAACCTTTCAGGCAGACAACAAGACAGTGGTATCAATTGCCCCCCCCCCCATTTCTCCATAGTGTATTTGCACAGCAGGGAACTATGGTCCATGCAGCAAAGGATGTGGCCTTGCATTTCCATTTTCAAAAGTGAGCACAAAGCGACAGTACATCAGGGCCAGCATAGTGCACTAGAAATTCCTTTGCAATGCATATATAATGTAACACAGGCATAGTGCTGTCACCAGGTTTGCACTGTTACAGCACATGTCCTTCCCTGGCTCCAGGTTTAGTGGAGACAGCCATTTATCAAACTGGGCTTGGATAGTGGTCTACAACTTTGCAGTTGTGTGACTGAGTTCTCCAATGCATTAAAATGTAAGCACTGCCTGAAATTGTCATTTTAATAATCAAGAGATGCATGAGTGACAAGCATAGGCCTCTTGCTTCCAGGCCCCTTGCAATACAGTCAAGACACAACTTGGAGACCCATCTTGCAGTATTGATATTTAAAAACATTGTGGACAGACAGCAGGACAGTGGCATCAATTGTGCCCCCCCCCCCCAATTTCCCCACATCAGGAAGGTGTGGTCCATGCAACATACAGGATGTGACCTGGCATTTAAATTTTTAAATATAAAAAGTGGGATGAGTGACAGGATTGGGCTTTTTGCTCCCACACCTCTACCATTACAGACAAGACACAACTTGGAGACCCATCTTTGAGTCTTGATATTTAAAAACATTGCAGGCACACAGCAGGAAAGTGGCATTAATTGACCCCCCTCAATTGCCCAGAGTGTGTTTGCACAAGCGCAAGGAGGTAGGATCCATGCAACATACAGGATGTGGCTACGGTGTCTCACATGGGACAAAAACACCAAGTCTGGTCACTTCTGTAACAGCTGTCGAGCTCTCACTCACCCCAACTGTAGCTGGCAAACAAGTGGAGGTTCTGTGGTTGGAGACCTGTGTGAGAATAGTTTCGACAGTGATGCAGAAGGAGGAAGAAGCTGCAGACACAGTTGATTTGGTGGCCGGTGGTTGGATAGGCCCAATAGTCTGCCTTTTAGAGCAGTAAGATTCCCACAGTAATGCATGTTGTTTGTACATGTGCCGGTTTATGCATGTAGTAGTCAAATTATTTGAATTTTTGCCTCTACTGAGTCGTTGATTACAACTTTGCTGGATAACAAAAGTTGGGTTATCTTTTGCAGTCTCAAAAAAGGCTCAGCCAAGCAACCCTTCCTGTGAACTACAGACCTGCAACTGCTGCTGGCCACAGCCAAAGTTATGGCTGAGGATGCAGTGTTTCTTATGGTTGCATCAATATGTGTTTGTGTGGGTATCGCCAATGTAACCTCCTCATCTTCCTTCTTCCCCTTCTCCTCATCTGCTAAGCTACACAGATGCATGCATATGGGTTCACACCAAGTGGTATCTACAACTTAATCGTGAGGCTCTATATTGTTCCACGCCTCCTCTTCCTGACCTGACATCACATAACAGTACAGATGCATCTCAAGTATCTGACTCTCATTATGATCACCTCCACCCCCGGGGGTTAACGTCAGTTGATGAGGGTCGGGATCCTGCTCAGAGCCTACTTCGTCTGAACCAGGATCCAACATACAAAGATATAGCACGCAGTATAAAATAACAATAACTAGAAATATGGTTGACTGCATAATTTTGAGTAAGCAATTAAAACTGCCAAGCCTTTTTTAACTACTTCGCTAGCAAATATACAGCAGGTAACACTAACACAAAAACTAGAAATGTGTTTTACTGCCTATTTTGGAGCAGGCAGTAATAAGTAGCAATACCTATTTAGATCATTCACTGGCAACTCTTTCGCAGGCACTTACAAGTAGCAATCCCTATTTCTATCATGAAATGCTGATTTGTGGCACACATCTTTCCCTACACTGCACGTCCCTATTCTATACTATTGCTCTCCTATCTATCTCAGCTAGTTATTATTAAACCTCAAGATAACATAACTCTCTAGCAGCACCAGCACCTTTCCAAATGTTTAACATTCACAAAATGGCGCCGATGCTACATGTCCGCATTTCAGATGGAGACGAACATGTGACATAGGCAGCCAATGAATCAAGCCCTTTTGTCTGAACCTTGTGGATGTTTGATGCACCGTGAGTGGCTGCAAGAACATGCGCAAGAAGGTTAAGGGGAAAAAATGGCGCCACGCGCCTCTAGATTCTCCCGAGTCTCCACCCCCTCCTCCCATTAAACACATACCCTCATACATCATACAGCACCACAATCTCTAAACAAAAGCATCATATGTTATTAGAAAAGCATTTCTTAAAACACGATCAGTGATCAAACAAAAGGAAATGTTGCAGACGTTTGGGAAAGTGCTGGGATTACTGAACTGAGCCGAACATGCTCAGGCTTGTACTAAGTTTGACACTGGCGAACCTTTATTGAACAGGTTCACTCATCTCTAGGCTTAACCACTTCACTCCCTAGCAATTTTCCATTTTTTATTTTCCTTTTTTTCCTCCCCTTCTTCCAAGAGCGATAATTTTATTTTTCTGGTAATGTAGCTATACGAGGCCTTGTTTTTTGCAGATCGAGTTGTACTTTTGAACGACACCATTCATTCTGCACCATATTGTAGTGAAAAATGGGAACAAATTCCAAGTGCTGTAAAATTGCAAAAATAACTGCACTTGCACAGTTATTATTTTTTTTTTTTAATTTATCATGTTCACTATAAGGTAAAACTGAACTTGCATTATAATTCCCCAGGTCAATATGAGTTCACAGATATCAATTGTGTATAAATTACTTTTATCTTTTGCAAAAATGTATACACTAAGTACCCTGTTATTAAGCACTTGCAATTCATTTATTTATATTCAGGGTATTTTTCATACAATTTTTCTCCTTGGTTTTTTCTAGTCTTAAGGCTGCAATTCACATGCTTAATGTTGCATGTTTACTGAACATTGTTTCAGCTCAGGTTTTTGTGTTTTTTGTATGTTTTCTTGCTTGGTTGCAAGTTGGGGGTGCAGCCCTCCTAGTACTGAGACTGAACAGCTGATTGCGTCTCACTTTGCTGTGTATTTTATCTGGGACACAGCTAACCACTTGCCACCATCCATATTGGAGTTCTGACATGACACAAGTCAGGTATTGATAATGTTTTTAACTTCAGTAGGTTAGGGACTGTCTCAGATGGGTACACCGTGACGAGGTGAGACAGCTTTTTACCTTTTTGCAAAAATGTATACACTAAGTACCCTGTTATTAAGCACTTGCAATTCATTTATTTATATTCAGGGTATTTTTCATACAATTTTTCTCCTTGGTTTTTTCTAGTCTTAAGGCTGCAATTCACATGCTTAATGTTGCATGTTTACTGAACATTGTTTCAGCTCAGGTTTTTGTGTTTTTTGTATGTTTTCTTGCTTGGTTGCAAGTTGGGGGTGCAGCCCTCCTAGTACTGAGACTGAACAGCTGATTGCGTCTCACTTTGCTGTGTATTTTATCTGGGACACAGCTAACCACTTGCCACCATCCATATTGGAGTTCTGACATGACACAAGTCAGGTATTGATAATGTTTTTAACTTCAGTAGGTTAGGGACTGTCTCAGATGGGTACACCGTGACGAGGTGAGACAGCTTTTTACCTTTTTGCAAAAATGTATACACTAAGTACCCTGTTATTAAGCACTTGCAATTCATTTATTTATATTCAGGGTATTTTTCATACAATTTTTCTCCTTGGTTTTTTCTAGTCTTAAGGCTGCAATTCACATGCTTAATGTTGCATGTTTACTGAACATTGTTTCAGCTCAGGTTTTTGTGTT
The DNA here is from genome assembly GCF_048569485.1 of Anomaloglossus baeobatrachus. NCBI lineage: Eukaryota > Metazoa > Chordata > Amphibia > Anura > Aromobatidae > Anomaloglossus > Anomaloglossus baeobatrachus. The sequence continues at coordinate 152,075,628 of NC_134360.1, read as the reverse complement.
TTTTGTATGTTTTCTTGCTTGGTTGCAAGTTGGGGGTGCAGCCCTCCTAGTACTGAGACTGAACAGCTGATTGCGTCTCACTTTGCTGTGTATTTTATCTGGGACACAGCTAACCACTTGCCACCATCCATATTGGAGTTCTGACATGACACAAGTCAGGTATTGATAATGTTTTTAACTTCAGTAGGTTAGGGACTGTCTCAGATGGGTACACCGTGACGAGGTGAGACAGCTTTTTACCTTTTTGCAAAAATGTATACACTAAGTACCCTGTTATTAAGCACTTGCAATTCATTTATTTATATTCAGGGTATTTTTCATACAATTTTTCTCCTTGGTTTTTTCTAGTCTTAAGGCTGCAATTCACATGCTTAATGTTGCATGTTTACTGAACATTGTTTCAGCTCAGGTTTTTGTGTTTTTTGTATGTTTTCTTGCTTGGTTGCAAGTTGGGGGTGCAGCCCTCCTAGTACTGAGACTGAACAGCTGATTGCGTCTCACTTTGCTGTGTATTTTATCTGGGACACAGCTAACCACTTGCCACCATCCATATTGGAGTTCTGACATGACACAAGTCAGGTATTGATAATGTTTTTAACTTCAGTAGGTTAGGGACTGTCTCAGATGGGTACACCGTGACGAGGTGAGACAGCTTTTTACCTTTTTGCAAAAATGTATACACTAAGTACCCTGTTATTAAGCACTTGCAATTCATTTATTTATATTCAGGGTATTTTTCATACAATTTTTCTCCTTGGTTTTTTCTAGTCTTAAGGCTGCAATTCACATGCTTAATGTTGCATGTTTACTGAACATTGTTTCAGCTCAGGTTTTTGTGTTTTTTGTATGTTTTCTTGCTTGGTTGCAAGTTGGGGGTGCAGCCCTCCTAGTACTGAGACTGAACAGCTGATTGCGTCTCACTTTGCTGTGTATTTTATCTGGGACACAGCTAACCACTTGCCACCATCCATATTGGAGTTCTGACATGACACAAGTCAGGTATTGATAATGTTTTTAACTTCAGTAGGTTAGGGACTGTCTCAGATGGGTACACCGTGACGAGGTGAGACAGCTTTTTACCTTTTTGCAAAAATGTATACACTAAGTACCCTGTTATTAAGCACTTGCAATTCATTTATTTATATTCAGGGTATTTTTCATACAATTTTTCTCCTTGGTTTTTTCTAGTCTTAAGGCTGCAATTCACATGCTTAATGTTGCATGTTTACTGAACATTGTTTCAGCTCAGGTTTTTGTGTTTTTTGTATGTTTTCTTGCTTGGTTGCAAGTTGGGGGTGCAGCCCTCCTAGTACTGAGACTGAACAGCTGATTGCGTCTCACTTTGCTGTGTATTTTATCTGGGACACAGCTAACCACTTGCCACCATCCATATTGGAGTTCTGACATGACACAAGTCAGGTATTGATAATGTTTTTAACTTCAGTAGGTTAGGGACTGTCTCAGATGGGTACACCGTGACGAGGTGAGACAGCTTTTTACCTTTTTGCAAAAATGTATACACTAAGTACCCTGTTATTAAGCACTTGCAATTCATTTATTTATATTCAGGGTATTTTTCATACAATTTTTCTCCTTGGTTTTTTCTAGTCTTAAGGCTGCAATTCACATGCTTAATGTTGCATGTTTACTGAACATTGTTTCAGCTCAGGTTTTTGTGTTTTTTGTATGTTTTCTTGCTTGGTTGCAAGTTGGGGGTGCAGCCCTCCTAGTACTGAGACTGAACAGCTGATTGCGTCTCACTTTGCTGTGTATTTTATCTGGGACACAGCTAACCACTTGCCACCATCCATATTGGAGTTCTGACATGACACAAGTCAGGTATTGATAATGTTTTTAACTTCAGTAGGTTAGGGACTGTCTCAGATGGGTACACCGTGACGAGGTGAGACAGCTTTTTACCTTTTTGCAAAAATGTATACACTAAGTACCCTGTTATTAAGCACTTGCAATTCATTTATTTATATTCAGGGTATTTTTCATACAATTTTTCTCCTTGGTTTTTTCTAGTCTTAAGGCTGCAATTCACATGCTTAATGTTGCATGTTTACTGAACATTGTTTCAGCTCAGGTTTTTGTGTTTTTTGTATGTTTTCTTGCTTGGTTGCAAGTTGGGGGTGCAGCCCTCCTAGTACTGAGACTGAACAGCTGATTGCGTCTCACTTTGCTGTGTATTTTATCTGGGACACAGCTAACCACTTGCCACCATCCATATTGGAGTTCTGACATGACACAAGTCAGGTATTGATAATGTTTTTAACTTCAGTAGGTTAGGGACTGTCTCAGATGGGTACACCGTGACGAGGTGAGACAGCTTTTTACCTTTTTGCAAAAATGTATACACTAAGTACCCTGTTATTAAGCACTTGCAATTCATTTATTTATATTCAGGGTATTTTTCATACAATTTTTCTCCTTGGTTTTTTCTAGTCTTAAGGCTGCAATTCACATGCTTAATGTTGCATGTTTACTGAACATTGTTTCAGCTCAGGTTTTTGTGTTTTTTGTATGTTTTCTTGCTTGGTTGCAAGTTGGGGGTGCAGCCCTCCTAGTACTGAGACTGAACAGCTGATTGCGTCTCACTTTGCTGTGTATTTTATCTGGGACACAGCTAACCACTTGCCACCATCCATATTGGAGTTCTGACATGACACAAGTCAGGTATTGATAATGTTTTTAACTTCAGTAGGTTAGGGACTGTCTCAGATGGGTACACCGTGACGAGGTGAGACAGCTTTTTACCTTTTTGCAAAAATGTATACACTAAGTACCCTGTTATTAAGCACTTGCAATTCATTTATTTATATTCAGGGTATTTTTCATACAATTTTTCTCCTTGGTTTTTTCTAGTCTTAAGGCTGCAATTCACATGCTTAATGTTGCATGTTTACTGAACATTGTTTCAGCTCAGGTTTTTGTGTTTTTTGTATGTTTTCTTGCTTGGTTGCAAGTTGGGGGTGCAGCCCTCCTAGTACTGAGACTGAACAGCTGATTGCGTCTCACTTTGCTGTGTATTTTATCTGGGACACAGCTAACCACTTGCCACCATCCATATTGGAGTTCTGACATGACACAAGTCAGGTATTGATAATGTTTTTAACTTCAGTAGGTTAGGGACTGTCTCAGATGGGTACACCGTGACGAGGTGAGACAGCTTTTTACCTTTTTGCAAAAATGTATACACTAAGTACCCTGTTATTAAGCACTTGCAATTCATTTATTTATATTCAGGGTATTTTTCATACAATTTTTCTCCTTGGTTTTTTCTAGTCTTAAGGCTGCAATTCACATGCTTAATGTTGCATGTTTACTGAACATTGTTTCAGCTCAGGTTTTTGTGTTTTTTGTATGTTTTCTTGCTTGGTTGCAAGTTGGGGGTGCAGCCCTCCTAGTACTGAGACTGAACAGCTGATTGCGTCTCACTTTGCTGTGTATTTTATCTGGGACACAGCTAACCACTTGCCACCATCCATATTGGAGTTCTGACATGACACAAGTCAGGTATTGATAATGTTTTTAACTTCAGTAGGTTAGGGACTGTCTCAGATGGGTACACCGTGACGAGGTGAGACAGCTTTTTACCTTTTTGCAAAAATGTATACACTAAGTACCCTGTTATTAAGCACTTGCAATTCATTTATTTATATTCAGGGTATTTTTCATACAATTTTTCTCCTTGGTTTTTTCTAGTCTTAAGGCTGCAATTCACATGCTTAATGTTGCATGTTTACTGAACATTGTTTCAGCTCAGGTTTTTGTGTTTTTTGTATGTTTTCTTGCTTGGTTGCAAGTTGGGGGTGCAGCCCTCCTAGTACTGAGACTGAACAGCTGATTGCGTCTCACTTTGCTGTGTATTTTATCTGGGACACAGCTAACCACTTGCCACCATCCATATTGGAGTTCTGACATGACACAAGTCAGGTATTGATAATGTTTTTAACTTCAGTAGGTTAGGGACTGTCTCAGATGGGTACACCGTGACGAGGTGAGACAGCTTTTTACCTTTTTGCAAAAATGTATACACTAAGTACCCTGTTATTAAGCACTTGCAATTCATTTATTTATATTCAGGGTATTTTTCATACAATTTTTCTCCTTGGTTTTTTCTAGTCTTAAGGCTGCAATTCACATGCTTAATGTTGCATGTTTACTGAACATTGTTTCAGCTCAGGTTTTTGTGTTTTTTGTATGTTTTCTTGCTTGGTTGCAAGTTGGGGGTGCAGCCCTCCTAGTACTGAGACTGAACAGCTGATTGCGTCTCACTTTGCTGTGTATTTTATCTGGGACACAGCTAACCACTTGCCACCATCCATATTGGAGTTCTGACATGACACAAGTCAGGTATTGATAATGTTTTTAACTTCAGTAGGTTAGGGACTGTCTCAGATGGGTACACCGTGACGAGGTGAGACAGCTTTTTACCTTTTTGCAAAAATGTATACACTAAGTACCCTGTTATTAAGCACTTGCAATTCATTTATTTATATTCAGGGTATTTTTCATACAATTTTTCTCCTTGGTTTTTTCAGAGCCTACTTCGTCTGAACCAGGATCCAACATACAAAGATATAGCACGCAGTATAAAATAACAATAACTAGAAATATGGTTGACTGCATAATTTTGAGTAAGCAATTAAAACTGCCAAGCCTTTTTTAACTACTTCGCTAGCAAATATACAGCAGGTAACACTAACACAAAAACTAGAAATGTGTTTTACTGCCTATTTTGGAGCAGGCAGTAATAAGTAGCAATACCTATTTAGATCATTCACTGGCAACTCTTTCGCAGGCACTTACAAGTAGCAATCCCTATTTCTATCATGAAATGCTGATTTGTGGCACACATCTTTCCCTACACTGCACGTCCCTATTCTATACTATTGCTCTCCTATCTATCTCAGCTAGTTATTATTAAACCTCAAGATAACATAACTCTCTAGCAGCACCAGCACCTTTCCAAATGTTTAACATTCACAAAATGGCGCCGATGCTACATGTCCGCATTTCAGATGGAGACGAACATGTGACATAGGCAGCCAATGAATCAAGCCCTTTTGTCTGAACCTTGTGGATGTTTGATGCACCGTGAGTGGCTGCAAGAACATGCGCAAGAAGGTTAAGGGGAAAAAATGGCGCCACGCGCCTCTAGATTCTCCCGAGTCTCCACCCCCTCCTCCCATTAAACACATACCCTCATACATCATACAGCACCACAATCTCTAAACAAAAGCATCATATGTTATTAGAAAAGCATTTCTTAAAACACGATCAGTGATCAAACAAAAGGAAATGTTGCAGACGTTTGGGAAAGTGCTGGGATTACTGAACTGAGCCGAACATGCTCAGGCTTGTACTAAGTTTGACACTGGCGAACCTTTATTGAACAGGTTCACTCATCTCTAGGCTTAACCACTTCACTCCCTAGCAATTTTCCATTTTTTATTTTCCTTTTTTTCCTCCCCTTCTTCCAAGAGCGATAATTTTATTTTTCTGGTAATGTAGCTATACGAGGCCTTGTTTTTTGCAGATCGAGTTGTACTTTTGAACGACACCATTCATTCTGCACCATATTGTAGTGAAAAATGGGAACAAATTCCAAGTGCTGTAAAATTGCAAAAATAACTGCACTTGCACAGTTATTATTTTTTTTTTTTAATTTATCATGTTCACTATAAGGTAAAACTGAACTTGCATTATAATTCCCCAGGTCAATATGAGTTCACAGATATCAATTGTGTATAAATTACTTTTATCTAAGTGGTGACAAAATTTCAGAATTTTCTAAAAAGAAAGAATTGCGCTTTTGTCGCCATTTTCCGAGACTTCTAGCTTTCTCATTTTTCAGAATGGGGCTCAGTGATGGCTTATTTTTTGAAACATGAACTGGCATTTTTAATTATCCCTTTCTGCATAGATAAAGAAGAATATTGCTGGAATACAAAAGCGCAAAAAATAGGATCTTATCAGATGATACCAGTATTAAACTGTAGAGGAGTTCACCTTTAGCAGTTGTATAAGTTACATATGACTGTAGAAACCTGAACGCAAAGGCTGCTGAGGCGCCACATGGAGGAAAAAATGATGTTAGACACGAAGAAGCTGCACTTCCATGAGTATTAAAAAGACCCAGAGGGTATTACCAGTGATTTTGGGCTGTTGCCTTCTTTCGGGTCTTGGGATGGGAAAGGACCTAAGGTCCAGACCTCAATCAGTGAATTCGATGTGGTCCAGAGGCTTCTGGGCCTCGTTCTGATTACCCCCCTTGTGCTCCGGTTTCCAGTCGGTTCCCTGGTTCGGTAGCGGCGGGCCACTACCCCGCCCCGGTCCCTTACGTTTCCACCTGGCCGTCTTTCCAGCTCCTGCAGGCCAGGCCACCGCCTGCCTCCTAGCCAAGGTACCAGGGCTACGACCCTGGCACCTGTCAGTTTCCGCTGCAGACCTGTCACCACAGGCCTGCTGCACACTCCTATACTTGACTACTCACTGACAACTAACAACAGACTGACTACTGTTTCTCCTGCCTCAGGCCCTCTGGACTCCTCAGTGGGCGTGGCCAACTGCCTGGCCCCGCCCCTTGGTGTGACCATCAAGGTCTGAGGGAGGTGACTAGGGTTTAATGTGGTTGGCTGCTGTTACCTTTTTAGGGGGACGTATGTTATGCAAGGGCCTACCTGTGACTACCTGGCTAGTCCAGGGCGTCACAGTAATACTTAACAAACATGCAATGAAATTTAAATAAAGTAAGAAGGCACACTTACAGTATACACTTTCTATATTTCCTAGATAATTTAAGTTATTTTATAGCTTGTCCTATTTTGAGGTCTATTATATTAAAAGAAAAACTTGCCCTTACTATGTATTTTTTGCCATTTATTAGATGCATAATTCCCAGGCAAAATATATTTTCCTAGTTAATTCCTCTAAATTCTACTTCTGCACTGTAGGCATCAAAAGATAGAGAACATTTAGAGCAGAACTCCCCAACCCATGTCTAGTAGGCCGCTGCTGTGTGGCTCATAGTGACCTTCTAGCTTTCTAGCTATTTATTTCAATGCTGGACAGGGGCATTGCAAGGTAATTTGATTCTGCTCTTGCTCCCTGAATCATAATTGCATTGACCTGAATCATTGCATTTTTGTCAATTTCAAGTATTTTTTTTTTATTTCACACTAGCTACTGAGCGCATGCTCATTGGCTGCTGGAGTGTGCACCTCTGCCTTGTGTACCTTCTCCCAAATAGTTATCTCCTGCTCTTTGCATCAACAGTTTCACATCCAGGAACGGTAGAATGCAGGGCATTTGCCTCGGGTGCAGCCAAAAGGGCGACGCTGTCAGGCTGCCTAATGCAGTGGTCTGATACAGGGCCGGCCTTAGGCTAAATGGCGCCCTGTGCCAAATTACCCTTTGGTGCCCCCAAACCATGTCACAGGCGACCTGCAGCCAATCAGCAGCTGGTTTACTCTCTCATCCTTTAGATAAAACTGACATCCAGAGGAAGTCATAAAACAGCAGCAGCTGGATTACAGTTTTGAAAGAGGGATAGTGAAGCAGCCGCTGATTGGCTGCAGATCACAAGACCCCGGAGACAAGGGGCAAACATTGCTAGAACGGTGCCCGGTTGTATTGCTTTTCTGCTGTGTTTGTTTTTTTCATGTACTGTAAAATAACAAAAAAGCCTCGCCCTAAGCATACTGCAATTTAGTTATTTAAAAAAGATAAAAATCATTTGCAAAAAACATCCTGAAAGTCTATATGTATGCGCCGTTGTTACTGGCTTCATTTCTGGTGACTATTCAATGACGGTATTCCGTGTCCTTTAAGTATATAGAGCGAGTGGCTTCTTCCAATTTTAGACGACCCATGAATGAGAAGGTTACTTCTTTTAGCTGTTTTATGGCTTTTGAAGCCTACAGCAGCTAAAATAATTAACCAAAGACGAAACATGTGCACAGCATAATCATTTGAAATTGCTGTGCATCATGTCCCTTTGCTATGGTGTATTTGCAGCGCTTTTTTAGGCAGGTACTCCCCGATGCTCACACGCTTTATCTGTTGCACAGAGAAACATGTCAGTTTTTTTCCGGCATCACTGATGTCCAACAGACCACACTATGGTGTGATCCGTGAAACATGTAACAGAAAAACACGGACATTGAACATAAAGTGATTTTTACATTCAACTTCTCCAGCTGTCTACGGCCTCTGCTGGCTGCTGCTTCCTGCCCGGCTAATTACTGTCATGCATATTTATTTATGCATGGCACAGCCGACCCGGAAGTACTTGCAGAGGGGAGACAGCGGCGGCCAGATGCAGCAGAGCCGGATAGTTCAGCACCACGGACAGCAGGATGGGGGGCAGGTGAGTTTATCTCCATGTGCTATCATGTATCACAGATCACGGATTGCACATTGACAACCCACGTGTGCTGTGAATCACGGCACACAGAGGGACACATGCGCTTTTAACACGTCAGTGAAAAACGTGTTATACCAGATTTATATTGTTCAGCTTCTATCACATAGTGAAAAGTTTTTCGTTGCCATATTGTGAGAACTGTAACTTTTTTCTTTTTGGAGCGAACAGGGCTGTGTGGAAGCTTATTTTTTGCGCAATAAGCTGAAGGATTTTTGGTACTATTATGGGGTACATACCAGTTCTTGATTGCTATTTATTCAGATTTTTGAGGGAAAACCAGCGATTCGCTTATTCTTTTAAATTTATTACTCAGTTCACCATGCGATAAAAGTGATGACTGATTTATTCTTCGGGTCAGAACGATTACACTATACCAGATTTATACAATTTTTTATACTTTGCGACTTTTGCACACTAAAAGCAATATTTTACAAAAATTAATTTCTTTTTGCATCGCCATATACTGAGAGCTGTAACTTTTTTAAATTTTTTGTTCAAAAGAGCTTTTAGGGCTTATTTCTTCACATATGACTTTTGTTGGCTTTTTATTCAATTTTTGTCTTTTCAGTAAGACTAAAAAACATTTTTGGAGTGATTTTTCCCAAAGTTTTTTTTTTTTTAAATTTACGGTGTTTGCGTAACAGCATTATAATTTCTTTATAATAACCTACACCTTAGGTTAGACATTTACTAAAAGAACAGCCCCTTTAAAAGGGCTGTCCACTAAATTTGACAACCCCTATTCATTCCATTTGTTGAAGCATAACCACATACACCCTTTGAAATAAAATGATGCCCCACTTCAATCCATAAAAGGGATGTCAACAACCCCTTCTCATTCCCCTTGTTTGCCCCAGAAAAATAAATAAAGCTATACTCGGCTTCGGTTCCAGCGATGTCTAAAGCTGCGTTCCATGAGGCCCCTTGACCAAACAGCGCCCAGTGTCTCTCTCTCCGCCTTCAGACATTTGAGCAAGATGTGAACGCTACACTGAATTTCTGCTGAAATGTCCAAAGGTGGGCATAAGAAAGCCGGTGCTGATTGCTTTTGGGGCTCGTGTGTCATAACAATGTCACAGATGTCCCTGGAATGCAGTTTTAGACATTGCTGGAACCGAGGCTGCACTGGAGGGGTGTATAGCTTTCTTTATTTTTCTGTAGCATACAAGGGGAATGAGAAGGGGTTGTCCAAGTAGTGGACTTCCCTTTTATGGACTGGAGTGGGGCATCATTTTATTACAAAGGGTGTATGTGGTTAGGCTTCAAGGAGGTGCCATTTTACAGTAATGGTGCATATTAATATACTACTATGTAAGGACACACACACACACACACACACACACCACCCATTGCATGAAAATGATGCCCACTCCAGGAACACAATCACATATCCTTGATGGTAACAAAAGCACATACCATATTCTTTGTTTTATAAGATGTGCCGGATTATAAGACGCATATAGAATTAGCCACTGGTAAGGTACCACATCAATTATAGGATAATCAGCCGGGGTACAGGAAATAAAACTTAACTTTTAATATATTCCTTAAAAGAAGCCGGAGATCCCAACCTCAAATAAAATGTTATCTTAAAATAGCCAGAACAACACACAGTTCCCCTCAGCATGTAGGAGGAGTTTAAACGGCCAGAAGGTCACTTCTTAGTTGATAACAATCTGGTAAGGTGACCACTGTAAATCTGTAAAAACAGGGCAGCTACCAACAGGATATGGACCACCACAGTACCACTGGGTCACAATAAATCACTGTTTTAATATGTGGAAAAAGTGGAATGGTCTCACCCAGAAATGATCCATCCACCTTTTACTCTAGAGGATCCTCATAGCACTTAGGGTGTCCCAATGGTCCTTGCATAGACTGAGCATGTGGTCCCCTTATTAGAAAATGAGGTCCTGGTGTCCCCGTTCTCCCGACGCGTTTCTTACATTAAGAATTCGTCAGGGGAGTTAACAACAAGCACCAGTCCTAAGTTCACATGGACTGGGCAGGACATGCTGAAAACAAAAAAAACAAAACAATCAAAGTACTGAAAATGAAGGATCATATTACCCAGCAAACTGCTAGGAAGATAGCTGACAAGGACTCACCAAGCGGCAGCAGCGGGCCTTTCAAAACACTGTGCACCGCTATGCTGCGCCCGCCATTTTAAAAAACCTTAATCAGCTGTCTGCATGTGGCGCTGCATATACGCCGCCCCTCTCTTCCGGGACGCACAGTGGAACGCACGCTTGAGGCGCACACGTCACTGAATGACGTTGCCGGCGCATGCGCAGATACTCACTACCACAGAGGGCACTGAAAGATGCAAATCGTCACGCCTCCTCACACAGTGCAGGAGGGCTTTAACCCATGAACGTCAGGCTAACGCAGCGCTTAATACAATATGTATTCTGCACAAAGAGCTGCATCGACTCTAATGACTTAGAGCCGAGAATGTAAGCAGGCAGAAAAACTGCCACTCACAAAAATACCAGATATATGGCGAATTATCAAGGCCCAGAGACCCACCTCTACTGTTACTGACGCCTCTGATTTTGAGGGACGTGGTGGGGCCTCTAGAGGCAAGGGAAGGAATAAGGGTAGAGGTAGGGGCAATAACCGTTTTTTAGAACAAACGGGTTATTCCCTTCGAAACAGGCAGAAACCCGGACTTGCCTCCCTCCCCCTGGCCCCTCCCAAGTAATTAACTTGTCTAAGCGTGAGTTGTCAGCTAGCGAAATGTCTGTTTTGAGTAAGCGTCTCACTTTCGTGCCAACGTCAGACTTTTGTAGCTTTGAGGGTATAAAAGACCTTAATCTTTTTGTCCGTAAGTTAAAATGGAAGAAACACTTTATCAGGGAGGATAAAAAACAGAGCATGGAATTGGGTATCTCAGAGGACATTTTGGAAGATGTGAGGTTGTTGTACAGTATTAGTGAACCTGACCCGAACCTCAGTGGCCTGGGACCTTTTACTGACCTTAAGATGAAAAGTGATAAGATGCCCCCAGTGGTTAATGATATTGGCTCCATTGACATTTTTTGTAACCTGGTCACCAGGAACTTTGAGCATCTAAACCTGGCGCATCCTTGCAATTTTAATCTCACTAAGCAAGAAATGGCGGGTTTGACATCCCTGGAAAAATCTCATGATCTGATTATAAAAAATCAGATAAAGGCGGGAATGTGGTCGTTATGGACATTGAGGATTACAAAAAAATGTGCCTTGATATTCTAAACAATGGAGGGAGTTATGGCAGACTTGTGCATAACCCTATGGAGTCTTTTATCCAGGAACTCAAAGGTATTCTATTGACCGCTAAGGCCAATGGCCTGATTGATAAGAAGGAGTTTGATTTTCTTCTCCCCAGGTTTCCTGTCACTCCCACTTTCTCCTGTTTACCGAAGGTACACAAAGGCACCAGACCGTTGAAAGGGAGACCAATTGTGTCGGGCGTTGGGAGTTTGACTCAGAACCTGGGGATCTATTTGGATAAACTCCTTAGACCGTTTGTGGTCTCTTTGTATTCCTATTTAAGAGATACCACCGATCTTTTGAAGAAGCTTGAGGGCGTGTCAGTTGAGGATTATGTCATACTTGGGAGCATCGACGTGGAATCTCTTTATTCTTCCATCAGGCACGAAGTGGGTCTGAGGGCTGTGCGGCATTTCCTCAACGGTAGAGGTAGACAGTATAGCGAGCATAATTCGTTCTTGATGAAGATTCTTGAGTTCTGTCTAACACGTAACATCTTCGTCTTTGGAGACCGACTCTACCACCAGCTCAGGGGCACTGCGATGGGCAGCCCTTGTGCGCCATCGTACGCTAATTTGCACCTGGGCTGGTGGGAGGAGACTGTGATTTTTGGAGATGAGTCTGTTATGCCCACTGATAAGATCTTAATGTGGTGCAGATACATTGACGACGTGTTTTTATTGTGGAGAGGCTCAGAATCTGACCTAGCTGCGTTTGTAGCAGGGCTCAATAAAAATGATTTTGGTCTACACTTTACATTTGAGGGTAATCCTTCTAGTCTGCCCTTTCTGGATGTCCTGATAGAAAAAATCGCAGGGGGTTATCTGGCCACTAGTACCTAAAGCAAACCAACAGCAACAAATTCACTGCTGAGATGGGAGAGTGGACACCCCCTGGCTTTGAAAAAGGGCATCCCGCGGGGACAATTTTCTAGGATTAGAAGGAATTGCTCGAGTGAAGAGAAGTGTGCCGCACAGTCCAATGATCTGAAAAATCGCTTTCATGAGAGAGGTTATCCACATAGGATTATCAGTGAGGCTCGCAGGGTGACGGACCAGGTTGAAAGGTCTACTTTACTGTATCCCCCACCTAAGGAGACTGATGAGGCAAGTGAGGTAATTCGGTTTATCACCACTTATAACAATGGAGCCGGGGCAGTGAGGAGAATACTGGAGAAATACTGGCCAATTCTCCAAATGGATGGAGATCTAGGGAATTTTATTTCAGCAAGACCTAGCATCACATTCAGGAAAGCTAGATCTCTACAAGATCGGCTTGTACACAGTCACTTTGTGGATAACAGAAAGGTCGACAATGGTTGGCTTAAGGGTGACATCAAGGGATGTTTCCGCTGTAGTGGCTGTGTCGCGTGTAAAGCGTTAAAAACTGGTCGAAAGTTCCTTAGCAATGTGACAGGGAAAGAATATGACATCCGTTGGTTCATCAACTGCCGTACCAAGGGTGTCATATATAAAGCAACATGTCGGTGTGGCCTTGAGTACATAGGGAAGACCAAAAGGGAGTTTAGGAGAAGGATTGGTGAGCACCTAAGGGATTTCAGGCTCAAAAATGACACCCCGCTGGCACGGCACGTTAATGCCACACATTGTGGAGATTTGGACTGTATGTTCTTTCAGGGCATTGACATGATCCCTCCACTTAGACGGGGTGGGGACTGGAATAAGAGGATCCTTCAGCGTGAGGCTGAATGGATCTTTAGGTTGAAAACTGTCAGCCCCCAAGGTCTAAATGAAACCCTTTCCTTCGCACCCTTTTTGTAATTTTGAGGTTAGTGGTAGTTAGGAGGGTCAGCCGCCGTACGAGCAGGGGCGCCACACACCGTCTGTCTAGGGTGCCAACCTCTGCTGTTAGGTAGGGGTTAACCTTTATCTAGCTAGGCATAGTGGTGGGGGTATTAGTAGGGCTCCTCTTCCACTACCTCTTAGTCTTTCTACCCCTTTTGTCGGGTCCCTATGGTAGGGCCTTTTCTCTAGTGTTCTCCTCCTCCTCCCTAAAAGTCTCCAAAGTACACCCCTCCCCCTCCTTTCCTAGGAATGGGTCTTTTAATGCTACCAGATGTTCTGGACTTTCTCTTTTTCTTTCTTCTTCTTCTTCTTCTTCTCATCCCCTTTTTTTCTCATCCCCTCTTTTGCTAACTATGAATATCTGTGGGTCTCTGGGCCTTGATAATTCGCCATATATCTGGTATTTTTGTGAGTGGCAGTTTTTCTGCCTGCTTACATTCTCGGCTCTAAGTCATTAGAGTCGATGCAGCTCTTTGTGCAGAATACTTATTGTATTAAGCGCTGCGTTAGCCTGACCTTCATGAGTTAAAGCCCTCCTGCACTGTGTGAGGAGGCGTAACGATTTGCATCTTTCAGTGCCCTCTGTGGTAGTGAGTATCTGTGCATGCGCCGGCAACGTCATTCAGTGACGTGTGTGCCTCAAGCGTGCGTTCCACTGTGCGTCCCGAAAGAGAGGGGCGGCGTGGATGCAGCGTCACACGCAGGCAGCTGATTAAGGTTTTTAAAAATGGCGGGCGCAGCATAGCGGTGCACAGTGTTTTGAAAGGCCCGCTACTGCTGCTTGGTGAGTCCTTGTCAGCTATCTTCCTAGCAGTTTGCTGGGTAATATGATCCTTCATTTTCAGTACTTTGACTGTTTTGTTTTTTTGTTTTCAGCATGTCCTGCCCAGTCCATGTGAACTTAGGACTGGTGCTTGTTGTTAACTCCCCTGACGAATACTTAATGTAGGAAACGCGTTGGGAGAACGGGGACACCAGGACCTCATTTCCTAATAAGGGGACCACATGCTCAGTCCATGCAAGGACCATTGGGACGCCCTAAGTGCTATGAGGATCCTCTAGAGTAAAAGGTGGATGGATCATTTCTGGGTGAGACCATTCCACTTTTTCCACATATTAAAACAGTGATTTATTGTGACCCAGTGGTACTGTGGTGGTCCATATCCTGTTGGTAGCTGCCCTGTTTTTACAGATTTACAGTGGTCAGCTTACCAGATTGTTATCAACTAAGAAGTGACCTTCTGGCCGTTTAAACTCCTCCTACATGCTGAGGGGAACTGTGTGTTGTTCTGGCTATTTTAAGATAACATTTTATTTGAGGTTGGGATCTCCGGCTTCTTTTAAGGAATATATTAAAAGTTAAGTTTTATTTCCTGTACCCCGGCTGATTATCATATTATAAGACTCACCCCAAATTTAGAAATTAAAAAAATGGGGTCCGTTTTATACTCCATTGTTGTCTTACTGGAGAGGGAGCAGAGTCACAGGAGGCAGGCACTGTGGTGGGAATGGTGTGGCGGTGCTGGCAGTGGAAGCTGTGCTGGCAGCGGAAGCTGTGCTGGCTGTGTGGAGCAGGCTGGTCCGGTGGGTGTCCCAGATGCTCTGTCAGCGGTGCGGGCTTCAAAGAAAAAGCCTCCGGAGCAGATTGAGCTCTCAGTTCAATGACAAGATCTGGAGCTAAGGGCTACATCTGCACACGCGCCGCCCCGGACACCATCATGTGAACCCAGAGCATCTGGGACATCAGCCACACTGCCCTGCTCCACACAGCCACCGCTGCCCGCAAAGACAGATATCCAGCCGGCCGGCCTCCAGCACAGAGAGGCAGTCAGCCAGCCGGCCGCCCGCAGAGAGAGGCAGCCGGTCGCCCGCAGAGAGAGGCAGCCGGTTGCCCGCAGAGAGAGGCAGCCGGTCGCCCGTAGAGAGATGCAGCCTGTCGCCCGCAGAGAGAGGCAGCCGGTCGCCCGCAGAAAGAGGCAGCCGGTCGCCCGCAGAGAGAGGCAGCCGGTCGCCCGCGCAGAGAGGCAACCGGTTGCCCGCGCAGAGAGGCAACCGGTCGCCCACACAGAGAGGCAGGTGGCTGGCCTCCCGCCCGCACAGAGAGGCAGGCGGCCGGCCTCCCGCCCGCACAGAGAGGCAGGTGGCTGGCCTCCCGCCCGCACAGGGAGGCAGGTGGCCGGCCTCCCGCCCGCACATAGAGACAGGCGGCGGCCTCCCGCCGGCACAGAGAGGCAGGCGGCCGGCCTCCCGCCCGCACAGAGAGGCAGGCGGCCGGCCTCCCGCCCGCACAGAGAGGCAGGCGGCCGCCCGCCCGCACATACAAGCAGTGTGCGCCCGCACAGAGAGGCAGGCTGCCAGCGCCTGCACAGAAAGGCAGGCGGCCGCCCGCCCGCACAGACAAGCGGCCGGCGCCTGCACAGAGAGGCAGGCGGCCGCCCGCCCGCACAGACAAGCGACCGGCGCCTGCACAGAGAGGCAGGCGGCCAGCGCCCGCACAGAGAGGCAGGCGGCCACCCGCCCGCCCGCACAGACAAGCGGCCGGCGCCTGCACAGAGAGGCAGGCAGCCGCCTGCCCACACAGACAAGCGGCCAGCGCCCGCACAGAGAGGCAGGCGGCTGCCCGCCCACCCGCACAGACAAGCGGCCGGCGCCTGCAAAGAGAGGCAGGCACCCGGCCGCCCGCACAGAGAGGCAGGCGCCCAGCCACCCGCACAGAGAGGCAGGCACCCGGCCACCCATAAAGAAAGGCTGGCACCCGGCCGTCCGCCCGCACAAAGAGGCAGGAAATTAACTTCTTACCTCTCTGCGGCACCCCCCCTGAAGCATGGCCATCGGCGCCCTGTGCGGCCGCACAAGTCGCACATGCCTAAAGCCGGCCATGGTCTGATGTCTCCCAGATTGTGGCAGTTTACTGACATCTGAAAGTAGAATTCACTCATTCTCTGAGCCCACTTTGCTTGCATATTTCAGGTGCGAGCACAATTTAAGTGAGAATGTTAGTGTGTTGCCCAGGGCTATGAGGTACTCGGTCCCGGGCCGTATATGTACGGGGATGCTGTTTCACGGTTGTATAATGGCCGATGCCCAGTTCCGTGACCCTGAGGATGCTTTTTAATGGGGAGTATATACAGGGAAATTGAAAGAGTTTGTATTGTGACGCCACTTGCGGGTTGCAGTTATGGTGATGGAACCGCCGCTCCACAGTCTATTACCTCTGGAGCTGATGGTGGCGGCAGCTGGGATGATAGGCCTTCAGCAAATAGGGCTGGGCCCCAGGGAATGAATGGAGGGTTCCGTTGCAGAAAGAAGGGAGACCACACGATGGGGATGCAGTGCAACTTCTGTTTACTCACTGTAAGGTGGAGCTGTGGCCCTGAGGACAGCTGGTTCAGACCCCTGGTCCCTTTTGTCCCAATGCCGGTGTGGTGACCTGGTAGTATCTTTCCACGGCACCTCTCTCGTGTTGGTGGGACCCTGTAGCCTTGAGCGTTTGTGGGTCCCTTACTGTCTTTTGGCATTCTCTCGTCCGTACGGCGGGCAGTGTGAACCCTGCAAGGTCGGTGTTCTGTTCCGGTCCCTGGCTCAATCTTTACTGCTGGTGCCCCTGGATTCTTGGGTCAGTGAGGTCCGGGAAGGTCCCCTCAATGTGCAGGTATTTGTCAGGTTGCCTGAAGCTGTCGCCTGACCTAGGGCCCTGTGCCCCGTCGGTGCTTTAGTTCCAGATGTACCTGGCTGTACAGTCCCTGGCAACCACTCTCCTTGCCCTCTGGGTCACCGCTACATGACCCCATCTGAAGACATGTTCGTCCCCTTCAACTGTCACTACCGGACTCCTCTGTCTGACTGTCTGTCTGTGTCTGTTTGTCCCCTCCCACCAGGCTGTTGGCTAGTGGGCTGGACTGGCTCCGCCTCTGGGTGGCCATCCATTGGGTCCTGGACTAGTCAGTCATCCCTAATGGGGAGTGGGAAACTGGGGATGTTATGTGTGTTGTTGGTTCTGGCACTGGGCTTCCAGGTTCCTGGGGGTAGGCACTGCATCTTCGTCAGGATGCAGTACCTAGTAGTGCCCTGAGAGGTTCAGGGGCGCTACATTAGTATGGGTTGACAAAAGTGTAAATAAAGAGAAAGTGTGGGGAGAAATGTGTGAGAAGATGTATGAGGGGAGAAAATTGTGAAAGGACAGCATGGTGGGGAGAGCAATGATAAAGCAATGTATATGAGGGGCAAAAAGTGTGAGGAGACAGTATAGGGAGAGAAATGTGAGTTTCAGTATGGGGGGAGAAAAGTGTATATATAATTTAAATAATGTTTGATGCACTAATGCTGAGTTAAAGTCCGAGCATAAATAAATATGTAAGGTAACCAGTGCAGATAAATATATACAAATGTATAGTACATAAAGTAAAGAAAGCAAAGAAACTGCAAACTAGTACAAGGAAATTAGTATGAATAAAATTAATCAAGTAACCAAGAGACATTTACTAATGTTTGGAGTACAAAAACAAAAAAAAAACAAATAAAAGCTAAGTGAGTACAGGGTCAATTTGTAAGTACAAACCCATGTACCAAGGATATGTAGCCCAACGCACGTTACGCTGAATGCTTTGACGAGGGAAAGTCAAACAGTGATACAATTTTATAGCCTTCATGCTGTTCCTGTATACTTTGTGATAAAGGATAACACACTATAAAGAAAAAGACATGGATCGCACATCCCAAAAATACAATGATGTAAAGCCTGTTAGGCAAAAAATGAAATAGAACATGAGGTTCTTTGTAACCATTCTGAGCAGATTGTATTAAGCAAACTGCCACGTCACGGCGAACCTCTTGAGTGGGTCCCTATTCTAAACCTTATAGTGCGGCAATGTGCACTAACCACTGCTGCAGCGACAAAGCGCCAGCAGGGCAGGTGACCTGGTGCCTCACAGCACCCATGCTGCAAGGTGAAGCCCCCGTGGCTCCAGGCCCCACCGCCCCACTGACACGACACCACCACAACAGCAGCCAGCACACAGTACCAGCACACAGTGCTGAGGAGCTGTACACTCACCTCTCACTGGCTTCCATATGTGAACTGGAAGCAAAAAAAGGCTGACCCCTCTTGCAGTCTCCTGCTGATTAAAATCACCTGTGCCAAATGGGGGGAGTGCAGATCCAAGCAAAAAGTAGAAGGGGATAGAATGTTGTATTACACACTATAAAGAAAAAGACATTTGGCACGGGTGATTTTAATCAGCAGGAGTTTGCAAGAGGGGTCAGCCTTTTTTTGCTCCCAGTTCACATATGGGAGCCAGTGGGAGGTGAGTGCGCAGCTCCTCTCACTGTGTGCTGGTACTGAGTGATGGTCGCTGTTGTGGTGTTTTCGTGTCAGTGGGGCGGTGGGGCCTGGAGCCATGGGGGCTTCGCTTCGCAGCATGGGCACTCTGAGGCACCAGGTCACCTGCCCTGCTGGCGCTTTATCGCTGTGGCAGTGATTAGTGCACAGTGCAGCGCTATAAGGTTTAGAATAGGGACCCACTCAAGAGGTTCGCCATGACGTGGCAGTGGGCTTAATACAATATGATCAGAATGGTAGCAAAGAAACTCATGTTCTATTTAATTTTTTGCCTAAAGGCTTTAGATCATTGTATTTTTTTGGGATGTGCGATCCATGTCTTTTTCTTTCTAGTGTGTTTGTGATAAAGGATAGTGAACTTACCCAGGCAAACTGGTGCTTCTCCCCAAACACCGTTCAAGCACCTCACAATTTTCTCTCCTTTGACAACATGATAACTTGGGCACTGATATTCCACAAATTCACCAGGTTCATAGCTAAATTTTCTAATTTCAATTCTGTCGCCAAACTGTATGGTGGGTGGTGGACCACATCGATTCCCGATTTCTGCAAAAGAATGACCGTTAAACAAATTATTTTGGTTTTCCATTTTCCATTTCTTTTCTATTTTTTCTTCATTGCTGCATAATTTAACACTAACATTTCATATAATAACAACACAAACTGATTTCAGTATTCTGACACTTGTGCATCTGTGCTGCATTTTAATCTCGACAGCACGTACCCTACACAGAGTCCCCTACTCTCCTGCATGTTCCCCTCTTTTTAGTCACTGATGAATGATTTCTCCCAATGCACTGTAATATGAAGACAGTCCTCAATAAGTTATTGGGGGACTGGGAGAGCACAGTCAGAACTACTTTTGCTATAAGGCGCAATGAGCATCTTGCTTCATGTGGTGGTCAGATGAGTTAATTCGATAAAACAGGTTTGCTCTGAAGACATAACATATCAAACAGGACACATAGACTGAATTGAAAGAATATGAGGGTCTGCTGATAAGTTTTTGTCTTTACCCAGAAAGAAACGAGATAGGATGATTAAACTTTACATTTATTCCACATACTCTCCACTGATGTCAACAGTCTTCTTACATTCCAAGTTCTGAAAGCCTAGCAAACAGAAGTATTTTGGTTGTACCTCAAACCAAGCATCTGCAGCAGCCATGTCATCACAAATGGTGTGAAATTTGGTACTCTTGAGCTGTTTCTTCAGGTTTAGAAATAGATGATAGTCGGAGGGAACTAGATTTGGTGAATAAGGTGGGTGGTCAACCAGTTGGGAGCCCAGCTCTGCCAGTTTTGCTGTGGTGGCTTGTGCTGTGTGAGCAGAGACCTTTTCTTCTAGGAACAAGATTCCTTTTGACAGCTTGTCATGATTTGGACTTCAGAGCTGCCTTCAATTGGTCAAAAAGTTCAATGTAATACCTTGCATTGATGGTGGAACCCTTTTCAAAGTAGTCCACTAGCAGCACACCCTCCTTATCCCAGAACACAGACGCCATCACCTTAGTTGCTGATTTTTGCGACCTGAACTTCTTTGGACGAGGAGAACCACTGTGCCTCCACTATTTTGACTGATTCTTGTTTTCAGGGTCATACAAATAAATCCAGGTCTCATCCATAGTGACCAGTTGATCCAGGAAGTTTTTATCAGTCCGGAAGCGCTGACAAATGGACCGGGAACTTTTCACTCACATGTTTCTCTGATCTGTTGTCAAACATTTGGGGACCCACATTGTAGATAGCTTTCTCATGTCCCAATGTTAATGGGGATAATGACACAAACATGTTCACGGGAAATCCCCATGATGTCTGCTGTTGCTTTAGCTAAAGTTCAGTATGAGGTAGTGCACAGCACCGACGATCTCCGGAACAACCACCACTCTCAGTCGTCCAGGACGTTCCTCATCATTAGTGCTGAAGTGGCCCGTTTTAAATTTAGCAACCCGGTTCTGAACTGAGGAATATGAACATTGATCTGCCAATGTCTGTGACATATCACCATAAATATCCTTTCCGGACTCTCTTTGCAGAAGCAAGAATTGTATCACTTCTCTGCTCTTAGTTGCTGTGAATATTGTAGTAGACTCCTCCATTTTCTTTTCCCACGTGCGTAGAACACTGCTGCCATAAGCAACAAACACAAAATTTTGAAAACATATTAGACCCATAAGGTTTTCATGTAATGTAACATTCATTACCATAGAAACAAAAAAAATTACAAAGCTATAGACTTATCAGCAGCCCCTCATACTCAATGTCAATGTCTGAATCTATAGCTACTGAATCTGCTATTACTAGATGTGAACGAATGGATCATAAAATCCTCACACATACAAGTGCATCTCAATAAATTACAATATCCTCAAAAAGTTAATTTCAGTAATTCAGTACAAAAAGTGAAACACATATATTATATAGAGTCATCACACACGGAGTGATCTATTTCTATAAATTAAATAGAGTCATTACATATAGTGGGATCTATTTCAAGTGTTTATTTCTGTTAATGTTAATGTTGATGATTATGGCTTACAGCCAATGAAAACTCAAAAGTCATTATCTCAGAAAATTAGAGTATTATAGTAGACCAACTGAAAATATAGTTTTAAACTCAGAAATGTTCGCGCCTACTGAAAAGTCTGTACAGTAAATGCACTCAATACTTGATCAGGGCTCCTTCTGCATGAATTACTGCATCAATGTGGCATGGCGTGGAGGCAATCAGCCTGTGGCACTGCTGAGGTGTTATGGAAACCCAGGTTGCTTTGATAGAAGCCTTCAGCTAATCTGCATTGTTGGGCCTGGTGTCTCTCATCTTCCACTTGACAATACTCTATAGATTCTCTATGGGGTTTAGGTCAACTGAGTTTGCTGGCCAATCAAGCACAGTGATACTGTAGGTAATAAACCAGGTATTCGTACTTTTGGCAGTGTGGACAGGTGCTAAGTCCGCTGGAAAATGAAATTTCCATCTCCAAAAGCTTGTTGGCAGAGGAAAGCATGAAGTGCTCTAAAATTTCCTCTTAGACAGCTGAGCTGACTTTCATCTTGATAACACACAGTGGACCTACACCAGCAGATGACATGGCTCCCCAAACCATCACGGATTGTGGAAACTTCACACCAGACCTCAAGCAGCTTTGATTGTGGCCTCTCCACTCTTCCTCCAGACTCTGGGACCGCGATTTCCAAATGAAACGCAAAATGTACTTTCATCTGAAAACAACACCGACCACTGAGAAGCAGTCCAGCTCTTTTTCCTCTTGGCCGTCCCAGGTAAGACGCTTCTTGCATTATCTATTGGTCATGAGTAGAGATGAGCGAACCGGTCGTGGTTCGGCTCGAGATTGGTTCGTCGAACGGAGGTCCCGTTCAAGTTCGGTTCGTCGAATGTTCGACGAACCGAGCTCGAACCGCATAGGAAACAATGGCAGGCATTCACAAACACATAAAAACACCTAGAAAACACCCTCAAAGGTGTCCAAAAGGTGACAAAAAACTCACAACACAACACAAACACATGGGAAAGTGACAAGGACATATACTCATGCAAAAACAAAAGAGCTGGACAAGGAAAAAGAGGAGGAGACACAGATATAGGCATGGCACGCCCTTCTAAAATCATGTAAAACACCGCAAGGTGACTCCAAGCAGAGTCTCCCTTTTTTCCAAAAATTGGGCCACACAGACACCCACCCCCTTCAGTGGCAGCACTTGTGCCCCAGTTGTACACTTCACAGGTACATTTGCATCAAGCACATTCAAAAATATGCCATCCTTAACCGTCCCCAGGATGACACCGGGGTAGGTAGCAAAGTCTTTCCTGATCCCAGCTCTGTTCATCTTGGCACCTTTTTAAAAACACTGTAAGCAAGGGTTACTCCAAGCGGAGTCTCCCTTTTTTCCAAAAAATGGGCCCCACACACACCCACCCCTTCAGTGGCAGCAGTTGTGCCCCAGTTGTACACTTCACAGCTAGATTTGCATCAAGCACATTCAAAAATACGCCATTCTTAACCGTCCACAGGATGACACCGGGGTAGGTAGCAAAGTCTTTCCTGATCCCAGCTCTGTTCATCTTGGCTCCTTTTTAAAAACACTGTAAGCAAGGGTTACTCCAAGCGGAGTCTCCCTTTTTTCCAAAAATTGGGCCCCACACACACCCACCCCTTCAGTGGCAGCAGTTGTACCCCAGTTGTACACTTCACAGCTAGATTTGCATCAAGCACATTCAAAAATACACCATTCTTAACCGTCCCCAGGATGACAACGGGGTAGGTAGATAAAGTCTTTGCTGAACCATGACTTGTTCATCTTGGATCATTTTTAAAAACAATGTAAGCAAGGGTTACTCCAAGCGGACTCTCCCTTTTTTTTAAAAAAACTGGCCACACAGACACCTTATCAGTGGCAGCACTTGTGCCCTAGTTGCAAACAGGATGTTTTGATTTGCATCAAGCACATTCCAAATCCACAAGCATTTACTCTCCCCAGGATGACACAGGGGTAGTAAATTCCTTGTGGATCCATGACTTGTTCATTTTGATGAACGTTAGTCTGTCCACATTGTCACTGGACAGACGCGTGCGCTTATCTGTCAGCACACACCCAGCAGCACTGAAGACACGTTCAGAGACAACGCTGGCAGCTGGACACGACAAAATCTCCAAGGCGTAAGTTGAGAGCTCTGGCCATTTTTCAAGATTTGAAGCCCAAAATGAGCAAGGCTCCATTTGCAAAGTCATGGCATCAATGTTCATTTGGAGATACTCCTGTATCATCCTCTCCAGCCGTTGACTATGTGTCAGACTTGTTGTCTCTGGTGGCCTTGCAAAGGACAGTCTAAAAAAATTATGAAAAGATTCCATAAAATTGCTGTTACCAGCACCAGATACGGTGCTACTGGTACGGGTAGACTGTTGAAGATGACGAGACCATCCTATGTTTGTCAAGTTACAACTGGGAGATTCACTTCCTGCACCTGCATGGTTGTTTGGTGGAAAAGCCGAGCTAAGATCGAGTAACAGCTTCTGCTGATACTCCTGCATACGTGCGTCCCTTTCTATGGCTGTAATTATGTCACAAAATTTGGACTTGTACCGGGGATCTAATAGTGTGGCAAGCCAGTAGTCATCATCACTTCTAATTTTGACAATACGAGGGTCATGTTGGAGGTAGTGCAGCAAGAAGGCGCTCATGTGTCTTGCGCAGCCATGTGGACCAAGTCCACGCTGTGTTTGTGGCATAGAGGTGCTAACCGTTCTTTCTTCCTCTGACATCTCCCTCCAACCTCTTTCAACTGAAATTTGACCAAGGTCTCCCTCATCCGCTGAGTCTTCCATGTCCATGGACAGTTCGTCATCCATTTCTTCATGTTCTCCTGCACCTTCCTCAACATTTCGCCTGCTACCATGCGCCCTTGTTGATCCCTGTCCCCCATAGTCCCATGCCTGCCGCGTTGGTGATTATGAACGTCTGGACCTTGGTGATGTTGTTGTCCCTTGCGCGTATGAATCCTCCTGTAGTTCCACCCCTTCCTGTTGTCCCACCCCCTGACTCCGAATAGTGTTTAGCGTGTGCTCCAGCATGTAAATGACTGGAATTGTCATGCTGATAATGGCATTGTCAGCGCTAAACATATTAGTCGCCATGTCGAAACTGTGCAGAAGGGTGCATAGGTCCTTGATCTGAGACCACTCCATCAGGGTGATCTGCCCCACCTCTGCATCTCGTTGGCCCAGGCTATACGTCTTGACGTATTGCCCCAGGGCTCTGCGGTGCTGCCACAGTCGCTGTAACATGTGGAGAGTCGAATTCCAGCGTGTCGCCATATCGCATTTCAGGCGATGAACCGGCAGGCCGAAAGACTTCTGGAGCGATGCAAGTCGCTCAGCTGCGGCGATTGAACGGCAGAAGTGAGCAGACAGTTTTCGTGCCCTGGTCAGAAGGCCATCTAGGCCGGGATAGTGTGTTAAAAATTGCTGGACAACAAGGTTCAACACGTGAGCCATACAAGGCACGTGGGTCACCTTGCCCAGGCGAAGGGCCGCACCCAGGTTTGCAGCATTGTCGCACACGGCCTTACCAGGCTGCAGGTTGAGTGGAGACAACCATTTATTAAACTCGGACCGCAGAGCTGACCACAACTCCTCAGCTGTGTGACTCTTATTCCCAAGACATGTCAAGCTAAAGACCGCCTGATGCCGTTGCGCTCTGCTGCCATCATAGTAATGAGGGGTGCGTGATTCCTTCTGCGCAGTGAGAACGCTGGTGGCGTGACCAGACAGGCTTGGGGCGGAGGTGGAGGACCCAGATGAGGTGGAGGAGGCAGAAGCAGTGGTGGAACTTGGACAGACAGAGGATTGACACACAAGTCGTGGGGACGGCAAGACTTGTGCAGCAGACCCTTCACCATCTATCACCATAGTTACTCAGTGCCCAGTCAGCGACATGTAACGTCCCTGTCCATGCTTACTGGTCCAAATATCGGTGGTGAAATGCACCCGTTGACACACAGAGTTTCTCAAGGAAGCGGTGATGTTGTGTACGACATGCAGGTGTAGTGCGGGCACACCTTTCTTAGAGAAGTAGTGGCGACTGGGCATCTGGTACTGGGGCACAGCGACAGACATAAGGTCTCTAAAATCCTGTGTGTCCACCAGGCGGAAAGGAAGCATTTCGGTAGCCAAGAGCTTACAGAGGGATAAAGTCAACCTCTTAGCTTTGTCATGGGTCACAGGAAATGGCCTTTTATTCGTCCACATCTGAGGGACAGAGATCTGGCTGCTGTGTGTAGATGGTGTTGAGTAGGGTGTCCCTGGAAAAATTCAGGTTTGTGAGGAAAGTGCAGGCGTAGACATGATGTTGCCTTCATCCAACGTTGGTGCTATCGATGTCTGAGAGAGCTGTACACACGCACTTGTTTCCCCTTCCAAACCAACTGACGACCTACCAAGCAAACTGCCTGTTGCGGTTACAGTGGTGGAAGTTGTGCGTGGAAAGCCAGGTGTGACAGCTGTCCCCACAGTCCTAGAAGATGAAGAGCGCGCGGATGCACTAGAAGGGGTAGGCGGTGGATGGTTCGCTACGCTAGGCCGCATTGCAGCACGGTGAGCTTCCCACCGGGACATATGATATCTATTCATGTGACGATTCATGGAAGAAGTTGTCAAACTGCTGAGGTTTTGACCTCTACTAACAGAATCATGACAAATTTTAAAGATCACATAATTTGAGCGATCTTTTGCTATGTCAAAAAAGGACCAGGCTAGGCAAGGCTTAGAGGGCATGCGACCTGTTGATCCACCCCGACTAGTGCTCAGAGGCAGAGTGGTGGCTGAGGATGCAGTTGTAGACGTGCTACCAGTACACCGACTCTGTCCAGGAAGGCGCAAGGTAACTTCGTCATCAGTTGCATCCTCCTTCACCACCTCTGTTGACCTCCTCGAGTGCCTGACTGTGGGTTGACAGTAGGTGAGATCTAGAACTTCATCATCAATTGTTGTGTTTGCACTCCCCTCACCCTCAGACCGAGCCTCTTCTTGCCCTGACCGAATATTTAAGTTGTCATCCCAATCTGGTATCTGCGTCTCATCGTCATCAGTATGTTCCTCATTGTCTATAACAACAGGTGTTACAGTTGGTGAAAAAGGGTCAACAATATGCTCAGAAACTTGGTCCTCACGGCCTGAATCAGAGTCACAAAGGTTCTGGGCATCACTGCAGACCATTTCCTGGTCTGTACTCACTGTAGCTTGGGAGCAGACCTCTGATTCCCAGGCTATAGTGTGACTGAACAGCTCTGCAGACTCAGCCATCTCAGTTCCACCATACTGTGCAGGGCGGATGGAGACTTCAGAGCTGGGAGAAAGCAAGTTTGATTGGGATGACAACTCAGAGGACTGGTGTTTTTTGGATGCAGTAGTTGAGGTGGCGGAGAGGGCACTTGTTGGACCACTTGAGATCCATTCAAGCATTTTCCTTTTTTGGCCATCATCTACCTTTGTTCCAGTTGTCCGTGTCCGTAAAAAAGGGAGCACATCGGATTCTCCACGGTAAGTAGTAGACATCTTACTTTTGCTGGAAGATGGTCTATCTTCAGCAGATGTTAATGGAGCTTTGCCACCTTCCCCACGGACAAACCCTTTTTTTCCTTTTCCAACACGCCTCTTACCCTTTCCACCAGCATCTGTCTATTTGCCACTCATTTTGATTGCGACAAGATTGTGCACTTAAAATGTGGTAGTAAAAATTGAGAGGTGGTGTAGATTGCAGCGGTGGTCTATCTTTATTAACAGCAGAATAAACAACAATAATTATCACTGACAATGCAACTACGGCCCTTAAACTGGCAGCAGTGTTTGCTAGTATAATGGCTTAGTAACAATGAGTTTGAGTGTGCAATGCAGGCAGAGGTGCTGCAAATATCTTTGCACTTGTGGGACGATACAGAAGTCCAACAGCCACTTTTAGGATGCCACTAAGTTCACTCAGTGTTTACTAGTATAATGGCTTAGTAACAATGAGTTTGAGTGTGCAATGCAGGCAGAAGTGCTGCAAATATCTTTGCACTTGTGGGACAATACAGAAGTCCAACAGCCACGTTTAGGATGCCACTAAGTTCACTCAGTGTTTGCTAGTATAATGGCTTAGTAACAATGAGTTTGAGTGTGCAATGCAGGCAGACGTGCTGCAAATATCTTTGCACTTGTGGGACGATACAGAAGTCCAACAGCCCCGTTTAGGATGCCACTAAGTTCACTCAGTGTTTGCTAGTATAATGGCTTAGTAACAATGAGTTTGAGTGTGCAATGCAGGCAGACATGCTGCAAATATCTTTGCACTTGTGGGACGATACAGAAGTCCAATAGCCACGTTTAGGATGCCACTAAGTTCACTCAGTGTTTGCTAGTATAATGGCTTAGTAACAATGAGTTTGAGTGTGCAGTGCAGGCAGAGGTGCTGCAAATATCTTTGCACTAGTGGGACTATACAGAAGTCCAACAGCCACGTTTAGGATGCCACTAAGTTCACTCAGTGTTTGCTAGTATAATGGCTTAGTAACAATGAGTTTGAGTGTGCAATGCAGGCAGAGGTGCTGCAAATATCTTTGCACTTGTGGGACGATACAGAAGTCCAACAGCCACGTTTAGGATGCCACTAAGTTCACTCAGTGTTTGCTAGTATAATGGCTTAGTAACAATGAGTTTGAGTGTGCAAAGGGCAGGAGGGTACAGTGGCAGGGTTGTGGGTCTCTGGGTAGAGGAAAGGAAGCCTGCCTTTCTATCCCTCCTAATGGGGAAATGCAGCGAGGAAATCCCTGACCTTAGCTACACAGACGCTGTCATCTTGTGTAGCTGTTAAACTCTGTTTACACGGACCTGTCACCTATGGCTCTGACCCTGCTGGTATGAGCCCTTAAAAAGGACTGATAGAAAGTGCTATCCCTATGCTGTACAGCGCTGTGTATGGAGCGCACACAGCAGTATCGGCGATAGGAGCTGCGCCAGTGATGACTGACACCAAGGACGCAGAAGGCAGATAATGGCGTGCTGGAGGAAAATGTCCTTTTTTATAATGCAGGGACATGTGACATGGACATCCTATCACACATGCCGTTGCTTCTCTGGCTAAAAGTCCACTTAGCTGTGTGTGTGTCTGGGATTGGCTGACATGCTGGCCCGCCCCACTACACGCGCGCGCTTAGGGAAGGAAGACAAGGAAAAAAAAAAAAAAATGGCGATCGCCATTATCCCTACAGCAGTGATCTGAAGGCGCTGTTCACGCACACTATACACTGAAATTTCATAATAGTGTGAGCCACAGAGTGACTTGCACTATTACAGCGGAAAGCCAGCTAGTAATTAGCTGGTCTTTTTGCTGCTAGAGCCGTTCTCGAATGTATCTAGAACTATCGAGCTTTAGCAAAAAGCTCGAGTTCTAGTTCTATCTAGAACAGCCCCCAAAATCACTCGAGCCACGAACTGGAGAACCTCGAACCACGAACTGCGCTCAACTCTAGTCATGAGTGACTTGATACAAGGAATGCGACAGTTGTAGCCCTTGTCCTGGATATGTCTGTGTGTGGTGGCTCTTGAAGCACTGACTCCAGCAGCAGTCCACTCATTGTGAATCTCCCTCAATTTTTTTAATGGCCTTTTCTTAACAATCCTATCAAGGCTGCAGTTATCCAGTTGCTTGTGCACCTTTTTCTACCACACTTTTTCCTTCCACTTAACTTGCTGTTAATATGCTTGGATACAGCACTCGGTGAACAGCCAGGTTCTTTAGCAATGACTTTTTGTGGTTTACCCTCCTTGTCGAGTGTGTCAATGACCGCTTTGTTGACATCTCTCAAGTCAGCAATCTTCCCCATGATTGTGTAGCCTACTGAGCCAGACTAAACACCCTGTCACACACAGAGATAAATCTGTGGCAGATCTGTGGTAGATCTGTGGTAGATCTGTGGTAGATCTGTGGTAGATCTGTGGTAGATCTGTGGTAGATCTGTGTTAGATCTGTGGTAGATCTGTTGTTGCAGTGAAATTGTGGACAATCAGTGCCAGGTTTGTGGCTGTGTACAAATGGAACAATATGTCCATGATTTCACTGCAACCACAGATCTGTCAAAGATTTATCTCTGTGTGTAACAGGGCCTTTAGGGACCATTTTAAATGCTTAGGAAGCCTTTGCAGGTGTTTTGTGGTAATTATTCTAATTTTCTGAGATAACTTTTGGGTTTAAATTGGCTGTCAGCCATAATCATCAACATTAACAGAAATAAACATTTGAAATAGATCACCCTGTGTGTAATGACTCTGTATAATATATGTGTTTCCCTTTTTGTATTGAATTACTGAAATAATTTAACTTTTTGAGGATATTCTAATTTATTGAGATGCACTTGTACACCAACTTTTATAGCACCTTTAATTTTTTTTCTACTTTGTATACTATAATAATACATATTATTCCAAAATTGTTGTGCTGGTTAAAAAGAATTTATCAATCTTGTATCCTGACAATAAATTGTCTGATATTCTTGATGTAAAATGTGTCACAGAAAATAATCTCAGAATCATTGAAGTGTTCCAGAGTTATTACCACACAAGCTGATGCTGATCAGATTTAAAAAATTGGAACTTGTCATTAAACTCAAAATTGTCTCAATCATTAAGAGGTTAAAATTAAACAATAAAAAGCAAAATTGAAATATACATAAATTAAAAAAAAAAGTAATTGTGAGATGGAGGGACTCAATCTCTCACTCCAGCTGCACCTTGGCAATGCGATCACAGGGTGCAGAAAGTAGTTATGTCTACTGGAGCTCAAATAATGACCTCCAGGTCTGACAAGTACAGCAGTAAACAGGGTCTATCAGGTGTTCAGAAACTGACAGGTCTAATACATTGCAATGCATAAGGGTATGTGCGCACGTTGCTTTTTACCTGCTTTTTACCTGCTTTTTTGCTGCTTTTTCTTCTGCGCTGTTTAATGGCAAAATGGTTGTGTTCTGCTTTTCAAGCAAAGTCTATGGGAATTTGGGTTTCTTGTCCGCACTATGCAGTTCAAACTGCAGCCTTTTTGTTGCAGAACTTTGGTCAAAAACTCAGCTTTGCAGTGCAAAACCCAAATGGCAAAAACAATTGACATGTCAATTGTTTTTGCCATTTGGGTTTTGCAGTGCAAAGCTGAGTTTTTGACCAAAGTTCTGCAACAAAAAGGCTGCAGTTTGAACTGCATAGTGCGGACAAGAAACCCAAATTCCCATAGACTTTGCTTGAAAAGCAGAACACAACCATTTTGCCATTAAACAGCGCAGAAGAAAAAGCAGCAAAAAAGCAGGTAAAAAGCAGGTAAAAAGCAGCAAAAAAGCAGGTAAAAAGCAGGTAAAAAGCAACGTGCGCACATACCCTAAGTCTTGCAGAGTATTTGGTAAGTGATCAGACAAATAAAGTCTATAGAGGGACTAAGTAAAGAATTAAAAAAATGTAAGTATAAAAAAACACAAAATAAAGATATACAATTTTAAAAAATATTACTCACATTTTTATGTAAAAACAAAAACAAAAAAGTACACATATTTCATATTGCCACATCTGGAATAACCTGATCTATAATACTATTCTATTAACCCCTTCATTACTCTGGAGGTACTTGTACGTCCAAGGCCATGTCTGTCTCTTAAGGCTATGTGCCCACGGGACAACGTACCCGCGGATTTTGCCACGGAAAACCTGCGGATTTATCTGGATTTTCTAGATAAAGGTTGACTCGCCCACCCCAGGGCTTTGGGACACCCGATTCCGGGCCGGAATAGTCCAGGGGTAGTCAGTGATGGCGGGGCCCGACTCCGTGACCCTGGCGGGGTCAACTAATATGGCTTCAGTGGTGGTGGGGATATATAATAAAGTTTTTAGGTTATTTGTGACGCTACCTGTGGTTTGCGGCTATTAAGCCGCCGCTGCTGTATGGGGCTTCCGGGGCTGGTGGAATGGCAGCTTGGATGGTCCTGCTCCCCACAGGTGGAGCGGTGCCCCGGGGCAACAGTTGGTGCTTGTAAGAGTCTATGAGGGTGTTGTAGATGGTGCAGTGCAGACGAAATAATGGAGGCAACACCAGGGGGTGCAGTTTCAAGATGTTTACTCACAGTTCCTGGGCTGCAGCACACTGGTGTCTTTGGACTGCTGGAACCCACTGTCAGGGACCTCCGCCGATCCCGGGTAGATCTGAGAATAAAAGCCGGTGCACCATTCTATTGTGTCCCTTTCTTTAGCGGTCTTCAAAGCCTTGCCTTTGCTGGATGAACCTGGCTCGGCCTCCACTATAGGTTCTGGACAAGAGGGCTTGCCTGGATGGTACTCTGCCCTCTTCCCAGGGGTTCTACGGTGGGATGTGGCCCTGGGCGCTGGCAACCACCCTGGGCCTCGGTGTTCACCTTTGGAAATGACTTCTCTTCCTCCAGTTTTAAGGGACCGTTCCCCGTGTGCAGCCTGATCCCTCCACCCGATGACTTGATGGAACAGGCCACAAGCTTGAAAGCTGTTCAGTGGCCCTGGATTCCCTTCTGTAGTTCTCTGCTGTGGTGTCACCTGGGCCTAGCTGGGCCCCAGGGTCTCCACCAGGAAGCGTCACTTTCTCTTGCTGTTCTCTGCTGAGGTAGCTACCTCCCTCTCTGTTTCACTCCTCCTTACTTCAACTCCTAACTTCAACTGACTAAACTTGACCTTCCTGTGTCTGCTCTACCCTCTGCTGGCTCCTCCCACCTACCCAGTTGCTAAGCCCCACCCTATGGGAGAAGGGATGGGTCTTATGGCCCCCCCAGCATGCAGCATGGGGGGTAGCTGCCACTAACCCCGGTCTCTGTGTGTGCCTAACAATGGGTGTAGTGCAAATTTGCCTGTGGACCGGCGTTTACCCCCTTCCTTAACCAGGATGGGACATCACACCTCTGGCTTAGGTGCAATGTCTCTGTGGCGACGGAAGCCTCAGGGGCGCTACACTCCCCCACAGCGAATCCCAGCACGTCCGCGGGCTGAAACAGATAACAGTGAAAAAACTGCAAAGTTTTTTATGTATGCATATAATACAATAACAATTTTAAAACTTTACATCCCTTTATGGGAGGTGCATTACTTGAACGTTGCAAAAATTAAAATAGTCTTTTGGGCACTCCCACCAGAATTCTGGCAGGGAGCACAACAGGTGCAACATATATACAGGGGAATATTGACCACTCATAGTCCAGTGGCCCAATTATCTTTTCAACTTTTTTACTTAGGGGCAAAAGGAAGAAACCAGCCACTAAGTCCAGTGGCCTGGTTAAACATGACATAACAGTGGACCACATTCCAGTCTAGTGGCCCAGTGACACATAAACAACAAAGGGGGTGACATCTTCGAAAAGAACGTAAGGGCAGGACATTAGGAATGGGTGTCATCTTCAAAAAGAACAATGGAGTGGGGAAATT
Organism: Anomaloglossus baeobatrachus; assembly: GCF_048569485.1. Classification (NCBI taxonomy): domain Eukaryota; kingdom Metazoa; phylum Chordata; class Amphibia; order Anura; family Aromobatidae; genus Anomaloglossus; species Anomaloglossus baeobatrachus. Next base: position 152,042,821 of record NC_134360.1, on the reverse strand, counting down.
CAGAGGAAAATCTTCAAGGACAGACAGGGGCTATATACAGTTCTGTATCTTCTTTTCTTTTTACATTTCAGTGCTAGAGTCCCGACGTGGCAGGGCCCTGGGCAGCAGGTAGTACATGGAGATCATGGTCTGCGTCTCCTGCGTAGTAGTTGTTGGCTTGTTGCAGGGTGCTGCGGCCTGTGCGCTGGCTGGAATGGGACTGCTGGTCGGCGTAGGGCTGCGGACTGGCGTGGGGCTGCTGGTTTGGTTGGGGCTGCTGGTTTGCAGAGGGTTGCCGGCGGTACGGCGCCATTCTGGCTCTTCTGGGGCTGTCTCCTCTCGCAGTATATGCACACCCAGGGCGTACCAGCCCCGGTCCCCCATCAGCCGGGTATACTCCACCAGGTCGCCAGGCTGGACGTTGTGCCCTGGGTGTCCTCTGGTCAGGTGCTTCTCGATGTCACGGCAGGCGGAAGACGAACACATCTTTGCCCAGGCCGGGCTCCCGGATGAAGCCCCAGCCCGCCGCCTGTCGGAAGTCAATCACTTGGCCCCTTCTCACTGGGCCCTGGGATCCTTTACGGGCCTACCGGATTCGAGCCTTGGAGGCCAGGTTAGACTCCTCCAGGGCCCTCAGCTTCGCCTCCCGGCGCTCCCGCTCATGCTGAAGCTGCTCAAGCTGTTTCGCACAGGCCATGTCGGCGGCCAGCGGGGTCGTGGTGGGGATGATTGGCAGGGGCAGTCTCGCGTCTTGGACCGGCGCGGCGTCCCAGTTCAACCCCGACGAGGACATTCCAGGTAAGCCAGTGGGAGGGCTCGGCAGGGGGCCCACTAGGTGCTCGGGGTCCGCGCTGCTCAGGGAATCATCCTCGCTGCCGGGGTCTGCTGCGCTCTCTATGGCCTCGGAGCTGTCAGCAGGGGTCTCCTGCAGGCCTGCAGGGGGGCTTGGCGGTGGCACCTCTCAGTTCCAGGGGCTTGGGCAGGTAGGGGCAACTTGCGGCTTACCTGGGTTCAGTACCGCGGCCTGCTCTCGGTGGCCCACGACCAAAGGTGCCGCCCGGTCCTCCTTGGCACTCGCTCGCCTTTCTTCATCCTCCACCCGCAGCTCCACCTCCTCTTGCAGGGAGCTCAACCTCCGGGTGAGGAGCTCCACTTCTCTTTAGAGGAAGGTCACCTCTGGGTCCATCTCCTTGGTCCCTGGGGTGCTTTGCTGCGGCTTCTCTGCCATGCTGCTTGCCTGGGGATTGCTCGCTGCAGAACTGCTCGAGTGCTCGACCACGCCACTCGGCTGCACCCTTTCCCCTGCTGAAGGCGGGGCCGGGGGCTGCACCAGCGCCTGGCGCCAGACTGGCACCCAGCCCACGGCCGGCATTACTCCGCCTATGATCCAGTACATTTTTGCTGTCTGCGGGTCTGGCATCTGGAATCACTCTGCCAGCCGTTCAGCTTCTTGTTATGCCATGTCACATCCTCCGCTCTACATAGCGGGCACTGCTTCGCGCTCTTTTTGCAAGACCAAGGGGGCGGGGCTTACTTTTGCGCCCTTCTCCAGGCACGCCCCTCTTCTTCCCGTGCTCAACGGTCTCAATGGCGGCAGTTTTCACACAAGTTAATCACAGTTTCTTCAGGCGCACAGTACCCGGTGGGACTGGGCATGAAATCCTGTTCACAGCACCAAGGTTGACTTGTCCACCCCAGGGCTATGGGACACCCGGTGCCGGTCCGGCCTAGTCCAGGGGTAGTCAGTGGTGGTGGGGCCCGACTCCGTGACCCTGGCGGGGTCAACTAATATGGCTTCAGTGGTGGTGGGGATATATAATAAAGTTTTTAGGTTACTCGTGACGCCACCTGTGGTTTGCGGCTGTTAAGCCGCCGCTGCTGTATGGGGCCTCCGGGGCTGGTGGAATGGCAGCTTGGATGGTCTTGCTCCCCACAGGTGGAGCGGTGCCCCAGGGCAACAGTTGGTGCTTGTAAGAGTCTATGAGGGTGTTGTAGATGGTGCAGTGCAGACGAAATAATGGAGACAACACCAGGGGGTGCAATTTCAAGATGTTTACTCACAGTTCCTGGGCTGCAGCACACTGGTGCCTTTGGACTGCTGGAACCCACTGTCAGGGACCTCCGCCGATCCCGGGTAGATCTGGGAATAAAAGCCGGTGCACCATTCTATTGTGTCCCTTTCTTTAGCTGTCTTCAAAGCCTTGCCTTTGCTGGATGAACCTGGCTCGGCCTCCACTATAGGTTCTGGACAAGAGGGCTTGCCTGGATGGTACTCTGCCCTCTTCCCAGGGGTTCTACGGTGGGATGTGGCCCTGGGCGCTTGCAACCACCCTGGGCCTTGGTGTTCACCTTTGGAAATGACTTCACTTCCTCCAGTTTTTAGGGAACATTCCCCGTGTGCAGCCTGATCCCTCCACCCGATGACTTGATGGAACAGGCCACAAGCTTGAAAGCTGTTCAGTGGCCCTGGAATCCCTTCTGTAGTTCTCTGCTGTGGTGTCACCTGGGCCTAGCTGGGCCCCAGGGTCTCCACCAGGAAGCGTCACTTTCTCTTGCTGTTCTCTGCTGATGTAGCTACCTCCTTCTCTCTGTTTCACTCCTCCTTACTTCAACTCCTAACTTCAACTGACTAAACTTGACCTTCCTGTGTCTGCTCTACCCTCTGCTGGCTCCTCCCACCTACCCAGTTGCTAAGCCCCACCCTATGGGAGAAGGGATGGGTCTTACGGCCCCCCCAGCATGCAGCATGGGGGGTAGCTGCCACTATCCCCAGTCCCTGTGTGTGCCTAACAATGGGTGTAGTGCAAATTTGCCTGTGGACCGGCGTTTACCCCCTTCCTTACCCAGGATGGGACATCACACCTCTGGCTGAGGTGCAATGTCTCTGTGGCGACGGAAGCCTCAGGGGCGCCACAAATCCAGAGGTTCTAGCAAGTACAGAAACTCCCCACATTATCCTATGGGATTTGCGGAGTGCTGTATCAATGGTGCGGTATGTGCGGCTGCGGAATATGCTGCGGATGTCCTGAAGCCGCACATAACTGCATGTCAATTATTCATGCGGAAACATCTGCGGAATTCTTGCTCCTCCACTATGGAGATACAGGGCGGGAATTCCGCAGGTAATCTGCAGGAAATCTGCACTGTTTCTGCAGGTTTACCACAATAACTCCACAGAAATACCGCAGCAATGGATGGCTGCGGATTCCGGGGAGCAACTGCGGTAAACCTGCGGACAAACCTGCGGAAAAGTCCGCCGGTACGTTGTCCCGTGGGTACATAGCCTCAATGTGGGCTCGTGCAGTGAGCTCGCATTTTTACCCACACATGTCGACCCACACAATCTAATCCGACACGTGCAGCTAAAAGGCACAGGTGGATAGTGATCTGACAGAGTGATCTAAAACGTGCCAGCGGAGAGTGTACCATTCCCGCCGCCATCGGCGACCTTGTGACTCGAACATGGTTTGCCAATGTCTTTACGGCTGAGGTCAGCTGATGATCCCTGTCACTGTCATCATGATTTGACTGCCGGCACTCACAGGAGATCAGCATTTCTGCTGTTCAGGGGATTATGAAGCATAGCTCTGAACAGCAGAAGCGATCGATCGGACAGTGCCAGTTTCAAATCCCCTAAGGAAACTAATCAATAAAAAGCGTATAAAAAAGTTTTAAAAAATGTGAAAAATAAAAAAAACACTCCCATTTTGCCCCCATTGAAAAAAAACACAAAAAAATACACATATTTTGTATTGCCATTTTCAGAAATGCCCAATCGCTCAAAATATAAAGTAAATTAACCTGATCGCTGGAGGGAATAATGAGAAAAAAAATCAAATTGTCAAAATTACAATTTTTTTTGGTCGCAACAATAAAATGTATTAAGATTGCACAGGATTTGCATACAAACATGATATAATTAAAAACAGAAGCTCAAGTTGCAAAAAATAAGCTGTTACTGAGCCCCAGATCCCGAAAAATGAGAACGCTACGGGTCACGGAAAATGGCAAAAAAAGGGCAATTTTTTTACTTTACTTTTTTTTTTTTTTTACAAATTTTTGATTATTTTTTCTACCACTTAAATAAAAATCAAACTATATATGTTTGGTATTTATTGACTCATACAGACCTGGGGAATCATATTGCCAGATCAGTTTTATCATATATTTAACATGAAAAAAATAAAAAAAACTGTTGTGGAATTGCACTTTTTTGCATTTTCACCACACTTAGAATTTTTTCCCCATTTTCTTGTACAATATGTGTCAGAATAAATGGTGTCTTTCAAAAGTACAACCCACACCATGTACCAATCAGATTAATTGATTTTATATTTTGATAGATAGTGCACTTCTGAATGCACTGATACCAAAAATGTGTATATTTTTTTAAAATTTTATTTACAATGGGGCAATATTTCTTAAAAGTTTTTTTACATTTTTTATTTATTTTACTATTCTCTCTAGTGGGCTTTATGGATCAGCAGTTTGATTTTTTTATTCATTTCTGTTGATTAGAGCTGCACAGCTCTGATCAGCAGGAATATAGCGTTCTGTCGTATCTCACAGGAAATTATAGCGACAGGGCTCATCCCATGACCCGTCGCTACCAAAGCAACCATCAGTTCTCCGAAATCCTGTCACAAGGCCTCCGATGGTGGTGGGGAACAGCGCGATCCTTGCTGCGGTCATTTAAATCACGCTGTCGCATTTTGACAGCACAATCTAATTGGCAAGCAGTTTGTTAGGCCTGTATTTCTGTTGTTCAAATCTGCAGACATTTGTGGGGATCACTGTCAGCTCACCACAGCAGCCGGTGGTGATTACCACAACATGACTGATGACGTACCAGTATGTCATCGGTCGTGAAGGGATTAACTAAACAACCAAAATGTACAAAAAATACATTTCTGATGTTTAAAATAACATCAACCACCCTTCTTTTTAATAACAGCGGTAAGCCTTCTGTCCATGGATTCTGTCAGTTTCTTAATCTGTTGATGATTAATTTTTGAGTCGCAGGAACCATAGCCTTCCAGACACTGTTCAGAGAGGTGGCATTAGTGATGTTGAGACAGCATCAATCTTCAATACCATCTAGATGCACAAATGCCAAATATGGGATGACTTATTTTTCCCAAACAGGATTCAAGTAAAAGAAGGATCCAATAATAATTATCCTGTTTTATTGTGACATCACAAATACAGAAACAGCATTTTGACCTCTATTAAAAATCCTTTTCTTTGTCTCAACTTGACCAAAACCCGTACTTATACTAGTGGTTGAAACGTTGCTGTTGTTTCTGTATTCTTTATGCTGCAATACAACAAGATTATCATCAGTGAAGCCGACTTAATTTATTTTTCAGAGAAGTGACTGTTTCCCGTCACAGTAAGTGTCAAATTTTAGAATGTCCCACAAGATTTCGATAGGGTTTAGGTCAGGTGAGGAAGTGGCTATGTCAATATTCTTTCATCTTTAAGGTCTACAGTGATTGGTGAAGTAGTAGAAACTTTGAAGCATGTGATGGAGCATTGTCCTGCATACAAATCATGGTTTTCTTGAAAGATGCTGACTTTCTCCTGTTCCAAGAGAGTGTATTCTAAAAACTGGCAGCAGGTTTGGGAGTTGACATTGAATCACCTTTCAACCCCAAAAGGTCTAACTTGTTCTTCTTTAATATTGCTTGCTGGCGTCTGTGTCGAAGTGGATGGCTGTTCCCGTTAGTTATCCAACCAATGGCCAATCCATCTTGTCCTTGAAGAGTCACTCTGAAAACAATTTTTTTAAAAGTTTTATGGATTGATGAGATATCCATAAAACTTTTGAAAAAATTGGTTTTCAGAAATTTCTACCCTCAGTTTTGGTGTTTGAACTTATGTAACTTTTCCAATGGTTGTCAGGTTTCAGCCTTTTTTTACCTCAGCCATATCTCTGCGCAGTACACATCTTCTAGGTTCTGCAGGAAGGCTGCAGTTCTGGAATATGACAGCACTGGAGGACAATGGGTTCATGGAAGCTTCATGTTTGATTATTCTAAAATCTTTTACAGTTAATGTGCAACATTTTTTCTTCAGTAAAAGACTGATGGAACATCCTACCTGTGAACAGGTGCAAACTAAACAAGAAACATAGTAAGATGTTACAAGCTCATAACAACGCAAAGAGAGGAAGGGCACCACCCAGTGGGATCTACTGCTATACAAAACACAGTATAAAATATTTACAAGAAAAAGGTATACCAAAAAAGGGATCACTACAATGTCAAAAGTTTAGAATGTCAAATTATACTTTATTACAGAAAAGAAGAACAAACCACATATCTCCACACTGGAGTGGGGCACATATAGAAACATGGTTAAAAACACTTAAAAAGCCGATGGCATTATATACCCAGCACGCCAGGAACCAATATAAATACAGCATACATATGCAATGTGAAATACCTCTCCTACCACCAGAATACAAAAAAGAAGAATAAAAATTTATACAATCAAATAATATAGATGTTGTATCTATTTCTGCAACGTAGTCAGTCAGGTCTAGCAAAGATAGAATAGATGAAGTATGGCGATGACTAGCCTTCCACTGTTAGATATAATCCAAATCCAAGCAGTATAACACAATAAATGTGGAAAAGATTAACTGATATACCACACAATACTATGCAAATACTTTTTTTACACAGATACAATACAATGGATAGTAAATTGTGCCTAGCAAGAACACCACATATAATAGTATAAGCTAGTAAAGAGCAACAATGATAGTCACAGTTGATTAATCTAGGACATATAGTACATAGTCAGGATCTTAAGCTCCTGAGTGACCACCTGCCTGCATGATTCTAGCTAACTTGATGCTATCTCACCATAACACAACCATTACAGATCGCATACAGAGGGCAGTATCCCTACTCAGAGTTTGGAGAAGCCAGATCCATACTCACTGCTATACAGATAAATAAAGTCATATGACTGAGGTGATAAGGAGAGAGAGAGGTTCCTAGCGTGGCAACGCAAAGCATTGTTGCTCTTTACTAGCTTATACTATTATATGTGGTGTTCTTGCTAGGCACAATTTACTATCCATTGTATTGTATCTGTGTAAAAAAAGTATTTGCATAGTATTGTGTGGTATATCAGTTAATCTTTTCCACATTTATTGTGTTATACTGCTTGGATTTGGATTATATCTAACAGTGGAAGGCTAGTCATCGCCATACTTCATCTATTCTATCTTTGCTAGACCTGACTGACTACGTTGCAGAAATAGATACAACATCTATATTATTTGATTGTATAAATTTTTATTCTTCTTTTTTGTATTCTGGTGGTAGGAGAGGTTTTTCACATTGCATATGTATGCTGTATTTATATTGGTTCCTGGCGTGCTGGGTATATAATGCCATCGGCTTTTTAAGTGTTTTTAACCATGTTTCTATATGTGCCCCACTCCAGTGTGGAGATATGTGGTTTGTTCTTCTTTTCTGTAATAAAGTATAATTTGACATTCTAAACGTTTGACATTGTGGTGATCCCTTTTTTGGTATACCTTTTTCTCCTAAATATTTTATGTTACGAGCTCATGCCTTCTGATTGAGCACTCAGCTTTAGTAGGAGATTTTAATTCTCCATTTGCAGGTTCCTGTCTGCCCATAAATTGTAGGTTTTTAATCCATAGAGAGGCATTAGTTTTATAGATACCCAAGAAAAAGAGGTTGCCTTGCCGTTGGCTGTTGGGCTCACAGAAAACTAGCCAGTTTTGTGTGCTAAGTATCTCAATCTTTATATGTTTTTCATAGCAGTAATGAATGTCGATATTCCCATATTAATTGTTCAAGCACTACAGAGTGCAACTGTCTCTATTTTGTTTCATGTTCAGTTTCACCTGTTCACATTACAAAGTTAGGAAGTGCCTTCAGTCTTTTTCTTAGATAACTGGTTTATGCCTTCCTATTGAGCATACCTGCTCTTCAACCTCAGTCAATTTTAATTCGCCATTTGCAGGTTACTCTCTGCTCTTAATTTGTAGGATTTTTTAACCCAAAGAGAGGCATTAATTTGATAGGGACTCACCAAAACAAGGTCACCTTGCCATTGGCTGTTGGGCTCACATAAAACTGGCCATTTTTGTGGTGTACAAAATATCTCAATTTTTACATGTTTTCATAGCAGTAATGCATGTCTATATTCCCATATTAATTGTTCCACATATCTTAGCATTACATAGTGCAACTGTTTCCTTTTTGCAACCCTGTTAACTATTTGCAAGAAAACATTTGATGGTTATGTGATCATGATCCAATATCTTAGCAATTTCAATAGTGCTGCATTCATCTATAGAACGTTCAACAAATTTTGACTTATCAGGTCAGTTAATTCTTTTTTTTTTTATCTTGTTTTCCTGAGTAAAACCAGCTGTCTAATAATTCTGTACAGCTTGAGGCCCCCTTCACACGCACGTGTCTCCGTTATGTGCTAGGCCCATGGCCGCATGTACCGGAGACACGGGCACACATAAACCCATTAAAATCAATCGGTTTATGTGCATGCACGTGTGCAGCCATTGGCCCATGCCTCCGTGTGGAGCAGACATGAGCCCGTGTGCTCCACACGGATGCATGTCCGTTTTTCTCCGGCAGCACGGGTGTCACGCACCCCCGCACACGTACCACACGTACTGTCTCTGCCGCTGCTGTCACTTTCTGCCGACCGCCGCTCATTATGCTCATTTAATATTCACTTCACTGCGGTGGAAGCGGCAGCAGCGGGGAGTCGGCAGGGCTGGAGATTGAAGATCAGCACCAGGGACAGCGATGCCAGGGAAAGGTGAGTTGAAAGTTCTCGCTCTCTGTGTGTTATCACGGATAACACACGGACAACACACGTAGTGCCATAAACACGGAACAAGGAGGGAAAAACGCACCTTTCACACGTCCGTGAAACATGTGCGTGATTTTCACGGACGTGTGAAGGGGGCCTGATAAAGAGTATTTATATTCTAAAGTGGGCTCTACACGCTACGAGATCGCTACAGCGATCTCGTTGGGGTCACAGAATTTGTGACGCACATCCGGTCACTGTAGCGATCTCGTTGTGTGTGACACCTATGAGTGATTTTGCATCGTTGCTAAAACGTGCAAAATCACTCATCAGTGACATGGGGGTCCATTCTCAAATATCGTTGCTGCAGCAGTAACGAAGTTGTTCCTCATTCCTGCGGCAGCACACATCGCTCCGTGTGACACCGCAGGAACGAGGAACCTCTCCTTACCTGCCCTCTGCCCACAATGCGGAAGGAAGGAGGTGGGCGGGATGTTCGTCCCGCTCATCTCCGCCCCTCCGCTTCTATTGGGCGGCGGTTCAGTGACGCAGCTGTGATGTCGCTGTGACGCTGAATGAACCGCCCCCTTAGAAAGGAGGCGTTTCGCCGGTCACAGCGATGTCGCAGGGAAGGTAAGTAGTGTGACGGGTCTGGGCGATGTTGTGCGCCACGGGCAGCGATTTGCACATGTCACACAACCGATGGGGGCGGGTACCCACGCTAGTGATATCGGTCACGATATCGCAGCGTGTAAAGCGGCCTTTAGGCTACACCCATCCTCAGTACACAAATACACATCCCCTGAGATGCTTAATCGAATAAGTATTCAATTTTGTAGAGCTTTTAGTTGGAAAATATGTATGAAAATTTAATGGTCAAAATACTCCATTGTCAAATAATTGTTTGCACTGTGTAGTAGACGTTTTTAGCCCATGTATATTTTCCAGAAATTTGTGCTTAACGGATGTTACAAATTTAAAATATTCAACAATATACAATTTCAGCTCTCAATATGTCATTGTAGTTATGGATGAGCGGACCTGGACTGTAAAAGTCCAAATCTGCATGGTTTCAAAGATACCTGGGTGCAGGACCCGTACCCGGAATTCTGGCTATTTGATCTGAATCTGGCACTCGAGAAATTAAAAAAAATAAATAAAGGAAAAATAAAGAAAATAAGAATGAAGCAAGCGCTTCATACTTACTGAGGCTCTACCATGGCTGTAAACCGCTCTTGTAGCCTCTACTTCACTTACTGTGCTGCTCATCATTGCTAATCACATATGCACTACTTTCCCTGCTGTCCCCTCCCACCGGCCGGCCTGGCATCTGTGATTGGTTGCAGTCAGACGTGACCCCAGCCTGTGTGACAAAGTCTACCTCTAACCAGTCATTCCAGCTCACTCATTCTCTCCCTGGAGCTCACAGCGAGCAGTCATGCTCCATGGCCACTCACTGTGACTGAGATGTAGCAGAGCTGGAATCACTACGGGACCTTGTGTGGATTACTTTGCACCTTCAGGGGTGTTTATGGGGTTAATAAAGTGGTGAAAGAGGGTGTTTTTTGTATTTTTTTTTTTTTTTGGTGTCTGTGTTCATTTACTTTCACTTACAGATTAGTGATGGGGGTTTCATAGACACCTGCCATCACTAATCTAGGGCTAAGTAGCAGCTGTGGGCTGTTATTAATCCCTTATTACCCCGATTATCACTGCACCAGGGCAATTGGAAGAGTCGGATAAAGCGCCAGACTTGTCATATCTAATGGATGCTACAATCCTGGGCAGCTGCAGGTTGCTATTTTTAGGCTGGGGGAGCGGCCAATAACCATGGCCCACCCAAATCTGAGAATACCAGCCCCCAGCTGTTGGGCTTTATCTTGGCTAACTGCAACCAATTACAGGCACTGGTGGGCGAGGAAAGCAGTGCATATTCAATGAAAGTTAATTAGCTGCTCCAGAAGTGAATGCACGACCTGGAAGCAGCTTGCCGCCATGACAGATCCTTGGTGAGTACACGGCGTGCACTCCTATCTCCCCATCCCTACGACCAACATTTTTAATCTCCAATTTCTGATCCACATAGGCTTATATAGGGGCTGGATTCCTGATTGGAACCGAATTTAAAAAAAAATGATAACAGGGACCCTCCGGCCCCAGTTTTCTGAGAGTCCGATCATCTCTAATTGTAATATATAATGTTGGTAATGTGTGTACGCAGTGTCTAATATTGTGAAAAATATAGGGGTAAATAATAAAAAAATCATAGATGTTTTGAAGAAATTTTGAATAAATTCTTTATGCACAAGTACAGTATTTTTCGCGGCAGGTGTTGACTGGTATGTCATGTATTTTCTTATCCTTCATCTCCATAATTTTATGGGCTTTGGCTTTTTGTGAGTTTCTTTTACTGTGTTCACTTTGTGGTATGAATGACATCTACCTTCTGCATATTATTACGATTACTATAGTATAAAATCTATATACAATCATGGTCGAGCTACAATTGTTGAAAAATATCAACAATCTCAATGTTACAAGTTTATCTCCAGAGATCTCGATGGGCTTTTGTTCACATTGCGCAACACAATCCATAAGTTTACAATCCATGGCTCTGTAGCTAAACATGGACGGCAGAGAAAAATTGATGAAAAGAGTTACAACGGAAGATAGTCTGGATGGTGCGTAAGATGCCCAAATTAAGTTCCAAAGAAATTAAAGCTGTCCTGCAGGCTCAGGGTGCATCAGTGTCAGCACAAACTATCCATTGACATTTGAATGAAATGAAACGCGATGGCAGGAGACTCAGGAGGACCCTACTACTGACACAGAGACATAATAAAGCTACATTGCAGTTTGCCAAAATGTATGTGAGTAAACCAAAATCCTTAAAGGAAAGCATCTTGTGGACAGATGAGACCAACATAGAGCTTTTTGGTCTGAAGATTACCAAAGCATATTGGGTTGCAATGTAGTGCCCAGTGTCAGAAAGCTGGCAGAAAGCATCCTACGTCATCCATCAGGACAATTGTTGGAAACAAAAAGCTGGAGAGTTCTGAAGTGGCCAGCAATAAGTCCTGATCTAAATTGCATTAAAGACTTTTGAAGAGATCTTAAAACTACTGTTGGGAGAAGGCACCTTCAAAAATGAGAGACCTGGAGCAGTTTGCAAAATAAGAGTGGTCCAAAATTCCAGTTAAGAAATTGTAAGAAGCTTGTAGATGGTTATAGGAAGTGATTGATTGCAGTTATTTATTATAAACGGCGTGCAGCTAAATATTAAGTTGAGAGTTCCAACAAATTTGTCAGACCCATTTTGGGAGTTCTGTGTGAAATTATGTCCAATTTGCATTTTTTTCTCTGTTATTTTGTCTTGTTTTAATACATGCAATGGAAATAAACATATACAGCACAATATGTGTAACTGCAATCGTTTTCTGGGAGAAATGCTTTGTTTTCTGGAACAATTTCAAGGGTGCCAACTGCCAACACTTTCGGCTATAACTGTAGTCTTCTTTTACACTTTGCTACTTTTGCACAATTACAATTATTTTTACTTTGCCATATTATGAAAGCCATACATTTTTACTTTTCTTTTGAGAGATTTGTGTAAGGTCTTAATTTTTTATTTTTTGGGGAGATCATTACTGGTTTAATTATTACCATTTGTCACCTTCTAGATTCTAAATAGGTAAATATATAAAATTAAAATCTATGTGTTTTTTGTTTTATTAGACCAAAAAATGTTTAGTTTCCTAAAAGAGTATACAATAATAATAATAGCAATTTAACACAGTTTACCTAAAACTCTTAGGAGTCATGAAAATTAATTAATGATAAAATAAACCAATAATGCAATCATAATACCGTAGAAGTTAAGCTTACTAAAATCAAACTCTAGCTGAAAATGTGGATGGAACCCGGCTGGTGGCTACCACCCTTATTAGTCCAATCTTAAACTCTTGTCCATGAAGAGATTCTCAAGTAGAGTTGAGCGCGGTTCGTGGTTCTACAGTTCGCGGTTAGAGTGATTTTGGGGGGTGGTCTAGATAGAACTAGAACTCGAGCTTTTTGCTAAAAGTTCGTTAGCTCGAGTTACGTTCGAGAACGGTTCTATCAGCCAAAAGCCAAGCTAATTAGTAGCTGGCTTTTCGCTGTAATAGTGTAAGTCACTCTGTGACTCACACTATTATGAAATTTCAGCGTATAGTGTGCGGGGACTGGGCGTTCAGATCACTGCTGCTGGGATAATGGCGATCGCCATTTTTTTTTTCCTTCCCTAAGCGCGCGCGTGTAGTGGGGTGGGCCAGCATGTCAGCCAATCACAGACACACACACAGCTAAGTGGACTTTTTGCCAGACAAGCAAGAGCATGTGTCATAGGCTGTCCATGTCACATGTCCCTGCATTATAAAAATGGGTATCTGCCCGTCTGGACGCCATTATCTGCCTTTTGCATCTGGGTGTCAGTCACCGCTGGTGCAGCTCCTGTCGCCGATCCTGTTGTGTACGCTCTACACACAGCGCTATACAGAATAGGGATAGAAGTTTCTTTCAGCCCTTTTAAGGGCTAATTACAGCAGGCTCAGAGCCATGGGTGACAGTCATGTCCGTGGAAACAGTTTTTAACAGCTACAGATAACAGCGTCTGTGTAGCTAAGCTCAGGGACTTCCTCGCTGCATTTCACCATTAGGAGGGATAGAAAGTGAAGCTTCCTTTCCTCTACACTGACCCACAACCTGGCCACTGTACCCTCCTGACCTTTTTAGGAAAGCCATTTTAATTGCAGAGTGCTCCCAGTTAGTGGCATCCTAAAAGTGGCTGCTGGACTTCATTAGTGTCCCACTGGTGGCAAGCAATTTGCAGCACCTCTGCATTGCACCCTGAAGCTCATTGCTACTAAGCCATTATAATAGCAAACACTGAGGAAACTTAGTGGCATCCAAAAAGTGGCTGTTGGACTTCATTAGTGTCACACTGGTGCCAAGCAATTTACAGCACCTCTGCATTGCACCCTCAAGCTCATTGTTACTAAGCCATTATAATAGCAAACACTGAGGAAACTTAGTGGCATCCAAAAAGTGGCTGTTGGACTTCATTAGTGTCCCACTGGTGCCAAGCTATTTGCAGCACCTCTGCATTGCACCCTGAAGCATATTGTTACTAAGCCATTAAAATAGCAAACACTGAGGAAACTTAGTGGCATCCAAAAAGTGGCTGTTGGACTTCATTAGTGTCCCACTGGTGCCAAGCAATTTACAACACCTCTGCATTGCACCCCGAAGCTCATTTTTACTAAGCCATTGGAATAGCTAACACTGAGGAAACTTAGTGGCATCCAAAAAGTGGCTGTTGGACTTCATTAGTGTCCCACTGGTGCAAAGCAATTTGCAGCACCTCTGCATTGCACCCTGAAGCTCATTGTTACTAAGCCATTATAATAGCAAACAATGAGGAAACTTAGTGGCATCCAAAAAGTGGCAGTTGGACTTCATTAGTGTCCCACTGGTGCAAAGCAATTTGCAGCACCTCTGCATTGCACCCTCAAGCTCATTGTTACTAAGCCATTATAATAGCAAACACTGAGGAAAGTTAGTGGCATCCTAAAAGTGGCTGTTGGACTTCATTAGTGTCCCACTGGTGCCAAGCTATTTGCAGCACCTCTGCATTGCACTGTCAAACTCATTTTTACTAAGCTATTAGAATAGCTAACTATGCTGCCAGTTTAAGGGCCATAGTTGCATTGTCGGGGATACTTATTGTTGTTTATTCTGCTGTCAATAAAGGTAGACCACCACTGCAATCTACACCACCTCTCAATTTTTACTAACACATTTTAAGTGCACAATCTTGTCGCAATCAAAATGAGTGGCAAAATGACAGATGCTGGAGGAAAGGGGAACAGGCATGTTGGAAAAGGAAAAAAAGGGTTTGTCTGTGGGGAAGGTGGCAAAGCTCCATTAACATCTGCTGAAGATAGGCCATCTTCCAGCAAAAGTAAGATGTCTACTACTTACCGTGGACAATCCGATGTGCTCCCTTTTTTACGGACACGAACAACTGGAACAAAGGTAGATGATGGCCAAAAAAAGAAAATGCTTGAATGGATCTCAAGTGGTCCAACAAGTGCCCTCTCCGCCACCTCAACTACCGCATCCAAAAAACACCAGTCCTCTGAGTTGTCATCCCAATCACACTTCCTTTCTCCCAGCTCTCAAGTCTCCATCCGCCCTGCACAGTATGGTGGAACAGAGATGGCTGAGTCTGCAGAGCTGTTCAGTCACACTATAGCCTGGGAATCAGATGTGTGCTACCAAGCTACAGTGAGTACAGACCAGGAAATGGTCTGCAGTGATGCACAGAACCTTTGTGACTCAGATTCAGGCCGTGAGGACCAAGTTTCTGAGCATAATGTTGACCCTTATTCACAAACTGTAATACCTGTTGTTATAGACAATGAGGAACATACTGATGACGATGAGACGCAGATACCAGATTGGGGTGACAACTTAAAAATTCGGTCAGGGCAGGAAGAGGCTCGGTCTGAGGGTGAGGGGAGTGCAAACACAACAATTGATGAGGAAGTTCTAGATCCCACCTACTGTCAACCCACAGTTAGGCACTCAAGGAGGTCAACAGAGGCGGTGGAGGAGGATGCAACTGACGACGAAGTTACCTTGCGCCTTCCTGGACAGAGGAGGAGTACTGGTAGCACGTCTACAACTGCATCCTCAGCCACCACTCTGCCTCTGAGCAGTAGTCGGGGTGGCTCAGCAGGTCGCATGCCCTCTAAGCCTTGCCTAGCCTGGTCCTTTTTTGACCTTGCAAAGGATCGCCCAAATCATGTGATCTGTAAAATTTGTCGTGAATCTGTTAGTAGAGGCAAAAACCTCAGCAGTTTGACAACTTTTTCCATGAATCGTCACATGACTAAATATCATATTTCCCAGTGGAAAGCTCACCGTGCTGCAATGCGGCCTAGCGGAGCGGACCATCCACCGCCTGCCCCTTCCAGTGCATCCGTGCGCTCTTCATCTTCTAGGACTGTGGGGACAGCTGTCACACCTGGTTTTCCAAGCACAACTTCCACCACTGTAACCGCAACAGGCAGTTTGCTTGGTAGGTCATCAGTTGGTTTGGAAGGGGAAACAAGTGCGTGTGTACAGCTCTCTCAGACATCGATAGCACCAACGTTGGATGAAGGCAACATCATGTCTACGCCTGCACTTTCCTCACAAACCTGCATTTTTCCAGGGACACCATACTCACCACCGTCTACACACAGCAGCCAGATCTCTGTCCCTCAGATGTGGACAAATAAAAGGCCATTTCCTGCGAACCATGACAAAGCTAAGAGGTTGATTTTATCCCTCTGTAAGCTCTTGGCTACCAAAATGCTGCCTTTCCGCCTGGTGGACACACAGGATTTTAGAGACCTTATATGTGTTGCTGTGCCCCAGTACCAGATGCCCAGTTGCCACTACTTCTCTAAGAAAGGTGTGCCTGCGCTACACCAGTATGTCGCACACAACATCACCGCTTCCTTGAGAAACTCTGTGTGTGAACGGGTGCATTTCACCACCGATACTTGGACCAGTAAGCATGGACAGGGACGTTACATGTCGCTGACTGGGCACTGGGTAACTATGGTGATAGATGGTGAAGGGTCTGCTTCACAAGTCTTGCCATCCCCCCGACGTGTGTGTCAATCCTCTGTCTGTCCAAGTTCCTCCACTGCTTCTGCCTCCTCAACCTCGTCTGGGTCTTCCACCTCCGCCCCAAGCCTGCCTGGTCAGGCCACCAGCGTTGTAACTGCGCAAAAGGAATCACGCACCCGTCATTACTATGCTGGCAGCAGAGCACAACGGTATTAGGTGGTCTTTATATTGAAAGTCTTGGAAATAAGATAAAAAAATTGTTTTAAAGAACAGAGAGTCCTCAGTGGTTGATACCTTTTAATGGCTAACTGAAAAGATGGTAATAATTGCAAGCTTTTGAGACTACTCAGGTCTCTTCATCAGGCATGGTATAACACAAAATCTGAAGAGTCACATTTTTATACACAACA
The DNA here is from genome assembly GCF_048569485.1 of Anomaloglossus baeobatrachus. Lineage (NCBI taxonomy): Eukaryota > Metazoa > Chordata > Amphibia > Anura > Aromobatidae > Anomaloglossus > Anomaloglossus baeobatrachus. The sequence goes on along the minus strand of NC_134360.1, from coordinate 152,025,947 downwards.
GGACTTAGAATAGTGCAGTAAAAAAAAAAAGCAAGTTATATAAAACAGAACTATCACTATGGCAGGGGGGCAAACTGTTGTGGCCATAAATTTTGCTGCAGTTCAGTGTGAAAGTTTTATTGTCCTCTGATAAGTGTCTGGTCCAGGGCTGTGATACGCTCGGATGGTCAGAGGAGCACATCTTTTAACTGAGGACTCTCTGTTCTTTTAAACAATTTCTCTTTTCAGTTAGCCATTAAAAGGTATCAACCACTGAGGACTCTCTGTTCTTTTGAACAATTTTAGTTAAAAGATGGAACTACAGGAGGATTCATATGCGCAAGAGACAACAACATCAGTTAGGTCCAGACGTTCATCATCACCAAGGCGGCAGGCATGGGACCATGGGGGACAGGGATCAACAATGGCGCATGGTAGCAGGTGAAATGTTGAGGAAGGTGCAGGAGAACATGAAGAAATGGAGGACAAACTGTCCATGGACATGGAAGACTCAGCGGATGAGGGAGACCTTGGTCAAATTTCAGTTGAAAAAGGTTGGGGGGAAATGTCAGAGGAAGAAAGAACGGTTAGCACCTCTATGCCACAAACACAGTGTGGACTTGGTCCGCATGGCTGCGCAAGACACATGAGCGCCTTCTTGCTGCACTACCTCCAACATGACCCTCGTATTGTCAAAATTAGAAGTGATGATGACTACTGGCTTGCCACACTATTAGATCCCCGGTACAAGTCCAAATTTTGTGACATAATTCCAGCCATAGAAAGGGAAGCACGTATGCATGAGTATCAGCAAAAGCTGTTACTCGATCTTAACTCGGCTTTTCCACCAAACACCCATGGTGCACGGAGTGAATCTCCCAATTGTAACGTGACAAACATGGGACGGTCTCGTCATCTTCAACAGTCTACCCGTACCAGCAGCACCGTATCTGGTGCTGGTAACAGCAATTTTATTGAATCGTTTCATAATTTTTTAGACCATCCTTTGCAAGACCACCAGAGACAACAAGTCTGACACATAGTCAACAGCTGGAGAGGATGATACAGGAGTATCTCCAAATGAACATCTTTGCCATGACTTTGCAAATGGAGCCTTGCTCATTTTGGGCTTCAAATCTTGAAAAATGGCCAGAGCTCTCCACTTATGCTTTGGAGATCTAGTCGTGTCCAGCTGCCAGCATTGTCTCTGAATGTGTCTTCAGTGCTGCTGGGAGTGTGCTGACAGATAAGCGCACGCTTCTGTCCAGTGACAATGTGCACAGACTAACGTTCATCGAAATGAACAAGTCATGGATCCACAAGGAATTTACAACCCCTGTGTCATCCTGGGGAGAGTAAATGCTTGTGGATTTGGAATGTGCTTAAAGCAAATCTACCTGTGAAGTGTACAACTGGGGCACAAGTGCTGCCACTGAAGGGGTGGGTGTCTGTGTGGCCCAATTTTTGGAAAAAAGGGAGACTCCCCTTGGAGTAACCCTTGCTTACAGTGTTTCTAAAAATGATCCAAGATGAACAGATCTGGGATCAGGAAAAACTTTGCTACCTACCCCGGTGTCATCCTGGGTACAGTTAAGGATGGCGTATTTTTGAATGTGCTTGATGCAAATCTACCTGTGAAGTGTACAACTGGGGCACAAGTGCTGCCACTGAAGGGGTGGGTGTCTGTGTGGCCCAATTTTAGGAAAAAAGGGAGACTCCGCTTGGAGTAACCCTTGCTGTGTTTTTTAAAAGGAGCCAAGATGAACAAGTCATGGTTCAGCAAAACTTTGCTACCTACCCCGGTGTCATCCTGGGGACGGTTAAGGATGGCGTATTTTTGAATGTGCTTGATGCAAATCTACCTGTGAAGTGTACAACTGGGGCACAAGTGCTGCCACTGAAGGGGTGGGTGTCTGTGTGGCCCAATTTTTGGAAAAAAGGGAGACTCCCCTTGGAGTAACCCTTGCTTACAGTGTTTCTAAAAATGATCCAAGATGAACAGGTTTGGGATCAAGAAAAACTTTGCTACCTACCCCGGTGTCATCCTGGGGACGGTTAAGGATGGCGTATTTTTGAATGTGCTTGATGCAAATCTACCTGTGAGGTGTACAACTGGGGCACAAGTGCTGCCACTGAAGGGGTCGGTGTTTGTGTGGCCCAATTTTTTGAAAAAAGGGAGACTCCGCTTTGAGTCACCTTATGGTGTTTTCCATGATTTTAGAAGGGCATGCCATGCCTATATCTGTATCTCCTCCTCTTTTTCTCATCCTTCTGTTTAGTTTTCGCATGAGTATTTGTCCTTGTCACTTTCCCATGTGTTTGTGTTGTGTTGTGAGTTGTTTGTCACCTTTTGAACACCTTTGACGGTGTTTTCTAGGTGTTTTTATGTGTTTATGATTTCCTCCCATTGTTTCCTATGGGTTTGAGTGGTTCGCCGAACCAAACTAGAACCAGACCTCGGTTCGGCGAACCAAGCTCGAGCCGAACCGCGACCGGTTCGCTCATCTCTATTCTCAAGGTTTGTGATTGGCGGTTCAGGTTAAAATTGCTAGAGGCAATTCTCAATGGATAAGTACATAAATAGATAAATAGACTGTGCTGTGCCTCAGGTAATAAAGTATAGTGTTAAAAAACAGTCTTTTAAAACTATCCATATACGCCTGCTCCGCATGCTGAGGTTGTTAGAGACAATAGAGAACGTGCCCTCTCGAGTGTAAGAGGCTTGCCTGCACTCATGATTTATCGGTCAGCCAAGCCCACATCAGAGTGTAGCGGGGATAAAGGAATAAAGCAATACACTGAGCACATGTGAAGCTGAAATGAATGGTTTTATGTGTTAAAGATTTGTAAAAACAGATAGATAGATAGATAGATAGATAGATAGAAAAATAGTAGATAGATAACAGATACATAGTTACATAGCTTGTACAGCTATTTAGCCAAATAAATAATTAAATGATAAAAATGATTTAGGGTCACCCCTATTTTTGATTACCAGTGCAGCCCTCAGGGCTGCAACTCTCTGCTGTCCACTTTACCTTGGCTGGTTATCAAAAGTAAAGGGGACCCTATGACATTTTTATAATTATTTATTTAAATAATGGGAAGGGCCACAGAACCATGGACTTTCCCAGCCTGAGAATATCAGTCCCCAGCTGTCTGATTTACCTTGGCTGCTTATAAAAATGAGGGGGACCTCACATCATTTGTTTTAACTATATAGATCCCAGGAGCAACCGGAGAGTCAGAAATGCATCCAGGAATCTTTCCCATGCTGTTCCCATTACATTTGAGCATGGTTTCCATCCAATTCAGCAATTTTCTGTCCCCCAGGCCCCCTTGTTAAGGTCTTCTGGAAAAATGCTAATTTTCCTTTAATTTGTTTTATACTCGGTACCCGAGTCAAGCCCATCCAATCATCTGACTTGCTCAATTCGAGTAATGTGCACTATACAGTATATATATATATATATATATATATATATATATATACTGTGTGTATATATATATATATATATATATATATATATATACACATACACACATATACATATATACACACACATACATACACAAGGAAAACCAGTTTTTCAGCATATTTTTTATGCTGAAAAGGTCCGCCCCCCCTCAGCTTATGCTCGAGTAAGGGTCCTACAAAAAATTATTCTCACCTGTTTTCCATTCACATGGTGTCCTCTTACCTGCTTCTAGCAGACCGCAGGCACATAGAATCTTTGGTGATGGTGGCTAGTGTCGTCAGCGCTTTACTTCACTTGAATGATTATACTTTCCACAATCATCCAGGGATCTATGTGCCTGCGGTCTGCGAGAAGCAGGTAAGAGGATACCGTGGGAACGGAGAAAAGGTAAGAATAATTTTTTTGTGTGTGTGGGTGTATGTGAACAACAGCATAATAGGGGACAAGAAGGGGACCGGAAGGAGGACATTACTAAAGGATGGAAACATTACTACAGGGGACACAATATGGTCACATTACTACAAAAGACAATATAGGCACATTACTACAGGGAACTATATGGGCACACTACAGGGCACAATATGGGCACATTGCTACAGGGCACAATATGGGTACATTACTAAAGGGCACAATATGGGCACATTACTAAAGGGCACAATATGGGCACATTACTACAGAGGACAATAGGGGCACATTACTACAGGGTACAATATGGGCCAATTACTAAAGAGGACAATATGGGCACATTACTACAGAGGTCAATAGGGGCACATTACTACAGGGCACAATATGGGCACAATACTACAGACGACAATATGGGCACCTTACTACAGGACACATTATGGGCACATTACTAAAATGGACAAAATGGGCACATATAATGTAATAATATGCCCATCCTTGTGCCCTTCCTATAGTAATGTGCCCCATCCTTGTGCCCATCTTGTAATAATGTGCCCATCCTGTAGTATTGTGCTCATCCTTCTGCTCATCCTGTAGCAATATCCCCTTTCCTGATTCTCTTTTTGTAGCAATGCTCCATCCTGTAGATTTGTCCCATATTGTGCCATTGTTCACATACACGAAAAAAGACAATTTCTTCTCACTTGTCCTCCATTCCTTCGGTGTCCTGTTTCCTGCTTCTTGTAGCCCACAGCTACTTGATGATTGCGGCTGGTGCAGGGGGCTGCAGCTGATAGAGCTTTATATCAAATAATTGATTTTTGGGTGCTGTGCAGGGACGAGCTCTGTATAAAGCTACTTCAATAATCAGCTGCTGGCCTCTGATTGGTTGGTGGCTGATCATTGGCATAGCTGTATAGAGAGCTTGTATCTGCACAGCGCCTGGAAATTTGTCATCTAAAATAAAGCATTGACTGCATGGGCCTCAGCACAGGCAGCAATAATCAAGGGACCCATGAGCCTGTGGGCCGCAAGAGGAATAAGGGGCCACATGTGGCCTGCGTCTGCGTCTTTAAGACCACTGCACTATGGAATGTGTGGGAGGGTAAGGGGAACCGCGGGCGGGAACTCCGACGCACTGTACCTGCTACATTAAACAGCAGGGAGGCAACATGACGATGGCTGTGATGCCCATCAACAAAGGCAGGGCATAAGCTCCTGCCCCTGTCAACATGACACCACAGGAAGTAGCAAAATCACAGTAAGAGCAGGGGCGAGGGGCTGACAGCAGGGCAGGTAGATAGTTGCTATCTACCTACATGACCCTATGTACCCCAGTAGTGAAATAAAAAAATATGCAAAATAAGCTGGATAACACTTTTAAGTAAAAGTACTCCTTTTATTGCAAATAGACTTGCAACATAGACATTTTGAAACAGCCCCTAAAAATCCCTGAAATTATGAGTTTTTTGGGATTAAAATTAGCTGCTATGTGCTAGCATTTCTTTTTATTGTTGGAGCAGGTAATCCCAGGATGGATTAGGAGAATTGCAGGATGTTTTAAATGGGATCATTCAGTAACCTGGACTAATGTTCTTGAAGAATCTTCCATATGACATCCTTCAATATGACATCTTATTAGGTCCGGACTTATTTTGAATTAGATCTGATTGTTTCAGATCCATGGTGTTCGAAAGACCACTTTTGAGTAATTTTGATGAATATTTACATTTATAAAATGTGTTTTTATTATTTGAGCTAGAGAAATGAAATAATCATCAAGACTGCAATTTTTTCTAATTCTTTCAAATTGGTTTTGCGGGATATTTGTCAGCCAATCTCCACTTTTGAAATTATGTAACAATTTGAATACATTTTTTTTAAAAAAAGGTTTTTGATAAAATACAGTCACCCTGATTTAAAATGGTAAGATCAAAAAAATCAATATATATTTCACTGACAGTTGGAGAAAAGGGAAGACACCAGTCATTGGAAAAAATATGACACAGGAAAGAACCAGCATTATTTTCAGAGTTGTCACAAATGAAGAATAAGTCATCAATATATCTTTTATAGCATGCAATATATATTTGTTAAAAATAGAATTATAAATCTAAAAAGTTTCAAAAATGGACATGAAAAGATTTGTATGCATTGTTTCAATTTTTGAGCCCATGGCGGTACCGAGTTTTTGATGATAGGTTTAAACCATAAAAGTAAAAAAAATATGCTGAATCTGACAGTATTCTCAAAGCTTCTCTGACATAATCATTGTAATTTTGGTTAACTAGTCCACCCCCTTTTTTGGCGAATCTGATGACAATATTGACATTTTCTCATAATAATTTAGAGCTTTTTGTTTAGTGGGATTCAGACTTTTTGTGCCTTTAAAGGGAGTGGTGTAAAAAAAATTAAACTCTTGTGGACCATATCATTGAATGTACGGTATTTAAATGATGTCCATTACGGTAAAAATTGGATTTTTGCTTGACATTAGCATGTTAAAAAGGATCTGATGAAGGAGTAGAGGAAATATTTTTTCTGACCATTAGTGTGTAGTACCACTTTAATGCTAGTTTCCAGATATGGGTCTGGAGATCCATAAAGAGATCTAAATCCCTTGATTTGTATGTAGGGCAAAAGGATAGACCTTTAGAAAGTATAGAAAAATCATTGGTTAAGTATGAACAGAAAATGCTAGTGAGGTTATTTACTTCTATATAGTTTTTCCTTTTTCGTTGTTCTTTGATGCTTGCTCTACTTCCTCTGTGTGATTATTTCTTTTATTGCTTTTGGTGCCAAATAGTTTGTGATCATACCCTTTTGGGGATTGCGGTAAACAAAAGGAATAGATGGCAGTTCACAAATGGAGTTATCTGTAGTGATTATAATCTTCTAGGGAGATAGGGATGAAATGGGTTGCAGGGTGGCAGTGGGAGGATATTAATATGTGAAGAAATCCAAGAGATCAATGGATTCTTTTGTCTCATTAAGCGCTAGCACAGTTTGTGTTTGGGGTGATATTAAGGAAACAGAAAAATCTTGCATGACTTCTGCCATGAAATTGGACAACAGAATTATTTCTTTTCTAATTTTTTCTATTTTTTTTTCATGTTTTTCAGGTGTTTTTGTGTCTCATGGAATGATGAAGAATCAGTCTTCTTAACCATGGAAATTGGTTCAGAGAGCTTTTTAGAGAGATTTTCAGGGGACGTGTATTCAGATGAATTTTGGTCAAAGAAATGGCTTTAGAAAGACCATGATCAGGTTTAGATGAGGATGCATGTATAGAACAAAGGGATTTATTTTATACATTTATCTTTGAAACGTGTAGAATAAAATAGCTATCTAGAATTCTTTCTGATGTTTTTCTTTATATGGTAGCACAGTGTTAACCCTTTTTTCTCCACTGAAGGGGGTGTGAGGTTTGCTGACGTTTTGATGTGTTTTGTCATTTTGCTTTAATCTGTTTTTTCTTCATTGGCCATCTTGCTTCCTGTTCTGTTGCCCTCACATTTACCCTCAGTCAATATGGATTCCTCAGTTTCTATGTTCCCGCCCTATTCCCTGCCAATTACCTGCTTAAGCCATCTCAGCTGATGGACCAGTGCTTCTGAATCCTGTTTGCAGTTTGCCTGTAACCTGATCTACTGAAGTCTTTGGAAGAACTACTTTTGTGCCATCCTCTGTTTTGGATCCCTGGAACTCGTGTCCACACAGGAACCTTTCTGCTCTGCCATGGACGTTTACAAGTACAGTAAGAGAGACTGAGTTATACTTTGACACTTCTGCTGAACTTTGAGGATCCATTCCTGCTTAATTTGTTCCCAGCCTCTGCACCCTGCAACTGTTTAACCCTTCATGTTTTGTGCACTTACTTGTATGAAGTAATACAAGAACTGTTTAGCGAACCTGTGTCTCTGTGTTTCCCTTCTAACCTTGCACTAGACTCTATACAAACAGTATTTAACACCTTACAGGGGGGTGAATAGTTTTTAGAGTTGATCGAGTACCTAACTATTCGTACTCACTATACCCATAATGAGTACTGTCTAATACTCGCGTATTCATTCCGAATAGCATGTGCAATGCAAGTTAATGGGGAAAAACTCGCAAAGTAACGAGTAACCTGAATTCTGCACTATTCACTACTCACATGAATAGTACGGCATTCAGGTTACTCGTTACTTTGAGAGTTTTTCCCCATTGACTTGCATTGCACACGCTATTCGGAATAAATACGCGAGTAATAGACAGTACTCGTTATGATTATAGCGAGTACGAACAGTTAGATACTCCCTCAACTCTAATAGTTTTGCAAGTCACTGGAATTAAATGAGTCAGTACAACATTTGACATATATTTTATAAAATAACTATATAAATATATCTCAGAGCAAAAACTTGCCATAGCACTCTGGAGGTTGTTCCCATTTTCCTTCCGTACAACGGATTTTTGCGGAGCCGTACATCCGATATCCTCTGGTACAATTCATGGTAACTTCATCTTTGCTGTAATAAGTCTCCTTTAGATCTATGATTTCAGCATTTCTGGGATTATGCGCAAGAGGACATTTCTGTCTTTTTTCTATAAGAAAATAAAAAGAATTTATTAATAAGTAATGACGTTTAATAATATCAGACTACGATCCCACTAAATATTTCACCCTGTTGAAATGTTTTATCAGGTTAAAAAATAACATCAGATGCTTATAAGAACAACAGCATTTTTTAAAATAAATCTGTTGTATTATTTTAGAATTGGATCATTTTTTCCTGTAACTTACTCTTATTTTGACCAGTATTGTATAAATAGAAGAATCCATCAGTATCAACGTCAAAAGGACAGAAGGTTGAAGCAGTCTGTTTGTCTGATAATTTCAAGAAAAGTATTCTAATGAAAAGATGGCAAACAGAGGCCAAAAGACTCTTAACTCCTTCCCGAAAATGGATGCATTGGTACTTCCACTGTCATGTCCGTGTCTATGATGGGGCTCTTACAGCAGCTTTGAAGGTGTGCAGTCCAGGGATATTTAGTTCCAGTGATCCAAATAATTGTAAGATGGTGATGGGTTTACATATCAGTTGGGTCCTTTCTGAGGACAACTGTGCCTGCCATGATGGCGCTCCTGTGAATCATACCTCTGCATAATACACTCTCTATATATACCAATATACCACTTATCTATATTATCCTCTTTTGACCTTTCACAGCTGGCTTACTCTCCTACAAATGAAAATGGAAATACATTGGACCTGGTCGTCTCCAGTCTTTGCTCAGTATGATTTTACTAATTCTCCTCTTCCACTCTCTAACAACTACTTTTTACTACTGTGTCAAATTTGTCACTCCATTGGGGACACCTCTAAGTTCCATATACAGTATATAGAAATCTACATTTCATCAATACCAAGCAACTTAAGCATATAGAGTCATCATTGGCCCCAATATCCTTCCTCTTGTTCTGAATTGCCATTTATACACTACTAGAAGGTGGCCCGATTCTACGCATCGGGTATTCTAGAATTTACGTATTGTGTAGTTCATGTATGATTTTTGTTATATATATATATATATATATATATATATATATATATATATAGAGATGTTGTTGTGTGTAGTTACCAAGTGTTTGTGTAGGCGCTGTACATGTTCTGGGTGTTGTCTGGGTGTGGCGGGGGGTGAGAGCGGTGTTGTATGTGTGTTGCCTGTGTTGCGTTGTTTGTGGAGCGCTGTGTGTCTGTAGCGTTGTGTGTGTGTGTGTTGCGCGGTTTGTGTGTGTGTGGTGTGTTTTGGGGGGAGGTATGTTTTGTGCAATGTGTGTGTTGTGCGGTATGTGCGTATATTTGTGTGTGCCGCGGTGTTTGTGTGTTGGGTGTTGTGTGTGTGCAGCGTTGTCTGTATGTGTGGGTGTCTGTGTAGGGCAGTTGTTTGTGGTTCCCAGTGTGTGTGTGTGTGTGTGGTGTGTTGTGCAGTGCGCGCGTGTGTGTGTGTGTGTATCAGCCTCTCTTCTCTCAGCCTACCTCTCCCAGCCTCCCTCCTCCCAGCCTCCCTCAGCATCAGCCTCCCTCTCCCAGCCTCCCCAAGCATCAGCCTCCACCAGCATCAGCCTCTCTCCTTCCAGCCTCCCCCAGCATCAGCCTCCGCCAGCATCAGCCTCTCTTCTTCCAGCCTCCTCCAGCATCAGCCTCCCTCTCCCAGCCTTCCCCAGGATCAGCCTCTCTCCTCCCAGCCTCCGTCCTCCCAGCCTTTCCCAGCATCAGCTTTCCCCTCCCAGCCTCCCTCAGCATCAGCCTTCCCCAGCATCAGCCTCTCTCCTCCCAGCCTCAGCCTCTCTCCTTCCAGCCTCCCCCAGCATCAGCCTCTCTCCTCCCAGCCTCAGCCTCTCTCCTTCCAGCCTCCCCCAGCATCAGCCTCTCTCCTTCCAGCTTCCCTCAGCATCAGCCTCCCCTTCCCAGCCTTCCCCAGGATCAGCCTCTCTCCTCCCAGCCTCCTTCCTCCCAGCCTCCCCCTCCCAGCCTCCCTCAGCATCAGCCTTCCGCTCCCAGTCTCCCCCAGCATCAGCCTCCCCATGCATCAGCCTCTCTCCTTCCAGCCTCCCCCAGCATCAGCCTCCCCTTCCCAGCCTTCCCCAGGATCAGCCTCTCTCCTCCCAGCCTCCTTCCTCCCAGCCTCCCCCTCCCAGCCTCCCTCAGCATCAGCCTTCCGCTCCCAGTCTCCCCCAGCATCAGCCTCCCCAAGCATCAGCCTCCACCAGCATCAGCCTCTCTCCTTCCAGCCTCCCCCAGCATCAGCCTCTCTCCTTCCAGCCTCCCTCAGCATCAGCCTCTCGTTCCCAGCCTTCCCCAGGATCATCCTCTCTCCTCCCAGCCTCCTTCCTCCCAGCCTCCCTCAGCATCAGCCTTCCCCTCCCAGTCTCCCCCAGCATCAGCCTCCCCAAGCATCAGCCTCCACCAGCATTAGCCTCCACCAGCATTAGCCTCTCTCCTTCCAGCCTCCCCCAGCATCAGCCTCAGCCTCTCTCCTTCCAGCCTCCCCCAGCATCAGCCTCTCTCCTTCCAGCTTCCCTCAGCATCAGCCTCCCCTTCCCAGCCTTCCCCAGGATCAGCCTCTCTCCTCCCAGCCTCCTTCCTCCCAGCCTCCCCCTCCCAGCCTCCCTCAGCATCAGCCTTCCGCTCCCAGTCTCCCCCAGCATCAGCCTCCCCATGCATCAGCCTCTCTCCTTCCAGCCTCCCCCAGCATCAGCCTCCCCTTCCCAGCCTTCCCCAGGATCAGCCTCTCTCCTCCCAGCCTCCTTCCTCCCAGCCTCCCCCTCCCAGCCTCCCTCAGCATCAGCCTTCCGCTCCCAGTCTCCCCCAGCATCAGCCTCCCCAAGCATCAGCCTCCACCAGCATCAGCCTCTCTCCTTCCAGCCTCCCCCAGCATCAGCCTCTCTCCTTCCAGCCTCCCTCAGCATCAGCCTCTCGTTCCCAGCCTTCCCCAGGATCATCCTCTCTCCTCCCAGCCTCCTTCCTCCCAGCCTCCCTCAGCATCAGCCTTCCCCTCCCAGTCTCCCCCAGCATCAGCCTCCCCAAGCATCAGCCTCCACCAGCATTAGCCTCCACCAGCATTAGCCTCTCTCCTTCCAGCCTCCCCCAGCATCAGCCTCCCCAAGCATCAGCCTCCACCAGCATCAGCCTCCCTCGTCCCAGCCTCCCCCTCCCAGCCTCCCCCAGCATCAGCCTCTCTCCTCCCAGCCTTCCCCATGATCAGCCTCTCTGCTCCCAGCCTCCTCCAGCACGCCGTGCTCCTCTGCCGACACTCACACACCCGATCGCATCCACTCACACACACCCGATCGCATCCACTCACACACACCCGATCGCATCCACTCACACACACCCGATCGCATCCACTCACACACACCCGATCGCATCCACTCACACACACCCGATCGCATCCACTCACACACACAGACACTGACGATATCGCACATACGCGCTTATACTCACAACATCCGGAGGTATCACATGCTTCTGGCCATGTGATCCTCCCGCAGGTCCTGGAAGCTAACAGCACAGTACCGCCGCCGAGAAGCAAGCGATATCCCAGGATGTTGTGAGTATGTGGATGCGATGTGATGTGTGAGGTGTGTGTGAGTGTGATCTGATTTGTGTGTATGTGTGTGCTGTTATGTGTGTGTGCTGTTATGTGTCTGTATTTTCCGCCGCTGCAGGACCTTGATGTGTGGATGCGATGTGATGTGTGTGTGATGTGTGTGTGAGTGTGAGCCGGTGTACACTGGTAACTATGATACACATCGGGTAACTAAGGGACCTTAGTTACCCGATGTTTATAATGGTTACCAGCTTTCACGGCCTCCGTCAAGATCCCAGCATCGCAAGGTTATGTCTGGCGCTGCCGGGATCCTGACGGAGCCGGTGTAGAAGCAAGTGATATCCCAGCATGTTGTGATGTGGGAGGTGTGTGTGAGAGTGAGTGTGAGAGTGAGTGTGATCTGATGTGTGTGTGTACTCACCTGGGAGTCGCGGCTCCGTGTCAGTTGGGCCAGAGCGAGCGTGCATTGCGTGAGGGGGGCGGGGCCTGCAGAGAGCCGGGGAGAGAGGCCAATCCGTGTGGGGGGGCGGGGCCATGGCGAGCCCAGCGGCCAATCAGCTTTATGTCACCGAAGGACACAATTTCGGAGCATGACAGACAGACAGACAGACAGACAGACAGAATAAGGCAATTATATATATAGATAATAACACAATGGAAAGTGTCCTGATTATTTTCCATAAAATCACTGTGTCATATCTTCACTGTTTCATGAAAAGATATACGGTAATAAAAAAAATTACAAAAATGTTAGGGGTGTGATCACTTTTGTGATATAATGTCTTTATATACATATAAACTGCACAGTACAACTTCTGTTGTCCTGTATGCTGTGTAATTTTCAGTATCTGTATTATTCTGTATATGTACACTACATAGTACTATGTTTCCTCTCCTGTTGTCCGAGAGGCAATTTTGGTCTTTGGGAGGATAATTTTTGGCTTATTATTTTCTATAGTTCTTTAAGCAAATACAGTAAATCACAAAAGTAACTACCGTACGTGTCACGCTCCCCGGGTCCCGACGTCGTTCCTCACTCACCGCTCCGGTCCCCGGGTCCCCTGCCTCCAGCCACACGTCCTCATCGGCATCGCTCCCTGCTCTGGCCTCCGGCACCCGGGCGTCGCGCATGTGCATTAGGGCACGCGCGCGGTCACTGACCTCCTCTTAAAGGCCCTGCACTCCCTAACAGGATATTGCATCAGTCATGGTCAGGTATATTAGGAGCTTCCTGCCTGGAGGGCGTCGCCTGTTCGTCGAGTTCTGCAAGCTAGAAGTCCAGGTCCCTTGTGCCTTACTCGTACTAAAACTTTGTCACTTCTGTAGAGCCTGCTCTGCCTCCGTAACCGGTCCCTGAATCCAGTATTGCCAAGAGGTTCTCCAGTGTCCGTCGGCGGGGAATCCAACCACCGTTTCGGCAGCCTGTGCCTTTCTGGTATCTCCGACTTCACCCAGCTGCCTTCCCGTCACACCCAGCTAACCCGGATCCCGCCTGAGCTTCCTAAACGGCACCCGTACTGGACTCCCGTAATTGTCTCCGAGGACTCTGTGGCTCCAAAGACTCCGTTTTACCCTTTCCATGTGGGACGCTACCCCGGTTCTGCTAGTACTCCGGCTACCGTGTACCTAGGCCCTCTGGTGGGGTGACTGGACAGTCCCTGTATAGGGGTTAGCTCCAGGTTGCTTCACTGGGGGAGTCCGGTACACGGCCCAGAGGATCCACCATCACCCAGACCTAACAGAACGAACAGGCCATGGATCCCGCCGAAGCACTAGCATCCCAACTGGCCGGATTGCAGCAGGAGCTGGTACGTCAGCGAGAGACCCAATCCCGTATGTTGGCCTTCATGACGTCAGTGGACACCCGCCTGAACACACTGCAATCCACAGCCACATCCCTGTCCACTTCCGCCACATCCACGGCTCCCATAGGGACATCTTCTGTGACCTCGCAACTGAGACTAGCCTCTCCGCCTCGGTATGCCGGGGACCCCAAGAACTTCCATGGGTTCTTGAACCAGTGCTCCCTGCACTTCAAACTGCTCCCACATCTCTTCGCTTCCGACCAAGCTAACGTAGCCTCCGTCATGTCTCATCTGGAGGGTGAAGCACTGGCATGGATGAACCCCTTGTGGGAGAGGGAAGATCCAGTAACCACCAACATCCAGGACTTCCTGCACACTTTCCGCACCACGTTCGATGAACCCGGGCGTGCCTCTTCGTCCGCCTCATCCCTCCTCAGGCTACGCCAAAGGACTTTGACAGTTGGTCAGTATGCCATCCGGTTCCGCACGCTGGCATCTGAGTTGGGGTGGAACAATGAAGCCTTGACTGCCGCCTTCTGGGAGGGGCTTACCGGTCGTATCAAGGACGAGCTGGCCGGCCGAAACGTCCCCTCCACCTTGGACGCCCTGATCGCCCTCGCAACCCGGATAGACCTCCGCTTTCAAGAAAGGTCTAAGGAAATGTCCCGCGAGCGGCGCCCTGTAAGGCACTCCGCTTCTCCACAGAAGTCTATCCTCTCCTCATCCGGGCTCTCTGGCTCCTCCATCCATGAGCCCATGGAGTCCATGCAAGTGGACCGGCTACGGTCCTCCGAGCAGCGTCGAGCGGAACGAACCGCCAAGGGTCTCTGCTTCTATTGTGGAGAAGGCGCACACCAGGTGCGTGCCTGCCCAGAGAAACCGGGAAACTCCAAAGCCTAGGGTTGGTAGGAGAGGCCACCCTAGGTACTGGGAAGCTCTCTGACCCAGTGACATGGACTGTACAGGTGACAACAGGAGAAACCCGCTTCACGGCAGAGGCATATCTCGACTCCGGGGCAGCAGGTAACTTCATCCACCAGGCCACAGTGGACAAGTACCAGTTACCTGTCACCCCGCTGCAGACACCGCTTGTGATAGCCTCTGTGGATGGGGAACCCCTCTTTGACCCCGTCCTGTTCGTCACTAAACCTGTGAAACTGCATACCGGTGCGCTACACACCGAAGAAAGCGCCTTCTATGTCCTGCCACGCATGTCTCATCCGCTTCTGCTGGGTTTACCCTGGTTACGGGTACATGAACCTACAGTCAGCTGGCGTACTGGAGAAATCATCCGCTGGGGCCCGTCTTGTCATGAGAACTGCCTCCAGTCAGTCCAGCCCATCCGTCGTCCTCCGGCCCCGGACTCCTTACCTGGTCTTCCTCCAGCCTATTGGTCCTTCGCAGATGTGTTCGATAAAAAGGAGTCGGAGGTATTGCCTCCACATCGACCCTACGACTGTGCCATTGACCTGCTGCCGGGAACCACACCCCCTCGGGGACGGATATACCCTTTGTCCCCTGCTGAGACCCGGGCCATGTCTGACTACATCACCGAGAACCTGGCACGGGGGTTTATTTGAAGGTCCTCGTCCCCGGCTGGTGCGGGCTTCTTCTTCGTCAAGAAAAAAGAAGGTGACCTACGGCCATGTATCGATTACCGGGGACTGAACCAGATCACAGTGAAAAACAAATACCCCCTGCCTCTCATCCCTGAACTCTTCAATCGGCTACGAGGAGCCCGTATATTCACCAAATTGGATCTCCGTGGGGCCTACAACCTGGTTCGCATACGCTCCGGGGACGAGTGGAAGACCGCCTTCAACACCCGGGACGGGCACTATGAATATTGCGTGATGCCATTCGGCCTTTGCAATGCTCCGGCAGTCTTCCAGGAGCTGGTGAACGATGTGTTCAGGGACCTCCTCTATGTCTGTGTAGTCGTATACCTGGACGACATTTTAATCTACTCCCCAGACCTACGTGCCCACAGAGAGCACGTGCAGATCGTGCTACAGAGGCTGAGGAAGAATCGCTTATACGCCAAACACGAGAAGTGTGTGTTCGAACAATCATCCCTTCCCTTTTTGGGCTATGTAATATCGGACACCGGACTGCAGATGGATCCCGGGAAGGTCTCTGCTATCCTCGACTGGCCTCCTCCTTCGGGACTAAAAGCCATCCAACGTTTCCTCGGTTTTGCTAACTACTATCGCCAGTTCGTCCCTCACTTCTTGACCCTAACTGCTCCGCTCTACGCCCTGACCAAGAAGGGGGCCAATCCGAAGGCTTGGACACCCGAAACCGAAGCCGCCTTCTGCTCTCTGAAGCGGTCCTTAGCTTCTTTTCCCGTCCTTCACCGTCCTGAGTTGAACCGCCAATTCACCCTGGAGGTTGACGCCTCCTCTGCAGGGGCAGGAGCCGTACTTATGCAGAATTCCGCCACCGGGAAGATGGTCACCTGCGGCTTCTTCTCCAAGATCTTCTCAGCCCCAGAACGCAATTATACCATTGGTGATCGAGAGCTCCTGGCCGTTAAGATGGCGTTGGAGGAATGGTGATACCTCTTGGAGGGAGCGGTTTACCCGGTGATCATCTATACTGACCACAAAAACCTGGAGTATATACGCTCCGTTCAAAGGCTGAATCCGCGCCAAGCACGTTGGTCTCTCTTCTTCGCCAGGTTTGACTTTCAGTTACACTACCGGCCCGCGGACAAGAACGTACGGGCGGATGCCCTGTCTCGGTCCTTCGTTCTGGTAGACCAAGAGGAGGAGCCAAACCAGCCCATCATCTGTCCTAGCAAGGTCATCCCGGTGGCTCCCGTCTCTCTGGCACAGATCCCTCCTGGGAAGACTTACGTCACGGAGACCGACCGACTCAAGGTCCTCCAATGGGGACACTCCTCGAAAGTGGCCGGACACGCCGGCCAGAAGAAAACCTGGGGCGTCATCGCCCGTCACTATTGGTGGCCGTCTCTTCGTACGGATGTCACCGCCTTCGTCTCTGCATGTTCCTCCTGTGCCCGGAACAAGACGCCTAAGCACCTGCCCTTTGGTCCTCTTCTCCCTCTGCCGACTCCTTCCATTCCATGGCAACACATAGCCATGGACTTTGTCACGGACTTGCCCTTGTCCTCTGGTCATACGGTCATCTGGGTCGTGGTGGACCGGTTCTCGAAAATGGCTCATTTTGTTCCTATGGCCGGATTGCCCTCTGCTCAAGAGCTCGCGGACGCCTTCATACAGCACATCTTCCGGCTGCATGGCTTTCCTGCCCATATCGTGTCCGACAGAGGAACCCAATTCACCTCACGCTTCTGGAGGGCTCTCTGTGAACACCTGGGGGTGTCTCTGGACTTTTCCTCTGCCTACCACCCTCAGTCAAACGGACAAGTGGAACGAGTCAACCAGATCATGACCACCTTCCTTCGTCACTACGTCAACGTCCACCAGGACAACTGGTCCACGCTCCTTCCTTGGGCTGAATTCTCTCATAACCACCAGGTCAGCGAATCCACCTCCAGTTCTCCCTTCCATGTTGTCTATGGTCTCCAGCCTTCTGTGCCGTTACCAGTCTCTCCAGCTTCTGATGTACCTGCAGCAGATGCCCTAGCCAGAGACTTCTCCGCTATATGGGCCTCAGTCAAGACCTCCCTGGGACATACTGCTGCACGAATGAAGAAACATGCGGACAAGAGACGTCTTGATCCTCCTCGCTTCTCTCCTGGGGACTTGGTCTGGCTTGCCTCCAAGTACGTCCGACTCAAAATTCCATCGTACAAGCTGGGTCCGCGGTACATCGGTCCCTTCAAGGTCCTCAGGAAGATCAATGAGGTATCCTACAAGTTGCAGCTTCCTCCCTCCATGCGGATACCCAACTCCTTCCATGTGTCCTTGCTGAAACCTGTTGTCTTCGGTCCCTTCTCCTCTGATGCCTGTCCTCCTCCTCCCATAGCCGATGATGACATCTATGCGGTAAGAGATATCGTGGCCATGAAGACCGTCAGGGGACGGCAGTACTTCCTGGTCAACTGGGCAGGTTATGGTCCCGAGGATAGGTCCTGGGAACCCCGGGAGAACGTGGGTACTCCTCTGATTCGTGCCTTCATGTCCCGGTTGCGGGGAGGGGGGCCTGGGAGGGGGGGGTACTGTCACGCTCCCCAGGTCCCGACGTCGTTCCTCACTCACCGCTCCGGTCCCCGGGCCCCCTGCCTCCAGCCACACGTCCTCATCGGCACCGCTCCCTGCTCTGGCCTCAGGCACCCGGGCGTCGCGCATGTGCATTAGGGCACGCGCGCGGTCACTGACCTCCTCTTAAAGGCCCTGCACTCCCTAACAGGATATTGCATCAGTCAGGGTCAGGTATATTAGGAGCTTCCTGCCTGGAGGGCGTCGCCTGTTCGTCGAGTTCTGCAAGCTAGAAGTCCAGGTCCCTTGTGCCTTACTCGTACTAAAACTTTGTCTCTTCTGTAGAGCCTGCTCTGCCTCCGTAACCGGTCTCTGAATCCAGTATTGCCAAGAGGTTCTCCGGTGTCCGTCGGCGGGGAATCCAACCACCGTTTCGGCAGCCTGTGCCTTTCTGGTATCTCCGACTTCACCCAGCTGCCTTCCCGTCACACCCAGCTAACCCGGATCCCGCCTGAGCTTCCTAACCGGCACCTGTACTGGACTCCCGTAATTGTCTCCGAGGACTCTGTGGCTCCAAAGACTCCGTTTTACCCTTTCCCTGTGGGACGCTACCCCGGTTCCGCTAGTACTCCGGCTACCATGTACCTAGGCCCTCTGGTGGGGTGACTGGACAGTCCCTGTATAGGGGTTAGCTCCAGGTTGCTTCACTGGGGGAGTCCGGTACACGGCCCAGAGGATCCACCATCACCCGGACCTAACAGTACGTCTCACTTTTTTGTAAATATTTTATTATATCTTTTATTATATCTGTGACAACACTCAATATATTACACTTTGATGCAATGTAACATAGTCAGTGTTCAGCTTGTTTAACAGTGTAAATATGGTGTGTGCTCTAAATAACTCAACACACAGCCATTAATGTCAAAACCACTGGGAAAAAAATTACCAGATTGTGCCCAATTCGCCATTTGCTTCCCCTGTGTCATATGACTCATTAGTGATTCAAGGTCTCAGGTGTGAATGGTGATAAGATGTGTTACATTTGGTGTTATCGCTCACACACTCTCTCATACTGGTCACTGGAGGTGTAAGATGGCAAATCATAGCAAAGAATTGTATGACGATCTGAAAAAATGATAACAGAGAGTAATAGAGGAAGGGTCTAAAATCCGCGCCAAGGACTCAAGGGATCCAATGAAGAGATTAATGCTTCTTTTAATATCATGCACAGGTCTACGCATTTCAGGAGTCGCAGCTCCCTTCTTCAGGACAACAGGCAGAAAATCATCAAATCTGTTACAATGGGGAATTGTGTGGTTTAACACTAGAACTACTGGACTCGTAACACCTATATAGAAATACATAGTGCAAAGTAGTCAAAATGACTACCTCAGTAGTTCTAGTGTTAAAAGCATGTATTGACGTCATGGGACCACCCATCCCAGAAAAAAAAACAAATTGCAGGCGGGATCTTGATATCAGCTTTCCTTGGGGTTGCTGCCTGGACCCGCATTCTTACATGCTTATATAGTGGTTGTGACTGGCACAACCATCAAAGGTGAGTGTGATACTCCTTTTTACCCCTTTCCATTGTTGGGGTAAGACCCTATTGCGCTTTGTTTTTCCACAGTTTCCTATCCGATCTGAAAAAATATGAGAGGCTGCTGATAAGTCTTTGGCTTTGTGACCTTTTTTTGTTTCTATGGTAACAAATGTTACATCACATGAATGCCTTATGTGTCTAATATATGTTTTCAAAATTTTGTGTTTGTTCCTTATGGCAACAGTGTTCTACACACGCTGGAAAACAAAATGACGGAGTCTAATGTGGTATTCAAAGCAACCGAGAGCAGAGAGGTGATAAAATTCTCATTTCTGCAAGGAAAGTCCGCGAAGGAGATTCATGGTGATATGTCACAGACATTGGGGGATCAATGCCCTTCAGAGTCCACAGTTAAGAACTGGGTTGCCAAATTTCAAATGGGCCACTTCAGCACCAATGATTAGTGGGATCTGAGCAGAAAACACAAATATCGTGTATACTCTTGTTTGGTTGGGAAGGGATGCACATTAATACAACTTCAAAACTTTACTTTTTGGGTGACTAAAGCCCGCTTTACACGTTGCAATTTCGCATACGACAGCGTATGCGATTTGTAACGCCCCCATCGTACGTGCGGCACGTTCAATTTGTTGAACGTGCCGCACACACGATTTAACCCCGTCACACGTACTTACCCGTCCATACGACCTCGCTGTGGGTCGGCGAACGTCCACTTCCTGGAATGGGAGGGACGTTCGGCGTCACAGCGACGTCTCGCGGCAGCAGCCAATAAAAGCGGAGGGGCGGAGCTGGGCGGGACGTAAACATCCCGCCCACCTCCTTCCTTCCGCATTATCAGCGGCAGCCATGGGAGGCAGGTAAGTTCTGTTCAATGTTCCCGGGGTGTCACACGCTGCAATGTGTGCTGCCACGGGAACATTGAACAACCACACGTTCAATTCTAGAGACAGATACGATGTATATGTGATGAACGTTTTAATGTTCAATCGCAATCGCACGTACCTGTCACACACTGCAATGTACCTTACAATGCCGGATGTGCGTCACTTACGACGTGACCCCGCCGACACATTGTAAGATATATTGCAGCGTGTAAAGCGGGCTTAAGTTTGCTTGATGTCATCTGGTGGGGTGGCAAAGTCTGGGGAAATAAATTTCCTGTTTAATTTCATAAGTCAGCATGTCTGCATTTTCCAGTGACAGGTGGATGCGTTTATCTATTATCGTGGCCCCAGCTGCACTACAAAATATTTTGTGACAACAGGTAATGTAATGTAATGTAACCCTGCCTAAATTGCTTTTTTTAAACACTTTGTAGCCCTAATTCAGAAACTCTCCCTGCACTATGAAGGACAGAGAGCAGAGGTATTAGAATTATTTCAAGGATCCAGCTCACCCATGTCTGACCTCACCGCACCTCAGTCACGGAAGACCGGCCCTGCCGTGGCCGCACAGCAATAAATCAAAAGAGGACTCCAGCTGAAGGTCCACGGTGGTTTATTCAGTGCAATACAGACAATGCATAGACGTTAACGCGTTTCTGGCTAAGCGCCCTTAATCAAAACCATTAAGAATAAGATGGACCTTCAGCTGCATTCCTCTTTGATGTATTAGAATTATCCCTTTAAATTGGCAGTTTGTTTGGTGTTGCAGCAAGTAATGTAACGCAATCAACTCTGGTTAAATGCCTTTTTAAACACTCTGCGGCCCTACTCCAGATAGCAGAGGTCCTGGAATTTCCCTTTAAAATGGCAGTTTGTTTGATTTTGCAACAGTTGATGTATCATCATCAACCCTGCCTAAATGGCATTTTATAAACACTCTATAGCCCTAATACAGAAATTCTCCCAGCATTACCAAGGACAGATACCAGATATACTGGCATTATCCCATTAAATGGTGGTTTTGGTTTGTTTGGTCTTATAGCAGGTAATGTAATGCAATCAACACTGCCTAAATAGCTTTTTTAAAAAGCCTTAAGGCTGCTTTACACACAGTGACATCGCTAGCGATGTCACTCGTGAAAGCACCCACCCCCGTCATTTGTGCATCACGAGCAAATCGCTGCCTGTGGTGCACAATATCACTAGGAGCCGTCACACATACTTAACTTCCTAGCGATGTCGCTGTGGCCGGCGAACAGCCTCTTTTCTAAGGGGGCGTTTCATGCTGCGTCACAGCGATGTCACACAGCAGGCGTCTAATAGAAGCGGAGGGGCGGAGAGCAGCCGCATGGAATTCACGGTCAGGTACGGTGTTGTTCGCCGTTCCTGGGGTGTCACATTTAGCGATGTGTGCTGCCTCAGGAATGACGAACAACCTGCATCCAGAACAAGGAACAACATTTGGGAAATAGACGACTGTCAACAATCAACGATTTGGTAAGTATTTTGCATCGTTAGCGGTTAGCGCTCGTACGTGTCACACGCAACGACGACGCTAACGAGGCCGGATGTGCGTCATGAATTCTGTGACCCTAATGACATCTCGTTAGCTATGTCGTTGCGTGTAAAGCCCCCTTAAATCAAGAAACTCTCTCTGCACTATCTAAGACAGGCTAGACTGATTAATGCCAAGGTGGGGGGTATAATATAGTGTATTTTTAAAAACTATCACTATATATAAATATATTAAATACACCCCAACTCCAATAAATAGGCTATTCATATAGATATAAAACCGACAAGAAAAACATCCAAAATCCAATAAAATATATATTCCTTTATTAATAATGTAATTAAAACAGCAATTTATATGCAAGGTTAATGATGACAGGAGGGACCCACAACACAGTACAATTATATATATAAAAAAAAATAAGAAGTGTAATTACATGAAATAATTACACGTGTAGGGATCCTCCAACCCACCCTACACGTGTTTCGGCGTACCTTCGTCAGGGGAATGTGTCAATGTGACACATTCCCCTGACGAAGGTATGCCGAAACACGTGTAGGGTGGGTTGGAGGCTCCCTATACACGGTCCACATGGCTTCAGGTACATCCATCTAATTAAATGTATTTACATTTGTTTGCTTGCACATTGCACTTTTATATAGTCCAACTTTGACTAAGCATTGTGGATCTACCCCAGGTGGTTATCTTGATGCTCTTTGCATGTGACCTCACATGGAATTGTCTGCCATAGTATTACTAATTATAGTGCACTTTTTCACTATTATACACTTTATTATTACTGTTGTGCACTTTATGTATAATTCATAGCATTTGCACTTTATATATATATATATATTTATTTATTCTGTGGCAGCTTTCCATTTGTGCTCGCCTGTTTTGGGCTCTTGCTGCCATCTGGTGGCCTTTTCATGTAATTACACTTCTTATTTATTTTTATATATAATTGTACTGTGCTGTGGGTCCCTCCTGTCATCATTAACCTTGCATATAAATTGCTGTTTTAATTACATTATTAATAAAGGAATATACATTTTATTGGATTTTGGCTGTTTTTCTTGTCGGTTTTATACTACCCAAGACAGATGGCAGAGTTATTGAAATTAAGCTTTTGAAATGCTGGGTTGTTTGGTCTTGCAGCAGGTGATGTAACACAATCAACCCTGCTTAAATGGCTTTTTTAAAAACTCTGTACCCCTACTCCAGAAACTTTCCCTGCACTATGCAGAGCTATCAGTGCTCTTGTGATTTAGCCCTGAAAAGGGCTGTTTGTTTAATCTTGCAGCAAGTACTGGACTACAGTAACACACTGTCCCTTTTTCAAAAGCAACTCTCCCCACACTCCAGATAAAGTGCACCTAGGGGTCAGGCAGATTGGTGGGAGGAAGTCAGGGAGAGGAAGTGGAGAGCAGAGCAGAGTCAGTTAAGTAGTAGCTCCAAAAGAGTGAGGAGCTGGGAGTTGGAGCTCCCTGGGGACTTTTGGCTAGGTTGCAGGCAGTGGTCTGTGACCGAAGGAGTCAGAGACCCAATAGCAGGGTATTGGAGAAGGGTGCCCGGTTTAGTTTTGGAGAACATATAGGTAAGGATGGTTGACCTTTAGGGAGATCAACATCCAGCACCGCGGAGCACCATCATGTGTTTTCTCAACGCAGTGATTCTAGAGCAATGCCCCCTGGGAAATATGCAAAAATGTTTTTTCCTTCCCGGTGAAAGACCTGGCTAGTTACCTGCCAGCGTTGAGAAACATGTGAGGGTGTCTCCGCGGCTTCCATGCTTTGCATATTTCCCAGGGGGCATTGCTCTAGAATCACTGCATTGAGAAAACACGTGATGGTGCTCCGCGGTGCTGGATGTTGATCTCCCTAAGGTCAACCATCCTTACCTATATAGTCTTCTACTAGGCATTGCTCCCACTAGCCAGTTTCCTACTCCACACTGATGAGGGGCAAATACCCCGAAACAGCTGTCTGTTGATAGATACCATGTTTTGGCATAGGTGGTTTCCTTGACTAGAGACTGTCCTTGCCGTGGTTTTTCCTTCCCGGTGAAAGACCTGGCTAGTTACCTGCCAGAGTTGAGAAACATGTGATTGTGTCTCCGCGGCTTCCTTGTTTTGCATAGTTTTGGAGAACGGCTGGCACCAGAGTACCTAGTAACCGAACCGGTACCGAAGACGGCAGGGTACTGGACCCTAGATCAGGGAGTAGCTTCACGCAACCTGATAATTAACCTGTGGAGGATAGTCTCTTTATGAACTTTCCCCAAGAGCTCAGAGATCGAAGGAATCAACACAAAGAGGGGGATAGGGCTCTCCAGCTTATGCGGCGCACTGAAATCCCAAGTGTCAGCCATTGAGAGCACAGCTCCCCTACTTAACAGTAGGGAGCGGGACCTCAACAGCTTCAAGCAGAGGGGTCATTCAGAACATCTAAAATACAGTGCATGGAGGCAAGGTACAGTCCACCAGCAATACCAACGGGACCGGACTAACGGATGGGCTCCACTGAAGCGTCAGCAGATCACAGAGACTTGGTTTACTACTGTAATGAAATGAAAAAGCTCCTGTGTGGAACCTTAAAAGCACAAGATTTAAGGGGTGTGCGATACACACTCACCTGATAGTGTTGTACAGCAGGTACAACACTGTATGATGCTGAAGGGGGAATCCTGGTTGACCGCTTCTCATTAGCGGGGATCCCGTCCTCTATGACACGCAGGAATCTGCTCACACGATCGGAACTTCCACGTGTAGTGTGAAGCCGCCGGACCGGCGTCTCACAGCAGCTCCTCCTCCGAGACGGATGGTCCCGTGATCCCGGTAGCAGTGATTCACCAGCCCCTTGCATACACATGAAATGGATCTCAGGATTTTGATCTGGCTGCAGCAGCCCCGTGAGCTCCCAGAGGGAGATAATTTAGTGGAGAGCAAGAAAAAAAAAAAAAGGGGGAAAATACCACGGTATCGGCCGCGCTGCTCAGAAGAAGGTAGTGATAAGATTATTGATGAAGATTTATTAAGGATATACACATCAAATGGATCGCAGGATCCTAATCTGACTGCAGCAGCCCCGTGAGCTCCCAGAGGGAGATAATTTAGTGGAAAGCAAAAAAAAAAGGGAAAAATGGGAAAATACCACGGTATCGTCCGCGCCGCTCAGAAGAGATCTTCAACAATAATCTTATCACTACCTTCTTCTGAGCAGCGCGGCCGATAACGTGGTATTTTCCCCTTTTTTTTTTTTTTGCTCTCCACTGGTTTACTACTGTGTCAGAGTCTGCTTTCTGGTTGCATCCATACCAACATGGCCTGAGTAAGTACGCTGTCCTCCCCTACCTCCAATCTGCACCACGCTCCCCAACACCTCCCCATCACCAGTCCCGAGGCCTCCCCTACCCATGGAGGGAAAGTCATCTGACTGCCCCACTCTATTTGTGCTGCCCCGTGGCCCCGTTACCTTCAGGTCGTCTTCGGGTCTTCAGGAACGGCGCGTCCTGGGTCCTACTGGTCACAGGTAAGTTGACTTCTTTAGGATTCGTGACGCCACTCTCGGTATTGCGGTCAGGGCGACCGCCACTGCAGATTAGGGGATGCCTAGGGCTGATGTTGAATGTAGCTAGATGTGGTGGCCTCCCGAGAGTGAGGCTAGCCCCAGGGCCCAGTTTGGGTGTGTGGAACCACAGGTCTCAGAATGACTCACACGCACAACCAGAATGTCTTTCAGGGTTTTTACTCACGTCAGGTGGCAGGGTGAGTAACCCGGGCGTAGCTGTGATGCACAAAGCAGGAACCAGGCTCCTTCAGGCTGACTTATGAGGGTGACTACCAACTTGCCTTCCTAGTCCTTGTGTTTTTGGAGTGACCCCCGACCTGAAGTCCTGCTGGGGTCACCCAGGGAAGTTGCTTCTGCCTGTTCTCCCCTCGTTCAGCCCGTCTGCTTGTAGCCTGGACCAGGTCACTCCGGCTGCTTGCCTCCTGTGAACTATAGGCCCTCTCGTTGCTACGTGGCTCCGGACTCTGTGGTGTTATGGTGGAGGGTATGAAGTACCCCCACCTGCAGGTTGAGCAGGCTAACTGAATGGGCCCCTGCTCTGGGGACATGTAACCCCGTGCGGGCCTGGTCCTCGCCTGGCAGTCCCCGTACTCAGCCACCCCTTTGCACTCCAGCCTTGGGTGGATTTCGGGTGGCACTACCAGGTGACCGTTTTCCCCCATCAGTAGCCACTGCACCTGCGGTGTCTGACTAGTGACAGCCTCAAGGTTTCCTCCTTGTGACCACTCTGCCTGAGCTTCACTGACTGACTGGTTCACTACTCCCTCCCCTCTGTGCCTGCCTCCGCAACTTAGCAACCAGGCTCTCTACCACACCCCTTGAGTGGAGATGGAGGCCACGCCCCCTCCTGGGTTCTCCAGGGGTCCCTTCAAATGTCAATGTGGGAGACCGGATTACTATGGGCCTATGTAACCACACCTCAGTCAGACTTCTGGATTACCTGTGTTGTACTGCCCCCAGCATGGGTGCAGTACTCAGTGGTTCCTGACCAGGTCAGGGGCACCACATATCTCCCCAGGGTACTCCCATCGGCAGTGATGGAACTCCCATTACCGCGAACCACGGGTGGCATCACAAACTCTTATCCCCTGTAAATAGCCCCCTTTTCATTTGAAGTGGCCGCTAGCCCCCGAGTCCGGAGACCCTCGAGCCACGGTAACCCCCGAATCCGAGCAGTGAGACTGCTGCATGGGCGGCACACTATCATGCTAATGAATGTGCAGCGTCACATAATGATCTCACTCACCTCTTCGCTGCTATCGCGTCCGACGGGGGATTTTGGCTCAGTGCACATGAGCCCGGAGTTTGAAGCCGACTGTACGCATCCTGGCTTCAAACTGAAGTAGTGCACATGACCCAAATTCCTGGGTCATGTGTGACGCCTTGGCAAAACCAGGTAGTCACACATAGGCACCCGCATAACACCTCCCCTCACCTAGGTGACATACAGCTGACCTGAAACCCTAGTCACCCCCCCTTTGGGGAAAGACCGGCACACCAGTGGGCGGGACAAGGCGGTTAGGGAATGCCCACATAGCGGTCTAGACAGCCCGGGGCATGAAAACAAGCAGTTAAGCTTCAGTTCAGTTTTGGAGTTCTAGTGGAGAGGAGTGTGGGCTGGAGCTAGGTGTAGCTCCAGCAGAGGAAGTTCAAGTTGAACGGTGCCAGGGTCAGAGCCCTGGTACCTTGGCTAGGTGACAGACGGTGGTCTCTGTCAGCAGGAGACGGGAAGACGGCTCGGCAGATCCGAGGAGGACCAGAGTAGGGTTGGAGCCCACTGGTACCGACACCGGAGACCTGACCGGAAACCGTGCACAGAGGGGGTATTCGGACCCTGAAGCCAGGACCGAAACCAGCGGCCTAGCTAATTAACCAATTGAGGGCAGGATTACAGGTCCTGTCCCAACCAAAGTCCCAAAAGCAGACAATCACCCACAGATAGGGATAGGGCAACCACCAGGGCCCATAGATCCCACGGGTCAGTGTCAGCGGGCACGGCTCCTTAGGCATACAGAAAGCTGGGAGCAGACTCCTGAGTTCCAAAACAGGCAGCCCACAATATACAAAAAGAGTGCAGATGAAAGAACAGAGACCATCAGCCCGGGTGAGTGGACCAGAGTACAACTGGCCGTGGCGGCCAGCCACCAGCACCTTGGTTTACCAAAAGACTCATATTATTCATTCAATTGTGAGTAACCAACTATCCCCTGGTTCACCTGGGCGTGCAAGGCCCTGCCGTCACCATACCCTGCACAGAGACACTGGGCCCCGGGGCAACCATCCCTACCCTCAGAGGGTTAACATCCGGCTGCCATTACATCTCCCCCGGTTATCCCACAACAGCAGCGGTGGTGTCCCACTTCACTACACACCGTGGGTGGCGTCACAGACATTCTACAATCAATCCCGTACAAATGCGTCCACCTTTTATTCGGAGTGTCCGCCCGGCCACCGGGTCCGGAGAACCCCTCGAGCCGTACCGTAGGCCCCGGATCCAAGCAGCGCTGACTGCTGGCACGGGTGCGGCACACCCCGAAACCTGGCATCACGAACAGGACTCAAACCCATCCACCTACCTGGTGGAAGTGCGCCTTGAATTGGACAGTCAGCAGGGATCCGTTGAGAAATTTTCAGAAGTCGCCATTTTTACCAACATTTTTAGGCGCGAAAAACTGCAGCCCAGTGTATTCTCCCCCGAGAAAGGGCGTGAAGCTGAAGCCCCGCCCCCTGGGAACATGGCCAGAAGGTAAACCCCGAGATCGTAAAACGAAACTAATCAGCCGCACAAGGGAGTACTTACAAAAGACGAGGGGGGGCGGGTGAAGGATCTGCAGCATGTGACCTGAGCAGGGCAGAGACGCCAGGACTCTGCCACGTTTTTATTCCTGGATCCCGACAGAGGAAGATGGCCGAGCAGTCTGGCAAGCCCATCATGGAGAGATTTGTGCTCGGAACAGCCGACTGGGTGGATACCCAGACAGCGCGGATGTGCCACAGGATACAGGCTCAGGCCAATGTTCTATTAAGGCAATGGACGGCCGAGATGGCTGTGCTGGCTGCAGCCATTCAGGCTCGCGAAGTGGAGGCGACCTCAGAGGAGCGGGCAAGCGACCCACGTCTCTATGTCCCACCGGGACTGGTCCACCAGGCTGAGGGGCCCGATCTGCCCCCTTCCGCCACGCTGCCTCCCTCGCTGCCTGCACCTGCAGCCGACACCCCGCTCAGTCCGCTGCCACACGCAACGGCAGCGGTACCCATCCCATCTGCCTGTGAGGACCCACCAGCGGAATCCTCAGGCCGCGAGCACTCCACCAATCCAGCACCCTCACCAGCTCCAAGCCAGACCACGTCCCGGCAGATGTCCCATCCGGTCCCGAGCCAGGCCGCAGCCCTGATAGCATCACCCCCGGTACTGGAGACGGCAGCCCCCATGATGACGACGGCCCTGGCAGTCCGCCCCAGCCGCAGCAGAGGCAGCCCCCGACCGGAAGCCAGCACCGCCAGAGACGCTGACTGCTCCAAAGTTCCCTGCCTCAGCTGAGGCATAGCGGGGATGCACCTGCAGGGCAGCAGAGCGGGCCATGACACAGCGGGGTCCTCCAATGCTAGTAGTGTCGGTCGTAGCCAGCACGGAGGGACTCCGGCTGGGCCCAGCCACCGCGCAGGTGGAAGCCGAGCATGAAGCAAGTGCTCCGTATTGGGAACGACAGTGGTGCCAGCTGAGCAAAGAGATAGCGGCCCGGGAGAAGAGGAAGGCGGAGGTACTGTCCCGGACGTACACGGAAAAGGACCATCTCCGAAATGCCATTTTCCGGGTCCGGGGCCCAACACACCAGGGCCAGGTCCAGCACTTCAACTCCCAGAGAGCCTGGGGTTTCATATATGAGCCGGGCCTGGAAGCCAAGATCTTTGTATCCTGGAGGGATGTGGCCACTCATCTGCCCGTTGGCCACCCAGACCGAGACCTGGAGCCCGGAGAGTTGGTCTCGTATACCCGGCACTGCGGACAGAGGGGGAAGTTTGCCCATAATGTGAGGAAGTGGGCGAAAATGGGCGCCCAGCTGCACACCCACCCCTCTTCGCCATCTTCACCTGATTGAATGTTAAGGTAGCGGTTCCCGGCTACCCCAGTTATGCAAGTCCCCGTTGGGACCTTTTACAGTTAAAGTCCAGTTTACAGTTCATGGACCGTGGCTTTGGACTGGAGAGATAACCCAAAAACTTTTGGGCATTGTAAATAGTCCCTGACCAACCTTCTCACCTGCCGCAGTCTCTGGAGAGGCTGATTGGAGGAAGGGCCTGCGGTAGAGTCGGCCGAGGACCAGTCACCACCAAAACCGGTGACTACCCTCCGGGTCAGGGGTCCCCTGAACGTGGGGCCCCATGAAAAGGACTGCCAGGTAAGGAACTTTTTACCTGGCCCGTAAGGGCAACACCCGGACCTAACCTGGACTTGGGCAAGGGGTGCCAACCTGTGTTTTAAAGGTGGCATCAGGGCTAGGTTGTTTTGGGTGGGTGAGGTGAGAAGGACCCGGTCCGTCCAGGATTTAAATGTGCAACATTTAGGAAAAGTGCCTCCCGTAAGAGAAGAATGAGAATATACTTTGATGTACATATGTTATTATAATTGTAATGTTTTCTACCTTTTTCTACAGTTCCTGTTAAATAAATGTTGGTGCTCGGACAGCCCGCTGACGGTCTGTATTAAACCAAAGGGGAATGTGACGCCCTGGCAAAACCAGGTAGTCACACATAGGCCCCCGCATAACACCTTCCCTCACCTAGGTGACATACAGCTGACCTGAAACCCTAGTCACCCCCCCTTAGGGCAAGACAGGCACACCAGTGGGCGGGACCAGGCGGTTAGGGAACGCCCACATAGGGGTCTAGACAGCCCGGTGCGGGAAAACAAGCAATTAGGCTTCAGTTCAGTTTTGGAGTTCTAGTGGAGAGGAGTGTGGGCTGGAGCTAGGTGTAGCTCCAGCAGATGAAGTTCAAGTTGAACGGTGCTACAGTCTGAGCCCT
Source organism: Anomaloglossus baeobatrachus (assembly GCF_048569485.1). Taxonomy (NCBI): domain Eukaryota; kingdom Metazoa; phylum Chordata; class Amphibia; order Anura; family Aromobatidae; genus Anomaloglossus; species Anomaloglossus baeobatrachus. The sequence goes on along the minus strand of NC_134360.1, from coordinate 151,995,500 downwards.
GGTACATTGGCTAGGTGGCAGATGGTGGTCTCCGTCAGCAGGAGACGGGAAGACGGCTTGGCAGATCCGAGGAGGACCGGAGAAGGGTTGGAGCTCACTGGTACTGACACCGGAGACCCGACCGGAAACCGTGCACATAGGGGGTATTCGGACCCTGAAGCCAGGACAGAAACCAGCGGACTAGCTAATTCACCGATTGAAGGCAGTATTACAGGTCCTGTCCCAACCAAAGTCCCAAAAGCAGACAACCACCCACAGATAGGGATAGGGCAACCACCTGGGTCCATAGATCCCATGGGTCAGCGTCAGCGGGCACGGCTCCTTAGGCACCCAGAAAGCCGGGAGCGGACTCCTGAGTTCCAAACCAGGCAGCCCACAAAACACAAAACAGTGCGGAGGAAAGGACAGAGACCACCAGCCTGGGTGAGCAGACCAGAGTGCAACCGGCCGCGGCGGCCAGCCACCAGCACCTTGGTTTACCAAAAGACTCATATGATTCATTCAATTGTGAGTAACCAACTATCCCCTGGTTCACCTGGGCGTGCAAGGCCCTGCCATCACTATACCCTGCACAGAGACACTGGGCCCCGGGGCAACCACCCTACCCATGAAGGGGTTAACATCCGGCTGCCATTACAACTCCCCCGGGTATCCCACAACAGCAGCGGTCGTGTGCCACCTCACCACATACCGTGGGTGGCGTCACAGACATTCTACAATCAATCCCGTACAAATACGTCCCCCTTTTGTTCGGAGTGTCCGCGTGACCCCTTGGTCCGGGGAACCCCTTGAGCCGTACCGTAGACCCTGGATCCGAGCAGCGCCGGCTGCTGGCACGGGGGTGGCACACATGCACACTGAGCCGAAATCCCGCATCGGGCGGCAGAGAGGTGAGTGAGATCATCCTGTGACACTGCGCATTCATTAGCATGTTAGCACGCCCACAGAGGTGTGCCAACATGCAAATGTGGGCGAATGGCCGAGGAACTAGTGCCCTCGTTCATTAGCATATGGTAAAAGATCTTTAGAAATACTTTTTCTAAAGATCTCTTTATCTATGCTAGTGTATGTATACAGGGACTGTTAGGCAGGGATTAGTAATATGCACTCAGGACTGCTCGTGGTTCTGGGTGCATATTGTACCTGACAGGCTCCCTTTAAAGAGCGTCATTTTTATTTCATTTTTTCACAAATCAACAGTACAGAAATTTGCTTCTTTCTCTGCTAGAATTGATCAGTCATTATCAAAATTCTCAATTCAGTGAAGACTTTCCCATTACTGAGAAAGGAGATGACCGTTATTACAGATGAGATTCTATGTAGATAGTAGATAGAATAAGGGAAGGTGGTGGTGCTCTGCATTTAGCACCTCCCTCTGCCTCTAGCGCCTCTCTCTGCTTCCTCCGTCTGTCTTTTGCTCCTCCCTCTGCCTCTAGCTCCGCCCTACTCCAACGTCCTAGAATCAGTAACAGTAAAGTCTTCATTAAATAAAGATTTTTCTTCAGAATTAAGAATTTTGATAAATACTGATCAATTCTTGCAGAGAAAGAAGCAGATTTGTCTGATGAACTATTTTAAAAGTTGCCTATTTTCAATACAGACCATTGTTGTGCTTTTAATTTCCCTAAGGGCTGCACACTCAGTCTTTGTTGGGTAAGATTGCTATGAAGCGACCTCAGACAGCTCCGAGCCAAGATGTTCCTCAAACTGGGCATTCATCTGAAAGTAATTTGTGATTATGCAGGAACGAAAAGATCAAGTATGGGATCTTTCCAGATAATATTCCAATGTTTTTGTAGCACCTTCCTTAGAGGGAGGGGAGCAGAATTGAAGGTGGTGATAAACTTAATGGAAAAAAAAAATCATGTTTTTTTTTCATTTGGTCATAGGGTTTCGGCTCCAGACATTGTTATTGTGTAATCTGATTTGTCCTCTGATAAGCACGTTTAATAATTAGTGATGAGCGGGTACTAAAAAGCTCGGGTGCTCGAGGCTCGGGCCGAGCATCCCAAGATACTCATGTACTCGGCCCGAGCACCGAGCCCAATGTTATCCTATGGGAGACCCGAGTATTTTTATGAAATGACCCCCCGGCAGCATGTAGAAACCCTAAAAATGTCACAAAAGTCTCAGAAGAGTGCTCAAATGACAAGGCAACAGCATGGGGAAGACCCCTTGAAGCATTTATCACTCAAAAGTCACAGCTGTGAACAATTTTGTCTGCGTTTTACGCCATTTTTACGGACTCACCCGAAAACCTTCAAAAATGACACCAAAATGAATTTTCATGGCGGAAATGTTAAGGGCACATACCCAATAGTGAGATAGAGCTGGTGTATGTTACTTTTGGAGATTACATGAAAGATTTTACGTGAAAACATTGTGTGGCACTCCGATGTCTCTGAGAAGAGACGTACATGAAGGCCTCTTAAGTCTAATGTGCCCATTTTGAGGAAGTGAGTCTTTGTAGTATTTTCCTTTGCCAGGGCAGTCCAAAATTGTGAGGTTCACCAATGCCCCTGCATACAGACATGCATGAAGGCCTGTAAACCTGAAGTGCCCATTGTAAGGAAGTGGGTCTATTGTAGTATAGCCCTTAGGCAGGGCAGCCAAAAATTGGGAGGCTCCACGTTGTCCCTGGATAGAGACGTGCATGATGGCCTGTAAACCTGAAGTGCCCATTGTAAGGAAGTGGGTCTATTGTAGTATAGCCCTTAAGCAGGGCAGCCAAAAATTGGGAGACTCCACATTGTCCCTGGATAGAGACGTGCATGAGGGCCTGTAAACCTGAAGTGCCCATTGTAAGGAAGTAGGTCTATTGTAGTATAGCCCTTTGGCAGGGCAGCCAAAAATTGGGAGGCTCCACATTGTCCCTGGATAGAGACGTGCATGATGGCCTGTAAACCAGAAGTGCCCATTGTAAGGAAGTGGATCTATTTTAGTATAGCCCTTTGGCAGGGCAGCCAAAAATTGGGAGGCTCCACATTGTCTCTGGATAGAGACGTGCATGATGGCCTGTAAACCAGAAGTGCCCATTGTAAGGAAGTGGGTCAATTGTAGTATAGCCCTTTGGCAGGGCAGCCAAAAATTGGGAGGCTCCACATTGTCCCTGGATAGAGACGTGCATGATGGCCTGTAAACCAGAAGTGCCCATTGTAAGGAAGTGGGACTATTGTAGTATAGCCCTTTGGCAGGGCAGCCAAAAATTGGGAGGCTCCACATTGTCCCTGGATAGAGACCTGTTAGGTTCTTAGTGCGACCTTGCTTGCATTTAAAAACCGCACGTGTGTGCCTGTTGGTGGCAGCGTTCAGGTGCACTTGTGTGCGTTTTGCACAAACTTGGATATAACGCACAAGTCTAGTGAATACACATCAGCACAGCATTGCAAAATGCGCAAGGGCGTTGGCAACGAACAAGGAAGTGGACGTGATGGTGGTGCAGGCAGAGACCGAGGTCGTGTGCAAGCTCTAATTTTGCCACAACAAAGGGCCACATCTACTCGCTCGCACATCCTGTCCCAAATTCTTGGGGACCGCAGCAGTACACCGCTCTTGAACCAAGACCAGTGTCAACAGATTGTTAGTTGGATAGCGGATAATGCTTCCAGTCAGATTGGCACCACCACAAACACTCTGTCTTCAACACGGTCAAGTGTTAGTAGCCGTGATACTGCACCGCACATTTCAGAACCTGATCCTCCTTCCTACCACCAGGCCGAGTACACGTCCACGGACACTCGGAAGAGCTGTTCACGTTTCCATTCACACATTCTGGCCTCTCGCCAGCTCCTGTTGAAGTGGGTCATGACGAGATTGTATGTACAGATGCCCAAATATTTGAGCAGCCACGTTCTCACAAAGTTGGCAATGTGTCTCAACAAGGGGTGAACGATGATGAGACACAATTGTCAGGAAGTCAGGAGGAGGAGCAGGGTGCGGAAGAGGAAGACGACGTGGTGGATGATCCAGTAACTGACCCAACCTGGCAGGAGGATATGCAGAGCGAGGACAGCAGTGCACAGGGGGAGGGAGGCGTAGCATCCCAACAGGCAGTAAGAAGCAGGGTGGTGGCCCCAGGCAGAAGTCAGGCAACCGTTCCCCGGAACAAAAACACGTCACAAGGTGCCTGTACAAATGTTAGATCTTCCCGGGTCTGGCAGTTTTTTAAGTTGGCTCCAGTTGATTCTAAAAAGGCCATTTGCAACACCTGCCGTGCCAGCATTAGCAGGGGTACCAAAACTAGCAGCCTGACCACCACCAGCATGATCAGGCACATGTCAGCCAAGCACCCGACTTTGTGGGATGTACAACAGAGTCGAGAAGCAGTGCTTGCTGATGTCACTGCTGCGTCTTCGCTTGTTGTGCATGCGAGCCAATCCCCTGTCCATGCTGCCCGCGAACAAGCCTCCTCCGGCCCTGCACCTGCAGTTACCCACGCAGAAATAACACCATCATCAAGCATGTCCTTGTCACAGCGCAGCGTTCAGTTATCCATTCAGCAAACCTTTGAACGCAGGCGCAAATACACTGCCAACGCCCCACATGCCACACTTCTAAATGCTAACATTTCGCGACTGCTTGCGCTGGAAATGTTGCCTTTTAGGCTGGTGGAGACAGAAGCATTCTGCGACCTGATGGCGGCAGCTGTCCCACGTTACTCGGTCCCCAGCCGCCACTATTTCTCCCGGTGTGCCGTCCCCACATTGCATAACCACGTGTCACAAAACATCACACGTGCCCTGAACAATGCTGTTTCAGCCAAAGTCCACCTAACCACAGACACGTGGACAAGTGCTTGTGGGCAAGGCCGCTACATCTCATTGACGGCACACTGGGTTAATATTGTGGAAGCTGGGACCCAGTCTGAGCGAGGGACGGAACACGTCCTTCCCACACCAAGGTTTGCAGGCCCTACCTCAGTCAGGGTTTCACCTACACTCTACAGCTCCGGAATGTCATGCTCCTCAGCCTCCTCCTCCTCCTGCGCATCCTCATCCACTTTACCCTCCACACCAGTCCCAAGCTGGAAGCACTGCAGCACTGCCTCGGCGAAGCGGCAACAGGCTGTGCTGAAGCTAATCTGCATAGGTGACAAACCCCACAATGCAGAAGAGGTGTGGACAGCTCTGAAACAGCAGGCAGATCACTGGCTCACACCTCTGAACCTAAAGCCAGGAAAGGTCATGTGTGACAATGGCCGGAACCTGGTGGCGGCTTTGAGGCGAGGCCAGTTGACACATGTTCCATGTGTGGCCCATGTGCTCAACCTCGTGGTTCAGCGGTTTCTAAAGTCATACCCAGAGCTGTCTGATCTACTGGTAAAAGTTCGCCACCTGTCTGCACATTTTCGAAAGTCACCTACTGCTTCAGCTGGCCTTGCCGGCTTCCAGCGCCATTTGAATCTTCCGGCTCACAGACTGGTGTGTGATGTCCCCACGCATTGGAATTCAACTCTGCACATGTTGGTCAGGATATGTGAGCAGAAGAGGGCAGTTGTTGAGTACCTGCATCACCTAAGCCGTCGGGAAATGGGTCAAACTCCACACATAACACCTGAGGAGTGGAGATGGATGTCCGACCTATGTACCATCCGCCAAAACTTTGAGGACTCCACCAAGATGGTGAGCGGCGATGACGCCATTATTAGCGTCACCATACCGCTTCTCTGCCTTCTAAAATGGTCTCTGCTCAAAAACAAACATGATGCATTGCAGGCGGAGCGCGATGAGTATGAGCAAGAAACAGTAGTGGGTGTGGGTGATAACACACAGCCCAGCCTCGTCTCATCACAACGTGCAGTGGAGGACTATGACGAGGAGGAGGATAAAGACATGGAGCAACTCTCCGGCCAAATTGAGGATATGACATGCAGTCATATCCTCGGTTCAGCGTGGCTGGCCAGAGGACAGGGTAGATGATGAGGAGGAGGAGGACAGCATGTTCAGTCATCATGTTGGTCAGGATACTGAAGTGATGGCTGTTAAGAGTCTGGCGCACATGGCTGACTTTATGGTAAGCTGCCTGTCTCGTGACCCTCGCGTTAAGAACATCTTGGCCGACAATCATTAGTGGTTGGTAACACAGGTAGACCCACGCTAAAAGAACTTTATGTCTCTTATTCCCGAGGCGAAGAGGTCAGGCAAAGTGCAGCAGTTCCACTGCCATAGTCACGGAAGTAGGCAAAGCATTCCCCTCACAAAACGCTAGCAGCATAGGTCAAGAATCAGTGGACAACCAAGGCGTACAGCCGAGAGGGGCACAAGTCCAATCCGCCAGAGGTAGGGGAACAGTCTTTAAGATGTGGGACAGTTTTCTCAGCCCCTCACATACCACAGCCCCTGAGGTGTGGGGTAGTGCCACAAGAAATTCTAAGTTTGCCCAGATGCTCAAGGAGTACCTTGCAGATCGAACAACTGTACTCCGACATTCCTCTGTGCCTTACAATTATTGGGTATCCAAGCTGGACACGTGGCATGAATTGGCTCTCTACGTTTTGGAAGTCCTGGCCTGCCCTGCCACTAGCGTTTTGTCAGAGCGTGTTTTTAGTGCCGCAGGTGGAATCATTACAGATAAACGCACCCACCTGTCAACTGAAAATGCTGACAGGCTGACTCTGATCAAGATGAACAAGGGTTGGATTGGGCCAGACTTCACCAGCAAATGACAGCGGAATTTAAAGTTTGTAACGGGAATTTGCCATGTACCTCCACTCACCCATGGGTACACACTTCTGGACTTTGGCTAATCGTTGGACTGCTCCTCCTTCTCCTCATGCGCCACCATGATGACCGTTACAATAGTTAGGCCGTTGTTTCAGGTATACCCCCAGTGGTAAATTTTTTTGCCCATTCTTTCAGAATGGGCATTACAACGACAGAAGACCCGCTCCTTTGCAATGGGAACAATGTTTTGAGGCCCTCATGCACGTCTCTATCCAGGGACAATGTGGAGCCTCCCAATTTTTGGCTGCCCTGCCAAAGGGCTATACTACAATAGACCCACTTCCTTACAATGGGCACTTCAGGTTTACAGGCCCTCATGCATGTCTCTATCCAGGGACAACGTGGAGCCTCCAAATTTTTGGCTGCCCTTCCTAAGGGCTATACTACAATAGACCCACTTCCTTACAATGGGCATTTCAGGTTTAAAGGCCCTCATGCATGTCTCTATCCAGGGACAATGTGGAGCCTGACGCTGCCACCGACTGCCACACACGTGCGGTTTTTAAATGCAAGCACGGACGCAATAAGAACCTAACAGGTTTTTAGGAGCGACAATTACTGAGAAGTTTGACACTATCAGACACTGCTGACGTGTATTATTCACTAGACTTGTGCGTTATATACTAGTTTGTGCAAAACGCACACAAGTGCACCTGTACGCTGCCACCGACTGCCACACACGTGCGGTTTTTAAATGCAAGCACAGACGCACTAAGTACCTAACAGGTTTTTAGGAGCGACAATTACTGAGAAGTCTGACACTATCAGGATTGTTTTAGACTGTGTACACCAGCCCCAGATATGATGAAGGCTGGTATACGGTCACCACTAGGAATGGCTATATACCCTGCCTGCCTGCCTGTATACAGCTACAATAGTCCTGAGAAGGACTCTTCTGGTCACTAGCCTGTATTCCGACCTGGCTATACCCTGCCTGCCCTGCCTGTATACAGCAACAATAGTCCTGAGAAGGACTCTGCTCCTGTACTCCGACCTGGCTATACCCTGCCTGCCTGTATACAACTACAATAGTCCTGAGAAGGACTTCTGGTCACACTGTTTGCAGCCCTGCTACGGAAATAACTATAAAGGGCCGCAAACCTTTCCCTGAAGCAGCAACACTCTCCCTGCACTGACTGTCTGGATGGCTGTGTGCAGAGCACAGCGCGCCCGCCGGTATAAAGGCTCGGTCTCGCTGTGCAGGCTGGCCAATCAATGCAATTCCACAACTAACAGGGCTGTGGCATTGCAGTGGTCTGCCAGCCAATCCCTGCATGAGGGCTGGCTGTCAAAAGAGCGCCAACATGCAGGGATGAAGACCACGAGTACAGCACGAGTATCGCGAGATTACTCGGTCCCCGCCGAGTAGCCCGAGTACAGTGATACTCGTGCGAGTACCGAGTAGTGACAAGCATACTCGCTCAACACTATTAATAATGTTTTCAGGGTAACAGTGCTTGGTAAACTGTTCACTAGTGTAGTTAATTTCATCCTCGGGTATTAATTATACAGCATATTTGTTAGCCATTTGCGTTAATGGATACTAGAAAAGTGGATGCAGCCATTCCTGTTTGCATCTTTTTTAGTGACAATAGTGTTCTCCTGATGGGAGATATTCAAGTCTAAAGGCCCCGTCACATGCTACGATATATCTAACGATATGTCGTCGGGGTCACGGAATTTGTGACGCACATCCGGCATCGTTAGAGATGTCGTAGCGTGTGACACCTTCGAACGACTGTTAACGAGCAAAAATACTCACCTTATCGTTGCTCATTGACACGTTGTTCATTTTCATAATGTCGTTCCTCCTTCTGCGCGCCGGTTGTTCGTCATTCCTCAGGCAGCACACATCGCTACGTGTGACACCCCGGTAACGACGAACACAGCTTACCTATGACCCGCCGGCAATGAGGAAGGAGGTGAGCAGGGTGCTCCGGCCGCTCATCGCCGCCCCTCCGCTTCTATTGGGCGGCCGCTGTGTGACGTTGCTGTGACACCGAACGTCCTACCCCTTTCAGGAAGAGGATGTTCGCCGCCCACAGCGACGTCGTTAGGGAGGTAAGTAAATGTGACAGGGGTTAACGACATTGTGCGACATGGGCAACGAATTGCCCATGACGCACAAACGACGGGGGCGGGTGCGATCGCTCATGCATGTTATATCGTAGCGTGTAACACCGCCATAAAAAAATAATAGCTGCCTTGCTAACAGTCAGGTTGAGTGACATAACCTAACTGTTGGAATGAAGTTCTTACGCAAAATTAGTAATTACATTATTATTGCCTTTCCATATGAAAATGGCATCATCAATGTATAATCTCCAGTCTGTTAAGTTGAAGGGTTTTACCTTTCTAATTATTGAGATGGACACAGTGGAAATGATTTTTCAACATCCAAAAGAAAAACTAACAAAGTAAATTTACTATGTAATGGCAGCTAAAAAAGTAACTTTGCAATACGATCAGTTCTTATTGGGTTTGCTGTGTCTGCTTACAAGTTGGTTCTTATGAAGCATTTTTCTTGCATATGGTAACCAATTATGTCAACAGCATTAAGGTTCCATACCACTTCATAAGGGTTACACAAGTCGAAAAAAAGGAATTGTGATGGTTCCATCAGCTTAGAAAACTGAAAAAATGATTTTATATAGTCATCTCATATATTTCACGGTTTACCAACAGAACACACTCTATTCCTAACTAAAATGGTTTTGTTTTTATCAGAATATTGGAAAAGCTAAAATCTGCATTAATATTACACTGCGTTTCATTCTCCAAGTTGCCATGAAGCAATGTCAGATCAATTATATTATTGTGGTTTCCTAAATGGGTATAATTTGGTCAATTTTGGCTTATGTATTAATATTGGATTGAAAACTGAGATAAATAACCTACCTTCCTTTTCTTCGATATCTGGTGGTGGAATAATGGCATCGGGCTGATCAGGTTTCAGGTCTAAAATACAGAAACACAAAAAATAAAATTACAATAGTATTAATAATACAAAAATCTATGCTATGGAGGGTTTAAGAAATGCATCTCTGTAATGAGTAATGTTATAATTACTTTCGTTATATAAATAGTATTTTATAGCTTTAAAAACACCTGTACAGTCCTTTCTCATGAGATCCAAAATTTGTAAATAGCAAACTCCAATGTAATGAGTGAAAAAGAAGTAAAACCATAAGATTCCAATCATCCTGGATACAACGTGACCGTCCTGGTTTTGGGATTCTGCATCGCTGTCTCAGTTGGTCCCCTGATTGTAGTGCACTGCAACCGCTTTCTCCCCACTCTGACATATTTCGCCATCACTGGTACACCACTATGCAATATGAGGATAGGATTGACCTGTGAGCTTAAACTTTGCAATGTGCATACAGATGGCATATAGCTAGTCTGATTACCCCAATCCTTCCTGCTGCATTCTTTTGCTTCTCTTGTGTCAGCTACATTGAGCCAATATGGGCTATTTAAAGGGGTGGTTCACTACTCAGCATAGTGGCCACATATTGATGCAAAGCTCATAAGGAAGGATTTTCTCAAATACCTTGTGTAGTCAATTGTGCCTCTGAGTGGCGCTATTGCAGTCCACTCATTCCCATCACACGACCCCCAGGCTCTGTGAACTCTGAAATACGGTGATGTCATGTCAACTTCCAGTTGACTCAACATCACCGAGGCTATCCCCAGTCTTCGTGAGTGACTTGGATGTGGGCGGAGTTTCACCACTCGTCACAGCCCAGCATCGCTTCTGCTAGTGGCACTCTGCAGCGAAGGAAACTCCGCCCACAGCCCAGGCACTCAGGAAGACTGAGGCCTCAGTGATGTCGGGTTAATTGGAAGTTGACGTCACCTCACTGGATCTCAGAGGTCACGGAGACAACTGGTCAGGCGATGGGGATAAGCAGATCACAATAGCGCTGCTCAGAGGCACAATTAGCTACACATGATATTTGAGAAAAGCCTTCTTTATGAACTTTACATCGATTTGTGGCCACTATGCTGATTAGTGAACCACCGCTTTAATAAAAAGAAGCATGGGCATTTCCAACGCTTTTGTTAGCACAGCGATCACGTAATGACTGAATGTATTCTTGACATAGCATAATTGGCTGTAGAAATTTTGTGGAAATACATGAAGTGAGCAGCTCATGGGAGAAAACAAAGTTGAAGCTGTTTTGTAGAGAGGAATTGGCTAAAACTCCTTCCAGCAGATGTACAGGACTAATTAACAATCACATTAAATGTTTAGATGCAGCAGTGGGCCACAAGGGTTCACAACACATTCTGAAATCAAATCCACCCACAGAAGAGGGATATTGGATCATTTCCCTCAAAAAGTATGACAAAGTATAATAGTATAATAGATTCCAATCATTTGTTTGCTTCCTTTATCTACTTTAGGGCTTTCATTAAAAGCCTAAATTTAATGTCACACTGTAAGTAAAATTTATCCAGAAATAAAAAAAGTTCTGAAAGGTAAAAAAAATCTGTAAAAAAAATGTAAAACCATACATTACAAAAAATGAAACACCCCACCTACCAAATATTTTTCTCAGACGCACATTATTTATAGATTAAATTGCAAACTAACTACAAATTACTGTGTATCCACATGAACCCAAGAACATGTAGAATTCACTTAATAGGTTATTTGAAAGGACAAAAATTGTTTTTCACATTATTTATTGAAGGTAAGGTAATAATGTATATGTCCTACAAAGCAGTGTCAAAAGATAATACTCTTCCCAACGTGTAGCAACGCAAAAAGATACAAAAAAAAATGGCCAGTCAATAAAAGTTTTTTCCACTTTCCGCTTGCTATAGACCGTAAGCGTAAAACAAAAAAAAAACAAAAAACTTTTTTTCCCCTGAGGAAGCCACTGGGTAAGTGGCGATACGCGTGGGGTCTGTGCATGCCGTCCAAACCCCATTCTGTCATCATTACTCTCCCCCCTTTACCCTCCCTCCCCAGGCAGGCCTGCCATTTTCATTTATAGTGCATATCAGTTTATCTCTCCTTCCATCTCCAGCTGATTAGCAGTTAGCATACTGTTTGGTACAGGTCTAGATCCTTCACAAAACCTTAGAAACTGTTGGTTTCTCAAAAGATTTTTTCTTTTTTTATCTAAACTAGCAGACTATAATTAGTAGTGAAATTTATATTTAACCCTTTACTGTAGTGTGTGATCGATCAGTACTTTTTGATTACTCAGTCATGAGAATTGGTATCTAACTTTATATTGTTAGGGTACCTTCACACTTAGCGATGCAGCAGCGATCCGACCAGCGATCTGACCTGGTCAGGATCGCTGCTGCATCGCTACATGGTCGCTGGTGAGCTGTCAAACAGGCAGATCTCACCAGCGACCAGTGAACAGCCCCCAGCCAGCAGCGACGTGCAAGCGACGCTGCGCTTGCACGGAGCCGCCGTCTGGAAGCTGCGGAGACTGGTAACTAAGGTAAACATCGGGTATGGTTACCCGATGTTTACATTAGTTACCAGCGCACACCGCTTAACTGTGTGTGCAGGGAGCAGGGAGCCGCGCACACTGAGCGCTGGCTCCTTGCTCTCCTAGCTACAGTACACATCGGGTTAATTAACCCGATGTGTAATGCAGCTACATGTGCAGAGAGCAGGGAGCCGCGCACACTGCTTAGCGCTGGCTCCTTGCTCTCCTAGCTGCTGTACACATCGGGTTAATTAACCCGATGTGTACAGCACCTACATGTGCAGAGAGCCGGAGCCGGCAGCACAGGCAGCGTGAGAGCTGCAGAGGCTGGTAACTAAGGTAAATATCGGGTAACCACCTTGGTTACCCGATGTTTATCTTGGTTACAAGCTTACCTCAGCTGTCAGACGCCGGCTCCTGCTCCCTGCTCGCTTCATTTGTCGCTCTCTCGCTGTCACACACAATGATCTGTGTGTCACAGCGGGAGAGCGCCTTTGAAGAAAACGAACCAGGGCTGTGTGTAACGAGCAGCGATCTCACAGCAGGGGCCAGATCGCTGCTCAGTGTCACACACAGCGAGATCGCTAATGAGGTCACTGCTGCGTCACAAAAAGCGTGACTCAGCAGCGATCTCGGCAGTGAGCTCGCTGTGTGTGAAGCACCCCTTACAGGTGACCATGTGACATTGTGGTCCTTCTATCTAATACACTATTTGAGTCGCCCCCTGTCTCAATATACAGTGGTGGTACTCATACTTATCTATTTACTACTAAGGTACCTATATTCCCACTCTAATGGGTAGCTGATACTAGGTCTATATACAATAACATCTATTACTGAGTAGGCAACAGATACTAGGGGGTTGTGTGTATGTACCATTTGGGCTTATTCGCATAAATCTATAATACACATTGTCTAGTAGTTAAAAAAAACTACCTTTATAATGATGTGAGTTATTGATAAAAGGCACTTATTTTTGTCTTATATACCACACTTGTATTCTGTTGGGGGACGGTGTGTTTTGGGGACATAAACCGTGATTGTTTTTTTAGTGTTTTTAATGTCGATTTGTTGTGTGTCTTGATTGCTCTCTGAGCCAGACAAATGTGTGTTCTTGATATGTCATCACAATAAAGTTTTTTTGTATTTTTCTATATAATGACTCATTGGTGATCCCTGTTGAGTATAGTTCTTTTTTTTCTTTTTGTTTCATGTGGTTATATGTATACTGGGAGATCCCAATGGGTGGTGCCCTTTGTTCAACTTAATTCAGACCATAAGCGTACTAATATTAACAATAAAGATTCTAATCTGCTTTCCTTCTGTTGCTTTTGCCCTACACCCTCTCCTAAGGCTCCTGGTGATTGTTTACAGGCTATAGTGGTGACATCACTATAATGTATTGGACTGTAGCCAACCACTGGAATTATGCCATCTACACTGGCCCCACGGCAAAACCCAGTAATTGTGGTCCAATCACATACACTGTAGTCATAACGCCACCAGATCTGCTGACATCTGCACAGTACCTGTCATCAGGAGAGTCATTTCTGTTTCCTTATATATCCTTCAACCAAGAAGATTGATTCATATGATAAGTATGTATAGCAAATGTTGGACCAGTTAAAAAAATGAATACGTCACCATGAATTAAGTACATGTCAGGACCAGATAAATATGTTATTTAACCCCTTACCGCCAAAAGCCTGTTTTCATCTTCTTGATCATGAAAAATGTATTAATTCTTACCAATGTCACTTTATATGGTAATAACTGTGAAATGCTTCATTATAAACCGGTGAGTCTGAGATTATTTTTTGTGATTCATTGTGTTGATTTACGAACAAATTAGAAAGTTGATGAAAGATTCTTAATTTTCGAAATGTCAATTTGTATGCCCTTAAAGCAGATAGTCACACATTAAATAGTTAATAATTAACACTATACACATGCCTATTTTACATAAGCAGAATTTTTTTAACAAATTATTTGTTTGAAATGTAGAAAGATTAAAGGTTAAGTAGCACTTTTAAATTTTCCAGTTAAATTTACAAAACATATTTTATTAGGGACTAGAGATGAGCAAACTTCCCGCGGTTCAGTTCCCGAACCGAACCGAACAAGGAGTACCTACACAAACCTTTATCGATCCGAACTTTGAACCTTTATCAAACCTTTTCGAACCCCATTGAATTCAATGGAAGGCCAAATGTGAGGCATAGAAAACACCTTTGTGGGGGGTCAAAAAGCTTCCAAAACAGCAAAAATATATTTTTACAGTGTAGCACCACTGTTTTGGCACAACTATTAGCTTCCTAGGCTATTGACAGAAGAAACATAGACGTGGATGAGAGACAGGTGTAGGGATAGTGCTCCCATACCCCTGGCAGTACAGGCACAAGACAACTCGGAGACGCATCTAGTAGTTTCAACATTCAAAATCCTTCATTCAGACAGCAGTATAATAGCATCAATTGCCCCCCTCCCCATAGGGCATTAAAAGAGCTGGGATGTACAGTCCGTGCAAAACACAGGCTGTGGTCCAGCATTTGAATTTGCAAAATGAAGACATGCCTGATTAGCAGATATAAACCTGTTCCTCCCAGAAGCCTGGCACTACCCACAAGACAAAACTTTGAGACACATTTTGGAGTCTTTACATTCAAAATCCTTTCAGGCACAAAGCAGTATAATAGCAGTAAATTACCCTCCTCCACATAGGGCATTAAAAGTGCTGGGATGTACAGCCCATGCAACACACAGGCTGTGGGCCAGCATTTGAATTTTAAAAATGAAGACAGACCTGAGTGGTAGGTGTAGGCCTGTTCCTCCCAGAAGCCTGGCACTACCCACAAGACATAACATTGAGATCCATGTTGGAATCTTGACATTCAAAATCCTTTCAGGCAGGCCTATACCCTGAACTGAATGCAAGGTAGAGAAAGCCAAGTAACAAAAATAAACCATGGATAATCTGCTATGTGTGGACCAAGCAAAGCCAAATGATAGTGAATGTCACAGTCCACTGGGCTTGTTTGAGATATTCAAGGTGGAGATCCCTCTGGATACAGCATCTTATCCAGATCCTGACATACAGATAGTATCAGTATCTCTGTACACATGGGAATCCAAATAATCTATGGTGACTGCTAATTTTCAAAATGTCAATGTGTCCACCATTAAGAAAAGCACCTTATTGCAGAGAATGCGCTGGGTGGTGAATACAGGCTACGATGTGAAAATATAGCGGATGATGATTATTGTGTGCCTCCCTGTCAAAACCAGGGTGTCACAGAGGTCTGCGTCCATCTTTTTGGTGCAGATCTCACTCTCCCTTGAGGAGTTTCCAACACAGTTACACACAACACCAGTGGGTGGAGCAGAGGGGTCTGAAGTGTCTGGGAGGGAACTATATAGGGAGTTTGCAGTGAGCAGTCTGCAGGAGGTGTGGAGTCTGGAAGGAGCTCCGGTGTGGAGCTTGGGGAGAGGGGCAGTGAGGGCCAGAGGAATAGGCCAGCCGCTTGCGTGGAATCTGAGGTGGACCGGGGCAGGGTAGTGGCCCGCCGGCCCGCCAGTGACGACTGTCGGGACCCGGTCCAGACCCGTGCATGGAGCAGACACAGACATCAGGCAGGAGAAAAGCACCTGTATTACACACCTTGGTGAGGGGGCCCGTCCAAACAGCATTCGAGGGCACCAGTTACCAACAACTTGGTTAATTCCTGGACTCGTGTCAGTTATTGCCTTATATCGTGAGCACTCCTGCACCACCTGCTCTGCACCCGTCACTCCCAATCCATTACACCAGGGTCCCAGGACATCAACAACCTACCCGTGGAGGGAAAATCGCCATCTTGCTGCCCACCACCACCCCCGGGATCCTCTGATCGGCAGCGGTGGTGCTCCATTACCTCACCGCACACCACGGGTGGCGTCACGGATCATAAACTTACATATTACCCTTTACATAATCTCCTTTTGTTGTGGAGCCTGGGATCACAGACTGGGTCACACCACCGTGGTACCTCTAGAAGCGACTCCTTGGTCTGGTTCTGAGTACCCCTAACCTATCCCTGGGCGACACAATTTCATTCTGTTGGGATCCTGAAATGTAGATTCCAAGGAGGTGGAGATATTGGATGAGTTACAGCAACCTTCTACCCAGACAGCATTGGATCTTCAGATATTGGTACAGGATGTATCCAATGATGATAATGTCCTGATTTGCATAGAAACACAATTTATAGACCTGAAAGTCAAAAATATGTTTCCTGCAAGCTGGTGATTCCATACCCTGGCAATACAGACAAAAGCCAACTTGGAGACCCTACTTGAAGTCTCTGCAAATCCAAAAATTAAGGTCAGGCAACAGGAAAAGTGGCAACAATTGGCACACACTACAAATAGCCCAACAAAGTAACGTGGCAGCATAAGACTGGCCCAGTAACAAGGCTTAAACCATCATTT
This sequence comes from Anomaloglossus baeobatrachus, assembly GCF_048569485.1. NCBI lineage: Eukaryota > Metazoa > Chordata > Amphibia > Anura > Aromobatidae > Anomaloglossus > Anomaloglossus baeobatrachus. The sequence goes on along the minus strand of NC_134360.1, from coordinate 151,978,852 downwards.
CTACCTTCACCAGAGACAGAAAGATAAAAGACAGGCGTAGGGCTGGTGCTCCCATAACCATGGCACTACAGAAAAAAGCCATCACAGACAGCAAGATGACGCACTACCTACAAGACTCAACTTGGAGACCCATCTTAGAGTCTCAACATTTAAATACCTTTTAGGCAGACAGTAGTACAGTAGCATCAATTGCCCCCCTCCCCATAGGGTGTTAAAACAGCAGGGCGGTATTGTCTATGCAACACACTGGATGTTGCCTGGCATTTAGAGTTTATAAACCATGAGATACATGACAGACGTGTTAGCCTCTTCCTCACAGAAGCCTAGCAGTACACTATTGCCCAGTCTGCACAGTCTGTTACTGGGGTGGCAAAGTCATTGGACATTCACGACTTGATCATCTTTATGAACGTTAGGTGGTCTATGCTTTAAGTGGACAGCCGGATGCGCTTTTCTGTCAAGATACTGCCAGCAGCGCTGAAGATGTGTTCTGAGAGAACGCTGGATGCCGGGCAGGCCAAAACTTCCAAGGTGTGACTGGCAAGCTCAGGCCACTCTTCCATTTTTGAAGACTAAAATGCAAAAGGGTCCTATTTCCCCCTTATGGCATCGATGTTCAGCTCTAGATACTCCTACACCAGCCTCTCTAGTTGTTCACAATGTGTCAGACTTCTACTCTGTTCCACTGGTGCATACAATGGTGTAAAAAATGTATGCCATAAATCACAGAAATTGCTTCTCCCACTTGAACTGCTGCTGCTGCTAATGTTGCTCATTTGACGACTCAACAACCCCTTGGTTGTAATTCTAGAACTGTGATGCACGCTGTGTGCCTCACTGCTGTCTTGTGGAAAACTACTGTTAGGCTATGTGCCCACGTAGCATATTTTCATGCAGTTACGCTGCGTTCTGCGTCCACAACACAATCTATGAAGATTGTGCCTAATCCATGCCCACGTGGCGTATTAGAACGCAGCGCTTCGGCTGCTGTCGAAGCGCTGCGTTCTAAAAATGAACATGTCCCTTCTTTCATGCGCTTTGGATGCAGGTGTCGCGGGCGGCGGGGCGCTGCGCTCGCTAACGCTCGGGTCCGGCACTGCTGCTGCTGCTCGGTGGCTCGAGCGGTGGGCCGGATCCGGGGACTCGAGCGGCGCTCCTCGCCCGTGAGTGAAAAGGGGATGGTTTGTTTGGGGATTTAGTCCGTGACGCCACCCACGGGTTATGGTGAAGATGGGCACCACCGCTGCTGGTGACGGGGATCTCGGGAGCGATGGTAGGGAACAGCTGGGATGTTGTTCCGTGGGTAGGGGTTGGTGGTCCCGGGGCCCGGCAGTGTGACGGGGAGGCAGGGTTGGTGAGGTGCAGGGTTGCAGGGACAGCGCGGCGCAGTGCCGGATGGCACTGGTGTACTCACTCAGCAACAGATGCACCAAGGCTCCGGTAAACCAAACGGCTGGATGGACGGGTCCCGCAGCCGGCTGCAGTGTCTCTCCCCGGACAGGTGATGGTGGCTGTCTTTCCCTGCACCTTTGTGTACTGTGTTGACTCCGATGGCTTCCCAATGGTAGTCCGCTCCCCGGCGTATAGGTGCCGGAGGAGCCCGTTTTGCCCGCAGGCGCTGGCCCTTGGATCTCTAGCCTGTGGCGGTGGCTGTATATCCTCACGGTGCGGACGGTTGCCTTCTGACGGAACTTGGGTAGTTAGGAAACCCCTGGGGTTCCTGTCACACTCGGATTTGACTATTGTCGGCGGCTCCAAGCCTGGTTGGGGTCCGATGGCCCTGCCTGTGTGCTTAGCTTCACTCCGCTCCCTGGTTTGGTACCGGTGGGCCACCGCCCAGCCCCGGTCCTTACGGCTTTGCAGAGTTCCACCAACTCCTGCAGACGGCCACCACCGTCTGCTAACCTTGCTGTCAGTGCCTGGGCTCCTACCCAGGCACACGCAGTTCGTGACCTCTCACTTTCACTTCCTCTTCCTAAACTGAACTACTGCCTTTCCCGCCCCAAGGCCTGTGAACTCCTCGGTGGGTGGGGCCAACCGCCTGGCTCCACCCCACCTGGTGTGGACATCAGACCCTGAAGGGAGGCAACAAGGGTTTTTGTCTGACTAATGTAACTGTCTGGGGTGTGGGGGTGTGTGTGTTGGTATGTCTGTGACTACCTGGCTAGTCCAGGGCGTCACACAGGTCCCGCTCTGTCTATGGGAGAGGCTGCATCCAGAGCGCATGAAATCAGCTTGTTTCTGCAGCGATTTGAAGCGCATGTGTGCTGTTCAAATTGCTGAAGAAATTTCTGCAGGGACAGAACGCAACGTGGGCACATAGCCTTAAGATGGTCTACAAGCTTGTTTCGATACTCCAGCATCCACATGTCCCTTTCCAGGGGTGGAAGCATCTTGCTAAATTGACTCTTGTACTGTTGATCTAACAGAGTGGCAACCCAGTAATCTGTACTATTTCTAATAGTAACTATAAGTTCATCACGTTGTAAAGCAAGAAGGCGCTCATTTGTCGTATGCTTCCATGCGGTCCATGTCCATGTTTTATTGGTGGCGGGGTAATGCTCAAATTTACCTTCTCCGTCCTCTCCCACCAACCACAGACAAAAGAGACGGAATCAATGTCTTTTTCGTTTCCGGAGTTGTCTATGCTCGTCATCTCTTCCTCTACCATTTGTTCCTCTGGCTCCTGCACCTTCACTACCATTTTGTCTGTTACCATGAGGCCACCACAATCGATGGACTCTACCCTCCTGTGACACCCGCCTGTGCGACGACTGTCTGGACCTTACAGGAAATGGTGCGCCTTACTCATTTTCCTCTGCTTCTTCATCTTCCTCTGTGACCCCCAACTCCTCCTGCAGACTATTGAAAGTGTACTCCAACATATAGATGAGTGGAATAATGATGCTGATGATGGCATCGTTAGTGCTAACCATCTTCATAGCCATTTTAAAACTGTGCAGGGGGGGGCAGAGGTCCTTTATTTGTGTCCACTTTGCATTCGTGATTTGCCCCACATCCGTACAGTTTGTCCAAGTTTATGCATCATGGCATAGTGCACCAGGGCTTGCCACTGCTGCCAAAGTCGCTGCAATATGTGCAGAATGGAATTCTAACGTGTCGGCACATCGCATATCAACCGGTTAACCGTAGGCTGAAAGTCCTTTGTAGCATTGCAAGTCGATTAGCCATGGGATGTGAATGGCAGAGGTGAGTACACACTGACCATGCCTTGTGCAGCAGCACATCCAGCCCGGGATAGGGGGCTAGAAATTACTGTACAATCAGGTTCAGTACGTGAGCTATGCAAGGCACATGTGCGATGTCACCCAGGCATAGGGCCACTAAACGGTTTGCACCATCGTCGCATATGGCATTCCCTGGTTCTAGGCTATGTGGAGACAGCCATTGATCAAACTCGGCCCGGATAGCGGTCCACAACTCTGCAGCTCTGTGAGTGCGTTCTCCGATGCAGATTAATTTCAGCACTGCCTAATTGTGTTGAGCTGTATGGAGGGGAGAGGGATTCTCTCTGCACTCTCTGAATGCATGTTACATTAAGGGAGAGGTTGAGGGAGCAGGTGGAGGCCCTAGCGGAGGTTGAGGAAGCAGAAGAGGAAGCGGTAGATCCGGAAGTTTGTCCCAAAAGCTTTGGGGGTTTCAACACTTAGAAGCAGCCCCTTCCCCACCTGCCCCCACAGCCAACAGAATAACCCAGTGCCCAGTCAGCAAGATGTAACGTATCAGGCCATGCTTGCTCTTCTAGGTGTCAGGGATTAAATGCACCCTGAGAGACAGGGTTTTTCAAGGAAAAGGTAATCTGGGCTGCAACATGATGGTGTAGTGCAGGCACAGCTTTATTAGAGACATAATGGTGACTGGGCAACTGGTACTGGGGGTCTGCCACGGCCATCTGGTTTCGGAAACCCTCTGTATCCATCAAACGGAAAAGCAGCATTTCCGTGGCCAACAGATTTGATATAATGAAGTTCAAGCTCTTCACTTTTACATATATGGGAGGAAATGGTCTTTTACATGACCAAAATTGTATGACCGAGGGCTAGCTGCTGTGCTGAGAGAGGGTGGGAGTCGTTAAACTTGTCAAAAAGTTGGATATTGACTAAAAGGGCCACTTAATATGGTGGTAATGGTGGTCTCCTAAAAAGAGCCACCCCTTGGCTGGGTCCTTCCCGGAGGGATATCTGGCTGGTTTCTGTGTTGAGACTCCTAACAGAGGCTCCACAGACTTTTTTGATTTGCATATTTCCCAGGGGGCAATGTACCTAGGATTTCACTGTCTTGAGCGCCCTCGCTGGCTGCCGGCAGTGTTTTCTCTGGCTGGTCTCCCCAAGATCAGTGATTGTTTTGTCTTGAGAGAGGGTGGTCTAAGGTGTACACGACAGAGCGGTGGACTGGGAGGAAGATGTAATGGGAGATGTAATGCTGAGTAGAGAAACATGGTGTGCTCAGTGTCTCTCATGGATCAAAAACACTAGGCACCGTCACTTCCATAACACCCGACAAGCCCTCACATACCCCTACTGTAGCGGGTACAGAAGAGGAAGTTCTGCGGTCAGAGATCTGTGTTATAATAGTTTCGCCGTTCAGGAGGAGGAAGAAGTGTGGCGCCACAGGATCTGGTTGCCACAACAGTGTTGCCCCTCCAAAGGGTTAATACTGAGCCTGGAGGTAATTGGGGAAGTCTATTGGCCAGTAAGTACCAACAATCAACACCGTTTCTCCCTCAGGCCAGCAGAGGGAGCTCTAAACCTGGAGTTCCAGGGAGCACTCCCTTAAGCCTGACCTGACGGAGGAGTTAGGTAGTCAGTCTAGGGAAGTTCAAGGAGAGAGGAGCTGAGTAGTGCTGTCCTGCGAGCGGGGGCCTGGAGCTCAGATAGCTCAGCCCAGAAAAGCAGGATTTGCAGAGAGGCACGTAGAGAAGATTCTAAATTAGACATCGGAGTCTGTGGTTGCCAGGGTGTTAGATCCCCCAGTAACTGAATCCGAAGGGCAGGAGGACTGTAGGTCTCCTGGCCCCCCAAACAACCCGAAGGTACAGCTGCATCACCAGGGCCCGGTGTGGACTCCAGGAGAGAAGCATCAGAGAGGGCCTGCGCAGCCTATCCTATGAGAAAGGGACGTACCACAAGTCCCAGCAGCAAGAGGGCCATTGCTAAACCCCCAGAGTGCAGGGTCCTGTAGAAGCAAAGGAAGAACAGGGAGTAGGCCTCAATACTCGTCTGGCCAAGGAGATCACCCCAGTTACTTCCAGGCCGACCGGATCCCCTTCACCACCTGTGACGGTCTCCCAGGACTGAACTGTTCCAAACTAAAAGAAAATAAGGTAAAGAGACTGTTGTTTGTGTCGGTTCTTTACACTACCTGATTAGCCCTGCACCATTTCCAAAGTCCCATAGACTTTCATAAACACAAACGGTTGCCCCGGGGTACCGCTCCACCTGTGAGGAGCAGAACCATCCCAGCTGCTAATCCATCAGCCCCGGAGGTCCCATCCAGCAGCGGCGGCTCTATAGCCGCAATCCACAGGTGGCATCACGAATAATTCTACAAACTTCAATTATAATTACCACCCCCACAACTGCCATATTAGTTGACCCCGCCAGGGTCACGGAGTCGGGCCCCGCCACCACTGCCTACCCCTGGACTAGTCCGGCCCGGCACCGGGTGTCCCATAGCCCTGGGGTGGGCGAGTCAGAAGCAGCAGATGATGTTGATTTGGCGGTGGTTGGGTAGGCCCATTAGTCTGCATTTTAGCGCAGTGAGATTTCCACAGTAATGCATGTTGGAATTAATAAACAGGAGAAACTGAGTAATTAGTGTATCTAAATATATATTAAAGATTATTCACAACACAAAGTGGTGGTGATCATATAAAAATGACAACTGTGATTTAAAAATGCATGAATGGAACAATACACCAGTATCCATGGTCAAAAAGTTTAAATGCTCCTTTAGAACATCAAATGTAGTGGGCAACCAAATACTGTTTATATAATGGTAATATCCCTTTAAATTACATGTGTCCTGGGCCGTAAAGGGACAGAAAAATACATAAACACCTTTGTGGTATCCTGAATAGTGGGCAACAACTTGCATTTGTACGGGATACAAAAACAATACAATTACTACTAAAAATATTATCCATTCATGTTGCCAACGACCGATGGCAAAACACACACATATAGCGAGAGTATCCCTTGAAATTCTGTATGTTTTTAAAACTCATAAGGACATTTAAATAAGGATGATGTGGGTACTAAAAAGCAGAATTGGAACATGATGGTGTATCCTATTACAGCTGCCTCATACATACCAAATTTAAAGTGTCCAGAGTAGCTACTATCCCTCCCTGAAGAAGCCATTTGGATTGAGAATCATTCTTCTCTGGCAAATCACATGTCGGGGGTTAGGGACTATTTCTCCATGGGGACAGCCAGCCTTCTCTGGACTGACCTGCAGCACACTTTGCACTGGGCACTTTAAATTTGGTATGTGTAAGGCAGCTTTAAGGGATATTCTCGCTATATATGTGTTTTGCCATCGTTCGTTGGCTTCTGAAAGTCACTTCAAATGTGGTCCCTAAAAATTTTTTTTTTACAAATTTAGTTGAACAAATGAGATATTGCTGGTGAACCTTGAACCCTTGTAACTTCCTAACAAAACAAAAAAAAATTGTTTCAAAAATTGCGCTTACGTAAAGAAGAGATGTGTGAAATGTTATTTAGTAAGTATTTTGTGTGACATAACACTCGGATTAAGGGCATTAAGATTCAAAGTTTAAAAATTGCAAAATTTTCAACACTTTTGCTAAATTTCCGATATTTTCGCAAATAAAAACAAAAAATATCAGTCTAAATTTACCACTCTCCATAAAGTACAATATGTCATGAAAAAAACTATCTCAGAATTACTGGGATTCGTAGAAGTATTCCAGAGTTATAACTAGAGATGAGCCACCCCCTGGAGTTCGAGTTCGGTTCGGTTCGTCGAACGGTGCCCCATTCGACGAGCCGTTGATCGAACTCTCGAACTCCATAGGAAACAATTGGAGGCAATCACAAACACATAAAAACACCTGGAAAACACCCTCAAAGTTGTCCAAAAGGTGACAAACAACTCCCAAGACAACACAAACAGATGGGAAAGTGACAAGGACAAATACTCAAGCAAAAACTAAACAGCTGGACGAGGAAAAAGAGGAGGAGACACAGATATAGGCATGGCATGCCCTTCTAAAATCATGTAAAACACAGCAATGGAACTCCAAGCAGACTCTCCCTTTTTTCTAAAAATTGGGCCTCACAGACACCACTTCAGTGGCAGCACTTGTGCCCCAGTTGCAAATTGAACAGGTACATTTGCATCAAGCACATTCAAAAATACGCAAGCCTTAACTGTCCCCAGGATGACACCGGGGTGGGTAGCAAAGTCTTTGCTGAACCATGACTTGTTAATCTTGGCTCCTTTTTAAAAACACCGCAAGGGTTACTCCAAGCAGAGTCTCCCTTTTTTCCAAAAATTGGGCCACACAGACACCCCTTCAGTGGCAGCACTTGTGCCCCAGTTGCACACTTCACAGGTAGATTTGCATCACCTTTTTCTTCCTTTTTTTCTCCTTTCCCTCTTTTCTCTTTTATTCACATTAATTATAACAGAGAAATTTATTTCCACCCACTCCTACCCAGAATAGCCGAACACTTTTAAAAAAACATAATTAATTTGATTACTATCAGTAAGAATAACATCGCCTGAGCTTCTTTGATTTTTTGAGGAGCACTAGAGACGGGTCTTATGACACTTAACATATTGTTTACCATCCAGTCATGATGGATATATGTGTATGTATATATATATTCTTTGTTCGCTGAGATCAGTTCTATAGCCGCAAATATCAATCCTTTGAGCTAAATTTAACTCTGTGAGAAGGAAATTGGGTGTCAATTTAGCGAGCTTCGGAGTCTTATGTTTATATATATATATATCTATATCAACCCTTACAATATATGGTTAATCTTTAACCCTCATTTACCGGATTTTAATCGCAGCTCTAAACATGGGAAGTTAATTAACATCCAAACATCCACCTGTCCCCCCTTCCCCTCCTCTGTTTTTTCCAGAGTTATTAGCATACCCTCCCCCCTCCCCCCCTCCCCACCTAAATGCTTAGTCTATTTCAGTAGCTCTTTTGGCTTCATGAAGCACTTATGATTAAGGACTTGTTTTGTTTTTATATTATTAGTCCGAAACGCGTTAAGCCTTCATGATCTGTACTGACATCATCTGAATGAATTTTTTGGTCTTCACGATGTGTTTTTTAAATATGTCCAAATAAAGACTTGAATATTTTAACTTAAGGAGGATTTGTGCCGGATCGCCCTCTCTTTTTTCTTCCCACGTTCCGAGATTTGCATCAAGCACATTCCAAATACACAAGCATTTACTCTCCCCAGGATGACACAGGGGCAGTAAAGTCCTTGCAGATCCATGACTTGTTCATTTTGATGAACGTTAGTCTGTCCACATTGTCACTGGACAGACGCGTGCGCTTATCTGTCAGCACACACCCAGCAGCACTGAAGACACGTTCAGAGACAACGCTGGCAGCTGGACAGGACAAGATCTCCAAGGCGTAAGTGGTGAGCTCAGGCCATTTTTCAAGATTTGAAGCCCAAAATGAGCAAGGCTCCAGTTGCAAAGTCATGGCATCGATGTTCATTTGGAGATACTCCTGTATCATCCTCTCCAGCCGTTGACTATGTGTCAGTCTCTGGTGGTCTTGCAAAGGATGGTCTAAAAAAATTCTGAAACGATTCAATAAAATTGCTGTTACCAGCACCAGATACGGTGCTGCTGGTACGGTTAGACTGTTGATGACGAGACCGTCCCATGTTTGTCAAGTTACAACTGGGAGATTCACTCCGTGCACCACTGGGGTTTGGTGGAAAAGCCGAGCTAAGATTGCATAACAGCTTCTGCTGATACTCCTGCATACGTGCAACCCTTTCTATGGCTGGAATTATTTCACAAAATTTGGACTTGTACCGGGGATCTAATAGTGTGGCAACCCATTAGTCATCATCACTTCTAATTTTGACAATCCGAGGGTCATGTTGTAGGTAGTGCAGCAAGAAGGCGCTCATGTGTCTTGCGCCTCCATGTGGACCAAGTCCTTGCTGTGTTTGTGGCATAGAGGTGCTAACCGTTCTTTCTTCCTCTGACATCTCCCCCCAACCTCTTTCAACTGAAATGTGACCAAGGTCTCCCTCATCTGCTGAGTCTTACATGTCCATGGACAGTTCGTCCTCCATTTCTTCATGTCCTGCACCTTCCTCAACATTTTGCCTGCTACCATGCGCCCTTGTTAATCCCTCTCCCCCACCGTCCCATGCCAGCCGCCTTGGTGATGATGAACGTCTGGACCTTGGTGATGTTGTTATCCCTTGCGCATATGAATCCTCATGTACTTCCTCCCCTTCCTGTAGAACCAACCCCTGATTCCGAATAGTGTTTAGCGTGTGCTCCAGCATGAAAATGACTGGAATTGTCATGCTGATAATGGCATTGTCAGCGCTAAACATATTCATCGCCATGTCGAAACTGTGCTGTAGGGTGCATAGGTCCTTGATCTGAGACCACTCCATCAGAGTGATCTGCCCCACCTCTGCATCTCGTTGGCTCAGGCTATACGTCATGACGTATTGCACCAGTGCTCGGCGGTGCTGCGACAGTCGCTGTAACATGTGGACAGTCGAATTCCAGTGTGTCGGCACATCGCATTTCAGGCAATGAACCGGCAGGCCGAAAGACTTCTGGAGCAATGCAAGTTGCTCAGCTACGGCGGTTGAATGGCGGAAGTGAGCAGACAGTTTTCGTGCCCTGTTCAGAAACCCATCTAGGCGGGGATAGTGTGTTAAAAATTGCTGGACAACAAGGTTCAACACATGAGCCATACAAGACACGTGTGTCACCTTGCCCAGGCGAAGGGCCGCACCCAGGTTTGCAGCATTGTCGCACACGGCCTTACCTGGCTGCAGGTTGAGTGGAAACAACCATTTATGAAACTCGGAGAGCAGAGCTGCCCACAACTCAGCCGCTGTGTGACTCTTATTTCCAAGACATTTCAAGCTAAAGACCTCCTGATGCCGTTGCGCTCTGCTGCCAGCATAGTAAGGAGGTGTGCGTGATTCCTTGTGCGCAGTTACAATGCTGGTGGCCTGACCAGGCAGGCTTGGGGTGGAGGTGGAAGACCTAGACGAGGTTGAAGAGGCAGTAGCCTTGGAGGAACTTATACATACAGAGGATTGACGCACAAGTCGTGGGGACGGCAAGACTTGTTCAGCAGACCTTTCTCCATCTATCACCATAGTTACCCAGTGCCCAGTCAGCGACATGTAGCGCCCCTGTCTATGCTTACTGGTCCAAGTATCGGTGGTGAAATGCACCCGTTCACACACAGAGTTTCTCAAGGAAGCAGTGATGTTGTGTGCGACATGCTGGTGTAGTGCAGGCACACCTTTCTTGGAGAAGTAGTGGTAACTGGGCATCTGGTACTGGGGCACTGCGACGGACATAAGGTCTCTAAAATCCTGTGTCTCCACCAGGTGGAAAGGCAGCATTCTGGTAGCCAAGAGCTTACAGAGGGATAAAGTCTACCTTTTAGCTTTGTCATGGGTCGGAGGAAATGGCCTTTTTTTTGTCCACATCTGAGGGACAGAGATCTGGCTACTGTGTGTAGACGGTGGTGAGTAGGGTGTCCCTGGAAAAATGAAGGTTTGTGAGGAAAGTGCAGGCGGAGACATGATGTTGCCTTCATCCAACGTTGGTGCTATCGATGTCTGAGAGAGCTGTACACACGCACTTGTTTCCCCTTCCAAACCAACTGACGACCTAACAAGCAAACTGCCTTTTGCGGTTACAGTGGTGGAAGGTGTGCGTGAAAAACCAGGTGTGACAGCTGTCCCCCCAGTAATAGAAGATGAAGAGCGCGCGGATGCACTGGAAGGGGCAGGCAGTGGTTGGGCCGCTACGCTAGGCCGCATTGCAGCACAGTGAGCTTCCCACTGGGAATTATCCTTGATATTCATGTGACGATTCATGGAAGAAGTTGTCAAACTGGTGAGCTTTTTGCCTCTACTTTTAGATTCACGACAAATTTTACAGATCACATGATTTGGGAGATCCTTTTCAAGGTCAAAAAAAGACCAGACTAGGCAAGGCTTAGAGGACATGCGACCTGCAGAGCCACCCCGACTTGTGTTCAGAGGCAGAGTGGTGGCTGACGATGCAGTTGTAGATGTGCTACCAGTACTCTGACTCTGTCCAGGAAGGCGCAAGGTTAATTCGTCGTCAGTTGCATCCTCCTCCAGTGCCTCTGTTGACCTCCTCAAGTGCCTGACTGTGGGTTGACAGTAAGTGGGATCTAGAACTTCATCATTAAGCGTTGTGTTTGCACTTCCCTCGCCCTCAGACCTAGCCTCTTCCTGCACTGACCGAATATTTAAGTTGTCATCCCAATCTGGTATCTGCGTCTCATTGTCATCAGTATGTTCCTCATTGTCTCCACCAACAGGTGTTACAGTTTGGGAATGAGGGTCAACATTATTCTCAGAAAGTTGGTCATCACGGCCTGAATCTGAGTCACAAAGGTTCTGGACATCACTGCAGACCATTTCCTGGTTTGTACTCACTGTAGCTTGGGAGCAGACCTCTGATTCCCAGGCTATAGTGTGACTGAACAGCTCTGAAGACTCAGCCAGCTCTGGTACACCATACTGTGCAGGGCGGGTGGAGACTTGAGGGCTGGGAGAAAGCAATTGTGATTGGGATGACAACTCAGAGGGCTGTTTTTTTATGTGGTAGTTGAGGTGGAGGAGAGGGCACTTGTTGGAGCACTTGAGATCCATTCAAGCATGTTCTTTTTTTGCGCATCGTCTACCTTTCTTACAGTTTTTCGGGTCCATAAAAAAGTGAGCACGGAGCATCGGATTGTCCACGGAAAGTAGTAGACATCTTACTTTTGCTGGAAGATGGATTATCTTCAGCAGATGTTAATGTAGCTTTGACACCTTCCCCACGGACACAAACTTTTTTTCCTTTTCCAACACGCCTGTTCCCCTTTCCAACAGCATCTGTCCTTTTGCCACTCATTTTGTTAGCGACAAGATTAGTCAATTACAATGTGATGGCAAAAATTGAGAGGTGGTGTAGATTTCAGAGGTGGTGTAACTTTATTGACAGCTGAAGAACCAACACTGACTATCCCTGACAATGCAACTATGGCCCTAAAACTGGCAGCACTTTTTGCTATAAAAATAGCGTAGCAAAATGTGCATGAGGGTAGAATGCAGAGGTGGTGGGACTTGCTTGGCACAAGTGGGACACACAATTAGTATAGCAGACACTTTTTTTGATGCCACTTATGTCCAGCACTGTTTGCTTTAAAAATAGCGTAAAAAAAATGTGCATGAGGGTTTAATGCAGAGGTGGTGGAAAATGCTTTGCACCGGTGGGACACAAAATTAGTATAGCAGCCTCTGCTTGGATGCCACTTATATTCAGCACTGTTTGCTATAAAAATAGCATAGCAAAATGTGCATTAGGGTTTAATGCAGATGTGCTGGTAAATGCTTGGCACCGGTGGGACACAAAATTAGTATAGCAGCCACCTTTTTGGATGACACTTATGTCCAGCACTGTTTGCTATAAAAATATCTTGGCAAAAGTGGGCAGGTGGGTACAGTGGCCAGGTTCTCTGGGTCAGTGGACAGGAAAGGAAGCCTCACTTTCTATCCCTCCTAATGGTGAAATGCAGCAAGGAATTCCCTGAGCTTAGGTACACAGACGCTGTTATCTGAAGCTGTATACAGCGTTTCCATGGACCTGACTGTCCCCTATGGCTCTGAGCCTGAGAAAATTAGCCCTGAAAAGGGCTGAAATAAACTTCTGTCCCTAATCTGTAGAGTGCTGTGTGTGTAGCGTAGACAGCGGAGCGGCGCCAGGAGCTGCGTGAGCGGTGACTGTCACCTACACGCAGAAAGCAGAAAATGGCGCCGTGAGAGAAAATGCCCGTATTTATAATGCAAGGACATGTGACATGGACAGCCTATGACACATGCCCTTGCTTGTCTGGCAAAAAAGACCACTTAGCTGTGTGTGTGTCTGGGATTGGCTGACATGCTGGCCCGCCCCACTGCACGCGCACTTAGGGGAAAAAAAAAAAATGGTTATCGCCATGATCCCAGCAGCACTGATCTACACACGCCGCCCCCACACACTATACGCTGAAATTAGATAATAGTGTGAATCACAGAGTGACTCACACTATTACAGTGAAAAGCCAGCTAGTAACTAGCTAGGCTTTTTGCTGATCGAACCGTTCTCGAACGTAACTCGAGCTATCGAGCTTTTAGCATAAAGCTTGTGTTCGTGTTCGATCTCGAGCACCCCCAAAATCACTCGAACATGAAATTGGCGAACCTCGAACATCGCTCAACTCTAGTTATAACTTGTCAAAATGGCTCTGGTCAGGAGGGTGAACACCAGGATTAGGGGGAAAGGGGTCAAAGCCTTGTTACCTCTAATTAATGGAGCAGCCAGAGGTAAATAGTATATTAATGTGTCGACGACTCCTAGGCCATTGTTGAGTCCTTGTCTCCCGGGCTAAAATTGCCAGTTTGTATATATACAGTATAAAGCCATAGATTGAGACACTGACATAATGAGAAATGAAACAGGAAGTCAATTCCATCGATTATTGAAACAATACAAACTATATGGAGAATATGGCATTGAAAATATGGGGAAGTCAAAGTCAGTCATCATTATTCTAAAGTAAGAGTCAAAAAAGCAGACAATTAGCCAGAACTCTATAACTAATTTCAGGGCATATTTTTTAACATCACTAATGCACTTCCTTTTCAGAATCATAGACTTACCTTCACAAATAATTGATGGACCCCAGCCATAATTAAAACACTGCACAAGATTGTATTTCGGCTTTTGCCCACGAGGACATGTGTAGCTAATAACATCCTTATCTTTGTATACGGAAGACCCATATTCACAGGTAATAGCTGTAAAAAATAAACAGATAAATTGCTTATTATTTATTGTAATTATTGATATTACATCCAAAGAGGTGCCATAGAAATGACCCAGTGATCAAATGACCATTTCTGTGTGTTAACAGCTTTTATCACTCAGTCCTGTGGATGTAAAGAAAGATAGATGTTTCCTAGATGACCACTCAATACTACAGAAATTATCTTATGGAATGGTTCTGTTAAAGAACCATTCTAATGTTCTTCTAATGTTCTAATGTAATTCTACTGTTCATCAGGTGATCAATGAGGTTGTTTTTAGAAAGCTTTCACTGTACAGAGAGAGATAGCTTGATTCATGAATTAATATTAGAGATGCCTGAATCACTGTTAATCAACTTTGAGTCAAATTTGCTGCAAATACCATTTTGAAAGTCCCAGTGAATTTGAATAACTTGCGTAGATCCTCCCCAAAAAAGTATGCCTGCAGCAAATTCACACATTGATGAAAAGAGAACATGGTGTGGGTGCACGGACTTCTTATAACACCTTGCAACTTATGCCATCACGTGATCTAGCACATCTAATCATGAGTAACTATAAAAGATGTGGGCAGGGTAATTAATGGCCATTTTAAGGTTTCCCAGCCTAGGGATAGGATGTCAGGACTCACAGTTCATGATTACATATACGTGTTGCGGGCGAGGGCGCAGGCTATGGCCAGGGGGGAGCTACTCGAGACGCTCAGATATGAGATCGTGGCTGTGGCTCGAGTGGCAGCCGGATCCGGGGCTCGTGCAGCGGCCCGCCGCCCACAACTGTATAAAAGGGGTTATTTACAGGGGAGAGTTTGTCAGTGACGCCACCCGTGGGTTGCGGTGATGATTGGTGACACCGCCGCTGCCTTGTTATGGGCCACCCGGGGCTGATGGAGCGGGGCAACAGGATAGTATCCACTCCATGGGTAGGGGAGGTTTTGTCCCAGGGCCCAGGTGTAGGTAGAGTGCAGGGACGCAGTCTGCAGGGCTGGACTGGATGACACCGGTGTACTCACAGTTTTCAAATAAGTCACACAAAGTCCAAGTAGTAAACCAAGTGCTGGATACTGGTAGCCTCTGGAAGGGTGTGCTCGGGTCCCGCACACCGGTGAACAGAACAGGGGCCCTTCCTCCTGCACTCTAGTTTTGTGTCTCGTGTGTTGACTAGTCCGCATGGAACGGGAAGAGTCCACTCCTGGTGTCTTTGCTGTGGGAGCTGTTGCCCGCGAGATCTGACCCTTGGGATTTTTGCAGGCACTTGCAGACGCCCTATCCCCCGCGTTGGACTTTCATCTCGTTCTATCTGGGCTACTTGTGGGACAAGATCTGGAACCTTGTCCCCTGCTGGCTAATTGACAAGGTGCTTGCAGCTGTCCTCGCCCTGGACGCCCAGGTACCCTGACTGTTCACGGCCTCCGGACCGGATTTCCAGTGTTGGCACCAGCGGGATACAACCCTGCCCTGGTCCACTTAAGGTCTCCCGTGACCGGAACTCCGTTGTCTGTAGCCCTGCTCTGCCGTCTGCCACCTAGTCAGCTCAGGTAGTCCGGTAGTCCGGGAGCTACTATCCTCGACTACCACTTCACTCCTCTCACTTCCTCTGTCTACTCAGTTCTGTGTCTCAGCTCTCACTGACGTGTTCCCTCCCCTGACACCTCAGGACCCCTAGATGGGCGTCACCATCTGCCTGGCCCCCTCCACTGGTGTGTCCCTATTGTCCTGGGGGGTGACTAGGCTTTGTGGCTGGTGTTTGTACCTGTGTGTGGGATTGTGTTGCTAGGCTAAGGAGGAGAGAGTCCTTCATCTGAAAGATGGATGCAGTCTCCTGTGACAACCTGATTTTGTCAGGGCGTCACATAAGGATAGAAAAGTCCACAATACCGGGTTTGCTTGAAAATAAAATTTACCCAAAAAACAAGCACAAGCATAATTTTACAGGATTTTTGGAGTATGCTGGAAATATAAGCCCTACTCCAAAAACAATCCCTAGGAACAGTCAAGATTGTCCTATGGGGGTCCTGGTGAATTGCTTAGGCCCCCACTATTTTAGGGGTTTCAGCATTTCCATTCTGAAGTTAAAACCTGTTAAGAACCTTGGGTGACATTATGGTCATGTAACCATGGATGTCACCAAAGGTTCTTTGGCTGCACGAGTCTAGAGGAATTGAAGAGGGGACAGGCTGGCATGCATATCTAGCATTAGGTGGAATGTAGGGCAAATTGGGTAATTTTTCAGGGTCCACACTTTCTTAGGGATTCCCAGTATTGCTATTCTAAAGGTTAAGACTGCTTAGGGACCTTTGGAGACATCAAAGTCATGTGGCCATGATGTCACCAAAGTCCTTTAAATGCAGGAGTCTACAGTAACCGAAAAGAGACTGCTTGCTATGTACAGTATGTGCAGTGTGTGTATATTTACGTTTGTATGTGCAGAGTGTGAGAACGTGATTATATTTGATCTAGAAATAGGCCCGATGCTATCGCATCGGGAGTGCGGTGAGATGAACATCTGTCTATGCTTAGTGGTGCTGACAGGAGCAGTGGTGAGTGGGGCTGGGTCATACAGATTTGGTGGAGGCTGTATGCATACAGATATGGAGATGGGGGCTGTGGGCATACAGTTCTGCTAAGGGGGGCTGCTGGCATACAGATCTGGGGAAGGGGGCTGGAGGCATACAGATCTGGTGGGGGGGCTGGAGGCACACCATTCTCATGAAGGGGGCTGGAGGCATACATATCTGGTGAGGGGGTCTGGAAGCATACAGATCTGGTGAGGGGGTCTGGAGGCATACAATTCTTGTGAGGGGGGCTGGGGGCATACATATCTGGTGAGGGGGGCTGGGGGCATACAGATCTGGTGAAGGGGGGCTGGAGGCATACAGATCTGGTGAAGGGTGGGCTGGGGTATACATATCTGGCGGGGGGCTGGAGACAAAGATCAGGGGGGGGCTGGAGGCATACAGTTCTGGTGAGGGGGGCTGGAGGCATAAAAATCTGGTGAGGGGGGCTGGGGGCATACATATCTGGTGAGGAAGGCTGGGGGCATACGGATCTAGTGGGAGGGCTAGGGGCATACAGATCTGGTGGGGGGCTTGGGCATACAGATCTGGTGAGGGGGCTGGGGGCATACAGATCTGGTGAGGGGGGCTGAAGGCATACAGATCTGGTGGGGGGGGCAGGAGGCATACAGATCTAGTGGGCAGCGATATGGGTATACAAAACTGGTGGGGGGGCTGGGGGCATACAGATCTGGTGGGAGGCTAAGGGCATACAGATCTGGTGGGGTGGCTGGAGGCATACAGATCTGGTGGGGGGGTGCTGGAGGTATACAGATCTGGTGAGGGGGCTGGGCGAATACAGATCTGATGAGGTGGGCTGGGAGCAAACAGATCTGGTGAGGGTGGGCTGGGGGAATACAGATCTGGTGAGGGGGGGCTGGGAGCATACAAACCTGGTGGGGGGGCTAAAGGCATACAGATCTGGTGGGGGGCTGGAGGCATACAGATCTGGTGAGGGGGGCTGGTGGCATGCAGATCTGGTGGGGGGGAGCTGGGGGCATACAGATCTGGTGGGGGGGCTGGTGGCATACAGATCTTTTCGGGGGGCTGGGGGCATACAGATCTGGTGGGGGGGCTGGGGGCATACAGATCTGGTGGGGGGGCTGGGGGCATACAGATCTGGTGAGGGGGGCTGGGCGAATACAGATCTGATGAGGGGGACTGGGGGCAAACAGATCTGGTGAGGGTGGGCTGGGGGAATACAGATCTGGTGAGGGGGGGGCTGGGAGCATACAAACCTGGCGGGGGGGCTAAAGGCATACAGATCTGGTGGAGGGCTGGGGGCATACAGATCTGGTGGAGGGGCTGGGGGCATACAGATCTGGTGGGGGGCAAACAGTTCTGGTGAGGGGGGCTGGAGGCATACAGATCTGGTGAGGGGGCGGAGGCATACTGATCTGGTGGGCGGGGCTAGGGGTATACAGAACTGGTGGAGGGTCTGGGGGCATACAGATCTGGTGGGGGGGCCTGGAGCATACAAATCTGATGAGGGGGGCTAGGGGCATACAGATGTGGTGGGGGGCGACTGGGGGTATACAGATCTGGTGGGGGGGGCTGATGTCACCTGCAATTATGAGCGCATTGTTTATTAATGTGTTACTTCTGGTTTCCTTCTGTCCCCTATTATGCCATGTCTCACCTGTCCTCCTTGCCCACAGTGCCTCCAGCTGCAGCACACAGACTGTGGGAGAGCGACGAGCAAAAAATGAAGCAGGACATTCAGCAACGAGCGGCGACCTCACAGAAAGGGCCAGCTCATTGCTGGATGTCACACACAGCGACAGCGACAGGACGTCGCTGACACGTCACAGAAAATGGTGACGTAGCAGCGATGTCGTTGTCGCCATCACTGTGTGTGACACCACCTTTAAAGGGGACACACCTGATGATATTGTGAAGGGGAAACAATCTACATCCTAGCAAATAGGTCATAAGAAGAAGATATCCCCTGACATACATCTCTTTACTGCTTGTCTCAGGAAGCCTGGTGGTCATTGAACATACCCCCTGAGACACTAGGGGGTATACATACACCAGAACCAAGCACCTAACTTAAACAGACAAGCAGGTACTGGGTATAAGATGAATGTAATAAATTAATCTCTCTGGTACCAGGGAGAACCCCAGTGTCAACCTACAGACGAACAGGATAAAACATGGTAAAGTTCGGTCAAATATCTGCATCAACAGAGGTATACCATGCATCCAAGCCCCACAAAAAAGAGATGGACAAATTCGTTAACAAGCAACAGAAAAATAAACAACAACAAGAGCAGAGCAAAGGAGGGCAACGTACACCTGACCACAATTCAGATGTCTCTGACACAGAAGCGGAAATGTTTGATAGCCCAGACAAACTAATTTCCACCGCATTTATTACCAGAACACTCAAAACAGCCTTAGCACCTCTGGCAAAAGATCTATCTGACATTAAAAGAGACATTCACCAACTTGCCCACAAAGTGGAGGACCTGGAGCAGTCACAGACTGCCATCATATCCCATGCCCAAGAACTGGAAGCCAACCCTCAGATACATGATGACCACATCTACAAATTATATGCCGCAATGGAGGACCTGGAAAACCAGAATAGACACAACAATCTCCGGATACGGGGTCTTCCGGAAACGGTA
Source organism: Anomaloglossus baeobatrachus (assembly GCF_048569485.1). Classification (NCBI taxonomy): domain Eukaryota; kingdom Metazoa; phylum Chordata; class Amphibia; order Anura; family Aromobatidae; genus Anomaloglossus; species Anomaloglossus baeobatrachus. The sequence continues at coordinate 151,959,563 of NC_134360.1, read as the reverse complement.
ATCACATAGGACATCTCTAAAACACTAACTACCCTCTTCTCAAACTATTTGGATGCTGAAGAAAAATACCAGTAAGTCATAGAGAGGGCACACAGAGAACTACGCCCAAAACCCAATCCCAATGATCCTCCCAGAGATGTTATCTGATGAATTCTAGATTCGCTTTAAGGTCAAAATCTTCCATAAAGCCAGATCAAACCCTAACATCCAACATGAAAGATCTAACATTGTAATCTTCCAAGACATAGCCCCTCTACATTGGCCAAGAGGCGCATCCTTAAACCTCTCACGGACAAACTGAGGAAACAACAATTCCAAATCCGTTGGCTGTTCCCCTTCAGTATTTTGGTCTTGGCTAAGGGAAAGAAGTTCACTGCAAGATCTCCCAAGGACTTCTCTAACCTTTGCGTGGAACTGGACATCCCGCCAGGATCAATGCCAGATCTGAATCTCCTCCAACCTTCTCTACATCTTCCACTACTCCCCACACAGCATCCATGGGAAACCGTGGAATATCCAAAAAGTCAACACCCCAGACGAAGACCTACCAGGCCGCCTCTGCCTGAAACCAGACACGACGCTGTTTGTAGGCGCTTGCTCCATCTGAATAAAGACTGCATATGTGATGAGTATCTGACAAATTTGAATATTTGACCGTTGTCTCTTGTTCTCTCCCTCTTATCATCCTAAAGATTTAAAATGTTTTTCTTTTAGGTTAAACTTTTGCATATATTGTTATATTTAATTATAGGGTTCTCCCTGGCAGACCAAAATTGTCTGCTTATTTGACTGAACCACAAAAAATCCCCTATGGTTACGGTCCACAAGGACAAGACTGCTATACACACCATTCTCCTATCCTTCTATGTCCCTCCTTCCCCCCTCAATACCCCCCTCTCTTATTAATCTCTCTTTTGCCTTTCTCTGTGTATCACCTTCACATTGGCTCGGGATCCTAGGTGGGAGTGGGTTGAGCTAGGCATTCACACAGTTTAACTATGGCTAAACAACACAACCTGCTGACACTCACCTCTTACAATGTAAGAGGCCTTAACTCTCCCGTCAAGCGCTCACAAATTCTAGTCCACCTTAAAAAAGAAAAGATAGACATACTTCTGCTACAAGAAACCCTCTTAATGCTAGAGAAATCACTTAACTTTAATAAAGCATTTTACAACACATGGTTCCACTCATACTCAACTACGAAAAAAGCCAGGGGAGTAGCCATTGCCTTCTCAAAACACACACCCTTTCAATTGCTGGATACCTTTTCGGACAACATGGGCCGATTTGTATTCATCAAAGGGAAAATAGTACATACACTAGTAACAATAGAAAATATCTACGCCCCGAACACTAAGCAGGATGTCTGGATATCGAAGGTTTTTATGGAAGCTAAACATTTTATTGAGGGTACGCTCATCCTGGGAGGTGATATAAATATGGCCCTCAATCCAGAATTTGATTCCTCCACAAACTGATCCTCTATTCCTAAAAAAGGCGCTGATGCGTATACATAAATCCTTGTATTCGGCCCAACTGGTTGATGCCTGGAGACACCTCCACCCAACAGAAAGAGATTATTCTCATTACGCACCTGCACAAAATTCATATGGCCGAATCAATTGACTACATATTTTTTCCTTTCTCAGCTCTTTCCATGATTCAATATGCCAAACTTATTACTAGCGTCCATTTTGACCATTCTATCTTAAAACTGGGAATCACACTTGGGGAAAGGGCCCGTAACAGGACATGGAGATTAATTTAATCTCTCTTGTCTTAATCTCAGTATAAGACACGTGTTAGGAAAGCCCTGAATAATTACTTTGATATTAATGTCACGGGCGGGGAGGACGCCGTCGCTGCTGCGCTCTCGCTAACGCTCGGGTCCGGCGCTGCTGCGATGGCTGCTCGGTGGCTCGAGCGGTGGGCCGGATCCAGGGACTCGAGCGGCGCTCCTCGCCTGTCAGTGAAAGGGGTGGTTGGTTTGGGGGATTTAGTCTGTGATGCCACCCACGGGTCGTGGTGAAGATGGGCGCCATCGCTGCTGATGACGGGGATCCCGGGAGTGATGGTAGGGAGTAGCTGGGATGTTGTTTCCCCCCTCCGTGGGTAGGGGTCGGTGGTCCCACGGCCCGATGAGGTGACGGGGAGGCAGGGTCGGTGAGGTGCAGGGTTGCAGAGATAGCGCGGCGCGGTGCCGGATGGCACGGGTGTACTCACTCAGCAAGAAAGGTACAAAGTCCTCAGTAAACCAAATGGCTGGATGGACGGGTCCCGCAGCCGGCTGCAGTGTCTCTCCTCGGACAGGTGATGGCGTCTGTCTTTCCCTGCACCTTGATGTTCTTCTTCTGACTATTATGGATTCCCAACGGTAGTCCGCTCCCCGGTGTATGGGTACCGGAGGAGCCCGTTTGCCCGCATGCGCTGGCCCTTGGGTCTCTAGCCTTAGGCGGTAGCTGTGTACCCTCACGGTGTGGGCGGTTGCCTTCAATCGGGACTTTTGCTGTTGTGAAACCCCTGGGGTTCCAGTCACATTCGGATCTGACTATTGTCGGCGGCTCCAAGCCTGGTCGGGGTCCGATGGCCCTGCCTGTGTGTGCTGGCTTCACTTCGCTCCCCGGTCGGTACCGGTGGGCCGTTGCCCGACCCCGGTCCTACGGTTCCGCGTCGCTCCACCACTCCTGCAGACGGCCACCACCATCTGCCAACCTTGCTGTCAGTGCCTGGGCCACAAACCCAAACACCCAAGTGTTTACTCCTCTCCCTTCCAACTCCAAGACTGTTCTGTCACTTTTCCCGCCTCCAGACCTATGAACTCCTCGGTGGGTGGAGCCAACCGCTTAGCTCCGCCCCACCTGGAGTGGACATCAGACACTGGAGGAAGGCAACAAGGGTTTTGTGTTTGGCTGGTGTCCCTGTCTAGTGGGGGTGGGGTGTGTGAGTGTTATCTGTGACGACCTGGCTAGGCCAGGGCGCCACATTAACACTCCAGATACAGTCCCTTTTCCTACAGTGTGGCAAGCGCACAAGGCAGTAATATGCGGAGAGTTTATCTCCATATCCTCGTTCTTAAATAAATCCAGAAAAGATGAGGTGGCATTATTGTAATCAGATATACAAAAAATGGAACTGCAACATAAAACTTCTCATTCACCAAACATCCTCAGTCCCGTTACACAATTACGCCAAAGGCTCAGAGATATCTGAAACAAACAGTCTGCAAAGTTCTACATGAACTGGAGGCATTGCCTCTTTGTACATGGAGACAAAGTATCTAAGCTTATCGTTTCCTTGATAAAAAAAAAATGAAAGCACGTACGTACATTTATTCTTTAAAAGATTCAAATAACAAAAAACTTGTAGACACTGAACCTATTGCTGATGCCTTTAGCAAATATTTCTCCTCCTTGTATCAAATCCAAGAGCATGAGACACCAGAACAAGCAGATAAAAGACAAAGGGACAAAATCTCTTTTCTGTCAGAACTACGATTCCCGACGCTCAACACAACCCATATAACAAATCTGAACAGGCTATTTTCTATTGAGGTGCTCCAGTCGATCCTGTCGAAGTGCCCCACAGGGAAAAGCCCTGGCCTAGATGGCCTCCCTATCTCTTATTACAAGACCTTTAAAGAAACTCTACTCCCTCATCTCCTTCACCTCTTTAATGCTGTGCTAGAGGGCAGCCTTTGCCGACGACCTTCTTCTCCTGTTGACTGAACCCCTCAAAGAATTTTCAGCTATCTTAGATATCTTCGAACATTTTGGCTCTCAAATTTCAAAATTAATTTGGACAAATCGGAGGCTTTAGGTATACAGCTTACCCAAGCAACAATGGATACCTTAAGAAAGAAATACCCCTTTTAAGTGGCCCCCCAAGTTTACTACCTACCTGGGAATAAAGATATGCTCACATTGGCCTTCTTTAGTCTCTATATACTTTTTCCCATTATTAAAATCTTCGATAAAAGTAATAGCCTCATGGTCAGCCCCATTTGTCTCATGAGTGGGATGTAAAAACCTATTAAAAAGCTTTGTGTTACCAAAATTTAGTTATGGATCACAGATGTTACCAATTCAGGTACCACAGAACTTTTTCCATAAAGCTAGAACACTCTTCATCAACTATATGTGGAAAGGTAGGCGCCCGAGGTTGAATTATAATACCCTAGTACTGCCTAGGTCCAGAGGTGGGATGGGGACACCAGACCCTCAAAAATATCACACACCACAATACTATCAATGATAATAGATTGGACTTGCAAATCTCCGAACAAACTTTGGACCTTGATCGCAAACTCCACCACTCCGATGAACTTCAGACCCATCCTTCACTCGGCAAAACATTTCCTCCGAGACACAATGACGGGCAACTTAATCTTTAAGAATGTGCTTCAAACTTGGATAAAACATGCAGATTATCTTATTCCCCCATCTTCCTCGATAATCCGAATAATGGATTTTCTGGGGCTGTACTCAGAGAGCACACAATCACGCACTCATGATCAGCTACATACACTCACTACGCCAGTGGAACTAGTGTTAGAGGATAGAACATTAACACCCCTGACTCATCGTAATAAGATCATAGCCCCAAACTCACTAAACTTCCTTCAATATGAAAGACTAAAGTTAGCTGTACTGGATCACTTACCAAATGGGCTGCCCCAAAGGGACCTTTTCACCTTTGAATCTATGATTTTGCTAACCAAATGCCCTCAGAAAGTCCTGTCCAAATTCTATCAAATATTGGTCTTAAATAAACACCCGCAGAAACGGGTATTCATATCATTTTGGGAAAAAGATCTAGGCAGGAATTTTACAGAGGGAGATTTGATCCAAATTTATAAGAGATCCTTTGGCCCATCAAATTGCGTGGATGTACAGGAAAACTCATACAACTTAGTTACCAGATTGTATGTATCACCTTCTCAAACTAGCACATGGTTCCGTTCCTCTTCAGAGTCATGTTGGAGGTGCAATAGAAAGCGAGGGACATACTTCCACATTTGGTGGCAGGGCGACCAGTTGCAGCCCTTCTGGAAAAACGTGATTACCTACACCAGGCGGATCTGTAAACTGTCCTTTAATCCCCAACCCAGCCTAATCTTCCTGAATTTGGTGAGAAACCCACAAAACACTCCAAACAAAAACTCTCCTCCTGTTCCTACTAGCGGCGGCCAAACTGCTCCCCCCCCCCTTTGGCGCTCAACAAGTATACCTGCTATCCAAAATTGGATGCTCAAAATCGACCAGTAAAGGCTGCTTTACACGGTACGACCGATTGTGCAATTTCACAATCGATCGTACCCGCCCCCGTCCTTTTTGCGTCACAGGCAAATCGCTGCCCGTGGCGCACAAAGTTGGTAACCCCCCATCACACGTACTTACCTCCCGTCCAACCTCGCTGTGGGCGGTGAACGTCCACTTCCTGGAGTGGGAGGGACGTTCGGCGTCACAGCGACGTCACACAGCCGCCGGCCAATAGAAGCGGAGGGGCGGAGATGAGCGGGATGTAAACATCCCGCCCACCTCCTTCCTTCCACATAGCCGGTGAGAGCCGCGGGTTGCAGGTAAGCGATGTTCATCATTCCCGGGGTGTCACACGGAGCGGCGTGTGCTACCCCGGGAACGATGAACAATTAAATTAAACGATATTATGAAACCTAGCGAGCAGTACACGACTCACGATTTGTGAGTAATACTGCGTCGCTAGGAGGTGTCACACAGGCCAGGATCGCAAGCGATACCGGATGTGCGTCACAAAAACCGTGACCCCGACGATCTATCGCACGATAGATCTTCTGGTGTAAAGCAGCCTTTAGAGCTTGCAGCTTTAGTTTATCACTCTTAAGAGAAATTTAGACACATCTGGGCCCCCTGGTTGAAGTTGCGAGAATTTGTGGAATGTTGACCTGCTCCCACCCTCCTCCCCCGAGCCAGCCATGATATATTTCTTACCTAGATTAATCCCAACTCCCACTTCTTGTCTCTCACTATCTTCTTGAAACCATCCTTACCTTTCTTTACACCCCCCATCCTACTATTGACATGTTTTACATATGTTCATTTCATTAATATCGATTATTCACAAAAGTTTGTTGATTTCACATGGACTGCAATGGTAAACACTAGGGATGAGCGAATATATTCTCCACTATTCGCCATGTTTCAGAGTACCGAGCTGTCACTCGGAAACGCGTTCCGTTTTTTTCTACCCTGCCATGTAAATTGGATTTTATTATTATGGAAGAACCCTTTTATCTTTGTTGAATAAAGATTTTTTTTTTAATTGGAGATTGGATGCTGGATCCCTTCTTTTTCTTCAAGTTCAGTATTCTTCAATATTCGGTATCCGGCGGATAATGGGGTATTCGAGGTATTCAGTATCCGACGACTAATATGGCATTCGCTCCGATACTTTCATTTTCATTTCTGGACTTCCTGGCGCCTTTTTCTAGCCAATGAACACATCTGACGTTGCTTGCCCTCACAGTAACGCCGAAGCCATCTTTGTTGTGGTGTTACTGTGATTGGCTTGGCCGCACAGCATCATAGTGGCTACATAAGGCTGCCGCCATTTTGTGAACATGCATTAATTCCTGAGCTGCCGGTGTAGCTAGACTGTACTGTGTGCAGGACAGCGTTTATGCAGTGTTTACAGTATACAGCAAACTAATAATAGTCCTTGCAAGGGCTGAACACAGTGTCCACTAGCTGCTACCAGCTGTGTAAATCGAAGAACCAGGTATAGGGACAGTGTTAGTGCATTGCTTAGTTAGGTGAGAGCCGTTCCTGTTTTAAACCACCAAAAAAAAAAAAATCCTCTTATTAGTGCTGCATACGGTCTGTTAATGCAGTTTGTGATATAGCGAGAGCTTATTCACAGGCAGGGAGAGATTTAAAGCTGTCCTGACATCTGCTACTAATAATCAACAATCTCAGCACTGTTACATCCCTTGTGTATGTTATACTAGGAATAGGTATCACAACTTGCAAAAAAAAGACCCAAAATTGTCAAAACAACGGGTTCAGGTGTAGTATAGTACCTGTCAGCCACCATCTCAATTCATACCAGCTCAGTTGCGTCATTGTGTTGCCTTCATAGCGTACATAAACTCCATAGTACCCTACTGCTATAAAAAATAATGTAACTTTAAAAAATAAATAAAATAAAATTGCTGTCACAGCCTGTAGTTCTGCCTGAAGCCAAATATCATAATATATAGCTTCCTGGTGGTGGCATCATATCTTACACAACTTAGATAGTAAACTGCTGACACTAAGGGGTACTTTGCACACTACGACATCGCAGGTGCGATGTCGGTGGGGTTAAATCAAAAGTGACACACATTTGGTGTCGCTGTCGACATCGGAGTATGTGAATCCTTTTTACTACGATTAACGAGCGCAAAGTCGTCGAAATCGTATGATCGGTGTAGCGTTGGTCATTTCCATAATTTCGGAAGGACCGATATTACGATGTTGTTCCTCGTTCCTGCGGCAGCACACATCGCTATGTGTGAAGCCGCAGGAGCGAGGAACATCACCTTACCTGTGTACTGGCTGCAATGAGGAAGGAAGGAGGTGGGCGGGATGTTTATGTCCCGCTCATCTCCGCCCCCCTGCTTCTATTGGCCACCTGCCGTGTGATGTCGCTGTGACGCCGCATAACCCGCCCCCTTAGGAAGGAGGCGGTTTGCTGGCCAGAGCGACGTCACAAGCCAGGTAAGTGCATGTGAAGCTGCCGTAGTGATAATGTTCACTACGGCAGCTATCACAAGATATCACATGTGCGACGGGGGCGGGGACTATTGCGCTTGGCATCGCTACCATCGGCTTGCGATGTCGTAGTGTGCAAAGTACCCCTAACACTCAGTCTCAGTAATATCCAATTTTTATTAATACTCAATGGCAGTGGCACTACTTTTGCCTGAAGGCCAGTACCTACCTATCAGCAAACTAGCATAATTTTGGGGGCTTCATATTTTACAGAACATAGATAGTGACTTGCTCCTATTAAACCAATGTCTCAGTGTTACCCAATTTTTATTAATACTCGGTGTCAGTGGCACTACTTGTGCCTCAAGGCCAGTACCTTCCTATCAGCAACCTAGTGTAATTTTGGGGGCTTGATATCTTTCAGAACAAAGATAGTGGCTTGCTCCTATTAAAACAATGTCTCAGTGTTACCCAATTTTTATTAATACTCGGTGTCAGTAGCACTACTTGTGCCTCAAGGCCAGTACCTTCCTTTCAGCAACCTAGTGTAATTTTGGGAGATTCATATCTTACAGAACTTAGTGGCTTGCTCTTATTAAAACACAGTCTCAGTGTTAACAAAATTTGTATTATTACTTGGTGTCAGTGGTTAAAAATCAATTATTTACCATTCACTTAAAGGGATTGCTTAAGAAAAGTAAAATCTCCATAAATTTGCATTCAGCTAGCAAGTACACCATTTTTAAGGGACACTGATTCTTTCTAGTGCATTAACAATGAAGAAAAATAACTGTAATTTTAGTTCAAATGCAGCATAATAGATTTTATCATTGATTGGTTGGCACTGCTTCTAGCACCTCTCCTATTTCTCTATTCCTATCAATTGAATGTAATATTCTCAGGCTACTACTATCATTTTCTCCAGTGTCTGGAATTTTAGGGCTATCACTTCACATCTCTATTGCTAAGCTGTGAACTCTGTCACCCTCTTGTTATCATATATACTTCTAAAATGGCTGCTGCACTCCTACCTAGGTGTTTTGGGATTAATAAAGTAGTGAAAGAGGTGTGAGGTTGTATTCTATTCCAAATAAAGGATTTTTTGAGTGTTTGTATTTATTTACTTTCACTTACAGATTAGTGATGGGGTGTCATAGACACCTGCCATCACTAATCTAGGACTTAGTAGCAACTGTGGGCTGTTATTAATCCCTTATTACCCCGATTGCCACAGCACCAGGGTAATCAGATTGAGCCAGGTAAAAGTCCATGCTTGCCACATCTAATGGATGCAACAATCTCAGGCAGCTACAGGTTGCTATTTATAATAACCATAGGCCTCCCCAGCTGTCAGGCTTTATCATGGCTAGCAAGAAAAGCAGAGCAAATGATATAGGCAATTGTGTGATAACAAAACCATTAAAATATAGCTTTTCATATATACCACTTAAAAAATTTAAAGCACACACAACATGTATAATTAGTTGCATAGCAACCAATGTAAGGACAGTAGAATATAGAAGGGTACTTGCTACCCAATATCACAGTGACCTTTCCACAATAGGTGAAAAAAACACCAATGGTAATCAATAAACGCGGTCTTTGGTATTTATTATTATTCATAACCATTAGCGTTTATTGATTGTTACCATTGGTGTTCTTTCCACCGATTGCTGTGTTTTAATTTTCTAAGTGATATATATTAAAAGTTATATTTTAATGGTTTTGTTACCACTCAATTGCCTATACGATTTGCTCTGCTTTTCTTGCTAATTCTGGTGAGCATTATACACAATATTTTCTTTATCATTGCTGGGCATCAAAATTAGGGGGGCCGCACGTTGTGTTTTTTAGGTATTTATTTAAATAATTAAAAAAAAAAGTCGCATACGATTCCTCCTATTTTAATACATAGCCAAGATAAGTGCATGGCTTGGTGCTGCACCCTGTAGCCACATGCTTTATCTGTGCTGGGTATCAGAATATGTTTTATTTATTTTTATACCATGAAACTGACGGTAGATGTTAGAGTGTATGGGCTCCTTCCATTATAGGGGTGTGTTCAAAGTGCAGTCCGACATTTCCAGCCAGAAAAAAACATTATTTTTAAAAGTCCACGTGGGCATGAAGTTGTTTATAATAGAGGTAGGGGTTTGGGGGTAATTATGGTGGATCCCACTGTCTGAGAGTCTTACCCCCAGACCTCCACTTCTATTATAATCAACTCTATGCCCACGTGGACTTAGAAAAATAATGTTGCTTCCTCGCATCAGCTATGTTAGCGAATGCCCCGTCCCTTCTGCTCACATGGGCATGACGTCAGCAAAGGTCCTTCTAGCCACTACTGTAGCAGAGAAGATATAGTGGTTATGGACCTGGAAGCAACAGCATTGCTGGGGAAAGCCTCGCCGGTGGAAATCCAGCAGTATGTGAGCAGTGACAGGAGGTCATTGGAGTATCTAATGAACTCGGATGACCTCTTGACGACATCGCCGCGACACCAGCGCTACCGGGTGTCACAGGGTTGTCGTCAGGAGGTCATCCGAGTTAAAGGTATAAAGGCTCGGGTTTGGTTTGGGTTTGGTTTGATAAAGCCTCGCGAGCACACCCCTTGCTCGACATCTCTACTAAGGATGACTGACAGCACCGATCTTACTAGATGGTGCTATTTAATGTATCATGAGATGTCGTTAGAAACTCGGACTGTATAAGCGCTAGTATTAGATACGCGTACTGTATCACAAGCTGGAATTAGATACAGAGATTAGATGCGCAGAATGTACCACACAGAATAGGATTAGATATACAAAGTGTATGATGTGCTGGGATTAGATACAATATACAGAGTGTATTATAGACTTGAATTAGATACTCGTTTTTTGCGGGTTGCAGCACACATAATGGGATTAGATATGTAGCACCCCTGAACACCTCAGGGTGCTACAAGGTTCTGCATCCCCACCAGGATGCAGGGCCTACCCCCGTAGGTACCCAGAACTCCAGTGCCGGTACCAACAAAAACCCAGGTAATTCCAGTTTTTCCCTAACAATCCCCCATACAATGGTGCTTAGCTAGGGTGGGACCATGGATGGCCGCCTAGGGGTAGAGCCACTCCAGTCCACTAGTTGAGCAGGTGGAAGGGGTAGACTGTGGAGAGTAGTCAGAACAGTGTTGAAAGGGGAAGGGTGAAGGTGAAAGAGATGTGACACCCTGACTCGGGTTAACGGTGACCTGGTACCCAGGAGAGGTGGTTGCCGGTGGAGTACGGTGGAGAACTTTTGGAACTAGGCACCGACAGGGTACAGGACCCTAGGATAGGAAAGAGCTTCCAGCCGACCTGTTAACACCTGCACAGCAAAGGGGACCATCAGGTACCTTGCTGACCCTAAAGAATCCAAAGACTCTGTAGCAAAGGGAGAATCGGGGACTGGACCAGAGACTCCAACCCCACAGGGTTCACGCAACCATCAGGCGGATAGAGGTGGACAAACCACAAACCGGGGACCCCCAATGTTCCATACCATGGGGACACACTTACCAGAGACAGGTGCAGGGGAAGAAGGTACCAGAGAAACCAGACTGGCCCTGGGATGAAGGGGACCTGGAGGCGAAACCAGCCAGCCTCGGGCAACCAGTGCGCATCCAAAAAGTGAGTGAACCAGTTGCACTGAATACCTGTCTGGACTCCTTCTTCCGACATCTACCGCACCATACACCCGCTGGGGCAATACCCTACTTGCAGAGGGACTACCATATTAGCTGCAGTACCATCAGCTCCAGTAGAGACACTGCAGCGGCGGCTCCCTACACTTAGCCGCACCACCACAAGTGGAGTCACAAATAACTCTATTCAAGTATCCCCTGTAAATATCCCCATTACAAAAAGGACCCAGGGCATATAACTTGGTAACAGCCACCATCGTGACATTCCCAAGATAGACCCTGCACGGAACCAAGTACCCCAGATCCCTGGGTGCTACAGATACATGTAATTTTATGCTGTATCATACATGATGGGATTAGATATGTGGCACTGATGACTGCATCACACATGGTGGGATTAGATACATATACTGTATCATGTGCTGGATTTAGATACAGGGCTGCTCCTCGCAGCTGCAGAAAAAATTAATAACTAAAAAACTTATCGCATGGCATTTAATTTATAATTTTAAACAATTGATTATATAACCAATAATTATTACTACAAATATAATAAATATGTAATTACAAGTTAATCACCCCAAAGTTTCCAAAAACAGGTTTTTTAAGACACATTTCCATTCAAAGAAATATGTAATCATAAATCCTAAACAGGTATACTACAATCCAACCTATAGTTTTCATAAGGTAATATATTTTGCTTATTACCGTATTTTTCTTTTTAGTTTTTCGAATCATAGACAACACTTACCCATACACCTTGGAATTTCTGACCATTGTCCATCGAGGCACCGGGCGGTGGCCAAAAGGTTGCGTCTTTCTGTCATATAACCCTTATCACATTCATACTGCAAATATTCTCCATTTACAAACGTATTTTTAAGTAGGGTGTATTTTCCATTTAGAAGTTGGGGAGTCGTGCATGATTCTAGAAAAAAATACCAAAACATTACATGAAGTAAAAATGTCTATTTAAAAACTAATTAAAGAAAGTATCCTATAGGATTGATATAGAAGCAATAACAAACTTCACAACACTACACTAGCAAACATAAAATATAAAAATTGAGGTATAATAACTTGATAATCAAAAATAAAAATATAGAAATAATAAAAAATATGCAAAAAGCAATGAGTTAAAACATTAGTAGTTTTATGAAGGAGAATATTTACAATCATGGATCAATATAAAGTATAAAAGAAATGTAAGGCCGTAGTTATATTAATATATGAATTGAACAAATGCATTGCGCGCGGACTAATGTAAGTTAATGAGGGAGAGCAGATGTGAGTTTTTTCTCATAACAATTCGGCATGAGAGAACAATCTCTGCACGCTGTTATTGCCAGTGTGTCTCGGATCAGGCACACTCATTCCAGGCTATGGGTGCGCGTGAAACATTGGACTGCACACGGATGACATCAGTCTGATATATGCAGAGACAGGCAATGTGGAAGATGGATAGATTAATCCTAGTTTTCCTTACCTGTGCTCTGATTCTCGCATGCAAAAGTTTCGGATCACAGTCACGCTCACAGCAAAGTTTGAGCCGAGTGTCATAAGAATATAGTATCTGGTGCTCTTGCATTGGATGCTATATGCTAGTGTAAACTCCAGCAAAATTGTGAAAAATATAATTTATTGTTGCCGATTACAACCATTTTGTATGCTAACATGGAGAATGTATGTTTTTGTATAGTTAATTTTTTTTGGGGTATGTCAGATATCTTGTGTAGGTGTTTTAGGAGCCCAGTCAGATGCAGTGTAGAGAAGGACCCAGCAAAGGAGGTTGTCGTGACGTGGCACTGAGCTGGTATTACAATGGCTATTGTAATATTCTAAACACCTCTAAAAACTTTTTCATTAGTAGTTTATATATTTGCCATTATAGTGTGTGGCTGCTTTTATCTTCATGTTGTATCATGAACAAGATACGCACCTATTCACATTATGCTAAGTGCTGCCAGTCCTCTCTTTTTTCATTTTATATACACTTAACAAAATGGTTGCAGAACTGACTTAACTAACCCTACTGTAAATTAATGTTGAAAAGTCAACAATCAAGAAATGAGCATTTATTAGACATTAGTCCATCTTTTTCACCGCACTAGGAACAACAGCCAGGCCAATATCTATTGATTAGTTGACTTAATTTGCCAGCTTCCCTTTGGACTTTCAAGGAACTTGCAAGGAACCCCTGTATCACTGCGACCTTCAGATACTCATTATTATGGTAGTCTTTCAGTAAAAAAAAAAGTGCCTTTTTATTACAGTCAAATATTTATGTAAATACTTTTATGCCCCAAGAAAGAAAAAAGTATTGTAGAAGTATTGTATTGAGGTCAGGTTACCTGCGGTCACAGGTGCAGGGCTGTGGGAACCTCCAGCTGTGACCGCAAGTAACCTGAGTGACATCACCACTGATCGTGTGGCTCAGTCTCTGCCTGAAGCTCACAGTGTCCGGTCATTGTTTTATGGCCTTGTGCTGTGCCTTCAGATCTAGCAAAACTGGAATCATCATTGAACCTCATGTGGATCATGTTCGACCTGGGTCTTTTGAGGGTTAATAAATCAGTCAAAGATGTATTTTTTTGTATTTTATTTCAAACTAGCTGTAGCACCCGGCGTTGCCTGGGATAGTAACTGTCTCTCTGTCTTTCTCCCAGTCTCTGTCTCTCTCCCTCTCTGTCTGTCTCTCTCTGTCTGTCTCTCTCTTTGTCTGTCTGTCTTTCTATTTCCCGGTCTTTCTTTCTCTCTCAATCTTTGTCTATCTCTCTCTCTGTGTCTCTCTGTCTGTCTCTTTCTTAATCTATTTGTCTGTCTCTGTCTGTCTCTTTCCCTGTCTGTCTGTCTCTCGCTTTCCCTGTCTGTCTCTCGCTTTCCCTGTCTGTCTCTCGTTTTCCCTGTCTGTCTCTCGCTTTCCCTGTCTGTCTCTCGCTTTCCCTGTCTGTTTCTCACTTTCCCTGTCTGTTTCTCGCTTTCCCTGTCTGTCTCTTTCCCTCTCTGACTCTGTCTGTCTTTTTGTCGGTGTCTATAGGTGGTGTCACACACAGCGACGACGACGTCGCTGCTACGTCACCATTTTCTGTGACGTTGCAGCGACGTCCCGTCGCTGTCGCTGTGTGTGACATCCAGCAACGAGCTGGCCCCTGCTGTGAGGTCGTTGCTCGTTGCTGAATGTCCTGCTTCATTTTTTCGTCGTCGCTCTCCTGCTGTGAAGCACACATCGCTGTGTGTGACAGCGAGAGAGCAACAAAATGAAGCGAGCAGGGAGCAGGAGCCGGCATCTGGCAGCTGCGGAAAGCTATAACCACTGTAATCATCGGGTAACCAAGAGAAGACCTTTCCCTGGTTACCCGATATTTACCTTCGTTACCAGCCTCCGCCGCTCTTGCTGCTAGTGCCGGCTCCTGCTCTGTGCACATGTAGTTGCAGTACGCATCGGGTAATTAACCCGATGTGTACTGTAGCTAGGAGAGCAAGGAGCCAGCGCTAAGCAGTGTGCGCGGCTCCCTGCTCTCTGCACATGTAGCGACGTTATGATCGCTGCTGCGTCGCTGTGTTTGACAGCTAAGCAGTGATCATAACAGCGACTTACAAGGTCGCTGTTATGTCACAGAAAATGGTGACCTAACAGCGATGTCGTCGTTGTCGCTATGTGTGAACCCAGCTTATCTGTCTTTTATCCAACTGTCTGTATCTTTCCCTGTCTGTATCTTTCCTTATCTGTCTCTTTTTTTATCTGTCTCTTTTTTTATCTGTCTCTTTTTTTATCTGTCTCTTTCCTTATCTGTCTCTTTCCTTATCTGTCTCTTTCCTTATCTGCCTATCTCCTAGTCCATCTCTTGTCTTGTCTGTCTCATTCCCGGTCTGTCTCATTCCCGGTCTGTCTCATTCCCGGTCTGTCTCATTCCCGGTCTGTCTCATTCCCGGTCTGTCTCATTCCCTGGCTGCATTGTGACAGGCCAATATTCCATTCAAGGGCATGGCTGCATATTGTGCCATGCCAACATTCTTCTGAAGCTCTGGCTGCAATGTGGCTCCCAGCTCCATTGACTTTAATAAAAGCAGGTTTTTTGGCGAATAACTGTAAAGCGCGGGGTTAAATTTTCCTCTCAACACACATACACAAACACCCTCACACACACCCTCACACACACACTCACATACATACATACACTCAGCTTTGTATAATAGATAAAGGATTTTTTCAGTGTTTGTGTTTATTTGTTTTCACTTACAGATTAGTAATGGGGGGTTTCATAGATGCCCGCTCATTACTAATCTAGGGCTAGGTGGCAGCTGTGGGCTATTAACCCCTTTTTACCTCACTTGCCACCACACCAGCGCAATCGGGAAGAGCCAGGTAAAGTGCTGGGATTGTCGCATCTAACGGATGTGACAATCCTGGGTGACAGCATTCTGCTATTTTTAGGGTGGAGAGCCCAATAATCATTGGTCTCCCCAGTCTGAGAATACCAGCTCCAAACTGCCGAGCTTTTTCATGGTTCGGTATCAAAATTGGTGGGGACCACACGCCGTTTTTTTAAAAAAAATATTTATTTTTCTATTTTTTTATGTTTTTTTTTTTTTTTGTTTTGTTTTCTTCAAAAGCTGTATGCGCTTCATATTATTTTGATACACAGCCAAGATAAGCGCATGGCTGGGGACTGCAGCCTGTAGCCATGACTTTATCTGTGCTTGTGTTAATACAAGAGGGACCCTACAACTTTATTTATTACCAGCATACCGGTACAGACAGTATCTGTGATTCCAACCATCACAGACACTGTCTCAGAGGGTGGAGGCGTGGTCCAGTGGTAGTCAATCAGAGACACTGGTGGAAGGGGAAAGCAGTGAATATGGATGAGGCATAATTAGTGGACTTAGAAGTAATGCTGCAGCCATGGGAGACTTGGTAAGCATGTACTGCTTTAACTGTTTTTAATTTATTTTTCTTTTACAGCCCCCCAACACATCACTTTTGCCTCCCATTGAATTTAATGGGTTTTGCTAGTATCAACAAGCAATTGGCTAGGATCGATGATCTGATCGACGATCTCAGGCGAGATTTATAGTCATGAACATATCTGATCATTGGTAGGATCGCTCATCTCTAATTAACACTATATACAGGACTGGTTAAAGTATGATATGCTTTGTGTAGAGTCGGGGAATGAGAGGAGGGTGATGTAAAAGCTCTAAGCTAAAAATGTCTTTGTTACATTTTGCAAAGACGAATTATGGATGGGAGAAATGGTTACAGTTGTCTGGGTTGAATGGAAAAATAATGGAAATCTAAATGCTAAACTCATCAATGTCAAGAATGTCACTGGTGAGAACCTACCTGTCCCCCATTCATATTTAGGGTCTACAGAGCACTGGGGCTGAAATTATACTACCATTATATGGATACTGTACGGTGGTAATATCAGTATTCGTATGGTTTGTAATAATGATTATTTTAGTGGTAATATCTGTACGGCATATGCTTGTGATGCTTGGCTATTGTTTGGTGGTATGTGTCTATTATATTGCAATAATTATCAATGCAAAATATTATTAAATCTTTTATAGCGGTATTATTGGAATTATTCTGCAGGTCTTAGAGTTAAGCGGGCTTTACACGTTGCGATCTCGCTAGCGAGATTGCAAGCGATCGTACCCGCCCCCGTCGGTTGTGTGACTCGGGCAAATCGCTGCCCATGCCGCACAACCTCCCTTACCCCTGTCACACACACTTACCTGCCCTGCGACGTCGCTCTGGCCAGCAAACCACCTCCTTTCTAAGGGGGCGGTTCGTGCGGCATCACAGTGATGTCACACGGCAGCCGTCCAATAGAAGCGGAGGGGCGGAGATGAACGGGACGTAATATCCTGCCCACCTTCTTACTTCCGCATTGCCGGTGGAGGCAGGTAAGGAGATGTGCCGCAGGAACGACAAACAACATCGCTAATAAGCAGAAAACGATTTTGTGTTCCAGGATGACCTCTCCGCAGCAAACGATTTTGACCGTTTTTGCAATCGTTTGCGGTCGCTCATAAGTGTCACACACTGCGATATCGGTATTGACGCCAGATGTGCGTCACAAACACCGTGACCCCGACGATAATTCAATAACGATATCGTGCGTGTAAAGCCCGCTTAAATCTTGATTTTCTCAAGGTAGAGTAATATTAGTCATAGAGACCCCCCTCAACCTGGGGCTTTCCCTACCTGCGGATGGACTGACACCTAGCTGCCCCCCACCGTCAGCCCCGGTACTCCCTTTGGCAGCGGCGGTACTCCCCTTATCGCAACCCACAGGTGCTGTCACGAACATTTACCACCTGTAAATACCCCTTATATTTGAAGTGGCCGCAAGCCCAAGGGTCCGGAGACCCTCGAGCCACAGAAACCCCAGATCCGAGCAGTTTGACTGCTGCAGGGGCGGCACATTAGCGCTTTAGTGAAGCATGGAACAAACACAACACAGGTTCTGACCAAGGTTTTACAGGTTTCAAATCAAAAGGTGGGTGGATGGATGAGGGACAGGTGTAGTCCTGCTGCTTTGAAAACCCTGCCACTACAGAAAGGATACAATTGGAGACCCATCTTGGAGTTCCCACATTTCCAAAAAGTAGAGGCAGACAGCAGGACAGCAGCATCAAATGTAGCACCCCAGGGGGGGTCGGGGGAAAATACTCGTCACTGAGCCAGTGAGGATCAGGGAATGTCACGGGTGGCCCTGCCCGGTTTCGTGATCCCCAGGTGTACATGGAGGGAGAGGGGTGCTGAAGGATGATGATGGAGGTTGATTTCTTGACGCCACCTGCGGAAAGTTCCATGCTTCGTGATGGCCAACCCCTTTTGTCTACCCTAAAGCGGGCTTTACGCGCAACGACATCGCTAACGAGATGTCGTTGGGGTCACGGAATTCGTGACGCACATCCGGCCTTTTTAGCGACATCGTTGCATGTGAAAAGCACGAACGACCGTTAAATGATCAAAATTACTCACCTAATTGTTGATCGTTGACCGGTCGTTCTAACCCTAAGTCTTCCCCCAGTGGGAAGGCACATAACTGTTTGTGGTGTGTGAATGTAAGAATCACCAGCGATTAACCTCTCCTTACCCAGGATGAGTACTACATATTAAAAGAGATGTAGTACCCTGTGGCGACTGAAGCCTCAGGGGCGCCACATTCCCCCAGAGCAGAGCAAATTGCAGCACTCCCGGGCTGCAAACAAACAAAGTTAATACACAGCAATTTTTGTATGCAATAACAGGTTAACAATTTTCCCTTTATGGGAGGCAGCATCAAACATTTCAAAACTTGCAAACACTCAAACAGTTACCGGTCAACAGTATCATCAATGCAATAAAACATCAACATTTGCACATGAAAACAATTATACTTGCTTTGCTGCTGGTGGTGGTGGTGCCAGAGGGCTGCTCCCAGCCCCCTGGCTCTGAGTACTCAAAGGACATCCGCAGTCCAACCTTGTCACAGCACCAGCATATCGGCTACCCATCATAACGATCAGGAACCTGGGGCTGGGGCAGCGGGGTCCTCCCACATCGCCGCCAGGGGAGGTCATCAGCACTGGTAGCCAGTTCAATGGTTGAAGGTTGTGGAGTCCCTTGCTTCGATTGCACTGCTTTGATCAAAGTGGCCATGCTTTGAATTAGTTCCAGGACCTGGAGCCATAGTTAAAACAAGCTGTACAGTCTATCTTTGAAGTCACTCAGGTATGCGATTCTCCTCAGTGGACATGTCCTTGCAGGCACAGGGTTTCCTGCTGGTTTCTGGCATCGGGGGTCTCCTTTCCTTTTGTGTTCTTTTCAGGCTCCGCCCCCAGAAACACGCCCCCTCATTTCCCGCTCTGCGCCAGTAATGGCGACTGTCCTTTTTTCAGAGACACAGTTTAACACAGTACTGCAAGGTGCACAGTACACATTTTTAGCCTGGGCATGTTTTGCTGTTCGTGACGCAAAATGTAGCACCCCAGGGGTTGGGGGAAAATACTCGTCACCGGGCCGGGGAGGATCAGGGGATGTCACGGATGGCCCTGCCCGGTTTCGTGACCCCGAGGTATAAACGGAGGGAGTGGTGTGGTGAAGGATGATAATGGAGGTTGATTTTGTGACCTCACCTGCGGTATGCGGCCGGGGAATTAGCCACCGCTGCTGTCGCTGTCCTCTGGGGCAGATGATAGTAGCAGCCGAGGTGTTTCTGCTCCCCACAGGTGGAGTGGGCCCCAAGGAGGATGATGAGGGGAGTAGTAATGGCGGGTGCCGAGGCGTGGGGCAGCTGCGCCGGGAATGACAGACGAACACAGTCTCTGCAGACTCCAGCTGAATGCAGACTGTGTACCCCATTGCTGTCTTGGAGAAAATCACTCTTAACCCTCAACTGGTGAGGTGGGATTTTTGTCACGCAACTGGTGATGTGGGGCTTCCTATACCCCAGTGTTTAGAAATCTCTAATTTTTACAGAAAATGCAAAGATCATGTTTGTTTTAATTGTTTTCTTATTGGCGATTGATTACACATGTGTATAACAATTTTTTTATATCAACAGATATAGGAAAATGTAATACATTGATGATTCATACCAAATTTCCCTGGGGTGTAGCAAACCCCACCTCACCAGTTGAGGGTTAAGATTGTATACAAGTTTTTTTCGATACTCCAGCATGCGCACGTCCCTTTTTTAGGGGTGGAAGTGTGGCGCCCCCGTGGCTTCAGGCACAACAGGGTACTGCACCTCACCTAAGGTGCAGTATTCATCTTGGATATGGAGCAGGTCATCGCCGGCAAACAATCATCACAACACATCCAACACATAACACGGGAGCTCTGTCACTGGGACTGGGCCAGGGTAGGTGCCAGGGGTGGCCATCATGAGGTATGGGACCTCTTGCCCACTAGTTCAGCAACCTAGGAGGCGGGGCACCTGCAGGAGAAGTGAGGAGCCATCTCACACAGCATTCAGTTAGATCCGGGCACAGGAAGTGTCAGGTTAGACTCTGGAAGAGACATCGCAAGACACTACACAGAAAGGGGCTCGTGGTCAGGAGATGGAGGCTCGACCATGGTTCTTGGGAAGAAGGGGATCCCAGGGTTCGCAGAGAGTGCTGCAGGCACCCGTAACCCATTTCACGGCCCAGGAGCTGGGGTGGTGGGAAGGCCACTGGAAAGGACACACAGAAGGAGACACCGGCCTTGACCTCTGAACTATCCGGGATCGGCTGGAGCCCATCACAGCGGGAGACAGTACTCCAAAGGCAGTGTGACATCAGTGAGTAAAGAACTTGAACTGCACCCTCTGTGTCATTGTGACGCCCCTGAGGCTTCAGTCGACACAGGGTACTGCACCTCACTTAAGGTGCAGTATTTATCTCGGGTAAGGAGGGGGTTAACCACAGGTGTTTCCATGTTTCACTGTACTTATAGCTTAGGTACCTTCTCACTGGGGACTGGACTAGGGTAGGCTGGGGGGTTGCCATCACGAGGCATGGGACTTTCCCGGTCACTAGGACAACCACCTGGGGAGCGGGCACCACTTGGGGTAGAAGTAGGAGCAACCTTTACACAATCTTCAGTCAAGTCGGGACTATAGTTCTGGCAACAGGACACCACTTTCTTCCTTCTTTCTTCACAGAGCCAGAGGCTTGGAGCATGAGGCTCAGCCTGGGTTCCTCACTTCTGAAGGGGCATCCCTTAGGAAAGGACACTTTCAAACACCGGTGGCTACCTCTAACTAATCCCGGATACGCTGAAGCCCTTCACGGAGGAGACTAGCACCTCTGGGCAGCTCACAGACAGTGAGCAAAGACCTTGAACTGCAACTACTGTGTCAGCCCTTCATTGCCGGCGCCGGCGCCCCGCGCTTCAGTGCCAATGGCCACTACTACCTCCATCATCTTCCCTGGGGCCTAACTTCACCTGCGGGAAGCTGAACTATCCTAGCTGTGACACCATCCGCCCCAGAGGACAGCGACCGCAGCAGCGGCTAATCCCTGGCCACATAACGAAGGTGGCGTCACAAGACAACTACTACTGATTCCATACTTCATCCCCTTTTTGATGTACACCTCAGGGCCATGAAGACGGGCAGGGCCACCCGTGACATCCCAGACCTGAGATCACCAGCCCGACGATGAGTATTTCAACTCTGCCCCATGGGTGCTACATCGTCCCATGATTGCCGGCGCTCCCATCATCGCGCCCCTGCGCCATAGGTGACTACTGCTTCCAAAATCCTCCATGGGGTCTTGCTCTACCTGTGGAGAGCTGCAACACTAGAGACCTTCCGCAGCGGTGGCTAATACCTGGCTGCACACCACAGGTGGCGTCACAAATAAATATTCCCATCATCCCCATCCCAGTCTTTATTGAGATCGCCGGGATCACGAAACCGGGTCAGGCCGCTGTGACATCCCCGAATCGACACCGGCCAGGTGACAAGTAATCCCCTGACACCCTGTGGGCGTGTCAACTTGGCATCACAAACAGGATTTCGTGCCCGCTTCAATGGGTACTGTGCGCCCTAAAGACTGTGTAAAAAAGACTGTGCAAATGGCAGCCTTCAGAAAACAGCGTCTGCCATTAACCACGTGATGTGCGGGAAACAAAATGGTGTGCCATCGTGGGCTGGGTTGCAGCATGGCATGAAAAGCTGTGCCCTCCCCCTACAGCTACAGAAGTGAAACAAAACTTACCAAAGTGCCCAAGGGTCCTGCCTTCGCAGGAGCTGGCACAGCACGGGATGGCTGCGCAGGGGGACTCGGGATGCGCAAAGCAACCAGCACTGTCTCCTCCGACCAGGGGACATGGACTCTGGGCCTGAGCTGCGGCTTACTAGGGTGCATGGACTGCCCTGAGCTGGGAAGCCGCAGGCCTGGAGACAAGCAATAAGAATGTCTAATAGCAATTAAAGTAATGTAGAAAGTTAAAGATGTTTATTGATGGTTTTTTTTCTCTTTTTACGTGAGTTGAAGGGACAACTGGTCCACTGGAGTATGGGTGGCCAGGACTACCCTGTAGGTAATTAGAACCTGTTGTGCTCTCTGCCAAAATTAACATGACACAAAAGCTTGTCATGCATGCTGAAGAGGTGAAGCAGGGTCTGGAGTCCTCTGAGCACGCCCAGAGCCTACGATGGGGGTTCAAGGCAGGTCCTCCAAATTGTTGTTGTTGCTAAATTGATTGCACCTTGCATTACTCCGACCAAGTGCAAAGTGAAACATTTTATGCAAAGTTTATGCAAAAGTGAAAATTTTATGCCAGAGGGAATGTTTATTGCCCAAAGTGAATGTTTTATGCTGAAATTGCGTTTTATAGTGTCAAAGGTTTTGCTTGTCATAATGTGAAAGTTTGTAACTAGGGATGATCAAATACCAAAATATTTGACTTTGCGAATATCCAAAGAATAGGTCGCTGCTATTCGACTATTTGCGAATATTTGATGCACAATGTAAGTCTATGGGAAACCCAATAATTTCACGTTGGACCTAACGGCGAGCTGTGATGACTGAGGAAAAGGCTGAAATAGAGGGGAAAAGTCATAAACAGTATGAGCACAGCCTGTAGAAAATGCGTGACTGTATTTCTGGTGTTTTGGAATAACGTGGTTAGAGCAGCACGTGGCTTTTACGTAGTCGCTAGAACAGCTCTCAAACCAAAGTAAAAGTGGGAAAATTGATAAGATACAGTTTGCAGTGCCTAATCACTGTAATAAAACGTAAACTCAAGCCATGACCTCAAAAAAAACATCTTAGCATATGGTCACACATTTCGTTTTTTACATTTTTCCTTTTTCGATAAGAAAAAGCTCAAACTTATACATTATATTAGTGTCTTAATAAGCCATCGAAGAAATTGAAAGACAATGGCACATACCAACAGAGTTCCAGAAAGACGTCCTTTATTTAATCCAAAAGTGCAGGTAAAAAGCGGCAGGAGAGCTGGGTGCGGGTCCCCTCAGGACGACGGCCGTTTCGTGCCTAACAGCACTTCCACGGGTCCATACTGGCTGACAGAAAACACTCCCCTTATAAAGAGGAAAATCCGGTCTCCATCACCGCCAATAAAAGCAATCTGAGTGCAACTAATATAAAAAAATTGTACAAAAAACAGCATAGATACCGCTATATACATAACGAGTGACACAGAATGCATAGATAAAATATACACATAGAACCACTGGTATATTTCTAAAAAATTATTTTTCATAAAAAGACTGACAGATCATTCCTATCGTTGAAACCTAGGTTTCCCTGTGCCTGATACTTTTATAATTAATTTAGCCTCAGTTTGTAATAATAATTTATGCAGGTTTCCACCTTGTGGTGGGAGATTAACCCTTTCTAACCCTGCAAATTTTAATTAGTCTGGATTGCCACCATGGCATTCATGTATATAGCTAATTAGTCGAGGGGAACCAGATACGTGGATGACCTATTCATTGTGTAGGATGGTTCAGCAGAACTTTTTTTTTTAATTTGTCCATCATTTAAACCTTTCTAACACGATGAATATGTCTTTCACCCATTTATTTGGAGTTGTTCCTTTAAACTTTTTAGATGTGAATATAACGACTGAAGAAGGGAAAATACTTACAAAAGTTTACAGAAAACCTACTGCTTCCAATTCCTTACTACATTTTGATAGTGCGCACCCTTACCACTAGAGATGAGCGAACCGGTCGCGGTTCGGCTCGACTTCGGTTCTCCGAACGGAGGCTGCGTTCAAATTCGGTTCGGCGAACCGTTCGACGAACCACTCGAACCCCATAGGAAACAATGGGAGGCAATCACAAACACATAAAAACACCTAGAAAACACCCTCAAAGGTGTCCAAAAGGTGACAAACAACTCACAAGACAACACAAACACATGAGAAAGTGACAAGAACAAATTCTTATGCGAAAACAAAACAGCTTGACGAGGAAAAAGAGGACGACACACAGATATAGGCATGGCATGCCCTTCTAAAATCATGCAAAACACCGCAAGGGGACTCCAAGCGGAGTCTCCCTTTTTTCCAAAAATTGGGCCACACAGACACCCCTTCAGTGGCAGCACTTGTGCCCCAGTTGTACACTTCACAGGTACATTTGCATCAAGCACATTCAAAAATATGCCATCCTTAACTGTCCCTAGGATGGCACCGGGGTAGGTAGCAAAGTCTTTCATCTGTTCATCTTGGATCATTTTTAAAAACACTGCAAAAAGACTCCAAGCAGAGTCTCCCTTTTTTCCAAAAATTGGGCCCCACAGACACCCCTTTAGTGGCAGCACTTGTGCCCCAGTTGCAAACTTGACAGGTACATTTGCATCAAGCACATTCCAAATCCACAAGCATTTACTCTCCCCAGGATGACACTGGGGTAGTAAAGTCCTGTCGGATCCATGACTTGTTTATTTTGATGAACGTTAGTCTGTCCACATTGTCACTGGACAGACGCGTGCGCTTATCTGTCAGCACACACCCAGCAGCACTGAAGACACGTTCAGAGACAACGCTGGCAGCTGGAGATGACAATATCTCCAAGGCGTAAGTGGCGAGCTCAGGCCATTTTTCAAGATTTGAAGCCCAAAATGAGCAAGGCTCCACTTGCAAAGTCATGTCATCGATGTTCATTTGGAGATACTCCTGTATCATCCTCTGCAGCCGTTGACTATGTGTCAGACTTCTTGTCTCTGGTGGCCTTGCAAAGGATGGTCTAAAAAAAATTATGAAAAGACTCAATAAAATTGCTGTTACCAGCACCAGATACGGTGCTGCTGGTACGGTTAGACTGTTGATGACCAGACCGACCCATGTTTGTCAAGTTACAACTGGGAGATTCACTCCGTGCACCACTGGTGTTTGGTGGTAAAGCCGAGCTAAGATTGAGTAACAGCTTCTGCTGATACTCCTGCATACGTGCGTCCCTTTCTATGGCTGGAATTATTTCACAAAATTTGGACTTGTACCGAGGATCTAATAGTGTGGCAACCCAGTAGTCATCATCATTTCTAATTTTGACATTCCGAGGGTCATGTTGTAGGTAGTGCAGCAAGAAGGCGCTCATGTGTCTTGCGCATCCATGCGGACCAAGTCCTTGCTGTGTTTGTGGCATAGAGGTGCTAACCGTTCTTTCTTCCTCTGACATCTCCCCCCAACCTCTTTCAACTGAAATGTGACCAAGGTCTCCCTCATCTGCTGAGTCTTACATGTCCATGGACAGTTCGTCCTCCATTTCTTCATGTCCTGCACCTTCCTGAACATTTTGCCTGCTACCATGCGCCCTTGTTAATCCCTCTCCCCCACCGTCCCATGCCAGCCGCCTTGGTGATGATGAACGTCTGGACCTTGTAGATGTTGGTATCCCTCGCGCATATGAATCCTCCTGTACTTCCTCCCCTTCCTGTTGTCCCACCCCCTGACTCCGAATAGCGTTTAGCGTGTGCTCCAGCATGTAATTGACTGGAATTGTCATGCTGATAATGGCATTGTCAGCGCTAAACATATTCGTCGCCATGTCGAAACTGTGCAGAAGGGTGCATACAGTTAGGTCCAGAAATATTTGGACAGTGACACAATTTTCGCGAGTTGGGCTCTGCATGCCACCACATTGGATTTGAAATGAAACCTCTACAACAGAATTCAAGTGCAGATTGTAACGTTTAATTTGAAGGTTTGAACAAAAATATCTGATAGAAATTGTAGGAATTGTACACATTTCTTTACAAACACTCCACATTTTAGGAGGTCAAAAGTAATTGGACAAATAAACCAAACCCAAACAAAATATTTTTATTTTCAATATTTTGTTGCGAATCCTTTGGAGGCAATCACTGCCTTAAGTCTGGAACCCATGGACATCACCAAATGCTGGGTTTCCTCCTTCTTAATGCTTTGCCAGGCCTTTACAGCCGCAGCCTTCAGGTCTTGCTTGTTTGTGGGTCTTTCCGTCTTAAGTCTGGATTTGAGCAAGTGAAATGCATGCTCAATTGGGTTAAGATCTGGTGATTGACTTGGCCATTGCAGAATGTTCCACTTTTTTGCACTCATGAACTCCTGGGTAGCTTTGGCAGTATGCTTGGGGTCATTGTCCATCTGTACTATGAAGCGCCGTCCGATCAACTTTGCGGCATTTGGCTGAATCTGGGCTGAAAGTATATCCCGGTACACTTCAGAATTCATCCGGCTACTCTTGTCTGCTGTTATGTCATCAATAAACACAAGTGACCCAGTGCCATTGAAAGCCATGCATGCCCATGCCATCACGTTGCCTCCACCATGTTTTACAGAGGATGTGGTGTGCCTTGGATCATGTGCCGTTCCCTTTCTTCTCCAAACTTTTTTCTTCCCATCATTCTGGTACAGGTTGATCTTTGTTTCATCTGTCCATAGAATACTTTTCCAGAACTGAGCTGGCTTCATGAGGTGTTTTTCAGCAAATTTAACTCTGGCCTGTCTATTTTTGGAATTGATGAATGGTTTGCATCTAGATGTGAACCCTTTGTATTTACTTTCATGGAGTCTTCTCTTTACAGTTGACTTAGAGACAGATACACCTACTTCACTGAGAGTGTTCTGGACTTCAGTTGATGTTGTGAACGGGTTCTTCTTCACCAAAGAAAGTATGCGGCGATCATCCACCACTGTTGTCATCCATGGACGCCCAGGCCTTTTTGAGTTCCCAAGCTCACCAGTCAGTTCCTTTTTTCTCAGAATGTACCCGACTGTTGATTTTGCTACTCCAAGCATGTCTGCTATCTCTCTGATGGATTTTTTCCTTTTTTTCAGCCTCAGGATGTTCTGCTTCACCTCAATTGAGAGTTCCTTAGACCGCATGTTGTCTGGTCACAGCAACAGCTTCCAAATGCAAAACCACACACCTGTAATCAACCCCAGACCTTTTAACTACTTCATTGATTACAGGTTAACGAGGGAGACGCCTTCAGAGTTAATTGCAGCCCTTAGAGTCCCTTGTCCAATTACTTTTGGTCCCTTGAAAAAGAGGAGGCTATGCATTACAGAGCTATGATTGATTCCTAAACCCTTTCTCTGATTTGGATGTGAAAACTCTCATATTGCAGCTGGGAGTGTGCACTTTCAGCCCATATTATATATATAATTGTATTTCTGAACATGTTTTTGTAAATAGCTAAAATAACAAAACTTGTGTCACTGTCCAAATATTTCTGGACCTAACTGTAGGTCATTAATCTGAGACCACTCTATCAGGGTGATCTGCCCCACCTCTGCATCTCATTGGCCCAGGCTATACGTCATGACGTATTGCACCAGTGCTCGGTGGTGCTGCCACAGTCGCTGTAACATGTGGAGAGTCGAATTCCAGTGTGTCGGCACATCGCATTTCAGGTGATGAACCGGCAGGCCGAAAAACTTCTGGAACGATGCAAGTCGGTCAGCTGCGGTTTTCCTGCCCTGTGCAGAAGGCCATCTCGGCCAGGATAGTGTGTTAAAAATTGCTGGACAACAAGGTTCAACACATGAGCCATACAAGGCACATGTGTCACCTTGCCCAGGCGAAGGGCCGCACCCAGGTTTGCAGCATTGTCGCACACGGCCTTACCTGGCTGCAGGTTGAGAGGAGATAACCATTTACCAAACTCTGTCTCCAGAGCTGCCCACAACTCAGCCGCTGTGTGACTCTTATTTCCAAGACATTTCAAGCTAAAGACCGCCTGATGCTGTTGCGTTCTGCTGCCAGCATAGTAATGAGGTGTGCGTGATTCCTTGTGCACAGTTACAACGCTGGTGGCCTGGCGAGGCAGGCTTGGGGCGGCGGTGGAGGAACCCAAACGAGGTTGAGGAGGCAGAAGCATTGGAGGAACTTCTACATACAGAGGATTGACGCACAAGTCGTGGGGACGGCAAGACTTGTTCAGCAAATCTTCTCCATCTATCACCATAATTACCCAGTGCCCAGTCAGCGACATGTAACGTCCCTGTCCATGCTTACTGGTCCAAGTATCGGTGGTGAAATGCACCCGTTCACACACAGAGTTTCTCAAGGAAGCGGTGATGTGTGCGACATGCAGGTGTAGTGCACGCACACCTTTCTTAGAGAAGTAGTGGCGACTGGGCATCTGGGGCACTGCGATGGACATAAGGTCTCGAAAATCCGCTGTGTCCACCAGGCGTAAAGGCAGAATTTCGGTAGCCAAGAGCTTACAGAGGGATAAAGTCAACCTCTTAGCTTTGTCGTGGGTCGGAGGAAATGACCTTTTATTTGTCCACATCTGAGGGACAGAGATCTGGCTGCTGTGTGGAGACGGTGGTGAGCAGTGTGTCCCTGGAAAATGCAGGTTTGTGAGGAAAGTGCAGGCGGAGACATGATGTTACCTTCATCCTAAGTTGGTGCTATCGATGTCTGAGAGAGCTGTACACTCGCACTTGTTTCCCTTGCCAAACCAACTGACGACCTGACAAGCAAACTGCCTGTTGTGGTTAAAGAGGTGGAAGGTCTGCGTGGAAGAACAGATGTGCCAGCTATCCCCACAGTCATAGAAGATGAAAACTGTGCGGATGCACTGGAAGGGGCAGGCAGTGGTTGGCCCGCTACGCTAGGCCGCATTGCAGCTCAGTGAGCTTCCCACTGGGACTTATGATAGCTATTCATGTGACAATTCATGGAAGAAGTTGTCAAACAGCTGAGGTTTTTGACTCTACTTACAGATTCCCGACAAATTTTACAGATCACATGATTTGGACGATCCTTTGCAAGGTCAAAAAAAAGGCCAGGCTAGGCAAGGCTTAGAGGAAATGCGACCTGCTGAGCCACCCCGACTGGTTCTCAGAGGCAGAGTGGTGGCTGAGGATGCATGCAGTTGTAGACGTGCTACCAGTACTCCTCCTCTGTCCAGGAAGGCGCAAGGTAACTTCGTCGTCAGTTGCATCCTCCTCCACCACCTCCGTTGACCTCGAGTGCCTGACTGTGGGTTGACAGTAGGTGGGATCGAGAACTTCATTATTAAGCGTGTTTGCACTCCCCTCGCCCTCAGACCTAGCCTCTTCCTGCCCTGACCAAATATTTAAGTTGTCATCACAATCTGATTCCCAGCCTATAGTGTGACTGAACAGCTCTGCAGACTCAGCCATCTCTGTTACACCATACTCTGCAGGGTGGGTGGAGACTTGAGAGCTGGGAGATAGCAAGGGCGATTGGGATGACAACTCATAGGGCTGTTGTTTTTTGGATTTAGAAGTTAAGGTGGAGGAGAGGGCACTTGTTGGAGCACTTGAGATCCATTCAAGCATGTCCTTTTTTTTGTGCATCATCTACCTTTGTTCCAGTTGTTTTGTTTTGTAAAAAAGGAGCACATCGGATTGTCCACGGAAAGTAGTAGACATCTTACTTTTTCTGGAAGATGGCCTATCTTCAGCAGATGTTAATGTAGCTTTCCCACCTTCCCCACGGACACAAACTTTTTTCCTTTTACAACATGCCTGTTCCCCTTTCCACCAGCATCTGTCCTTTTGCCACTCATGTTGTTAGCAACAAGATTGGCCACTTAAAATGTGGTAGTAAAAATTGAGAGGTGGTGTAGATTGCAGACGTGGTCTACCTTTATTGACAGCTGAAGAAACAACACTGACTATCCCTGACAATGCAACTATGGCCCTACAACTGACAGCACTCTTTTTGCTATTAAAATAGCTTTGCAAAAAAGGGCATCAGGGTACAATGCAGAGGTGGTGGGACTTGCTTGGCACAAGTGAGACACTAATGGAGTACCGCAGCCACTTTTTGGATGGCACTAACTGGCAGCACTCTTTGCTATTAAAATAGCTTAGCAAAAAAGGGCAGCAGGGTACAATGCAGAGGTGGTGGGACTTGCTTGGCACAAGTGGGACACTAATGGAGTACAGCAGCCACCTTTTGGATGGCACTAACTAGCAGCACTCTTTGCTATTAAAATAGCTTTGCAAAAAAGGGCAGGAGGGCACAGTGGCCGGGTTGTGGGTGAGTGTAGAGGAATGGAAGCCTCACTTTCTATCCCTCCTAATGGTAAAATGCAGCAAGGAATTCCTTGAGCTTAGATACACAGATGCTGTTATCTGAAGCTGTATACAGCGTTTCCACGACCTGACTGTCACCTATGGCTCTGAGCCCAAGGAATTGAGCCCTGACAAGGGCTGAAATAAACTTCTGTCCCTATTCTGTAAAGCGCTGTGTGTATAGTGTACACAGCAGGACCGGCAACAGGAGCTGCGTTAGCGGGGACTGTCACCCAGACGCAGAAGGCAGATAATGGCGCCGTGAGGGAAAATGGCCGTATTTATAATGCAAGGACATGTGACATTCACAACCTATGACACATGCCGTTGCTTGTCTGGCAAAAAGTCCACTTACCTGTGTGTGTGTCTGGGATTGGCTGACAAGCTGGCCCGCCACACTACACGCGCGCTTAGGGAAGGAAAAAAAAAATATGGCGATCGGCATTCTCTCAGCAACACAGATCTAAACCCCGTCCCCCCCGCACACTATACGCTGAAATTTGATTATAGTGTGAATCACAGAGTGACTCGCACTAATCCAGTGTAAAGCCAGCTAGTAATTAGCTAGGCTTTTTGCTGATCGAACCGTTCTCGAACGTAACTCGAGCTGCCGAACTTTTAGCAAAAAGCTCGAGTTCTAGTTCAATCTAGAAGACCCCCCCAAAATCACTTGAACATGAAATTGGCGAACTTCGAACCTCGCTCAACTCTGCTTACCACACAAAAGCTGCTTTGCCATTCAGTCAATTTGGGAGATTAAAAAGAATTAATAGCAACGAAAAAAACATTTTGGAACAAGCTATGGATTTAAAATGGCGTCTAGAAGACAGAGTCTATCCACAGGCCTTATT
Source organism: Anomaloglossus baeobatrachus (assembly GCF_048569485.1). NCBI lineage: Eukaryota > Metazoa > Chordata > Amphibia > Anura > Aromobatidae > Anomaloglossus > Anomaloglossus baeobatrachus. Next base: position 151,928,312 of record NC_134360.1, on the reverse strand, counting down.
GGATGACTCTTTGGCAAAAGCAATAGCAAGACCAAAAAAATCTTCTAATTGTGAAGAGGGTAGAAAAAAAGAACATGAAATCGCCAAAAAGCGTTATGTTTAATTTTAAATTCGATCCCCTGGATCAAAAAAATAAAAAATGCATTATACAATAATTGGCATATTCTGGAAAACGATAAAGCGTTAAATGATGTTACAAAAAGACCTTTTGGTTAAAAATAGATTTAAATGTCCCATCACATGGTTAGATAAAGCATGTGCTGTAGGTAATTTTCAATGCGGCAATTGTCGCTTTGTCAGTTAAATTTGAAATTAATCACAGCAAGTTGGGCTGCAGTGCGTACATCGCCCAGGCCAAAAACTAGTGCTCTACCAGGATACAGCTAAACCCCCACTAAGGGTATGTGCGCACGTGTGCATATTACATGCAGTTATGCTGCGTTCTGCACCGCAGTGTAACTGCATGCATCCTGCGTCCCCTGCACAATCTATGGAGATGGAGAATGCTAGATGATAAAACTGCACACTAGTGGCTTGCATAGAGCGCTGTTCACACATGCAGATAACACAGTCACAAACCCACAACCTATTATGTGATGCCCATACTATTAGATCAGGTGGGCTGCCAAGCCATACCCCACTGTGTCTATCATGCACGGACAGACACTCTACAATGCAAGGGCCAACAGAAAGGGGCCTGGCTGTATCCTGTACAAACAAAAAAATATGAGGTTTTTGTTGGTATTTATGGCCATAAAACGTAAGCCTACACCCTCGTCACGGGACCTCATGTCTGTAGGTCCCTACACTAAATATAAAAATATCAACAAAAAGAGGATAATATCCTTCAAAAATTAAGTATTACTCACAGCAAGTTGGGCTGCAGTGTGTACATCGCCCAGGCCAAAAACTAGCGCTCTACCAGGATACAGCTAAACCCCCACTAAAGTGGAAGCATCACAGGTGCAGGAGAAGCAGATCACACACACACCTCTATGGAATGGAGGGGGGCGAATGCTAGATGATAAAACTGCACACTAGTGGCTTGCATAGAGTGCTGTTCACACATGCAGATAACTCAGTCACAAACCCGCAGCCTATTAGGTGACGCCCATACTATTAGATCAGGCGGACTAGCAAGCTGTACCCCACTGTGTATCATGCACGGACAGACACTCTACAATGCAAGGCCCAACAGAAAGGGGCCTGGCTGTATTCTGTACAATCAAAAAAATATGAGGTTTTTGTTGGTATTTATGGCCATAAAACGTAAGGTGTGTGTGTGTGTGATTTGCTTCTCCTACACCTGTGATGCTTCCACTTTAGTGAGGGTTTAGCTGTATCCTGGTAGAGCACTAGTTTTTGGCCTGGGCGATGTACACACTGCAGCCCAACTTGCTGTGAGTAATACTTAATTTTTGGAGGATATTATCCTCTTTTTGTTGCTATTTTTATATGTCAGTTAAATTTGATAACTAAGCCCTTACATTTCGGACCATTATTTCATGAGGTTTAAAAATCAATTTCATGTAAAACAAAATTCGTAGTTTATGTGATTATATGTCCTTGTAATAGATTTTATATCGGCAAAACAATATGACCATTATATGTCCGATTTAAAGAACACTACAACTCCATATCCTCTAGAAAAGGCTAATTAGCCATATTCATGAATGCCATGGTGGCAATCCAGACTCATTAAAATGTGCAGGGTTAGAAAGGGTTAATCTCCCACAACAAGGTGAAAAACTTCATAAATTATTATTATAAACTGAGGCTAAATTAATTATAAAGTATCAGGCACAGGGAAACCTAGGTTTTAACAATAGGAATGATCTGTCAGTCTTTTTATGAAAAATAATTTTTTAGTAATATACTAGTGGTTCTATGTATGTATCTTATCTATGCATTCTGTGTCATTCATTATGTATATAGCGGTATCTATGCTGTTTTTTTGCACAATTTTTTGTATTGGTTGCACTCAGATTGTTTTTATTGGTGGTGATAGAGATCGGGTGTTCCTCTATAAAAGGGGAGTGTTTTCTGTCAGCCAGTATGGACCCATAGAAGTGCTGTTAGGCACGAAACGGCCATCGTCCTGAGGGGACCCGTACCCAGCTCTCCTCCCGCTTTTTACCTGCACCATTGGATTAAATAAAGGAAGTCTTTCTGGAACTCTGTTAATAAGCCATCGAAGAAATTGAAAGACAACGACACATACTCAGATTATACTCCTTTAAACAACGAGCACCCACGGCTAGTGTATCATCTGGAGCAACCTGAACAGACCAACTCCTGTTTGGCACCTGTGTGAGGCGAGGTGTAAGGTTATGCAGGACCATTTTCCCTATTATATTGGTGTCTGTCTCTCACCTTTTTTAGGACATATTAGACAGCACTTTAAGGGTATGTGCGCACGTTGCGTTCTGACGTGACAAATAAAGCTCAGCGTTTTGTCACTGCATGTGCATTACAAAATGCATCCAAAATGCTGAGTTTTGGATGCATTTTGAATGCATTTTGAATGCAGAATGGATGCATTTTTGACAGTGCGGTCCCACTCGGCTCTGCTACATCCCCATAGAGCAGTCATGGCGAACCTTTTACAGGCCGAGTGCCCAAACTGTAGTTCTAAACCCATTTTTTTTTCCGAAGTGCCAACCAATCCTATTATATAAAGAATTGATTTTAACCTTACCTTTGCAGTCTTCTCTTCTCTCCAGCAGGGGGCATCACGCTCATGCGTGCTTACCACACATGGAAGCTGAGCCCCTGCCCTTTCCAGACACAGCAGTTGGATTGATCTTTCTGGAAATAAATTGCAGCATACTAGACAGAGATTTTAGCATGGAATGCAATCAGATGTCACCCTGTAATCCACATTTCAATGTCTGAACATCTTGAAATCCCATAAAGACGTACGAGTTGCTCCCCTCCCCTTTCATTGTGTAGTTTTGTCCCCTTCCTGGCCACTTCCTGGTAAACATGTCCCCCATCCTGATATATATTTCCTACATTCTGGTATATTTGTCCACATCATGGCCCCATCCTGGTAAATGTACCCCATTCCTGGTAAATGTACCCCATCCTGGTAAATGTACCCCATCATTGTAAATGTATCCCATCATTGTAAATGTATCCCATCCTGGCATGTTCCCCCATGCTGTTAAATGACCCCATCCTGGTAAATGTACCTCATCCAGGCATGTTCCCTTATCCTGGTAAATGTACCCCATCCTGATAAATGTTCCCCATCCTGGCATTTTTCCTCATCCTGGCATGTTCATGTACCCCCATCCTGGCATGTTTCCCCCCATTCTGGTAAATGTATCCCCCTTACTAGTAAATGTATCCCCCATACTGGTAAATGTATCCCCCATACTGGTAAATGTATCCCCCATACTGGTAAATGTACCCCTTCCTGGCATGTTTACCTTCCTGCTAAATGTACTCCATCCGGGCATGTTTACCCCCATCCTTGCAGCCATGTTTCCCCCATCTTTGCAGCCATGTTTCCCCCATCTTTGCAGCCATGTATCCCCCATCTTTGCAGCCATGTATCCCCCATCTTTGCACGTTTCTCTCCATCTTTGCAGCCATGTTTTCCCCGTGCTCTCCATGTTTTCCCCGTGCTCAGTTTGCCCCGTGCTCTGTTTGTATATGCCCATGCTCCCATGTTCCCCCCCGTGCTAGCTCTGTCCCCCGTGCTCCCATGTTTGACCCATGCGCCCCATGTTTCCCCCATGTTGGCTCTGTCCCCCGTGCTTCCCATGTTTCCCCGTGCTGGCTCTGTCCCCGTGCGCTCCATGTTTCCCCTGTGCTGGCTCTGTCCCCGTGCGCTCCATGTTTCCCCCGTGCTGGCTCTGTCCCCGTGCGCCCCATGTTTCCACCGTGCGCGCCATGTTTCCCCCGTGCTCCCCATGTTTCCCCGTGCTGGCTCTGTCCCCGTGCGCTCCATGTTTCCCCCGTGCTGGCTCTGTCCCCGTGCGCTCCATGTTTCTCCCGTGCTGGCTCTGTCCCCGTGCGCTCCATGTTTCCCCCGTGCTCCCCATGTGTCCCCCGTGCGCTGCATGTTTCTCCCGTGCTCCCATGTTTCCCCCGTGCGCTCCATGTTTCCCCCGTGCTGGCTCTGTCCCCATGCGCTCCATGTTTCCCCCGTGCTCCCATGTTTCCCCCGTGCGCTCTATGTTTCCCCCGTGCGCTCTATGTTTCCCCCATGCTGGCTCTGTCCCCGTGCACTCCATGTTTCCCCCGTGCTCCCCATGTGTCCCCCGTGCGCTCCATGTTTCCCCCGTGCTCCCATGTTTCCCCCGTGCGCTCTGTTTCCCCTGTGCGCTCCATGTTTCCCCCGTGCTCCCCATGTGTCCCCCGTGCTCCCCATGTGTCCCCCGTGCGCTCCATGTTTCCCCCGTGCTGGCTCTGTCCCCGTGCGCTCCATGTTTCCCCCGTGCTCCCCATGTGTCCCCCGTGCGCTACATGTTTCCCCTGTGCGCTGCATGTTTCCCCCATGCTCTCCATGTTTCCCCCGTGCTCCCCATGTGTCCCCCGTGCGCTGCATATTTCCCCTGTGCAATGCATGTTTCCCCCGTGCTCCCCATGTGTCCCCCGTGCGCTGCATGTTTTTCCCGTGCTCCCATGTTTCCCCCGTGCTGGCTCTGTCCCCGTGCGCTCCATGTTTCCCCCGTGCTGACTCTGTCCCCGTGCGCTCCATGTTTCCCCCGTGCTGGCTCTGTCCCCGTGCGCTGCATGTTTCCCCCGTGATGGCTCTGTCCCCGTGCGCTTCATGTTTCCCCTGTGCACTCCATGTTTCCCCCGTGCTCCCCATGTGTCCCCCGTGCGCTGCATGTTTCTCCCGTGCTCCCATGTTTCCCCCGTGTGCTCCATGTTTCCCCCGTGCTGGCTCTGTCCCCGTGCGCTCCATGTGTCCCCCGTGCGCTGCATGTTTCCCCTGTGTGTTGCATGTTTCCCCTGTGCTCCCCATGTGTCCCCCGTGCGCTGCATGTTTCCTCCGTGCAGGCTCTGTCCCCCCCACATCTTGGCACAGCCGCACAGAGGCTAAAAATAAAAAAAAAACCTCACCTTCTGGCCCCCACTCCTCCACTGCTACGTCCTCAGTCACTTCAGTTCCCTCATGGCCACAAGACACCGGCACCACCTACTGACGCTCCTCCATCTCCTAGGCAACAGGCCTGCAGCCCAGGAGAGGAGGCGTGTCAGAGCGAGGTGAAATGTCTCCTCTGCTAAACACCAGTTTGAGCTGCCGGCGCGACCACACCAGCAGATCAAACTGGCGCAGAGTGGCGACACCGCGCGTGCCAGCACAAGCGGCTCTGCATGCCCTGTCTGGCATGCGTGCCATAGGTTCGCCATCACTGCCATAGAGCATGGCTGGCTGCGAGACAGACGCGCAATGAGAATGACTCGGATGAACTTCACCTGACTTCATTGTCATCACGCTGATCTGTCTCTGTGTCACGGCCTGAGTAACTGAAGTAAACCATCACTCAGGTTACCCGCGGCCACAGCTGTAGTCCTCCACCTGAGACAGTTGGATGATCCAGTGGTGGCCGTGGATAACTTGAGTGACGTAAATCGCTGAAAGCGCGACTCACTGTAGTTGCTGCGTGGAGCTCACAGAGAGTAGTCATGGTCTGTGGCCGCTCTCTGTCAGCTTCCAATGTAGCAGAGCTGAAAGCGTCGTGGGACATCGTGTAGATTACATCGGACCTGGAGGGGTGTTTGGGGATTTTAATAAAGTGGTGAAAGAGCGTGTTTTTTTTGTCTTTTATTTCAAATAAAGGATTTTTTGGGTGTATGTGTTTATTTTCTTTAACTTACAGGTTAATCATGGAAGGTGTCTCATAGGCGCCTGCCATGATTAACCTAGAACTTAATGGCAGCTATAGGCTGCCATTAACTCCTTATTACCCAGATTGCCACCGCACCAGGACAATTCAGGATGAGCTGGGTAGTGTCACGGGACTGTCATGTGACGCCCCTGACCTATTCAGGGTGTCACAGAGGACTGCACCCCTGCCCTTATGGTGCAGGATGCAACCCCCCATGGTTCTGGGATCACAAAAGTTGGTATTGCTCCATCAGCATCCAAATCCCTTTTCACACTTCACACCACACCCTGTCAGGCACACCAGTGGGTTGTCCAGCTGGAACAGGGCCACTTGCCTAGGGGTCAGGCAGACTGGTGGGAGGGAGGAAGTCAGTGAGAGGAAGTGGAGAGCAGAGCAGAGCTTAGAGTCAGTTCAGTAGTAGCTCCCAGAGAGTGAGGAGTAACCAAACTGGTACCGAGCACGGTGGCGTACTGGACCCTAGATCAGGGCGAAGCTTGAAGCAACCTAATAATTAACCTGTGGAGGATAGTCTCTTAATGAACTTTCCCCAAGAGCTCTGAGATCGAAGGCACCAACACAAAGAGGGGGCTAGGGCTTTCCAGTTTATGCGGCCCACTGAAATCCCAAATGTTAGCCATCGGGAGCACAGCTCCCCTACTTAACAGTAGGGAGTGGGACCCCGACAACTTCAAGCAGACTGGTCACACAGAACATGTACAATACAGTGCATGGAGGCAAGGTACAGACCATCAGCAATACCAACGGGAGCGGACTCCCGGACGAGCTCCCCTGAAGTGGCAACGGCACCCAGAGAATTGTTTCTCTTCTGTGTCAGAGTCTGCTTTATGGTCGCATCAACACCAAAACGGCCTGAGTGAGTACGATGTCATCCCGTGCTTCACATCTGCACCACGCTCCCCATCACCTCCATCATCCAGAGTCCCGGGGCCTCTCCTACCCGTAGAGGGAACGTCATCTGGCTGACCCACTCCATCTTCCCCGGGTACTCCCATCGGCAGCAATGGTACTCCCCTTACCGCGAACCACGGGTGGCGTCACGAACTCTCACTCTCCTGTAAATACCCCCCTTTACATTTGAAGTGGTCGCGAGCCCCCGGGTCTGGAGATCCTCGAGCCACAGCAACTCCCGGATCCAAGCGGTTTGACCGCTGCAGGGGCAGCACACCCCAAATATCTGGCGTCACGAACAGGATTTGGACTGGGCGCACTAACCTGGGTGACGTGCGCCTTGAAAATCCAAGCTACGGTGTCAAAATCCCATTCCTGCCATTTTCCGCCATTTTTGGCACCTAAATGTGCCACCCCCATGTCAACAGCCGGGCTGCTCGGATCTGGATCCGCGGTGGCTTGAGGGACGTCCGAACCAGGGGAGCGGGTCTCGCGGCCACTCGAATTAAGGGGGTTTATTTCCAAGGGATTATATTTAGAGTTCGTGACACCACCCGTGGTGTGTGGTAAGGTGGAGTACCACCGCTGCAGCTGGGAGTACCCGGTGGCGATGGAGTGAGCAGCCAGGTGTTTAACCCCTCCATGGGTAAGGGGGAAAGTGCACCAGGACTTGGTGATGGTGACAGGGATGTGCCATTGGGGAGGTAAGGGTCACTTGCGTACTCACTCAGTCCAATAACTCTGACACTGACAACTTTAGTAAACCAAAGTTCTGGACACCGCTGCCACTGAGGGGTTGCATATTTGGATCCCGTTTCTGCTGGTGTTGCCTGTTGATCTGTGACCTTTCCCTTGGCACCTTGTTTCCTTCTAGTTGGTCCCTGTTGCTTGAAACTAGTCGGGTCCCGCTCCCCAGTGTGGCTAACTGAGGGAGCTTGCTCTCAGGCTTCACGCTTGGGATTTCTTGGACTGTATGTGTGGAAAGTCCTAGCCCTCTCATTGCACTAGTACCCCGATTTTGGAGCGGGTGGAAAGCGGATCTTGAAGGCTCCATTCTCGTCAAGCGAATTGTCAGGTTGCCTGAAGCTACTCCCTGACATAAGGTCCACGTACCCCATTGTGCCCTGGTCCCAGCCTGGTGATGGTACAAGGCCACCGGCTGTCCTCCACGACAATGCCGTGCCCCTTGTTACGATGCCCTGCGACCTGGGGTCCAACTCCTACCAGGCCCAGACGAATGTCTGCTACCTAGTAGTTTCAAGGAGCCCAGCTCCTCACCTCCTCTCACTTTCTTCTCCAACTCTACACTCTCTCTTTCTCTGACTGACTGACTGACTCCTGATACTCCTGACCTCCCCTTAATCAACCCCCCAAGTGGGCGACCCTATTCCACTCAGGCCATCCACTGGTGTGTCTGGTGGGTGTGGTGCAGAGTGTTCCTAGGATTTTGATTAGCTGGTTTTTGCAACACCAATTGTTAGGGACCCGCAACCAAGGAGGAGGTGGATATTGCACAGAAGGGCAGATTGTTATGATCTGGAACCATGAAAGACCACCATAAATCATTAGTAAAAGGTGACAAGAGCATTGGCAACTAATCTGGCCGCCATCCCCTTACTAACCATCAACACTAGAAGTAGCCGAGGGGTGAACTAACATCCTGTGCGCCGCGAACCCGGCTGGAGAATTAGCTATCCTAAAGGAAGGAAAGATGAATAACTCTCTGCCTCAGAAAATAGATAAAGAAAAGCAAGCCCCCCACATTTAAAGACTGCGGTGATATAGGAAAACACAATACACAGATAGATGATAGGATTAGCAAAAAGGTGAGGCCCTACTGACTAAATAGGACAGGATAGGAAAGGGACTGATGGTAGCCAGAGAAAAACCCTGCAAAAATCCAAAAACCTAATAGTACAAAAAGCCCTCAGATCGCTAGATATGAACTCCGTCCTATACCAGGCGCTCTTGTCATACTGTCACGCTTCCCGGTCCCCGGGCCCCGCTCTCCGGTCCCCGTGCCCCGCACTCCGGTCCCCGTGGACCGCTCCCCGGTTCACGCCGGCGTCCCCTGCTCACCACCCCGGTCCCGGTTCCGTCCTCCTTGCCTGCACCCTCCTTGTGTCCTGCTCCCCGCTCCCGGCGCTCCTCTGCGACTTGGGACACACAGCCGGGCGCTCCTGCTTCCTTCTCACCGCTTCCTGGACTGGCTTCTGGCACACGGGCCTCGCGCATGCGCATTAGGGCGCGCGCGCGGTCATTGACCCTCTCTTAAAGGGCCAGCACCCAGAAACAGGAAATTGCATAGACAGGTACAGGGTATATTAGGTTTCTCTTTCCTGGTGGGCGGGGCCTGTTCTACGTGTTTAGCAAGCTAGTGTTCAGGTCCCCGTATTGCTTTACCCTGTGCCTTGCCCTGTGTTAACCCTGTCTGTCTCGCAGAGCCTGTCCTGCCACGCCAGCTGCTCCGAACCAAGTCCATCCCTGGACCCTGACGGTGACTTCGGCGGATGTTCCACCACCTCTGCAGCTCCGCCAGTCTCCAGTCCCTGGCTCCGTGCGGTGACCCGCCCCATCGCTCAGCAGGTTCCGGATTCCGCCTGACCATACAACCCGGCCTCGGACCCTGAGCCTCGTCACCCGGACTACCGTCCAGAACTCCATGTGTTCAGCAACATCCACCTTTCCTACTCCTCTACGGACTGTCTGACTACCAATAGTGCTTCGGCTGCCGTGCATCAGGACCCTCTGGCGGGGTGACCGGCCTGGCTGCCTCCTCAGGGGCAATCGGTGTACGGTCCAGTGCTTCCACCATCCGGACGTAACAGCTAGAACAGGCCATGGATCCCGCCGAAGCACTAGCGGCCTTGCAGCAGGAACTCGTACGACAGCGTGAGACCCAGACCCACATGCTGACCTTCATATCTTCTGTGGATACCCGCCTGAACACGCTGCAAGCAACGGCCACGTCCTTGGCATCTCAGGTTTCCACTGTGCAATCCACGGCCGCAGCTCCCGTGGCAGCCTCCTCGGATACTTCCAAACTTCGTTTGGCCTCACCACCCCGGTACGCCGGAGATCCCAAGACATACAGGGGATTCATAAATCAGTGCTCACTTTCATTTCAAGCTGCTGCCGCACCTTTTTGCCTCTGACCAAGCCAAGGTCGCGTTCATGATGTCCCATCTAGAGGGAGAGGCACTGGCCTGGATGAACCCATTGTGGGAGAAGGAGGATCCGGTAACCACCGACATCCAGGAGTTCCTGCAAGCTTTTCGTGGCACATTTGACGAGCCCGGACGCGCCTCCGCGTCTGCCTCATCCCTCCTCCGGCTACGTCAGGGGACTCTGACGGTGGGCCAATATGCTATACGTTTTCGTATACCTTGGCTTCGGAATTAGGGTGGAACAATGAGGCTCTAACCGCCGCCTTCTGGGAAGGATTCTCGGGTCGTATTAAAGATGAGCTGGCTGGTCGTGATGTGCCTTCCACCCTGGATGCCCTGATTGATCTAGCGACTCGAGTGGATCTTCGCTTTCAGGAACGAGCCAAAGAGGTGTCCCGCTAGAGGCGTCCGATAAGGCACTCCTCCCCACCACAGAAGTCCATCGCTCCCCAGTCGGTGTCACCTGGCGCGTCTACCATCGAGCCCATGCAGATTGACCGCCTGAGGCATTCTGAGCAACGCAGAGCAGAACGACTAGCCAAGGGTCTCTGCTTCTACTGCGGTGATGGCACACACCTGCTACGCTCTTGTCCCGAGAAGCCGGGAAACTCCAAAGCCTAGGCTTGGTAGGAGAGGCCACCCTAGGTGCTGGGACTCTCTCAGACTCCGTTACATGGACTGTTCAAGTCACTACAGAAGAGACCCGGTTCACGGCAGAGGCGTATCTCGATTCCGGAGCAGCAGGCAACTTCATCCAGCAGGCCACAGTGGATAAGTACCAAGTGCCTGTCCTCCCACTAGAGAAACCGCTGGTGATCGCCTCTGTAGATGGGAGACCCCTCTCTGACACCGTCTCACTGATCACCATGCCTGTGGACTTACGGATCGGTGCCCTGCACACCGAGAAGATCACCTTCTATGTCCTCCCGCGCATGTCTCATCAGATCCTGATGGGTCTCCCATGGTTACGGGCACACGAACCGTCGGTCAGCTGGAGTACAGGTGAAATTACCCGATGGGGCTCCTCGTGTCACGAGAGATGCCTGAAATCCATCCAGCCCATCCGACGACCTCCGGTTCCAGAGTCTCTACAAGGACTGCCTTCTGCCTACTGGTCCTTCTCGGACGTGTTTGATAAAAAGGAGTCGGAGGTACTACCGCCTCATCGTCCCTACGACTGTGCCATCGATCTATTGCCAGGAACTACGCCTCCTAGAGGAAGAATATACCCCTTGTCCCCTGCTGAAACACGGGCCATGTCTGCCTACATCACCGAGAGCCTGGCTAAGGGCTTCATTCGGAGATCCTCGTCCCCTGCCGGAGCAGGGTTTTTCTTTGTCAAGAAGGAGGGTGATCTGCGCCCTTGCATCGACTACCGGGGATTAAACCAGATCACCGTAAAAAACAAATACCCTCTGCCTCTCATCCCCGAACTATTCGATCGGCTCCGAGGAGCTCGTGTATTTACCAAGTTGGACCTCCGTGGGGCCTATAACCTGGTTCGCATTCGCTCTGGAGACGAATGGAAGACCGCATTCAACACTCGGGACGGGCACTATGAGTATTGTGTCGTGCCCTTTGGTTTGTGTAATGCTCCGGCAGTCTCCCAAGAATTGGTAAACGACGTGTTCAGAGATCTCCTCTATGTCTGTGTCGTGGTATATCTGGATGACATCCTGGTCTTCTCTCCGGATCTACAAACCCACAGAGAGAACGTGCAGCTAGTACTCCAAAGGCTTAGAGAGAACCGTCTGTACGCCAAATACGAGAAGTGCGTCCTTGAAAAGTCGTCTCTTCCCTTCCTGGGTTATGTAATCTCGGACACTGGCCTGCAGATGGACCCCGAGAAAGTGTCTTCCATCCTCAACTGGCCTCCTCCATCCGGACTGAAGGCTATCCAACGCTTCCTTGGCTTTGCTAACTATTATCGGCAATTCATCCCGCACTTCTCTGCCCTGACTGCGCCTCTCTCTGCCTTGACTAAGAAAGGAGCTAATCCTAAGGACTGGCCCCCGGCGGCCGATGCCGCGTTCTGCTCCTTAAAACAGGCGTTTGCTTCTTCCCCGGTTCTCCATCGCCCTGAATTGAACCGACAGTTCACCTTAGAGGTGGATGCCTCCTCCTCAGGGGCCGGGGCAGTGTTGATGCAGAAATCCTGCTCCGGGAAGATGGTTACATGCGGATTCTTCTCCAAGAGCTTCTTGGCACCCGAACGCAACTACACCATCGGTGATCGGGAGCTACTGGCCGTCAAGCTGGCCTTGGAGGAATGGCGCTACCTCTTGGAGGGAGCTGTATATCCTGTGATTATCTACACGGACCACAAGAATCTGGAGTACCTGCGGTCAGCCCAAAGACTGAACCCACGACAAGCCCGCTGGTCCTTGTTTTTCGCTCGTTTTGATTTCCAACTCCATTTTCGGCCCGCGGACAAGAACGTGCGAGCAGACGCCTTGTCTAGGTCCTTCGTGCCCATAGAGCTGGAGGAGGAGACGTTCCAGCCCATCATCAGCCCCAGTAAAGTCATTCCGGTGGCTCCTGTCGCTCTGACTCAGATACCCCCTGGGAAAACCTATGTCTCCGATACTGACAGACACAGAGTCCTGCAATGGGGCCATGCCTCAAAGATCGCCGGCCACGCTGGTCAGAAGAAGACGTGGAGTACGATTGTCCGTCACTATTGGTGGCCGTCTCTCCGTAAAGACGTCGCAACCTTCGTCTCAGCCTGTTCGTCCTGTGCCTGGAACAAGACACCCAAGCACCTACCATATGGACGTCTTCTGCCTCTGCCCATTCCTTCCGTTCCGTGGCAACATATTGCAATGGACTTCATTACGGACTTACCCTTATCCTCCGGACACACAGTCATATGGGTTGTGGTGGACCGTTTCTCAAAAATGGCTCACTTCATTCCCATGGCCGGGCTGCCCTCTGCCCAGGAACTAGCTGACTCCTTCATACAACATATATTCCGATTGCATGGCTTTCCCGCACACATTGTGTCCGACAGAGGAACTCAGTTTACCTCGCGCTTCTGGAGGGCCCTCTGCAAACATCTGGGAGTATCTCTGGACTTCTCTTCAGCCTACCATCCTCAGTCGAATGGGCAAGTGGAACGGGTCAATCAGATCCTGACCTCCTTCCTGCGCCACTATGTTAATGCCCATCACGATGACTGGTCCACGCTTCTTCCTTGGGCTGAGTTCTCCCACAACCACCACATCAGCGAGTCCACTTCCTGCTCTCCCTTCCGAGTCATTTACGGACTTCAGCCTTCTGTCCCGCTGCCAGTATCCTCGGCTTCCGACGTCCCCGCAGCAGATGCTCTGGTCCAAGACTTCTCAGCCATATGGAGCTCTGTCAAGACTTCCCTAGAGCGTGCTTCTTTGCGGATGAAGAGACATGTGAACAAAAGGCGCCTGGATCCCCCCTGTTTCTCCCCTGGTGATTTGGTCTGGCTTGCATCCAAATATGTCCGATTGAAGTTGCCATCGTACAAGTTGGGTCCTCGTTACATCGGGCCGTTTAAAGTCATCAGCAGGATTAATGCAGTCTCCTACAAGCTGCAGCTCCCGGCCACGATGCGGATACCCAACTCCTTTCATGTCTCCTTGCTCAAGCCTGTTGTCCTTGGTCCCTTCTCCGCTGATGCCGGTACTGCTCCTCCTCCCATCGCTGACGATGACATCTATGCGGTAAGGGATATCGTGGCCATGAAGACCGTGCGAGGTTGGCAATACTTCCTGGTGAACTGGGCGGGGTATGGTCCCGAGGATAGGTCCTGGGAGCCCCGGGAGAATGTTGGCACTCCTCTGATACGTGCCTTCCTGTCCCGGTTGCGGGGAGGGGGCGTGGGGGAGGGGGTACTGTCACGCTTCTCGGTCCCCGGGCCCCACTCTCCGGTCCCCGTGCCCCGCACTCCGGTCCCCGTGGCCCGCTCCCCGGTTCACGCTGGCGTCCCCTGCTCACCACCCCGTTCCCGGTTCCGTCCTCCTTGCCTGCACCCTCCTTGTGTCCTGCTCCCCGCTCCCGGCGCTCCTCTGCGACTTGGGACACACAGCCGGGCGCTCCTGCTTCCTCCTCACCGCTTCCTGGACTGGCTTCTGGCACACGGGCCTCGCGCATGCGCATTAGGGCGCGCGCGCGGTCATTGACCCTCTCTTAAAGGGCCAGCACCCAGAAACAGGAAATTGCATAGACAGGTACAGGGTATATTAGGTTTCTCTTTCCTGGTGGGCGGGACCTGTTCTACGTGTTTAGCAAGCTAGTGTTCAGGTCCCCGTATTGCTTTACCCTGTGCCTTGCCCTGTGTTATCCCTGTCTGTCTCGCAGAGCCTGTCCTGCCACGCCAGCCGCTCCGAACCAAGTCCATCCCTGGACCCTGATGGTGACTTCGGCGGATGTTCCACCACCTCTGCAGCTCCACCAGTCTCCAGTCCCTGGCTCCGTGCGGTGACCCGCCCCATCGCTCAGCAGGTTCCGGATTCCGCCTGACCCTACAACCCGGCCTCGGACCCTGAGCCTCGTCACCTGGACTACCGTCCAGAACTCCGTGTGTTCAGCAACATCCACCTTTCCTACTCCTCTACGGACTGTCTGGCTACCAATAGTGCTTTGGCTGCCGTGCATCAGGACCCTCTGGCGGGGTGACCGGCCTGGCTGCCTCCTCAGGGAAAGTCGGTGTACGGTCCAGTGCTTCCACTTTCCGGACATAACACATACCAATGAACAGAAAGCAGGAACCATTACAAATTCAAGAAGCAATAAACACATGGACTAATAGGAGCAATACTCCAAACATAGCTGCAGGGAGCTTCCCAGCCAAGCAACCGAGAGGGAAGATCCCTGCATGCAAATAAACTGACAAGAACCACAGCAAATGACAAACTCAGATAAGTGCAAAAAGAACCAAACAACAAATAAAGAGCCAAGCACTTATCTGGGGTAGATGTGGTCTGGAGCAGGATGAAGCAGGCTGGTGAACAAATAACAACTGACATCCGGCATAGCCTGCTAGCAGACCAGGGTTTAAATAGGCAGAGAGTTAGCAATAGAAACGTCCATTGTTCAACACACCTGGTCTCTGTCCAAACCATTCCTGGCCACAAGAGGGAGCCTCACAGCAGCAAAAGGATAACTGACATTCACAACAGTACCCCCCACCTTAGGAGGGGTCACCAAAACCTCACCAACGCCACCGACTCGCTCAGGATGAGCATGATGGAAGGCGCGAACCAACCTGTCCGCATGAATGTCAGAAGCCACAACCCAAGAATTATCCTCCTGCCCATAAACCTTCAATTTCACAAGGTACTGAAGCTGTCGCCTACTGGAACGGGAATCCAGAATTTTTTCAACCTCATACTCCAGATCCCCTTGTACCAAAACAGGGTCAGGAGGCGCTGCTGCAGGAACTGTAGGCTCCACATGTCTCTTCAACAAGGACTTATGGAAGACATTGTGAATCTTAAATTACACAGGCAGAGTCAAACGGAAAGATACAGTGTTGATGATCTCCGAAATCTTATAAGGTCCATAAATCTGGGCTTAAATTTAGGAGATGGAACTCTCATAGGAATATTTTTAGAGGACAACCACACCATGTCCCCCACTTTAAACCGGGGACCAGCAGTCCGACGCCGGTTGGCAAATTTCTGGGCAGATTCTTGGGATTGAAACAATCCACTACCTGCCCCCAATTCTGCTGCTGCATTCTGTTTACCACCGAATCCACCCCTGGACAGCTGCCCCGAGAGGAAACTGGGGTGGTACCCAAAATTGCAGAAAAACGGGGACACCAATGTGGTAGAGCTAGCTCTATTGTTAAGGGCGAATTCAGCCAAAGGCAAAAACAAAACCCAGTCATCCTGATCCGCAGAAACAAAACACCGTAAATAGGTCTCCAGGGTCTGGTTAGCCCTTTCAGTCTGACCATTGGTCTGAAGATGAAACGCCGAGGAGAAAGACAGCTGAACACCCAATATGGAAAAAAAATCCTCAAAAATCTGGATACAAACTGCACCCCTTTGTCAGAAACAATGTTTTCGGGAATACCATGCAAACAAACAACATGTTGGAAAAACAAAGGCAACCAAACTCTAATGAAGACGGCAACTTAGATAGGGGAACCAAGTGGACTATCTTGGAGAATCTATCACAGATCACCCAAATCACAGTCATTTTCTGAGAGAAGGGAAGCTCTGAAATAAAATCCATAGAGATGTGCATCCAAGGTCTCTTAGGTACCGGCAAAGGCTATAATAGCACACTAGAACGTGAACAACAGGGCTTGGACCCAGAACAAACTCCACACGACTGCACAAAACTACGGACATCCCGGGACAGGGAAGGCCACCAAAAAGAGCGGCTCACAAGATCCCGAGTACTAAAAATGCCAGGATGACCCGCCAAAACAGAGCAATGAACCTCAGAGACAACTCGGTCTCTCCATTGGTCTAGGACAAACAGTTCCCCGTAGGATATCTCTCAGGTTTATCCCCCTGGAATTCCACCAGTGCCAACCGCAGATCAGGCGATATGGCCGAGAGAACTACACCATCATTCAGGATAGTAGATGGCTCGACAACCTCCAAAGAGTAAGCACAGAAACTCCTGGAAAGGGCATCGGCCTTAACATTCTTGGTGCCTGGCAAAAAAGAGACCACAAAATTAAACCGGGTAAAAAACAAAGCCCACCTGGCCTGCTGAGGATTCAACCTCTTGGCAGATTCCAGATAGGTAAGATTCTTGTGGTCCGTAAGCATCACAACTTGATGTCTAGCCCCCTCCAACCAATGTCTCCACTCTTCAAATGCTCACTTCATAGCCAATAATTCCCGGTTCCCCACATCATAAATCCGTTCAGAAGAAGCAAACTTCCGAGAGAAAAAGGCACAGGGCTTAAGTTTACCTGAAGTAGCGTCTCGTTGAGACAGAACAGCTCCTGCTCCGATCTCTGAGGCATCGATCTCAACCTGAAATGGGCGAGACACATCAGGTTGCTGCAGGACTGGGGCAGAAGTGAATCGCCTTTTAAGCTCCTGGAAGCCCACAATAGCCTCTGGGGTCCAATGCTCAGCATCAGCTCCCTTCTTGGTCAAATCTGTCAGAGGTTTGACAATGGCAGAAAAATTGGCTATTAATTTACGGTAAAAATTAGCAAACCCCAAAAACTGCTGCAGGGATTTTAGAGAAGTCGGTTGCACCCAGTCGTAAATAGCCTGAACCTTAACCGGGTCCATTTAGATCGCGGAGGGAGACAAGATGAACCCCAAAAAGGAAATCCTTTGCACCCCAAAGAGGCACTTTGACCCCTTAACGTACAGTGCATTACCCTTAAGTATCTGAAAAACAGTCCGTAGTTGCCCAACATGAGAGTCCCAATCATCAGAAAAAATCAAGATGTCATCCAAATAGACAATAAAAAATTTACTAATAAGGTCCCGAAAAATATCATTCATGAAGGCCTGGAAGACCGAGGGGGCATTAGTGAGCCCAAAAGGCATCACTAGGTACTCAAAATGCCCCTCAGGAGTATTAAAAGCCATCTTCCATTCATCACCCTCCTTAATACGGATGAGATTATACGCACCCTTAAGATCCAGTTTCGTAAATCATTTGGCACTCTTCACTCTAGAGAAAAGATCAGACATCAGAGGCAAAGGGTACTGATATTGGATCGTAATTTTATTAAGAACACGGTAATCAATACAAGGTCTCAATTACCCATCTTTCTTAGCAACAAAGAAAAAGCCAGCACCCAAAGGAGAAGAAGAGGGCCGAATGTGCCCCTTCTCCAATGATTCCCTGATGTATGACCGCATGGCATCATGTTCGGGCACAGACAAGTTGAAAATCCACCCCTTGGGAAATTTACAACCCGGCACCAGCTCAATGGCAAAGTCACAGTCCCGGTGTAAGGGTAGAGAATCAGATTCCTGGTCATTAAATACATCACGGAAATCAGACAGGAAGGCCTGAACATCAACTGCCTGAGCAGACGTGGACAACATGGAAAGGTCCTGATGCACACCTTGACAACCCCAACTAACTACCGACAAGGATCTCCAGTCAAGAACTGGATTATGGGTCTGCAACCACGGAAATCCCAGTACCAAGGTATCCTGTAGATTATGCAATACTAAAAATTTACAAGTTTCCTGATGCGCTGGTGCAACTCTCATAGGCACCTGGGTCCAAAATTGGGGTTTATTTTCTGCCAAAGGGGTAGCATCAATGCCCCTTAAAGGAATAGGAGTTTGCAAAGGAACCATGGGGAAACCACAATCCCTAGTAAACTCAAAATCCATCAAATTGAGCACTGCCCCTGAGTCCACAAAGGCCAATGCAGAAAAGGAAGACAATGAGCAAATCAATGTAAACTTGGGACTACAGATCAGGAGAAGGACTTGGGTATTCTCATTACAAATAAGCTGAGCAGTAGCACTCAATGTCAAGCAGCAGCTGCAAAAGCAATCAAGATTCTAGGGTGTATAAAAAGAGAGATTAGATCCCGTGATCCCAACGTATTGTTACCCCTCTATAAATCACTTGTAAGGCCACATCTGGAATATGGGATCCAGTTTTGGGCTCCACATTTTAAAAAGGACATTCAGAAGTTAGAGTCAGTTCAAAGGCAGGCAACAAGGGATGGAAGGCCTCCCATATGATGACAGGTTGAAAAAATTAGATATGTTTAGCTTAGAAAAAAAGACGTCTCAGAGGAGATCTCATTTATATGTATAAATACATGTGTGGTCAATATAAAGGACTGGCACATGACTTATTTCTTCCAAAGACAATACTATAGACCAGGGGACACTCACTGCGAGTGGAAGAAAAGCGATTCCGACAGCTAAATAGGAAAGGGTTCTTTACAGTTAGTGCAGTCAGACTGTGGAATGCCTACCACAAGAGGTAGTAATGGCTGATACTATAACAGCTTTTAAAAAAAGGCTGGATGATTTCCTCAGTACACAAAACATTGTTGGTTATAAATGACTTGGTGACCAGGTGTAGAACTGGTGGAGGAAGGTTGAACTAGATGGACCTAGGTCTTTTTTCAACCTTAGTAACTATGTAACTTTGTAATGTGACAGACAAAAGAAACTTTGGTTGCAAAGAACCCACAGTAACAGAAGTAGCCAATCTCCTTTCATGTTTAGGGCAGACAGAGATATTATGAGAAGCGTCTCCACAATAGAAGCACAATCTATTCTTCCGTCGGAATCCCTGCTGACTAGCATTAGAAAGGACACTATCACACTCCATAGGCTCCAAAGGTTGTTCCACAGGCACAAAACAAGCAGGTATCTTCCTGCGCTCACGTAACCGCCTATCAATCTGAATGGCTAAGGTCATAGAGGCATCAAGACCAGAAGGGACGGGGAATCCCACCATTACATCCTTCACAGTATCAGCAATACCCTTCCGAAAAAGAGCCGCAAGCGCGTCATCATTCCATTTAGTAAGGACCGCCCACTTTTAAAATTTCTGACAAAGTTTCTGCAGAATCCAAACCCTGAGTTAAGGATAACAAGGCCTTCTCTGCTTGGTCCACAATATTGGGTTCGTCATATAATAATCCCAATGCCTGAAAAAAGGAATCCACATCACTGAGAATCGGATCCTCAGACGCCAACGAGAAGGCCCAGTCCTGAGGGTCACCACGCAGCAGAGAGATGACAATCTTGACCTGCTGTATGGGATTCCCTGAGGACTTAGGGCGCAGGTCAAAAAATAATTTACAAATATTTTTGAAGCTCAAAAATCTCGACCTATCTCCCGAAAAAAATTCAGGAACGGGAATCTTAGGCTCTGCAAGGGGAGTCTGTGCAAGAAAAGACTCTATACGACGAACCTTAGTATCAAGATGAGCAAAACACTCACCCAATTCATCCATGCTAGAAAAGAGAAATCTTCCACAGAACCCAAAGAAAAAGAGGAAAAACACACAAGAAAAATCTTTCAGCAGACTTTTTTTTTTTCTTTTTTTTTTCCCTTCTTAAGAGTACCCTTTAAATTTGTTGGCCGAATGTACTGTTATGATCCGGAACCATGGAAGACCACCATAAATCATTGGTAAAAGGTGACAAGAGCATTGGCAACTAATCTGGCCGCCATCTCCTTACTAACCATCAACACTAGAAGTAGCCGAGGGGTGAACTAACATCCTGTGCACCGCGAACCCAGCCAGAGAACTAGCTATCCTAAAGGAAGGAAAGATGAATAACTCTCTGCCTCAGAAAATAGATAAAGAATAGCAAGCCCCCCACATTCAAAGACTGCGGGGATGAATACACAATACACAGATAGATGATAGGATTAGCAAAAGGTGAAGCCCTAATGACTAAATAGGACAGGATAGGAAAGGGACTGATGGTGGCCAGAGAAAAACCCTACAAAATTCCAAAAACCTGATAGTACAAAATGCCCTCAGATCACTAGATCTGAACTCCGTCCTATACCAAGCGCTCTTGTCATACCAATGAACAGAAAGCAGGAACCATTACAAATTCAAGAAGCAACAAACACATGGACTTATAGGAGCAATACTCCAAACATAGCTGCAGGGAGCTTCCCAGCTAAGCAACTGAGAGGGAAGATCCCTGCATGCAAATAAACTGACAAGAACCACAGCAAATGACAAACTCAGATAAGTGCAAAAAGAACCAAACAACAAATAAAGAGCCAAGCACTTATCTGGGGTAGATGTGGTCTGGAGCAGGATGAAGCAGGCTGGTGAACAAATAACAACTGACATCCGGCATAGCCTGCTAGCAGACCAGGGTTTAAATAGGCAGAGAGTTAGCAATAGAAACGCCCATTGCTCAACACACCTGGTCTCTTTCCAAACCATTCCTCTCCACAAGAGGGAGCCTCACAGCAGCAAAAGCATAACTGACATTCACAACAATGTGGTATGGGTAGTACAATGTTAGACTGGGAACAGAATTGTGCTTACTCAGCCCACAATTGGGTTCCGTCTGCACTGGTGTCCATGTTTACCATGGCTATGATGTGGGTGCGAAGTGCAGCTGCGCAGTGCATTGTGGGATACGGTTACATCCGCAACTGGCAATTATGTATGTAGATGTATATATGTGTGTATATGGCTGTACACTGTGTATAAGTGGCGTCTGTGTTTATGTGTGTGTATATGGCTGTATACTGTAGGTGGCATCTGTGTATTTGTGTGCGTATATTGCTGTACGATTTGTGTAGGCGGCATCTGTGTATATGTGTGTGTATATGACTGTACACTGTGTAGGTGGTGTCTGTGTATATGGGTGTGTATATGGCTGTACGCTGTGTGTAGGTGGCATCTATGTTTATGTGTGTGTATATGGCTGTATGTAGGTTGCGTCTGTGTACGTGTGTGTGTATGGCTGTACGCTGTGTGTAGGTGGCGTCTGTTTATATGTGTGTGCATATGGCTGTACGCTGTGTGTAGGTGGTGTTTATGTATATTTGACGCCCTGGCCTTTCAGGCCCTCATAGGGTATTATGCAATCTGCCCTTCTGCACAGTATCCACCCTCCTTGGTGATGGATCCTGGTCCTTTGGTGTTGCTAACAGCTTAGCCAATCAAAATCCTAGGAACACTTTCCACTTTAACCTACCAGACACACCATTGGGGGGCCTGAAGGTAATAGGGCTGCCAACATGGCGGGTTGGTAAGGGGAGAGTGAGGAAAGTGACAGTTGAGCAGTGGAGTTCGAGGAGGAGAGGTGGAGAGTGGTGACCCTTGTGAGCAGATGTCATGGAGCAGAGCTCCTGTGTACTAGGTGGCAGACGTTAGTCTGGGCCTGGTAGGAGCTGGAACCCGTTCGCAGGGGACAGTGTCAAGGGGCACAGACTACCGAGGAGGGCGGTCGGTGGCCTTGAGCTATCACCGGGCAGAGGCCAGGGCACGACAGGGTATGTGGACCCCAGGCCGGAAAGCAGCTTCATGCGTTCCGGTAATTTACCCAACGGGGGTGAAGACTTGAAGTGTTATCCTTAACCCGCTCCAAAATTGGGGTACTGGCGCACCGATGGGATAGGACTTTCCCACTACAGTCCAAAGAAATCCTACGCGTGAACCCTGAGAGCAAGCTCACTCCATTAGCCATACGGGTGAGCGGGAGTTTTATACCCACGGGTCCAACAGAGACGAAGGTGCCAAGGACAGGGCCACAGGCTAACAGCAACACCAAGGGCACAGATCCAAGCGTGCTCCCTGCAAGCTGCAGTGGTGCTCAGAATTCTGGTTTACAAGCTGTCGGTGTAGTTATTCCAGGACTCAGTGAGTACATTTAAAACCCCTGTTCCTACCCCCAATGGCACCCAAACACCATCACAGCAGCAACAGGCCCCGGGACACGAACCTCCTACCCATGGAGGGGTTAAACATCAGGTTGCCACACCATCGTCACCGGGCTCCCCAACGGCAGCGTTGGTCCCTCACATTACCACGCATCGTGGGTGGCATCACGAACTTTCCAAAAAACCCCTGTACATATCCCCCCTCTTTTAATCGAGTGGCCGCACGACCGGCTGCTGGCACGGGGGCGGTATATATATGTGTGTGTGTATTCTCTCTCATTCTCTTCCCCCCTCCTCCCAGAGAAATCATACGTATGTCTTTATTTACCTGTATCCAGGGTTGTTTTCTTCAGCTCTGCTGCCTCCCGCTCCTGACTGCCGCTCATCATACTTACTGAATATTTAGGCCACTGAGGAGCTGGAAGCAGGAGCAGCACTGAGGACTTCAGTGCCAGGGACCGCATCGCTGGGACAGGTGAGTATCCAGGTGTGTGTGTGTTCAGTGTATACATGCATGTGCGCTATGTGTGTGTGTGTGCTCGATGTATCCATGTGTGTTTGCGTACAGGCTGCTACTGTACGTGTGTGGGAAGAGCGGTGACGTCACCGCTATTTGCGCACGTGTAGTTCGCGCCTAGAAGCTGCGGTGATGTGTATGCCCAGAATAGGTGCATGCCAGAATAGGGTGACAGACAAATCTGCCAATTACGTATGTAGATTACTTTAGACCACTAATTACAAAATCTTGAGGTTATAACTTTGGTACATTTCCATTTATTTTTTAAGATATTGCACAATAATATTGTTGCCAATAATTTTGAGCCACACAGTATAGACAAGTAATTGTACTTACTAGCACATTTTGCTGCAGTAAATTCTCCATTAGGAAGACATGTTCTAACTCCACTCCTCTGGCTATCTGGTGTATGGAAATTAGGTAGACAAGTATACTTCACTTGTTCTCCTTCCAGATATACTGCTTGTAGATTATCATTTATAGCATTTTCAACAAAAGTCTTCCGGTAGGAACATCTTCCTGTAAGAGACAAAGACATTATATATGAGTCTCTCTTTTTTTTTTTTTTTAATCTTTATATGACGGTAATCACACCCTGTGTTCCGTCCAGCATTATCAGATATTCAGTATATTTGTTGCAGAAATCTTTGCAGCTGTCACATTCATCTGAATATTGATTGCAGAATCCAAGCACAAGCGGCCATATAAAAGCTAGTGAAATACAGTTGTAACCAGAAGTTTACATACACTATCTAAAAAGACACACCTGCATGTTTTTCTCACTATCTGACATGAAATCAGAATAAACCTTTTCTGTTTTAGGTTAATTAGGAACCAAAATTATTTATATTTGCCAAATGCCAGAATAATGAGAGAGAGAGAGAGAGAGAAGATGTTTAAAAGCATTTTATAACTTTCTGCAAAGTCCAAAGTTTACATACACTGAGAGTATTAGCAGGAAAAAGGCCATAATAAAGTGTAAGCTTAAGGGACCACTCAGTAGTGTCCCATAAGGAGTTGCCTACTCCATATACCATAAAAGACTGGAGAAGAAAAGGAGATGAGGCAAAGAACATGTGTGAAAAATTCCATTTTATTCATAAAAATTGTAACATATATAAGTTTATACTATGACAATATATGGTCAAAAGGACAAGGATCGAACAGATAGGTGGGGAAGAATGGATTGGGAGTGTGGGAGCAGCCTGCCTCTCAAAATCAACCAAGGTAAGAAGTTCAAGTGACTAAGTTGCCATCAACTGCAAGGCCAACCTATATTAAGCTGGTGGTGAAATGGGACCACAAGAGGGAATGGGGGTATATATCATGTAAACCACATGAGATATGCAACCAATCAGCAAGTCGATATACATGCATGTAATGAGCCCATCTGAAAATTATGAGATCACAATGACAGTAAGGCTACGTGACTGCGCGTGGCCACAAGTGAGGACCAAGTGATTCCTCAATATACACGCACATCTAAATGTTTACGTACACATATATATGTGCACAACACATACACAAGTACAGTAAGTCTAAACCAAGTGCGCCGCGCAACCAAGGAGCCAAAGAATACAGAAAGGTTTCTCAATTTTGTAAGAGAGGGGCTACTGATTTTACATGCAGAATTGTCACCGGCTGAAGGTAGCACACATGTGAGTTCCCATTGTATACACCACAAGCGCATAAGGGTTAATGCTGGTGCTGCACGGAGCTAAGGGGAGGGTTCATAGCAATGCAAGGAGCGCATGTGGCTGTGCTATTATGAAACCCATCCAAATCACCGTGCAGCCAGAGGAGGCAAGACAGTGGAAGGCGACAAAAATAAGTATACCTGGTGGTTGAAAGAGAGGGGCAGGAGAACCAGCCTCCTGACAGCTGTTTCGCAGTGTTGCTTTTTCGAAGGAGGTATGGATAGAATGGGCATGCCAAACTTTATTGAGACTAAACCGGGTGTATACAATTAACCCCGATTGCGATCTTTCACTGCGCATGCGCCGGCACCCAAGTAAGGGAAGCAGAAGGGAGCAAAACACCGCCGTGTGCGGTGCACGCGCGGGACCACGGGACGCGTCACCATGGTACCCGTGCGTGCGCACCAGTGATCCCGCTCCAAACCCCCGCCCGCAGTCAGAGCGCCGAAGGACGCGCAAAACCACAGGTAAATGGAAACATTACAATAATTATACATGTTATTAAATGGTATAGAAATAGATTATAAACATAATCCGGATAACGACAAGGGGCCAAAAGTGAATTGGAGGAATCCCAGAAAGAAGCTGTGATAAAACCTGAAGGACAAAAAACAAAAAAATGAGCAAATAATACAATAAAGTAATAATTTAATTATTTAGTAATAATAAGTTGTATTATTTGCTCATTTTTTTGTTTAACCGCAATCAGGGTTAATTGTATACACCCGGTTTAGTCTCAATAAAGCTTGGCATGCTCATTCTATCCATACCTCCTTCGAAAAAGCAACGCTGCGAAACAGCTGTCAGGAGGCTGGTTCTCCTGCCCCTCTCTTTCAACCACCAGGTATACTTATTTTTGTCACCCTCCACTGTCTTGCCTCCTCTGGCTGCACGGTGATTTGGACGGCTTTCATAATAGCACAGCCACATGCGCTCCTTGCATTGCTATGAACCCTCCCCTTAGCGCTTGTGGTGTATACAATGGGAACTCACATGTGTGCTACCTTCAGCCGGTGACAATTCTGCATGTAAAATCAGTAGCCCCTCTCTTACAAAATTGAGAAACCTTTCTGTATTCTCTGGCTCCTTGGTTGCGCGGCACACTTGGTTTAGACTTACTGTCCTTGTGTATGTGTTGTGCACATATATATGTGTTCGTAAACATATAGATGTGTGTGTATATTGAGGAATCATTTGGTCCTCACTTGTGGCCCCGCGCAGTCACGTAGCCTTACTGTCATTGTGATCTCATAATTTTCAGATGGGCTCATTACATGCATGTATATCGACTTGCTGATTGGTTGCATATCTCATGTGGTTTACATGATATATACCCCCATTCCCTCTTGTGGTCCCATTTCACCACCAGCTTAATATAGGTTGGCCTTGCAGTTGATGGCAACTTAGTCACTTGAACTTCTTACCTTGGTTGGTTTTGAGAGGCAGGCTGCTCCCACACTCCCAATCCATTCTTCCCCACCTCTCTGTTCGATCCTTGTCCTTTTGATCATATATTGTCATGGTATAAACTTATATATGTTACAATTTTTATGAATAAAATGGAATTTTTCACACATGTTCTTTGACTCATCTCCTTTTCTTCTCCAGTCTTTTATACACTGAGAGTACTATGCCTTTAAACAATATAGGACAGCCCATCATATGATGATGTCGTATCTTTGGAGGATTCTTAGTTCTTGAGCATAAAAAAAACATGTACAAACAATAGCAAGATATTGCACATACCCATATTCTGTCATGTAAACATTCGAACACGTGGTTGCTAGACAAGAGGAAGGAGAGGAAGTACAGGAGTATTAATATGCGGAAGGGATACCAAGATCTACAAGGTCCAGATGGTGAGCAGCACCAAGGCGGCAGGCATGGGACGGTGGGGGAGAGGGATTAACAAGGGCGCATGGTAACAGCCAAACTGTTGAGGAAGGTGCAGGAGCCCAGGAAGAAAAGGAGGACGAACTGGCGATGGGCATGGAAGACTCAGCAGATGAGGGAGACCTTGCTCACATTTCTGATGTGCGAGGTTGGGGGTAGAGGGCAGAGGAAGGAAGCATGATTCTCACCTCGCCACCACCAACACAGCAAGGACTTGGTCCTCCTGGATGTGCAAAACACGTGAGCGCCTTCTTGCTGCACTACCTACAACATGACCCTCTGATTGTCAGAATTAGAAGTAATGCTGACTACTGGGTTGCCACACTATTAGATCTCCGGTACAAGTCAAAATTTGGCAAAATAATTCCTGCCATAGAAAGGGACGCATGTATGCAGGAGCATCAGCAGAAGCTGTTACACAATATGAGATTGGCTTTTCCACTAAACACCAGTGGTGCACGGAGAGAATCTCACAGTTCTAACTTGCCAACCATGAGACTGTTGAGTCATCATCAGTCAAACCATACCAGCAACACCGTATCTGGTGGTAACAGCAATTTTATGGAATCGTTTCATGAATTTTTTAGACCATCCTTTGCAAGGCCACAATACACAAGAAGTCTGACACATAGTCAACGCCTGGAGAGTATGATACAGGAGTATCTCCAAGTGAATATCGATGCCATGACTCTGCAACTGGAGCCTTGCTCATTTTAGGCTTCCAATCTGGAAAAGTGGCCTGAGCTCGCCACTTATGCCTTAAAGATCTTGTCGTGTCCCGCAGCCAGCGTTCTCTCGAAATGTGTCTTCAGTGCTGCTGGGTGTGTGCTGACAGATAAGCGCACGCGTCTGTCCAGTGACAATGTGGACAGATTAACGTTCATCAAGATGAACAAGTCATGGATCCGCAAGGACTTTTCTACCCCTGTGTCATCCTGGGGAGAGTAAAGGCTTGTGTATTTTTGACTGTGCTCATGCAAAGCAACATGTTAAGTTTGCAACTTTGGGACAATTGATGCCACTTAAGTGGTGTCTGTGGCCCAATTTTTTTAAAAAATGGAGACTCTTGTTGGAGTCTACTTGCTGTGTTTTACATGATTTTTGAAGGGCATGACATGCCTATATCTGTGTCTTCTCCTCCTTTTACTCGTCCAGCTCTTTTCTTTCAGCATGAATATATGTACTTGTCACTTTTCCATGTGTTTGTGGTGTCTTCTGAGTTGTTTGTCACCTTTTGGACACCTTAGAAGGTGTTTTCTATGTGTTTGTATGTGTCTGTGTTTGCCTGCTATTGTTTTCAATGGGGTTCGAAGGTGTTCGTCGAACGTTCAACGAAGACACCCGCCGTTCGACGAACCGAACAGAACTCGAACACTAGGGCGTGGCTCATCTCTACATAAGACATGCTGCAAACAAAGATACAAAAGGGTTGAGTGCTTTTTCCTACTTTATTAAAAAGACTGTGCTAGCATAAAAGATTCCATTCTCACCTTCAAAGGCTCATATTTAACTTCGCATAAGTTTTGCCACTTTGTTTTCTCATGAAAATAGTGAGTGATAGAGAATGTGCTTATTATACAACCAAGATTCCTTGCATCCAGCCTGTCATTCATTCTATCAACAGTTATCTGCTGTCTATAATAGGAGACTAATTGAAGTTGTCATAAAAAATATTATTTGTACACCATTGTTATTGACAAGGAACTGGATCCTACTCAATATAGGAGCTCCTGTATTGACAGTCATGATTACTCATTGTGGACCTTTATCTTCTGAGATTGATAAGCAGAATAGAGAGCATAAGAAGAGAGATTACATTTGGCCCTTTTATTTTAGGTTTGGGGGACCCAAGAAAGTCCAGTGCAAGAAGTGATTTTTTTTTTATATCAGATCAGCACAGCTTTCAAGAAGTGTAACTTTTAACAAGCATAGGAGTCCCTGAAACCTCAGCTCCATCTGTGCTTAGGAGATCTGCACTTAATAGAATAATATTGTGCCTGCACTTATTTTGAAAGAGACTTTCGATATATCTTAGGGGACCTTTCATACCCCTGAGGATTGATTAAGGGACTTCATTTTTTATATTGGAAAATGTGAAGAATACCCCCATAATACTCCTTATTGGATATTTATATGCTTTACCTTTTAGCCAATATGGCATTACCTCAACGTAAAAGCACTGACAAAGAATACCTGATAGAAATGTTGTAGACATAGCAGTGGGCATAGCACACAAGCTTACTTTGACTTTGAGACCAAAAAATGTGCCTATAATTGCACTTGAACCTGCCAAATGTACAAAATAGCAGAAACGTTTTACAAAAAAAGAAAAAGACTGAAAAAATGACAAAGAAAGTGGTGTATGTGTGACGCTCTGACCTATCAGGTCGTCACAGGGTATTGTGCAATCTGCCCTTCTGCACAGTATCCAAATACTCCTTGGTTACAGATCCCTGGCCTTCGGTATTGCTAAGAGCAGAGCCAATCAAAACCCTAGGAACACTCTGCACCACACCCACCAGACACACCATTGGGGACCTGAAGGGAATAGGGCCACCCCCTTGGGGGGTAGGGGAGAGTCAGAGGTGTTAGGTGCAGGAGAGTGTGCGGTGACTCTCGAGAGGAGAGGTCACAAATAGTTGGAGGTGGCCAGGAGCAGGGCTCTCTGTAGAATACTAGGTGACAGACGTTTGTCTGGGCCTGGTAGGAGCTGGAACCCTGGTCGCAGGGGATCATGTCAAGGGGCAAGGATCTGCCAAGGAGGGCAGCCGGCGGCCTTGATCCATCTCCGAGAAGGCGCCAGGGCATGACGGGGTACGTGGACCCTAGCCGGGAAGTAGCTTCATGCATCCTGTTAATTTACCCGACGAGGGTGAAGTCTTCAAGATTCATCCTCCACCTGCTCCAAAATCGGGGTACTAGCGCAACGAGGGGTTAGGACTTTCCCAATACATAGTCCAGAAAATCCCAAGTGGGAACCCTGAGAGGAAGCTCACTCCGTTAGACATACGGGTGAGCGGGACATGACTAGTTCCAAACTACAGGGTCCAAATAGTGAAGAAGGTGCCACGGAAAAGGTCGCAGGCTAACAAGCAACACCAAGGGGCACGGATCCACGCGTTCTCCCTCCCTGCTGCAGCGGTACTCAGAATTCTGGTTTACAAGGTGTCAGTGTCAGTATTCTTGGACTGAGTGATCTTACCACTAGAGATGAGCGAACCGGTTCCGGGTCGGCTCGAGGTCAAGTCGCCGAACGGAGGTCCCGTTCGAGTTCGGCTCGTCGAACGTTCGACGAACCGAACTCGAACTGCATAGGAAACAATGGCAGGCAATCACAAACACAGAAAAACACCTAGAAAACACCCTCAAAGGTGTCCAAAAGGTGACAAACAACTCAAACACATGGGAAAGTGACAAGGACATATACTCATGCGAAAACAAAACAGCTGGACAAGGAAAAAGAGGAGGACACACAGATATATGAGTATATGCAAGGAAACATCGATTCCATTATTGTGCAACTTGAGCCCTGCTCATTTTAGGCTTCCAATCTTGATAAATTGCCTGAGCTCGCCACGTACGCCTTGGGGATCTTGTCGTGTCCTGCAGCCAGCGTTCTCTCGGAACCTGTCTTCAGTGCTGCTGGGGGTCTGCTGGCAGATAAGCACACGTGTCTGTCCACTGACAATGTGGACATGGCTCTCAGAGGACTTTTCTTCCCCTGTGTCAGCCAGGGGACGGGAAAGGCACGCGTATTTTTGAGAGTGCTTTATGCAAAGCATCTTTTTCTTTTTCAAAAGGGGGCTCAACCGATGCCAGGCAAGTGGGGTGTGTGTGGCCCAGTTAGTGGAAACGAGGGAGACTGTGGTTGGAGTCCCCGCGCTGTGTTTCTAAAAGAACCAAGATGAACAAGTCATGGCTCTCAGAGGACTTTTCTTCCCCTGTGTCAGCCAGGGGACGGGAAAGGCACGCGTATTTTTGAGAGTGCTTCATGCAAAGCATCTTTTTCTTTTTCAAAAGGGGGCTCAACCGATGCCAGGCAAGTGGGGTGTGTGTGGCCCAGTTAGTGGAAACGAGGGAGACTGTGGTTGGAGTCCCCTCGCTGTGTTTCTAAAAGAACCAAGATGAACAAGTCATGGCTCTCAGAGGACTTTTCTTCCCCTGGGTCAGCCAGGGGACGGGAAAGGCACGCGTATTTTTGAGAGTGCTTCATGCAAAGCATCTTTTTCTTTTTCAAAAGGGGGCTCAACCGATGCCAGTCAAGTGGGGTGTGTGTGGCCCAGTTAGTGGAAACAAGGGAGACTGTGGTTGGAGTCCCCTCGCTGTGTTTCTAAAAGAACCAAGATGAACAAGTCATGGCTCTCAGAGGACTTTTCTTCCCCTGGGTCAGCCAGGGGACGAGAAAGGCACACGTATTTTTGAGAGCGCTTCATGCAAAGCATCTTTTTCTTTTTCAAAAGGGGGCTCAACCGATCCCAGGCAAGTGGGGTGTGTGTGGCCCAGTTAGTGGAAACGAGGGAGACTGTGGTTGGAGTCCCCTCGCTGTGTTTCTAAAAGAACCAAGATGAACAAGTCATGGCTCTCAGAGGACTTTTCTTCCCCTGGGTCAGCCAGGGGACGGGAAAGGCACGCGTATTTTTGAGAGTGCTTCATGCAAAGCATCTTTTTCTTTTTCAAAAGGGGGCTCAACCGATGCCAGGCAAGTGGGGTGTGTGTGGCCCAGTTAGTGGAAACGAGGGAGACTGTGGTTGGAGTCCCCGCGCTGTGTTTCTAAAAGAACCAAGATGAACAAGTCATGGCTCTCAGAGGACTTTTCTTCCCCTGTGTCAGCCAGGGGACGGGAAAGGCACGCGTATTTTTGAGAGTGCTTCATGCAAAGCATCTTTTTCTTTTTCAAAAGGGGGCTCAACCGATCCCAGGCAAGTGGGGTGTGTGTGGCCCAGTTAGTGGAAACGAGGGAGACTGTGGTTGGAGTACCCTCGCTGTGTTTCTAAAAGAACCAAGATGAACAAGTCATGGCTCTCAGAGGACTTTTCTTCCCCTGGGTCAGCCAGAGGACGGGAAAGGCACGCGTATTTTTGAGAGTGCTTCATGCAAAGCATCTTTTTCTTTTTCAAAAGGGGGCACAACCGATGCCAGGCAAGTGGGGTGTGTGTGGCCCAGTTAGTGGAAACGAGGGAGACTGTGGTTGGAGTCCCCGCGCTGTGTTTCTAAAAGAACCAAGATGAACAAGTCATGGCTCTCAGAGGACTTTTCTTCCCCTGTGTCAGCCAGGGGACGGGAAAGGCACGCGTATTTTTGAGAGTGCTTCATGCAAAGCATCTTTTTCTTTTTCAAAAGGGGGCTCAACCGATGCCAGGCAAGTGGGGTGTGTGTGGCCCAGTTAGTGGAAACGAGGGAGACTGTGGTTGGAGTCCCCTCGCTGTGTTTCTAAAAGAACCAAGATGAACAAGTCATGGCTCTCAGAGGACTTTTCTTCCCCTGGGTCAGCCAGGGGACGGGAAAGGCACGCGTATTTTTGAGAGTGCTTCATGCAAAGCATCCTTTTCTTTTTCAAAAGGGGGCTCAACCGATGCCAGGCAAGTGGGGTGTGTGTGGCCCAGTTAGTGGAAACGAGGGAGACTGTGGTTGGAGTCCCCTCGCTGTGTTTCTAAAAGAACCAAGATGAACAAGTCATGGCTCTCAGAGGACTTTTCTTCCCCTGGGTCAGCCAGGGGACGGGAAAGGCACGCGTATTTTTGAGAGTGCTTCATGCAAAGCATCTTTTTCTTTTTCAAAAGGGAAGGTCAACTGATGCCAGTCAAGTGGGGTGTGTGTGGCCCAATTAGTGGCAACGAGGGAGACTGTGGTTGGAGTCCCCTTACTGTGTTTTACATGCTTTTAGAAGGGCATGACATGGCTTAGAGGTTGACTTTCAGCATCTGGAAACTGTTGGCTACCAAAATGCTGCCTTTCCAACCTTTTTAACCGAGGATTTTCGAGACCTTATGCCCATCGCAGTGCCCCAAGAGCCGATGCCCAGGCGCCACTCCTTCTCCAACAAAGGCGTGCACGCGCTACACCAGCATGTCGCGCTAAACATCACTGATTCCTTGAGAAACTCTGTGTGACAGGGTGCATTTCACCACAGATAATTGGCCCAGTAAGCATGGACAGGGGCGTTACATGTCGCTGACTGGGCAATGGGTTACTGTGGGGAGAGATGGAGAATGGTCTGCTGTACAAGTCTTGCCGTCCCCACGAGTTGTTTCAATCCTTCTTCTGTATGTAGAAGTTAATACACTGCTTCTGCCTCTTCAACCTCGTGTGGGTCCTCCACCTTGGCGCAAACCCTGTGTGGTCAGGCCACCCTTCCTTGTAACTGCGCACAAGGACTACCACACACCTCCTTACTATGCTGGCAGCAGAGCTCAATGCCATCAGGCGGTCAAAGGTTTACTTTGAAATGTATGGGAAATGTGAGTCACACCACTGAGAAGTTGTGGACGGTTAGCTCTGGAGACCGAGTTACATCAATGGTTGTCTCCACTCAACCAGCAGCCAGGGAAGGCCGGGTGCGACAATGATGCAAACATGGGTGCGGCCCTTCGCTGTGACAATGTGACACACGTGCCTTGTGTGGTTCACGTGTTGAACCTGGTTGTCCAGCAATTTTTAAAGCACTATCCTGGTCCACATGGCCTTCTGCAGAGAGCACGGTGTAACGCCTTCCTTGATCCACACACTCAGATGGGCTGTAAATGATAGGCTAGAGGGAAGCCACTCACCAAGCAGGACCCCTAGAACCCTGAAACCCTTTAACCCCTATACAGGGATTAGGAATTACACAGGGCCCAAGGTGATTAATACCTGTGGAAGGCTGCAGTTCCAGAGAATAGTAGTCAGTCAGGGTCAAAACATTAATTGAGGAACAGGAACAGAATGGGACTGCCAGGACTTAATCAGAAAACAAGCAGAGGTGAAATGCGGATCGGCCAACAAGGTACATAAACAGCAAGCAGGAAAAGTAGTCAGGTAACAAGCACACAAAATCATAAAACTGAACTGGGGGTAAAAGCAGAGCTATGTCTGGCAGTTGTCTGCAGACAGGATGGGCATAAAAAAGGGTGTGGTGTCTTCCCATTGGTTGTAGCTGAATGATGGTATTTCATCTGTGAGATACCCACCAGCTACATTCAGCCAGAGATTCTGCATCTGTCAAGGTAATGGAGCCCAGTGGGTGAGCATAACCTGCGTCCACCTGCGCCGCTGGCATCGACTCCTCTCCCATCATCAGCACTATGCATGAAAGGAACACGTTGTCACCTGGCGACCGGAGTACAAATTGACGGAGCGTACTCCGTTGGTGACTTAACAGCCGTGTGCGGCAATGATGCAAACCTGGCTGCGGGCCATCGTCAGGGCAATGTGACACACGTGCCTTGTATGGCTCACGTGTTGAACCTAATTCTCCAGCAATTTTTAAAACACCATCACGGCCTACATGGCCTTGTGCAGCGGGCACGCTCGCTATGTGCTCACTTCCATCGTGCACACACAGCAGCTCAACAACTTTCGTTGCTACAGAAGTCTTTAGGTCTGGTGGTTAAACGCCTGAAATGCGATGTGCCCACACGCAGGAATTTGAATCTGCACATGTTGCAGCGTTTGTGGCAGCACCGCCGAACCCTGCTGCAATACATTATGACATATAGCCTGGGATAACTTGATCCAGAGGTGGTGCAGATCACGCTGCTGGAGTGGTGTCAGATCAAGGACCTATGCACCCTGCTACACAGTTTACAAATGTCGACGAAGATGTTTAGCACTGGCAATGTCATTCTCAGCGTGACAATTCTGGTCATCTACATGATGGAGCACACTGTAATTATTATTCAGAGTCAGGTGTTGGGACAAGAGGAAGGGGAGGAAGTACAGGAGGAGTCATATGCGGAAGGGATAACAAGATCTACGAGGTCCAGATGGTCAGCGGCACCTATGCGGCAGTCATGGTGAGGGAGAGGGATTAACAAGGGCGCATAGTATCAGCAAAAAGTGTTGAGGAAGGTGCAGGAGCCCATGAAGAAATGGAGGACGAACTGGCGATGGGCATGGAAGACTCAGCACATGAGTGAGAGCTTGCTCACATTTCGGTTGTGCGAGGTTGTGGGGAGAGGGCAGAGGAAGAAGGCACGATTCTCACCTCTCTGCCACCAACACACCAAGGA
Source organism: Anomaloglossus baeobatrachus (assembly GCF_048569485.1). Lineage (NCBI taxonomy): Eukaryota > Metazoa > Chordata > Amphibia > Anura > Aromobatidae > Anomaloglossus > Anomaloglossus baeobatrachus. Next base: position 151,893,767 of record NC_134360.1, on the reverse strand, counting down.
CTTGGTCCTCCTGGATGCACAAGACACATGAGCGCCTTCTTGCTGCACTACCTACAACATGACCCTTGGATTGTACGAATTCAAAGTAATCCAGAATACTGGGTTGCCACACTGTTAGATCCCCGGTACAAGACAAAATTTGGCGAAATAATTCCTGCCATAGAAATGGACGCACGTATACAGGAGTATCTGCAGAATGTGGTACGCAATCTTAGATCTGCTTTTCCACTAAACACCAGTGCTGCACAGAGTGAATCTCAACGCTTTGTCATGGATAGGAGGAAATGGTCTTTTACTTGTCCACATCTGAGGGACCGAGGGCTGGCTGCTGTGCTGAGATGGCGTTGAGTACGGTGTCCCTGCAGAGTTGCACTTTTGGTCATATACCAAATCTCAAGAGATTGGATGTTATCTGTTTCTTTGGTGGTCCTGATGAAGGGGGCAGATGCCCCAGAAACGCGTTGACCTGGAAAACAATAAAGTAACACTGGTCTGAACATCATCTGAAGTGATCTATTGGCGCGGCATTAAAACACCACTCTCTTGTGCTCTCTAATAAGAAAAGAAAGAGAAAGGTATATATCCCCATCAGCAGTCAGTGTCCACCGTGCTCCCAGTTGGAAAAGGGGAGGTTGGCAACTGGAAGGTTTGGTGGAGGATACAGAGCTGTGTGGCTATGAAACTAATAGTAGCCTGAACCGAGTTAGACGCCATTCGGATCTGGAGACTGGGAGCCCTGTTAGCGTCACAGGGTCCACATGCCCACCCAGCCCAGGAACTCCCTGTTAACAACACAGGGGCCATTGAGTACGCTGACCGTGTGCGTAGGGGCACACCTGTGGACAGCAGGCGCATCAGCAGCAGCAGGCCTGTTAATGCCACTGGGCTGCACAAGCAGGACTGGTAGGACAGGAGCTGGTCTTAACCGTTCTGCGTTACCAACTGTGGTGGTGGCCTGCATCGACACCCTATCCCTGCCTACCTCTGGCCTAAAGCCGCAATGGGTTCAACACATGGAGGTGTGCTCTTTCAGAGCATAATAGAAGACTGCGCACCTCCTTGTTGGCTCCAGCCCCTTTTATAACCTGGGTCCGCTCCAAACCAGGGTAAACCACAATGCACCTCCTGGAGACAAAAGTAGAGTGACACGTCATGAGTGGCATAACTAGCGTCCTATTTGGAACCGCAACTTCAATGATGACCTCATGGCTGCCATGACCCAAACACCTCACCAGTCATTGTCTGACCATCAATAATGCGGTGACAAGTCATAGGGGTGGGCCTCTGCAAGCCATTTGGGAGGACACCTGATGCCCTGTGGTCTATATGGGACCCCCACATCAGGGGCAGGGCCAAAGAGTTCATTACCGGACCTAGTCTCTGATGCAGTAAGTGCCTGAGCATGCTCAGTAGCATGAAATACAGTCTCTGAAAAAAGACTATCAGCTTTAGCATGGTGTCTAGGCACAAAACAGGACTTAGACCCGGCACGGAATGCAAGTACCTGTGCAAAGAGGCTTTTCACACTTAGTGTGGGAGCATGCGCTGTATCCCGAAATTAAGACTTAGCATCAGGAATGGCACAGTCAGGCTGAGCATACTCACTAGGCGAAACACTGTAATTAGGCTGCAGCTGGGGTAAATCGGCACACGCATGCGCACTAGGTGCCTCTCCACACTTAGACGTGGAGGAGAAATTGCTCTTGGAGATGCTGTCTATGAACAGAAGGAAAAGCTAAAGGAAGCCTGACTTTCTATCCCTCCGAATTATCAAATGCAGCAATGAATTCCCTGAGTTTGCTATAACATTAGCGTAGCAAAATGTGCATGAGGGTGTCATGTAGAGGTGCTATAAATAGCTTGGCACCAGTGGGGCACTAATGGAATACAACAGCCAGTTCTATGATGCCACTAAATGGCAGTATTTTTTGCTATCATTATAGCTCATTAAAAACAGAGCAGGAGGGTGTCACGCAGAGGTGCTGCATATAGATTTGCACCAGTGGGGCACTAATGGAGTACAACAGCCACTTCTTGTATGCCACTAGGTACACTGAGTGTTTGCTAGTTTAATGGCTTAGTAACAATGAGTTTGAGTGTGCAATGCAGGCAGAGGTGCTGCAAATATCTGTGCACTAGTGGGAATATACAGAAGTCCAATAGCCACGTTTAGGATGCCACTAAGTTCACTGAGTGTTTGCTAGTATAATGGCTTAGTAACAATGAGTTTGAGTGTGCAATGCAGGCAGACGTGCTGCAAATATCTTTGCACTAGTTTGACTACACAAAAGTACAATAGCCACGTTTAGAATGCCACTAGGTACACTGACTGTTTGCTAGTATAATGGCTTAGTTAAAAAGAGTTGGAGTGTGCAATGCAGGCAGACATGCTGCAAATATCTTTCCACTAGTTTGACTACACAAAAGTACAATAGCCACGTTTAGGATGCCACTAGGTACACTGACTGTTTGCTAGTATAATGGCTTAGTTAAAAAGAGTTGGAGTGTGCAATGCAGGCAGACATGCTGCAAATATCTTTCCACTAGTTTGACTACACAAAAGTACAATAGCCACGTTTAGGATGCCACTAGGTACACTGACTGTTTGCTAGTATAATGGCTTAGTTAAAAAGAGTTGGAGTGTGCAATGCAGGCACACGTGCTGCAAATGTCTTTGCACTAGTGTGACTAGACAAAAGTACAATAGCCACGTTTAGGATGCCACTAGGTACACTGACTGCTAGTATAATGGCTTAGTTAAAAAGAGTTGGAGTGTGCAATGCAGGCAGACGTGCTGCAAATGTCTTTGCACTAGTGTGACTAGACAAAAGTCCAATAGCCACGTTTAGGATGCCACTAGGTACACTGACTGTTTGCTAGTATAATGGCTTAGTTAAAAAGAGTTGGAGTGTGCAGAGGACAGGAGGGTACAGTGCCAGGATTGTGGGGCTCTGGGTAGAGGAATGGAAGCCTGCCTTTCTATTCCCTCCTAATGGTGAAATGCAGCGACGAAATCCCTGACCTTGGCTACACAGACGCTGTCTCTGTTTTCAGGACCTGTCACCTATGGCTCTGACCCTACCGGTTTGAGCCCTTAAAAGGACTGATAGAAAGTGCTCTCCCTAAGCTGTCTAACGCTGTGTATGGAGCGCATACAGCTGTATCGGCGATAGGACAAAGGACGGAGCTGCGACAGTGATGTCTGACACCAAAGACGAAGAAGAGATAATGGCGTCCTGGAGGAAAATGTCCGGTTTTATAATGCAGGGACATGTGACATGGACATCCTATCACACATGCCGTTGCTTCTCTGGCTAAAAGTCCACTTAGCTGTGTGTGTGTCTGGGATTGGCTGACATGCTGGCCCGCCCCACTACACGCGCGCGCTTAGGGAAGGAAGACAAGGAAAAAAAAAAAAAAAATGGCGATCGCCATTATACAAACAGCAGTGATCTGAAGGCGCTGTTCCCGCACACTATACACTGAAATGTCATAATAGTGTGATTCACAGAGTGACTTACACTATTACAGCGGAAACCAAGCTAGGAATTAGCTGTTTTTTTGCTGCTAGAACCGTTCTCGAACGTTTCTAGAACTATCGAGCTTTTGCAAAAAGCTCGAGTTCTAGTTCGATCTAGAACAGGCCCCAAAATCACTCGAGCCTAGAACTGGAGAACCTCGAACCGCGAACCGCGCTCAACTCTACTTACCACGCACCGTGAGTGGCGTCACGAACTTCTAACTGCCCTATACATACCCCCCCTTTTAAATTCGAGTGTCCACACGACCCCCCATTACCCGGGTTCGGAGACCCCTCACGCCACCGTGGTTCCGCATCCGAGCGGCTCAGCCGCTGACACGGGGGCTGTATGTATGCAGTGTGAACGATAAACATGTTACAAACTAAATATCCATTTTTCACTGATCTCGGTATTTCAGACTGTGTACACCACTTTTTGTGTTTCAAAAGTCTTTAAAATATTTTTGAATAAACTTTTTGGTTTAAACATATGCAGACATTTAGTACTAGTATTTCTGCGGTTCCAGTGCAATTTAAGGCACATTGTTATGTTTGTTTTGGATCATCAATTCTAAATGTAATCTAGTACTGTCGACCTTGTCCTTTCCTGATAAAATGTACCTTGACAGCTATCTTCCAATCAGGGGTGGGTGCTGGCTTTAAAGAACCCTAGTCAGAAACTGTTTATTTTGTGATTACAAAAGAAAAATTCTATTGCAACCAAAAACAGGTCAAGTGACACCTGAACCTACATTGTGATTACTGTAGGCTTTCCACAGATTAACCAGACAATCCTGCATAACAACCCTAGTCAGACAGTGTTTGTTTTGGGAGAAAACTAAATTGACTTCACAGCAAAACAATTTATGGCACAATTTGTTTCTGAACATTTTTTTTCATTGTTTATCAAAAAATTGTTTGAGTTTAAACAATCATTACAAAAATAACCGTGATTTTTGGGTTGTTTGTGACATAAAGCAGCATATTTATTTTCACATGATGTTCATGTTTAAAGAATATTTAAATAAAGTGATTTGAAGCGATGTTGTGTCTATGCCTCCCCACCAAAAAACCTAATGGTTGACCAACCGAATTATTGAATAGAACCCTTGAAGTCACTGTCGCTACACCCATGCGGGTGACATGGGGTGTCGCCAGGATGTCATCCTTGGATATTCCAATGGCCTACTGACATCACTGCACACCACACACTGCTGGATACTTATCTGTCCCCTGCGATGCTCTCCCCGGTGCTGCTGCATCTTCCAGGTCCTTGATGCAGTGCATTTGCAATGAGCAGAATAAACGGGGGGGCAGAAGCAAGTGACATCAGCGACGAATACAGCAGCACTTGATACAGGCGAGGGGTCTCCGTGTGTATGTGTGCGCAGGGCCACATGGTGTAAAAATACGGATGTGTGAGTATCACCACAGAATAACGTATACATCTGGCATCCGGATGTCACATGTATTTTAAATACGGACATCTGAAAGGGGCCTCTTTCTTTCCCTTTGTACGCCACATAAAAATGGCTATACTCACCTGTTGTGCAGTTACAGTTCTAGCAATGTCTGAAAGTGTTACGGGGGGCTGTCTGATAATAACTGAAAGGAGTATCAGACAGTCAGGGTCCACCGTGCAAAGACTTTGCTGCAGACTATGGCAGAGTGCAATACCTCTGTTAACTCACAGAAGGATATAATAAGTAAGTAAAGTAATTCCTCCCTTACTTGGAGGGTGTGTGGAATGATCTCTGTTAATAATCACAGAGACAAAGGCAATGTGTGCGAAATGGCACCTACCTAGGTCCGCTCTTCTAGTGGTGCAAAAGAGACGAACAGCAGCGTAAGCCGCACAAAGCTCCTACCTGCGTTCGCTCCACTAGTGTGCGAGGACACGAACCACTAGATATGGCACCTGCCTAGATCCGCTCTTCTAGTGGTGCAAAAGAGACGAACAGCAGCGTAAGCCGCACAAAGCTCCTACCTCTGTTCGCTCCCCTAGTGTGCGAGGATACGAACAACTGCCAGACGCAGTATAAGGAACGTTACCCTAGCGGCAACGTCCACCTACGAGTAGAATCACAAGGCCCAGCCAGACCATGTGCCTCAGGCACCTGCCTATGTCCGCTCCCCTAAGAGGTAAGGATACGGACAGCAGCCGAAGCTGTAAGGTATAAGAACGCTACCCTGCCGGTAGCGCTCACCTAGCATAGACAGAGGAATGCCTAGAGGAACACGCACAGAGCGTCTACTCATATGCATGAACCAAGAGGACTGAGCACCATGCGGCGTGTGTCAGGGTCTTATATAGACTCTGTGCCTCATCCAAGATGGAGGACACCAGAGCCAATCTGCTGCCAGAACGACAGGAGTGACGTCATGCTGGCCTATCACCGAGCAAGACGTCACAAACACATGACCAGCGACCAATCGGCATAGAAGGTGTCAGAGACATGTGACCTCGTGTCAGCGATGATGTCACCCGCACATGTGCAATGGCTCCAAGATTGGACTTAGTCTCCGGCGCTCGCACATGTGCAGTAGCAAGAAATCTGGACTTAGTCTCCAGCGCTCGCACATGTGCAGTAGCAAGAAATCTGGACTTAGTCTCCAGCGCTCGCACATGTGCAGTAGCAAGAAATCTGGACTTAGTCTCCAGTGCTCGCACATGTGCAGTAGCAAGAAATCTGGACTTAGTCTCCAGTGCTCGCAACAACCGTAACAGTACCTCCCCCTCAAGGGCCCCCCTCCCGGCGACGCAGGTAATCGGCAACTAAGTCGGGAGCATGGACAGCCTCCTCAGGCTCCCAAGAGCGATGTTCCGGACCATAGCCCTCCCAATCTATCAAGAAGAACCTGCGCCCTCTAACCATCTTAGAACCAACTATGGCTCGTACCTCATAGCTAGAGCGAGAGGAATCAGAGGCAGGAGAGTGCACTTCACGAGCGTGAGGTAAAATAGCCGGCTTTAGCAGTGAGACATGGAATTTGTCATGAATCCTAAGATGGACAGGTAACTTCAATTGATAGACTACAGGATTTACCTGTCGAAGAACCTCATAAGGACCCAGGAAGCGAGGAGCAAATTTGACAGAGCTCACTCTAAGTCTCACGTGTTTTGCAGAGAGCCACACAAAGTCCCCTGGAGAAAAGACAGGAGCCGGGCGACGAAACCGATCGGACACCGTCTTCATACGGTCCTTAGCTGCTTGGATCGACTCTTGAGTCCGATCCCAAACCTCTCTGGCATTAGTTGCCCAGTCGGCCACAAGAGGAGGAGGTGCAGCAGCGGGAAACGGTACTGGTACCCTAGGGTGTTGCCCATTATTGAGTACGAACGGTGTCTGCCCAGTGGCCTCAGCCAGCGAATTGTTAAGGGCAAATTCTGCCCAGGGTAGGAGGGAGGACCAGTTATCGTGGTTCTCAGCAACAAAGTGTCGAAGGTATATAATCATAGATTGATTGGTACGTTCAACCAAACCATTAGTCTCCGGATGGTATGCCGAAGAGAGATTCAACTCAATTTGCAGAAGGCTACAAAGATCTCGCCAGAAACGGGAAGTAAATTGCGGGCCTCTATCACAAATGATACGATCTGGCATCCCGTGAAGCCTAAAGACATGCTTGAGGAATAGTTTGGCTAGTACCCTGGAAGATGGGATTCTCGATAACGGTACGAGATGAACCATCCGGGAGAAATGGTCCGTAATGACCCACACAAATCTATGTCCCTGTGAACATGGAAGATCACCCACAAAGTCCATGCCTACCACCTCCCATGGTCTATCTGGCACTGGTAAAGGATGCAAGAGCCCAGCCGGTCTCTGCCGTAATGGACAGTTGCGAGCACACGAGTAGCAGGAACCGACATATCTCTTGACGTGGCTGGCTAAGTGTGGCCACCAATACCACCTCTCCAGTAACTCTCGTGTCCGCCTAATACCAAAATGCCCACCCACCTTTGAGGTGTGGGCCCATGACAGTATATCATTCTGTCGATCAGGCGGAACAAAGGTCTTGCCCGGTGGGATTTGGTCTAACGTCACAGGGGAGAGCGTATGAAAAACCCTGGAGGGAAGGATAAGACGAGGTTCGTCAATCTCTTCCTGGGTAGAAAGCATAGAGCGAGACAGGGCGTCTGCCTTGTTATTCTTACTCCCAGACAGATAGTTGATGGAGAAGTGAAAGCGGGAGAAAAACAAGGACCAGCGGGCTTGGCGAGGATTCAGACGCTGAGCGGTTTGTAAGTACGTCAGATTCTTATGGTCTGTATAGACCTGGAAAGGATGTTTCGCTCCTTCCAGCAAGTGACGCCACTCCTCCAAGGCTAATCTCAAGGCGAGCAGTTCCCTATCCCCAATGGTATAGTTTCTCTCTGCCGGTGAAAAGGTTTTAGCAAAGAAGAAACACGGCCTTTTTCTACCTGCACCGTTCTTTTGATACAAGACCGCACCAGCACCCACTGAAGAGGCATCAACCTCTAAGAGGAAGGGCTTATTCTCATCGGGTCTTTGAAGAACGGGAGCAGTTGAAAAGTGTCTTTTTACTGCCTCAAAAGCCTGAGATGTCTCAGTAGACCAGGCTTTGGGATTAGCACCTTTCTTAGTCAAGGCCACCAAAGGGGCCACCAAAGTAGAAAAATGGGGTATGAACTGCCTGTAATAATTTATGAATCCTAAGAAGCGTTGCACCGCCTTCAAGGAATGAGGTTCGGACCATTGCAGGACAGCAGAGAGCTTCGCAGGATCCATAGCCAGACCCTCTTGTGAGATAATGTAACCCAAAAAAGGCAATGAGGACTGCTCGAATACACATTTCTCGAGTTTAGCAAACAATGAGTGCTCCCTTAAACGGGAAAGGACACGAACGACATCCTGACGATGAGTCTCCAGATCAGGAGTAAAAATCAGGATGTCGTCCAGATACACCACTACTGAGGATAACAGTAAATCCCTGAACACATCGTTTACGAAGTCCTGAAATACTGCGGGTGCATTACATAACCCAAAAGGCATGACGAGGTATTCATAGTGACCGTCTCGGGTGTTAAAAGCGGTCTTCCATTCGTCACCCTTTCGAATTCGTACCAAGTTATACGCACCCCGCAGATCCAACTTCGTAAAAACTTGAGCTCCTCTCAGTCTGTCAAAGAGCTCCGAAATTAAAGGTAATGGGTATTTGTTCTTTATTGTGATTGCGTTGAGACCCCTGTAATCTATGCAGGGACGCAAATCACCCTCTTTCTTCCGAACAAAGAAAAACCCAGCTCCCGCGGGAGAGACAGACTTACGAATGAACCCCTTCTCTAAACTCTCTCTTATATAGGTCGACATGGCCTCCGACTCAGGTATCGACAGGGGGTAAACCCTGCCTTTAGGTGGAACCGAACCTGGGATAAGGTCTATGGCACAGTCATACGGCCTATGGGGTGGAAGAACCTCAGCACCCTGTTTGGAGAACACGTCAGCGAAATCCAAATAGGGTGTAGGTATGGGAGAGAGATCAGTTGATGCAACCGCAACGACCTTAGGTGGTAAGGGAAGACATCGGGACTGACATTTCGAACCCCAACTAATAATTCTGTCAGACTCCCAGTCAATGTGAGGAGCATGAGTCCGAAGCCATGGAAGACCCAGAAGGACGTCGTCTATACCCTCAGGCAAAACAAGAAAAGAAATCTCCTCTATGTGACCCTGAGACAGGGAAAGGCGCAAGGGAACTGTCCTCAATGTAATGGAGTCAGACAACATAGTTCCATTAACAACACGGACAGGAATAGGCGCCTCTAACATGATAGAGGGAATATTGTGTCCCTTTACAAATCCTGAGGACACAAAAATCCCGTCAGCTCCGGAATCCACAAAAGCCATAATAGGCCATGTATTCTCAGATAACGAGAGCTGACCTGGGATACAACACTTAGAGGGTGCAGAAGACGTCTCTAGTAACCCCCCTCTAATGGTTACTAGGCCAGGGAGTTTCCCTGACGACTAGGACACTTGTTGGCATAGTGCCCAGCCTGACGACATACGTAACATATAGGAGGACCAGACTTGCGTAGTCTGGAGGACGTATGACCTAACTCCATAGGAGTGGGAGATGTTTCAGATGCTGAGGAAGATGGTAGTGGACCCTCAACAACTGGAATAGCCCGATGCTTAGGGCGTGAGGAAGAGACCTCGAGTCTACGTTCCTTATGGCGTACATCGATCCTCGTTGCTACTGTGATCAAGTCCTCCAGAGAAGCAGGGACCTCACGAGTAGCAAGGGCATCCTTGACATAGCCTGCCAACCCTCTCCAGAAGATAGGAATCAACACCTTCTCTGGCCAATCTAGTTCTGCCACCAGAGTTCTAAAAGCAATGGCATAAGAACTAGTGGATAACGAACCCTGAGATAGATCTAACAGTCTCAGGGCCGCATCATGGGTAACCTGCGGACCCATGAATACCGCCTTAAGAGCATCAAGAAAGTCTTGATGTCTCAGAGTAACCACATCAGAGCGCTCCCATAGGGGAGTCGCCCATTCTAAGGCTTTGTCCTGAAGTAAGGAGATGATAAAGCCTACTCTGGACCTCTCCGTAGAGAAGCGAGAAGAGTTGACCTCTAGGTGTATCTGACACTGACTAATGAAACCACGACATGATCTGGCATCGCCAGAATATCTGTTTGGCAGAGCAAGTCGAGGATCATGTGCAGATGTCACCATGGTCTGAGGTTTATCCTCTATACTCTTGAGCCGTGACTCAAGTACTTGTATGTAACGGTGTAACTGCTGATATTCTGCCATAACTGCCAGACCCTTGGCTCAGTCCTAATGTTACGGGGGGCTGTCTGATAATAACTGAAAGGAGTATCAGACAGTCAGGGTCCACCGTGCAAAGACTTTGCTGCAGACTATGGCAGAGTGCAATACCTCTGTTAACTCACAGAAGGATATAATAAGTAAGTAAAGTAATTCCTCCCTTACTTGGAGGGTGTGTGGAATGATCTCTGTTAATAATCACAGAGACAAAGGCAATGTGTGCGAAATGGCACCTACCTAGGTCCGCTCTTCTAGTGGTGCAAAAGAGACGAACAGCAGCGTAAGCCGCACAAAGCTCCTACCTGCGTTCGCTCCACTAGTGTGCGAGGACACGAACCACTAGATATGGCACCTGCCTAGATCCGCTCTTCTAGTGGTGCAAAAGAGACGAACAGCAGCGTAAGCCGCACAAAGCTCCTACCTCTGTTCGCTCCCCTAGTGTGCGAGGATACGAACAACTGCCAGACGCAGTATAAGGAACGTTACCCTAGCGGCAACGTCCACCTACGAGTAGAATCACAAGGCCCAGCCAGACCATGTGCCTCAGGCACCTGCCTATGTCCGCTCCCCTAAGAGGTAAGGATACGGACAGCAGCCGAAGCTGTAAGGTATAAGAACGCTACCCTGCCGGTAGCGCTCACCTAGCATAGACAGAGGAATGCCTAGAGGAACACGCACAGAGCGTCTACTCATATGCATGAACCAAGAGGACTGAGCACCATGCGGCGTGTGTCAGGGTCTTATATAGACTCTGTGCCTCATCCAAGATGGAGGACACCAGAGCCAATCTGCTGCCAGAACGACAGGAGTGACGTCATGCTGGCCTATCACCGAGCAAGACGTCACAAACACATGACCAGCGACCAATCGGCATAGAAGGTGTCAGAGACATGTGACCTCGTGTCAGCGATGATGTCACCCGCACATGTGCAATGGCTCCAAGATTGGACTTAGTCTCCGGCGCTCGCACATGTGCAGTAGCAAGAAATCTGGACTTAGTCTCCAGCGCTCGCACATGTGCAGTAGCAAGAAATCTGGACTTAGTCTCCAGCGCTCGCACATGTGCAGTAGCAAGAAATCTGGACTTAGTCTCCAGTGCTCGCACATGTGCAGTAGCAAGAAATCTGGACTTAGTCTCCAGTGCTCGCAACAACCGTAACAGAAAGCATGATGTGAGCGCTGCACCAAATTCCTGCTCAAATATCCAATTCTGGGAAGACAGACACACACCTGGCACGCAGGACATGGGTGTAATGTCATGTTGATACAAGTAACGTCAGACATTGCTACAATTGTGAATGCATCGGAGGTGAGTATAGGCGAATGAGGGGAATGAGCAAGCATTGTCCCACTAGTGGACAATCCCTTTAAATGACCATTCAGCCAAAAAATTATTTTTGTTTTTTCATTTTATTAGCTTGAACATAAAAGAATCAGAGACAAATATAGTCAAACCCACCAAATGGTATTGCAGCCCTGAAATACCTAAAGGTTTTCCAGCCATGGAATCCGACCTTGTTCACTCACAAAATACTGTGGAAATTGCTCACGAATTTGCATAATGGCAGTAGTAGCTGTTATTGATCTAGATTCTATGTTAGTCAGATGAGATTCACAGTCATTCTGATCGACAAGGAGGGGTTCATGTCGAGCCACAAAATTATGCAGTATGACACAAGCCTTTACCACACTGTCCACATTTTCAGGTTTCAGTTGTATTGCAGTTAAAAGAACACGCCATTTTGAGGTCATTAGTCCAAAGGTGCATTCTACATAACGCCTTGCTCTTCTACTCAACCGATAATTGAAGATCCTATGGCTGGAGTTAAGATTCTGACAGGAGTATGGCTTCATAAGGTTTGCCCCAAGTTGGAAACCCTCATCCCCAACTTAAACCAGTGGCAAGCTTGGACCTTCTGTTCCTGGCAGTGGTCGTGACGGAGGGATGTTGAAACTACTGCTATACAGGCATTTACCCTTGTTGCTTTCTTTAAAAATGCTTGAATCATTTGTACGCCCATATGCAAAAATATCAACAGTGATAAAATGGTATCTTGCATCTGCAATAGCTATGAGAACAATGGAGAAATTTTTTTTATAATTGTAATATAGGGATCCACTATGGACATGTTTCTGAATGATGATATGTTTCCCATTCAAAGCTTCAATACAATTGGGGAAATTAGCCACTTCATTGAACTTTTCCGCAATTTCAAGCCACTGAGCAGAAGTTGGTTGTGGTAAAACAAGTGGCTGCAACTACTTCCAAATAACCTCACACGTTTCACGAACCAATTCACAAACTGTAGAAATTCCTAAACGAAATTGATAATGTAGTGAGGTGAAGCTTTCTCCGGTAGACAGGTATCTCTGGAAAAAACATCAAAATGAATTTACAGAAGAAAATAGAAACAATAAAATGGTTGTCAAGGTAATGTACGGAACTTCATTCAATTGCTTGAATTCATATTAAATTTAAACAAAATTGAAATTAATAAAAAATATATTACCTCAATGTCACAACTAAACTTTGCTCTGGACAAATGCTTCTTCTGAACGATGTGTCCTGACGCTGAATGTCTTCTTGTATATGGGATAGGAGAATGTCAAAGCTTTCAATGGACATTCGAAGATAGTTTTAAAATTTGTCCGGAAAAGATCGAAGTTGATAGTAAAGGGTGTGGAAAGCACCATATGTTTCATGAACATAGTTAACTTCATGTACCCAAAATCTCCTTCGTCTTCTCTGCCTCTGGCGCAATAGCATTAAGCAATATTTCACAAGCAAAGACACAATCATCTTGCTGATTCTCCTTCGAAAATGTACTGTGAAGAACACACATACACTGGATACACCCAAAAAAAAAAAAATTAACCTAAGAAAACTTTAGAGTACTAAAAAAGGACAAATATGACTAAATTGCACAGTCCGTTAAATGTATATGTTTACCGTATACATCAGACGGACTGAAGAAACGCAATGTAAAAGGGGCCTTATACAAGAAAAAGCAACAGTCAATGCTATGGCTGTTTCTGATTTGCCTCGTGTTAATTCTTCTAACTCAATATCACAGTATACTGTTCAAGGAGGTATAAGAAATAAGACTCAAGCTAGTAAAGATGACAAAGGATATCCGCCAAAATACGACTTACATCGCTCTTCCTCACTCAGATCACTGAGATCCTTATCGCCTACAGAATTTTATAAGGAGAAATATCCTGAAATAAATAATACAGAAGCTGACTTCTTCAATCTTTCTCAGGTTAAAAGTGGCAAAAGAAAGGACATGGAGAACGATAATGTTTCTTCCAAGGGTGCAGCAACAACTTTTGATTCAGATTCAGAGGACATAGCTTTAGACTATTCCCCAAATATTACTCCAGGTAAACAACGTCGTAGACTTGATACAGGTTCTCCTCAACATGCTCAAATCTACAACAAACATCTTAGCCAAATCCCTCCAATGTTGAATTCACCAACTAAGAAATTAACAATATCTGAAAAACCTATCAAGGAATGGATTACGGATTCTGTAAGCAAAGTAGAAAGGAATCTCAGCAAAAAAATCGATTACCTGATTTCATCATTTGAGACAATGTTTACTAAAGTAACAGAAACAGATAAGAAAGTAGAGGAAGTGTCGCAGAAACATGACATATTGGAAAAATGTCATGATTCTCTGAAAGAAGAAGTTAAATTGCTTAAAAATAAATTGACAGACATTGAAGACCGGAACCGGCGCAATAACATCAAATTCAGAGGCATCCCAGAGAAGATAACACAAAACCAACTAACCACATTTATTCAAAACTTAATTCGGAAGACCCTTCCATCATTAAGCGATAGGGCCCACAGACTACCAAACCCCAAGTTTATTCATGAAGTCATTTCCAGAGAAGTCATAGCAAGATTCTATTTTTATCACACAAAGGGTCATCTAATTGGATATTTGAGGAAAAACTCCAACCTCCCTACTCCTTTTGAAAACATCAAAATTTTCACCGATCTTTCTAAAGAGACGCTGAGGATCAAGAAATCTCTCTCAGGGATTACAAATATTCTTCGCCCTAAGAATATACTCTACAAGTGGGGATTCCCTATTAAATTAATAATATTTTACAAAGGCAACGTTGTTATAATCCACGATGCTGAGGAAGGTCAAAGATTTCTTTCTCAAAATGGGTTGACAGCTCAAGAAGATGGTACACCTTTGAACAAGGAAAAAGATGGAAAAACTTGAATTCACAACTATATGTCATTGTATTTCACCACTTATTTCTTCTTTCAAGGCAAGTTGAATATATTCAAATTTCCACTGTATTTGTTATAGCTCATTTTTATGTCAGCCGGTGACATTTGGCAGAACTTTTTTTGCCCAAGTAAAGACTTTTAGTCTTTACCCAGGTCATCTGAGATGGCTCATGTGTATCTTTTTTCTTTTTAGGTTTTGCACTCTGTTTCTTTTTGTATTTTATACTATAATGTTTTTCTATATCAGTGATTTCAATGTATACATCTGTAATTTCATAACAATGATGTTTTTTATTACAGCAATCTATGGTTTCTGATTTAAACAAATATTCTCTTTTCTTCACGCCCTATGTCAGTCAAAATAATGTCTATGAATGTTAAGGGACTTAACAGCCCTATCAAGAGGCATCTTATTTGGAAAGACATTAAAAAGTCTAATTTATATATTCAGGAAACCAAATTTTCTAATGTCAATCCTCCTAATTTCTCCCCAAAAAAATTCCATTATATATATGTCATCTTCAGAAAAGAAAAAGGCAGATGTTTTTACAGCCATTTGAGACTCCATAGCCTTTCAATTTTTATCAGAAGATAAAGACAAGGATGGACGTGATCACATTCTCATAAGTAAAATAAATAATTGTACTTATACTATAGTCAATCTTTATTCTCTCAACCAGGGTAAGATAACCATTCTAAATAAGTTTGTTGGAAAACTTAAAAATCTTCAAGTTGGAAATTTGGTCATCTTAGGTGACTTCAACATCATCCCTGAACAAACTTTAAATACTACAGCTTCAACCAGACAGAAAAAAATTACTCTAAAGAATTGGATAGATCAAGAAAGTCTTTTTGATGTATTTAAATGTTTTAATTCCTCATCTAGGGAGTACACTTTTTACTCAAAATAAGCATCACAGGATCTAGGATCGATTATGTCCTAACAAATATTCATTCCCTATCCAAATTTAAAGAAATAAATATAGGCAATATCACGTGGTCAGACCACTCTCTAGTTTGTTTTACGATTTTAACATCCAAAACACAAAATAACACCATATTATTACGATGTAATACATTCTTTCTTAATCATCCATCTTTTAAAGAGAAAATAGAACATTCAATTCAAAATTATTTTAAAGAAAATACATCTCAAGTATTATCTCCCATAACAATTTGGAATGCACATAAAGCAGTAATTAGAGGAAGTCTCATACAAATTAATTCTCAGTATAAAAAACAAACAAAGGAGAAAATACATAAAGTCATAAATAAAATTGCAGAGGAAGAGAAACTCCAGCAAGATAACCCCTCTCATGCTCAGCATTCGAAAATTCTGAAATTAAGGGCTGAGCTTAAGTCCTATTAGTTGCAGACTACGACAAAATAGTTTAGTCAGTAAAATCTAAACATTATTTAAATTATAATAAAATGTTGACATTTATGGCAAAAAACTATAAACAACGTAAAAAGAAAACTAAAATTTCTTATATCCACAAATCTAACAAGATTATTTCCCACTCAGTAGATATTGCTGAGGCATTTGTTAATTACTACCATTCGTTATATAATCTTAAAGATGATAAAGACTAGAGTTGAGCGCGGTTCGTGGTTCGTGGTTCTCCAGTTCGC
Source organism: Anomaloglossus baeobatrachus (assembly GCF_048569485.1). Lineage (NCBI taxonomy): Eukaryota > Metazoa > Chordata > Amphibia > Anura > Aromobatidae > Anomaloglossus > Anomaloglossus baeobatrachus. Next base: position 151,877,555 of record NC_134360.1, on the reverse strand, counting down.
GGTTCGCGAGATTTTGGGGGCTGTTCTTGATCGAACTAGAACTTGAGCTTTTTGCTAAAGCTTGATAGTTCTAGTTACGTTCGAGAACGGTTCTAGCAGCAAAAATCCAAGCTAATTACTAGCTGTCTTTCCGCTGTAATAGTGTAAGTCACTCTGTGACTCACACTATTATGAAATTTCAGCGTATAGTGTGCGGGAACAGGGCATTCAGATCACTGCTGCTGGGATAATGGGATATTTTTTTTTTTTTCCTTGTCTTCCTTCCCTAAGCACGCGTGTAGTGTCATGCCAATCCCAGACACACACACAGTTAAGTGGACTTTTAGCCAGAGAAGCAACGGCATGTATGATAGGATGTCCATGTCACATGTCTCTGAATTATAAAAACGGGCATCTGCCCGTCAGGACGCCATTATCTGCCTTCTGCGTCTGGGTGTCAGTCACCGCTGGCGTAGCTCCTGTCTCCAATACTGCTGTTGTACTCCATTTGTGCCCCACTGGTGCCAAGCTATTTCTAGCACCTCTGCATTACACCCTCCTGCTCTGTTTTTAATAAGCTATAATAATAGCAAAAAATGCTGCCAGTTAGTGGCATCTAAAAAGTAGCTGTTGTACTCCATTTGCGCCCCACTGGTGCCAAGCTATTTCTAGCACCTCTGCATTACACCCTCCTGCTCTGTTTTTAATAAGCTATAATAATAGCAAAAAATGCTGCCACTTAGTGGCATCCAAAAAGTGGCTATTGTACTCCATTTGTGCCCCACTGGTGCCAAGCTATTTCTAGCACCTCTGCATTACACTCTCCTGTTCTGTTTTTAATAAGCTATAATAATAGCAAAAAATGCTTCCACTTAGTGGCATCCAAAAAGTGGCTGTTGCACTCCATTTGCGCCCCACTGGTGCCAAGCTATTTCTAGCACCTCTGCATTACACCCTCCTGCTCTGTTTTTAATAAGCTATAATAATAGCAAAAAATGCTGCAACTTAGTGGCATCCAAAAACTGGCTATTGTACTCCATTTGTGCCCCACTGGTGCCAAGCTATTTCTAGCACCTCTGCATTACACCCCCCTGCTCTGTTTTAATAAGCTATAATATTAGCAAAAAATGCTGCCACTTAGTGGCATCCAAAAAGTGGCTGTTGTACTCCATTTGCGCCCCACTGGTGCCAAGCTATTTCTAGCACCTCTGCATTACACCCTCCTGCTCATTTAGCTACGCTATTTTTATAGCAAACTCATGGAATTCCTTGCTGGAATTTCATCATTAGGAGGGATAGAAAGTGAGGCTTTCTTTACTGTCCTGGTACCCACAGAACACGTCCACTGTACCCACCTGCCCACTTTTTCCACGCTATTTTATTTGCCCAAAGAGCTGACTCTTTTTCTGCCATCATAAAATTGTTTGGAATACTAAGTTATTGTTCCTTTGCTGCTAAGCAAGGTGCAACAAATGTGTATTCTACACTCCTTTTTATTTGTGGAATGCAATAATTAACTGCAGGTAGTCCAGCCAATCTTTCACGAAGGTGCAGGCGTGGATATAATGTTTCCTTCATCCAATGGTGGTTCTCTCGATGTCTGACAGCTCAACAATACCATCTGTTTGCACTTAAAAAACAAGTGACGACTAGAGTTGAGCGCGGTTTGTGGTTCGAGGTTCTCCAGTTCGCTGCTCGAGTGATTTTGGGGGCTGTTCTAGATCGAACTAGAACTCAAGGTTTTTGCTAAAGCTCGATAGTTCTAGATATGTTCGAGAATGGTTCTAGCAGCAAAAAGACAAGCTAATTACTAGCTGGCTTTCCGCTGTAATAGTGTAATAGGGTAAGTCACTCTGTGACTCACACTATTATGAAATTTCAGCGTATAGTGTGCGGGAACAGCGCATTCAGATCACTGCTGTTTGGATAATTTTTTTCCTTGTCTTCCTTCCCTAAGCGCGCGCGTGTAGTGGGGCGGGCCAGCATGTCAGCCAATCCCAGACACACACACAGCTAAGTGGACTTTTAGCCAGAAAAGCAACGGCATGTGTGATAGGATGTCCATGTCACATGTCCCTGCATTATAAAAACGGACATTTTCCTCCAGCACGCCATTATCTGCCTTCTGCGTCTTGGTGTCAGTCATCGCTGGCGCAGCTCCTGTCTCCGATACTGCTGTGTACACTCTATACACAGCGCTATACAGAATAGGGATAGAAGTTTCTATTAGTCCTTGTAAGGGCTAATACCGGCAGGATCAGAGCCATAGGTGACAGTCAGGTCCGTGAAAACAGATTTTAACAGCTACACAAGATGACAGCGTCTGTGTAGCTAAGGTCAGGGATTTCCTCGCTGCATTTCCCCATTAGGAGGGATAGAAAGGGAGGCTTCCTTTCCTCTACCCAGACCCACAACCCTGCCACTGTACCCTCCTGCCCTTTGCACACTCAAACTCATTGTTACTAAGCTATTATACTAGCAAACACTGAGGCAACTTAGTGGCATCCTAAAAGTAGCTGTTGGACTTCCATTAGTGTCCCACTGGTGCAAACCTATGTGCAGCACCTCTGCATTGCACACTCAAACTCATTGTTACTAAGCCATTATACTAGCAAACACTGAGTAAACTTAGTGGCATCCTAAAAGTGGCTGTTGGACTTCCATTAGTGTCCCACTGGTGCAAACCTATGTGCAGCACCTCTGCATTGCACACTCAAACTCATTGTTACTAAGCCATTTTACTAGCAAACACTGAGTAAACTTAGTGGCATACTAAAAGTGGCTGTTAGACTTCCATTAGTGTCCCACTGGTGCAAACCTATGTGCAGCACCTCTGCATTGCACACTCAAACTCATTGTTACTAAGCCATTATACTAGCAAACTATGCTGCCAGTTTAAGGGCCGTAGTTACATTGTCAGGGATAGTTATTGTTGTTTATTCTGCTGTTAATAAAGATAGACCACCGCTGCAATCTACACCACCTCTCAATTTTTACTACCACATTTTAAGTGCACAATCTTGTCGCAATTAAAATGAGTGGCAAAATGACAGATGCTGGTGGAAAGGGGAAGAGGCGTGTTGGAAAAGGAAAAAAAGGGTTTGTCCGTGGGGAAGGTGGCAAAGCTCCATTAACAACTGCTGAAGATAGACCATCTTCCAGCAAAAGTAAAATGTCTACTACTTACCGTGGACAATCCGATGTGCTCCCTTTTTTACGGACACGAACAACTGGAACAAAGGTTGTTAGGTTGACCTAACGGTCACAGCTGTTGCCAGCGATGTCCGAATGCAGAGAAGGTACCGGTGACCCCCCCTCTGCTACTCCGTCTCAATGAAAACAAGCGAACGCCGTTATACACATAAGACTGGAGATGTGCGGCTCCGAATAGAAAGTGTATTGGTATTGTTTACATTACAAAGTTATACAAAGTTGATTAGGGCGTAACTATGCAACATACATATTCATTAAAGGCGTGAATTACATATTCCCAGCAAGAGAAATTAATATAATGACTTATACTCCAATAACAAGATGTTTTTCAGTCGTCTCTAAGTCAAAACATTCTGCGTCCTTGAAGTTGGTCTCACAGTTTATTACGCAAATAAGTCTGGTTTGGTCTTGCCAGGGAGAATGAATTTCTATTATTTTTCTAAGTCAGTGAAAAAGGTTAACTCTTTCCTCACAATCCCCCCTATTGGCGTGATTGATGGACAGGGGGCCATCGAGAAGCTTTGGACTATAGAGAAAGCAGGCTAGCCTCCAGATACTTTCTGAGCCGCGGGTGTGCTCAGGGAGTGTCGTCTCACATCCGTCACCCAGGACTGCCTGCATGCCTCTCGATAGGAGTCTCATCATGATACGCCAAGGTGATTTCTAGAGGAAAGAGTAGAGAAGAGAAAAAAGGCATATTAGTGATTTCTTACGGGTGCTGAATAATCATTGTATCTACATTGCTTCAAGCAGCGGGAAAACAAAGCCATTAGCAACTTGAACACTACATAAGCAACTAGTAAACAGAGTAACACTTGGAACACTGATAGTCTGTTGTAACAGCCTCCCCATTGAAACACTTTGTTTATTGGGACTGGTATGGCTAAGTATGGCATGGAAGAGGCTGTCACAAGTGCGTGTGTACATATCCAGCAGTCTGTGATCTCAAGTTTTTCAGCTAACACTTCATGATGGGTCTCAAATGAATTCTGCCGTGGTGTAGAAGGCCCCAAAAAGGGAGTACACATAGAAATACTTATCAGCAGTATTAGGCCTTCTTGCAGTGGCTGGCATGGACCCATGTCGATCTCCCCTCAAGTTTGACGGAGGTTGGAGTGGTCAGCTGGACAGTCAAAGGCCCATCGAATCGTGGCTCAAGGGTCTTTCTCACGTGCTTCTTTAGGTAGACCCAGTCACCAGGCTTTAGAGAGTGGGTTCCTGGAACAGCATCAGGATCAGGTAGAGAAGAGTAGACCCTTTGGTGGGTTTCAGTTAGTCTCTTCTGCAGGAAAACAACATAAGACGTTAGGCTATCACATTGCAGGTGTAACTCCTGCGGGAAGTAGCATCCTAATCTGGGTGCACTACCAAAGAGTATTTCAAATGGTGAGAGCCTGTGCTTTCCCTGCGGGGTAGTCCTTATAGAGTAAAGAGCTATGGGGAGACATTCTGTCCATGGTCTACCAGTCTCCTCCACTGCCTTGGCTAGTTTGAGCTTTAGAGTGCCATTTAACCTTTCCACTTTCCCTGATGATTGTGGGTGGTAAGGCGTGTGTAAGGCTGACTGCATGCCTAACAGGGCACAGGTGTTCTGAAAAACTTGTCCAGTGAAATGAGTACCTCGGTCTGACTCTATGACTTCAGGGAGTCCAAACCGAGGCACCAGCTCACAGGCCAATTTCTTTGCTGTAATTCGGGCTGTGGCTGAACTGACAGGGTAGGCCTCTGGCCATCCTGAGAAGAGGTCTACACAGACAAGTACAAACTCGTAGATGCCATGTTTTGGCAACTGTATATAGTCTATTTATACTCTTTGAAATGGGGCAAACGTCTTTGGCATGCGTCTTTGCAGGGATTTAGTTAGCTGGCCTGGATTGTGTTGTTGACAGATGTGACAATCCTTTATTCTCTGGGAGGCGTATTGTCTGAAGCCGGGGGCTATCCAATATGGTTGCATCTGGTTCATGATTGAGTTTGTGCTACCGTGTGTGGGATAGTGGAGTACTTGGAAAATGGCAGGGAACCAACTGCGTGGCAGGACGGGAAGTCCGTTTAAGCGCCAAATCCCCTCCACCTTTTCTGCCCCCTTGGCCCGCCATCCGGCCTTTTCTTCCTCAGAGGCGTTTTCTTGTGTCTCAAAGAGGTTCTGCATTTCTTCCTCCGTCGTTGACACTGTTTCCGTCTCCTTCAAAGGGAGTAAGGCTGCTTGTTTTGCTGTTTGGTCGGCCAAGCGATTTCCCCTTGCCTCGGGTGTTTGAGCCTTGGTGTGGGCAGCAACCTTTATGATTGCTAGCTGTTTTGGTATCAAGGCTACTTCCATTAGTTTCTTCACTGAAGCTCCATGCCTGATGGGATTTCCTGTTGCTGTCAGGAATCCTCTTGTCTGCCAGATAGTGCCAAAATCGTGCACAATGCCGTGTGCATAGGCTGAGTCCGTGTAGATGTTCGCTGTTCGTTCTTCCAGAAACTCAATTGCCCAGATGAGGGCAAGAAGTTCTGCTTCTTGAGCAGATATGCGTGGAGGTAGCGGTTGTTTGGCTAAGACTGCATATAGAGTCACTACTGCAAATCCGGTGTGGAACTTGCCTGCTTCATCAGCGTATCTGCTACCATCCACAAAAAGTTCAAAGTCTGGATTTGTAAGCGGTGTTGCCTGTATATTGTGCAGGGGCTTTGCCTCATGTTCAATGAGTTCCTGACAATCATGATCAAATGGTGCACTGGTACGTTTGTCACTCTCTTCTGTCCTCTCTTCTGTCCCCCCTTCTAAACTTGTAAAGATCAGCAGATCAGCAAGGTTTAGACTTGTAACTCGAGCAAATGAGATGTTTGGGGGTAGCAACAGCGTGCACTGGAGTCTGACTTGTCTTGCCATGGAAAGATGTTTCAACTGCACTTGATTGAGAACAGCATAGATGTCATGGCTGGTAAGGATGGTAGTCGGGAAATCGAGTGAGATTTCAGATGCTTTCTGCAGTATATTTGAAACTGCTGTAACGGCACGGACACAGGTTGGTGCTGCTTTTGTGACGTCGTCAAGTTGAGAGGAGTAGTACCCGATTATGTGATGTTTGTCCGTCTTCTGGGTGAGTACTCCTACGGCAAATCCTTGAAGCTCTGCTACGAACAGATTAAAGGTGAGATCATAGTTTGGTAGTGCCAGAGCAGATGCATCAATCACTAGTTCCTTGAGCTTTTGAAAGTTTTGTCAAGCTTCTTCTGTAAGGGAAAAAGGAACATTCTTTGTGCAATCATACAGCGGTTGCATGAGTAGTGACGCATTGGGAATCCACCGTCTGCATTTATCTCTGCTTGCTTTGCATCCTACTTCTGCCAGAAAGGTAAGCATTTCTCTTCACTAGGGAAGCACAGTAGTAAATCATCCACGTACTGGTAGATGTACTGCAAGAGGTAGCGGGAGGGGGGATTGTCTCAGCTGCGGTGGCGTAATTCCAGGCTTGACTGAAACTTTTACTGTGGGCACGGGTAGTGTGCCGAGGTCAGTTTTTTATGTGGACCAGAGTTTTGCAGGAACTTGTAGAAGTATTGGATCCGTGTTTACTTCACGTGTAACATCAGATTCTGGTTGATCTTCTATCATCTGGAGAGTGCACAGGACTTCTTCTGGGATATCTTTTGGAATTTGCAGGATAGCAGATCCATCTTCATTGTAGACAATCTGAGCTTGTAGTCTTGATAGTAGATCGGCTCCCACTAGGGCATCTCCACCCAGGGGGGACACTAAGAATTTAGACACGAACATGTGTGGTCCCAGTTTCACCTTCAGTGGATGTGTTATTGGGATTATCTGGGCTTGTCCATCAAATCCGGATACTACAGTAGCTTCAGATGAGATGGATCCTTCAGGCACTAGGTTCCTGGGGTTCAGGAGCGTGAGGCTCCTGAGTCCACCAAAGCTCTTATTTCCTTGTTGCCAATGTGAAGGGGGACATGTATAAATGGACCTCTGGCATCCCTATCCCGTGCTGCCGCAAGTCAGGCAGTCTTCTCCTCCTGACTCTCGGGTCGGTTTTGAGTGTCCCTCTTCTTCTTTCTACAGTCTCTGATCACGTCCTCTGACTCCACAATAGTAGCAGGTCGGAGCCTTCTTTCTTGTACCTTCTGGCTGGCCGTCCACTGCTGCTATGACAACTTTCTTGTTGCTCCTTTTATCCTTTGCGTCGGTTTCTAAGCCACTTGCTTTGTTGACTAGAAGATCTATGTCTTCCATGTTCCTCCATTCTGGGCAGCACGCTTTCAATCTTTCTGCCAGAGGTGCATTTATTCCATCCATGAAGGATCTTACCATCAGGCGACGTATTGCACCCGCTTGTAAGTCCAGCCCTTCATTTGCGAATGACTGCATCAATCTGTAGTAAAATAAGCTGACATTCTGCACAGGACCTTGATGCACTGGTCCCATTGTGCCCTTAGTTCTTTGCTCCTGGGCGCAGAAGAGATTGAGTCTTATCATGAAGTCTTGGCCCGATTCCACATTACGGGTATCGTCCGGAGCATGTCCTGCCAGGTGGGCAGTGAGTTTGGCATACAGTTCGGGAGACATTTTAACTCTACACAAACCTTCCATGTCCAACCAAGTGCTTCTGTAGGAGACCTGTATTTGGTTCAGGTAACGTGAAAAACTGACTGGGTTTCTAGTCGGGTCTGGAGCATTTTGCTCTTCTTTCCACTACGGGATAAAGAGGCACTGGTGCTGTGGCTTGTGGCTTGTAGCTTGTGCTGTGGGGCTGCACAGGCTAGGCATGTTTCACTCCAGTCCGGATTTTGTTGGCTACAGTTTGTGCAGGTCCATTCCGGGGATCCTGCTATTTTTGGAGCTGTTCCAGGAGTAGCTGACAGGTACGGAGGAGGCTGCTGATTCTTATTAGCCTTCTTCGCAGCTTCTTCCCATGTGTCTGATTCTTCATGGTATATCCAACCTTGATCGTGGGCTGTTTTTGCCATGTCAGAAAGAGTTCTGACTAGTTCAGTCCATGATTTATCTGCTATCACTCCTGCTCTAGTAGCTGTTATTGTATCCCATTTGTTGGGGTCCAATTGATCCTTCCCCTTCAATCCAAATGTCTTGAAAACTTCCTTGGACTGACTGGCTGTTCTTTTGCCATGATAACACGTAATGAGATGTTGCAGGGTGCATCCAGCTCTTCTGTCTTTTGATATTCGTTGCCCATTCTTCTTCTTCTATCTTCTTCAGCTTTTAGACCCTTGAACGTCCTTTGGACTAAACCTACCTATCCTGGAGATACTCAGAGACTAACTCCTTTTGTATTCCTACCTAAGGTGAGGTCTAGAACCACCTTTCCTGGAAGTACCCAAAGACTGATTCTTGATGTGTATTCCTACTGAAAGGTGGTGTCCTAACTTCAGAGGGGGCTGAGAATGTTGAATGGCGCTGGGTTACCCTTCTTGTAACAGAGATACACTCTATATCCGATAGCAATGGCAAACAGGGCTATTCCCACTAACACTAGGGCAGTGAATATCACATCCATTGGACAGAGCAGGTACACTATTCCCTTTCAACACTCACTGATGTATGGGATCTATGACAACCAACAAGGACAACAGCACAGAAGTAAAGCGCAGGAGAGCAGACACACGGAGAGGCAGAGAAACACAGAGAAACAAACAAACAAGGCACAGAAAACATCAGCTGGCAAGGCTCTCTCAGAGTTCAGTGGAAACCCGCCAATAACCCAGTTTCTACTCACAGTGTACCATTTTGCGCGTTGAGGAGAGGGGAGATCAGATGTGGGGAGCATAAAGAGAAGAATAAGGTTCAACTCTTACCTGGCCAGGTGTTTCTGGTCCCCACGTCTGGTCCACTCCTCCTCTGAATGGCAAGATAGTCCACTGCGTCCTGGGATTAGAAACACGGGTCCCTGCTTTTCGGGCGCCAGATAATGTTAGGTTGACCTAACGGTCACAGCTGTTGCCAGCGATGTCCGAATGCAGAGAAGGTACCGGTGACCCCCCCTCTGCTACTCCGTCTCAATGAAAACAAGCGAACGCCGTTATACACATAAGACTGGAGATGTGCGGCTCCGAATAGAAAGTGTATTGGTATTGTTTACATTACAAAGTTATACAAAGTTGATTAGGGCGTAACTATGCAACATACATATTCATTAAAGGCGTGAATTACATATTCCCAGCAAGAGAAATTAATATAATGACTTATACTCCAATAACAAGATGTTTTTCAGTCGTCTCTAAGTCAAAACATTCTGCGTCCTTGAAGTTGGTCTCACAGTTTATTACGCAAATAAGTCTGGTTTGGTCTTGCCAGGGAGAATGAATTTCTATTATTTTTCTAAGTCAGTGAAAAAGGTTAACTCTTTCCTCACAAGGTAGATGGTGGCCAAAATAAGAAAATGCTTTAATGGATCTCAAGTGGTCCAACAAGTGCCCTCTCCTCCAACTCAACTACCGCATCCAAAAAACACCAGTCCTTTGAGTTGTCATCCCAATCACACTTGCTTTCTCCCAGCTCTGAAGTCTCCATTCGCCCTGCACAGTATGGTGGAACTGAGATGGCTGAGTCTGCAGAGCTGTTCAGTCACACTATAGCCTGGGAATCAGAGGTCTGCTCCCAAGCTAGAGTGAGTACAGACCAGGAAATGGTCTGCAGTGATGCCCAGAACCTTTGTGACTCAGGTTCAGGCCGTGAGGACCAAGTTTCTGAGCATAATGTTGACCCTTATTCACAAACTGAAACACCTGTTGTAATAGACAATGAGGAACATACTGATGACGATGAGACGCAGATACCAGATTGGGATGAGAACTTAAATATTCGGTCAGGGCAAGAAGAGGCTCGGTCTGAGGGTGAGGGGAGTGCAAACACAACAATTGATGAGGAAGTTCTAGATCCCACCTACTGTCAACCCACAGTCAGGCCCTCGAGGAGGTCAACAGAGATGGTGGAGGAGGATGCAACTGACGACGAAGTTACCTTGCGCCTTCCTGGACAGAGTCGGAGTACTGGTAGCACGTCTACAACTGCATCCTTAGCCACCACTGTGCCTCTGAGCACTAGTCGGGGTGGTTCAGCAGGTCGCATGCCCTCTAAGCCTTGCCTAGCCTGGTCCTTTTTTGACATAGCAAAAGATCGCCCAAATTATGTGATCTGTAAAATTTTCCGTGATTCTGTTAGTAGAGGGCAAAACCTCAGCAGTTTGACAACTTCTTCCATGAATCGTCACATGAATAAATATCATATGTCCCAGTGGGAAGCTCCCCGTGCTGCAATGCGGCCTAGCGGAGCGAACCATCCACCGCGTGCCCCTTCCAGTGCATCCGCGCACTCTTCATCTTCTAGGACTGTGGGGACAGCTGTCAAACCTGGTTTTCCACGCACAACTTCCACCACTGTAACCGCAACAGGCAGTTTGCTTGGTAGGTCGTCAGTTGGTTTGGAAGGGGAAACAAGTGCGTGTGTACAGCTCTCTCAGACATCGATAGCACCAACGTTGGATGAAGGCAACATCATGTCTACGCCTGCACTTTCCTCACAAACCTGCATTTTTCCAGGGACACCCTACTCAACACCATCTACACACAGCAGCCAGATCTCTGTCCTTCAGATGTCGACAAATAAAAGGCCAATTCCTGCGACCCATGACAATGCTAAGAGGTTGACTTTATCCCTCTGTAAGCTCTTGGCTACCGAAATGCTGCCTTTCCGCCTGGTGGACACACAGGATTTTAGAGACCTTATGTCTGTCGCTGTGCCCCAGTACCAGATGCCCAGTCGCCACTACTTCTCTAAGAAAGGTGTGCCCGCGCTACACCAGCATGTCGCACACAACATCACCGCTTCCTTGAGAAACTCTGTGTGTGAACAGGTGCATTTTACCACCGATAGTTGGACCAGTAAGTATGGACAGGGATGTTACATGTCGCTGACTGGGCACTGGGTAACTATGGTGATAGATGGTGAAGGGTCTGCTGCACAAGTCTTGCAGAAAGAGGTTGGGGGGAGATGTCAGAGGAAGAAAGAACGGTTAGCACCTCTATGCCACAAACACAGCGTGGACTTGGTCCGCATGGCTGCGCAAGACACATGAGTGCCTTCTTGCTGCACTACCTCCAACATGACCCTCGTATTGTGAAAATTAGAATTGATGATGACTACTGGCTTGCCACACTATTAGATCCCCGGTACAAGTCTAAATTTTGTGACATAATTCCAGCCATTGAAAAGGGACGCACGTATGCAGGAGTATCAGCAGAAGCTGTTACTCGATCATTAGCTCGGCTTTTCCACCAAACAACCGTGCAGGTGCAGGGAGTGAATCTCCCAGTTGTAACTTGACAAACATGGGACGGTCTCGTCATCTTCAACAGTCTACCCGTACCAGTAGCACCGTATCTGGTGCTGGTAACAGCAATTTTATTGAATCTTTTCATAATTTTTTTAGACCCTCCTTTGCAAGGCCACCAGAGACAACAAGTCTGACACATAGTCAACAGCTGTAGAGGATGATACAGGAGTATCTCCAAATGAACATCGATGCCATTACTTTGCAAATGGAGCCTTGCTCATTTTGGGCTTCAAATCTTGAAAAATGGCCAGAGCTCTCCACTTACGCCTTGGAGATTTTGTCATGTCCAGCTGCCAGCGTTGTCTCTGAACGTGTGTTCAGTGCTGCTGGGTGTGTGCTGACAGATAAGCGCACGCGTCTGTCCAGTGACAATGTGGACAGACTAACGTTCATCAAAATGAACAAGTCATGGATCCACAAGGAATTTACTACCCCTGTGTCATCCTGGGGAGAGTAAATGCTTGTGTATTTTGAATGTGCTTGATGCAAATCTAGCTGTGAAGTGTACAACTAGGGCACAAGTGCTGCCACTGATGGGGTGTGTGTGTGGCCCAATTTTTGGAAAAAAGGGAGACTCCGCTTGGAGTAACCCTTGCTTACATTGTTTTTAAAAATGATCCAAGATAAACAGAGCTGGGATCAGGAAAGACTTTGCTACCTACTCGGTGTCATCCTGGGGATGGTTAAGTATGGCGTATTTTTGAATGTGCTTGATGCAAATCTAGCTGTGAAGTGTACAACTGGGGCACAAGTGCTGCCACTGAATGGGTGGGTGTGTGTGTGGCCCAATTTTTGGAAAAAAGGGAGACTCCGCTTGGAGTCACCTTGCGGTGTTTTACATGATTTTAGAAGGGCGTGCCATGCCTATATTAGTGTCTCCTTCTCTTTTTCCTTGTCCTGCTATTTTGTTTTCGCATGAGTATATGTCCTTGTCTCTTTCCTATGTGTTTGTGTTTGTGTTGTGAGTTGTTTGTCACCTTTTGGACACCTTTGAGGGTGTTTTTATGTGTTTGTGATTGCCTGCCATTGTTTCCTATGCGGTTCGAGTGGTTCGTCGAACGTTCGCCGAACCGAACTCTGACGAGACCTCCGTTCGGCGAGCCGAACCGCGACCGCTTCGCTCATCTCTAGTGACGACCTGCCAATCACACTCCTGCTTACGGGTAACGGGGTGGAAGTTCAGTGTGAAAAAGCATGTGTGACTGCTGCCCCACAGTCACAGAGGATGAAGAGCACGCAGATGCACGTGATGGGGCAGGCGGTGGTTTCACAGCCCCGCTAGGCTGCATTGTAGCACAGTGAAATTCCCTTTGCGACTTATGCTTCATTTTAAGTCTTGTATTTGGTGGGATCCACAGTATGCAGCAAAACCACGCACAGTATGCAGCAAAAGCACTGTTTGCAGTTGGGTTCATAAATGATTGTTTCACTTTCCCCAAACAAACAATAAGAACCATGCATAAAATTGAAATAATAGAACAATCTATTCAGTTGCCTACTGCTTGCTAAGCCCTCTGCATAGCAGCAGTAATTGTGTGTGTGTGTGTGTGTGTGTGTGTGTAGACAACTTACTAGTGGCGCATCACAAGAGCTTCCCAGTTATCTACCTAAACATAGACAAAACACATTACCCACCCTGAAAACCCTTGTTAGCTGAAGCCTCACAGATAAGGCAGATGATAACAGTGTGAATGCAAACCACAGTTTTGAAACACAGTCATGTAAATCTTGAAAAGCAACATTCAATGCAAACATGTGTCGCTGTCCCTCTATGATTTAAACTGTATGTGACAATTTGACAGTGCAGAGGCAGCAAGTGTGATTGTCTATATCAGTGATGGTGAACCTATGGCACGCGTGCCACCAGGGGCACGCAGAGCCCATTCTGCTGGCACGCGTGCTGTCGCCTGATCCTGCAGCTTTGATCTGCTAGTGCAGTCACGCCGGCAGATCAAAACTGTGTTGGAGCGGAGGAGACATTTCTCCTCGCTCTGACACTCCTCCCCCAGGCTGAAGGTGTGTTGCCTAGGAGACGGAGGAGCGTCAGTGAGCAGCGCTGGCGTAATGACGTCTTCTGGACGCGTGGGAACTGAGGACCCAGCGGCGCGCAGCGGGGGAGCGTGTGCAGGAAGATGAGTTGTGTGTTGTTTTTTATAACTCGTGTGTGGCTGTGCCAAGGTGGGGGTGGGGGAACGCACATGCCGGGGTGGGGGAACGCACATGCCGGGGTTGGGGAACGCACATGCCAGCGTGGGGTGAGTGAACGCACATGCCAGCGTGGGTGGGGGTGGGGGAACGCACATGCCAGCGTGGGGTGGGGGTGGGGAACGCACATGCCAGCGTGTGGTGGGGGTGGGGGATTTCACATGTGGGGGTGCGGGAACGCACATGCCAGCGTGGGGTGGGGGTGGGGGAACGCAGATATGGGGGTGGGGGAACGCACATGCCAGCGTGGGGTGGGGGAACGCACATACCGGGGTGGGGGAACGCACATGCCGGGGTGGGAGTGGGGGAACGCACATGATGGGGTGGGGGAATGTACATGCCAGTGTGGGGTGGAGGTGGGGGAACGCACATGCCAGCGTGGGGTGGGGGAGGGGGAACTAACATGCCAGCATGGGGTGGGGGAACACGCATGCCAGCATGGGGGGGATGACATGCATGCCAGGATGTGGAAACATGCATGCCAGGATGGGGAAAACATACATGGCAGGATGGGGAAACATGCATGCCAGGATGGGGAAAACATACATGGCAGGATGGGGAAAACATACATGGCAGGATGGGGAAACATGCATGCCAGGATGGGGAAAACATACATGGCAGGATGGGGAAACATGCATGCCAGGATGGGGATTCATGCATGCCAGGATATGGAAACATGCATGCCAGGATGGGGAAACATGCATGTCAGGATGGGGAAAACATACATGGCAGGATGGGGAAACATGCATGCCAGGATGGGGAAACATGCATGCCAGGATGGGGAAAACATACATGGCAGGATGGGGAAACATGCATGCCAGGATGGGGAAACATGCATGGCAGGATGGGGAAAACATGCATGCCAGGATGGGAAAAACATGCATGCCAGGATGGGGAAAGCATACATGCCAGGATGGGGGAAACATGCATGCCAGGATGGAGGAAACATGCATGCCAGGATGGAGGAAACATACATTCCAGGATGGAGGAAACATGCATGCCAGGAGGGAGGAAACAAGCATGCCAGGATGGGGAAAGCATACATGCCTGGATGGAGGAAACATGCATGCCAGGATGGAGGAAACATATGCATGCCAGGATGGAGGAAACATATGCCAGGATGGAGGAAACATGCATGCCAGGATGGGGAAAGCATACATGCCAGGATGGGGAAAGCATACATGCCAGGATGGGGGAAACATGCATGCCAGGATGGAGGAAACATGCATGCCAGAATGGAGGAAACATGCATGCCAGGATGGGGAAAGCATACATGCCAGGATGGGGAAAGCATACATGCCAGGATGGAGGAAACATGCATGCCAGGATGGGGTAAACATGCCACGATAGGGTACATTTACCAGGAAGGGGTACATGCTAGGAAGGGGGACATTTACCTGGATGGGGGTAAATTAACCAGGATTGGGAACATTTACCAGGATGGAGGACATTTACCAGGAATGGGGTACATGCCACGATGGGGGAACATTTACAAGGATGGGCAATATGTCAGGATGGGGTACATTTACCAGGATGGAGAACATTTACCAGGAATGGGGTACATTTACCAGGATGGGGCCATAATGGGGACAAATATACCAGAATGTAGGAAATATATATCTGGATGGGAGACATGTTTACCAGGAAGTGGCCCAGGAAGGGTGACATAACTACATAATAAAGGGGAGGGGAGCAACTCGTACGTCTTTATGGGATTTCAGGATGTTCAGACTTTGAAATGTAGATGTGGATTACAGGGTGACATCTGATTGCGTTCCATGCTAAAATCTCTGTCTAATATGCTGCAATTTTTTTCCAGAAAGATCAATCCAACTGCTGTGTCTGGAAAGGGCTGGGGCTCAGCTTCAATGTGTGGTAAGCAGGCATGAGCGTGATGCCCTTAGCTGAAGAGAAGACGGCAAAGGTAAGATTAAAATCAATTATTTACATAATGTCACGCTTCCCGGTTCCCGTGCCCCGCTCTCCGGTCCCTGTGGCCTGCTTCCTGGTTCCCGTGCCCCGCTCTCCGGTTCCCGACGGCGTCCCCTGCTCACCACTCCGGTCCCGGCTTCCTCTCCCTCGCCTGCACCCCCCATGTGTCCTGCTCCCCGTTCCCGGCGCTCCTCTGCGACGCAGGACTCACAGCCGGGCACTCCTGCTTCTTCTGCACCGCTTCCTGTACTGGCTTCTGGCACACGGGCCTCGCGCATGCGCATTAGGGTGCGCGCGCGGTCATTGACCCTCTCTTAAAGGGCCAGCACCTAGAAACAGGATATTGCATAGACAGGTACAGGGTATATTAGGATTCTCTTTCCTGGTGGGCGGGGCCTGTTCTACGTGTTTAGTAAGCTAGGAGTTCAGGTCCCCGTATTGCTTTGCCCAGTATTAACCCCTGTCTGTCTCGCAGAGCCTGTCCTGCCACGCCAGCCGGTCCTGACCACGTCCGTTCCAGTCCTCCTGACGGTGACTTTGGCTGATGTTCCACCACCTCTTCAGCTCCGCCAGTCTCCGGTCCCTGGCTCTGTTTGGTGACCTGTCCTCTCGCTCAGCTGGTTCCGGATTCCGCCTGACCCTACAACCCGGCCTCGGACCCTGAGCCTCGTCACCCGGACTACTGTCTAGGACTCCGTGTTCCCAGGGACATCTACTTTCCAGCTCTCATATGGACTGTCTTGCTACCAGTAGTGCTTCGGCTGCCGTGCATCAAGGCCCTCTGGCGGGGTGACCGGCCTGGCTGCCTCACCAGGGGAATCCGGTGTACGGTCCAGTGTTTCCACCACCCGGACGTAACAGCTAGAACAGGCCATGGATCCCGCCGACGCACTAGCAACCCAGCTGGCTGGATTGCAGCAGGAACTCGGACGACAACGTGAGACCCAATCCCGTATGTTGGCCTTCATGACATCCGTGAACACCCGCCTGAATACGCTGCAAGCAACTGCCACGTCTCTGGCGACTCAATCCACGTCCGCAGCTCCCGTGGCAGCCTCCTCGGATACCTCCAAACTCCGTTTGGCCTCACCACCCCGGTACGCCGGAGATCCCAAGACCTGCAGGGGATTCATAAATCAGTGCTCCCTCCATTTCAAGCTGCTGCCGCACCTTTTTGCCTCTGATCAAGCCAAGGTCGCGTTTGTGATGTCCCACCTAGAGGGAGAGGCACTGGCCTGGATGAACCCCTTGTGGGAGAAGGAGGATCCGGTAACCACCAACATCCAGGAAATCCTGCAGGCTTTTCGTATTACCTTTGACGAGCCCGGACGCGCCTCCGCGTCCGCCTTATCGCTCCTCAGGTTACGTCAGGGGATTTTGACGGTGGGCCAGTATGCCATCCGCTTCCGCACCTTGGCCTCAGAATTAGGGTGGAACAATGAGGCCCTAACCACCGCCTTCTGGGAGGAACTTTCGGGCCGTATTAAGGATGAGCTGGCTGGTCGTGACGTGCCTTCCACCCTGGATGCTCTGATCGCCCTAGCGACCCGAGTGGATCTTCGCTTTCAGGAATGCTCCAAAGAGGTGTCCCGCGAGAGGCGTCCGATACGGCACTCCTCCCCACCACTGAAGTCCACCACTCCCCAGTCGGCGTCATCTGGCGCTTCTGCCCACGAGCCCATGCAGATCGACCGCCTGAGGCAGTCTGAGCAACGCCGAGCAGAACGACTAGCAAAGGGTCTCTGCTTCTACTGCGGAGATGGCACACACCTGCTACGCTCCTGTCCCAAGAAGGCGGGAAACTCCAAAGCCTAGGCTTGGTAGGAGAGGCCACCCTAGGTTCTGGGAGTCTCTCAGACTCCGTTACATGGACTGTTCAAGTGACTACAGAAGAGACCCGGTTCACGGCAGAGGCGTATCTCGATTCCGGAGCAGCAGGCAACTTCATCCAGCAGGCTCCGGTGGATAAGTACCAGGTGCCTGTTCTCCCACTAGAAAAACCGCTGGTGATCGCCTCAGTAGATGGGAGACCCCTCTCTGACACCGTCTCGTTGATCACCAAGCCTGTGGAATTACGGATCGGTGCCCTGCACACCGAGAAAATCACCTTTTACGTCCTCCCGCGCATGTCTCATCAGATCCTGCTGGGACTCCCATGGTTACGGGCACACGAACCGTCGGTCAGCTGGAGTACAGGTGAAATTACCCGATGGGGTTCCTCGTGTCACGAGAGATGCCTGAAATCCATACAGCCCATCCGACGACCTCCGGTTCCAGAGTCTCTACCAGGACTGCCTTCTGCCTACTGGCCCTTCACGGACGTTTTTGATAAAAAGGAGTCAGAGGTACTACCGCCTCATTGTCCCGACGACTGTGCCATCGACTTACTGCCGGGAACTACACCTCCTAGAGGAAGGATATACCCCTTGTCCCCTGCTGAAACACGGGAAACAGGGGGGTGGCCATCATGAAGCATGGGACGTCCCCGGTCACTGAAGCCAGCCACCTGGGGGGCGGGTTCCACTTCGGGAAGAAGTAGGAACAACTCACACAATCTTCAGTCAGCCTACTCGGGACTTCAGTTCTGGAGACAAGACATCATCATCACCTTCTTCCTTTTCTTCTTTCAAGGGGCCTGTGGCTTGGAGCGAAACGCTGAGCCCGGGCTCCTCACTACTGGAGGGGCAACTCTTAGAAAGGACAATTTCCAAACACCGGTGGCTTCTTGAAACTTATCCGATGTCAATGGGGCCTATCACAGCGGGTGACCGGTACTACCCTGGCAAGCACCATAAACTGTGTGTAAAACAACTTGGAACCGCAGCAACCGACTCGGACTCTAATTACCGGCACCGACGCCCTGCGCCTCGATGCCAACGGCCCCAGTCACCCCTACTATGACCCTGATCATCATCTCTAGGGCCCGCTCCACCTGTGGGGAGCAGAAACACCTTAGCTGCTACTGCCATCTGCCACAGAGGACAGCGACAGCAGTAGCGGCTAATCCCCTGGCCGCATTCCACAGGTGGCATCACGACAACAACCTCCACCATCACCCTTATCCTCTATTACTCCTCCGTGTACACCTCGGGGTCATGAAACCATGCAGGGCCACCCGTAACATCCCCTCATCCTCACCTCCCAACCCCCTGGGGTGCCACATGTCCTTTATGTAAACTGTCACTAATGTATGTTTTCATAGCGGCCCGTTCTGGACCAGATAGATTGTGTTTTGGACAATGTGACATTAGGAACAAGATATATGGCACAATCATATAGACGGTGGGGAGGTAAAACCTCTGCCTCCTTCTCTGAGAATACATCCCTGAAGTCCTTAAGGTATTCCATAAGACCCTCAGGACTTGCGGAGAAAACTTGAGCAGATTTAAGACAAACCTTAAAACAATCAGGACCTCATTTAACAATATCTCAAAGACCCCAATCAATAATAGACTTGTGCAACTGTAACCACGGAATCCACAACACCAGTCCTGCAGGGAGATTATTCATAACATAACAAGAGATTATTTCCAAATAGAGGGATCCCACCTTGAGTGTGAAATCCTCCGTGACAAACAGATTTTGAGGCAACGGAGTCTTATCAATGGAAATAATTTGAATAGGTCCCTAACTCTAATTTCAGAACCATTTTAGAGTCAATAATATTCATAGTGGATACACAATCAATGAAGACAAGAGAAGACATAACCTGGTCCTTGAACAGCAGATCAACATTAAGCAAAACCTTATTGGAGGAGATAAAGGGTACCTGAAAGTCTGGGTGACTTCCTTGATTATCACCCAGACTTCGGCGTTTCCCGACGGCTTGCTAGCTGGGGGGCATGCCAAATAATCCTTCCTCCATGGTCCTGCACGACCACAGTAGAAACAAAGCATAAGGTCTCAGTGTCGTCTCCTCTCTTTTGCTCCAGAACTGGCTGCCTTGACGTCCATGGGCTCCGTAGCAGGTGGAAGATTAGTACTGAGGACAGAACGAAGTCTCTTGCTGGGTCACCCGTCTCTCCCGAAGCCTACGATCCATGTAGATGGTATGAGTCATGGCCTCCTCCAGAGAGCAAGGAAGAGTATGGCGAGCCAGAGCGCCCTTTAGGGTATCAAAGAGGTGCGTCATTCGACTGTTCTTCAGCCGTCCACTGTCTGAACTCTATACTATAGAATTCAAAAGTGCGGTTTCCCTGCGACAGATTCATGATCTTGTCAGCTACCTGGACATAATCAGGTACATTATATATCAACCCTAGTGAGTCAAACAACCTGTCCACGGAAGACCGCTCGGGGTCTGAGGGAGGCAAAGAAAAAGCCAATATCTAAGGACTCCCCTAAGCACAGACATAATGATTCCCACATGTTGAGACTCACTCCCAGATAATCGGGGTCTTAAAGTAAAAAGCAGTTTCTAACTCTCCTTAAAGGTCCTGAACTAATCCTTCTCTCCAGTGAATTTTTCAGGAAGCATAACTGCAGGTTTAGGGACTCTAACTAACACATCCATAGGGTTAATCAGTCTACCCACTGTTTGAGCTGATGGATTCTGAAAAGTCTCAAATGCAGAGGAGAGCTGACCCTTTAGCCGGTTATGAGAGGACGCCAGCTTCTAGTGCTCAACAGTCAGATCTTGCTCCATCTGAGTCAGGTATGACACCTGTTCACAGAGAGTACGATAATGTGGAGGAAAAAAAAAAGTTTAGGTCAGTGATAATGTGTCGCTAACCACCAGGGGTCGCAAGTGCACTGGATTGATTTCCAACACCTAGGTGTAGTGAGGCGCTAACAGGCTAGGGGTCGCCAGTACCCTAGTGGAGAATGTCTCCAGAGTAGTCGACTAAGCAAAGTTTCAGTAGCCAGGAGGTCACGTTAGTAAAGGGGGAGAAAGGGAAGTTGGAGTCATGTGCGAGCTGAGGGTCGGTTAACCAGGAAGTGGCGTCTGATACAGAAGGGAAGCAGGGTCGTGGTCAGAAAACTCGCCGGGGTTGGGAACTGAGAGGACTCCTCAGTACCGAGGAGAGCGGAGCCGAGGTCAATAAGCAAGCCAGAGGTCAAGGAGACTGAAAGATAAGATAAGCCAAGGGATGAGAGGGAAATGGGGAATGGGACACTAGGTAGCAGGACAAGATCAGAATAGCAATTCACAGGAACCAGAAACGTACACAGCAGGCTGTAACTATAACTGGCAGCGTTCCAGGTGAAACAGCTCCAAGATAAGGCAGAGCGATCACCTGGAATGAGGCACCCCCGAATAGGCCCCTCCCACTGGGCCTCGACCCAGAACATACAGACAGCACGAAAACACATACTGGCTCTGCAAGAGAGCAGAGCTACAAGTGAATCATGACACCATGAACTAGTGCTGGTGATATTCAATTCATTCAAGCTCTGGATGCAAGGCAAGTAAGCGCCTTGCACTCATCTGTGATATTGTTGCTGAAACTTTGCTGAACTTCTACCTGAGTCATCTGTGGATAATTAGTTCATGCACCTTTCTCCTGTGCATCCTCCTTGTGCCTTCTTTAGTGTTTAGTAGGGCGAAGAGCTCATCCCGCCTGTTCCCTATTTAGGGCCCAGCACTAGGGATACCTTGGATCAGGTATCCGGCTCTGCGCATAGGTGCGGAACCTATCTAGGATAGTGAGGGGCCCTAGGGATCAATGGTAGGTTTGGTCAGGGGTCAGCATCTCCCCCTTCCCTAGACACTTTGATTTCCTTCCCTTATCTTTCTCCGTTTACTTGATGATTCGCAGTACTGAGAGTGAGAAGTACTGGCTGCATGTATAACACCATAGAAGGCATATATGCTAGATACTGCAGCCTTTCTACTCTTCTCCAAGCATCACAATGTAATCTGAAGGGTCTCTTCTAGCGCTGCTGCATGAAAAAATTCAAGCAGGTCTGATGTCAAAGTTCAGTAATTTAATTAGGTATCAGAATTGCCAACATTTTATTAGATAGTGTATTATGCTGATGATGAGACATACCGTATTAGTTTCATAATGCACTGATAATTCTTGCATCCACAAAAGTCGGTCTGACGTCTTAAATGTGTTTGGACTTTGCTTTCGTTCTTTGTTTATGCTGTTAGTGCAAGATTATTCACAGACAGTTCGGTTTCTAAAATATTTTGGTGGATATAGAGTGCAAATATAGAAGACTTACCTGAAGCAGTGCATTTTGGGTATTCTAACTTTCCTGATGAACATGTGGCTTCCAGACCCTTTTCTGGTGTCATTTCTTCATTACATTGAAATCTGATTGTTTGTCCGTTGTCCAGTACTGTGCTTTCAACGTAATGAACATTATTGGCAAACATTGTGGATTGTTCTAACACACAATAACCTGGAAAAGAAATAATTATTAAAATGGTTAGTAATGTGTTATTGAGTACAAAGCACAGCCCAGAAAGTGTGAAAAACAGATTGTTACTATTAATCTGCCATAAATTACTTCACTTTAGGCCTGCAACACACATCCGTTTAAAACGTGCGTGTTTGGTCCGTTTCCATACATATCGGAGATACGACCAAACGTGCACATATGTTTTTTTATGTTTAAAGGCACACGTGCGTGTTATTTGATCTTCCGTGTGTTCGTGTGCGTCCCACGTTTTTTGCTCCGTTTGGCACGGAAGCATGTTCGTTTTTGGGACGGAGCACACACACACGGACATAATATTAGCCTATGGGAATCCAAATAAAACGTTCCTTGCACGGATGTGTGGTTATGTTGTCCGTGAGAAATGTCTGTGTGTGATGCAAAATGTCGTTACTACATGTCGGAAGACAGAGTAGCGGGATGAGAATGAACTCGGGTGAACTTCACCCGACTTCATTGTCATGTCGCGGCTCTGTCTGTGTGCCGTGTACTAATTAGCGGTCACCTGTGAAGGATTCACCGGTGACCGCTAATCCCCCGAGTGACTGAAGTGTCCCCCCCGCTCTCATACTCACCGATCCCCGATCACCGGTGCTGCACGGCGTTCACACTGCTCCGGCGGCTTTTTCTAATTTGAAAAAGCCGGCCGATTATTAAACAATCTCGTATACCCTGCTTTCCCCGCCCACCGGCGCCTATGATTGGTTGCAGTGAGACACGCCCCCACGCTGAGTGACAGGTGTCTCACTGCACCCAATCACAGCAGCCGGTGGGCGTGTCACTATGGAGTATAGAAATAAATAAATAAATAATTAAAAAAAACGGCGTGCGGTTCCCCCCAAATTTAATACCAGCCAGATAAAGCCATACGGCTGAAGGCTTGTATTCTCAGGATGGGGAGCCCCACGTTATGGGGAGCCCCCCAGCCTAACAATATATGTCAGCAGCCGCCCAGAATGGCTGCATACATTAGATGCGACTGTTCTGGGACAGTACCCGGCTCTTCCCGATTTGCCTTAGTGCGTTGGCAAATCGGGGGTAATAAGGATTTATTGGCAGCCCATAGCTGCCACTAAATCCTAGATTAATCATGTCAGGCGTCTCCCGGAGATACCTTCCATGCTTAATCTGTAAATTACAGTAAATAAACACACACACCTGAAAAATCCTTTATTAGAAATAAAAAACACAAACACTTTCCCTGGTTCACCAATTTAATCAGCCCCAAAAAGCCCTCCATGTCCGGCGTAATCCAGGATGGTCCAGCGTCGCTGCCAGCTATGCTGCATGAAGGTGACCGGAGCTGCAGAAGACACCGCTGCTCCTGTCACCCCCACGCAGCAAATGAAGAGAGCCGCGTGATTGGCTGAGCTGTCACTGAGGTTACCTGGATCCAGCGGTGGATGCAGCGGTGGCCGCGGGTAACCTCAGTGACAGCTCAGCTGATCGCGCTACTCACCGCCGCTCCTGTCAGCTCCACGCAGCTACTGAAGGCAAAAGCGCGATCAGCTGAGCTGTCACTGAGGTTACCCGCGGCCAACGCTGAATACAGCTGATCGCGCTATTCACTTCATGAGCTGCGTGGAGCTGACAGGAGTGGCGGTGTCTTCTGCTGCTCCGGTCACCTTCATGCAGCAGAGCTGGAAGCGATGCTGGACCATCCTGAATTACACCGGACATGGAGGGCTTTTTGGGGCTGATTAAATTGGTGAACCAGGGAATGTGTTTGTGTTTTTTATTTCTAATAAAGGATTTTTCAGGTGTGTGTGTTTATTTACTGTAACTTACAGATTAATCATGGAAGGTATCTCCGGGAGACGCCTTACATGATTAATCTAGGATTTAGTGGCAGCTATGGGCTGCCAATAACTTCTTATTACCCCGATTTGCCAACGCACCAGGGCAAATCGGGAAGAGCCGGGTACAGTCCCAGAACAGTCACATATAATGTATGCAGCCATTCTGGGCGGCTGCTGACTGATATTGTAAGGCTGGGGGGCTCCCCATAATGTGGGGCTCCCCATCCTGAGAATACCAGCCTTCAGCTGTATGGCTTTATTTGGCTGGTATAAAATTTGGGGGGGACCGCACGCCGTTTTTTTAAATTATTTATTTATTTATTTCTATACTCCATAGTGACACGCCCACCGGCTGCTGTGCTTGGGTGCAGTGAGACACCTGTCACTCAGCGTGGAGGCGTGTCTCACTGCAACCAATCATAGGCGCCGTGTGGGCGGGGAAAGCAGGGTATACGAGATTGTTTAATGAGCGGCCGGCTTTTTCAAATAAGAAAAAGCCGCCGGAGCAGTGTGAACGCCGTGCAGCGCCGGTGATCGGGGATCGGTGAGTATGAGAGAGGGGCGGACACTTCAGTCACTCTGGGGATTAGCGGTCACCGGTGAATCCTTCACAGGTGACCGCTAATCAGTACACGGCACACAGATAGAGCCGCGGCATGACAATGAAGTCGGGTGAAGTTCACCCGAGTTCATTCTCATCCCGCTACTCTGTCTTCTGACATGTAGTAACGACATTTTGCATCACACACGGACATTCCACACGGACAACACAAACACATGTCAGTTAAGTTTCACACGCACATTTCACACGCACATACGGCTAGCATACGGGATACATACGCAGGCCACACATACCATAAAAACAGACCTAAAAAACAGAAAACGGACCCGAAAAACGGCCCATTTTACACGGACGTGCTTTTTACGGATGTGTGTTTTAGGCCTTACCTTAAGGGCACTTTACACGCAGCGACATCGCTAGCGATGTCGCTCGTGAAAGCACCAGCCCCCATCGTTTGTGCGTCACGGGCAAATCGCTGCCCGTGGCGCACAACATTGCTAGCACCAGTCACACATACAGTCATATGAAAAATGTTGGCACCCCTATTAATGTTAACCTTTTTTCTTTATAACAATTTGGGTTTTTGCAACAGCTATTTCAGTTTCATATATCTAATAACTGATGGACTGAGTAATATTTCTGGATGGAAATGAGGTTTATTGTACTAACAGAAAATGTGCAATCTGCATTTAAACAAAATTTGACCGATGCAAAAGTATGGGCACCCTTCTCAATTTCTTGATTTGAACACTCCCAATTACTTTTTACTGACTTACTAAAGCACTAAATTGGTTTTGTAACCTCATTGAGCTTTGAACTTCATAGGCAGGTGTATCCAATCATGAGAAAAGGTTTTTAAGGTGGCCACTTGCAAGTTGTTCTCCTATTTGAATCTCCTATGAAGAGTGGCATCATGGGCTCCTCAAAACAACTCTCAAATGATCTGAAAACAAAGATTATTCAACATAGTTGTTCAGAGGAAGGATACAAAAAGTTGGCTCAGAAATTTAAACTGTCAGTTTCCACTGTGAGGAACATAGTAAGGAAATGGAAGAACACAGGTACAGTTCTTGTTAAGCCCAGAAGTGGCAGGCCAAGAAAAATATTAGAAAGGCAGAGAAGAAGAATGGTGAGAACAGTCAAGGACAATCCACAGACCACCTCCAAAGACCTGCAGCATCATCTTGCTGCAGATGGTGTCAATGTGCATCGGTCAACAATACAGCACACTTTGCACAAGGAGAAGCTGTATGGGAGAGTGATGCGAAAGAAGCCGTTTCTGCAAGCACGCCACAAAGAGAGTCGCCAGAGGTATGCAAAAGCACATTTGGACAAGCCAGTTACATTTTGGAAGAAGGTCCTGTGGACTGATGAAACAAAGATTGAGTTGTTTGGTCATACAAAAAGGTGTTATGCATGGAGGCAAAAAAACACGGCATTCCAAGAAAAGCAGTAAAATTTGGTGGAGGTTCCATCATGCTTTGGGGCTTTGTGGCCAATGCCGGCACTGGGAATCTTGTTAAAGTTGAGGGTTGCATGGATTCAACTCAGTATCAGCAGGTTCTTGACAATAATGTGCAAGAATCAGTGACGAAGTTGAAGTTACGCAGGGGATGGATATTTCAGCAAGACAATGGTCCAAAACACCGCTCCAAATCTACTCAGGCATTCATGCAGAGGAACAATTAGGCTATGTGCGCACGTTGCGTACTTACATGCAGTTACGCTGCGATCTGCACCGCAGCGTAACTGCATGCGTCCTGCGTCCCCAGCATAATCTATGAAGATTATGCAGGAGACGTGCGCACGTGGCCTCTTAGAGCGCAGCGTTTCGGCTGCTGCCTGAAGCGCGCGTTCTAAGAAGTGACATGTTACTTCTTTCCTGCGCTTTGCCTGCAGTCCCCGCTCTGTCTATGGGAGGGGCTGCAGTCAGAGCGCATGGAATCGGATTTTTTTTTTTCATTACGGACTGTTTCTGTGGCGATTTGAAGGGCACGTGTGCTGTTCAAATCGCTGCAGAGATTTCTGCAGTGACAGTATGCAACGTGCACACATAGCTTTACAATGTTCTGGAATGGCAATCACAGTTCCCAGACCTGAATATCATTGAACATCTGTGGGATGATTTGAAATGTGCTGTCCATGCTCGGCGACCATCAAACTTAACTGAACTGGAATTGTTTTGTAAACAGGAATGGTCAAATATACCTTCATCCAGGATCCAAGAACTCATTAAAAGCAACAGGAAGCGACTAGAGGCTGTTATTTTTGCAAAAGGAGGATCTACAAAATATTAATGTCACTTTTATGTTGAGGTGCCCATACTTTTTCACCGGTCAAATTTTGTTTAAATGCAGATTGCACATTTTCTATTAGTACAATAAACCTCATTTCAATCCAGAAATATTACTGAGTCCATCAGTTATTAGATATATGAAACTGAAATAGCTGTTGCAAAAACCCAAATTGTTATAAAGAAAAAAGGTTAACATTAATAGGGGTGCCCAAACTTTTTCATATGACTGTACTTACCTTCCTAGCGACGTCGCTGTGGCCGGCGAACAGCCTCTTTTCTAAGGGGGTGGTTCGTGTGGCGTCACAGCGACGTCACACGGCAGGCATCCAATAGAAGTGGAGGGGCGGAGAGCAGCCGCATGAAAAAAGTCACGCCCACCTTGTTGCCGCAGGACGCAGGTACGGTGTTGCTTGTCGTTCCTGGGGTGTCACAAGTAGTGATGTGTGCTGCCTCAGGAATGACGAACAACCTGCGTCCAAAAGCAGCAATGATATTTTGGAAATGGACGGCGTGTCAACAATCAACGATTTGGTAAGTATTTTGCATCGTTAGCGGTCGCTCGTACGTTTCACACGCAACGACGAATTCCGTGACTCCAACGACATCTCGTTAGCGATGTCTTTGCATGTAACGGGGCCTTTAGTTCACCAGTTTGAAAAGAAATATAGAATAAAAAGTAAAGATTAAATCAGCGGCTTACACATAACTTTAGCAGTATCAGCTTTCAATGTTCCTCTACAAGACTTGAAATTCTAAAGATTACTGAAATTTACAGTCATTGTGGTGGGAAGTGTGCAAAGCTGAGCTGTGTTATTACACACATCACACTCTTATACATACATACACACATGCATACATAAACAAACACATACTGTACATGCATATACACACACACACACACACACACACATGCACACACACTGAAAACTACTCGTAGGGCTGCAAGCAAATATAGTGACTTGAGAAGCTGGCTGGAAAGAAACAATGTAAGGCCATGTGCGCACAGTGCATTTTTCATGGCGTTTTTGCGCGTTTTCGGGTGCGTTTTGGGCTCAAAACTGCATGACTTTGCTTCCCCAGCAAAGCCTATGAGTTTTAATTTTTGCTGTCCGCACACAACTTTTTTTTTGCTAGATTTTTGATCATGTCAATTCTTTTCTGCATTTTACTGCGTTCTCCAACCTTGCAATGAATTGGAAAAATGCAGCAAAACGCAGTGATCAAAAACGCAGCAAAACGCAGTCAAAAATGCATCGAATTGCGGCAAAAACATGTATTTTTACCGATGCGTTTTTGCCGCTGGTGCGTTTTTTTGCAGCAAAAAACACACAAAAATGCAGCGTCAAAAAACGCAATGTGCGCACATAGCCTAAAGGTGGCTTTACACACTGCAACATCGCAAACGACATCGCTGTAACGTCACCGGTTTTGTGACGTTATAGCGACCTCCCCAGCGACATTGCAGTGTGTGAAACACATCTGGCCCCTGCTGTGAAGTTGTGATCGCTACAAATCGTTCAGGACCATTCTTTGGTCCTTTGTTTCCCGCTGTGCAGCAAAGTTTTAGTGTGTAAAGGGGACATTACAGCGACTTCGTTAGCGACTTCCCTTTCAAAAAGCTGCTTTACAACGTCCCCAATGACTAGCTAGGTCGTTCTGCAAGTCCGGATCGCTGTTGCGTCGTTGGCCAGGTTTGCCTGTTTGACAGCTCACCAGAGACTTTGTAGCGATCCCGGCCAGGTTGGGATCGCTGGTGGGATCGCTAGAATGTTTCAGTGTGTAAAGGGGCCTTAACAGTCAAAAAGCAACATTGCTTTATCTGACTATTTGGTTTATAAACCTATTAGGATTATGTGACGCCCTGGGCAAGCCAGGGGTCACAGGTCATAACACCACCACACCCTACACCCTAGTTAGGAACACCAAGGCTAACCTAAAATCCTTGTTGCCTTCCTCCAGGGGCTGATGTCCACACCAGGGGGTGGGCCAGGCGGTTGGCTCCGCCCACCGAGGAGTTCACAGCCCTGGAGGTGGGAGAACCAGGCAGATCAGTTTAGGAGGAGGAAGTAGAAGGAAGTGGTAAAGGAGGACAGTGAGAGTAGTGACAGAAAAAGTGACAGTTTTGAAAAGCCTGAAGCTGGTCCGGGTGTGTGCCCCGGACTGAGAGACAGCAAGGTCAGCAGACGGCGGTGACTGTCTGCAGGGGTGGCTGTTTGGAGGTTGCCGAAAGGACCGCGGACGGGTGGTGGCCCGGCGGTACCGGAGCGGTATACGAAGAACAGTCAGCACCAGTGGCAGGGGCCTTTCGGATCCCGGTAAGGCTAGGAGTCGCCGTGAATTTGCCAAATCCGTTAGTGAAGGGGACCTCTGGATCTCCCAACAAGCAAGTCCCGATTGAAGGCAACAGTCCAACCATTACAGAGAGACACCGCCACCGCCAGGGCACCAGTTTCTCAGGGCCAGCGCCTGCGGGCAAAGTAGGGCTCCTCCGGCCCATATCCAAGCCGGGGAGCGGGTTACCGGTGGGAACCCATCGAAACCATCATCATCTTAGGTGCAGGAAAAGGGACCGTCACCGTCAACTACTGGGGAAAAGCAAGTGCAGCCGTCCGTGGGAACCGTCTTTCCAGCCGTGTGTTTTACCAAGAACTGTGTCATCGTCTCAGGCTGAGTGAGTACCACAGTGCCGCAAGGCACAGCGCTGCCCCGGCGTCCCTGCACCCCACCAAGCCCTGCATCACCCACCTCATCACTGGGCCCCGGGACAACTACCCCCCTACCCACGGAGGGGAGGACTAACATCTAGCTGCTCCATACCATCACTCCCGGGATCCCCATACAGAGCAGCGGTGGTGTCAACAAATCACCACAACCGTGGGTGGTGTCATGGACAATAAACTATCCCAAAACACCAATCCCCTTTTCACTCACGGGCGAGGAGCGCCGCTCGAGTCCCCAGGACCCGGCCCATCGCTCGAGCCACCGAGCAGAAGCAGCAGGCCGCAGCAGCCGCAGCGGCAGCCGGACCCCAGCAGTGGGAGAGCGCGGCGTCCCCTCCTCCACCCGCGACAACTTGGCATCACGAACAGGATCTTACCACTCTGCCGTTGGGTAGAGGTGCGCCTTGTGACCGCCGGAGGTGTCCGGCCGGAAAATTTCAGAAGCCGCCATCTTTGGCGCGAAAAGTTCCCGCTCGAGTGTCTTCTCGTAGCGGAGGCGCGAAGGCCAAAACCCCGCCCCTATAGAGGAGGGGCCGGAAAGAGGCTAAGGGAGACGGAATGGCGGCTAGCTGCATGTGAGCGCGGCTATAAAAGCAGGGACGCCAGGACCCTGCAGACATCTTGTTCCTGGGAGAAGCCGCCAGCAACATGTGGATGCCGTCCCGCAGCACCGTAGCCCCCGCGCCTGGAACCGCGGCGTGGGTGGAGATCCGGACCGCGCAGCTCTACCAAAGGCTGCAGGTCAAGATGCAGCTCCTCATGGAGGAGTGGGAGACCAACATGGCGGACGTCATAGCAACCGTGCGGAGACGCGAGGAGGAAGCGGAGGAAGGGAGGGTGAGTGACCCACGCCCCGATGCCCTTGAAGGGCCGGTCATCGTGGCTGCGGGACCCGGTCCAAACCCTCTCCCCCTGCTGCCTCCCTCGCCACCCGTCTCGGAAGCCGTGACCCTGCCACTAGGCCCGCTACCACCGCAACCGGTAGCGATACCCAGCATGCCCGCCCAGGCGGGCCAACCTGTAGCCGGAGCCCGTAGTCGACCGGAGGTGCTGCCCTGGAAAGACCCGAAAATCGAGCCGGAGGCGTCCCCCGAGAGAGTCCCCGAGCCGGAGCCGATGACCCGCTCCATGCCGAATGCCCAACCGCAGAAAGCCCCTGTGCCCATCCCCCACACCTCGGCTGAGGTTGCGCCGGGTTGCCGATGCAAGGCAGCATCTAAGTCCAAGTCACCGCAGGACCTGTCGCCCAGAGTACCAGCAGTGGGCAACGTCCAGCAGGTCTTGCGGGGCCCGACCCGTGCGCCGGAGCTCGCAGCAGCACCGTACTGGGACAGGGAGCCGGTACCGTTGGGCCTGGAAATCGGTGAACAAGAAAGGAAGAAGGCGGAGTTGGTGGCCCGTGCAATCCGGGAAAAAGAGAACCTCCGTCAGGCAACTTTCCGTGTCCGGGGCCCGCTGTATGAAGGGCAGGTGAGGCGGTTTGATGTCCGCTGGGGCTATGGATTTATATATGAACCGGGCCTGGAGGCCGAAGTGTTTATAGCCCGGCGGGATGTGAATGCTCACCTGCCAGAGGAGCATCCCAGTCGTAACCTGATGCCGGGCGACATAGTGCAGTACACCCGGCACTGTGGGGAGAGGGGGTGGTTCGCGCTGGATGCTAAGTTAAGGGCCAGTCAGGAGTCCCGTGTGAGCGCCGCGCCCCCTCCCTCAGGTGATGCCGAGGACTCCGAGTAATGGCAGCGGAGCACTGTTGCACCGTCCCCGTTGGGACCACAAGTCTGATTGTGTTTGAAAGTTTTAAAAAGTTGTGCAAAAATGAAAAATTGATTAACGAACAGTAACCTGATTATCTACTGTGATTGGAAACCGGCCGTTGCCGGCACCGTTGTCTCCGTGGGGACCGCTTGAAAAGTTGTTTGCATAGAAACTTCTATGAACAGGCCCGAGAACTCGCAGGGCAACCACAAACGTTAAGTGGCTTGTAAATAAAATGTTGTGTTGCAGCTGATCGTTACCGCCTCCGGAGAGGCAGGTTGGAGGGAGGGCCCGCAGTGGAGCAGGCTGGGGCCCAGCCACCACAGGAACCGGTGGCTACCCTCTGGAGGGGAAGGACAGATCCCGCTCGGGTAACTTGTGCTGGACTGGGGTCAAGGGGTGCTGCCTGGGTTTTAGGGGCAGCATCAGGGCCAGGTTACTTGGGTGGGAGAGAGCGGCAGCCGCAACCGTTTTAATGTTTAGTAACGTTTAAGTACCGAACCTCCAGATGTGGGATGATGTTTTTCTACATGTTCATGTTTTATATATTTTTCAGAAAATAAAACCGGTGTTGGACGGGCAGCCCGCGGACGGTCTGCATTTTGCTAAGGGGGAATGTGACGCCCTGGGCAAGCCAGGGGTCACAGGTCATAACACCACCACACCCTACACCCCAGTTAGGAACACCAAGGCTAACCTAAAATCCTTGTTGCCTTCCTCCAGGGGCTGATGTCCACACCAGGGGGTGGGCCAGGCGGTTGGCTCCGCCCACCAAGGAGTTCACAGCCCTGGAGGCGGGAGAACCAGGCTGATCAGTTTAGGAGGAGGAAGTAGAAGGAAGTGGTAAAGGAGGACAGTGAGAGTAGTGACAGAAAAAGTGACAGTTTTGAAAAGCCTGAAGCTGGTCCGGGTGTGTGCCCCGGACTGAGAGACAGCAAGGTCAGCAGATGGCGGTGACTGTCTGCAGGGGTGGCTGTTTGGAGGTTGCCGAAAAGACCGCGGACGGGTGGTGGCCTGGCGGTACCGGAGCGGTATACGAAGAACAGTCAGCACCAGTGGCAGGGGCCTTTCGGATCCCGGCAAGGCTAGGAGTCGCCGTGAATTTGCCAAATCCATTAGTGAAAGGGACCTCTGGGTCTCCCAACAAGCAAGTCCCGATTGAAGGCAACAGTTCAACCGTTACAGAGAGACACCGCCACCGCCAGGGCACCAGTTTCTCAGGGCCAGCGCCTGCGGGCAAAGTAGGGCTCCTCCGGCCCATATCCAAGCCGGGGAGCGGGTTACCGGTGGGAACCCATCGAAACCATCATCATCTTAGGTGCAGGAAAAGGGACCGTCACCGTCAACTACTGGGGAAAAGCAAGTGCAGCCGTCCGTGGGAACCGTCTTTCCAGCCGTGTGTTTTACCGAGAACTGTGTCATTGTCTCAGGCTGAGTGAGTACCACAGTGCCGCAAGGCACAGCGCTGCCCCCATGTCCCTGCACCCCACCAAGCCCTGCATCACCCACCTCATCACTGGGCCCCGGGACAACTACCCCCCTACCCACGGAGGGGAGGACTAACATCTAGCTGCTCCATACTATCACTCCCGGGATCCCCATACAGAGCAGCGGTGGTATCAACAAATCACCACAACCGTGGGTGGCGTCACGGACAATAAACTATCCCAAAACACCAATCCCCTTTTCACTCACGGGCGAGGAGCGCCACTCGAGTCCCCAGGATCCGGCCCATCGCTCGAGCCACCGAGCAGCAGCAGCAGGCCGCAGCGGCAGCCGGACCCGAGCAGTGGGAGAGCGCGGCGTCCCCTCCTCCGCCCGCGACAATTACACTAGAACACTAATGTACTTCTCTGTCATTAGGATAAATTGGGTAATTCAAAAGAGTATTCAAAGAAGTGGGTCAGAAGATAGAAAGAACAATGTAATATAGTATACCAGGTGGTATAAAGACTCAATGGCTGACAAAGAGCTATAACTAATGGAGCATTAAACAGAGCAATCGTCTAGATAACTGGTAGCTGAACCAACTCTGATTCAATAAGAAGCTTCTTATTTGGCCATCAGTAGAGTATTTAAATTGGCTGGGTAATCAGGCCAACCAAATATCTATATGTCAGGCACTGACTAGACCATAAAGAGACCAGTGGATCCCTGGTGGGCTTCAACCCCAACCATCTCTCCTGTCTACAATACATAAAGCATACTGGAGATTGTCAGTTCCAGAAGTAAAATGACAAACAATAGTGTTGCCCTGGACTTCTTTTGGGGCTGCAAGTATTCACAAAATAGGCCATGTGTAATAGCCCATTGGCAAGACAACATCATGCTTGTAGCATGATTACTCAGGTTTTCCAGGACGCCACATGACAGCACAGCAGGAGTTGCACCTTTGACCTCTACAGGGACAGGAACGCAAGAGGTTAAAAGCCCCTCCTCTCCCCATCTCCTCAGTGTTTTTCCTGTCCCTGTACAAGACGGTCGCAATCTTACCGTCGGGATGTACGGGGTCCAGGTGGATCTGGGGGGCTCGATCTCTCCTTCCGTCCTGTCAAGCAGCCCCAGGCCGACACCTCTCAAGGAGAGGTCCCTGAGCCAGCCGGTGGAGCAGGAGTTCCCGGCACCAGCCGCTTCCCTCAGGTTAGGGCTCTCGGTTTCCCGCTGTCTGCCTCTTGCAGGAGGCACTTCAGGGTTTGCGCATAGCGTGCGTTCCAGGCTGGCACGCACGCTGACACATGCGCAGTAGGACGGACTTCCGCATTTCCGGGTAAGAAACATGGCGACTCCGCAGGAGGCGGCGTGCGCTCCAGAATGGACCTCAGGAGGTGGGAATGGGACCTGGCGTCACCCACACAGGTAAATAAAACCTCCGGGTTCTCCACATAATAATTGTATCACGAGTTTTGCTGTGGAGTTTTCATGATGGACGAGGGTGACAGGTCAGAAGCCAAATCCCCTGAGAGGTCCCAGGATCATGTGAGTGCCAGTCCATAGGGGCTCCCCAATAGTGGAAGTAGTGGGGTCAGCTCTTGTCTGTACCTTCTGGTTTTCAGGATTCTTCCACTGCACGCACTGGCAACATCCCTCTAAGAGCTGTTCGGAAATCAATCAAAATTAGAAAGTGCGCAGTTTGCAATTTAAGGCTTTCAGACTCCTGCACTAAACAACTCTGCGACTCCTGTATTGCTAAGTTGGTTTCGGATGAGGAAAAATCCCTCCTGACTGATATGAGGGTGATGATCCGGGAAGAAGTGCAGTCTGTTATTGCCGGTACTTCGTCCCAGCTGGCCTGTAGGGACGCACCCTGTAAGAGACAGAGACCTGACATGGAGGTCTCTTCGGAGGAGGAGCTTTCCTATGACTCTGACTCCCAGATGGAAGATGAGGCAATAGGCCCGGCTCCGGAGGAGGGACGGTGTTTCCTCTTTTCCTCCGGTGATACAGATGACCTCCTTAGGGCGGTCAGGAAAACTATGATGGTGGAGGAGCAGGAACAACCTCGATCAGTCCAGGACGAGATGTTTGGGGGGCTCTGGTCACAACGCCATAGGGTGTTCCCGGTAAATCAGCATATCAAGGCGATGATCATGGAGGAATGGCAGGAGTCTGAAAGGAAGTTGGTGATTCCCAGGGACTTCCGTAATCGCCTTCCCTTCTAACCGGATGATATTAAGGAACGAGAGGATGTCCTGAAAATAGATGTCCCGGTGGCTAAAGTGGCTAGGAAATCTGCTATCCCATTTGAGGACTCTTCTGGGCTTAAGGACCCAATGGACAGAAAAGCTGACGGCCTCCTAAAGAAGGCGTGGGAAGCTTCAGCAACCACGATTAAGACTAATACTGCGGCAACCTCAGTGGCCAGGTCCATGTCCAGATGGCTGGATGACCTGGACGCTCTGGTTCAGGAGAGGACACCCAGGGATACTGTCCTGGAATCCATAGCCCTCCTGAAACTGGCCACAGGATTCATGGCAGATGCCTCGGCAGTGTCTATTAGGTTTTCTGCACATAATGAGACGTTGACTAATTCTGCTCGTCGCGCCATCTGGTTAAAAACTTGGGCAGGGGATAGCACCTCTAAAAACAAATTGTGTTCCATTCCATTCTCTGGCATTAGAGTTTTTGGTCCTGCATTAGATGACATCCTTGAGAAGGCATCGAATAAGAAAGGGGGATTTCCCGACGATAGACTTCGTCGGGGGCCCCCCTCCCGTCACTTTCGGTCCTTTCGGGGATCTGACTACAAAGGCAAGGGTAAATCAGGTAGATGGAGCTATTACAAGGGAGGTAAAGATAGGAACCCCCCCTTTGACTCCAGAAAAAAACTGGATCGATCTTAATGCCAGAACAGTTGATGGCCGTCTGGTGAGGTTCCAGGAGGAGTGGAAAAACATCACGTCCAATCCTTGGGTCCTCCAGGTGGTTTCACAGGGGCTCCAGATAGAATTTGCTCGGGTCCCTCCCGACCGCTTTCTTCTCACGAAATTTCGGTCTCCCACTTTGTCCAACCATCTCTGGTCCGAGGTCGACGCCTTGTTACTCGCTCAGGCCATATGTCCTGTTCCGCTCCAGGACTAGTTTCGGGGTTACTATTCCAGTCTCTTTACGGTCCTAAAACCGTCTGGCGCGGTTCGCACTATTATCAATCTAAAGCCTCTAAAACAGCTTTTTCTGCTACAAAAGATTCCGTATGGAATCCATCAAATCGACCATTCTTCTCATAAATCACCACTCCGTTATGACCATGATAGATTTAACAAACGCTTACTATCACATAGCCATTCATCACAACTGCCAGAAATTTCTACGCTTTGCCATAGAGAGACGAGGGAAATTCTATCATTACCAGTTCCGGTGCCTTCCCTTTGGCCTTTCCTCCGCTCCCAAAGCCTTTACAAAAATAATGATGGAAGTGGTCGCCCACCTCAGGCCGCAAGACGTCAGCATTGTTCCCTACTTGGACGACCTGCTCTTGATCGCGGACACGCCGGCAGAGTTGTCTCGGAAGGTGACAATCGTTCTAGCCCAACTCCAACAAGTAGGCTGGTTGGTAAATGCTCCCAAGTCCAACTTGCTGGCAGAATCCAAAAAGGTCTTCCTTGGGATCCTTCTGGACTCAGATGCAAGGATGTCTTTCTTGCCAGCTCAGAAGGTGGAATCTCTTCAGGCCAGAATTAGGTCCTTCATCCATCAGCGGACATGCACGGTTCGGAAGGCCATGGGGATGTTAGGATTGATGACATCGTGTATTCCATGCATCCGATGGAGCCAATTTCATTCCAGGCACCTTCAGAGTCTGATACTTTCCATTCCGGTAGGACGTTGCTGTTCCATAACCAACAGGTCCACTTTAAACAGCAAAATGTCTCTGCCACTTCGCCTCCTGCGTTCTCTGACATGGTGGACGGATCTCGAACACCTCTCGCAGGGTGTTCATTGGGACTTCTTGCCCTCTGTTACGCTCATCACAGATGCCAGCCAAACCGGTTGGGGGGCGCACATGGGCTCCCATTACTTCCAGGGCACTTGGCAAGGCCAGATGGCAACACAGTCCTCCAACTTCAGAGAGTTGAACGTGGTCTGGCAGGTCCTCCGCCAACAACAGCACTTGTTCCTGCATCGTCACTTCCGCATGCTCTCGGACAACATCACAACGGTGGCCTTCCTCAGACACCAAGGGGGGCCCAGACATCCGCAGCTACAGGCGTTATCACAGACTATCTTTCACTGGGCCGAAGTCTCAGTGCTATCGGTCTCGGCGATCCATCTGAAGAGCTCGGACAACACCCTAGCGGATTATCTCAGCAGACACAGGGTAGATCTGGCGGGTTGGGTTTTGAACAACTCAGTGTTCCGGTCTCTGGTCGCCAGGTAAGGGACTCCTCGGTGGGATTTGTTCGCCTCCAGGAGGAGCAACGCAAAGGCCGAGAAGTTCTTCCCCCTCGACCCAAGAGACAGCCCGACTGCGGTGGATGCGATGTCACAAGCCTGGGACATTGATCTGGCATATGCGTTTCCTCCTCTTCCCTTGCTTCCCAGGGTTTTTTGGAAGATCCAGCAGGACGGAACCAGAGTCATCTTGATTGTCCCGTACTGGCCGAAGAGGAGCTGGTTTTCTCTCCTTCAGACTCTTGCAGTGGATGCACCCGTGTTCCTTCCACTACGGGAGGATCTCCTCAGCCAGGGCCCGGTATTCCACCATGATCTCTTCCATCTTCATCTGTCGGCTTGGATCCCGAAGGGAGGTTCCTGAAAAAGAAGGGTTTATCGATGGCGGTTATTTCTACTCTGCAAGCCAGCAGAAAACCTGTGACCCAGTCCATCTACAGGCGAATATGGACGAGGTTTTGTACTTTCCTTGGGGAAGAACCAGTGGATAGTGTTCATACTGATATCCCTCGCATCCTTGAATTTTTGCAGTCAGGGTTTTACCAGGGTCTGAAGCCCAGTACGCTGAGGGTCCAAATCTCGGCACTCAGTGTTTTTTTTGCCTCCAATCCATGGATCATACGTTTTGTCAAGGGCGTCCAGAGGCTCCGACCCACCATTCGCTCCACGGTACCTCCTTGGGATCTGGAACTGGTTCTCAATGCTCTATGTGATGCGCCCTTTGAACCGCTGGCGGCGTTGCCTATTCCGCTGTTGTCCTTCAAGACGGCCTTTCTGGTGGCCATTACTACGGCTAAGCGAATTGGCGAAATGCAAGCATAGTCCCTTCGCCCTCCGTATCTTCAGGTCCTGAATGACAGAATCATTTTGAAGCTCGATCCCACATTCCAGCCCAAGGTGGTCTCCTCAACCAATTTGCCCCAGGAGGTGGTGCACACATCGTTCTGTTCCAACCATTCCAACCAGACCGAAGAACGCCTTCACTCCTTGGATGTACGATGAGCTGTCTTGGCTTATCTGGAGGCTACTCGGAGCTGGCGGATAGAGTCTACCCTGTTTGTGCAGTTTGCGGGCCGGAACCGGGGGAAGGCGGTGTCTAAGTCAACACTGTCTCGGTAGGTTAGGTCTGCTATCACCTCTGCTTACCAGTCTGCCGGTAGCGATCCTCCGACACACATTTAGGCTCACTCCACCAGGGCGTTGTCCACTTCCTGGGCTGAAAGGGCGGGGGCTTCCCTGGAGCAGATATGCCGTACTGCGACTTGGTATGGTCCCCATACGTTTTGTAGACACTATAAGCTTGACATCCTCGCCGATCAGCAAACTTCATTTGGTCGGAGGGTTTTGCAAGCTGTTGTCCCCCCCTAATATGGATTACTTTGGCATTCTCCTGCTGTGCTGTCATGTGGAGTCCTGGAAAATAGGAATTACTACTTACCGGTAATGATGTTTCCAGGAGCCATCATGACAGCACTATTATTTCCCTCCCTTCCATGCTTGTGGTTCCAATTTTTTGAATGCCTTGCAGTCTAAATAAACATGTTGTTGTTCCCATCCTGGTGTGGTACTTGAAAAAGTCACTGAGGAGATGGAAAGAGGAGGGGCTTTTAACCTCTTGCGTTCCTGTCCCTGTAGAGGTCAAAAGGTGCAACTCCTGCTGTGCTGTCATGATGGCTCCTGGAAACATCATTACCGGTAAGTAGTAATTCCTATTTTCTCAGTGCAGCTATGACAGCTGTGGTGTTCTGCAGTGATTGAGAACTGCAGAACATTGCAGTTGCAGTCAGAATCCTATACGGTAATGTCCAATAAAAGGACTAAGTGAAAAAGTGAAAAAAAAAAAGTAAAATATAAAAAAATCAGAAAATAAAAAAAAATATCCCAATAAATAGTTATATTTGTGTAAAAAACAAAACAAAACTACTACACATATTTGGCATAGCTGCATCTGTAACAACTCGACCTATAAAACTATCACACTAGTTAACCCCTTCAGTTAATAACATAAAAAATAAATTAAAAGCATAGCAAAAACTATGTCTTTTGATCATACAGTTGACAAAAAAAGTGGAAAAAAACGCGATCAAAAATCTATATATGAATAAAAATGGAACATTGAAAATGTCATCCCACAAAAAAACAAGCTGCCATACAGCTCAATCAGCAAAAAAATCTACAGCTCTAAAGGCTGCTTTTCACGCTGCGACATTGCTAGCATTTGCTGGCGATGTCGAGCACGATAGCACCCGCCCCGTCGTACAGCCAATATGTGATGATCGCTGCCGTAGCGAACATTATCGCTACGGCAGCGCCACACGCACATACCTGCTCTGCGACGTCGCTGTGACCGGCGAACCGCCTCCTTTCGAAGGGGGAGCTTCATTCAGCGTCACAGCTATGTCATAGCAGCATCACTGAACCGCCGCCCAATAGAAGTGGAGGGGCGGAGATGAGCGGAATGTAACATCCCACCCACCTTCTTCCTTCCGCATTGCCGGTGCAGGCAGGTAAGGAGATGTTCATCGTTCCTGCGGTGTCATACATAGCAATGTGTGCTGCCGCAGGAATGACGAACAACATCGTACATGCAGCAGCAACGATAATTGAGAATAGGGGGGCATGTCAAAGATTAGCGATTTTGAACGTTTTTTGCGAAGATTCAAAATTTCTCATAGGTGTCACATGCAATGACATCGCTAACGCAGCCGGATGTGCTTCACAAATTCCTTGACCCCATCAACATCGCTTTACCGATGTCGTAGCGTGTAAAGCGGCCTTAAGAATAAGGCAATGCAAAAAATTGTTTTTTTCCTATAAAATAGTTTTCATGTTGTAAAAGCGGCAAAACAATAAACCTACATAAATGTGGTATTGCTGTAATCATAGTGACCCAAAGAATAAACTGTATAATTGCATTTACGAAACAGTGAACAGCATGAAAAAAAAAACAACTATTACTGAGTTGCTCTTTCTTTTTGATTCTGACTAACAAAATGTGAAATATAAAGCATTCCAAAAACTAATATGTGGCCCAAAATGGCACCAATAAAACTCCAACTCATCCTGCAAAAAACAAGCCTTCACATGACTGTCAGCAGAAAAATGAAAAACTATAGCCTTCAAAGTCCTGTGATGCAAAAAAACCTTCATTTTGACAAAAGCATTTTTAGTACGATAGTCGCCAAACCTAAAAAAACTATATAAATCTGATATCCCTGTAATCGTACTGAGCTAAGGAATAAAGCCGCCTAATCACTTATATGGCAAGGTGAGCAACATAATAAATAATTAAATTAAGCAAATACTTCATCTGCTAGTGATTTGTTCATTCTGCATGTTCCAGGACGCAGTTTGTGCGGATTGTGGGCACGTACACTTAATCTCTAAAAAACATGATTCAGACATAATTCCCAATGGAAAAATTCACTGCAATGAGGTAGAGGGAGCCACTTTGACCTCATGTCTGGCCTGTGGTACGGCAATGTCCATTTTTTATGCCTCTTTGATGGCATGCACAAAAGTCTGGTCATCAACAGTTTTGTTCACCTTTGAAAAGATGGACACTGCTGAAAAGAGGCCAAACAGAGTCCGGAGTAACTCTGCTGCCTCATAACCGAATGGATTCATTGTGGGTTTCATCAGAATCATGTATTTCATAGCTATGGATTGAAAACTTGATGTAAGTACTCAGCATAGAGCACAAGATAAATAGGAACTGATCCAAAATGTTCTGTACCAAAATCGCCCCCAAACAGCATTCAACTCGAACCCACAAAAAGACAAGTTCCCACTCATGTCCATGATCGGTTAATGGAAATTTAGGGGGC
Source organism: Anomaloglossus baeobatrachus (assembly GCF_048569485.1). Taxonomy (NCBI): domain Eukaryota; kingdom Metazoa; phylum Chordata; class Amphibia; order Anura; family Aromobatidae; genus Anomaloglossus; species Anomaloglossus baeobatrachus. The sequence continues at coordinate 151,836,640 of NC_134360.1, read as the reverse complement.
TTCCAAATTACTGGTAGCTGACACTGTCAAAAAAGAAATCCAGCAAAATCTGCACTCCCAAATCCAAATGCCCCCCTCTCATTTGAACTCCATAATGTGCATAAACCACAGTAAGCATCCACATGTATGATACTGTTGTAGTGAGGCGAGCCCTCTTAAATGTACAGGGTGCAGGTTTCCAGAAGCATGAGCTGAGCACACTGTGCGGGCACTACAATGTAGTGGGCACAACAAGGACTTACTTGCAATTAATAATTCTGCAACATTCACTGTGTTTGACACCATGAGTATTTTCTAGAGACTAAATCACCACTAAACCTATAGATGAATTCCTAGAGGGGTGTAATCTTAAAAATGTGGTCATTTGAGGAGGATTTCTTCTGTTCTGGCACTTATGGGCTCCGCAAATAGAATCCGCAAACTATTCTAGGAAAATCTGTGCTCCAAAAATGAAATGGCGCTCCTTCCCTCCCAAACCCTGTTATACAGCCCAACAGTACTATACAGTCACATGTGCAATATTGCCACATTCAGAAGACATTGTGTAACAAATGATGAGGCCTTTCTTACCTATTCTCCTTGTGAAAATTGGAAATCTGGGGTTAACCCCTTCACCCCCAAGCCTGTTTACATCTTAATGACCAGGCAATTTTTTACAAATCTTACCAGTGTCACTTTGACAGGTTATAACTCTAGAATGCTTCAACGGATCCCGGTAATTCTGACAAGGTTATTTCGTGACATACCATACTTCATGACAGTTGTCAGTTTAGGCTGATATTTTTTGCAAGAAAACCTACATGAAAACCCGATACAAAGAGGGGCTCTTACTCAAACACTGAGAAAAGACCTATTTGATGAAACGAGTAAATCGAGCCAGAGAATAAATTCCATATATAAAATTTAGAAATCTTTATTGAAAAAAGTTAAAATTATTTCCTAAAAAAAGAGGACACTGACAAAGGTTCACGGTTACCAAAATGCTAATGTACATACAAGTGGACATGCATAAATACAATTTATTACTTGATGAGACACACAATAATCACTACAAGTGCTGCCAGGTAGATGTAGAGAAAACAAATCTCCTCAAAGATACAAAAAATGGACCCCGCCAGACTAAGGCTATTTGCTTTAATAAATTTCCATGGGGATACCCCTAAGGAGGAGGGGAGAAAAGAGCTCCAATCACTACATATAAGAATATTATCCGATCACAATAATCGCCATACTCATATCATCAAGCATATTCACCATGTTCATATCTCAACCTTGATGGCATATAATAAAGGGAACAAATCCACAGATAAATGGGAGAAATGCGGTGAGAAAAAGATCTACTAAGAGCAAGGGGCAGGAGCGAGTGATGATAGAAACTGCGCAAGTAGCTCTATCAGAGGAGGTACAATGTAAAGGACCCCAAAGATAAGACACTTGCTGCCATACCATGAAGTTTATACATAAAGACAACAGCCGAATAATGGCAAATGGTAAGAATGGCAGACAGCTATATAGGTGGTTAAGAGATGAATAAAACCCGAAGTGGGACAACAGCAAGGAAGTATAGAAACAATCCAAGAGGCAGCGGAAAGGTTACCTAAAATAAGCGTGTGCTCAGAATATGGCAGCCGAGAACCATAAGGAATGCCCCTACGCGCGCGTTTCGCGTCTAGCTTCTTCCACCCCCTGGAAGAAGCTAGACGCGAAACGCGCGCGTAGGGGCATTCCTTATGGTTCTCGGCTGCCATATTCTGAGCACACGCTTATTTTAGGTAACCTTTCCGCTGCCTCTTGGATTGTTTCTATACTTCCTTGCTGTTGTCCCACTTCGGGTTTTATTCATCTCTTAACCACCTATATAGCTGTCTGCCATTCTTACCATTTGCCATTATTCGGCTGTTGTCTTTATGTATAAACTTCATGGTATGGCAGCAAGTGTCTTATCTTTGGGGTCCTTTACATTGTACCTCCTCTGATAGAGCTACTTGGCAAGTTTCTATCATCGCTCGCTCCTGCCCCTTGCTCTTAGTAGGAGATCTTTTTCTCACCGCATTTCTCCCATTTATCTGTGGATTTGTTCCCTTTATTATATGCCATCAAGGCTGAGATATGAACATGGTGAATATGCTTGATGATATGAGTATGGCGATTATTGTGATCGGATAATATTCTTATATGTAGTGATTGGAGCTCTTTTCTCCCCTCCTCCTTAGGGGTATCCCCATGGAAATTTATTAAAGCAAATAGCCTTAGTCTGGCGGGGTCCATTTTTTGTATCTTTGAGGAGATTTGTTTTCTCTACATCTACCTGGCAGCACTTGTAGTGATTATTGTGTGTCTCATCAAGTAATAAATTGTATTTATGCATGTCCACTTGTATGTACATTAGCATTTTGGTAACCGTGAACCTTTGTCAGTGTCCTCTTTTTTTAGGAAATAATTTTAACTTTTTTCAATAAAGATTTCTAAATTTTATATATGGAATTTATTCTCTGGCTCGATTTACTCGTTTCATCAAATAGGTCTTTTTGATATTTTTTGCATTTACTTGTAAAAATATTTAAAATTTAGAAAAAAAATTGAAAATTTTGCAATTTTCAAACTTTTAACTTTTATGCCCATAACTCTGAGAGCTACGTCACACAAAGTAATTACTAATTAACATTTACCACATGTCTACTTTACATCAATGTAAATTCTTAATTTTTGTTAGGAAGTTAGAAGGGTTCAGAATTCATCAGCAATTTCTCATTTTTCCAACAAAATTTACAAAACTATATTTTTTAAGTGACCACATCACATATGTGATAGAAATCAACTGTTTGGGTGCAAAGCAGGGCTCAGAAGGGAAATAGCGCCATTTAAACTGTAGAAAGCAAAATGAGCTGGAATCATTAGCAGAAGTCATGTTGCAATTGGAGACCGCCTGAAGTGCCTAAGTAGTGGAGCTCCCCCACAAGGGACCCCATTGTGGAAACTATTCTCCTCAATGAATTTATCTCTCTGTTTGGTGAGCACCTTGAACCCCCGGAGGGCTTCCCAGTATTTTTGTTCACAAGGGTATCATGAAAAAATACACCATAAAATGTATTGTGCAATTTCTCCTGAGAACACTAATACCTCATGTGTGGTGGAAATCAACTGTTTGGATGCAGGGCATGGTAGGGAAGGAGCGCCATATGTCTGCAAAATTAGCTGGAATCATTAGTGAATGCCATATTGGAAAGTCCATGATTTGCCCAAACATTAGAGCTCCCCCACAAGTGACCCCATTTTGGAAACTAGACCCCTCAGGGAATTTATCTAGCTGTTTGGTGAGCATCTGAAACCCCGGGGGTCTTCACAGAATTTTAGAACGTTGAGCTGTGAAAATTAAAAACATAAAATTTTAGCCTAAAAAATGTTGCATCAACACCAATTTTTTCAAATTCACTAGGGTAACAGGAGTTAATGAACCATACAATTTGATGGGCAATTTCTGAGTATGCCAGTAACCCATATGTGGTTGAAAACTATTTTTGAGACACAGTACAAAGTGAAGAAGGGAAGGAACACCATTTTGGAGTGCCTTGTCATACTGGCAGAGCCCCTGAGGAGCCAGAACAGAAGAAATCCCACACAAGTGACCCCATTTTACAAACTGAGACCCTCAATGAATTCATCCAAGGGTGCAGTAAGCATGTTGACTAGAGATGAGCGAACCGGTCCCGGTTCGGCTCGAGGTCGGTTCGCCGAACGGAGGTCCCGTTCGAGTTCGGCTCGTCGAACGTTCGACGAACCGAACTCGAACTGCATAGGAAACAATGGCAGGCAATCACAAACACAGAAAAACACCTAGAAAACACCCTCAAAGGTGTCCAGAAGGTGACAAACAACTCAAACATATGGGAAAGTGACAAGGACATATACTCATGCGAAAACAAAACAGCTGGACAAGGAAAAAGAGGAGGACACACAGATATAGGCATGGCACGCCCTTCTAAAATCATGTAAAACATCGCAAGGTGACTCCAAGCGGAGTCTCCCTTTTTTTCCAAAAATTGGGGGCCCCACACACACCCACCCATTCAGTGGCAGCAGTTGTGCCCCAGTTGTACAATTCACAGCTAGATTTGCATCAAGCACATTCAAAAAAACCAAATTAACCGTTCCCAGGATGACACCAGGGTAGGTAGCAAAGTCTTTCCTGATCCCAGCTCTGTTCATCTTGGCTTCTTTTTAAAACAATGTAAGCAAGGGTTACTCCAAGCGGAGTCTCCCTTTTTTCCAAAAAATTGGGCCACACAGACACCCACCCCATCAGTGGCAGCACTTGGGCCCTAGTTGCAAACAGGATGTTTTGATTTGCATCAAGCACATTCAAAAATACGCCATAATTAACCGTCCCCAGCATGACACCGGGGTAGGTAGATAAAGTCTTTGCTGAACCATGACTTGTTCATCTTGGCTTCTTTTAAAAACAATGTAAGCAAGGGTTACTCCAAGCGGAGTCTCCCTTTTTTTCCAAAAATTGTGCCCCACACACACCCACCCATTCAGTGGCAGCACTTGTGCCCTAGTTGGACACTTCACAGCTAGATTTGCATCAAGCACATTCAAAAATACGCCATAATTAACCGTCCCCAGGATGACACCAGGGTAGGTAGCAAAGTCTTTCCTGATCCCAGCTCTGTTCATCTTGGCTTCTTTTAAAAACAATGTAAGCAAGGGTTACTCCAAGCGGAGTCTCCCTTTTTTCCAAAAATTGGGCCACACAGACACCCACCCCATCAGTGGCAGCACTTGGGCCCTAGTTGCAAACAGGATGTTTTGATTTGCATCAAGCACATTCAAAAATACGCCATAATTAACCGTCCCCAGCATGACACCGGGGTAGGTAGATAAAGTCTTTGCTGAACCATTACTTGTTCATCTTGGCTTCTTTTAAAAACAATGTAAGCAAGGGTTACTCCAAGCGGAGTGTCCCTTTTTTCCAAAAATTGTGCCCCACACACACCCACCCATTCAGTGGCAGCACTTGTGCCCTAGTTGGACACTTCACAGCTAGATTTGCATCAAGCACATTCAAAATCCACGCCATAATTAACCGTCCCCAGCATGACACCGGGGTAGGTAGATAAAGTCTTTGCTGAACCATGATTTGTTCATCTTGGCTTCTTTTAAAAACAATGTAAGCAAGGGTCACTCCAAGCGGAGTCTCCCTTTTTTTCCAAAAATTGTGCCCCACACACACCCACCCATTCAGTGGCAGCACTTGTGCCCTAGTTGGACACTTCACAGCTAGATTTGCATCAAGCACATTCCAAATCCACAAGCATTTACTCTCCCCAGGATGACACAGGGGTTGTAAATTCCTTCTGGATCCATGACTTGTTCATTTTGATGAACGTCAGTCTGTCCACATTGTCACTGGACAGACGCGTGCGCTTATCTGTCAGCACACACCCAGCAGCACTGAAGACACGTTCAGAGACAACGCTGGCAGCTGGACACGACAAAATCTCCAAGGCGTAAGTTGCGAGCTCTGGCCATTTTTCTAGGTTTGAAGCCCAAAAGGAGCAAGGCTCCAGTTGCACAGTCATGGCATCGATGTTCATTTGGAGATACTCCTGTATCATCCTCTCCAGCCGTTGACTATGTGTCAGACTTGTTGTCTCTGGTGGCCTTGCAAAGGAGGGTCTAAAAAAATTATGAAAAGATTCCATAAAATTGCTGTTACCAGCACCAGATACGGTCCTACTGGTACGTGTAGACTGTTGAAGATGACGAGACCGTCCCATGTTTGTCAAGTTACAACTGGGAGATTCACTCCCTGCACCTGCACGGTTGTTTGGTGGAAAAGCAGATCTAAGATCGAGTAACAGCTTCTGCTGATACTCCTGCATACGTGCGTCCCTTTCTATGGCTGGAATTATGTCACAAAATTTGGACTTGTACCGGGGATCTAATAGTGTGGCAAGCCAGTAGTCATCATCACTTCTAATTTTGACAATACGAGGGTCATGTTGGAGGTAGTGCAACAAGAAGGCACTCATGTGTCTTGCGCAGCCATGCGGACCAAGTCCACGCTGTGTTTGTGGCATAGAGGTGCTAACCGTTCTTTCTTCCTCTGACATCTCCCCCCAACCTCTTTCAACTGAAATTTGACCAAGGTCTCCCTCATCTGCTGAGTCTTCCATGTCCATGGACAGTTCGTCCTCCATTTCTTCATGTACTCCTGCACCTTCCTCAACATCTCGCCTGCTACCATGCGCCCTTGTTGATCCCTGTCCCCCATGCTCTCATGCCTGGCGCCTTGGTGATGATGAACGTCTGGACCTTGGTGATGTTGTTGTGTCTTGCGCATATGAATCCTCCTGTAGTTCATCCCCTTCCTGGTGTCCCACCCCCTGACTCCGAATAGTGTTTAGCGTGTGTTCCAGCATGTAAATGACTGGAATCGTCATGCTGATAATGGCATTGTCAGCGCTAAACATATTCGTCGCCATGTCGAAACTGTGCAGAAGGGTGCATAGGTCCTTGATCTGAGACCACTCCATCAGGGTGATCTGCCCCACCTCTGCATCTCGTTGGCCCAGGCTATACGTCATGACGTATTGCACCAGGGCACGGCGGTGCTGCCACAGTCGCTGTAACATGTGGAGAGTTGAATTCCAGCGTGTCGCCACATCGCATTTCAGGCGATGAACCGGCAGGCCGAAAGACTTCTGGAGCGATGCAAGTCGCTCAGCTGCGGCGCTTGAACGGCGGAAGTGAGCAGACAGTTTCCGTGCCCTGTTCAGAAGGCCATCTAGGCCGGGATACTGTGTTAAAAATTGCTGCACGACAAGGTTCAACACGTGAGCCATACAAGGTACGTGTGTCACCTTGCCCAGGCGAAGGGCCGCACCCAGGTTTGCAGCATTGTCGCACACGGCCTTACCAGGCTGCAGGTTGAGTGGAGACAACCATTTATTAAACTCGGACCGCAGAGCTGACCACAACTCCTCAGCTGTGTGACTCTTATTCCCAAGACATGTCAAGCTAAAGACCGCCTGATGCCGTTGCGCTCTGCTGCCAGCATAGTAATGAGGGGTGCGTGATTCCTTCTGCGCAGTGAGAACGCTGGTGGCCTGACCAGGCAGGCTTGGGGCGGAGGTGGAGGACCCAGATGAGGTGGAGGATGCAGAAGCAGTGGCGGAACTTGGACAGACAGAGGATTGACACACAAGTCGTGGGGACGGCAAGACTTGTGCAGCAGACACTTCACCATCTATCACCATAGTTACCCAGTGCCCAGTCAGCGACATGTAACGTCCCTGTCCATGCTTACTGGTCCAAGTATCGGTGGTGAAGTGCACCCGTTCACACACAGAGTTTCTCAAGGAAGCGGTGATGTTGTGTGCGACATGCTGGTGTAGCGCGGGCACACCTTTCTTAGAGAAGTAGTGGCGACTAGGCATCTGGTACTGGGGCACAGCGACAGAGATAAGGTCTCTAAAATCCTGTGTGTCCACTAGGCGGAAAGGCAGCATTTCTGTAGCCAACAGCTTACAGAGGGATAGAGTCAACCTCTTAGCTTTGTCATGGGTCGCAGGAAATGGCCTTTTATTTGTCCACATCTGAGGGACAGAGATCTGGCTGCTGTGTGTAGACGGTGTTGAGTAGGGTGTCCCTGGAAAAATGCAGGTTTGTGAGGAAAGTGCAGGCGGAGACATGCCTTCATCCAAAGTTGGTGCTATCGATGTCTGAGACAGCTGTACACACTCACTTGTTTCCCCTTCCAAAACAACTGACGACCTACAAAGCAAACTGCCTGTTGCGGTTACAGTGGTGGAAGTTGTGGGTGGAAAAACAGGTGTGACAGCTGTCCCCACAGTCCTAGAAGACGACGAGCGCGCGGATGCACTGGAAGGGGCAGGCGGTGGATGGTTCGCTCCGCTAGGCCGCATTGCAGCACGGTGAGCTTCCCACCGGGCAATATGATATTTATTCATGTGACGATTCATGGAAGAAGTTGTCAAACTGCTGAGGTTTTGACCTCTACTAAGAGAACCATGACAAATTTTACAGATCACATAATTTGGGCGATCTTTTTCTATGTCAAAAAAGGACCAGGCTAGGCAAGGCTTAGAGGCCATGCGACCTGATGATCCACCCCGAATAATGCTCAGAGGCAGAGTGGTGGCTGAGGATGCAGTTGTAGACGTGCTACCAGTACTCCCACTCTGTCCAGGAAGGCGCAAGGTAACTCGTCATCAGTTGCATCCTCCTCCACCACCTCTGTTGACCTCCTCGAGTGCCTGACATTGGGTTGACAGTAGGTGGGATCTAGAACTTCATCATCAATTGTTGTGTTTGCACTCCCCTCCCCCTCAGACCGAGCCTCTTCTTGCCCTGACCGAATATTTAAGTTGTCATCCCAATCGGGTATCTGAGTCTCATCTTCATCAGTATGTTCCTCATTGTCTATAACCACAGGTGTTACAGTTTGTGACAAAGGGTCAACATTATGCTCCGAAACTTTGTCCTCACGGCCTGAATCAGAGTCACAAAGGTTCTGGGCATCACTGCAGACCATTTCCTGTTCTGTACTCACTGTAGCTTGGGAGCAGACCTCTGATTCCCAGGCTATAGTGTGACTGAACAGCTCTGCAGACTCAGCCATCTCAGTTCCACCATACTGTGCAGGGCTGATGGAGACTTCAGAGCTGGGAGAAATCAAGTTTGATTGGGATGACAACTCAGAGGACTGGTGTTTTTTGGATGCGGTACTTGAAGTGGCTGAGAGGGCACTTGTTGGACCACTTGAGATCCATTCAAGCATTTTCCTTTTTTGGCCATCATCTACCTTTGTTCCTGTTGTTCGTGTCCGTAAAAAAGGGAGCACATCGGATTGTCCACGGTAAGTAGTAGACATCTTACTTTTGCTGGTAGATGGTCTATCTTCAGCAGATGATAATGGAGCTTTGCCACCTTCCCCACGGACAAAACCTTTTTTGCCTTTTCCACCACGCCTCTTCCCCTTTCCACCAGCATCTGTCATTTTGCCACTCATGTTGATTGCGACAAGATTGTGGACTGAAAATGTGGTAGTAAAAATTGAGAGGTGGTGTAGATTGCAGTGGTGGTCTAGCTTTATTAACAGCAGAATAATAAAGAATAAATATCCCTCACAATTCAACTACGGCCCTTAAACTGGCAGCAAAAATTGCTAGTATAATGGCTTAGTTATAATGAGTTGGAGTGTGCAATGCAGGCAGACGTGCTCTGCAAATGTCTTTGCACTAGTGTGACTATAGCAAAGTCCAATAGCCACGTTTAGGATGCCACTAGGTACACTGAGTGTTTGCTAGTATAATGGCTTAGTTATAATGAGTTGGAGTGTGCAATGCAGGCAGACGTGCTCTGCAAATGTCTTTGCACTAGTGTGACTATAGCAAAGTCTAATAGCCACGTTTAGGATGCCACTAGGTACACTGAGTGTTTGCTAGTATAATGGCTTAGTTATAATGAGTTGGAGTGTGCAATGCAGGCAGACGTGCTCTGCAAATGTCTTTGCACTAGTGTGACTATAGCAAAGTCCAATAGCCACGTTTAGGATGCCACTAGGTACACTGAGTGTTTGCTAGTATAATGGCTTAGTTATAATGAGTTGGAGTGTGCAATGCAGGCAGACGTGCTCTGCAAATGTCTTTGCACTAGTGTGACTATAGCAAAGTCCAATAGCCACGTTTAGGATGCCACTAGGTACACTGAGTGTTTGCTAGTATAATGGCTTAGTTATAATGAGATGGAGTGTGCAATGCAGGCAGAGGTGCTCTGCAAATGTCTTTGCACTAGTGTGACTAGACAACAGTCCAGTAGCCACGTTTAGGATGCCACTAGGTACACTGAGTGTTTGCTAGTATAATGGCTTAGTTATAATGAGTTGGAGTGTGCAATGCAGGCAGACGTGCTCTGCAAATGTCTTTGCACTAGTGTGACTATAGCAAAGTCCAATAGCCACGTTTAGGATGCCACTAGGTACACTGAGTGTTTGCTAGTATAATGGCTTAGTTATAATGAGTTGGAGTGTGCAATGCAGGCAGACGTGCTCTGCAAATGTCTTTGCACTAGTGTGACTAGACAACAGTCCAATAGCCACGTTTAGGATGCCACTAGGTACACTGAGTGTTTGCTAGTATAATGGCTTAGTTATAATGAGATGGAGTGTGCAATGCAGGCAGAGGTGCTCTGCAAATGTCTTTGCACTAGTGTGACTAGACAACAGTCCAATAGCCACGTTTAGGATGCCACTAGGTACACTGAGTGTTTGCTAGTATAATGGCTTAGTTATAATGAGTTGGAGTGTGCAATGCAGGCAGACGTGCTCTGCAAATGTCTTTGCACTAGTGTGACTATAGCAAAGTCCAATAGCCACGTTTAGGATGCCACTAGGTACACTGAGTGTTTGCTAGTATAATGGCTTAGTTATAATGAGTTGGAGTGTGCAATGCAGGCAGACGTGCTCTGCAAATGTCTTTGCACTAGTGTGACTAGACAACAGTCCAATAGCCACGTTTAGGATGCCACTAGGTACACTGAGTGTTTGCTAGTATAATGGCTTAGTTATAATGAGATGGAGTGTGCAATGCAGGCAGACGTGCTCTGCAAATGTCTTTGCACTAGTGTGACTAGACAACAGTCCAATAGCCACGTTTAGGATGCCACTAGGTACACTGAGTGTTTGCTAGTATAATGGCTTAGTTATAATGAGATGGAGTGTGCAATGCAGGCAGACGTGCTCTGCAAATGTCTTTGCACTAGTGTGACTAGACAACAGTCCAATAGCCACGTTTAGGATGCCACTAGGTACACTGAGTGTTTGCTAGTATAATGGCTTAGTTATAATGAGATGGAGTGTGCAATGAAGGCATAGGTGCTCTGCAAATGTCTTTGCACTAGTGTGACTAGACAACAGTCCAATAGCCACGTTTAGGATGCCACTAGGTACACTGAGTGTTTGCTAGTATAATGGCTTAGTTATAATGAGTTGGAGTGTGCAATGCAGGCAGACGTGCTCTGCAAATGTCTTTGCACTAGTGTGACTATAGCAAAGTCCAATAGCCACGTTTAGGATGCCACTAGGTATACTGAGTGTTTGCTAGTATAATGGCTTAGTTATAATGAGTTGGAGTGTGCAATGCAGGCAGACGTGCTCTGCAAATGTCTTTGCACTAGTGTGACTATAGCAAAGTCCAATAGCCACGTTTAGGATGCCACTAGGTACACTGAGTGTTTGCTAGTATAATGGCTTAGTTATAATGAGTTGGAGTGTGCAATGCAGGCAGACGTGCTCTGCAAATGTCTTTGCACTAGTGTGACTAGACAACAGTCCAATAGCCACGTTTAGGATGCCACTAGGTACACTGAGTGTTTGCTAGTATAATGGCTTAGTTATAATGAGATGGAGTGTGCAATGCAGGCAGACGTGCTCTGCAAATGTCTTTGCACTAGTGTGACTAGACAACAGTCCAATAGCCACGTTTAGGATGCAACTAGGTACACTGAGTGTTTGCTAGTATAATGGCTTAGTTATAATGAGATGGAGTGTGCAATGCAGGCAGACGTGCTCTGCAAATGTCTTTGCACTAGTGTGACTAGACAACAGTCCAATAGCCACGTTTAGGATGCCACTAGGTACACTGAGTGTTTGCTAGTATAATGGCTTAGTTATAATGAGTTGGAGTGTGCAATGCAGGCAGACGTGCTCTGCAAATGTCTTTGCACTAGTGTGACTAGACAACAGTCCAATAGCCACGTTTAGGATGCCACTAGGTACACTGAGTGTTTGCTAGTATAATGGCTTAGTTATAATGAGATGGAGTGTGCAATGCAGGCAGACGTGCTCTGCAAATGTCTTTGCACTAGTGTGACTAGACAACAGTCCAATAGCCACGTTTAGGATGCCACTAGGTACACTGAGTGTTTGCTAGTATAATGGCTTAGTTATAATGAGATGGAGTGTGCAATGCAGGCAGACGTGCTCTGCAAATGTCTTTGCACTAGTGTGACTAGACAACAGTCCAATAGCCACGTTTAGGATGCCACTAGGTACACTGAGTGTTTGCTAGTATAATGGCTTAGTTATAATGAGATGGAGTGTGCAATGCAGGCAGAGGTGCTCTGCAAATGTCTTTGCACTAGTGTGACTAGACAACAGTCCAATAGCCACGTTTAGGATGCCACTAGGTACACTGAGTGTTTGCTAGTATAATGGCTTAGTTATAATGAGTTGGAGTGTGCAATGCAGGCAGACGTGCTCTGCAAATGTCTTTGCACTAGTGTGACTATAGCAAAGTCCAATAGCCACGTTTAGGATGCCACTAGGTACACTGAGTGTTTGCTAGTATAATGGCTTAGTTATAATGAGTTGGAGTGTGCAATGCAGGCAGACGTGCTCTGCAAATGTCTTTGCACTAGTGTGACTATAGCAAAGTCCAATAGCCACGTTTAGGATGCCACTAGGTACACTGAGTGTTTGCTAGTAAAATGGCTTAGTTATAATGAGTTGGAGTGTGCAGAGGACAGGAGGGTACAGTGCCAGGATTGTGGGGCTCTGGGTAGAGGAATGGAAGCCTGCCTTTCTATTCCCTCCGAATAGGGAAATGCAGGGAGGAAATCCCTGACCTTGGCTACACAGACGCTGTCGCTGTTTTCAGGACCTGTCACCTATGGCTCTGACCCTAACGGTTTGAGCCCTTAAAAGGACTGATAGAAAGTGCTCTCCCTAAGCTGTCCAGCGCTGTGTATGGAGCGCATACAGCTGTATCAGCGATAGGACTCAGGAGGACGGAGCTGCGACAGTGATGTCTGACACCAAAGACGCAGAAGAGATAATGGCGTCCTGGAGGAAAATGTCCGGTTTTATAATGCAGGGACATGTGACATGGACATCCTATCACACATGCCGTTGCTTCTCTGGCTAAAAGTCCACTTAGCTGTGTGTGTGTCTGGGATTGGCTGACATGCTGGCTCGCCCCACTACACGCGCGCGCTTAGGGAAGGAAGACAAGGAAAAAAAAAAAAAAATGGCGATCGCCATTATAGAAACAGCAGTGATCTGAAGGCGCTGTTCACGCACACTATACACTGAAATGTCATAATAGTGTGATTCTTAGAGTGACTTACACTATTACAGCGGAAACCAAGCTAGGAATTAGCTGTTTTTTTTGCTGCTAGAACCGTTCTCGAACGTTTCTAGAACTATCGAGCTTTTGCAAAAAGCTCGAGTTCTAGTTCGATCTAGAACAGGCCCCAAAATCACTCGAGCCTAGAACTGGAGAACCTCGAACCACGAACCGCGCTCAACTCTAATGTTGACACTACAGGTGTATCACAAAATTTTATATGTTTTTATATGTTTAGTTGGTGAGCAAACAATAACTACATTTTTACGACTAAAATGTTGTTTTAACCCAAGATTTCTAATTGGCACTGAGGAAATAGGTAAAAGAGGCCCCATAGTATGTTACACAATTTCTCCTCAACATGGCAATACCCCACAGATGACTATACAGTACTGTTTGGTTGCACCACAGGGCTCAGGAGGAAAGGAGTGTTATTTGATTTTTGGAACACAAATTTTCCTAGAATAGTTTGCAGACTCCATTTGCAGAGCCCCTACATGCCAGAACAGAAGAAATCCCCCTCAAGTGACCAAATTTTGAAAATTTACACCCCTCTGGGAATTCATCTGTGGGTGTAGTAACAATTTAGTCTCTGGAAAACACACATGGTTTCAAACACAGTGAATGTTGCAGAATTAAATAAGTCCTTGTTGTACCCAGTACATTGTAGTGCATGTACATTGTGCCCAGCTCGTGCTTCTGGAACCTTCACCCCGTACATTTAAGCAGGTTCTCCTCACTAAAACAGTGCCAAACATGCGGATGCTAACGGGCTAGGCACATTGTGGGGTTCAGAAGAGAGGAGTGCATTTTGAATTTGGAGCGCAGAGTTTGCTGGATTTCTTCTATTGAGAGGGAGAGCCATAGCATTTTTTGAGAGCCTTTGTGCTATGAGTAATGTTGATGTCCCCTATAGTTCTGTTAGCTGATGATGGGCCTGATTGAGGACTTGTCTTTTTGTGGGTTCAGTTGAATGCTATTTCATGGCGACTTTGGAACTGAACATTTTGGATCAGTTTCCATTGATCTTGTGTTCTATGCTGAGCAATTAAATAGGGGTTTCCATCTACATATCCAAATATATGACTCAGGTGAAACCCGCAATGAATCCTTTCACTAATGAGGCAGCGGTATTACTGTGGACTCCGCTTAACAGAGGCCAAACAGTGTCCGTCTTTTCAAAGGTGAACAAAACTGTTGATGATCTCAGTTTTGTGAACACCTAAAAAAAAGGCATAAAAAGATGGACACAGCCATACCACAGGCTGGACGTGTGATCAAAGTGACTCCCTCTGCCTCATTACAGTGAATTTTCCATTGGACATTTTGTCTTAATCACGTTTTTTAGAGATTTAGAGTATGTGCCAATAATCCGCACATGCGTCCTAGACAGAGTGTGTCTTCCCCTGCGGAGATGCAAGTGTTCTCTGCAGAATACCACAGCTTCCCGGGCCCACTATCAGAGTTTGAGGCACCGTGGACTTTCGCTCTGTTTTCCCAGCTGATCACACTCGCATCTCTGTAGCATAAATTGAACTTCTGCATCTGGGAAAGCCGCACCACAAGTCAGTTTATGCTGCAGTGAAAACAAGCACAGTGAGAATGGGATTTCTATAAATCCATCCACTGTGTTTATAATACACAATGCAGCATGTTGGATGTAGCGAAAACATGCTGTGTCCAAAACATTAGTATTACTGATTGTGTGCATGTATCCTAACATGTAATCCTGGTGCAAGCACTCAGCGTAGAGCGCAGGATAAATAAGAGCCGTGCTGTAACTCGATCTTTTAGAGGTAGAATGATCAAATCAGGAGCGCTTGAAGTATTGGCTTTATTGATTTATTTTTATGCCCTTTACTGTGTGGTATAAATGATTAGCCAGTTTTATTCCTCCGGTCAGTACAATTACAGTGATACCAGATTTTGGCTACTAGAACACTAAACACTTTTTACAAAATAAAAGTTTTTTGCATCACTAGATTTTGAAGGCTATAATTTTTTTTCTGCTGACAGTCATGTGAGGCCTTGTTTTGTGGGGCATGGGCTAGAGTTTTTATTGGTACCACGTTTGGTCACATAATATTTTTGCTCATTTAGGCAAAATAAAAAAGCAACAGCAACTGAGTAATAGGTTTTTTCTTATTACACAGTTCACCATGCTGTAAAAGTGATACGACAAAGATATCTCATTTATATATATATTTTTTTTTAAGTTTTGATGCTTTTACCCCATAAAAACTATTTTATAGGAAAAAAAATAGTTTTTACATTGCTGTATTTTGAGAACTATATGTTTTTTATTTTTCCGCTGATGGAGCTGTATGGTGGCTTGTATTTTGTGGAACAAGATAACATTGTCAGCTGTACCATTTTCATTTATATATCACTTTTTGATCGTGTTTTATTCCCCTTTTTTGTCAACTGTATGTTGAAATACAGCTTTTGCTACTTTTTTTAGTGTTCAGTAAAAGGGTTAACTAGTGTGACTGTTTAATAGGTCGGGTTGAAACGTATGTGGCGATACCAAATATGTGCAGTTTGTTTGGGTTTTTTTTACACAAATGTAACTATTTATTGGAATCATTTTTTTAATTATTTTTCTATTCTTTATTTTCTGATTTTTTAAAAAAATATTTTTACATTTTTTTTTACTTTTTTTTACTTTTTCACTTAGTCCCTTTATGGGACATCACCCCACAGTGGTCTGATCGCAGCTGAAATGTTCTGCAGTGCTCGATCACATTGCATCAGTCAGAGCTTCACAGTGAAAGCCTGTGTGATCATGCTGCAGGCATAATCATAGAGACTTTCTGTAGTCAGGTGACCCAAAGGTCTTCATGTCGACTTCGGGTAACCATGACAACGCTCTGGGCCTTGAGATTATGTCGCGGGCGGGGAGGAGGATGATAACGCTGCGCTCACCCACTGCTCGGGTCCGGCTACTGCTGCTGCTGCTGCTCGGCGGTGGCTCGAGCGGTGGGCCGGATCCTGGGGTCTCGAGCTGCGCTCCTCGCCCAACGAGTGAAAATGGGGGGTTTGATTTGGGGATATTGTCCGTGACGCCACCCACGGTTGTGGTGGGATTGGGACACCACTGCTGCTCTGGACGGGGATCCCGGGAGTGATGACAGGGAGCAGCGTAGTTGTTATTTCCCCTCCGTGGGTAGGGGGGTTGGTGATCCCGGGGCCCGGTGAGGGTTGGAGATGGATGGCGGGTTACGGGGCCTGGTGAGGTGCAGGGTCGCGGGGGCAGCACTGTGCCGCACGGCACGGTGGTACTTACTCAGCCAAAGATGATAACACAGTTCTCGGTAAAACACACGGCTGGATGGACGGGTCCCACAGACGGCTGCGGTTGTTCTATCCCCGGCAGGTTGATGGTGACTGCCTTTCCCTGCACCTTTGTAGTTTGAATGGTCCCAATGGGTTCCCACCGGTAACCCGCTCCCCAGCTTGATGGGAGCTGAAGGAGCCCCTTTTGCCTGCAGGCGCTGGCCCTGGGAGCGGTAGCCTTGGCTGTGGCTGTGCTCCCCTTCACGGTTGGACTGTTGCCTTTGTCGGGACTTGACTGCTGGCAAACCCAGGAGGTTCCCTTCGCTAACGGATTTGACCAACTGTCGGCGACTCCAAGCCTGGTCGGGGTCCGAAAAGCCCTGCCGAATGGTGCTGGCTTCTCTTTGCGTACCGGTCCGGTACCGCCGGGCCACCGCCCATCCACGGTCCTTACGGCTGGCTCCAATCGGCCTCTCCTGCAGACGGTCACCACCGTCTGCCAACCTTGCTGCTCCATCCGGGCCACACACCCGGACCAACCTCAGAGTGTTCTACTACCACTTTACTTCCTTTCCCTTTCTCCTCCAAACTCTATCTGCTTTGTTTTCCCGCCTCCAGGACTGTGAACTCCTCGGTGGGCGGAGACCAACCGCCTGGCTCCACCCCCTGGTGTGGACATCAGCCCCTGGAGGAAGGCAACAAGGGTTTGTGTCTGGCTTAGGTGTGCCTGACCGGGGTGTAGGGTGTGGTGGTGTTGTTACCTGTGGCCCCTGGCTTGTCCAGGGCGCCACAATTACATGATGGGGGTCTCAATCAGAGGAGAGAGGGAGCGTGATCCCTCTCTTAATCTTCTAAGTGCTGCGATTAGTATTAATCAATAACAAAAAATACCGTAAATAGGAAAGCAATGAAAAGGCTCTCTGTTGGCCGTAATGGCACGTCCTAAAAATCTGAGAAAAACAAAAGACGAGAATAGGACTTTGTGTGCCTAACCCAGACTGATGCATATTAAATCGGATCCCACACATATTTAATGCATATAAAATATTTTATTATAGTGAAATTTCATAAATACAAAAAACATCAGGGACATCATAGCTATTAGATAGAAAAAGGTTAAAGGATAGGATAAACATCTGGACAAGGAGAAAATGGATATAGTCACTCCCAAGATGGTAAAACAGTATGAAAGGAAATACATAAAAATCCCACCATGAGATGTTAATACTATGCATTTGTATAAAAAAGATTGTGGTAGCTTTTTTCATACATATGCATACTTTTAATATCCCATGGTGGGTTTTTTATGTATTTTTACATGTATAAAATTGATTGATTTTTGCTCCACCTTTCATACTTTTACCATCTTGGGAGTGATTCTATCCATTCTCTCCTTGTCCTCATTTTTATCCTATCCTTTAGCCCTCATAAGGTATCTTATACATTCGCACTGTCAGACTTATCCGAGTAGGCCACTCTACACAGGTTTACTGGACTAGTATATTACCTTATATGACAGCCTATGACCCCAGTGGTACTGCAGTCTCTATATAACCTCCAAGGTTTTTCTTAAACCTGTATGCTGTACCATTTCATAAATTATTTGGTTATATTTGTATTTTGTATAGCGGGCTGTACCACTTATATAGCCAGTCACACTGTCTATGCTTACTGTTGTATCCCGCATGTACACTATAACACACTAGCCCTGACAAGGGTGTGTACTCCTTGGCTCTGTCTGTATTATTGGCTCCCTTGGAGTGTCCCATACATCTGTGTTATCTGTTAGACTAATGGGCACAGGCACTGATCCTATGATATCAGTGGTATTACGGTCTCTCTTACTATTCCATGTACCATTTCATATTATATATATATATATATATATATATATATATATATATATAGTTATCTCTGTATTCTGTATGTGGACTCTACCACTTCTATAGCTAGTCATACTGTTTATACCTACTGTCACATCCCACGTGTACACTGCAACACGCTAGCCCTGACAAGTGTATGTATTTTTTGGCCTTGTCTGTATTGGTTCTCCAAGAGTTTTATACATCTATGTTTTCTGTTAGACTAATGTGTACAGGCTATTCTGAATGAGCTCACCCGATTACCCAAGTGGTACCACAGTCTCCCTTGTTGCATCATCTATCATCTAAGGTTCTGCCCAAACTTGTACACCATACTGTACTTTAATTGTATTATGAGGATATTTTTGCATGCTGTATAGCAGACCGTATTATCTCTTTATGCAGCATCTGTGAGAGGGGTATTAAGAAATAGTTCTCCTGACTTACCTTCGTATTTATTACTAACTAGAAGGTGGCCCGATTCTACGCATCGGGTATTCTAGAATTTACGTATTGTGTAGTTAATGTATTATTTTTGTTATATATATATATATATATATATATATATATATATATATAGATGTTGTTGTCTGTAGTTACCAAGTGTTTGTGTAGGGGCTGTACATGTTCTGGGTGTTGTCTGGGTGTGGCGGGGGGTGAAAGCGGTGTTGTTTGTGTGTTGCGTTGTGTGTCGTTATTTGTGGAGCGCTGTGTGTCTGTATCATTGTGTGTGTGTGTTGCGTGGTTTGTGTGGGTGTGGGGTGTGTGTGTGTGTTTTGGGGGAGGTATGTTTTGTGCCGCTGTGTGTTGGGTGTTGTTTGTGTGCAGCGTTGTCTGTGGGTGTCTGTGTAGGGCAGTGTTTGTGGTTCCCAGTGTGTGTGTGGTGTGTTGTGCAGTGCGTTTGTGGCAGTGTGTGTGTGTGTGTTTTGGGGGGAGGTGTGCACCCCCCATCGTGCTCAATCCCCCATGCTACGCACCCCCCATCATGCTCCATCCCCCATGCAGCACCAGCATCAGCCTCTCTGCCCCCAGCATCAGCCTCTCTCCTCCCAGCATCAGCCTCTCTCCTCCCAGCATCAGCCTCTCTGTCCCCAGCATCAGCCTCTCTCCTCCCAGCCTACCCCAGCCTCAGCCTCCCCCAGCATCAGCCTCTCTTCTCTCAGCCTCCCCCCTCCCAGCCTCCCCCAGCATCAGCCTCCCCCTCCCAGCCTCCCCTAGCATCAGCCTCCCCCTCCCAGCCTCCCCCAGCATCAGCCTCTCTCCTCCCAGCCTCCCCCCAGCATCAGCCTCCCCCTCCCAGCCTTCCCCAGGATGAGCCTATCTCCTCCCAGCCTCCCCCAGCATCAGCCTCTCCTTCCCAGCCTCCCCCAGCTTCAGCCTCCCCCAGCATCAGCCTCTCTCCTCCCAGCCTCCCCCAGCATCAGCCTCTCTCCTCTCAGCCTCCCCCAGCATCAGCCTACACCCTCCCAGCCTCCCCCAGCATCAGCCTCCCCCAGCATCAGCCTCTCCCAGCATCAGCCTCTCTCCTCCCAGCATCAGCCTCCCCCTCCCAGCCTTCCCCAGGATCAGCCTCTCTCCTCCCAGCCTCCCCCAGCACGCCGTGCTCCTCTGCTGACACCCACAGATCCGATCGCATACACTCACACACACACACTCACACATCAGAACACACTCACACACACCCGATCGCATACACTCACACACACCCGATCACATACACTCACACACTCACACATCAGAACACACTCAAACACACCCGATCGCATACACTCACACACACCCGATCGCATACACTCTCACACACACACTCACACATCAGAACACACTCACACAAACCTGATCGCATACACTCACACACACCCGATCGCATACACTCACACACACCCGATCGCATACACTCACACACATCCGATCGCATACACACACACACAGACACTGACGATCCGCAAGCCGGGATAAGGTAGTGTTTCCACTTTTTCCTGGCGGTGTTCGGGGGCTCTGTGTGGATTCTATCAATGCGTGCAGGGGGGCGAGTGTCTAATGCGTGAGGGTGAGGGGGCGGGTCCAGGGCGAGCGGCGGGTCCAGGGCGATTGGCTAATCCGTGGGGGGGCGGGGCAATGGCGAGCCCATCGGCCAATCTGCTGTTTGGGGAGAGTGATAGGGCGTGTCCATGCCGAGCGGCAAATCCATGTGGGGGGCGGGTCCTGGCGCAGTGGCCAATCCGTGTGGGGAGCGGGGCCAGGCCGAGCCCAGCAGCCTAACCGGCTCTGACACACGTGTGCCGCGAGCCGGGATAAGGTAGTGTTTCAACTTTGTCCTGGCGGTGTTTGGGGGCTCTGTGTGGGTTCTATGAATGTGTGCAGGGGGGCGAGCGTCTAATGCGTGAGGGTGAGGGGGCGGGTCCAGGGCAAGCGGCGGGTCCAGGGCGATCGGCTAATCCGTGTGAGGGGGTGGGTCCAGGGCGAGCGGCGGGTCCAGGGCGAGCGGCTAATCCGTATGGGGGGGCGGAGCAATGGTGATCCCATCGTCCAATCTGCTGTTTGGGGCGAGTGATGGGGCATGTCCATGGCGAGCGACCAATCCATGTGAGTTCTAAGAATGCGTGCCGAGCGGCCACTCTGTGCGGGTGGGCGGTGCCATGGCGAGCAAAGCGGCCAATCCGTGCGGGTGGGTGGGGCCATGGTGAGCCAAGCGGCCAATCCAGTGTTTGTCACCGAAATGACATGGCCAATCCGTGCGGGGGGGGCGGACCCGAGGCGAGTGGCAAATCCGTCCGGGGGGAGGAGCCGAGGCGAGGCGAGCGGCCAATCCGTGCGGGGCCATGGCAAGGCCAACGGCCAATCCGTTGTTTGTCACCGTAAGGACATGTCACAGTAAGGACACAATTTTGGAGCAAGACAGACAGACAGACAGAATAAGGCAATTATATATATAGATGGTTTTTGGCTTGGGGATACATGTATGTTTTTAAGTGTTTTTAATTGTCATTTTGTGTGCCTTGACTCCCAGTGAGGAGATCTGTGTATTCTCTCTCTTTTTTGTAATAAAGATTTCACTTTTCTATGATATAATCTCTTGGTGATCCCTTAATAGGTATACTCTCGTTTCTTTCTTGAGGTAAGGAGATGTTCCTTGCTCCTGCGGTGTCACACACAGCGATGTGTGCTGCCGCAGGAACGAGGAACAACATCGCTAATGAGAGGTAAACGATTTTTTGTTTTAGGACGACCTCTCCGCGGCAAATGATTTTTGCCGCTTTTGCGATCGTTTTAGGTCGCACATAACTGTTACACACTACGGTATCATTAATGACGCCGGATGTGCGTCACAAACAACGTGACCCCGACGATAATTCATTAACATTATCGTAGCTTGTAAAGTCCGCTTTTGGTTTACCCATTGTTGGTGTCAAAATTTCTGGACTGTGTGAGTACGTTGTACCCCTCTCCTCCTGATGGGTCCCCATCCTTCCACTAGTGAGCCCCGGGACACATTCCCCCTGCCCACGGAGGGGTTAACATCACAAGCTGCCATCCCATCGGTCCCGGGCAGTCCACGCAGCGGCGGTGGTATCCCACATTACCACAACCCGTGGGTGGTGTCAGAAACTTTATTTTTCACCCCTTGTAAATACCGACCTTTTTCATTTGAGTGGCCACGCGACCCCGCCTCGGGTCCGGAGACCCCTCAAGCCACTGCGGATCCAAGGAGCCCGTCGGCTGTCGCGAGGGCGGCACACATGCGACTGCAGCAAACAATTGACATGCTGCGGTCTGGAAACACGCTCTGCAGGTCAGTATTTGCTGCAGAAAAAACAAGCACAGTGGGCACAGGATTTCTAAAAATCCAGCCACTATGCTTGTACTGTACAACACAGTATTTTGGACACAGCAAAAACATGCTACATCCAAGATGCTGCAAACACTGATCATGTTCATGCAGCCTTAAACAATGTGAACAGCAGTGCTGAATAGGATTGTATGTGGGTGTGACAGATTGTGAAATGGTTGTGGTTAGGGACGTGGCCTAAAATTGCCGCGACATGCTACGCACGCCGCAGACTTTGTCCCTCTTTCTCATCTTTAAAAGTTGTAAGGTATGGCATTGGTGCAACTGTGAACAGTTCTTAAATAAATCTGGAAGTTGCCGATATTTAAGAAAAGTGCTCGGTTGTCCGGACATGAATCCGAATGGGCAAAGCTAATGCCAAATTTGAAATTGGCAAACCTTTTCCATGCAAGTTTGCTTATCTCCAATGAAAAATCACTATCTGCATATTCCTGTTTCAAAACTTACCTTTTCTGAAGCATTTAGGATAACCCAGCTTTCCATTGTCACAAGTAAATCTCATCTGTGTGTTAGGAGGAGCTTCAAATCCAGGTTTACAAGCAAAATCTAACGTGTCACCATGTGTACTGTATAATTTTTTATCACTCCTATGCCTTAGCTGTATATTATTGTCATCCATGTTCTTTTCCTTTGCAGTACACGGCTCTGAAACATAAAATGGACATTTCAACTGTGTTATTTTCATTTGTTTTAGATAAGGCAAATGCTCAGACTTTACACACTATAACATTTTACATGGTTATATACTGTAATTAGTATGAACTGAAAACTGAAGGTAGGCACACACGTCAGATATCTGTTTGGCCAAACAAACTGTCTCCATTAACACAAGAATGCTTGCCAACAATGAACATGTTTTTTAGCCCCTTAAGAATCGGCGTTTTTGTTTTTTTCCAATTTCATTTTTTCCTCCGCTTATTCCCAGAGCCATACCTTTTCTATTTCTCTATCTTATATAGAAGTGTGAGAGCTTGTTTTTTTGTGACATGAGTTGTACTTTTGAAGTTTACCATATGATGTAATGGTAAGTCGGAAAAAAATTCTAATTGTGGCAAAATAGCAAAAAAAAAGGGAATATTCCAACTTTTTTTTTTATTTACAGCATTCATTTTTATCATAAAACTGACTTGGCAATATGATTTTCCAGCTCAATACGATTATGTAGATTCCAAACGTACAGTTTTTGTTTTATTTAACTGGAAAAAAAAATTCATACATTTAGAAATAAAAATCTTGCTTGTGTCACGACTATCTGAGAGTTGCATCGTTTTCAATTTTTGGAAAATGGCTGATGTTTTTATTGACACTATTTTGGGGTATACACTGTGCAGACTTATTAGGCAAATGAGTATTTTGATCACATGATACTTTTTTATACATGTTGTCCTACTCCAAGATGTATAGGCTTGAGAGCCAGCTACCAATTAAGTAAATAAGGTGATGTGCATCTCTGTAATGAGGAGGGGTGTGGTGTGATGACATCAACATCCTTTATAAGGGGTGCACACGAATTAGGCAACTTCTTTTCCTTTTGCAAAATGGGTCAGAAGAGATATTTGACGAGCTCTGAAAAATCCAAAATTGTGAGATGTCTTGCAGAGGGATGCAGTAGTCTTGAAATTGCCAAACATTTGAAGCATGATCACCGAAAATCAAGAATTTCATGGAAAATAGCCAACAGGGTCACAAGAAGTGTGTTGGGCAAAAAAGGCGCCAAATAACTGCCCATGAATTGAAGAAAATCAAGCGTGAAGCTGCCAAGATGCCATTTGCCAACAGTTTGGCCATATTTCAGAGCTGCAACGTTACTGGAGTATCAAAAAGCACAAGGTGGGCCATACTCAGGGACATGGGCAAGGTAAGGAAGGCTGAAAAATGACCACCTTTGAACAAGAAACATAAGATAAAACGTCAACACTGGGCCAAGAAATATCTTAAGACTGATTTTTCAAAGGTTTTATGGACTGATGAAATGAGAGTGACTCTTGATGAGCCAGATGGATGGGCCAGAGGCTGATCAGTAAAGGGCAGAGCGCTCCACTCCGACTCAGACGCCAGCAAGGTGGAGGTGGGGTACTGGTATGGGCTGGTATCATCAAAGATGAACTTGTGGGACCTTTTCGGGTTGAG
Source organism: Anomaloglossus baeobatrachus (assembly GCF_048569485.1). Lineage (NCBI taxonomy): Eukaryota > Metazoa > Chordata > Amphibia > Anura > Aromobatidae > Anomaloglossus > Anomaloglossus baeobatrachus. The sequence continues at coordinate 151,812,371 of NC_134360.1, read as the reverse complement.
TATGGAGTGAAGCTCCACCCCCAGACCTACTGCCAGTTTCTGGAAGACAACTTCTTCAAGCAGTGGTACAGGAAGAAGTCGGTATCATAAAAAAACCCATGATTTTCATGCAGGACAATGCTCCATCACATGCATCCAACTACTCCACAGCGTGGCTGGCCAGTAAAGGTCTAAAAGATGAAAACATAATGACATGGCCCCCTTGTTCATCTGACCTGAACCCCATAGAGAACCTGTGGTCCCTCATAAAATGTAAGATCTACAGGGAGGGAAAACAGTACACCTCTTATAACAGTGTCTGGGAGGCTGTGGTGGCTGCTGCACGCAATGTTGATCGTAAACAGATCAAGCAACTGACAAAATCTATGGATGGTAGGCTATGAGTGTCATCATATAGAAAGGTGGCTATATTGGTCACTAATTTTTTGGGAGTTTGTTTTTGCATGCCAGAAATGTTTATTTCTAAATGTTGTGCGGTTATCTTGGTTTACCTGGTGAAAATAAACAAGTGAGATGGGAATATATTTTGTTTTTATAAAGTTGCCTAATAATTCTACACAGTAATAGTTACCTGCACAAACATATCCTCCTAAAATAGTGAAATCTAAAAAAAAAAAAACACTCCAACTTCCAAAAATATTAGGGCTGCTTCTCACTTGCGAGTTTCTTGCAGTAGAGCAATGCGAGAAAAACTCGCATTGGAATCGGACACATGTTAGTCAATGATTCAGCTCACATTTGCGATTTTTTTCTCAGTCCAAATCGGACTGAGAAAAAAAAAATCGCAGCATGCTGCTTTTTTGCGAGTTTCTACTGCGAGTCTCTCCAATGCAAGTCTATGGGAGCGTGGAAAAAATCGGATGTCACGGGACGGCACTCACACCATCCTAGTGACATCCGATTTTCTAAATACATTTCTCGCATGTTTCCTAAAACACTGGAAATGAGTGATGTCTCACAATGTCTGTCAATCACTGTTCTCTGTCAGTTGGTCTCTCCCTCTCGGTCTCTATTCTCTCTCTGTCGATCCGTCACTATCTCTCTCCCTCTCTCACAGTCTGTTGGTCATTTTCCCCTCCTCTCTCATACTTACCGTTCCCCGATCCCCGGCGCGGCGCTGCACGGCATTCACACTGCTTCGGCGGCTTTTACTATTTTGAAAAAGCTGGTCGCTCATTAAACAATCTCGTATTCCCTGCTTTCCCCGCCCACAGGCACCTATGATTGATTGCAGTGAGACACGCCCCCACTCTGAGTGACAGGTGTCTCACTGCACCCAATCACAGCAGCCGGTGGTCGTGTCTATACTGTGCAGTGAAATAAATAATTAAATAATTAAAAAAAACGGCTTGCGGTTCCCCCCAATTTTAATACCAGCCAGATAAAGCCATACGGCTGAAGGCTGGTATTCTCAGGATGGGGAGCTCCACGTTATGGGGAGCCCTCCAGCCTAACAATATCAGTCAGCAGCCGCCCAGAATTGCCGCATACATTAGATGCGACAGTTCTAGGACTGTACCCGGCTCTTCCCGATTTGCCCTGGTGCGTTGGTAAATCGGGGTAATAAGGAGTTAATGGCAGCCCATAGCTGCCACTAAATCCTAGATTATTCATGTCAGGCGTCTCCACGAGATACCTTCCATGATTATTCTGTAACTTACAGTAAATAAACACACACACCTGAAAAAATCATTTATTAGAAATAAAAAACACTAACAAATTCCCTTATCACCCATGTAATAAGCCCCAAAAAGCCGTCCATTTCCGGCGTAATCAAGGATGGTCCAGCGTCGCTTCCAGCTCTGCTGCATGAAGGTGACAGGAGCTGCAGCAGACACCGCCGCTCCTGTCAGCTCCATACAGCAACTGAGGTGAGTAGCGCGATCAGCTGAGCTGTCACTGAGGTTACCCGATGTCACTGTATCCAGCGGTGGCCGCGGTTAACCTCAGTGACAGCTCAGCTGATCGCGCTACTCACCTCATTTGCTGCGTGGAGTTGACAGGAGCGGCGGTGTATTCTGCTACTCCTGTCACCTTCATGCAGCAGAGCTGGATGCGATGCTGGACCATCCTGGATTACGCCGGACATGGAGGGCTTTTTGGGGCATATTAAATTGGCGATGAGGGGATTTGTTAGTGTTTTTATTTCTAATAAAGGATTTTTTCAGGTGTGTGTGTTTATTTACTGTAAGTTACAGATTAATCATGGAAGGTATCTCGTGGAGACGCCTGACATGATTAATCTAGGATTTAGTGGCAGCTATGAGCTGCCATTAACTCCTTATTACCCCGATTTGCCAAGGCACCAGGGAAAATCGGGAAGAGCCGGGTATAGTCCCAGAACTGTCGCATCTAATGTATGTGGCAATTCTGGGCGGCTGCTGACTGATATTGTTAGGCTGGGGGGCTCCCCATTACGTGGAGCTCCCCATCCTGAGAATACCAGCCTTCAGCCGTATGGCTTTATCTGGCTGGTATTAAAATTGGGGGGACCGGCCGCCGTTTTTTTATTATTTAATTGTTTATATCACTGCACAGTATAGACCCGCCCACCGGCTGCTGTGATTGGGTGCAGTGAGACACCTGTCACTCAGCGTGGGGGCATGTCTCACTGCATCCAATCATAGGTACCTGTGGGTGGGGAAAGCAGGGAATACGAGATTGTTTATTGAGCAGCCGGCTTTTTCAAAATAGTAAAAGCCGCCGCAGCAGTGTGAACGCCGTGCAGCGCCGCACCAGGGATCGGTGAGTATGAGAGAGGGCTGCTAACTTCAGTCACTCAGGGGATTAGCGGTCACCGGTGAGCCCTTCACAGGTGACCACTAATCAGGACGCGGCACAGACAGAGCCGCAGCATGACAATGATGTCGGGTGAAGTTCACCCGAGTTCATTCTGATCGTGCGGCTATGTCTGTGTCTGCTGTCATCTGCCATTCAGCTCTGCTACATGGCTGTCTGTGTCTGCTGTCAGCGGCCATGTTCCAGAGCTGAATGGCAGATGACATAGTAAAAAATATGCATTACACACGCATTACACACGCATTACACACGCTAGTAAAATCATGAATTTATTCAGAAAAAGCATCGCACTTGCGTTGCACTCGGACCTAACGTGAACTAAAATCAACCGAGTTTTTTTCAGCCCAGTCGGACCGATTTTACTCGCATAGATGTGTTTCCAGCCTTTAGCTTTAACATTTATGAGTCTTTTGGGTTGATTGAGAACATAGTTGTTGATCAATAATAAAAAAAATCCTCTAAAATACAACTTGCCTAATAAGTCTGCACGCATTGTATACAATGTTTTGATCACCTGTTATTAAATTTTTTTCTGTTGTTGCAGCGACCAAAAAACTGCAATTCTGGTGTTTTGATTTTTTTCTTGTTATGCTCTTTACCCTTCTGATTAATTTATTTTATCAATATGTGAAAACTACTGTGATCACTAGATGGGAGGGGTTTGCGGGAAAAGTCGTTATACCTCTGTAAAGATGTGTGGATGTAGAGATAAATGAAACACCTGAGAATTAAGAATGATATATACCGTATATATTTTTATTAAATAATACATTTCAATATAAATGTCACAGGTTGATACAGGTTGATCCCAATTAACCAATTTATGACTAATGACATACTATGTCCATCATTAGTCATTTTACAGCCTTTGATGTGGGCTCACACAGAGCCAGCAAATTTCCATGCAGATGAAGTCGTCTAACACCAGTGGTTGCAGCATCAATTTCTCACAGAAGCCTTTAACACATACATGGGGGGTGCGCTGCTTTGATCCTTCATTGGCACTCCCACAATCATGTTGATGAGTTGTCATGACAGCCGGGCTCTGTTAATGAACTCTGTGTCTGTTATCATCACAGTACTGTTGTGTGAAAGCCAGCTTGTAGCCGGGTGTTCATTGGAGACCGATTTTGTTCTACATACAGCAATGCGGTGGCATTGCTGTACATAAAACAAGTGATCAGACTATTGCAGGTTCAAGTCTTCTAAGGGGACTAATAAACACAGTTTTATCACATTAAAAAATAAAAATACACATATATCGTATTTCTGCATTGATAAAAGTCCAATCTATCAAAATATAAAATAAATTCATATATAAAGGATGGACACTAGCACTCAAAAATGGGGGGGAGGTTGGTAGTAGGATTACTGGATCTAAAAGGAGCTGCAGGTAGTTGGCAGGGTCTGCGTAAGCCTGTCAGGGTTAATATCAACAATATGTGAAAACTAAAGCGTTGACTAGATGGGAGTGGGGTGCAGGAAAAGTGGTTATACCTGGGTAAAGATGTGTGGATGCAGAGATAAATGGAACAACCGAGAATTAAGAATGATACACTTATATATACAGTATGTATCTTATTAAATAATACATTTGAATAAAAATGTCTCAGGGTGATAAACTGAGTCGGGTACTCCGATAGGTGATGGAAAACCAGCATGATAGGCGTAAGACCTGTCAAAATTTAAAAAATAAATAAACCAGAGTAAAGCGGGCTTTACACGCTACGATTTTGCTGCAGTGATCTCGTTGGGGTCACGGAATTTGTGACGCACATTCGGCCGCTGTAGCAATCTTGTAGTTTGTGACTCCAAGGAGCGATTTTGGATCGTTGCAAAAACGTCCAAAAATCGCTCCTCGTTGACATGGGGGTCCTCTCCCAATTATCGATACTATCGCTTTGCCGTTGTTATTCCTCGTTCCAGCGGCAGTGCACATCGCTGTGTGTGACCCCCTAGGAACGAGGAACATCTCCTTACCTGCCACCGGCCACAATGCGGAAGGAAGGAGATGGGCGGGATGTTCGTCCCGCTCATCTCCGCCCCTCCGCTTTCATTGGGCGGCCGCTTAGTGACGTCGCTGTGACGCCGAACGTACCGCCCAATTAGAAAGGAGGCGGTACGCCGGTCACAGCGACGTTGCTATGCAGGTAAGTATGTGTGACGGGGGTGCGCGATTTTGTGCGCGAAAGGCAGCGATATGCCCGTTTCGCACAAACGAAGGGGGCGGGTCGCATGCTAGCGATATCGGGACAAATATCGAAACGTGTAAAGCCACCCTTAGTATACCTGTACCTGTGCTGATAAGTGTTACAGGGTCTGCATAGAAATGGAGTTACCTGAAGGTAGCCCGGCTGTCATGACAACTCATCAACATGATCGTGGGAGTGCCAATGAAAGACCAAAGCAGCATACCCCCCATGTATGTGTTAAAGGCTGCTGTCAGAAATTGATGCTCCAGCCACTGGTGTTAGAGGACTTCATCTGCATGGAAATTTGCTGGCTCTGTGTGTGAGCCCACATCAAAGGCTGTAAAATGACTAATGATGGACATAGTATGTCATTAGTCATAAATTGGTTAATGGCGAAATTGAGTAAATTCTAGGGTGGCCTAGGAGCTTGAGATTACACACAAACCACTCAAGCTCTCTCTCCATTGACATAATCTCTTAGGTGATGGGACATAAAATTTGGGAATCCCCCATGCACAATAGATGGTCACACAGTCTCCATTTGATTTAAGGGATCACCATCGTTAATAATACCTGAAGGTAGTCTAAATAATACTTGCACTGTAGATTTTATTAAATGCATTTATATTGAAAACAAAACAACAGTTATTTTAAATGTGTAAATCAGGGGGCTTTGGTGTACTCTTTTCATGGCCAAGGACACAATGCAGCTTCCAGTCCATTCAGTTTACAATACTCGCCACTTAAGACTTGCATAAAGAGTTATTACTAGGGATGATCGAATACCCTATTATTTGCTTTGCCGAATATCTGGCGAATACCTCGCCACTATTCGAGTATTCGTGAATATTCAACGCCCAATGTAAGTCTATGGAAAACCAGAATAATTTTACGTCGGACCTAACGGTGACCTGTGGTGACTGAGGAAGAGGCTGAAATTGTTGGGAAAAAACTGAAACAGTATGGGCACAGCCTGTAGAAGGTGCCTCACTGCATTTCTGGTGTCTTTGAATAAAGTGCAGCATGCAGCGTTTACGTAGTCGCCAGAACAGCTCTCAAACCAAAGTAAAAGAGGGGAAATTGCTAAGAAACAGTTTCTAGTGCCTAACCACTGTAATAAAACGTCAAATCAATCCCCGACCTCCCAAAAAAACCACTTTAGCATATGTTCACACGTTTCGTTTTTTATATTTTTCCTTCTTTTTCGATTAGAAAGGGCTGTAATTTATACATTATATTGGTATCTGTCTTGCACATCCTTTTTTGGGACATATTTGACAGAACTTTAAAAGGTCCGCTGCAAAGTGCCTGTTGGGATGTTGACCTTGCCCTCCTCCTCCTCCACCAGCACCACTGGCTCCAGAGGCACTGCATTCAAATGTAGAAAGGGTCACTCGCTGTCCTCAAATCTCAGACTTCTGAGGGCTCTCAGGTGGGCCCTGTAACATACATTGGGGAGGGATGGCAGTCAATTGTAGTTTTCTGCGTCCCCTATATCATTAGAGTGAAAGTTGGAATACGTACTATTATATAATACAGTGCTATTGCCAATGTGGCCATTTGGGTGTTGGCATTGCCCTCCTCTTCTTCCTCCTCCACCAACACCACCAGCTAAAGTGGCCCTCTATTCAAATTCTATTAAAATGATTCAGTGATGTATGTTTTATGGACAAGTGAAAACCACGCTAGGACATTGAAGCTGATGTCGTTGATGATTGCATCTGACCAAAAGCAGTTTAAGAGCAGGAGGCATCATCGCCTGCTTCTTAGACCGCAGTTTGTGAAGCATGCAGCACTGTGGAAGTGGCAGTTGTTTCACTCTGTACCCTCAGGCTTTATTCCACTAGCTAACACCGAGGATTTAAACAAATTCAGTTTCCCCAGGAGGGAATGGTTCAAACACCATGGAGCACTGCATCAGTACGTACACCCAACAGCTTTTTTTAAAAAAAAATTGGTAGGTTTTGCAACAAGGCATAACATGCCAAGGAGTTTAATAAATTCAGTTTCCCCAGGGGCTAATGGTTTAGACACCAAGGAGCACTCCATCAGTAGGTACTCCCAACAGCTTTTTTTTATAAATATTGGTAGGATTTGCAACAGAGCATAACCTGCCAAGGAGTGTAGGGCTACATGCGCATGCTGCTTTTTTTCCTGCTTTTTTGCTGCTTTTTTGGCTGCAGTTTTGTCAGCTGAACTTTCTGACATCTGACTTCCCAGCAAAGTCTATGAGAAGTCAGATTTGTCATGCGCACATTGCAGTTTATTTGTCAGCGTTTTTTTTGTCAAAAGTTTGTGACAAAAAAAATGCAGCATGTTCATTCTTCCTGCATTTTTGTCAACATTTGTCACCCATTGAAATCAATGAGGGCATCAAAAACGCAGGAAAAATGCATGCTAATCACAAGTGGTGCATTTTACCTGCCTTTTACCTGCGTTTTTGCTAGCAAAAACGCAGGTGATTTGTCAGGAAGTGAGGTCAGGCAAGTGGTCCCGTCCCGTCCTCCACGTGTTCCCCGAAGTACCGCTGTCCCCAGGGGAGATGATGTGGAGGACGGGACTATCAGCGGCGGCAGCGAGAGGGGGATGGACATTGGCAGCTGAAAACATTGATTTTTCCCTCTCGCTGCCGCCGCTGATAGTCCCGTCCTCCACGTGTTCCCCGAAGTACCACTGTCCCCAGCGTGCACGCACAGGGGAGATGATGTGGAGGACGGGACTATCAGCAGCGGCGGCAGCGAGAGGGAAAAATCAATGTTTTCAGCTGCCAACGTCCATCCCCCTCTCGCTGCCGCCGCCGCTGATAGTCCCGTCCTCCACGTGTTCCCTGAAGTACCGCTGTCCCCAGCGTGCACGCACAGGGGAGATGATGGACCCCTCTCACTGCCACCGCCGCCGCCGCTGAAAGTCCCGTCCTCCACGCTCCTGCCGGCTCCACGCTCCTGCCGGCTCCACGCTCCTGCCGGCTCCACGCTCCTGCCGGCTCCACGCAGTAGCGCGATCAGCTGAGCTGTCACTGAGGTTACTCGCGGCCACCGCTGGATTCAGCGGTGGCCGCGGGTAACCTCGGTGACAGCTCAGCTGATCGCGCGGCTGTCTTCATTAGCTGCATGGAGGTGACCGGAGCGGCGGTGTCTGCTGCTTCTCCGGTCACCTCCATGCAGCAGCGCTGGATGCGACGCTGGAGCATGCTGGATTACGCCGGACATGGAGGGTTTGTCGGGGTTAATAAATTGGTAATGAGGGAATGTGTTTGTGTTTTTTATTTCTAATAAAGGATTTTTCGGGTGTGTGTGTTTATTTACTGTAATTTACAGATTAATCATGGAGGGTGTCTCATAGACGCCTGACATGATTAATCTAGGACTTATTGGCAGCTATGGGCTGCCATTAACTCCTTATTACCCCGATTTGCCAACGCACCAGGGCAAATCGGGAAGAGCCGGGTACAGTCCCAGAACTGTCGCATCTAATGGATGCGGCCATTCTGGGCGGCTGCTGACTGATATTGTTAGGCTGGGGGGGCTCCCCATAACGTGGAGCTCCCCATCCTGAGAATACCAGCCTTCAGTCGTATGGCTTTATCTGGCTGGCATTAAAATTGGGGGGGACCGCACGCCAGTTTTTTTTAATTATTTATTTATTTCTAATTTTTTTTTTTTCAATTCAACAAGCTTTATGGGCTTGTTTGAACTGAAAAATACATGAAACAATTGTTGACAAAACTGCAGCCAAAAATGCACCAAAAAAGCACCTACATTTTTTGTGACATTTCCAGGCTCTCTCTGACAAGGTGCAGTTTTGGCTGCAGTTTTGGCTGCAGTTTTGGCTGCAGTTTGTGAACACGAAAAAGAAGCAGCGTGCGCATGTAGCCTAATACATTCACTTCCTCCAGTGAATAATGGTTCAGACACCATGGAGCACAGCATCAAAAGGTACTTCCAAAAGCTCCCAACAGCTTTTTTTTTTTTAATATTGGTAGGATTTGCAGCAGAGCATGACATGCCAAGGAGTTTAATACATTCAGTTTCCCCAGGGAATAATGGTTCAGACACCATGGAGCACAGCATCCGAAGGTACTCCCAACAGCTCCCAACAGCTTTTTTTTTTTTTAAATATTGGTAGGATAGAATAACATGCCAAGGAGTTTAATAAATTATGATTTAGCACGGGAGCCATGTGTAACACATCGTGGAGCATAGCATCAATAAAGAACACAAATAGAGACTGTTGTTAATGTTAGTTATGTTTTGGCTGCTGGGAGGCTCCCTCTGGTGGCCAGGAATGGTTTGGACTTGGACCAGGTGTGTTGTGCAATGGGCGTTTCCTTTGCTAACTCTCTGCTTATTTAAATCCTGGTCTGATAGCAGGCTATGCCGGATGTCAGTTGTTCTTTGTATCACCAGCCTGCTTCATTCTGCTCCACACCACATGTACCCCAGATAAGTGCTTGCTCTTTATTTATTATTTGGTTCTTTTGCTCTTATCTGGGTTTGTCATTTGCTGTGGCTGTTTTCAGTTTATTTGCATGCAGAGATTTTCCCCCTCAGTCGCTTGGCTGGGGAACTCCCTGCAGTTCTGTTTGGAGTATAGCTCCTTTGGGTCCATGTATTTGTGGCTTGTTGAATTTGTTATGATTCTTGTTTTCTCTTCATTGGTATGACAGGAGCACCTGGTATGGGACGGAGTTCAGATCGTGCGATCTGAGGGCCTTTTTGTACTATCAGGAATTTGGAATTTTGCAGGGTTTTTCTCTGGCCACCATCAGCCCCTTTCCTGTCCTTTCCTATTTTAGTCAGTGGGGGCCTCACCTTTTGCTAATCCTGTCATCTATCTGTGTATTGTGTTTTTCCTATATCACCGCAGTCTTTGAATGTGGGGGGCTTGCAATTCTTGTCTATTTTCTGAGGCAGAGAGTTATTCATCTTTCCTTCCTTTAGGATAGTTAGTTCTCCGGCTGGGTTCGCGGTGCACAGGATGTTAGTTCAGCCTTCGGCTACTTCTAATATTGATGGTTAGTAAGGGGATGGCGGCCAGATTAGTTGCCAATGCTCTTGTCACCTTTTACCAATGATTTGTGGTGGTCTTCCATGGTTCCGGATCATAACAAGAGACTGCCTGACCAATTGTTCTAGTCAGTGTAGCCTCGACAGTTATTGTTCCAGTGCATAATGTACAAAGGCTTAAAAAATATTGCCCTGGGTGATTGGGCCAAACAAATACATCACAGCAGCATAGCAAGTTAGATTAGTCATGCGGTCTCATTAGACGATACAAGACAAAATAGTCTTGAATGAGAAACAATGGAACTTATTTGAACTTCAGAAATATAAAATATAGCAGATTCTCTGGGGCAATCCATCTATGGTTCATTATGATCATCGTCAAACTGTCTGCACTTTCCGTGGATAGTCGTGTGCGACTGTTATTATTGACCTCACTGAGCTGAAAACACTCTCAGAAAACACACTCCCAGCAGGGCAAGCTAGCGCTAACAAAGCGTATAAGGCGAGGTCTGGCCAAGTGTTGAGCTTGGAAACCCAATAGTTAAAGGGAATAGTAGTCTCTGAAAGCACGCTGATAAGGTCACCTACATAGTCCCTCACCATCTTATTTAACTGATCCCTCCTTGTCATCATTCCCCCAACCGTTATCTGATTCGCAGTTGACGGTTTGTGGAAAATGGACCAGTTTTGGCACATTAGTCCCCCGCCTGTGTTGCTCCTAATAAGAGTAGCCCTCTCTTGTAATCCTGTTGCATGAAATGACACGCTACCTCTGATGCCAGCATGATCTGAGGGTAATTGTTTCATTAACTGCTCCACTACAGCCCTCTTGAATGTTTCCGTAGTACAATCCTTATTTGCCTCGACAAGTAGCGAAGCGAATTTGTCTTTTTAACGTTTGTCAAGGAAGGTACAAAACCAGTAGAGATGAGCGGTGTTCGAAGCGAACCGTTTGCCAATTTCAAATTCGAGTTGTTTTTGGCGATGTTCGAGTCGTTTGACGAACTCGAATGATTTGCTTCACGTTCGACAGTTCGAGTTAACGTTCGATAACGGTTCGATCACCAAAAGCGTGGCTTTTCACAGTAAGGCTATTTGCGCACATTGCACATTTGCATGCGTCCAGTGTCCCCAGCTCAATCCCTCTCTCTTTCCTACTCACCGATCAGCTGCACGGCTGTCACAAAGCTCCGGCGGCTTTTCCTCTTTTGAAAATGGCTGCCGCTCATTATTCAATCTGGTATTCCCTGCTTTCCCCGCCCACCGGTGCCTATGATTGGTTGCAGTCAGACACGCCCACACGCTTAGTGACAGCTGTCTCACTGCAAAGAATCACAGCCGCCGGCGGACAGGTCTATATCGTGCAGTAAAATAAATAAATAAATTAAAAAAAAAAATCCTGCGGTCCCCCCAATTTTGCTACCAGTCAAGATAAAGCCACACGGCTGGAGGCTGGTTTTGTCAGGATGGGGAGCTCCAGGTTATGGAGAGCCCACCAACCTAACAATATCAGCCAGCAGCTGCCCAGAATTGCTGCATCCATTAGATGCGACAGTCCCAGGACTCTACCTGGCTCATCCCGAATTGCCCTGGTGCAGTGGCAATCGGGTGTTATGATCCGGAACCATGGAAGACCACCATAAATCATTGGTAAAGATGACAAGAGCATTGACAACTAATCTGTCCGCCATCCCCTTACTAACCATCACAACTAGAAGTAGCCGAGGAGTGAACTAACATCCTATGCACCGCAAACCCAGACGGAGAACTAGCTATCCTAAAGGAAGGAAAGATGAATAACTCTTTGCCTCAGAAAATAGATAAAGAATAGCAAGCCCCCCACATTTAAAGACTGCGGTGATATACGAAAACACAATACACAGATAGATGATAGGATTAACAAAGGTGATGCCCCCACTGACTAAAATAGGAAAGGATAGTAAAGGGGCTGATGGTGGCCAGAGAAAAACCCTACAAAATTCCAAATTCCCGATAGTACAAAAAAGCCCTCAGATCGCTAGATCTGAATTCCGTCCTATACCAGGTGCTCTTGTCATACCAATGAACAGAAAGCAGGAACCATTACAAATCCAAGAAGCCACAAACACATGGACTAATAGGAGCAATACTCCAAACATAGCTGCAGGGAGTTTCCCAATTAAGCAACTGAGAGGGAAAATCCCTGCATGCAAATAAACTGAAAACAACCACAGTAAATGATGAACTCAGATAAGAGTAAAATAACCAAACAACAAATAAAGAGCAAAGCACTTATCTGGGGTAGATGGTGTCTGGAGCAGGATTAAGCAGGCTGGTGAACAAAGAACAACTGACATCCGGCATAGCCTGCTATCAGACCAGGGTTTAAATAAGCAGAGAGTTAGCAATGGAAACCCCCATTGCTCAACACACCTGGTCTCTGTCCAAACCATTCTTGGCCACAAGAGGGAGCCTCCCAGCAGTCAAAGCATAACTGACATTCACAACAGTACCCCCCCTTGAGGAGGGGTCACCGAACCCTCACCAATGCCACCGAATCCACCCCTGGACAGTCAGACGCCTCAAGCTGCCCCGAGAGGAACCTGGGGTGATACCCAAAATTGCAGAAAAAGGGGGACACCAATGTGGTAGAGCTAGCTTTATTGTTAAGGGCAAATTCAGCCAAAGGCAAAAACGAAACCCAGTCATCCTGATCCGCAGAAACAAAACACCGTAAATAGGTCTCCAGGGTCTGGTTAGCCCTTTCAGTCTGACTGTTGGTCTGAGGATGAAATGCCGAGGAGAAAGACAGCTGAACACCCAATTTGGAACAAAAAACCCTCCAAAACCCGGATACAAACTGCACCCCTCTGTCAGAAACAATGTTTTCGGGAATACCATGCAAACGAACAACATGTTGGAAAAAAAAAGGCACCGACTCTGATGAAGACGGCAACGTAGATAGGGGAACCAAGTGGACCATCTTGGAGAATTTATCACAGATCGAAGAAGCCACAAAAACATGGACTTATAGGAGCAATACTCCAAACATAGCTGCAGGGAGTTTCTCAGCTAAGCAACTGAGAGGGAAGATCCCTGCATGCAAATAAACTGAAAACAACCACAGTAAATGATAAACTCAGATAAGAATAAAAGAACCAAACAACAAATAAAGAGCAAAGCACTTATCTGGGGTAGATGTGGTCTGGAGCAGGATGAAGCAGGCTGGTGAACAAAGAACAACTGACATCCGGCATAGCCTGCTATCAGACCAGGGTTTAAATAAGCAGAGAGTTAGCAATGGAAACACCCATTGCTCAACACACCTGGTCTCTGTCCAAACCATTCCTGGCCACAAGAAGGAGCCTCCCAGCAGCCAAAGCATAACTAACATTCACAACATTTGGGGTAATAAGGAGTTAAATATCAGCTTATAGCTGCCACAAAGTCCTATGTTAATCATGGCAGGGGTTTCCCCAAGATACCTTCCATGATTAACCTGTAAGTGAAAGTAAATAAACACACACAACGAAAAATCCTTTATATGGAATAAAAGACAACCCCTCCCTCAATTACCACTTTATTAATCCCCAAATACCCCTCCAGGTCCAAAGTAATCCACACAACGCTTTCAGCTCTGCTACATGAAGCTGACAGGGAGCGCCGTAGAACACGACCGCTCTGTGTCAGCTCCATGCAGCAACTGAAGCCGCGCTGTCACCGGAGACTTCAGGTAGTGCCTGCGTGTGTGCAGGATAGATGATGAGTGCGGTAGTGCTTGTGTGTGCGGTGATGATGATGGGGGTGTTAGTGCTTACGTTGTTATGGACAAGATTATGAATTATTATGAGTATATCGTTGTTACATGGAGATATCCATAAAGAACAGGATTTAAGATGGTGTTTGAACTGTACCCCACATATCTCTTGGCATAAGACTCAGACAGACAGTCTGGGCTATTCTTGTGACCAGTGAATCATGCTGACATTGCTTAATATAAATGAGGAACCAAGCACATTACAGTAAATTGTATATCACAGAATAAGCTGTTCTACTTTATCCAATAGGAGACGTGTTACGTATTCTTGGCACCTAGCCAATAAGCCGGTTATATATACCTGTACAAACTTCCGGAATAAAGGAGTCTTACTTTCTATTCATATCTGAGTATGTCTCTGGTGTGGGTGAAAGATAGTGGTTATGCATGCTACCACGAGTGACTCATAATTTGGACTGCAGACAGTTTAAGAGGGATGCAAGACTGAATGGCATCAACCTAAATTAAGGCCTTATCATTTGGCGCCCAACGAACCTTAGGACGGAGCTCTGGATGGCGGACGGCCGTGCTGAAACCTTCAGTCAAAAGGCAACTACGCGAGAGGTGGAGAATTGCGCACTCCAGCTGCAGGTGAGAACATTTGTATAATCTCACCTTGCAACCTCATGCGTGTACTTGCATTTCGAAGGGGGGGGGTTGGGCTGTCCCAGTCTAGACACCTAATGACCGCCATCTCGCATGAGATAAGCCGTCCTAAGAGATATCACACCAAGGTGGTCAGGTTCACCTTAAGCTGTCTGTAATGTAATTGTAATTCACATGAAATGTAATGTGGTTTGAGGTTTTTTTGTCTGCTCTAGGAGAAAAGCAGAAGTTCTATGTTTTATTTTTCTCTGATTTAACTGCAGGGGAAAATGAGGAAGTTGTTATATACGCTGGATATATGAATATATATGGTTATATCTGCAGGTGAGATCAGCCACCTGGATGGTGTATATAGTGTCCTTATTGTTATGTCACTGTGTTGACCTGTGTCTACCTGTTGAAATGTCTGTCTATTTGCAGCAGGTGGAGTACTTGCTGGTATCGCTCTAATCACTGTGTTTGCAGCAAGGCTGGCTGCAAAAAGAGGAAGTTCTATGTGCTTTGTTCGTACTTGCTGGTTTATGCAAAAAGAGGAAGTTGTGTCACGGGAACGGGTACTTTGATATATTGAAGCTGTTTCTTCTATGAGTGGAGAAAAAAAAACTCTGAAGCTGTACTTTGAAGTATGCTGTTTATGTATATAGTGTATACACTGGTGTGTAACGTGTCCGGTTGATAGTCAGTAATTGATAAGACTGAAGGCTAGGTACCGAGTTACGGTAAGCGCCATGACTGTATCCTAGTGCCTCTTCCACAGAGAGGAGACGATAGGGGGATTGGTTTTGGCCGGTACAGCGTCATGGTAAGACCCTGACTGTATCCGGTGGAATTTGATGTTCTCCGCGATCCTAGGTAGGAGTAACATTGGCAGAATCCCTTGACTTTGGTTTTAAACAGTATTATTGATGTTCTGGACGGACCGTTCAAACAAGGTGTATGTAGTGTGAACAGAGGTTACTAGTACATGAAGTCAGAGATAGTGAGGGTGAATTTAGTTTCTATCACCCACGTGACACTTCTTCCTGGTAGGACAACCCGTTTGTGTTGTGGTTTGTGGACTGAGGTAGAAATTCTGTGTATTCTGTGGATGTGTATAGTCGCTGGTCTAGGAGAGAAAGTGGCTAGCTCATTTGGTAGAGCATCAGATATCCAGGTTGACGTGTTAGTTTAGGGAGTTTACCCTTTGAATATGGGGTCTAATCAGTCCACACCTGTCAAGTTAACAGCAGAAGAATTAGTAAGCGAGCAAAAAGGTAAAAAGTATATTAAAAACATGAAGTCGCTCCTTCAGTGATCACTGCAAAGAGAGGGAGATTAGAGGAGCAAGAATGGAAAGATGTTTTGTTAAATAAGCAAGGGATTTTGAAAGATAAAATTGGCATAGTAGATATTTCTATATTGCACCAGCTCAGAAAATGGCACCTCAGGAAGTGGCCAATTCCATTAGGAAGCAACGCCCCCCCTCCTTATAAGTCGTCCCCAGAGGGTTGGACTTGTGTAGTTGTCCCCCTGCCCACCAAACACCCTCCCTAGCCTGCCCAGACATCATTTCAGGTCGGGCCGCACCTAGTTCCCTTTTCCAGCCATCTTCAGTCCCAAGGCCACTGGCCTATTTGTTGCTGGAGCAACAGAAGCCACCGAGGGGAGGCAGGAAGATGACAATGATTTAACAATGATCCACCCCACCACCAACACTGTCCCTAGTAGAGGTAAACCACAGTTGCTGTCCTTATTCGAGGACGTCAGGCCACACATGGCATCGCACCATTATTCCGATAGTCCCAGAACCAACGCCCTAAATATGTGACATGGAAGCCTCAAGAGGCTGCAGTCCTTGTGAAGGAACACTGAGATATATACACCTATGAGTGACGTGTCATCAATAATTGATGTTTGATACCTTGGACCTGATCTTCGGGGATAGAAGATTTGAAAGGGGGGGTTGTCTATGTACAGGTGCAGTGTTAAGGAAAAAGTGGGTGAAAGAGCCCTGACTGTTAGACTGTTACCTGGTACGGTTTTCCTGCTAAGCAGTGAGTTGAACATTGTATGCGTACTCACTGGTCTTGTTTTAGTGGATGTCAATGTATTCTTACCTAGAATTGAATACATTGGGGAAGACCCCTAAACTTTGGTCTTAAATCGGAATTATTGAGTAGTCGATAGACCGTTCTCATGGAGGTGTATGTATATCGTGAATTCTCTCCCTGACATAATATCTCATATATAGTTTTTCCTGGAAGATGTTTTCACCCAAATTAAAGCTGGGGATTCTTTCTGGCCAGTAATGGAGCCAGGTTTGCGGGTTTACAGTGAGGGTGCATGTACCTTATCACCCAAGTGACACTGGAAGATGTTTATGTATAATGTACGCAGTTTTTGGTGTATAACACCGTAGGGTTGAAATTGGAAGAAAGGAAAAAAAAAAAAAAAAGAAGGAAGTGTTAGTTTCTATTTCAGTCCTGTGAATGAAGTTCTGTGAAGTTTAATTGGAAATGACACACGTATGATTGAAATGGAGAATTCTCCCAAGGGGGTAGGTTAGATGAGAATTGATGAGTAATTCTGAATCTAGCAACTACACTATGTGTATTTTACCTGTCTGTGAAAATAAGA
Organism: Anomaloglossus baeobatrachus; assembly: GCF_048569485.1. Classification (NCBI taxonomy): domain Eukaryota; kingdom Metazoa; phylum Chordata; class Amphibia; order Anura; family Aromobatidae; genus Anomaloglossus; species Anomaloglossus baeobatrachus. The sequence goes on along the minus strand of NC_134360.1, from coordinate 151,795,356 downwards.
AACATAAGCTGATATATAGGGTAGACTTGTGTGCTGTCTGTGGAGCACTGTGTCCACGTAAGCCCACCCCATTATTTCCTGTTCTAAATGTAGATTTCTTTCTGTCACTCTGTGTTTTGCCCAGTGGGGTATGGTATGGGGATATTATTGCAGGGGCTGACAGGAGATAGGGATACGCTGGAGGCTCGGCCCTGACCACCATCAGGTCTACCGTCGAGATGAGGGCAAGCACAGGGTCCCTAGTTACAGGGTTAGCCCAGAGGTCCCTATATAATCCATATTCCCAGTGACAGATTGAATACCTCCTGAATGTAGATGTCACAATACATGTCACTCCCTCCCAGGACTCTTCAGACGCCATTTTTGGCCAACACCTACTTCCTCTTTTAGCGGCTGTTTCTTATCGGTAATTATTTTCAGTGGACGTTTTAACTCAGACACTACATAGTTCATCTTTTGACGCCATTTTAGTCCAGCCGACACCCAGTTCCCAATTTTTGTTTCAGCAGCTACAGCCACTGCTCTGTTTATTGCTGACATAGCAGGGACTGCAGAGGGGGGATATAGGGACCTGAAACACACACTCCGTTTTTTGGTCATATATGCAGTTGTTCCCCATTGTGTTCCCACTCATGAACCTTAGCAGAGGTTATTGCTGATAGTCCTGTGGAAACTTTTCCCTTCACTTTTGCATGTTTGTTTTTGCTGTACCTAGTATACAGTTTAGTAGACCATATAGACTGCTCACTATTAGTCCTGGTGGACAGTGAATATTTTTCTGCCTATGGCAGTTGATGGTTAGCCTGGTTTGAGATATTCTCACTTGTATGTTATCCTACCTGGTATCTTGCACAAGAGTTCCCTGATAGAGAGGGTGGAGGTTCATGTGGTCCCAAGGGGACATTGATCATCAGGAGTTGGCATATATTTGGGTTTTCGTTGGCAGCACCCAGTAATCCTTTGTGTCTTAGTTTGCAGGGTCTGACAGGAGAGAGGGATACGCTGGAGGCTCGACCCTGACCACCATCAGGTCTACCGTCGGGATGAGGGAGAGTGCAGGGCCCCCAGTTACAGGGTCAGCACAGGAGAGGTAGAGTAGATACGCTCCACTGCTTTTTCCTAGTTGTGTAGATGTAGTCAGGGGGTGCTGCTGGTAGTTTCCAAACCCTCTTGTGCTCTTTTCTCTTTCCCCGGGGTTTTAGGGAGTCTTAGTTTTTGAATTTCAGTGTTCTCCTGACCCCAAAGTTACACCCATTGCTCTTTCTTACAAACCTGGGTATAGTCCTTTGTATCAGGTCTCCGAGAGCCCATAATCAAACAACTACAGCTGGTAAGGACCAAGACACCCTCCTTCAAATGGCAAGACGTATGGAGATGAATCTAGCAGCTTACATGATCACTAGAGATGAGCGAACCGGTCCCGGTTCGGCTCGAGGTCGGTTCGCCGAACGGAGGTCCCGAACTCGAACTGCATAGGAAACAATGGCAGGCAATCACAAACACATAAAAACACCTAGAAAACACCCTCAAAGGTGTCCAAAAGGTGACAAACAACTCAAACACATGGGAAAGTGACAAGGACATATACTCATGCGAAAACAAAAGAGCTGGACAAGGAAAAAGAGGAGGACACACAGATATATGAGTATACGCAAGGAAACATCGATTCCATTATTGTGCAACTTGAGCCCTGCTCATTTTAGGCTTCCAATCTGGATAAATTGCCTGAGCTCGCCACGTACGCCTTGGGGATCTTGTCGTGTCCTGCAGCCAGCGTTCTCTCGGAACCTGTCTTCAGTGCTGCTGGGGGTCTGCTGGCAGATAAGCACACGTGTCTGTCCACTGACAATGTGGACATGGCTCTCAGAGGACTTTTCTTCCCCTGGGTCAGCCAGGGGAGGCGAAAGGCACGCGTATTTTTGAGAGTGCTTCATGCAAAGCATCTGTTTCATTTTGAAAAGGGGGATCAAGTGATGCCAGTCAAGTGGGGTGTGTGTGGCCCAATTAGTGGAAACGAGGGAGACTGTGGTTGGAGTCCCCTCGCTTTTCAAAAAAGAACCAAGATGAACAAGTCATGGCTCTCAGAGGACTTTTCTTCCCCTGGGTCATCCAGGGGAGGCGAAAGGCACGCGTATTTTTGAGAGTGCTTCATGCAAAGCATCTGTTTCATTTTGAAAAAGGGGATCAAGTGATGCCAGTCAAGTGGGGTGTGTGTGGCCCAATTAGTGGAAACGAGGGAGACTGTGGTTGGAGTCCCCTCGCTTTTGAAAAAAGAACCAAGATGAACAAGTCATGGCTCTCAGAGGACTTTTCTTCCCCTGGGTCAGCCAGGGGACGGGAAAGGCACGCGTATTTTTGAGAGTGCTTCATACAAAGCATCTTTTTCTTTTTCAAAAGGGGGGTCAACCGATGCCAGTCAAGTGGGGTGTGTGTGGCCCAGTTAGTGGCAACGAGGGAGACTGTGGTTGGAGTCCCCTCGCTGTGTTTCTAAAAGAACCAAGATGAACAAGTCATGGCTTCTCAGAGGACTTTTCTTCCCCTGGGTCAGCCAGGGGACGGGAAAGGCACGCGTATTTTTGAGAGTGCTTCATGCAAAGCATCTTTTTCTTTTTCAAAAGGGGGGTCAACCGATGCCAGTCAAGTGGGGTGTGTGTGGCCCAGTTAGTGGCAACGAGGGAGACTGTGGTTGGAGTCCCCTCGCTGTGTTTCTAAAAGAACCAAGATGAACAAGTCATGGCTCTCAGAGGACTTTTCTTCCCCTGGGTCAGCCAGGGGACGGGAAAGGCACGCGTATTTTTGAGAGTGCTTCATGCAAAGCATCTTTTTCTTTTTCAAAAAGGGGGGTCAACCGATGCCAGTCAAGTGGGGTGTGTGTGGCCCAGTTAGTGGCAACGAGGGAGACTGTGGTTGGAGTCCCCTCGCTGTGTTTCTAAAAAAACCAAGATGAACAAGTCATGGCTCTCAGAGGACTTTTCTTCCCCTGGGTCAGCCAGGGGACGGGAAAGGCACGTGTATTTTTGAGAGTGCTTCATGCAAAGCATCTTTTTCTTTTTCAAAAGGGGGGTCAACCGATGCCAGTCAAGTGGGGTGTGTGTGGCCCAGTTAGTGGCAACGAGGGAGACTGTGGTTGGAGTCCCCTCGCTGTGTTTCTAAAAGAACCAAGATGAACAAGTCATGGCTCTCAGAGGACTTTTCTTCCCCTGGGTCAGCCAGGGGACGGGAAAGGCACGCGTATTTTTGAGAGTGCTTCATGCAAAGCATCTTTTTCTTTTTCAAAAGGGGGGGTCAACCGATGCCAGTCAAGTGGGGTGTGTGTGGCCCAGTTAGTGGCAACGAGGGAGACTGTGGTTGGAGTCCCCTCGCTGTGTTTCTAAAAGAACCAAGATAAACAAGTCATGGCTCTCAGAGGACTTTTCTTCCCCTGGGTCAGCCAGGGGATGGGAAAGGCACGCGTATTTTTGAGAGTGCTTCATGCAAAGCATCTTTTTCTTTTTCAAAAGGGGGGGTCAACCGATGCCAGTCAAGTGGGGTGTGTGTGGCCCAGTTAGTGGCAACGAGGGAGACTGTGGTTGGAGTCCCCTCGCTATGTTTTACATGATTTTCGAAGGGCATGACATGCCTAAGAGGTTGAGTTTCACCATCTGCAACTTGTTGGCAACAGAAAGGCTGCCTTTACACCCTTTTGAGACCGAGGATTTTCGAGACCTTATGCCCATTGCAGTGCCCCAAGAGCCGATGGCCAGTCGTCACTCCTCCAAGAAAGGCGTGCCCGCGCCACCACAGTAGGTCGCACACAACCTCACCGATTCCTTGAGAAACTCTGTGTGTGACAGGGTGCATTTCAACACAGATACTTGGACCAGTAAGCATGGACAGGGGAGTTACATGTTGCTGACTGGGCACTGGGTAACTATGGTGAGGGATGGAGAAGGGTTTGCTGTACAAGTCTTGCCGTCCCCACGACTTGTGTGTCAATCCTTCCTCTGTATGTACAAGTTCCTCCACTGCTTCTGCCTCCTCAACCTCGTGTGGGTCCTCCACCTCGGCCCAAACCCTGTGTGGTCAGGCCACCCTTCCTTGTAACTGCGCCCAAGGAATCCCACACACCTCCTTACTATGCTGGCAGCAGAGCTCAAGGCCATCAGGCGGTCAAATGTTTACTTTGAAATGTAGGGGAAATGTGAGACACCGCTGAGGAATTGTGGACGGTTAGCTCTGGAGAGTGAGACCGAGTTTCATCAATGGTTGTCTACAGTCAACCAGCAGTCAGGGAAGGTCGGGTGCGACAATGATGCAAACCAGTCTGCGACCCTTCTTCAGGGCAATGTGACACACGTGCCTTGTATGGCTCACGTGTTGAACCTGGTTGTCCAGCAATTTTTAAAACACTATCCCTGCCTACATGGCCTTCTGCAGAGGGCACGGTGTAACGCCTGCCTGGATCGACACACTCAGATGGGCTGTAAAGGATAGGCTAGAGGCAAGCCACTCACCAAGCTGGACACCCAGAACCCTGAAACCCTTTAACCCCTATAAAGTGATTTGGAATTACACAGGGCCCAAGTTGATCAATACCTGTGGAAGGCTGCAGTTCCAGAGAATAGTAGTCATGCAGGGTCAAAAACATTAATTGAGGAAGAGGAACAGAATGGGATGGCCAGGACTTAATCAGAAAACAAGCAGAGGTGAAGTGCGGATCGGCCAACGAGGTACATAAACAGCAAGCAGGAAACGTAGTCAGGTAACAAGCACACAAACTCATAAAACTGAACTGGGGGTAACAGTAACAAGAGGTTCATAGCTTTTTCTAGCAGTGGTCTGCAGACAGGAGGGGCCTAAAAAAGGAGTACAAATTGATTGAGTGGACTACGTTGGTGACTTAACAGCCGTGTGCGGCAATGATGCAAACCTGTCTGCGGCCCTTCGTCAGGGCAATGTGACACACGGGCCTTGTATGGCTCACGTGTTGAATCTGATTCTCCAGCAATTTTTAAAATACCATCCCGGCCTACATGGCCTTGTGCAGCGGGCACGCTGCTATGTGCTCACTTTCATCCTTCGCACCCAGCAGCTCAACAACTTTCATCGCTCCGGAAGTCTTAGGGTCTGGCGGTTAAACGCCGGAAATGCGATGTTCCGACATGCAGGAATTGGAATCTGCACATGTTGCAGCGTGTGTGGCAGCACCGCAGTGCCCTGCTGAAATACGGTATGATGTATACCCTGGGCTAACTTTATCCAGAGGTGGTGCAGATCACGCTGCTGGAGTGGTGTCAGATCAAGGACCTATGCACCCTTCTACACAGTTTCCAAATGTCGACGAAGATGTTTAGCACTGGCAATGCCATTCTCAGCGTGACAATTCTGGTCATCTACATGATGGAGCACACTGTAAGCATTATTCGGAGTCAGGTATTGGTCCAAGAGGAAGGTGAGGAAGTACAGGAGGAGTCATATGCAGAAGGCATAATAAGATCTACAAGGTCCATACGGTAAGCGGCACCTAGGCAGCAGTTATGGTGGGGGATAGGGATTAACAAGGGCGCATAGTATCAGCAAAAATTGTTGAGGAAGGTGCAGGAGCCATGAAGAAATGGAGGACGAACTTGCGATGGGCATGGATGACTCAGCAGATGAGTGAGAGCTTGCTCACATTTCGGTTGTGTGAGGTTAGGGGGAGATGGCAGAGGAAGGAGGCACGATTCTCACCTCTCTGCCACCAACACACCAAGGACTTGGTCCTCCTGGATGCACAAGACACATGAGCGTCTTCTTGCTGCACTACCTACAACATGACCCTCGGATTGTACGAATTCGAAGTAATGCTAACTACTGGGTTGCCACACTGTTAGATCCCCGGTACAAGACAAAATTTGGCGAAAAAATTCATGCCATATAAAGGGACGCACGTGTACAGGAGTATCTTCAGAAGGTGTTACGCAATCTTCGATCTGCTTTTCCACTAAACACCAGTGCTGCACAGAGTGAATCTCAACGGTTTGTCATGGATAGGAGGAAATAGTCTTTTACTTGTCCACATCTGAGGGACCGTGGGCTGACTGTTGTGCTGAGATGCTATTGAGTACGGTGTCCCTGCAGAGTTGCACTTTTGGTCATATACAAAATGAGTTGAAAAAGGACAGATGCGGGTGAAAAGGGGAACAGGTGTGTTGGAAAGGGGAAAAAAGTTTTGGTCCGTGGGTTTGGTGGTTAAGCAAAAGTAACATTTGATGAAGAAACACCATCTGTTACGGTGGGACTGGCAGATTTGGATAAGGTGGTATATACTATGTTACCGCTATATAACGAAAATTAATAAGAAAAGAAAGAGAAAGGTATATATCCCCATCAGCAGTCAGTGTCCACCGTGCTCCCAGATGGAAAAGGAGAGGTTGGCAACTGGAAGGTTAGGTGGAGGATACAGAGCTGTGTGGCTATGAAACTAATAGTAGCCTGAACCAAGTTAGACGCCACTCGGATCTTGAGACTGGGAGCCCTGTTAGCGTAACAGGGTCCACACGACCACCCAGCCCAGGAACTCCCTGTTAACATCACAGGGGCCATTCAGTACGCTGACCGTGTGCATTGGGGCCACACCTGTGAACAGCAGGCGCATCAGCAGCAGCAGGCCTGTTAATGCCACTGGGCTGCACAAGCAGGACTTGTAGGACAGGAGCTGGTCTTAACTGTTCTGCGTTACCAACTGTGGTGGTGGCCTGCATCGACGCCCTATCCCTGCCTACCTCTGGCCTAAAGCCGCAATGGGTTCAACACATGGAGGTGTGCTCTTTCGGAGCATAATAGAAGACTGCGCACCTCCTTGTTGTCTCTAGCCCCTTCTATAACCTGGGTCCGCCCCAAACCAGGGTGGACCACAATGCACCTCCTGGAGACAAAAGCAGAGTGATACGTCATGAGTGGCATAACTAGCGTCCTATTTGGAACCGCAACTTAAATGATGACCTCATGGCTGTCATGACACAAACACCTCACCAGTCATCGTCTGACCATCAATAATGAGGTGACAAGTCATAGGGGCGGGCCTCTGCAAGCCATTTGGGAGTGGCCTGGCCACATCGTCAGGACACCTGATGCCCTGTGGTCTAAATGGGCCCCCCACATCAGGGGCAGGGCCAAAGAGTTCATTACCGGACCTAGTTTCTGATGCAGTAAGTGCCTGACCATGGTCAGTTGCATGAAATACAGTCTCTGAAAAAAGACTATCAGCTTTAGCATGGTGTCTATGCACAACACAGGACTTAGACCCGGCACGGAGTGCAAGTACCTGTGCAAAGAGGCTTTTCACACTAAGTGTGGGAGCATGCGCTGTAGCCCGAAATGAAGACTTAGCCTCAGGAATGGCACAGTCAGGCTGAGCATACTCACTAGGCGAAACACTGGAGTTAGGCTGCGGCTGGGGTAAATCGGCACACGCATGCGCACTAGCTGCCTCTCCACACTTAGACGTGGAGGAGAAAGCAGCCAGCTGGACAACCCGAGGCACATGCCTAAATGGCAGCTGATGCCTGGGCGCAACTGAAACCACAGCAGGCTGCTTGCGTTTAAGGCGTCACCGTTTTGTAACAACAAATAACATCAAAAAGAACAGGTGTACTTCTTCCCATGGATAATCTGATATGATCCCTTTTTTCCTGGACACGACCATCGCTAACAAATGTAGATGAGGCCAAATCAGCAGCTGCTTCAATGGATCTGAATTGCTCCATAAAGTGGCTTCTCCTCCACCCCAATTTCAAGATCCCAAATACTCCATTCCTCTGTGGTGTCAATCCAATCGCACTTGCTTCCTAACAGCTCTCAAGTTTCCACCAGCCCTGCTGAGTATGGGGTGACAGAGATGGTTGAGTTTGCATAGCTGTTCAGTCGCACTATAGCCTGGGAATCAGAGGTCTTCTCCAAAGCTGCAATGAGTACAGACAAGGAAGTTATTATTATTTTTATTATTATTGATTTATAGAGCACCATTGATTCCATGGTGCTGTACATGAGAAGGGGGTTACATACAGAATACATATACAAGTAACTATAGACAGACTGGTACAGAGGGAAGAGGGCCCTGCCCTTGCAGGATTACATTCTAAAGGATTTTTGAGAGGAGACAGTAGGAGTTGTTTAGGTTGAGCGTCAAGTACGTATGGTGGTGGTGTCATTGAAGGTTATAGTCATTTCTGAACAGATGAGTTTTAAGATTCAGTTTAAAGCTTGCGTGTGTAGCAGATAATCTAACGTGTTGAGGTAGCGAGTTCCATGAGACAGGGGAAATGATCTGCGCAGATAGCCTGAAGCTTTGTGACTGGGATCCAGGCCCTGATGAAGAAGGTGCTGAGCCTAATCTACACCCTCATTTCCAAAAAGTAAATCCTCCTGGTGGAGACAATGGGGAACATGATGAGGAGCACAGATACCTGATTGGAAGGACAACTTTACTATTCGGTCAGGGCAGGAAGAGGTTGTCTCGGAGGACTCAGGACGAGGGGAATGAAAACACACAGGGTTATTGATGAGGTTGGAGACAACACTTAGGGGCACTTTGCACACTGCGACATCGCAGCCCGATGCTGCGATGCCGAGTGTGATAGTCCCCGCCCCCGTCGCAGCAGCGATATGTGGTGATAGCTGGCGTAGCGAAAGTTATCGCTACGCCAGCTTCACACACACACTCACCTGCCGTGCGACGTCCCTGTGGCCGGCGACCCGCCTCCTTGTTAAGGGGGCGGGTCGTGCGGCGTCACTGCGACGTCACACGCCAGGCGGCCAATCAGAGCGGAGGGGCGGAGATGAGCAGGATGTCAACATCCTGCCCACCTCCTTCCTTCCGCATATCCTACGGAAGCCGCAGTGAGGCCGGTAGGAGACGTTCCTCGCTCCTGCGACTTCACACACAGCGATGTGTGCAGCCGCAGGAGCGAGGAACAACATCGGACCGTCGCGTCAGCGTAATCATGGATTACGCCGACGCTGCACCGATGATACGATTACGACGCTTTTGCGCTCGTTAATCGTATCATCCAGCCTTTACACACTGCGATGTCGCATGCAATGCCGGAAGTGCGTCATTTTCAATTTGACCCCACCGACATCGCACCTGCGATGTCGCAGTGTGCAAAGTGCCCCTTAGTGTCAAACCAAAGTCAGCCAGTCGATGAGGTCAGCAGAGGAAGTGGAGGAGGATGCTACTGACGACGAGGTTACGTTGCGTCTTCCTGGCCAGAGACAAAGTACTGGAGCACGTCAACAACTGAATCCTGGACCACAACTTTGACTCTGAGCAGATGTCGTGTTGGCTATGCAGGTCGCATGGGCTGTAAGCCTTTCCTAGCCTGTGAATTTTTGGACATCGCAAAGGATCACCAAAGTCATGGAATCTGTAAGATTTGTCAACAATCTGTAAGTAGAAGGCAAAAACTCACACTTTTGAGTACTTCCTCCATGAAGTATCACATGGATATGAATTGACAGCGTGAAGGTGTATTGCTCAGCTTTAGCAACTGTCAACACAATATGCTTATTTGCCGTTCATTGCATGCATTGTTGCAGACTACACACAAGGGGCTGCTGTTTTTTTGGATCTGCCTTTGGTCACTATAGCAATAGAAAATTGCTCTTCGGGGGTGGACTTGGAGATGCTGTCTATGAACAGAAGGAAAAGCTAAAGGTGTGTGTTACAGCAAGGAGCCACCGCGGAAACACTTCGTTCAATTGTGAGGGGAGTTGTGTTGTACTTTGATGATGAGCACTGTAACGTGAGTGAGCAGCATCCTGTGCCACAGACCAACATTCTTACGGTGCTGTCTATACTGTTCACCGTGAGAGGAGCGTAAAGTCTGTATTTCTGGCAACTGGACATCACAGTACCCGGGTACGGTAGACTATGCCCAGACAATAATGCGGGCACGCAACACTTTGTTTTATTAGCAAAACACATATCTGTTCTGGGTAGGTCGACTATATAGACAATAAGACTTGCTGCCTCTGCACTGTCAAATTGTCACGTACAGTTTAAATCATAGAGGGACAGCAACACATGTTTGCATTGAATGTTGCTTTTCAAGATTTCCATGACTGTGTTGCAGAGCTGTGTGGTTTGCATTCACACTGTTATCATCTGCATTATCTGTGAGGCTTCAGCTAACAAGGGTATTCAGGGGGGTCATGTGTTTTGTCTATGTTTAGGTAGATAACTTGGAAGCTCTTGTGATGCGCCACTGGTAGGTCGTGTTCGCACACACACACACACACACACGCACAAACACACAATTACTGCTACACAGAGGGATTAGCAGGTAGTAGGCAACAGAATAGATTGTTCAATTATTTTAATTGTATGCAGGGTTCTTATTGTTTGTTTTGGTAAAGTTAAACAATCATTTATCAACCCAACTGCCTAGAGTCCTTTTCCTTTTGCCTGGTTTTGCTGCATACTGGGGAGCCCACCCTGTACACGACTTAAAATGAAACATAAGTCGCAATGTGAATTTCACTGTGCTACAATGCGGCCTAGCGTGCCTGTGCAACCACCGCCTGCCCCATCAAGTGCATCTGCGTGCTCTTCATCCTCTGTGACTGTGGGGACAGCAGTCACACATGGTTTTTCACACTGAACTTCCACTCCTTAACCCGCAACAGGGAGTGTGATTGGCAGGTCATCACTTGTTTTGGAAGTGGAAACAGAAGGTATTGTTGAGCTGTCAGGCATCGAGAGAACCATCATTGGATGCAGGCTACATTATATCCACGCCTGCACCTTCGTCACAGATTGCCTGGACTACCTGCAGTTAATAATTGCATTCCAGAAATGGAAAGGAGTGTAGAATGCACATGTGTTGTACCTTGCTTGGCAGCAAAGGAACACTAACTTAGAATTCCAGACAATTTTAGGAAGGCAGAAAAAGAGTCAGCTCTTTGTGCAAATTAAATAGCGTGGCAAAAGTGGACAGATGGGTACAGTGGCCGTGTTCTGTGGGTACCAGGACAGTAAAAGAAGCTTCACTTTCTATCCCTCCTAATGATCAAATGCAGCAAGGAATTCCCTGAGTTTGCTATAAAATTAGCATAGCTAAATGTGCATGAGGGTAGAATGCAGAGGTGCTTGAGATTGCTTGGCACAAGTGGCACAATAAAGGAGTCCTACAGGCATTTTTTGTATACCACTAAGTTGCAGTATTTTTTGCTATCATTATAGCTTATTAAAAACAGAGCAGGAGGGTGTCATGCAGAGGTGCTAGAAATAGCTTGGCACCAGTGGGGCACTAATGGAATACAACAGCCAGTTCTATGATGCCACTAAATGGCAGTATTTTTTGCTATCATTAAAGCTTATTAAAAACAGAGCAGGAGGGTGTCATGCAGAGGTGCTGCACATAGATTTGCACCAGTGGGGCACTAATAGAGTACAACAGCCACTTCTTGTATGCCACTAGGTATACTGAGTGTTTGCTAGTATAATGGCTTAGTTAAAAAGAGTTTGAGTGTGCAATGTAGGCAGACGTGCTGCAAATATCTTTCCATTAGTGTGACTACACAAAAGTACAATAGCCACGTTTAGGATGCCACTAGGTACACTGACTGTTTGCTAGTATAATGGCTTAGTTAAAAAGAGTTTGAGTGTGCAATGCAGGCAGACGTGCTGCAAATATCTTTCCACTAGTGTGACTACACAAAAGTCCAATAGCCACGTTTAGGATGCCACACTAGGTACAATGACTATTTGCTAGTATAATGGCTTAGTTAAAAAGAGTTTGAGTGTGCAATGCAGGCAGACGTGCTGCAAATATCTTTGCAATAGTGTGACTAGACAAAAGTCCAATAGCCACTTTTAGGATGCCACTAGGTACACTGAGTGTTTGCTAGTATAATGGCTTAGTTATAATGAGTTGGAGTGTGCAATGCAGGCAGAGGTGCTGCAAATGTGTTTGCACTAGTGTGACTAGACAACAGTCCAATAGCCACGTTTAGGATGCCACTAGGTACACTGAGTGTTTGCTAGTATAATGGCTTAGTTATAATGAGTTGGAGTGTGCAATGCAGGCAGAGGTGCTGCAAATGTCTTTGCACTAGTGGGACTATAGCAAAGTCCAATGCCACGTTTAGGATGCCACTATGTACACTGAGTGTTTGCTAGTATAATGGCTTAGTTATAATGAGTTGGAGTGTGCAATGCAGGCAGAGGTGCTGCAAATGTCTTTGCACTAGTGTGACTAGACAACAGTCCAATAGCCACGTTTAGGATGCCACTAGGTACACTGAGTGTTTGCTAGTATAATGGCTTAGTTATAATGAGTTGGAGTGTGCAATGCAGGCAGAGGTGCTGCAAATGTCTTTGCACTAGTGGGACTATAGCAAAGTCCAATAGCCACGTTTAGGATGCCACTAGGTACACTGAGTGTTTGCTAGTATAATGGCTTAGTTATAATGAGTTGGAGTGTGCAGAGGACAGGAGGGTACAGTGCCAGGATTGTGGGGCTCTGGGTAGAGGAAAGGAAGCCTGCCTTTCTATTCCCTCCTAATGGGGAAATGCAGCGACGAAATCCCTGACCTTTGCTACACAGACGCTGTCGCTGTTTTCAGGACCTGTCACCTTAACTCTGACCCTGCCCGTACGAGCCCTTAAAAGGACTGATGGAAAGTGCTATCCCTATGCTGTCCAGCGCTGTGTATGGAGCGCATACAACTGTATCAGCGATAGTACTCAGGACGGAGCTGCGCCAGTGATGTCTGACACCAAGGACGCAGAAGAGATAATGGCGTCCTGGAGGAAAATGTCCGGTTTTATAATGCAGGGACATGTGACATGGACATCCTATCACACATGCCGTTGCTTCTCTGGCTAAACGTCCACTTAGCTGTGTGTGAGTCTGGGATTGTCTGACATGCTGGCCCGCCCCACAAGACGCGCGCGCTTAGGGAAGGAAGACAAGGAAAAAAAAAAAAAAAAATGGCGATCGCCATTATACAAACAGCAGTGATCTGAAGGCGCTGTTCACGCACACTATACACTGAAATGTCATAATAGTGTGAGTCACAGAGTGACTTACACTATTACAGCGGAAAGCCAGCTAGGAATTAGCTGTTTTTTTGCTGCTAGAACCGTTCTCGAACTTTTCTAGAACTATCGAGCTTTTGCAAAAAGCTCGAGTTCTAGTTCGATCTAGAACAGGCCCCAAAATCACTCGAGCCTAGAACTGGAGAACCTCGAACCGCGAACCGCGCTCAACTCTAAAGATCACCCCACATACAGATGTGCAGCAGTCACAGTCACCTGAGTTACAGTCACAGTCACCTGAAGAGTATCATCACGTCATCTCCAGCCCAGAAGTCATTCTACATGTTTGCCATGGAAGAAGATAGCAGCCCTTTGAACACTACTCAGCCAGATTGAACACCTACCGAAAGCACCAGTTGAAGATCAGTGCCCGTATGACATCACTGCTCCCTGACAAAGTCACCATCTCCCGGTGTGCAGTCCTTAATCCTGCTGAACTTCTCCCTCTTCCAAGGAGGGAGTGTCCCACCTCTGACACCTTGGTGGAAGAGGTAGTCGACTCTGGCATAGCTGAAACTCTGGATTCGATACAGTGACGGATACACCTTTGGACCCTGACTTAACTTCTTTGCGGATGGATCAAGATGTGCATCAAGAAGACGGTTCCACATGGGTATGGTTCTGGTAGCAGAAGACGCTGTGCTGATAGAGCAGTCGCTACCCGCATGCCTTTCTGTGAAGAAGCAGATGTATGTGCTCTCGCTGAAGCCTGCAAGATGGCAGCCAGCATCTACTCTGTATGGAAGACAAGAGACTTGATCACTGCCAATGGAACTGTACATCGCCATGAGGCCATAGAAGAACGGATGGAAGCTTTGCTATTGCCAGACAGAGTCGCGGTGAGCAGGGTTCAGGCCTACATTGGAGGAGTCAAGGGAAGCAGTATGAAGTGCCCTCACTGACAGAACATCCAAAGAAGCCCCAAGACCACTCACCAAAGAAACAGTCAGTCAATCTGTGCTTTTAAATGACCCCGATGTGAAGAAGAAAGGAAAGATGGAAAGTCTGGAGAAAACATTATCCTGACCCTAGAAGAGCAAGTCTCAGAAGAAGAAGAGGACTGATATAGGGTACAGCTGTGGGCTCCCGGAGACCATGGAAAGTGGCTAGTGACCTGCTTTCACTGCCAGCCAGAGATATGGCAGGCCTTAGACACAGAACTGACTTTACACACCCCATACCAGCCACAGAATAGAAGGAAGGTTGGGAAGATGGGGCAGTGTAGAAGGCAAGGGCATGAGAGTCTTCCCCTTGAATTGTTCAGTGTCAGACACACCCCAGCAGGGACCACTAGGTTGAGACCCTATGAAATCCTGTTTAGAAGTAGCGCCAAATACTTCAACTAAGCTTGTTGTTTGTTTAAACATTTGCCTAATATACATTTTTGAGTTTTCTCCTCCAGATCCAACCAGATCTAGATTTTCCTCTCTTTTCTTTTTCTCTCTCTCCTCTTTTCCCCTCTCTTTTCTCAATCTTTCTCTCTCTTCCTCTCTTCTCAATCTTTCTCTCTCTCTCTCTCTTCCTCTCTCTTCTCTCACTCTTTTTCTTTCGGACGAAGATCCATGCATTCCACTACAAAGAGATGTCGGACCTGCCTGAGACCAGGAGATGGCTGTCTTCCCTCTTCTATCCGATACTTTGTGCCAGGACGATGATATCTAAGCATGTGGACCAGAAGACGACTGTGCATCCCACCTTTGATGATGTCCCACCATTACCGCCTGAGGACTGAAAAGCTTGAGACTCTGAGAGAAACCAACCCTGATAAATATTAGCCCATTAGAGGACTACTGCCACGTTCCCCCTTCCTGAATAACGTGTGCCAGCGGAATATAGCCATGAGGACAGTCTAGAGAATACGGTCAGGATCTGGCTTCCTATGCATAGTCTGTTGGGTGGGAAGATTCATCCACAAGGGATGGGGTATCTCGTATGTGAGCGAGGTAACCATCGGCATTAGGACAGATCAATAGACTCGGGAAAAGTAAGGAAAGACTTTTTGGCTATCTCCAAAGGGGGGACTGTTATGGACAAGATTATGAATTATTATGAGTATATCATTGTTACATGGAGATATCCATAAAGAACAGGATTTAAGATGGTGTTTGAACTGTACCCCACATATCTCTTGGCATAAGACTCAGACAGACAGTCTGGGCTATTCTTGTGACCAGTGAATCATGCTGACATTGCTTAATATAAATGAGGAACCAAGCACATTACAGTAAATTGTATATCACAGAATTAGCTGTTCTACTTTATCCAATAGGAGACGTGTTACGTATTCTTGGCACCTAGCCAATAAGCCGGTTATATATACCTGTACAAACTTCCGGAATAAAGGAGTCTTACTTTCTATTCATATCTGAGTATGTCTCTGGTGTGGGTGAAAGATAGTGGTTATGCATGCTACCACGAGTGACTCATAATTTGGACTGCAGACAGTTTAAGAGGGATGCAAGACTGAATGGCATCAACCTAAATTAAGGCCTTATCAACGTGTGTGCGGTGATAATGATTGGGGCGGTAGTGACGGGGTGTGCGGAGATGATGATGGGAGCGGTAGTGCCTACGTGTGTGCGGTGATGATGATGGAGGTGATAGTGCCGAGGTGTGTGTGGGGATGATGATGAGTGCGGTAGTGCTTGCGTTTGTGCGGGGATGATGATGTGTCGGGTAGTGCCGGGGTGTGCGGGGAAGATAAGGAGTGTGGTAGTGCCTGCGTGTGTGCGGGGATGATAATGGGGGCAGTAGTGCCTGTGTGTGTGTCTCTCTCTCGCTCTCTCTCTCTTTCTCTCAGTTTCTCTCTCTCTCTTTCCCTCTCTCTCTTTCTCTCTTTTTTTTTTTTGCACTTATGCATCAGCTGATTGTATAAAAGCCGTTTATAAAATCAGCTGATGTTTCATGTGATTCAGGTCCTTGAACGCCTGACACATCATCTGATCGCTTTGCCTTTCAGCAAACCAATCAGATGATATTGGATCCGGATTGGACTGGATTGGACAACCCAGGAGTACAGCGGAGTGGGGGGGTTCTTTAGTTCAATAAAGATGGAGTCACTATTTGTGTCGTGTTTTATTTCTAATAAAAATATTTTTCTATGTGTTGTTTTTTTTTATTTTTACTAGAAATCCATGGTGGCCATGTCTATTTTGGCGTGAAACCATGAATTTCGGGCTTAGTACCATCTCAGAAAACAAAGCTGGTATTACCCCCTTTATTACCCAGTGAGCCACTGCCATCACGGCCGCTGGACGAGCCGGATATAGTGCCTGGAAATGGTGCTAAGAAACAACGCGTCATTTCCAGAGGTTGCTGTGGGCTGCCAAGAATCCCATCCACCAGCTGCCTGGCTTTACCTGACGGGCAATAAAAATACAGCGGGAGCCCATGCAATTTTTTTTTAACAATTTTTTTAAATAAAAAAAATGTAATGGGCTTACCTGTATTTTGATTGCCAGCCAAGGTAATTCCAGGCAGATGGGGGCAGCAACCCGTAGCTGTCTGCTTTATCTGCGCTGAGAATCAAAAATACCGCAGAGCGCTGCATCATTTTTTTTAATGATTTATTTTTACAGTACTGTGATGTTAGGCAATCAAAATACAAGGAAGCCCATTTTTTTTAGTTATTTAAATAATTAATTAAAAAAAAAATACGTGGGCTCCCACTGCATTTTTTGTATTGGTAGCTAAGGGTAATCCAAGCATCTATTGGCTGCTAACCCCCACTGCTTGGTGTTACCTTCACTGGCAATGGAAAATCCAGGGAAGTATTTTTTATTTATTTTTTTTATTTTTTTGCCAAAAAACTAAAAAAAAAAAAATGACATGAGCTTCGCCATATTTTTGTATGCTAGCCAGGTACAGCAGGCAAGTACGGCTGCCCCCAACCCACAGCTGCCTATTTGTACCCGGCAGTAAACTAAAAATATAGGGAAGCCCTTTTTTTAATTATTTCATGAATTTCATGAAATATTTAAAAAAAAAAAAACATTGGCTTCGCCCCATTTTTGTGTCCATCCTGGTACAACTAGGCAGCTGGGGATTGGAATCCACAGCACAGGTTGCCCCAAGCTTTCTGGGCCCCTCTGCTGTGAATTGCAGTTCACAGCCGCCCCAGAAAATGGCGCTTTCATAGAAGCGCCATCATCTGGTGCTGTATCCAACTCTTCCAGCAGCCCTGTTGCCGGGTGGCTCACTGGGTAATAAAGGGTTAATACTAGCTTTGTTTATTAGCTAGTATTAAGCCAGAGATTCTTACGGGATGATATATTGTGTGATCGCATGAGCGATCGCACCCACCCCCATCGTTTGTGCGTCATGGGCAATTTGTTACCCGTTTCGCACAAAATCATTAACCTCCGTCACACGTACTTACCTCTAGAATGACCTTGCTGTGGGAGGCAAACATCCTCTTCCTGAAGGGGGAGGGACGTTCGGTGTAACAGCGATGTCACTAAGTGGCCGCCCAATAGAAGTGGAGGGGGCGGAGATGAGCGGGACGAACATCCCACCCACCTCCTTCCTTCCGCATTGCTGGCGGGACACAGGTAAGCTGTGTTCGTCGTTCCCGGGGTGTCACACATAGCGATGTGTGCTGCCTCGGGAACGACGAACAACCAGCGCGCAAAAGGAGGAACGACTTTATGAAAATGGATGACGTGTCAACGAGCAACGATAAGGTGAGTATTTTTGCTTGTTCACAGTTGATCGTAGCTCTCACACGCTACGATATCTGAAACGATGCCGGATGTGCGTCACGGAATCCGTGACCCCGACGACATATCGCCTGATATATCGTAGCTTGTGACGCCGCCCGTAATGTCAGGCAAGTTTGACCAGGCCATTAAGAATCTCCATTAAAGGGTTAAAAAAAAGACACCACACAGACAAAAATTACTTTAATAGAAATAAATACACAGACACACTGAGAGACTCCATGTTTATTACTCCCTCTGTCACCCCTCCACGATCCTGGCTGTCTTCTTTCTCCTTCAACTCATGCAGCTCTGCTACATCAGACAGCACTGCATGGGAGAAAGAACGCTGTTTCTTCCCCGTGCAGTCTAATCACTCAGTGAGTGAGCAGAGGCTGCGGGTTGTAAGCGGTGACATCACCGCTGCCACCGTTGCAATAGTAACCTGACAGGCGGGTTACTATAGCAACGGTGATCTCCGATCGCCTGATTCCTGGCGCCGCTATTCACCGGCTGTGGCATCCAGTCCCTGCATGTGGGCTGACTCTGGAAAGAGCGCCGACATGCAGGAACGGGGAGCCAATCACGTGCCCAAGCATCTCGCTGGTACACAGAGATGCTCAAACGAGCACCTCGTACCGGAGAGATGCACTAATAGGACCTAGCATGACGTCATAGCCATGTGACCAGTCTGTAGCCAATGAGATAATACACACGTGGCTGGTCACATGCTATGATGTCACGGAAGGTCCTATCATCAGTGCTGGTTACTGGGACGGCACAGCGATGATGGGAAGGAGAAGCGGCGGAAGACAGTCTGCAGAATGCGTCACGGGACCTGTAAGTATAATGGCAATGTTTAGTAACTGTTTGTGTATATGTATAATGTGTTTGTATGCGTTTGTGTTTGCCTGCCATTGTTTTCAATGGGGTTCGAAGGTGTTCATCGAACGTTCGTCGAACGTTCGACGAACACACCCGCCGTTCGACAAACCAAACTCGAACATTAGGGGGGTGGATCATCTCTAATAACCAGTATTTGTTGTCTGCCAAAATGTGGCTAGCCAACAGTCATGAGAAAGGCAGTGTGACATGATCTATGCCATGTGTCCCAGACTCCGAACTGGAAACCTTTGTGTGTATCTGCTAAGAATACATTGTCTCCCTAAACCTCCTCTCCTCTTCAGGCTCTCTCTCCTCCTCCTGAGGCCATCCAAGCTGGACAGCCCTGAAGCTTGAGTTGTCAATACCTTGGTTACCAACTTCAAAGCATTCCTGTTCTTCATAATCCTCCTCATCCTCATGATGCTGAGCAAAGGTGGCCTGAGCTTGCTGGCCGAGGTTGTGCGGATTACTAGCAACCATTGTGAAGTCTGGATCCACAGACAACTCGGGTGCATGAACACTTTGGTCAGTCAGACCATCCAGAGAGTGTTTCAATAAACAAATTAGTGGAATGGTAATGCTGATAACAGCATCATCACTGCTCACAATGTTGGTACAGTAATCAAAGTTCTCCAAGACCTGACAAATGGCTGCAATCCACACCCACTCGGCAGTGCTTATATCTGGCAGCTGTGTCTGATTGGCATGTTCCAGCTGGAATTGGGATACTGCCCTCTGCTGCTCATGGATCCTGGGCAACATATGATAGGTTGAATTCCATCTCGTAGGGAGGTGACATATTAGGCTGTGACGAGGCAAGTGGAAGCGCTGCTGCAGCACTAGCAGGCCAGCAAAAGAGGGAGATGACTTGGGGAAATAGGGGCTAATACGTCGTACCTTGGTAAGTAGGTCTGGTATCCCAGGGTATTTCTTCAGAAAGTGCTGAACTACTAAATTTACAATGTGGGCCATACAAGGAACGTGTACAAGTTTTCCAAGCTTTAAAGCCGCCACTAGATTACGACCATTATCGCACACTACCATGCCTGGACGGAGGTCCAATGTCGCAAGCCACTTATCTGTCTGCTCAGTTAGTGCTTTTAAAAGCTCAGGTGCCGTGTGCGATTTGTCACTGATGCAGATGAGCTTCAGTAGAGTGTGTTACCGCTTAGCCGACAGTGATGCAGAGATCCCAGCTGGGGAATGAGGTAGACAATTGGACACCATTATATGTTGAGGAGGATGCACAGGAGCCAGATAAAAAGTAGGATGAGGAGGGAGTTGTTGCTGTGTTGGAGGCTACTGAAACTGTGATTGAAGTGGGCCCCGCTATTCTAGGTGTGAGAGCTATATGGGATGTTGCCGGCTCAGACTCTGTACCAGCCGCCACCAGGTTCACCCAGTGTACAGTCAGTGAGATGTCGCGTCCCTGTCCACTTTTACTTGTCCACGTGTCTGTGGTTAAGTGGACCTTCCCTGTTATGGCGTCGGTGAGAGCCCGTTTGATGTTTACGGACGCGTGATTGTGGAGCGCGGGGACGGAACAACGTGAAAAATAGTAGCGGCTAGGCACAGAGTACCGATGTTCTAACACCACCAAAAGGACGCGGAAAACCTCTGTTCCCACAAGCCGATACGGCTACATCTCAATGGCTATCAATCATGCAATGTGTGCAGTTATGGTTTCTGCCCTTGGGTGCGTAACGGGGTATGTTCGCTTCTTTTCCAATGTCTGAGGTAGGGACAACTGAACGGAACGCTGGCACAATAAAGTGGATGTGGTCATTGATGATTGAGTTTGGCCAACATCAGGTTGGGAGAAGGAGGCATCAGCGCCACTTTCTTGCACACCAGTTTGTGAAGCAGGCAACCCAGGGGAAGTGGCAGAGTTTTGAGTCTGGAAATCGTGTTTTTCACCTAGAGCTGTCAAGCACCTAGTGGTGTGCTTGGCTAACATATGGTTTCTCATGCTGGAGGTGCCCAAGCTGGAAGTATTTCTGCCTCTGCTAAGCTTAGTCTGACAGATTTGACAAATGGCAACCGTTTGGTCCGAAGGACTCTTGGAAAAAACTCCCACACAATCGCACCACGGACCCTTGGACTTTGAGATGGCTGAGGTGGTGCACGGACCCTTGGACTCAGATACCTCAGGTGGTGGTGTCATGTGCACAGTTGATTGACCTCTGGCAGTGGTCAAAACCCTATGTCATATAGCCTTTTTGCGGACTATGGGCACATGCTCCTCTGCACTGCTGCTCTTGCAATCCATGCCACCCATTCATGTTGGATCAGTCACCTCATCATCGACCAGGTCGTCTTCAAATTCCTGAAGGTCAACATCTTCGGGAATGGAGGTTTCAGGCTAACCTGAGGGCAACTGTGTTTCTTCATCCTCCAACACTTCCACCTGATTGCCCAGCATGTCACGGCCAACCACATGGCTTTCTTCAGGCCTTGGGTGCATCACTGCACACCATGGCCTCACCTGCGTTGGTGGTGTTGTGTGGTGAGAGGCAAGAAAGGTCAAAGGGTCCCGCAAACAGTTCTTCAGAGTAACCTGCTTTGGTGTCATAGGTTTCCTTAGAATACTGATGTTGTGAGGAAGGAGGCCCAGGCTGAGGATTCGATGGGCCAGTCTCTGGGCTACTCATGTCTGTCTGTATGGACCCTTGGGATTTGCTACTCGACAAGTAACTGGAGGCATTTTCTGCTAGCCAACTCGTTACCTGTTCGCACTGTTCAGGGCACAAGAGTGCTTTCCCATGTGGACAAGAAAATTGGGATATGAAGGCAGAGGTAGATAAAGCAGGAACCTTTTTCTTTGGCTTGATCACACTGCTTGGGCGACCACCACTGTCACTACCACCTCGTCCACCGCCCCTAGCCCATCTTTTTGGTTTGAATATTTGAAGGTGAATACTGTAACGTGACCTTTTGTACAGGCAGTGGAACGACACTGATGCCGGGTTGTTAAGCTTGTGTTAATAGTTTCCCACGTTTGCTGTTTCTGTAAGTCTAAAAACCGCAAGGTACCTTTATTGGACAAACTACCACTTGGAGGAGTCGACAAAGATGTTGTGAATGTCTTTGAGCCCCAAATGAAAACAGGGTTTGACAACATTTTTATTTTAGTATTGGGTTTTGGCACTTAGACTGTGTTTTAGTAGGAGCAGAACACTATGTAGGTTCTGTAAGATATGAAGTCCTCAAAATTGAGCTAGGTTGCTGATAGGAAGGTACTGGCCTTCAGGCAGAAGTAGTGCCACTGACACCAAGTATTAATAATTGTTTGTTAACACTGAGACTATGTTTTAATATGAGGAAGCCACTATCTAAGGAGAGAGAGAAAAAAAAAAGAGAGAGAGAAAAAAAAAAAAGAGAGAGAAAAAAAAAGAGAGAAAAAAGAGAGAGACTGAGAACCAGGCTGGTTTCTGGCCAATCAGGATCCTATTTATCAGCATACCACCGTTCACATGCGTTTGCGTGCTGTTTAGTCAGGATCCAGCGACTTGCAGTATTTGGTCTCAGCTCAAAAACGCTACAAGTGGTGTTTTTGAAAAAAGTAAAAAAACTGAAAGTCGCTGGATCCTGACTAAACCACACGCAAACGCATGTTGACGCGGGTCCATTGCAAATGCATTGAAATGAAAACGCATTTGCACTGGATCAGTTTTTGCGTTAAAACAACGTTTAGCACGCCTGTTAAAAAAATGTAGTGTGAAAGCAGCCTAACAGATGAGCAAATTTAGTTACATCACGTATTGTATTAAATAGATTGAAGTTTTGGCTGAGCACACAATTTTGTCCTTCGCCAAAACTTCAATCTGTGCAGAGAACAAAATCAAAGGAGTCAAAATCAAAATACTGCTAAGATGCAAATCTAATGGTAAGAAAGTCCCTTTCTCTTCCTGTAAGGCCCCCTTCACACGCACGTATCTCCGGTATGTGCTAGGTCTGTTTCCGCATGTACCGGAGACACGGGCACACGTATACCCATTAAAATCAATGGGTTTATGTGCATGCATGTGTCCAGCCATTGGCCCGTGCCTCCGTGTGGAGCAGACGTGAGCGAGTGTGCTCCTTATGGAGGCATGTCCATTTTTCTCCGGCAGCACTGGTGTCATGCGGCCCGCACACGTACCACACGGATGTAGTGTGGATGCGGTCCCACGTGACACGGTCCGGAGAAACACACGTGTCATTGTAAATATAAAAAAAGAAACATACTCACCTCCACCAGCCCTGCAGTCTCTGCTGCGGCTGTAACCTGCATCCAACCACCAGTGAATTTGAACAACGCATCTTCTTCACTGGTGGCCGGAAACAGCGTCAGCGGGGCGTGGCCTGTGCCGGACACTGTCATTCAGCACCACAGACAGCTCCGGAAGAATCAGGTAAAGCGGGGTTTTCCGTTCTCCGTGTGTTATTACGTATAACACACGGAGAATACGCATGTGCCACAAACATGGCACACGGGGATAAACCACCCCTTTAATACGTCCGTGAAAAAACGGTACGTTTTTTTCATGTGCGTGTGAAGGGGGCGAAGGAAAATGCCTTTTTCACGGTTATTTGCTATTTTTTATGTTCTATACATAAAAGGAGATTTAATGTATTTGTTTTTCATGTTATGAATAAGGGAATGTGTTGTCAGAAACACAAAAGTTTTTTAGCTATAGATTTTCTCTCTGTTTTTAAAGTGTTTTCCAATAAAAATAAATATTATATTACTACCTAGCAACCAAAGGAAAACCAACAGGAAGAAGTATGGGATCAATGGCCCGAGTGTATACAGACTTATATAAGTGCATCAAAGTTATACCAACAATAGCATAAAGTGATGGCTGCAGTAAAATTATGGGAATGACCAAAGTAAAAAAAAGTCAAAGAATGAGCGCAATGGCATTGTAGCAATGCCATTATAGCATTTAGCAATGACCCTTTGTGGCTTACCCTCCTTGAGGAATGCGTCAATGATTTCCTTCTGGACATCTGTCAAGTCAGCTGTTTTCCCCATAATTGAGTAGCTTACTGAACCAAACTAAAGGACCATTTTAAACGCTTATGGAGCCTTTGTATGTGTTTTGTGGTAATTATTCTATTTTTTTTAGATAACTTTGACTTGTCATTGGCTGTAAGCCATTATCATCAACATTAACAGAAATAAACACTTGAAAAAGATCACTCTGTTTGTAATGACTATATAATATATGTGTTTCACTTTTTGTATTGAATAACTGAAAAAAATTAACTTTTTAATGAGATTCTATTTTATTGATAAGCACTTGTATGTCACCATCCTGAGCTGCTTTATGGTAAATATGTCTACCATCCTGGTATATATGTCACCGCCTCCTGCCCCCCTTTCTGGTAAATATATCCCCAATCCTGATATTTATATCTCCCTTCCTTTGCACCATCCTGGTAGATATGTCCCCCATTCTGGTATATATGTCTCCCATCCTTGTATATATGTCTCCCATCCTGGTAAATGTGTCCCCATCCTGATAAATTTTCTTCTCACCTTCCCCAGCTTCCACATCACACAGCGTTCCACTCTGTAGCCAGCGCAGTGGCCGGCTGCTGACATGAGTGTGCCTGCTATAGCGACGCATGGCATCACTGCCATGTCCCGCAAATGCCTGACAATGACATTGGCTGCCGGACTCTGTTTAGCCAGCAGCATGTACTACACTGCAAGGACCTAACAGGTTTTTAGGCTTCAATACATTTCAACAATGCATTCCAGCAGAAATACAATGTATTAAAGCTGGAAGTGTGTCCTCGGATACACTTCAAGCTGAGGTAGGCACTAGGGTCGGCAGCCCCCCTCCACCTTTCAAACCCAGTTGCCTTAACAACCTTTGTGACAACGATTGTTATGCCCCTGATAGTAGAAGCTGTGGAAGAAGGGAGCAAAACACCCATGCTCTACTTCTATCACCACCACTGCATCTTCTAACTGTAAAACAAGTTTTTACAGGGGCAAAGGTAGAAGTGTTAAGGAGAATTCCACAGTTTTGGGAAAGATATCTCCTTCTTAACAGTGAATTTCTGCTAAATCTCAGATTGAAGGTCACTGAGTGCCAGTGGTGAAATTCAGACCACACAGATTAGCTGGTAAAAATTCCTTCTCAGTGAAAGTGCACGTGACGTGCTTTTATTATCACAAGCCTTTTTATACAGCAATAATGGGTTAATCTTTTAGTAAAATTCCTAAGTATACCATTGGTTATATTAAAAGCATATGCAAAAACCCTGTGACGTTTATCCATTTTTTGGTAGTTCCCCTCCAGCCCCTCCTGTGTCCCAACTCCATAACTTGCAGAGTTTTTATCACGTAGCACTTTAGCCATGGATCCAAACTTTGTAGCCAGTCATCATCATTATCAGTCTGTTCCTTCTGTTCCCTTGTTTCACAATATCAGCTCCTGACCTTGGTGTAGAAATGCTTACAGTCTCTTGTTACTTATATAGAAAAGAAAGCTTGGTTATAGAAAAGGCATATAGAAAAAAATATATTGGATTTTCACAGTAGAAAAGCACATAGAAAAATATATATTTTATTCTCACAGTAAAATGGCACATAGAAAAATATATTGTATTCTTACAGAAGCACGGAGTGACATTGGCACCCCAAAGCTTCTAGTATTATCACGGGATTACAAATCACCATTAGGGGGCGGCACTTGTGTCACTCACTACTTCTATCACTCTTCACTAATAACAATTGATTTGCAGACTTGTGAATCCTCACATCATTTTCACTGTGCGCTTTGGAAATTCTCTGTTGCAGGTGACAGGAGCAGGCAGTCTCCTGACAGCAAGTATGCTATTTGCATGCTTTCAACCACAGTCTGACTAGGCAGCATCGGCCTCACCAAATATACTTGCATTTATTGAGGCCGCTCCCATCTAGTTGGCACGTGACCACATCTAAGCAAATCACATATTTTCTGTCAGAAATTATATATATATATATATAGATATACACACACACATATACATACACATATATATTCTCTGTGCACATGTGCTACTAACATTATTACAACCTTAACAGTTGTATGATTTCAGTGCCTTCATGATGTTATGATGTTTCTGTACACAGTGTAATAAATGATAATCAACATACCTAGACAAGCTGGTGCTTCTCCCCAGACACCGTTCAAACACCTCACAATCTTCTCTCCTTTAAGAAGGTAAAAATTTGGGCATTTATATTCCACATATTCATTAGATTGATAGCTAGTTTTTCTAATACCAATGGTGTCTCCAAATTGTACAGCTGGTGGTGCACCACACTGCTCCCTGATTCCTGGAAAAGAAGAAAAATTAAGCAAATTAATTAAATGAATATAACAATGGTAAACCAAAGTGCAGAATGTTATTGTTTTCTCTTTAATGCCACATAATTGAACTCAGCCTAACAGAACATAACATCCCATGTACCATGATAGACCATTGTTTCTATTAAATTCTTCCAGAGTAAATGAGGGACTTACAGTAATACGGAGTGTCAAGATGGAAAGCTTGAACATGGGATTCTTGCTCAATACAAAGAACACTACTGCCAAGTCCAACACATTTGAGATGGATGGCGTTAAACTGGAAGTTGTTAAGGATCACTCAAGATGTAGAGATGACACCATAAGTAAATAAGAGACTAGCTATGGGAAAATCAACAATGAAGTCACTGGATAAGATCTTCAAATCGAGTAACATTTCACTGGTGATGAAGACAAAGCTCGCGCATACTCTGGTCTTTTCTGTGATAACATGGATACGAAACCTGGACGACAAAGGAACAAATCAAAAGAAGAACCATCGCCTTTGAAATGTGGTGCTGGAGAAAGATGTTATTAATACCATGGATGGCAAGAAGAAAAACAAATCAATTTTGGAAATAAATCAAGCCAGACATGGCACTCAAATCAATGATCACCAAGCTACAACTTGCTTACTTTGGACACATCATACAAAGAAAGCAATTACAGGAGAATGACATTATGGTAGGAAGAATATATGGAATAAGGGGTGCTTCACACACAGCGAGCTCGCTGCCGAGATCGCTGCTGAGTCACGCTTTTTGTGACGCAGCAGTGACCTCATTAGCGATCTCGCTGTGTGTGACAATGAGCAGCGATCTGGCCCCTGCTGCGAGATCGCTGCTCGTTACACACAGCCCTGGTTCGTTTTCTTCAAAGCCGCTCTCCTGCTGTGACACACAGATCGCTGTGTGTGACAGCAAGAGAGCGACAAATGAAGCGAGCAGGGAGCAGGAGCCGGCGTCTGACAGCTGAGGTAAGCTGTATCCAAGATAAACATCGGGTAACCAAGGTGGTTACCCGATATTTACCTTAGTTACCAGCCTCTGCAGCTCTCACGCTGCCAGTGCCGGCTCCGGCTCTCTGCACATGTAGCTGCTGTACACATCGGGTTAATTAACCCGATGTGTACAGCAGCTAGGAGAGCAAGGAGCCAGCGCTAAGCAGTGTGCGCGGCTCCCTGCTCTCTGCACATGTAGCTGCATTACACATCGGGTTAATTAACCCGATGTGTACTGTAGCTAGGAGAGCAAGGAGCCAGCGCTCAGTGTGCGCGGCTCCCTGCTCCCTGCTCACACTGGTAACTAATGTAAACATCGGGTAACCATACCCGATGTTTACCTTAGTTACCAGTCTCCGCAGCTTCCAGACGGCGGCTCCGTGCAAGCGCAGCGTCGCTTGCACGTCGCTGCTGGCTGGGGGCTGTTCACTGGTCGCTGGTGAGATCTGCCTGTTTGACAGCTCACCAGCGACCATGTAGCGATGCAGCAGCGATCCTGACCAGGTCAGATCGCTGGTCGGATCGCTGCTGCATCGCTAAGTGTGAAGGTACCCTTAGGCAAAAAGGAAGACTAGCAACCAAAGGCTTGATGCTATAAAAAAAAACGGCAGAGAAGACCTTAGTAGACCTATCTAAGTATGCACAAGATCGATCTTCCTACAGAACCATCCAACAAGTTAAATAAAAATAATAAAATAAGTACAGTCGAACCGTGGTTTAAGAGTAACTTGGTTTGAGAACGTCTTACAAGACAAGCAAAGCTTTTTAAAAATGTGTAACTTTGTTTAAGAGAAATGCTTTGCAATAAGAGCAAATTCCCACCATGTATATGACCCGCCCCAGGGCCGTGGGGTACTCGGTTCCGGGTGTTGGTTAATGGGATTATGTCACGGGGGCCTGTGCCCGGTTCCATGGCCCTGGTGGTCGCTGAAAGTCAATAAATAATAAAAAAAAATAAAAAAAAATAATAAAGAAAATAAATAAATAAATAAAAGTATTTCGTGACGCCACCTACGGTTCCAGTATGGTTACTGGGGCTGCAGGTCAGACCTCTGGGGTGATGTTTACGCTTCCCGAAGGTGAAGCAGGGTCCCAGGGCAGTTTTAGTAGTACACAGATATGGTGGTTTTTCCTCACAGCCTTTTCAACTGTCACTTTAGTGCAGCAGCCTATGGCTTCTCATATGAAAGAAATAAAGTGCATCACACCAATTCATTAACTCTGACCAGGTTTTTCTTGCAGGTGTTATTAAGAAAAATATCAGAAAGGCAGAGAAGAAGAATGGTGAGAACAGTAAAGGACAATCCACAGACCACCTCCAAAGACCTGCAGCATCATCTTGCTGCAGATGGTGTCAATGTGCATCGGTCAACAATACAGCGCACTTTGCACAAGGAGAAGCTGTATGGGAGAGTGATGCAAAAGAAGCCATTTCCGCAAGTACGCCACAAACAGAGTCGCCTGAGGTATGCAAAAGCACATTTGGGCAAGCCAGTTACATCTTAGAAGAAGGTCCTGTGGACTGATGAAACAAAGATTTAGTTGTTTGGTCATACAAAAAGACATTATGCATGGAGGCAAAAAAACACGGCATTCCAAGAAAAGCACTTGCTACCCACAGTAAAATTTGGTGGAGGTTCCATCATGCTTTTTGGCTGTGTGGCCAATGCCAGCACCGGGAATCTTGTTAAAGTTGAAGGTCGCATGGATTCAACTCAGTATCAGCAGATTCTTGACAATAATGTGCAAGAATCAGTGGCGAAGTTGAAGTTACGCAGGGGATGGATATTTCAGCAAAACAATGATCCAAAACACCGCTCCAAATCTACTCAGGATTTCATGCAGAGGAACAATTACAATGTTCTGGAATGGCCATCCCAGTCCCCAGACCTGAATATCATTGAACATCTGTGGGATGATTTGAAGCGGGCTGTCCATGCTCGGCGACCATCAAACTTAACTGAACTGGAATTGTTTTGTAAACAGGAATGGTCAAATATACCTTCATCCAGGATCCAGGAACTCAGTAAAAGCTACAGGAAGCGACTAGAGGCTGTGATTTTTGCAAAAGGAGGATCTACAAAATATTAATGTCACTTTTACGTTGTGCCCATACTTTTGCACCGGTCAAATTTTGTTTAAATGCGGATTGCACATTTTCTGTTAGAACAATAAACCTCATTTCAATCCAGAAATATTACTGAGTCCATCAGTTATTAGATATATGAAACTGAAATAGCTGTTGCAAAAGCCCAAATTGTTATAAAGAAAAAAGGTTAACATTAACAGGGGTGCCCAAACTTTTTCATATGACTGTATATACCTTAGGTTGAAACACAGTTATTAAATGAAACAGAAAAATCTATTAGGAGTCTTAAGTGCGCTTTGCACGCAGCGACATCGCTAGCGATGTCGCTCGTGAAAGCACCCTCCCCCGTCGTTTGTGCGTCATGGGCAAATCGCTGCCCGTGGCGCACAATATCGCTAGTACCCGTCACACATACTTACCTTCCTAGCAATGTTGCTGTGGGCGGCGAACACCTCTTTTCTAAGGGGGCGGTTCATGCGGCGTCATAGCGACGTCACACGGCAGGCGTCCAATAGAAGTGGAGGGGCAGAGAGCAGCTGCATGAAAGTCACGCCCACGTCATTGCCGGAGGATGCAGGTACGGTGTTGTTCGTCATTCCTGGGGTGTCACACGTAGAGATGTGTGCTGCCTCAGGAACAATGAACAACCTGCGTCTAGGACCAGCAACAATATTTGGGAAATGGACGACGTGTCAACAATCAACGATTTGGTAAGTATTTTGCATCGTTAGCGGTCGCTCATTCGTGTCACACGCAACGAAGTCGCTAACGAGGCCGGATGTGCGTCACGAATTCCATGACCCCAATAATATCTCGTTAGCAAGGTCGTTGCGTGTAACGGGGCCTTTAAAGTTGGGCAAGGAACAATGAAACTGCTACGTTGGTAAGGATGTGGAAGACTATTTCATGTCAAAGGTCCAAAACCATGGGAAGACTGAGCTTTCCAACAATACAAAAGGTACAGTAAATGAGAATAAATGAGGTTTTTCCCATGGAAAGATAAATTAGCAGACTGGGGTGTCAATAATAATTATTTTGTAGAAGCACCTATCAATAGAAAAACAAAAATTACTATTAAAATATAACGTTTATTGAATAGGCATTCAAATTCCACAATGCTAAAATAAAATAGGGGGGGTCTATCCCTTGGTGTGGACAAAGGTGAGTGGGTTGACTAATGTATGAAAGCAGTACAGTGGCAAGTATATATGTATATATATAATATACTAGAAGGTGGCCCGATTCTACGCATCGGGTATTCTAGAATTTACGTATTGTGTAGTTCATGTATGATTTTTGTTATATATATATATATATATATATATATATAGATGTTGTTGTGTGTAGTTACCAAGTGTTTGTGTAGGGCGCTGTACATGTTCTGGGTGTGACGGGGGGTGAGAGCGGTGTTGTATGTGTGTTGCGTGTGTTGCGTTGTTTGTGGAGCGCTGTGTGTCTGTAGCGTTGTGTGTGTGTGTGTTGCGCGGTTTGTGTGTGTGTGGTGTGTTTTGGGGGAGGTATGTTTTGTGCAATGTGTGTGTTGTGCGGTATGTGCGTATATTTGTCTGTGCCGCGGTGTTTGGGTGTTGTGTGTGTGCAGCGTTGTCTGTGTGTGTGGGTGTCTGTGTAGGGCAGATGTTTGTGGTTCCCAGTGTGTGTGTGTGGTGTGTTGTGCAGTGTGCGCGCGTGTGTGTGTGTTGGGGGTAGGTGTGCACTTCCCATCGTGCTCCATCCCCTATGCAGCGCACTCCCCATCGTGCTCCATCCCCCATGCAGCGCACTCCCCATCGTGCTCCATCCCCTATGCTGCGCACCCCCCATCGTGCTCCATCTCCCATGCTGCGTACTCCCAAACGTGCTCCATCCGCCATGCTGCACACTCCCAAACGTGCTCCATCCGCCATACTCCGCAGTCCCCATCGTGCTCCATCCGCCATGCTGCGCACTCCCAAACGTGCTCCATCCGTCATGCTGCGCACTCCCAAACGTGCTCCATCCGCCATGCTGCGCACTCCCAAACGTGCTCCATCCGCCATGCTGCGCACTCCCAAACGTGGTCCATCCGCCATGCTGCACACTCCCAGACGTGCTCCCTCCGCCATACTCCGCACTCCCAAACGTGCTCCATCCGCCATGCTGCGCACTCCCAAACGTGCTCCATCTGCCATGCTGCGCACTCCCAAACGTGCTCCATCCGCCATGCTGCGCACTCCCAAATGTGCTCCATCCGCCATGCTGCGCACTCCCAAACGTGCTCCATCGGCCATGCTGCGCACTCCCAAACGTGGTCCATCCGCCATGCTGCGCACTCCCAAACGTGCTCCATCCGCCATGCTGCGCACTCCCAAACGTGCTCCATCCGCCATGCTGCGCACTCCCAAACGTGCTCCATCCGCCATGCTGCGCACTCCCAAACATGGTCCATCCGCCATGCTGCGCACTCCCAAACGTGCTCCATCCGTCATACTCCGCACTCCCAAACGTGCTCCATCCGCCATGCTGCGCACTCCCAAACGTGCTCCATCCGCCATGCTGCGCACTCCCAAACGTGCTCCATCCGCCATGCTGCGCACTCCCAAACGTGGTCCATCCGCCATGCTGCGCACTCCCAAACGTGGTCCATCCGCCATGCTGCGCACTCCCAAACGTGCTCCATCCGCCATGCTGCGCACTCCCAAACGTGCTCCATCCGCCATGCTGCTCACTCCCAAACATGGTCCATCCGCCATGCTGCGCACTCCCAAACGTGCTCCATCCGCCATGCTGCGCACTCCCAAACGTGCTCCATCCGCCATGCTGCGCACCCCCCATCGTGCTCCATCCCCCATGCTGCATCAGCCTCTCTACCCGCAGCATCAGCCTCTCTGCCCGCAGCATCAGCCTCTCTCCTCCCAACATCAGCCTCTCTACCCGCAGCATCAGCCTCTCTCCTCCCAGCATCAGCCTCTCTGTCCCCAGAATCAGCCTCTCTGTCCCCAGCATCAGCCTCTGTCATCCCAGCATCAGCCTCTCTCATCCCAGCATCAGCCTTTTCTGTCCCCAGCATCAGCCTCTCTCCTCCCAGCATCAGCCTTTTCTGTCCCTAGCATCAGCCTCTCTCCTCCCAGCATCAGCCTCTCTCCTCCCAGCCTACCCCAGCCTCAGCCTCTCTCCTCCCAGCATCAGCCTCTCTCCTCCCAGCATCAGCCTCTCTCTTCCCAGCATCAGCCTCTCTCCTCCCAGCCTACCCCAGCCTCAGCCTCCCCCAGCATCAGCCTCTCTCCTCCCAGCATCAGCCTTTTCTGTCCCCAGCATCAGCCTCTCTCGTCCCAGCCTACCCCAGCCTCAGCCTCCCCCAGCATCCGCCTCCCCCAGCATCAGCCTCTCTCCTCCCAGCATCAGCATCTCTCTTCCCAGCATCAGCCTCTCTCCTCCCAGCCTACCCCAGCCTCAGCCTTCCCCAGGATCAGCCTCTCTCCTCCCAGCCTCCTCCAGAACGCCGTGCTCCTCTGCCGACACTCACAGATCCGATCGCATACACTCACACACACCCGATCGCATACACTCACGCACACACACATTGACGATATTGCACATACGCGCTCATACTCACAACATCCGGAGATACCACATGCTTCTGGCCATGTGATCCTCCGGCAGGTCCTGGAAGCTCACAGCACAGTATCGCCGCCGAGAAGCAAGCGATATCCCAGGATGTTGTGAGTGTGTGGATGCGATGTGATGTATGTGTGAGGTGTGTGTGAGAGTGAGTGTGATCTGATGTGTGTGTGTGTATGTGTGTGTGTGTGCTGTTATGTGTGTGCGTGTGTGTATGTTCCGCCGCTGCAGGACCTTGATGCGCTGGTAACTATGGTACCATGGTTACCAGCGTATCTCGTCCCCCGCTCGCACGGGAGCCCACACCAGCATACGCCGGCCAGCCCCAGCAATGCGAAGGTATGTGTCAGCTGGTTTGGTGGCGTACGCTGATGTGGGCTCCCGGGGGTACAGTACTCACCTGGTAGTCGTGGCTCCGTGACCGTGTCAGTTCGGGGAATGCGTAGGGGGCGGGGCCAGAGCTAGCGTGCATTGCATGAGTGGGGCGGGGCGTGGCCGAGTTGCCAATGCCTGCAGGGTGCCGGGGCGAGAGGCCAATCTGTGGGGGGGCGGAGCCTGGGTGAGCGGCCGGCCAATCCGTGTGGGGGCGCAGCCTGGGCGAGCGGCCAATCCGTGCGGGGGGGGCGGGGCCATGGCGAGCCTAGCGGCCAATCAGCTTTGTGTCACCGTAAGGACACAATTTTGGAGCAAGACAGACAGACAGACAGACAGACAGACAGACAGAATAAGGCAATTATATATATAGATAAAGCGGAATGTGTATGTATGTATGTATGTATGTATGTCCGGGATTGGCATCTGCACCGTCGCATCTACAGCAACAAAATCTTGAACACTCACACGTCTGGACCCCGAGAGCGTTATAGGCTATGTTGTGAAGCAAAATTTTAACCACGCACATTCCAATTTACCAATCAATTTTGCCCCATCTACATAATGGGGAAAAAGTGAAACGAAAAGAGTATCCACACCGTCGCATTTAAAATCACGAAATTTTGCACAGACCCCTTGTGTGACCCAGGGAACGTCGTAGACTATGTTTTGACAGGAAAATTTAACACCATGCTTTACAGTTACTCTCCAAAAAACATGCCTGCATTAAAGTAAATAGAGCCTGGAACTACAGGTTATTAGTAGGAGCTGTAATTGGTTGCTATAGGAACAAAAGACATTCATAGTATAAGAAGCTTATATGTTAGGTAATAAGATGTCGGTGGGGAGATGGATAGAGGGAGACAGAGAGAGACAGACAGAGAGACAGACAGAGAGACAGACCGAGAAAGAAAGGGAAAGAGACAGAGATAGAGACTTACAGGGAAAGAGACAGACAGAGAAAAAACAGACCTGGAAAGAGACAGATGGGGAAAGAGACAGGCAGACAGGAAAGGAGGAGACAGCCAGAGAGACAGACAAAGATAGATGGGGAAAGACACAGACCTTGATATAGACAGATGGGGAAAGAGACAGAGAAATAGAGACAGACAAGGAAAGACACAGACAGAGACAGGCAGACAGGGAAAGAGACAGACAGGAAGAAACACAGACAAGAGACGGGGAAAGAGACAGACCTGGAAAGAGACAGACCTGGAAAGAGACAGATGGGGAAAGAGACAGAGAGATAGAGAGATACAAAGAAAGAGACAGACAGACATGCAGATGGAAAAAGAGACAGACGGGGAAAGAGACAGACGGAGCACAATACTTGGCCAATTTAGTTAAATCTGTGTGGAATATCTGTGGTGTTGAAATATATGTTGTGAAATGCTTCTATTAGCTTAGTTTTTGCCTTTTAATAATTACATTTCTATGTATTTGTTTTGTGTGCACAATACATTTTTGTTAATACTAGAGATGAGCAATGTTCGAGGTTTGAGGTTCGCCAATTTTGGGGGGTGTTTGAGTGATTTGACAAACTCGATTGATTTGCTAAAAGTTCGGCAGTTCGAGTTATGTTCGAGAACGGATTAATCACCAAAAGCATGGCTTTTTACAGCTACGTGTGCAGGGAGCCATCGCTGGCAGTCTGCGGTAAGCTGGTAACCAGGGTAAATATCGGGTATCCAAGCAAAGCGCTTTGCTTAGTAACCCAATGTTTACCCTGGCTATGTGTGGAAACATCCCCGAAAGCCATACAGAAGCACTTCCGTGAGACTTCCATCGGATGCCGCTACAGTCTGTGTCCTACTCCAGCTCCAGCCTCGCAGCTGCCTGCTCAGCAGTGTCCGCAGCTGCCCACATTTTATGGTGTCCGCAGCTGCCCACACTTCAGTGACAGCAGCTGCAGGGATAACAAGAGCTGCCATCAGGAGGTTAGTGAAGTTCCTTACCTGCGCTGATGAAGTCCTGCCCTCCCGACGTCAGCGCTGTCACTGTCCTCCATGGCCGCCGCTTGTCACATTTCCTCTCGCTGCCAACCCGAGACTGTCACTAGCGGTGACGTCACAAGCACTCGCGATACTTGGTTGTGAAGGCGGCGGTCATTGAACTCTGTGACAGCTCTGCTATCAGGAGTGGAGTGATCACCGCAGGTAATGTACCTCGCTAACCTCCTGACAGCAGCGCTCGTCATGCCCTGCAGTGACCTGGGCTGAGCTATCGATGTTAGCTCAGGTCACTGCATTGCTCTCCCAGCCAATATGGAACATTCTGTTCTTCATTGACTGGGACATTGACTATGGTATGGATCGTCATGGGACCCCTTGGATTACACCAGACCTGGATTTGTTTTTCTTTCTAATAAATTGGTGAAAGAGGGAATGTTCTGGGGAGTGTTTTTTCAAATAAAAATGTGTTTGTCGTCTATTTTTTTTTTATTACTGACTGGGTTGGTGATGTCGGGTATCTGATAGACGCCTGACATCACAAACCCCAGGGCTTGATGCCAGGTGACATTAGACATCTGGTATTAACCCCATATATTACCCCGTTTGACACCGCACCAGGGCAACAGGATGAGCTGGAGCGAAGCACCAGGATTGGCGCATCTAATTAATGCGCCACTTCTGGGGCGGCTGCGGCCTGCTATTTTTAGGCTGGGGAGAGTCCAATAACCATGGACCTCCCTAGTCTGAGAATATCAGACCCAGCTGTCCGTTTTACCTTGGCTGGTGATCCAATTTTGGGGGGACCCCCACATGTTTGTTTTTTTTAATTATTTAATTTAAAATAACAGCGTGGGGTGCCCTCAGTTTTGGATTACCAGCCAAGGTGAAGCTGCCAGCTGTGGTCTGCAGGCTGTAGCCGTCTGCTTTACCCTAGCTGGTTATCAAAAATAGGGGGAAACCCACGTCATTTTTTTTTAATTTATTTATTTTTTTTGCTAAATACAAGGCTAAGCACCCCTTAGTGCCACATGCAAGGCACCAAAGGGTGCAAAATTACAAAATGCAGGAGAGTGGGACATTATGTGTCTTTCTGCCATTATAATGACAGAAAAGACTGATATGAAGTGTACAAGCACAAGAAAATCACCAGAGCGCTCTACGCTGTGAAAAGCAGTAGAAAATGGCACTGGAGTGAACTTGTGACCGCCTCATGTAGGTTGAAGCTATGGATCCTGGGTAAATTTAGTATTTTCCCTCCTTCAGTTTTTTTGCAGTACGCAAAAAAATGGAGGGCACACGGATGACAAACAGATGACATACGGACCGTATACGTAACGGAAACGGATGCCACATGGATGCATCTGTGAAAAAAGCGGACCGTTTTTTGCGAACTGCAAAAATGGATCGGTCGTGTGAATGTAGCCTTATTCTGATCTGCCGTTTATAAACAGCAGGCAGAAATAAGTGAATAGCGCCCCCCAGTGTCAGAAAATCTCCATGGTTTCAGGGGGTAGCTGAGACCATGGAGATCATGATTCAGACCGGTTTTTCCGGTCCCCACTCACGTGATCACAGGTATACACCGTATATCGATGATCACGTTACAATAAATGACAGCGCCAGTAAAAAATTATTTATCTCCCATTTGGCATGAACAAACATGTCAAATGGGAGATAAATCTCCTCCCCGGTCCCCTCCGGTACCCCGGTGTCGCCAAAGTGCCCCCTGGACCCTCTCTGGAAATCCAAGATGGCTGTGTGCACAGCAGCACGACGGCCGCATTTACCCTACTCCTTTGATTTCTGTCGCATGTGCCATGACACATGCGACAGAAAACTCCTCCCAAGGTCCTGCCAGGTCACCCCCTATAACCCCACCAGTGTTCCCCGGTGTCCCACGGTACCTGTGCAGCGTTTATTCCCTGCGGCCCCCTCCTTCACAATAGACGCTTTTGCATGCACAGAGCGGCTGTCAGCTCAGCTTCCTGTGTTCAGACTCAGTGAGTGGTGGTAACCATGCATCTGTAAGCTACTGCAATGCCCTGCTCATGAGGTAAGGAACATAGTTGATCAGGAGAGCTATACTACATTTCCAAATGGAGGTATTTGATTTTATAGTTGCCCTGCTGAACGACTACCAAACATGAGAGTCCATTATACCCCACAAGAAAACATGTCTAAATGGCGAGCTCTGTTTAGTATTCATTCAGCAGGATAACTGGACTTAAAGGGGTATTCCATCTCCAAGATCCTATCCCCAATATATAGTAGGTGGAATAGCAATAATATCAGCAAATACCAATATTTGGAAATGTAGAATAGTTCTCCTGATTAGGCATGCCCTTACCTCATGAGCAGGGCATTGCAGCTTTGGTAGCAACAGTTACGACATGGAGTCTGCTGCTGTGGACCCAGGGAGAATGGGTGCAGATTCATTGCACCCACACTCCTCACATGGAGGGTCTGCACTCCTAGAAAATGGGGGATACGTTCCCTGAGCATGTCCCCCCATATTCTAGACGGTCCAGAGTCGTCGTGGGACCCCCTTATTTTTTTTCCTTACAATAAATTGGTGAAAGAAGGAATGTTTTGGGGAGTGTTTTTTCAAATACTTTTTTTTGTTGTCTATTTTTTTTGTTAGTACTGACAGTTTGTGATGTCGGGTATCTGATAGACACCATGACATCACAAACTGCTATACTTGACCAGGTGACCCTACAGCTAGTATCAACCCCATTTATTACCCCATTTGCCACTGCACCAGGGCACGGGATGAGCTGGGGTGAAGCACCAGGATTGGCGCATCTAGTGGATGCGCCACTTCTGGGGTGCCTGCAGCCTGCTATTTTTAGGCTATGAAGGGCCAATAACTATGGACCTTCCCACCCTGGGAATACCAGAACACAGCTGTCCGCTTTACCTTGGCTGGTGATCCAATTTGGGGGGGACCCTACTTTTTTTTCTTTAATTATTATTATTTATAAAATAATTATAAAACAAGAGCCTGAGGTGACCTCCACATTGGATCAACAACCACGGTAAAGCTGCCAGCTATGGTTTTCAGGCTACAGCCGTCTGCTTTACCCTAGCTGGCTATCAAAAATGGGGGCACTCTACGTCATTTTTTTTTTTAAAGTATTTTTTTTAAATAAAAAAAAAATAATGGGCTTCCCTGTATTTTGATTGCCAGCCAATGTAATGCCAGACAGATGGGGGTGGCAACCCGTAGCTGTCTGCTTTATCTGCGCTGAGAATCAAAAATATCGCGGAGCGCTACGTCATTTTTTTTAATGATTTATTTTTACAGTAGTGTGATGTCAGGCAATCAAAATACAGGGAAGCCCATTTTTTTTTTAGTTATTTAAATAAATAATTAAAAAAAAAATATATGGGCTCCCGCTGCATTTTTTGTATTGCTAGCTAAGGGTAATCCAAGCAGCTACTGGCTGCTAACCCCCACTGCTTGGTGCTTGGTGTTACCTTCACTGGCAATAGAAAATCCAGGGAAGAATTTTTATTTTTTTTTTGCCAAAAAACTACAAAAAAAAAACCAAAAAACGTGAACTTCGCCATATTTTTGTATGCTATCCAGGTACAGCAGGCAGGTACGGGCTGCCCCCAACCCCCCGGCTGCCTATTTGTACCCGGCTGAGAACTAAAAATATAGGGAAGCCCTTTTTTAATTATTTCATGAATTTCATGAAATAATTAAAAAAAATGACGTGGGCTTCGCCCCATTTTTGTGTCCAGCCAGGTACAATTGGGCAGATGGGGATTGGAATCAGCAGCACAGGTTAGCCCAAGCTTTCTGGGCCCCTCTGCTGCGAATTGCAGTCCGCAGCCGCCCCAGAAAATGGTGCTTTCATAGAAGCGCCATCATCTGGCGCTGTATCCAACTCCTCCAGCAGCCCTGAAGCCGGGTGGCTTGCTGGGTAATAATGGGTTAGTACTAGCTTTGTTTTTCTAGCTAGTATTAAGCCAGAGATTTTTAATGTTAGGCAAGTTTGACCCGGCCATTAAGAATCTCCAATAAATGGTTAAAAAAAAAAAAAAAAAAGACACCACACAGAAAAAATACTTTAATAGAAATAAATACACAGACACACTTAGAGACTCCGTATTTATTACTCCCTGTCATCCCTCCACGATCTTGGTCTTCTGTCTTCTTTCTCCTTCAACCCATGCAGCTCTGCTACATCAGACAGCACTGCATGAGGGGAAGACGCTGCTGCTTCCCGTGCAGTCTAATCACTCAGTGAGTGAGCAGAGGCTGCGGGCTGTAAGCGGTGATGCCACCGCTGACAGGCGGGCTACCATAGCAACGGTGCTCCGATCTGGTGCCGCTATTTACCATCTGTGACAGCTAGTCCCTGCATGTGGGCTGACTCTGTCAAGAGCGCCCACATGCAGGAACGGGAAGTCGACCATGTGCCAGAGCATTTCACCGGTACACAGATATGCTTGAACGATCACCGCGTACCGGAGAGATGCACTGACAGGACCTAGCAATGACATCTAGCCATGTGACCAGTCTGTAGCCATGAGATAGCATGTGACCAGTCACATGTATACTATTTTGACGTCACGATAGGTCCTATCATCAGTGCTGGTTACCGGTAGGACGCAGCGATTATCGAAAGGAAAAGTGGCAGGAGACACAGTGCAGGACGCATCGCGGGGACCTGTAAGTGTTATGGCAATGTTTATTAACTGTATGTGTACATGTATAATGTGTTTTTATGTGTTTGTGTTTGCCTCCCATTGTTTTCAATGGGGTTCGAGTGGTTCGTCGAACGGTTCATTTAACGTTCGTCGAACAGAGCCTCCATTCGGCAAACCAAACCGAACTCGAACGCTAGGGGGGTGGCTCATCTCTAGTTAATACATTCTATTTTGTTAACAGCAGGTATTAACCCGGGCGAAGCCGGGTAGTACAGCTAGTATATAATAACTGGGAAATGTAGTTAATGTGCTGGCCCTACAGACTAGCCCTACCTTCCCACGGTGGTCAGCACCCTATAAGCACAAATGGCGCTCCCGCCCACCGTCGACTTTCCCTCCTGCTTCCTAAGAGGTCCTCACATTAACAAAGTGACTGTGCAAAAAAAGGTAAAAAATACCACAACAAGGATATGCACAATCCAACATTCAATTTCAAAAGTTAGCACAGGTATATATTTTGATATTAAATTGAAGAAATCCTTGCTCACCCGAATACCAGGATACACTGGGACACCAGACCAGACAGTTGGTTACTGACAAAATTATGTAGAGGAAAAAAGGAAAATTGTCCGTAGTCCCAACTGTGCTGCAAAATTTTTCTTGCTTTATTTCCCAAACATGGACATAGACAGATTAAAAGCAAACTGTCGACCACACAGGGTCCCGCCGAACATGATTCGAGTTCTAAAGGCCGCTTTACACGCTACGACATCGCTCAAGCGATCTCATTGGGGTCACGGAATTTGACGCACATCCGGCCGCTTTAGCGATGTGGTTGCGTGTGACACCTATGAGCGATTTTGCATCATCTCAAAATTGTGCAAAATCGCTAATCGGTGACATGCCCCCCTATTCCCAATTATTGTTGCTGCCGCAGGTACGATGTTGTTCGTCGTTTCTGCGGCAGCACACATTGCTTTGTGTGACACCGCAGGAACGAGGAACCTCATTTTACCTGCGGCCGCCGGCAATGAGGAAGGAAGGAGGTGGGCGGGATGTTACATCTCATCTCCGCCCCTCTTTTATTGGGTGCCCGCTTAGTGATGTCGCTGTGACGCCAAACGAACCGCCCCCTTTGAAAAGAGGAGGTTTGCCGGTCACAGTGACGTTGCTAGGCAGGTAAGTAGTGTGACGGGTATGAGCGATGTTGTGCACCACGGGCAGCGATTTGCCCGTGTTGCACAACTGATGGGGGCGGGTACGCACACTAGCGATATCGGTAACGATATCGCAGCGTGTAAAGTGGCCTTACCACTCTTAGTCATTGACATAAAATAGCTCACAAAACAACCTATATAAAATAGAAACACATACCCACCCAATAAAGCAATAATTACTAGTTATCCACACAGTTAACCCTTCACAATACATTGAATGCTACATTTTACAAATGCCCAGGGTATAGTCACTCAAATTTAAAGAAATTTCCCAAAACTTCCATAATTTACCCTGTCATATATTTAATAAAAGGCATATAATACATGAAAACCATACTGTATATACATAAGGCACAAATTCTCTACAAGTAGTTCTGAGATATATATATATATACGGAGGAGGAGAGGAGGAGAAAAAAAAAATACACCTCTTTTGTTTTTCTCCCCTTTCCTCTCCTCTTCCCCTATTCTCACCTCTCCTTAATAGAAATACCGTATTTTTCGGACTATAAGATGCATCGGACCATAAGACGCACCCTGGTTTTAGAGGAGGAAAATAGGAAAATAAAATTTTAATCAAAAAATATGGTCATAACCCACTTATAGGTCGAGAATCTGCTGCTGACACTGTTATGGGGGTAATGTCCCCAAATTCTCCACTAAGTTACCCCATCCTGGTAATGATCCACCTGCTTTGTATATGATCCCCATCCTTGTATATATGTCCCCCAAACTGGTATATATTCCTATCCTGCTATGTATTCCCATCCTGCTATATACCATATCATGGTATAGCCCCCATGCTGCTACATAGTGACATCCTGGTATATGCCCTTATCCTGCAATATGCCCTTATCCTGCTATATACTCCCATCATGCTATATACCCCCATCCATCCTGATATATGTGACGCCCTGAACTAGCCAGATAGTCACATACATAACATACACACACCCCTACCCTAGACAGTAACAACAGTCAACCAAAAATCCTTGTTTCCTCCCTTCAGGGTCTGATGTCCACACCAGGTGGGGCGGAGCCAGGCAGTTGGCCCCACCCACTGAGGAGTTCACAGGCCTGGAGGCGGGAAAAGTGTCAGATTAGTCTTGGAGGTGAAAGTGAGAGGAGCAAACACTTGAAGTGTCTGGGTCGGAGCCCAGGCACTGACAGCAAGGTTGGCAGACGGTGGTGGCCGTCTGCAGGAGTTGGTGGAACTCTGCAAAACCGTAAGGACCGGGGTCGGGCGACGGCCCGCCGGTACTGGACCGGGGAGCGGAGTGAAGCTAAGCACACAGGCAAGGCCATCGGACCCCGACCAGGCTTGGAGCCACCGTCAATAGTCAATTCCGAATGTGACAGGAACCCCAGGGGTTTCTCAACAACCAAGTCCCGATAGAAGGCAACAGTCCACACCGTGAGGATATACAGCTACCGCCACAGGCTAGAGATCCAAGGGCCAGCGCCTGCGGGCAAAACGGGCTCCTACGGCAGCTATACGCTGGGGAGCGGACTACCAGTGGGCAACCACAGGAGTCAAGAACTTTCTAACAGGTGCAGGGAAAGATAGCCACCATCAGCTGTCCGGGGAGAGCACAACAACAACACTGCAGCCGGCTGCGGGACCCGTCCATCCGGCCGTTTTGGTTTACCAGCGACTCTGTCAGTGATTGTCTGAGTGAGTACACCAGTGCTGTCCGGCACCGCGCCGCGCTGCCCCTGCAACTCTGCATCTCAGCCATCCAGCCTCCCCGTTACACCACCGGGCCCCAGGATCACCAACCCCCCTACCCACGGAGGGGACAACATCCTAGCTGCACCCTACCATCTCTCCCGGGATCCCCGTTATCAGCAGCGGTGGTGCCCTTATCACCACATCCCGTGGGTGGCATCACGAACAATCTTCCTAACCAAACCACCCCTTTTCACTCACGGGTGAGGAGCGCCGCTCGAGTCCCCGGGTCCGGCCCACCGCTCGAGCCACCCAGCAGTAGCAGCACCGGACCCGAGCGTGGCGAGCGCGTCCCCTCCACCCACGACAACTTGGCTTCACGAACAGGATAGAACCGATCTACTTACCAGTAGAAGTGCGCCTTGCAGTCCCCGCCGGCGGCATCCGGCCGAAAAATTTGGAGCGCCGCCATCTTTGGCGCAAAGATTTCCCGCTCGAGCGTCTTCCCCGAGCAGGGAAGGCGCGAAAGTGAAGCCCCGCCCCCAACAAGTGGGAGTGCTAGAAAGAACCAAGGGGGGACGGGAGAAAGATGTCTGCGCCCGACGGAGCCGTTGGAGGAGTGGCGGTCGCAGCCGCAGCAGCGCCCGCAGATGGAAACGGGGTAGCCCGTGCTCCAGCCGCAAGAGCGGGGGAGGCCGCGGGTCCAGCGGTCGCCCAGCTAATGCCGTTCTCCCTGTCCTATGTGCCTGGTGCTACCTGGCTGCCGCAGTACGATGGGAAGTGTGGCGCACTGGACAAGCCAGGTCGTCACAGGTACTGCAACAACACACCCCACACCCCGGCTAGGCACACCGAAGTCAGACAAAAATCCTTGTTGCCACCCTCCAGGGGCTGATGTCCACACCAGGGGGTGGAGCCAGGTGGTTGGCCCCACCCACAGAGGAGTTCACAGCCCTGGAGGCGGGAAAACAGTGCAGTTAGAGAGTTGAAGTGGAAGTGGAGGGAGAGTGAAGTAGCTGAGAAGCAGACTGACCGTGTCCGGGTGCGTGGCCCGGGCACATACAGCAAGGTTGGCAGACGGTGGTGACCGTCTGCAGGAGAGGCCGATTGACGCACAACCGTAAGGACTGGGGTCGGGCGGTGGCCCGCCGGTACCGGACCGGGGAGCGAAGAGAAGCCAGCACCATTTGGCAGGGCCTACAAACCCCGACCAGGCTTGGAGTCGCTGTAAAACCGGTTAAATCCGTTAGCAAAGGGAACCTCCGGGGTTTCCCAGCAGCCAAGACCCGATTGAAGGCAACCGCTCAAACCGTGAAGGGAAATACAGCCACCGCCAAGGCTACAGTTTCCAGGACCAGAGCCTGCGGGCAAAAGGGGCTCCCTCAGCATCCATCCAAGCTGGGGAGCGGGTTACCGGTGGGAAGCCATCAGAACCAGAAACACACTACAGGTGCAGGGAAAGGCAGTCACCGCCAACCTACCGGGAGAAAAACCACCGCAGTCGTCAGTGGGACCCGTCCATCCAGCCGTCTGTTTTACCGGAGACTTTGCATTCATCATTGGCTGAGTGAGTACCACTGTGCCGTGCGGCACCCCGCTGCCCCCGCGACCCTGCACCTCACCAGGTCCCATAACCCACTTGCCATTCCTCCCTCACCGGGCCCCGGGACAACCAACCCCCTACCCACGGAGGGGAAAAACAACAACTAAGCTGCTCCCTGTCATCGCTCCTGGGATCCCCGTCCAGAGCAGCGGTGGTGTCACAACCTCACCACAACTGTGGGTGG
The DNA here is from genome assembly GCF_048569485.1 of Anomaloglossus baeobatrachus. Taxonomy (NCBI): domain Eukaryota; kingdom Metazoa; phylum Chordata; class Amphibia; order Anura; family Aromobatidae; genus Anomaloglossus; species Anomaloglossus baeobatrachus. Next base: position 151,751,038 of record NC_134360.1, on the reverse strand, counting down.
CGTCACGGACAATAAATCCCCAAACCCATCCCCCTTTTCACTCACGGGCGAGGAGTGCCGCTCGAGTCCCCGGATCCGGCCCACCGCTCGAGCCACCGAGCAGCAAGCGAAGCAGCAGCAGTACCGGACCCGAGCATGGTGAGCGCAGCGTCCTCCTCCCCGCCCGCGACAGAAGCCTGACGCTTTGCAGGACTTCGGAAAAAGATTAGCCCGGTCCTCGATTTATATTCCTTGACTGATAGGCAACGGGCAGCGGTAGTGCTAGGGCAGCTCACCGGCGCGGCTGAGCAGGAGACGGAGACCTGGACCGACGCGGACCGGGCCTCAGTGACTACCATTTTTGAGAAACTCCAAATCGCTTTTGAGACCTGCACGGAAGCGGAATTGCGGATGCAGTTTTATCAGTGTCGACAGCGGCCTGCGGATAATATAGGAGACTATGCCCTGCGCTTGCAAACAGCCCTCCGTACGCTGAAGCGGGTGGACACTATTAACGATGCAGACAGCAATAAGATGCTGGTGGAGCAATTCCTGCAAGGGCTGGAATCCATGGAAGACCACAAGCAGCTACGGCTGTGGGCCCTGGAACACCCCAATCTGGACTTTGCCGTATTGAAGGAGCGGGCCATCAAGGCCCTGCAGGCCCCAACGCCAGACGCTCCTGAGGCGGCCCCGTGGCCGGCTGAAACCGCTCCCATCACGGTGGCACCTCCTCTCCCGGCTCTACCGGCCCCTGCAGCGCCCGTCAGGATGATGGAGGAGCTAGCTGCCCAGGTCCGCCGTATGGATGGAGACCTAGCCAAGATCCTCGCCGCACTCCAGCTTCCAACAAGAGTCAAGCCCCCAGGGAGGATCCAGCTCGCCGACAGCCCGGAGGACGTCCCCTGGATGCAGCAGAGAAGGACCAATGACTCACGGTATGGGCCTCCTATTTGTTACAGGTGCAGCAAGCCTGGCCACTACTCTAGGCGATGCCCGTTAAACGAGCAACCCCTGGGGCCAAGGGCTAATCCTCGGGAGTAGACACCAATGGCCCCCCCGACTGGCGAGACCGGTATGTCGGAGCTCGCCCCATCATCCCTCTGGCAGTGGACGGCATCCCGCTCATGGCTCTCTTGGACACCGGATCACAGGTAACCACCTATACCATATACTTTGCACCAGCAGTATTGGGGCACTGATGAACTTGCCCCCTCCGATGATAGCTTCACCCTTATCACAGCCAATGGACTCCCTCTAACCCAAGTGGGATACAAACAAGTGACCCTGACCGTGGGACGTGCGGAGTTAAAAAATGAAGGGATGATTGTGGTGATGAATGAACCCAGTGATCATACCCCGAAAGTAATCTTAGGGACCAATGTGATGGAGCATTGTATGAGTGAGGTGCTGAGTCTGTTGCAGCAGTTGGCCACCACAGCAGGAGGAGGTCGGCAGACGGCTGTGCAGCGTGAGATCCGGACCCTTCTATATCGGCAGCAAGTGAACTCAACTGGTGGAGAGATTGGTGGAGTAAGGGTGATGGATGTGGCCCCCTTGGTAGTACCACCCCGAAATGAGATGATGATTTGGTGCAGGGCAGCAGTAGGCCCCCAGGGGCGCGACTACCCGGCGATGGTGGAACCCACGCCTTCTGAACACTGGCCCACGGTGATGACAGCCAGAGGGGTGGTTGACGTTAAAAAGGGAAGAGTGCCTGTAAGAGTGCTGAATTGTGGGGATTAGGAAGTTAGGCTTCCCCATTACGCTACCCTTGCCAAGTTGCTTACCCTAGACCCTCACACCATTCACGAAGCCGTCCCTCCTACCTCAGCATCCCCTGCCAGTAACCATATGCCCCCTGAACAGTTAGAGGAGTGGAGCCAGGAACTACATGTAGGCACTGATGCCACACCCACGCATCACAAAGAGGGGGTATACAGGGTGGTGCAAGAGTATGAACAAGTTTTCAGCAAGCACCCATTAAAAGGCATATAATACATGAAAACCATATATACATGAGGCACAAATTCTCTACAAGTAGTTCTGATAGTAGATATTATATATATATATATATATATATATATATATATATATATATATATATATATATATATATATATATAAATATAAATATCTACTATCTGTAGTACCCGGGATAGTAACTTTCTCTCTGTCTCTCTCCCAGTCTCTGTCTGTGTGTCGCTGTCTGTCTGTCTCTCTGTCTGTCTCTTTCCTTGTCTGTAAGTGTCTATGTCTCTGTCTGTCTGTTTCTATCTCTCTGTCGGTATTTGTATCAGTCTGTCTCCATCTCTGTATACGTCTGTCTCGCTCTAGCTCTGTGTCTGTCTCTATGTGTGTGTCTTTCTGTATCTCTCTTTCCCCGTCTGTCTCTTTCCCCGTCTGTCTCTTTCCAGGGCTGTCTCTTTCCAGGGCTGTCTCTTTGCCCATCTTTCTCTTTCCAGGGCTGTCTCTTTCTAGGTCTGTCTCTTTGCCCGTCTGTCTCTTTGCCCGTCTGTCTCTTTGTCCGTCTGTCTCTTTGTCCGTCTGTCTCTTTGTCCGTCTGTCTCTTTCCAGGGCTGTCTCTTTCCAGGGCTGTCTCATTGCTCATCTGTCTCTTTGCCCATCTTTTTCTTTCCAGGGCTGTCTCTTTTCTTGTCTGTCTCTTTGCCCATCTGTCTCTTTCTAGGGCTGTCTCTTTCTAGGTCTGTCTCTTTGCTTGCCTGTCTCTTTCCAGGGCTGTCTCTAGGTCTGTCTCTTTCCCAGTCTGTGTCTCTCTCTCTCTCTCTAATATTATATATATATATATATATATATATATATATATATATATATATATATATAATATTTATATATATATATATATATATATATATATATATATAATATTTATCTATATATATAATTGCCTTATTCTGTCTGTCTGTCTGTCTATCTGTCTGTCTATCTGTCTGTCTGTCTGTCTGTCTGTCATGCTCCGAAATTGTGTCCTTACGGTGACACAAAGCTGATTGGCCGCTGGGCTCGCCATGGCCCCGCCCCCCCACACGGATTGGCCTCTCGCCCCGGCTCTCTGCAGGCCCCGCCCCCTCACGCAATGCACGCTCGCTGTGGCCCAACTGACACGGGGCTCCGATTCCCAGGTGAGTACACACACATCAGATCACACACACCTCACACACACCTCACACATCACATCCACACATCACATCCACACATCACAACATGCTGGGATATCGCTTGCTTCTACACCGGCTCCGTCAGGATCCCGGCAGCGCCAGACATAACCTTGCGATGCTGGGATCTTAACGGAGGCCGTGAAAGCTGGTAACCATTATACACATCGGGTAACTAAGGTCCCTTAGTTACCCGATGTGTATCATAGTTACCAGTGTACACCGGCTCACACTCACACACACATCACATCGCATCCACACATCAAGGTCCTGCAGCTGCAGAACATACATAACATAACAGCACACACACACACACACACACACACAAATCAGATCACACTCACTCACATACACACATCACATCGCATCCACATACTCACAACATCCTGGGATATCGCTTGCTTCTCGGCGGCGATATTGTGCTGTGAGCTTCCAGGACCTGCGGGAGGATCACATGGCCAGAAGCATGTGATATCCCCGGATGTTGTGAGTATCAGCGCGTATGTGCAATATCGTCAGTGTCTGTGTGTGTGAGTGTATGCGATCGGGTGTGTGTGAGTGTATGCGATCGGGTGTGTGTGTGAGTGTATGCGATCGGGTGTGTGTGTGAGTGTATGCGATCGGGTGTGTGTGTGAGTGGATGCGATCGGTTGTGTGTGTGAGTGGATGCGATCGGTTGTGTGTGTGAGTGGATGCGATCGGTTGTGTGGGTGAGTGGATGCGATCGGTTGTGTGGGTGAGTGGATGCGATCGGGTGTGGGTGAGTGTCGGCAGAGGAGCACGGCGTGCTGGAGGAGGCTGGGAGCAGAGAGGCTGATCTTGGGGAAGGCTGGGAGGGGGGGGCTGATGCTGAGGGAGGCTGGAAGGAGAGAGGCTGAGCAAACGTGCTCCATCCGCCATACTGCGCACTCCCCATCGTGCTGCATCCCCCATGCTGCGCACTCCCAAACGTGGTCCATCCGCCATGCTGCGCACTCCCAAACGTGGTCCATCCGCCATGCTGCGCACTCCCAAACGTGGTCCATCCGCCATGCTGCGCACTCCCAAACGTGCTCCATCCGCCATGCTGCGCACTCCCAAACGTGCTCCATCCGCCATACTGCGCACTCCTAAGCGGATGGAGCATGATGGGGGGTGCGCAGCATGGCGGATGGAGCACGTTTGGGAGTGCGCAGCATGGCGGATGGAGCACGTTTGGGAGTGCGCAGCATGACGGATGGAGCACGTTTGGGAGTGCGCAGCATGACGGATGGAGCATGTTTGGGAGTGCGCAGCATGCCGGATGGTGCACGATAGGGAGTGCGCAGTATGGCGGATGGAGCACGTTTGGGAGTGCGCAGTATGGCGGATGGAGCACGTTTCGGAGTGCGCAGCATGGCGGATGGAGCACGTTTGGGAGTGCGCAGCATGGCGGATGGACCACGTTTGGGAGCGCGCAGCATGGCGGATGGAGCACGTTTGGGAGTGCGCAGCATGGCGGATGGAGCACGTTTGGGAGTGCGCAGCATGGCGGATGGAGCACGTTTGGGAGTGCGCAGCATGGCGGATGGAGCACGTTTGGGAGTGCGCAGCATGCCGGATGGTGCACGATGGGGAGTGCGCAGTATGGCGGATGGAGCACGTTTGGGAGTGCGCAGCATGGCGGATGGAGCACGTTTGGGAGTGCGCAGCATGGCGGATGGACCACGTTTGGGAGTGCGCAGCATGGCGGATGGAGCACGTTTGGGAGTGCGCAGCATGGCGGATGGAGCACGTTTGGGAGTGCGCAGCATGGCGGGTGGAGCACGTTTGGGAGTGCGCAGCATGGCGGATGGAGCATGATAGGGGGTGCGCAGCATGGCGGATGGAGCACGTTTGGGAGTGCGCAGCATGGCGGATGGAGCACGTTTGGGAGTGTGCAGCATGGCGGATAGAGCACGATGGGGAGTGCGCAGCATGGCGGATGGAGCACGTTTGGGAGTGCGCAGCATGGGGGATGCAGCACGATGGGGAGTGCGCAGTATGGCGGATGGAGCACGTTTGGGAGTGCGCAGCATGGCGGATGGACCACGTTTGGGAGTGCGCAGCATGGCGGATGGAGCACGTTTGGGAGTGCGCAGCATGGGGGATGCAGCACGATGGGGGGTGCGCAGCATGGGGGATGGAGCACGATGGGAGGTGCACACCTCCCCCCAACACACACACACACGCGCACTGCACAACACACACACACTAGGAATCACAAACAACGCCCTACACAGACACCCACACACACAGACAACGCTGCACACACAAATATACGCACATACTGCACAACACACACATTGCTCAAAACATACCTCCCCCCAAAACACACCACACCCACACAAACCGCACAACACACACACACACACAACGCTACAGACACACAGCGCTCCACAAACAACGCAACACACGCAACACACATACAACACCGCTCTCACCCCCCGCGACACTCAGAACATGTACAGCGCCCTACACAAACACTTGGTAACTACACACAACAACATCTATATATATAACAAAAATCATACATGAACTACACAATACGTAAATTCTAGAATACCCGATGCGTAGAATCGGGCCACCTTCTAGTATATATATATATATATATATATGTATATATATATATATATATATATATATATATAATCTCTGGGATTCTCTCTGGAATCAAGGCCTGAAACCTTGTCTCGCTGGTCAATTAACAAGGGGCTTGAAGCTTGCCTCTTCCTAGGGTCCAGGTACCCCGCCTGTGCACGGTGTCTCTGGATCGGATTCCCGTTGTCGGTACCGGCGGGCAACAACCCTGCCCCGGTCCACTTCAGGTCTCCCGTGACCGGATCTCCGCCGCCTGCAGCCCCACTCTGCCGTCTGCCACCTAGTCGGCTCTCCTGTGATCCAAGGGCTCAAACCCTGACCACGCTGCACTTCAGCTCCACTCAACTCCAACTGTTAGCAGTGGGTTAATCAGCGTGATGTCCACAGAGAGCAACAGAGAATTTTCATTTATTGAGAATTAAGAACATCCAGCTTACAACATGAGAATAGGATCAGTCTGGTTTCTGGGAGAGAGAGAGAGAAATCTGCTGTGACCTTCAGCTTTCAGCTCCACACTAGTATGAACACACTGGGAGAAGAAGGAGGAACATACTATCTGTGAATGAGGACCTTTTTTTTTTTAACTTTGTTAACATCTGAACAATATGCATGCAGACATAAAATCACATCATATTAAACAAACAATAGTTGTTGCAATAGATACAGATCAATATGCATTAGGCCAACACCCCCACTCAACAACTACTTATTCTGTTAGTCCCATAGTGGTTCTCAATCCTTGGAACCTAGGTCGTGGCAATGGCTTGGTCAAAATGTCAGCTATCATTTTATCAGTCTCACAATAAACAAACTGAATTATACCACGATCTATCAAATCACGTAGATGATGATATCTGACGTCGATGTGCTTAGTTCTAGCACTGATCTTTTCACTGCATGCAAGTTTAATGCATCCTTGGTAGTCCTCATATATCACCGTTGGCTGAGTTAACGGTTTACCAAGATCATCCATCAGTTGTCTTAGCCAAATGATCTCCTGACTTGCATAGGCTGCGGACACATACTCAGCTTCTGTAGATGACAAAGCAACAGATACTTGTTTTCTACTAGACCAGGAGATTTAACTTTCTCCAAGTTTAAATACGTATCCGCTTGTGGATTTACGATCATGCGAATCACCAGCCCAATCTGTGTCAGCATAGCCAGTGAGTTTTAGATTTCCTGCTGCAGATAATTTTAAATTTACACCTTGTGTCGCTTTTAAATATCGGAGAACTCTTTTAACGGCATTCCAGTCCTTTTGGCGCGGATTCTCCACATATCTGCACAATATTCCAACTGCTTTAGTAATATCTGGTCGAGCCATAGTCGATATGTATAGGAGTGCCCCCACTGCTTGTCAATATTTCTCATTGTTAGGGAACAGGTCATCTTCTTCCAGTTTCAGGTAGGATGATTCCATTGGCGTTGATACACCTTTGGTTTCTTTCATTCCAAACTGATTCAAAATTGAATTAATTTTTGCACTTTGATTTAGAAGAAAACTTCCATCTCTGGATATGGATTCCTAGATAATATGTCACATTTCCAAGGTCTTTTGTTTCAAAATGCTGGTTCAAAATTTCAGTAATTTTCCCAATTTCAGCTTCTTCTTGATGAACTACAATTACATCGTCCACATATAAGAGAATATACATCCACTTTCCATCTGTATATCTCGTATATAAGCATGGATCCGCTTGACCTCTTAAATCCTTCTTCTAACAAGACTTTGTTCATTTTAGTGTTCCATGCTCTTGCCAATTGCTTAAGACCATAAAGAGATTTTTGTAGTTTGCAAACAAGATTCTATTCACCTTCCTTTATATAACCTTCAGGTTGAGTCATGTATAAGTCCTCCTCAATGTCACCATTTAAAAATGCAGTTTTGATATCCAAATGTCTGACAAACATCTTTTGTACAGCAGCTACGGCCATCAAGGCTCTAAATGTTGTCTGCTTGGTGACTGGGGAAAAAGTAGCATCATAGTCTTCGCCATACTTTTGAGAATATCCTTTTGCGACCAACCTCGCTTTAAATCTGTGGACTTTACCTTCAGAGTCATATTTGGTTTTAAATACCCACTTGCACTTGATTGCCTTTTTACCTTGTGGTAACTCAGTGAGTTTCCAAGTTTGAAGTTGATGAAGCGAGTTCATTTCTTCATTAGCGGTATTGATCCACTTTGTTCTTTCATGGGCAGGTAGTTTTTGCATTTCATCCCATGACTGTGGCTCTGACTCAGGTAGTGTCTTGACAATGTAGGATAGACATTTAGCTGGTATTCCTTTGTTTGATCTTGACGATCGTCTGATTTCAGGTTCACTTAGGCTTTTGTTGTTCCTTCAGTGGTTGAAGAATCTAGCCAGACTTCTACATTCTCCCTTTCGTTGTCTTGTAATTGTGACTGAGATTGTTGTTGTTGCTTCATCTGGACTACTGGCATAATGTCATAAAACTTGGGTGACACGAAGTTTTCATCAATCACTACATCTTTGCTTATTGTGACCTTGTTTGTCTCTGGGTGTAGAATTCTATAACCTTTCTGGGCTTCACTGTAGCCTACCAGGATGCCTTCCTTAGCGTGAGAGTCCCACTTAGTTCATTTTTCTTTGGGAATGTGTGCAAATGCTTTACTTCCGAAAATCCTTGTGTTGTAGTTTTGGCTTTGTACTATTCCATTGCTCAAATGGAGTTTTCTCTGTTGCTTTACCTGGTAGTCTGTTCTGAAGATAGCAAGCCATCATAATAGCTTTGCCCCAATATACTGTAGGCAGATTTGCATCAAATAGCATACTCCTTCCGCTTTCACAGAGTGTTCGGTTCCTTCTTTCTGCTACACCATTTTGCTCGGGGTTATATGGTACAGTAGTCTGAAATATGATTCCATTTTTCTTTAAAATGCTCTGTGTCTCACTACTTATATATTCAGTCCCATTATCTGCACGTAGAATTTTTGGCATTCTCCCAAACTTCTTATATACTTCAGCTAGATATATTTCAAGTTTCTCTGGAACTTCATTTTTGCTGTGAAGTAGATAGACAACTGTATATCTTGAATTGTCATCAATAAATGTAAGAAAATATCTCTTCTTTCCAGGGGTCTGAGTACGCATTGGACCACAGATATCCGTGTGTATTAAATCTAGTGGTTGCTCTGTTCTTGTAGTACTTTTCTTAGGAAAGGCCTTTCTGGACATTTTCCCTTTGATACAGCTGGTACACCTCATTGCCTGGTTACATGGATCAATTGTAATATCATCAGCTAATTGTTCTTGGAATAACTTTCTTATTGCCTCTGGGTCTCTATGCGCAAGCCGCCTGTGCCATACATGAATACAGTTCTTTGTAGTTCTTGCTTAGCTGTGTATACACACTCTTTACATTTCAACTGATACAGTTCATCTCTGATTTTTCCTTTTGCTAGTGGGTAACCCTCCTTTGAGATGATGCAGCTATCGTCCTTAAATGTAACTTCATTCCCTTGTTTTGTGAGCTTTTTCACAGATAATAGATTACTTTCAAGACTAGGCACATATAGCACATCTTTTACATGGATCCTTCTGCTTTGTGTTGCAGAGATTTTACAATCAATATAACCATCTCCTATGCCTTCTGAGTTCATACACTGACCATTCGCCATTATCACTTTCTCTGACTTGCTTTGGTTAAGCTTAGTAAAGATGTCTCTGTCATTGGTCATGTGACTGGTTGCACCAGAATCTATACACCACGCATGCTTTGATTTAAATGCATTGACTGATGTGAATGCAGCCTCAGTATTTACAGGATCATTATTTTCAGATACAGCGTTTTTAACTATTTGTTGACTGCTTTGCTTCTTCAGCTGATTCATTTTAGCTTTCCAGACTCTGCATTCAGCTTTTAAATGACCTGGCTTCTTGCATACAAAACATGCACGTGTTTCTTTAGGGTGGTTTCTGCTGGTGGGCACACTCTGTGTTTGTAAAGCAGTTTCCTTGTTGCATATCTTCCGCTCACACTTTCTGCCTTTCTCATATTCATCAACAAGCTTTCCTCTGACGTACTCCAATGTAAGCTAATCATCTTGGTGTTCATCTAGCGCAGTTACAAGCGTGTCATAGCTTTCTGGGAGACCACTAAGTAGTAGTGCTGCTACATGGAAGTCCTTCATATCTTCCCCAATGCCCCGCAGGCGCTCTACGGTCTCTAGAGTGTTTCTAATGTAGTCCTGCATGTCCTGGTCATTGTGCAGCTTAGACTGATACAGCTTTTGACTCGCCCACCCCAGGGCTATGGGACACCCGGTGCCGGGCCGGACTAGTCCGGTGGTAGTCAGTGGTGGCTGGGCCCGGCTCCGTGGCCCTGGTGGGTGTCAGTTGACTATGTGGCTTAAGTTAAAGTTTGTGTTCGTGACGCCACCTGTGGTATGCGGCTAATAAGCCGCCGCTGCTGTGTGAGGCCTCCGGGATGATGTTATGGCAGCAATGGTAGTACTGCTCCCCACAGGTGGAGCAATCCCCGGGGCACAGTTGGTGCTTGTAAATGTCTATGCAGATGAAATAACTGAGGCAACTTCAGAAGTGCAGTTCAAGTTCTTTACTCACAGTTCTTGTCAGGGCAGGCAGGACCCTTGGACTGCTGGCACCGCTGTCAGGGACCTCCGTCTTCTGGGTGATTCCGAGTGTGAAATCCGGTACCCTCTCTCTTAGTGTCCCTTTCTTCTGCTGTCTTCACTAGCCTTGCCTGAGTTTGGATGACCCTGGCTTGGCCTCCACTACAGCCTCCAGGCTGGGGGGTCACCTGTCGGCTGATTACCCCTTTTCTGAAGGTCTGCTATGGGTTCTGGCCCTGGGAGTTTACAACGTTCCCTGGGCCTCGGTTTTTACTGTTTGGAGATTGTCTTTGCACTCCTCCAGTCTCTAGGGACCGTCCCCTGTCGCAGCTAATCACTCCACCGATGTCACTGTGGATCAGGCCACCGCAGCCTGCAGCTACTCGTAGCGCCTCTGGGCCCTCGGCTTCGGTACCCAACAAGGACTGCTCGTGGTACCTACAGGACTACCCGCGGCCCTGCGACTCCTTCTGTTCCTACGTGGTGTCACCTGGACCTATGGGTCCCAGGGTCTTCACCAGGAAGCGTCTCTTTCAGTTCCTCTGCTCCTGTCTGACTTGGAGCTTTCTTTCCTTCTTTCTTTCTTTCTTTCTTTCTTTTCTTTCTCCTCCTTGCCTGCCTCCAGCAGGCCTCCTCCTCCCTCCTTTCTCTCGTTCTTCTCCTCCAACTACATGCTGCTTCTCTCACTCCCTGAGGTAAACTGAAACTAACTTGACCTTCCTTTCTCTATCTGCTCTCTGGTGGCTCCTCCCACCTCCCCAGTTGCTAAGCTACCACCCTATGGGAGCAGGGATGGGTCTTACAGCCCCTCTCAGCATGCAGCATGGGAGGGTTGCCTGCCACTTTCCCTGGTCCTGTGTGTCCCTAGCAATGGGTGTAGTGTGGATTTACCAGGGGACCGGAGTTCACTCTCTTCCTCTCCCAGAATGGGGCATCACACCGCTGATGGGGTGCAATGACCTGTGGCGACGGAAGCCTCAGGGGCGCCACACTTTCTCATTAGATAGAGTTTATTACTTAGATTTATCCTCTCATGTACTTTCTGCAGCTTCTCCCACATTTCCTTTGCAGATTCATACTTACACACATGCACAATCTGATCATCCTCTATGCTGAGTGATATGGTGCTCTGTGCTTTCTGATCCATCTCTAGCCATTCCTGTGGTACTGGGTCAGGCTTAGGCTCCTGAGTATATTTCCACGTACCTTCTCTTATCAGCAGCATCTTCACCTTGAATTTCCAGGATTGGTAGTTCTGGTTATTGAGGCTTGGCAATGTAAACTTTGCTGAATTGCTGCTGGTGGCCATCTTTACTTTTTCTCAGTTCGCTGTTGTCTTTTTATCTCTGTGCTCTGGAGGTCTGGGACTTCTGTGACTCTGGGCCCATAACCTGTTAGCAGCGGGTTAATCAGCGTGATGTCCACAGAGTGCAACAGAAAATGTTCATTTATTGAGAATTAAGAACATCCAGCTTACAACATGAGAATAGGATCAGTCTGGTTTCTGGAAGAGAGAGAGATAAATCTGCTGTGACCTTCAGCTTCCAGCTCCACACTAGAATGAACACACTGGGAAAAGAAGGAGGAACATCCTGTCTGTGAATGAGGACCTTTTTTTTTTTTGTAACTTTGTTAACATCTGAACAATATGCATGCAGACATAAAATCACATCATATTAAACAAACAATAGTTGTTGCAATACATACAGATCAATATGCATTAGGCCAACACCAACTCAAAATTACACTGCACTCTGGTTCCCACCGCTTGTCATCCCAAGACCCCTAGGTGGGCATTCCCATTTGCCTGGTCCCGCCCACTGGTGTGTCCCGGCTGTCATAGAGGGGGCGACTAGGCTTTAAAGCTTTTGCTCCTGTGTGTGAAAGTGGTGTTAATTCCTAAGGAGGAGGCGATTCCTGTACCCTTGGTGGGGGGTACAGTCATCTGTGACTACCTGGTTTTGCCAGGGCATCACATTTCCAATGCAGCTTTGGAGGAATAGTTGTGCACAGAGTGCTGGACTCAGAGCGCAGCGCCGGCAAAACATTCATCTGACATAAAGCGCAGACAGAGGCTGCGGCCCCTGCAACGGCTGCGATAGTCACTGGGGGCCACGGGCTGCGTGTTTGAGACCTCTGGTGTAGACTATCAGGAGATAATCGAGATATTGCATCATAATTTGCCCATTCTACACCAGAGTAATACCCTACATAAAATTCTGAATGAGGGAGTAAGATCTGTTGCCCGGAGAGCTAAAAGTATAGGAAACATGCTATCCCCTAGTCTTTTTACTAGTAACTATAATCAACCTACTTGGTTGAAACATAGGGGAAACGTAAAATGTGGTGGAAAACACTATGGAATCTGCAAATATATGTTAAAAAGTAATTCATTTAAAAATAATATCACTGGAAAGAAGTCTGAAATAACATCATGTATAAACTGTAATTCCTATGTTATATATTTGGTGACATGTATCTGTGGAGAGGAAAGCACTGCCCAGACACAGAATAGGTCCCAGCAAACCTCCTCCCTCCCTCAGAGGTAAACAGAGCACTCTCCTGACCCCTCTCCTCTCCCAGAACTGCCTGGGAGTCAGTCACTGTCTCAGGAATTTCTGCGACACTGTGAAGCAGAGGCCTGGTGAGAGCAAGGCTGCAGCAGACAGGGCCTTGTCACCTGTGGTGACTTTATCTACCGTATGTGATTAGGTCCTGGAGAAGGTGTCTGGAAGCAGGGGAAGCATAAGATATTAGAAGAGGAGGCTCAAAGCACAGAGCTCTCCTTCAGCACCATTGTTTGAGACAGGCAGTTAGGTGCATAGGTGGTAGAGGAAGTGAGGAGAGGGCTGTGGTGTGCCTCAGGCTAGAGGGACACTGAAAATTAACAGGGTCAGACATAAGAGCCACTTTTGAGTAGAGATGAGCCACCACCCTAGGGTTCGAGTTCGATTCGGTTCGTCGAACAGCAAGTGTGTTCGCTGAATGTTGACGAATGTTCGTCGAACACCGTCAAACCCCATTGAAAACAATGGCAGGCAAACACAAACACATACAAACACATAGAAAACACCTTCTAAGGTGTCCAAAAGGTGAAAAACAACTCAGAAGACACCACAAACACATGGAAAAGTGACAAGTACATATACTCATGCTGAAAGAAAAGAGCTGGATGAGAAAAAGGAGGAGGAGACACAGATGTAGTAGTATCTCCAAATGAACATCGATGCCATTACTGTGCAACTAGAGCCTTGCTCATTTTGGGCTTCCAATCTGGAAAAATGGCCTGAGCTTGCCACTTACTCTTGGAGATCTTGTCGCATCCCGCAGCCAGCGTTCCCTTGGAACGTGTGTTCAGTGCTGCTGGGGGTGTGCTGACAGATAAGTGTGACGCCCTGGACACCCCAGGGGTCACAGGTCATTACACACACCACATACACCCCGACCCCAGTAAGGTACTATCAGTCAACCAAAAGACCTGATTGCCTCCCTCAGAGTCAGACAGGCACACCAGGTGGGCGGAGTCAGGTGGAAAGACACACCCTCCAAGGAGTCTGCTGGCATGAGGCAGGAAAAACAAAACAGAGATAGAGTTTTGAAAGGTTGGAGAGAGGAGTGAGTTCTGCTTGGGGCCTGGGTTGGAGCCTAGGACCCCAGATCAGTCAGGCAGGCAGACGGTAGTGGCCGCCTGCAGGAGACCGGGAATACGACCAGCGGAACCATAAGGGACCGGGACAGGGTAGTGGCCCGCCGGAACCGAACCAGAGAGCTAACTTGATACCAGAGCACCAGGCAGGGTACTCAGACCCCGAACTAGGCTATAAGCCACCACCATAGTCAAATCAACTGATTGCGGTCTGGACCTCAGGGGTTCATTCCCACCTAAGTCCCGATTGAAGGCAACAGCCCAACCCGTCCGGATAGTAGCCACAGCGAGAGGCCAGAGATCCAAGGGCCAGCGTCTGTAGGCAAATGGGCTCCTACGACACATACACGCCAGGGAGCGGGCTACCAGTGCCCAGGCACAGTAGTCAAGATCACATACAGGTGCAGGAGAAAGGCGGACATTACCAACCGATCTGGAGAAACTGCAGCCGGCTGCGTTCCCCGTTCGTCACCCCATTTGGTTCACCAGTGACTCTGTGTGGTTTAATCGTGAGTACACCAGTGCCATCAGGCACCGCACCGCAACACTGCCCCTGCACCTCGGCCTTCACTACCAGGCCCGGGGACCAACATCCCCTACCCACGGAGAGGTCAACACCTAGCTGCGCCCCTACACCGCTCCCGGGATTCCCCGTACCTTTACCGCAGCGGTGGTGTCCACCATCACCACAACCCGTGGGTGGCGTCACGAACTTTCCCAAAACAACCACCCCACAACCCCTGCGTGCACCACCACTACACCCTTCCAGAGCGACGTGACCCCCGGGTCCAGAGGCACTCGAGCCTCCGACACACGCGAGCTCGGACCAGAGCGGCTCGGCGGTCGCAGCCGAGGCCACGAGGTGGTACATAAGCACACGCGTCTGTCCAGTGACAATGTGGACAGGCTAATGTTCATCAAGATGAACAAATCATGGATCCGCAAGGACTTTTCTACCCCTGTGTCATCTTGGGGAGAGTAAAGGCTTGTGTATTTTTGATTGTGCTTCATGCAAATCAACATTTTAGGTTTGCAACTGTGGGACAATTGATGCCACTTAAAGGGGTTATCCAGCTTATTTTGACTTTTTTTTTATTATTAACCTATTGGGCTACATTGGGGCAGGTAAGTAGATAGTGACCTCTTATCTGCCCTGCTGTCAGCCCCTCTCCCCCGGCTCAGAGTGGTCATGTGACCGCTCCTGCCACGATTTTGCTGCTTCCGGTCATTTCATGTCAACGTGGGCAGGACCATGTTGACATGCAAATCTGGGAACAGCATGTTGCCACCCTGCTGGGCGGGTACAATGCATGAGTCCCCGCCCCCCTTCCCTGCACTCTCCCACACATTCCCCCGCACCCGTACTCTCCCCGCAACCTCCGCGGCACTGTTGTGGGGTCTGTGACCTAGGGGAGGGGCCTGGCGGCGGCTGTCCATGATGTCACCGCCAGCACCAGGTTCCCTGCTCAGGATCGCAGGAGTGCCCGTGCAGACTGTGTCCCGCTCCATCCCCACGGCTGCCCGCACTCCCTTATCAGCAGTGCAGGCAGCCGTGGGGATGACGATCGCTGCTGTCAGGAGGTTAGATGAGATCATTATCTGGTGTGATGATCTCCTGCCCTCCTGACGTCAGCGCTGTCACCGCCTTCTATGCCCGCCACGTTCTCACATCAAGTCTCGCGGGTGGCCCGAAACTGTCACTAGCGATGACGTCCTGCGCTCCCGCGTATCGCTGAGAAGTCAGTGACAGCGCTGATGTCAGGAGGGCAGGAGACCGCCACAGCAGGTAATGTACCTCGCTATCCTCCTGACAGCAGCGCTTGTCATCCCCTGCAGTGACCTGGGCTGACCCATTGATGTTAGCTCAGGTCACTGCATTGCTCTCCCAGCCAATGGGGAATGTTCTGTTCTTCATTGACTGGGACAGTGACTATGGTATGGATCATCGTGGGACACCCTTATTGGATTATGCCGCACCCGGATTTGATTGTTCTTTTCAATAAATTGGTGAAAGAGGGAATGTTTTGGGGAGTGTTTTCTCAAATAAAATTTTTTTTGTTGTATATTTTTTTTTTTAATTACTGACTGGGTTGGTGATGTCGGGTATCTGATAGACGCCTGGCATCACTAACCCCAGGGCTTGATGCCAAGTGACATTACACATCTGGCATCAACCCCATATATTACCCCGTTTGCCACCGCACCAGGGCACAGGATGAGCTGGTGCGAAGCGCCATGATTGGCGCATCTAATTGACGCGCCACTTCTGGGGCGGCTGTAGCCTCTATTTTAGGCTGGGGAGTGTCCAATAATGGTGGATCTCCCTAGTCTGAGAATACCAGACCACAGCTGTCTGCTTTACCTTGGCTGGTGATCCAATTTGGGGGGGACCCCATAATTTTTGTTTTAAATTATTTATTTAATTTAAAATAACAGCGTGGGGTGCCCTCTGTTTTGGATTACCAGCCAAGGTGAAGCTGCCAGCTGTGGTTTGCAGGCTGCAGCCGTTTGCTTTACCCTAGCTGGCTACAAAAGATAGGGGGGACCCCACATCATTTTTTTTTAATTATTTATTTATTTGTTGGCTAAATACAAGGCTAAGCATCCTTTAGTGCCACATGAAAGTCACTAAAGGGTGCCAGCTTAGAATATGCAGGGAGATGGGTCATTATATAGGTCTTTCTCATTTATCTATCTATCTATCCATCTATCTCTCTGTCTCTATATCTACTCATCTATTTATCTTTCTTGCTGCTGCTTCCGTTTTTTGCGGTCCGCAAAAAAAACGGAAGGCACACGGATGACACACGGATGCATCTGTGAAAAATATGGACCGTTTTTTGCGGAACGCAAAAACGGAATGGTCATGTGAATGTAGCCTACATGTGTTCCCTATGGGGGTAGGGTTCAGTACAGAAGGATGGTGGGAGGGGTCGGTGCAGAGCCGCTGTGTGTGGGGGGAGGGTTGCAGAGCCTTATGTGGTGCAGAGCCCGATGTGTGTGTGGTGTGCAGAGCCCGGTGTGCGTGGGGGGCGCAGAGCCCGATGTGGTGTGGGATGCAGAGCCCTATGTGTGTGTGTGGGGCGCAGAGCCCGATGTGGTGTGGGGCGCAGAGCCTGATGTGGTGTGGGGCGCAGAGCCCGATGTGGTGTGGGGCGCAGAGCTCGATGTGGTGTGGGCCACAGAGCTCGATGTGGTGTGGGCCGCAGAGCCCTATGTGGTGTGGGCCGCAGAGCCCTACGTGGTGTGGGGCACAGAGCCCTATGTGGTGTGGGGCACAGAGCCCTACGTGGTGTGGGGCACAGAGCCCTACGTGGTGTGGGGCACAGAGCCCTACGTGGTGTGGGGCACAGAGCCCTACGTGGTGTGGGGCACAGAGCCCTACATGGTGTGGGGCACAGAGCCCTACGTGGTGTGGGGCGCAGACACCGATGTGGTGTGGGGCGCAGACACCGATGTGGTGTGGGGCGCAGACACCGATGTGGTGTGGGGCGCAGACACCGTTGTGGTGTGGGGCGCAGACACCGATGTGGTGTGGGGCGCAGACACCGATGTGGTGTGGGGCGCAGAGCCTGGCGTGTGTGTGTGGGGCGCAGAGCCCAATGTGGTGTAGGGTGCAGACACCGATGTGGTGTGGGGCGCAGAGCCCGATGGGGTGTGGGGCGCAGAGCCTGATGTAGTGTGGGGCGCAGAGCCCGATGTGGTGGGGGATGCAGAGCCCTATGTGTGTGTGTGGGGCGCAGAGCCCTTTGTGTGTGGAATGCAGAGCCCTATGTGTGTGTGGGGCGCAGAACCCTATGTGTGGTTGGGGCACAGAGCCCGATGTGTGCATGTGGGGTGCAGAGTCTGATGTGGTGTGGGGCGCAGAGCCCGATGTGTGTGTGTGGGGTGCAGAGCCCGATGTGTGTGTGTGGGGTGCAGAGCCCGATGGGGTGGTGGGTGCAGAGCCCAATGTGGTGGGGGGTGCAGAGCCCGATGTGGTGGGGGGTGCAGAGCCCGATGTGGTGGGGGGTGCAGAGCCCGATGTGGTGGGGGGTGCAGAGCCCGATGTGGTGGGGGGTGCAGAGCCCGATGTGGTCGAGGGTGCAGAGCCCGATGTGGTCGAGGGTGCAGAGCCCGATGTGGTCGAGGGTGCGGAGCCCGATGTGGTGGGGGGTGCAGAGCCCGATGTGGTGGGGGGGTGCAGAGCCCGATGTGGGGCTGTTATTTCCAATGCTGTAGTGATAACAGGTCAGGTACTGAGGCAGAATACTGACAGGGAATGTGTGTGCAGGGGGCGAGCAGGGGGTGAGGCTGGACACTGAGGTGGGGCTGGACAGTGAGGCCGGGCGGTGCTAGCTCTGACTGGAAGGTTTAGCACAGGAAGTTATCATGTTTGCTGGAGCTGAATGTAAATAAAGAGCTGCAGAGAATAAAGGGATAATTCAAGAGGAACACAAGTTAGAAAACAAAAAATAACAATGTAGGGGTGTTTTACATGACAATACAGGACAGAAACTCAAAAATGTTTGGTAAGCTAATGTCGGACAACTCCTTTAAGTGGTGTCTGGCCAAATTTTTAGAAAACATGGAGACTCTTGTTGGAGTCCCCTTGCTGTGTTTTACATGATTTTAGAAGGGCATTACATGCCTAAGAGGTTGACTTTCAGCATCTGCAACCTGTTGGCTACAGAAATGCTGCCTTTCCACCTGGTGGACACAGGATTTTCGGGACCTTATGCCCGTCGCAGTGCCCCAGTACCAGATGACCAGTCGCCACTACTTCTCCAAGAAAGGTGTGCCTGCGCTGTGTTAGAGGGGAAACCGAGGGCCACTGTAGTCATGGCAGATACTGCCCTCTGGCTGTTGCACAGCCCGGTATTCTTCCTCTCCGTTCCAACTGCCACTCCAGCGCAATTCAGTATTAAGGGAATTTTCTCTTCAGGCGTCACAGACACAGACACGGTCACAGGATCCTTTAACTAAATTACTTTACTTGTCAACTTATATACATTCCTTTTTCTCGCCATAGGCGGGCACATTGCTTGAACGTTACAGGGAATATCTTTTTCTTTCCCACAAAATTTTCATTTTTCTTTACATATCTGTGGCACCCTGGCCTAGCCAGGTGGGGGGTGCAGAGCCCGATGTGGTGGAGGTGCAGAGCACGATGTGGTGGGGGGTGCAGAGCCCGATGTGGTCGAGTGGAGCCAAGTGGTTGGCTCCACCCACCGAGGAGTTCACAGGCCTGGAGGCTGGAAAAGTGACAGTTTAGAGTGAGAGTTTGAAGTGAGAGGAGCAAACACTTGGGTGTCTGGGTAGTGGCCCAGGCACTGACAGCAAGGTTGGCAGATGGTGGTGGCCGTCTGCAGGAGTGGTGAAGCAATGCGGGACCGTAGGACCAGGGTCAGGCGTTGGCCCGCCGGTACCGACCGGGGAGCGAAGTGAAGCCAGCACACACAGGCAGGGCCATCGGACCCCGACAAGGCTTGGAGCCGCCAACAATAGTCAGATCCGAATGTGACTGGAACCCCAGGGGTTTCCTAACAGCAAAGTCCCGATTGAAGGCAACTGCCCACACCGTGAGGGTATACAGATACCACCTAAGGCTAGAGACCCAAGGGCCAGCGCCTTCGGGCAAACGGGCTCCTCCGGTACCCATACACCGGGGAGCGGACTACCGTTGGGAATCCATTGTAGTCAACAAGTACATCAAGGTGCAGGGAAAGACAACTGCCATCACCTGTCCGGGGAGAGAGACACTGCAGTCGGCTGCGGGACCCGTCCATCCAGCTGTTTGGTTTACCGAGGACTTTGAAACTTTCTTGCGGAGTGAGTAAACCTGTGCCATCCGGCACCGCGCAGCGCTGTCCCTGCAACCCTGCACCTCACCAACCCAGCCTCCCCGTCTCATCATCGGGCCCCGGGACCACCGACCCCTACCCACGGAGGGGGAAAACAACATCCCAGCTGCTCCCTACCATCACTCCCGGGATCCCCGTTACCAGCAGCGGTGGTGCCTATCTTCACCACAACCCGTGGGTGGCGTCACGGATTAAATCCCCAAACCAACCATTCCTTTCAATCACAGGCAAGGAGCGCCGCTCGAGTCCCCGGATCCGGCCCACCGCTCGAGCCACCGAGCAGCCGCAGCAGCACCGGACCCGAGCGCTAGCGAGAGCGCAGCAGTGAGCGCGTCCTACCCGCCCGCGACATATCATCCGGCTGACTATTCCTCTGGTGTTCGGGCTCACATTGGGGTACCCAATTACACTTGCCACGGTAGACTCAACCGTCATTTCAGTCAGTCAGGACCACTCTTCCCTCTAGAGGCCCACTGACTCTTTTCTCACTTAAGGATTTGTAAGATCTCACCAAGAAATAGCCACCCTTTTTCCGGACCGCTTTTTGTGCCCGAAAAAAATTACCAGATTCAGCCCAGAAGGCCACACCAAATTAATTTTACAGGGCTTTTTCCTCACTACGCCTCTCACAGACGCAGTGTACTTTTCCTCAGGGACCTTCCTCACCAACTGATTTCTAACCGCTCTTTTTCAAACTAGACTCCTCCCCCTCACTGTTCAGGATCACCAGGGAAACAGCCCACACACTGTGGCCGCCTAGTGGCGATTTGAATACATTACATTACACTATAACATGGACTTTAGATATTACATTACACTATAACATAGACTTTGCATATTATTTTACACTATAACATAGACTTTATATATAACA
The DNA here is from genome assembly GCF_048569485.1 of Anomaloglossus baeobatrachus. Lineage (NCBI taxonomy): Eukaryota > Metazoa > Chordata > Amphibia > Anura > Aromobatidae > Anomaloglossus > Anomaloglossus baeobatrachus. The sequence continues at coordinate 151,730,324 of NC_134360.1, read as the reverse complement.
TTACACTATAACATGGACTTTACATATTACACATTTTACATATACATCATACACACAGGTTCGGGGTGACCGAGCCTTACACCCCCTTACAGTCGCACACAACATCACTACTTCCTTGAGAAACTCTGTGTGTGACATTGTGCATTTCACCACAGATACTTTGACCAGTAAGCATGGACAGGAGCATTACATGTCGCTGACTGGGCACTGGGTAACTATGGTGAGAGATTGAGAAGGGTCTGCTGTACAAATCTTGCCGTCCCCACGAGTTGTGCGTAAATCCTCTGTATGTAGAAGTTCCTCCACTGCTTGTGCCTACTCAACCTCGTCTTGGTCCTCCACCTCCGCCAAAGCCTGTCTGGTAAGGCCACCTGTGTTGTAACTGCACACAAGGAATCACGCACACCTCCTTACTATGCTGGCAGCAGAGCTCAACGGCATCAGGAGGTCGACTCTTTACTTTGAAATGTATGGGAAATGTGAGTCACACCGCAGAGGAGTTGTGGACGATCAGCTCTGGAGACAGAGTTTCATCAATGGTTGTCTCCACTAAACCTGCAGCCAGGGAAGGCTGTGTGTGACAATGCTGCAAACCTGGGTGCGGCTCTTCACCAGGGCAATGTGACACACATCCCTTGTATGGCTCACGTGTTGAACCTGGTTGTCCAGCAATTTTTAAACCACTATCCCAGCCTACATGGGCTTCTGCCGAGGGCATGTTCGCTATGTGCTCACTTCCGCCGTTTACACCTCACAGCTCAACGACTTGCATCGCTCCAGAAGTCTTTTGGCCTGCCGATTCACCAGCTTAAATGTGGTGTGCCGACATGCAGGAATTCGACTCTGCACATGTTGCAGCGACTGTGGCAGCACCGACGAGCCCTGCTACAATACGTTATGACGTATAGCCTGGGCCAACGAGATCCAGAGGTTGGGCAGCCCACGCTGCTGGAGTGGTCTCAGATCAAGGACCTATGCACCCTTCTGCACAGTTTCGAAATGGCGACGAAGATGTTTAGCCCTGATGATGCCATTATCAGCATAACAATTCCGGTCATCTACATGCTGGAGCACACTATAAACAGTATTCAGAGTCAGGTGGTGGGACAAGAGGAAGGGGAGGAAGTACAGGAGGAGTGATATGCGGAAGGGATAATAAGATCTCCAAGGTCCAGACGGTCAGCAGCTCCAAGGCGTCAGGCATGCGACGGTGGGGGAGAGGGATTAACAAGGGTGCCTGGTAACAGCCAAACTGTTGAGGCATGTGCAGGAGCCCAGGAAGAAATGGATGGCGAACTGACGATGGGCATGGAAGACTCAGCAGATGAGGGACACCTTGATCACATTTCTGTTGTGCGAGGTTGGGGGGGGAGAGGGCAGAGGAAGGAAGCATGATTCTCATCTCGCCGCTAACAACACAGCAAGGACTTGTTCCTCCTGGATGCACAAGACACATGAGCGTCTTTTTGCTGCACTAACTACAACATGACCCTCGGATTGTCAGAATTCGAAGTAATGCTGACGACTGGGTTGCCACACTCTTAGATCCCCAGTACAAGACAAAATTTGGCGACATAACCCCTGCCATAGAAAAAGACGCACATATGCAGGAGTATCAGCAGAAGCGCCTCTTACACAATCTTAGATCGGGTTTTCCAATAAACACCAGTGGTGCACAAAATTAATCTCACAGCTTTGTCATGGCTAGGAGGAAATGGTCTTTTACTTGTCCACATCTGAGGGACTAAGGGCTGGCTGCTGTGCTGAGACGGCGTTGAGTAGGGTGTCCCTGCAGAGTTGCAAATTTGGTCATCTACAAAATGAGTGGAAAAAGGCCAGATGCTGGTGGAAAGGGGAACAGGCGTGTTGGAAAGGGAAGAAAAGTTTGTGTTCGTGGGGTAGGTGGTAAAGCAATAGTAACATCTGCTTAAGAAAGACCATCTTCCAGCCAAAGTAAGATGTCTACTTCTTTCCGTGGATAATCTGATATGAGCCCTTTCTTATGGACACCACCATCACTACCAAATGTAGATGAGGCACCAAAACAGCAGGTGCTTGAATGGATCTCAAGTGTTCCATAGAGTGGCCTCTCCTCCACTGAACTTCAATATCCCAAATACTCCATTCCTCTGTGGTGTCACTCCAATCGCACTTGCTTCCTACCAGATCTCAAGTCTCCACCCACCCTGCTGAGTATGGGGTAACAGAGATGGTTGAGTCTGCAGAGCTGTTCAGTCACACTATAGCCTGAGAATCAGAGGTCTGCTCCAAAGCTGCAGTGAGTCCATACAAGGAAATTATGTGCACTGATGCCCAGAAGCTTTGTGAGTCGGATTCAGGCCCAGATGAAGACGGTTCTGAGCATAATGTAGACCCTCATTCCCAAACTGTAACTTCTCTTGGTGGAGACAAGGAACATGCTACATAGTTACATTGTTAGTTACATAGGTTGAAAAAAGACCTTGGTCCATCTAGTTCTGATGAGACTCAGATACCTGATTGGAACGACAACTTTACTATTCGGTCAGGGCAGGAAGAGTTTGGCTCTGAGGACAAGGGGAGTGAGAACACACAGGGTGATGATGAGGTTGGACATCCCACTGTCAACCCACAGTCAGCCAGTCAATGAGGTCAGCAGAGGAGGGGGAGGAGGATTCTACTGACGACGAGGTTAGGTTGCGCCTTCCTGGACTGAGACGGAGTACTGGAAGCATGTCAACAACTGCATCCTCAGCCACAACTCTGCCTCTGAGCAGAAGTCATGGTGGCTCTGCAGGTCACATGGGCTCTAAGCCTTGCCTAGCCTGGACCTTTTTTGACATCGCAAATGATCACCAAACTCCTGTGACATCAACTGTAAGATTTGTCACCAATCTCTAAGTAGAGGCCACTAGTAGTAGAGGTCACTAGTTTGAGTACTTCGTCCATGAACCGTCACATGGTTATGATGTGATAGGGTGAGGGTGCATTGATGACCTTTATCCACTGTGAATGCAAGATGCTTATTTGCCGTTCATTGTATGCATTGTTATTCACATGTAAAAGGGTAAGAGTGTATAAATGATCTTTATTCACTCTAAATGCAAAAGGCTTATTTACTGTCTATTGTATGCATTGTTGCTGACCACCCACAAGGGGCCGCTGTTTTGCATCTGCCTTTGACTGTTTGGTCACTATAGCAACAGCAAAAGGTCTTCGGTTGTGGACTGGGAGACCGGAGGAGATGCTGTATGTGAGCTGAAGGAAAAGCAAAAGGTGTGCGTAACAAAAAGGAGCCGCCGCAGAAACGCTTAGGTGGATTGTGAGGAGACTCATGTTATGGTGAGGAGGACCGTAACACGTGTGAGCAGCATCCTGTGCCAGAGACCGCCATTCTTCAGTTGCTGGCTATACTGATCACCATGAGAGGATCTTCAAGTCTCTATTTATGGCAGCTGGACACCACAGTACCCGGGTACGGTAGGCTGGGCCCAGGAGTGCGTGCACGCAACACTTTGTTTTGGTAACAAAACACATATCTGTTCTGCTTAGGCCGAAAATATAGACAATAAGACTTGCTGGCTCTGTTCTGTCAGTTTGTGAGTTACAGTTAAAATCTTAAAGGGACAGCGCCACATGTTTGCATTGAATGTTGCTGTAGAAGATTTTCCAAGACTGTGTTGCTGAGCTGTGTAGTTTTCCATCCCACTGTTATCATCTGCCTTATCTGTGAGGCTTCAGCAAATAAGGGTATTCAGGGGGGGTTAATGGGTTTTGTCTATGTTTAGGTAGATATGTTGTAAGCTCTTGTGCTGCTCCACTGGTAGGTCGTGTTCACACACACACACACACACACACACACACACACACACTTACTCCTGCTACCCAGAGTGATTAACAGGTATTAGGGGACTGTTTAGACAATCCCTTGGTAAGGCAAAGGTTGGTGAGAAGGCGGTATAAATCCCGATTACGAGTGGCCCAGCATAGGGGTATAGGCTTTTGGCCTTGTGAATAGATTGTTTTATTCTTTCTGTTTTATGCATGTATTTTTTTTGTTTTGATAAAGTAAAGCAATCATTTATCGACCCAACTGCCTAGTGTCCTTTTCCTGGTGCGTGGTTTAGCTGTATAATGGGGAGCCCACCCTGTACACGACTTTCAATGAAGCATAAGTCGCAGTGGGAAGCTCACTGTGCTACAATGCGGCCTAGCGGGGCAGGCCAACTACCGTCTGCCACATAAAGTGAATCTGCGTGCTCTTCATCCTCTGTGACTGTGGGAAGAGCAATCACACATGCTTTTGGACGCAGACCTTCCACCTCTTTACTCGCAACAGGCAGTGTGATTAGCAGGTCGTCAGTTGTTTTGGAAGTGGAAACAGCTGCTGTTTTTGTGCTCTCTCAGACATCGGGAGCACCACCTTTGGATGAAGGCAACATTATATCTCCACCTGCACCTTCCTCTCAGATTGCCTGGGCTAGCTGCAGTTAAAAATTGGCTAATAGAGATGGAGACAGGTGGTGTATCTTACTTTACAAGACTGCTACACTGCTGACTATCACACACTGATACTATGCCCAAAGGAATTGCCTGGACTTTTTGCAGTTAAAAATTGGCTACTACAGATGGAGAGGTGGAGTAGCTTTCTTGACAGCAGTGGTACGCCACTGACTATCACACACTGATACTATGCCTAAAGGAATTGCCTGGACTTTTTGCAGTTAAAAATTGGCTACTACAGATGGAGAGGTGGGGTAGCTTTCTTGACAGCAGTGCTACGCCACTATCACACACTGATACTATGCCCAAAGGAATTGCCTGAGCTGATTTGGACAGATGCTGTGAAAAACACTTGCACAGCGCTGGCATAGATCTGCCCAGCAAAAATTGCTATGAACTGCTCTAATCTAGCCCTGAAAAGGGCTGAAATTACAACTAGTCCCTACTCCCTAAACTGATGTCTCGATTGCACTTTATAGCGCCCACAGCAGCAGAAGCAGCAGTGGGAGCGGCGACTGACACACAACCGCAGCACTGAGATAATGGCAGCAATGGGGGAAATGGCCAGGTCTTATAGGGCAAGGACATGTGACATACACGGTCAATGACACATGCCCTTGCTTGTCTGCCAAAAATGCACTTTGCTGTGTGTGTGTCTGTGATTGGCTGACAGCCTGGCCTGCCCCACTGGACGCGCGGTTAGGAAAAAGAAAAATGGCGATCGCCATTCTTTCAGCATTCAGCAAGTCTGTTCTAAACCCCGTCCCACCCGCACACTATGCGCGGAATTTGGATAATATTATTAACATTAAATGACAGTATTACTGTGAAATGCCAGCTAGTAATTAGCTACGCATTTGGTGATCGAACCGTTATCGAACGTTAACTTGAACTGTTGAACGTGAAGATAATCGTTCGAGTTCGTCGAACGACTCGAACATCGCCAAAAACAGGTCGAACTTGAGATTGGCGAACAGTTCGATTAGAACACAGCTCATCTCTACTTTCGAGTCAGGGGGTGAAGACCTGCAGCAACTGCATAAAGGGAACTAGGGTTACAGACATACACCTCCCCCCTCTTCCACCTGGCAGCAGCTTAAACAAATATTAACCAGATGAGGTCCAGTACTCAGTGACTCTTAAAGGGGACACACCTGATTATATCGTGAAGGGGAAACGATCTACATCCTAGCAACTGGTCATAAAAGATATCCCCTTACATAGATCTCTTTACTGCTTGTCTCAGGAAGCCTGGTCACTGAACATACCCCCTGGGACATAAAGGTCATACATACACCAGAACCAAGCACCTAACTTAAACAGACAAGCAGGTACTGGGTCTTAGACAAATGCAATAAATCAATCTCTCTGGTACCTGGGAGAACCCCAGCTCAACCTACAGACGAACAGGATAAAACATGTTAAAGTTCGGCCAGAAATCTGCATCAACAGAGGTATACCACGCATCCAAGAAACAGATAGACAAATTTGTTAACAAGCAACAGAAAAATAAACAACATACAGAGCAGAGCAAAGGACGACAACATACACCTGACCACAATTCAGATGTCTCTGACACAGAAGTGGAACTGCTTGATAGCCCAAACAAACCAATCTCCAGGGCATTTACAGTCAGGGCCAGAAATATTTAGACAGTGACACAAGTTTTGTTATTTTAGCTGTTTACAAAAACATGTTCAGAAATACAATTATATATATAATATGGGCTGAAAGTGCACACTCCCAGCTGCAATATGAGAGTTTTCACATCCAAATCGGAGAAAGGGTTTAGGAATCATAGCTCTGTAATGCATAGCCTCCTCTTTTTCAAGGGACCAAAAGTAATTGGACAATGGACTCTAAGGGCTGCAATTAACTCTGAAGGCGTCTCCCTCATTAACCTGTAATCAATGAAGTAGTTAAAAGGGCTGGGGTTGATTACAGGTGTGTGGTTTTGCATTTGGAAGCTATTGCTGTGACCAGACAACATGCGGTCTAAGGAACTCTCAATTGAGGTGAAGCAGAACATCCTGAGGCTGAAAAAAAAGAAAAAATCCATCAGAGAGATAGCAGACATGCTTGGAGTAGCAAAATCAACAGTCGGGTACATTCTGAGAAAAAAGGAATTGACTGGTGAGCTTGGCAACTCAAAAAGGCCTGGGCGTCCACGGATGACAACAGTGGTGGATGATCGCCGCATACTTTCTTTGGTGAAGAAGAACCTGTTCACAACATCAACTGAAGTCCAGAACACTCTCAGTGAAGTAGGTGTATCTGTCTCTAAGTCAACAGTAAAGAGAAGACTCCATGAAAGTAAATACAAAGGGTTCACATCTAGATGCAAACCATTCATCAATTCCAAAAATAGACAGGCCAGAGTTAAATTTGCTGAAAAACACCTCATGAAGCCAGCTCAGTTCTGGAAAACTATTCTATGGACAGATGAGACAAAGATCAACCTGTACCAGAATGATGGGAAGAAAAAAGTTTGGAGAAGAAAGGGAACGGCACATGATCCAAGGCACACCACATCCTCTGTAAAACATGGTGGAGGCAACGTGATGGCATGAGCATGCATGGCTTTCAATGGCACTGGGTCACTTGTGTTTATTGATGACATAACAGCAGACAAGAGTAGCCGGATGAATTCTGAAGTGTACCGGGATATACTTTCAGCCCAGATTCAGCCAAATGCCGCAGAGTTGATCGGACGGCGCTTCATAGTACAGATGGACAATGACCCCAAGCATACAGCCAAAGCTACCCAGGAGTTCATGAGTGCAAAAAAGTGGAACATTCTGCAATGGCCAAGTCAATCACCAGACTTAAGACGGAAAGACCCACAAACAAGCAAGACCTGAAGGCTGCGGCTGTAAAGGCCTGGCAAAGCATTAAGAAGGAGGAAACCCAGCGTTTGGTGATGTCCATGGGTTACAGACTTAAGGCAGTGATTGCCTCCAAAGGATTCGCAACAAAATATTGAAAATAAAAATATTTTGTTTGGGTTTGGTTTATTTGTCCAATTACTTTTGACCTCCTAAAATGTGGAGTGTTTGTAAAGAAATGTGTACAATTCCTACAATTTCTATCAGATATTTTTGTTCAAACCTTCAAATTAAACGTTACAATCTGCACTTGAATTCTGTTGTAGAGGTTTCATTTCAAATCCAATGTGGTGGCATGCAGAGCCCAATTCGCGAAAATTGTGTCACTGTCCAAATATTTCTGGACCTAACTGTATTACCAGAATACTCAAAACAGCCTTAGCACCTCTGGCAAAAGATCTGACATTAAAAGAGATATTCACCAACTGGGCCTCAGTGTGGAGGACCTGGAGCAGTCTCAGATGGCCATCATATCGCATGCCCAAGAGCTGGAATCCAACCGTCAGATACATGCTGATCACATCTACAAAATATATGCCGCAATGGAGGACCTGGAAAACCGGAATAGACGCAACAATCTCCGCATACGGGGTCTTCCGGAAATGGTAATCACAGAGGACATCTCTAAAACATCAACTACCCTCTTCTCAAACTATTTGGATGCTGAAGAAAAACACTAGTTAATCATAGCGAGGGCCCACAGAGCACTACGCCCAAAACCCAATCCCAACAATCCTCCAAGAGATGTTAACTGACGAATTCTAGATTTCCACCTTAAGGACAAAATCTTCCAAAAAGCCAGATCAGACCCTAACATCCAACATGAAGGATCTAACATTGCAATCTTCCAAGACATAGCCCCTTCCACATTAGCCAAGAGGCTCCTCCTTAAACCTCTCACAGATAAATTGAGGGAACAACAATTCCAATTCCGTTGGCTGTTCCCCTTTGGTATTTTAGTCTCGGCCAAGGGGAAGAAGTTCACCGCAAGATCTCCTAAGTACTTCTCCAAGCTTTGCGTGGAACTTGACATCCCGCCAGGATCGACTCCAGATCTGAATCTTCTCCAACCTGCTCTACATCTTCCACCACTCCCCACGCAGCAGCCATGGGAAACCGTGGAATCTCCAAAAAGTCAATGCCCCTGACGAAGACCTACCAGGCCGCCTCTGTCTGAAGCCAGACATGAGGCTGTTTGATGGAAGGTGCCTGCTCCATCTGAATAAAGACTGCATATGTGATGATTATACCTCTGACAAATTTGAATATTTGACCTGTTGTCTCTTGTTCTCTCTCTCTTATCATCCTACAGATTTAAAATGTTTTTCTTTTAGGTTGAACTTTTGCATATATTGTTATGTTTAATTATAGGGATCTCCCTGGCAGACAAAAATTGTCTGATTATTTTACTGAACCCCAAGAAATCCCCCATGGTTACGGTTCAAAAGAACAAGACTGCTATACACACCATCACCTTCACATTGGCTAGGGATACAAGGTAGGAGTGGGTTGAGCTGGGCATCCACACAGTTTAACTATGGCTAAAGAACACACCCTGCTGACACTCGCCTCTTACAATGTAAGAGGTCTTCACTCTCCCGTCAAGCGCTCACAAATTGTAGCCCACCTTAAAAAATAAAAGATAGACATACTTCTGCTACAACAAACGCACTTAATGCTAGAGAAATCAGCGAACTTTGATAAAGCATTTTACAACGCATGGTTCCACTCATACTCAACTACGAAAAAAGCCAGGGGAGTAGCCATTGCCTTCTCAAAACACACACCCTTTCAATTGCTGGATACCTTTTCGGACAATATGGGCCGATTTGCATTTATCAAAGGGAAAATAGCACATACACTAGTAACAATAGGAAATATCTACACACCGAACACTAAGCAGGATGTCTGGATATCGAAGGTTTTGAAGGAAGCTAAACATTTTATTAAGGGTACACTCATCCTGGGAGGTGATATAAATGTGGTCCTCTATCCAGAACTTGATTCCTCCACAAACAGATCCTCTCTTCCTAAAAAAGCGCTGACGCATATACATAAATCCTTGCATTCGGCCCAACTGGTCGATGCCTGGAGAGTGACACCTCCACCCAACAGAAAGAGAATACTCTCATTACGCACCTGCACAAAATTCATACGGTCGAATTGACTACATATTTGTACCTTTCTTAGCTCTTTCCATGATACAACATGCCAAACTTGGTACTAGCGTCCACTTAGACCATTCTATCTTAAAACTGGGAATCACACTTGGGGAAAGGGTCCGGAACAGGACATGGAGATTGAATGAATCTCTCATCTGAATCTCAGTATAAGACACGTGTTACGAAAGCCCTGAATAATTACTTTGATATCAACACTCAAGATACAGTCCCTTTTCCTACAGTGTGGGAAGCGCACAAGGCAGTAATACGTGGACAGTTTATCTCCATATCCTCATTCTTAAATAAATCCAGAAAAGATAAGGTGGCATCATTGTATTCAGAGATACAAAAAATGGAACTGCAACATAAAACCTCTCAGTCACCAAACATCCTCAGTCCCTTAACACAATTATGCCAAAGGCTCAGAGATATCTTAAACAAACAGTCCACAAAGTTCTACATGAACTAGAGGAATCGCCTCTTTGTACATGGAGACAAAATATCTAAGCTTATGGTTTCCTTGATAAAAAAAAAGGAAAGCACGTACGTACATTTATTCTTTAAAAGATTCAAATAACAAAACTTGCAGACACTGAAGCTATTGCTGATACCTTTAGCAAATATTTCTCCTCCTTGTATCACATCTGAGAGCATAAGACACCAGAACAAGCAGATAAAAGACAGCGGGACATAATCTATTTTCTGTCAGAACTACGACATAGGCTAAGTTCACACACTGCGTTTTTTTGACGCTGCATTTTTGTGCGTTTTTGGCCGCTAAAAACACACCCGCGTCGAAATAACACGTCAAAAAACGCATGCGTTTTTACCGCGATTTGGTGCGTTTTTGGCTGCATTTTGCTGTGTTTTTTATCTCTGCGTTTTGATGCGTTTTTCCAATGCATTGCATGGGCGGAAAACGCAGAAAAACGCAGGAAAGAATTGACATGTCCATTTTTTTTTCAAGCTCAAAAACGCAGCTTAAAAAAAAAGTTGTGTGTGGACAGCAAAAATGAAAACTCATAGACTTTGCTGGGGAAGCAAAGTCATGCAGTTTTGAGGCCAAAAACGCACCCGAAAAACGTGCAAAAACGCCGCAAAAAACGCACTGTGCGCACATAGCCTTAAGACGCTCAACACAACCCATATAACAAATCTGAACAGGCCATTTTCTATTGAGGAGCTCCAGTCGATCATGTCAAAGTGCCCCACAGGAAAAAGCCCTGGTCCAGATGGCCTCCTGATCTCTTATTGCAAGACTTTTAAAGAAACTCTACTCCCTCATCTCCTTCACCTCTTTAATGCTGTGCTACAGAGCTCCCCTTTTCCAAAACAGTCATTATAAGCACATATTACCCTCATACATAAGGAGGGAAAAGATCCTGAAATCTGTAGCAACTACAGACCGATTTCACTGTTGAATAATGATTTGTAATTATTTGCGAGCCTTGTAGCACACCGTTTGAGTATCAGTCTACCTACACTTATCTCGCCCGAACAAGTGGGTTTTGTGAAGGGAAGAAAGGGAAGAGATAACTCCATACGCATACTCCATATAATGCAGCATGCTCTTATTCACCGCAGACCTTTAGTGCTATTAGGCACTGATGCGGAGAAGGCTTTTGACAGGATCGATTGGATATTCATGAGAGAAACACTACAGTGCTTCAGCTTTCCTACCTCATTCATAGGCAATTTTTCAGATGTATACACACCCGACAGCATGTATTAGGATAAATGGGGATCTTTCTAGCCCATTCAAAATTAACAATGGAAATCGGCAGGGCTTCCCGCTTTCTCCATCTCTGTTCATCTTAGTGATGGAGACCCTCATTCAACGAATCCGACAGCGCCCGGACATAAAAGGGGCTTCCACAGCTGGAACTACACATAAAGTGTAACCTCTCAAAGAATTTCTGGCTATCTTGGATATCTGTGAACATTTTGGCTCACTGTTAAATTTCAAAATTAATTTGGACAAATCGGAGGCTTTGGGTATACAGCTCCCTCAAGCAACAATGGATACCCTAAGAAATAAATACCCCTATAAGTGGCCCCCCAAGTTTATTCCCTACATGGGAATAAAGATATGCTCACATTATCCTTCTTTAGTCTCTTTAAACTTTTTCCCGTTATTAAAATCTTCGTTAAAAGTAATAGCCTCATGGTCAGCCCCATTTGTCTCATGGATGGGATGTAAAAACCTATTAAAAAGCTTTGTGTTACCAAAATTTAGTTATATATCACAGATGTTACCAATCCAGGTACCACAGACCTTTTTCCATAAAGCTAGAACCCTCTTCATCAACTATATGTGGAAAGGTGGCGCCCGAGGTTGAATTATAATACTCTAGTACTGCTTAGGTCCAGAGGCGGGATGGGGACACCAGACCCACAAAAATATCACATAGCAGCAATACTATCAATGATAATAGATTGGACTAGCAAATCTCCAAACAAACTTTGGACCTTGATCGCAGACTATCACTCCGATGAACTTCAGACCCATCCTTCACTCGGCAAAACATTTTCTCCAAGACCCGACGATGGGCAACTTAATCTTTAAGAATGCACTTCAAACTTGGACAAAACATGCAGATTATCTTATTCCCCCACCTTCCCCGATAATCCGAATAATATATTTGCCGGGGCTGTACTCAGATAGTGTGACGCCCTGGCAAAACCAAGTAGTAACACATTAGGCCCCCGCATAACACCTTCCTTCACCTAGGTTACATACAGCTGACCTGAAACCCTAGTCACCCCCTCAGGGCAAGACAGGCAAAACAGTGGGCGTGACCAGGCGGTTATGGAACGCCCACCTAGGGGTCTAGACAGCCCGAGGTGGGAAAACAGAGAGATTGAGTTGAAGTTCAAGTGGAGAGGAGTGGAGGCTGGGTGCTAGGTGTAGCTCCAGCAGAGGAGAAGCTCAAGTTGAACGGTGCCAGGGTTGGAGCCCTGGTACCTTGGCTAGGTGGAAGATGGTGGTCTCCGTCGGCAGGCGACGGGAAGATGGCAGCCAGAGATCCGAGGTGGACTGGGATAGGGTTGGAGCTCGCCGGTACCCACACCAGAGACCCAACCCAGAAACCGTGCACAGAGGGGGGTACTCGGACCCTGAAGCCAGGACCGGAACCAACGGCCTAGCTAATCAACCTGTCCTAACCAAAGTCCCAACCAAAGTCCCAAAAGCAGACAACCACCCACAGAGAGGGATAGGGTAACCGCCAGGGCCCATAAATCCCACTGGTCAGCATCAGCGGGCACAGCTCCTTAGGTACACAAAAAGCCGGGAGCGGACTCCCGTGTTCCATACCGGGAAGTCTAAACAAACAACAGAATTAGTGCAGAGGAAAAGATGGCGACCACCAGCCCGGGTGGGGGACCAGAGTACAACCAGCCATGGCAGCTGGCCACCAGCACCTTGGTTTACCAAAAGACTCGTGTGATTCATTTAATTGTGAGTAACCAAACATCCCCTGGTATGTCCCGGCGCGCAATCCCCTGTCATCGCCATACCCTGTACAGAGACACTGGGTCCCGGGGAAACCATCCCTACCCACGAAGGAGTTAATATCCAGCTGCCACTACATCTCCCCCGGGTATCCCACAACAACAGCGGTGATGTCCCACTTTACCACACACCGTGGGTGGCATCACAAACTGAATACGACCAGGCCGTATAACTACATCCCCCTTTTCATTTGGCGTGTCTGCATGACCCCCGGGTCCGGAGGATCCCTTGAGCCACACAGCAGGTCCAGATCCGAGCAGCCCGGCTGCTACAGGCGTGGGGGCGGCACAATAGCACACAATCATGCACTCCTGAACAGCTACATACACTCACTATGCCAGTGGAACTAGTGTTAGAGGATGGAACATTAACACCCCTGACTCAGCTTAATAAGATCATAGCCCCAAACTCACTCAACTTCCTTTAATATGAAAGACTAAAGTTAGCGGTACTGGATCACTTACGAAATGGGCTGCCCCGAAGGGACCTTTCCACTTTTGAATCTACTGTATGATTGCGCAAACAAAATGCCCTCAGAAAGTCCTGTCTAAGTCTACTTTTACACTTGCGTTGAACGGCATCCGTTGCATTGCGTTGTGTGACCTATGCAATGGATGCGTTGCATATAATGGCACAACGAATGCAACGGATCGTACAAAACAACGGAAAGCTTTTTTTTTTTTTTTTTTTCTTCTTTACAGTTTTACAGGCAGCAGACTATTGTGAGCGATCAGCTGATCACTCTCAATAGCCGGCTGCCGGGCGCTCAGCTGAGTGCTTTCAATAGCCGGCGGTCGGGGGCGCTCAGCTGAGAGCTCTCACATGCCGGCAGCCGGAGGCACTTAGCTGAACGTTCGGCCACCAAGAAACAAAATAAAGTTTCTGTGATTTAAAAAAAAAAAAAAATGGAGCATGCACAGTGAAACATAAAGATTTCCGCCGCTCAAGAAAACGTTACATGCTGCGTTTATTCCGCCCGACGCAGCGTCAAAATAACAACGCTGTGTCATCCAGCGGATGCAACGCTGACACTTGTGTTACAGTGCGTCGTCCATACAAGTCTATGGAGAATAGGGCAGTGCATTAATGGACTGCGTTATTCTCCATACTTACGGACTGCGCTGAACGCAATTGGGAAAATACCCTTAATTATATCAAATATTGGTCTTAAATAAACTCCCGCAGAAATGGGCATTCATATCATTATGGGAAAAAGATCTGGGCAGGAATTTTAGAGAAGGAGATTTGATCCAAATTTATAAGAGATCCTTTGGCTCATCACATTGTGTGAAGGTACAGGAAAAGTCATACAAATTAGTTACCAGATGTTATGTATCACCTTCTCAAACAAGCACATGGTTCCCTTCCTCTTCAGAGTCATGTTGGAGGTGCAATAGAGAGCGAGGTACATACTTCCACATTTGGTGGCAGTGCGATCAGTTCCAGCCCTTCTGGGAAAACGTGATTATCTAAACCAAGCGGATCTTTAAACTGTCCTTTAATCCCCAACTCAGCCTAATCTTCCTGAACTTGGCCAGCAACCCACAAAAAAACTCTCCTCCTATTCCTACCAACAGCGTCCAAACTGCTCATCCCCCCCTTTGGCGCTCGACAAATATACAGTCATATGAAAACGTTTGGGCACCCCTATTAATGTTGGTTTTGTAACCTCATTGAGCTTTGAACTTCATAGGCAGGTGTATTCAATCATGAGCAAAGGTATTTAAGATGGCCACTTGCAAGTTGTTCTCCTATTTGAATCTCCTATGAAGAGTGGCATCATGGGCTCCTCAAAACAACTCTCAAATAATCTGAAAACAAAGATTATTCAACATAGTTGTATCAGAGATTTAAACTGTCAGTTTCCACTGTGAGGAGCATAGTAAGGAAATGGAAGAACACAGGTACAGTTCTTGTTAAGCCCAGAAGTGGCAGGCCAAGAAAAATATCAGAAAGGCAGAGAAGAAGAATGGTGGGAACAGTCAAGGACAATCCACAGACCACCTGCAAAGACCTGCAACATCATCTTGCTGCAGATGGTGTCACTGTGCATCGGTCAACAATACAGCGCACTTTGCACAAGGAGAAGCTGTATGGGAGAGCGATGTGAAAGAAGCCGTTTCTGCAAGCACGCCACAAACAGAGTCGCCTGAGGTATGCAAAGCACATTTGGACAAGCCAGTTACATTTTGGAAGAAGGTCCTGTGAACTGATGAAACAAAGATTGAGTTGTTTGATCATACAAAAAGGTGTTATGCATGGAGGCAAAAAAACATGGCATTCCAAGAAAAGCACTTGCTACCCACAGTAAAATTTAGTGGAGGTTCCATCATGCTTTGGGGCTGTGTGGCCAATGCCGGCACCGGGAATCTTGTTAAAGTTGAGGGTCGCATGGATTCAACTCAGTATCAGCAGGTTCTTGACAATAATGTGCAAGAATCAGTGACGAAGTTGAAGTTACGCAGGGGATGGATATTTCAGCAAGACAATGATCCAAAACACCGCTCCAAATCTACTCAGGCATTCATGCAGAGGAACAATTACAATGTTCTGGAATGGCCATCCCAGTCCCCAGACGTAAATATCATTGAAAATCGGTGGGATGATTTGAAGCGGGCTGTCCATGCTCGGCGACCATCAAACTTAACTGAACTGGAATTGTTTTGTAAACAGGAATGGTCAAAAACACCTTCATCCAGGATCCAGGAACTCATTAAAAGCTACAGGAAGCGACTAGAGGCTGTGATTTTTGCAAAAGGAGGATCTACAAAATATTAATGTCACTTTTTTGTTGAGGTGCCCATACTTATGCACCTATCAAATTTTGTTTAAATGCAGATTGCACATTTTCTGTTGGTACAATAAACCTCATTTCAATCCATAAATATTACTGAGTCCATCAGTTATTAGATATATGAAACTGAAATAGCTGTTGCAAAAACCCAAATTGTTATAAAGAAAAAAGGTTAACATTAATAGGGGTGCCCACATTTTTTCATATGACTGTACCTACTATCCAAACTTGGATGCTCAACATCGACCAGTTATATCATATTGAAGAGCTGGCAGCTTTAGCTTATCACTCTCAAGAGAAATTTAGACTCATCTGGGCCCCCTGGTTGAAGTTCCAAGAATCCTCCAAGTATTTTGAATTGGTGGCGTCTTGACCTGCTCCCACCCCCCTCCCCTGACCCAGCCATGATATATTTCTTATCTAGATTAATCCCCACTCACACCTCTTGTTTTTCACTATCTTTTTGAAACCATACTTACCTTTCTTTACACCCCCCATCCTACGATTAACATGTTTTACATATGTTGCTTTCACTAATGTTGAATATTCACAAATGTTTATTGTTGATTTCACATGGACTGCAATGGTAAACACACCTAACTGAGGTACTTCCGACAAGGGAAGAAAGATTAGCTTTAACTATCGACAGAACTTTGGATCTAAATCCTTCCCTCCAGGATTCGAGTGCCTTTTATTTTCTCACATATATTCATTGTTTTATGTTACGTTATATCAATTTTTTGCTCTGAACAATACTTGGATGGTGTGCATTGTGTTTCATATGCTATTTTTCACTATAATGAAAAGAATATTGAAAAGAAAAAGACACGTATATGTGGAGAATATTACGTTTGATGTACAGCTAGACCATTGACAAAACAGATTGCGGAACATTTATCTCAGCAGATCCAGGAGCCTGCTCTGTAGGGAAATCACTGTCAGGTATATCTCGCCATTTGAGAGAAAAACATGGAGGTTGTATGGAAGGACTGACAGTAATGGTAATTGAAAAAAATGAGGAGACCCCATTCGTGGTGGAATGTGGGAGCGATTATTACATAATCATGAATCTTACTGGATTCTAGCTTTAAATGCTTGGTAACTGGAAGGCTTAAACTACAGAACAGATCTTATGTATTTCTGTTAAGGAGAGGTGAGAATGTGGGGAAAGAGGAGAGGAAAGTGGAGAAAAAACAAGTGTTTTTTGTTTTATTTTTTTCTCCTCCTCTCCTCTTCTCCTCCTAGAGAATTTATGCCTCATGTATGAATGGTTTTCATGTGTTATATGTTATATGCCTTTTCTTAAATATATCTGGCACACTAATAAAGAATGTTCACAAAAGAGTTCTTTTGAGGATTTTATTGACTTGTATTATTCTTGTGAGGATAACAAAATAAGCATATGTTCAAAGTCCAACGTGTCGACCATAATCTCTGGTCTTTCTCAAGGACTCAATGAGTTGTAGGATAACGTGTATCACATGAGGTGAACGTGTCGACCATAATCTCTGGTCTTTCTCAAGGACTCAATGAGTTGTAGGATAACGTGTATCACACGAGGCGAATTGTTGTGATAGCACAACAATTCGCCTCGTGTGATACACATTATCCTACAACCCATTGAGTCCTTGAGAAAGACCAGAGATTATGGTCGACACGTTGGACTTTGAACATATGCTTATTTTGATATCCTCACAAGAATAATACAAGTCAATAAAATCCTCAAAAGAACTCTTTTGTGAACATTCTTTATTAGTGTGCCGGATTCTTTTCTATTACTGGACATTATTTCTCCGAGCACCTAAACTTACATTTATAGTTGAGCCAGGCCTTACTGCTTTATTTTCTTAAATATATGTCAGAGTAAATTATGGAGGTTTTGGTAAATTTCTTTAAATTTGAGTGAATATACCCTGGACATTTGTAATATGTGTGGACAACTAGTAATTATTGCCTTATTGGGTGGGTATGTGTTTCTATTTTATATGGGTTGTTTTGTGAGCTATTCTATGTTTATGACTAGAGTTGAGCGCGGTTCGTGGTTCGAGGTTCTCCAGTTCGAGGTTCGAGTGATTTTGGGCCATGTTCTAGATCGAACTAGAACTCGAGCTTTTTTCAAAAGCTCGATAGTTCTAGAAACGTTCGAGAACGGTTCTAGCAGCAAAAAGCAGGGCTTTTTACAGCTACAGTGTGCAGGAGCCATCGCTGGCAGCCTGCCAGAAGCTGGTAACCAAGATAAACATCGGGTATCCAAGCAAAGCGCTTTGGTTAGTAACCCGATGTTTATCCTAGTTACGTGCAGGAAGCCGACACTTCCCCGCTCAGCTCGCTCCGCCCCCTCCTGCCCGCGGCATGTACACATACATACATACACACACACACACACACACACACACACACACACACACACACACACACACACACACACACACACACACACACACACACACGGTCCCACTCGGCTTACCTGCGGTCGGTCCGGAGGCAGCAGTCCTTGGCACTGGAAACTGTGGCTGCCGGCCCTTTAAGGGTGTGTTCTCCTTCATTGAGCATCATCTGTGGGCGGAGCTACCGCCCGGCGTCCTGCTCGGTCGCACAGATGAAGGAGTCACAGTGCCAGCCAGCGACCCCCAGCACATCGCTTCCCTCCGGCGCTGTGTGGGCCCCATCTGCACCGTGACCTGATCAGTATGTGGGACATCACTCCCTCCCCGCCCCTCCCTGTCCCCCCGTGCGTGTGTGGGCCCCGCAGAGCCGTGTGTGTGGGCCCCGCAGAGCCGCGTGTGTGGGCCCCGCAGAGCCGTGTGTGTGGCCCCCGGTGCCGCGTGTGTGGGCCCCACAGAGCCGTGTGTGTGGCCCCCGGAGCCGCGTGTGTGGGCCCCGCAGAGCCGTGTGTGTGACCCCCGGAGCCGCGTGTGTGGGCCCCGCAGAGCCGTGTGTGTGGCCCCCGGAGCCGCGTGTGTGGGACGCGCAGAGCCGTGTGTGTGGCCCCCGGAGCCGCGTGTGTGGGCCCCGCAGAGCCGTGTGTGTGACCCCCGGAGCCGCGTGTGTGGGCCCCGCAGAGCAAGGTGTGTGTTTGTATGTATGTATATATGCAGCAGAGCAGTATGCGTGTCTATATGTATGTATATATGCAGCAGAGCAGTATGCGTGTCTATATGTATGTATATATGCAGCAGAGCAGTATGCGTGACTATATGTATGTATATATGCAGCAGAGCAGTATGCGTGACTATATGTATGTATATATGCAGCAGAGCAGTATGCGTGTCTATATGTATGTATATATGCAGCAGAGCAGTATGCGTGTCTATATGTATGTATATATGCAGCAGAGCAGTATGCGTGACTATATGTATGTATATATGCAGCAGAGCAGTATGCGTGTCTATATGTATGTATATATGCAGCAGAGCAGTATGCGTGACTATATGTATGTATATATGCAGCAGAGCAGTATGCGTGTCTATATGTATGTATATATGCAGCAGAGCAGTATGCGTGTCTATATGTATGTATATATGCAGCAGAGCAGTATGCGTGTCTATATGTATGTATATATGCAGCAGAGCAGTATGCGTGTCTATATGTATGTATATATGCAGCAGAGCAGTATGCGTGTCTATATGTATGTATATATGCAGCAGAGCAGTATGCGTGTCTATATGTATGTATATATGCAGCAGAGCAGTATGCGTGTATGTATGTATGTATATATGCAGCAGAGCAGTATGCGTCTCTATATGTATGTATATATGCAGCAGAGCAGTATGCGTGTCTATATGTATGTATATATGCAGCAGAGCAGTATGCGTGTCTATATGTATGTATATATGCAGCAGAGCAGTATGCGTGACTATATGTATGTATATATGCAGCAGAGCAGTATGCGTGTCTATATGTATGTATATATGCAGCAGAGCAGTATGCGTGTCTATATGTATGTATATATGCAGCAGAGCAGTATGCGTGTCTGTATGTATGCATGTATATATGCAGCAGAGCAGTATGCGTGTCTGTATGTATGTATATATATATGCAGCAGAGCAATATGCGTGTCTGTCTGTATGTATGCATGTATGTATGCAGCAGAGCAGTATACGTGTCTGTATGTATGCATGTATGTATGCAGCAGAGCAGTATACGTGTCTGTATGTATGCATGTATGTATGCAGCAGAGCAGTATGCGTGTCTGTATGTATGCATGTATGTATGCAGCAGAGCAGTATGCGTGTATGTATGTATGCATGTATGTATGCAGCAGAGCAGTATGCGTGTCTGTATTTATATATATATATATATATGCAGCAGAGCAATATGCGTGTCTGTCTGTATGTATGCATGTATGTATGCAGCAGAGCAGTATACGTGTCTGTATGTATGCATGTATGTATGCAGCAGAGCAGTATGCGTGTCTGTATGTATGCATGTATGTATGCAGCAGAGCAGTATGCGTGTCTGTATGTATGTATGTATATATGTAGCAGAGTAGTATGCGTGTCTGTATGTATATATATATATGCAGCAGAGCAATATGCGTGTCTGTCTGTATGTATGCAGCAGAGCAGTATGCGTGTCTGTATGTATGTATGTATGTATGCAGCAGAGCAGTATGCGTGTCTGTATGTATGTATGTATATATGTAGCAGAGTAGTATGCGTGTCTGTATGTATGTATATATATATATGCAGCAGAGCAATATGCGTGTCTGTCTGTATGTATGCATGTATGTATGCAGCAGAGCAGTATGCGTGTCTGTATGTATGCAGCAGAGCAGTATGCGTGTATGTATGTATGCATGTATGTATGCAGCAGAGCAGTATGCGTGTCTGTCTGTATGTATGTATGCAGCAGAGCAGTGTGTGTGTGTGTCTGTCTGTATGTATGCAGCAGAGCAGTATGTGTGTGTCTGTATGTATGTATGTAGCAGAGCAGTGTGTGTGTCTGTCTATATGTATGTATGCAGCAGAGCAGTATGTGTGTGTCTGTCTGTATGTATGTATGTATGCAGCATAGCAGTGTGTGTCTCTGTATGTATGCATGTATGATGTGTATCTATGTATGTCAGTGTATATGACTGTATAGATTTGTCTGTTTATATGTATTTTTGTGAGTTTGTCTTTAAATATGTATATGTACGTGTATGTATCTGTGTATGTGTGTGTGTCTCCGTGTTTATGGGGCCCACTGGGACTCTTCCGCCCGGGGCCCACAAAAACCTGGAGCCGGCCCTGCCTGCGGTGATGAAGTCCCGCCATCCCGACCTCAGCGCTGTCACTGTCCTCCATGGCCGCCGCTTGTCACATCACCTCTCGCTTCCGACCCGAGACTGACTAGCGGTGACGTCACGGGCCTCTCGCGAGACTTGGTGTGAAGGCGGCGGTCATTGACCTCAGTGACAGGGGCTGTCAGTGTGCTGGAGATCAGCGCAGGTAATGTACCTCGCTGACAGCAGCACTTGTCATGCCCTGCAGTGACCTGGGCTGACCCATTGATGTTAGCTCAGGTCACTGCACTGCTCTCCCAGCCAATGGGGAACATCCTGCTCTTCATTGACTGGGACAGTGTGGATCGTCATGGCAACCCCTTGGATTACAGCAGACCTGGATTTGTTTTTCATTCTAATAAATTGGTTAAAGAGGGAATGTTTTGGGGAGTGTTTTTTCAAATAAAAATGTGTTTGTCGTCTATTTTTTTTTATTACTGACTGGGTTGGTGATGTCGGGTATCTGATAGACGCCTGACCTCACCAACCCCAGGGCTTGATGCCAGGTGACATTACACATCTGGTATTAACCCCATATATTACCCCGTTTGCCACCGCACCAGGGCGCGGGATGAGCTGGGGCGAAGCACCAGGATTGGCGCATCTAATGGATGCGCCACTTCTGGGGCGGCTGCGGCCTGCTATTTTTAGGCTGGGGAGAGTCCAATAACCATGGACCTCCCTAGTCTGAGAATATCAGGCCCCAGCTGTCTGCTTTACCTTGGCTGGTGATCCAATTTTGGGGGACCCCTACGTGTTTTTTTTTTTAATTATTTATTTAATTTAAAATAACAGCGTGGGGTGCCCTCAGTTTTGGATTACCAGCCAAGATGAGGTTGCCAGCTGTGGGCTGCAGGCTGCAGCCGTCTGCTTTACCCTAGCTGACTACAAAACTAGGGGGAACCCTATGTCATTTTTTTTTTTCATTTTCTGGCTAAATACAAAGCTAAGCACCCCTTAGTGCCACATGAAAGGCACCAAAGGGTGCTCCACTTTTTCTCCACTTTTTCTCCATTTTTTCTCCACTTTTTCTCCATTTTTTTCTCCACTTATTCTCCATTTTTTCTCCACTTATTCTCCACTTATTCTCCACTTATTCTCCACTTTTTCTCCACTTTTACTCCACTTATTCTCCACTTTTTCTCCACTTTTTCTCCATTTTTTTCTCCACTTTTTCTCCACTTATTCTCCACTTATTCTCCACTTTTTCTCCACTTTTTCTCCACTTTTTTCTCCACTTTTTCTCCACTTTTTCTCCACTTTTTCTCCACTTTTTCTCCACTTATTCTCCACTTATTCTCCACTTTTTCTCCAATTTTTCCTCCACTTTTTCTCCACTTTTTTCTCCACTTTTTCTCCAATTTTTCCTCCACTTATTCTCCACTTATTCTCCACTTTTTCTCCACTTTTACTCCACTTATTCTCCACTTTTTCTCCATTTTTTTCTCCACTTTTTCTCCACTTATTCTCCACTTATTCTCCACTTTTTCTCCACTTTTTCTCCACTTTTTCTCCACTTTTTCTCCACTTTTTTCTCCACTTTTTCTCCAATTTTTCCTCCACTTATTCTCCACTTATTCTCCACTTTTTCTCCACTTTTACTCCACTTTTACTCCACTTATTCTCCACTTTTTCTCCATTTTTTTCTCCACTTTTTCTCCACTTATTCTCCACTTATTCTCCACTTTTTCTCCACTTTTTCTCCACTTTTTCTCCACTTTTTCTCCACTTTTTCTCCACTTATTCTCCACTTTTTCTCCACTTTTTCTCCAATTTTTCCTCCACTTTTTCTCCACTTTTTTCTCCACTTTTCCTCCACTTTTTCTCCACTTTTTTCTCCACTTTTTCTCCACTTTTTCTCCACTTTTTCTCCACTTTTTCTCCACTTATTCTCCACTTATTCTCCACTTTTTCTCCACTTTTTCTCCACTTTTTCTCCACTTTTTCTCCACTTTTTTCTCCACTTTTTCTCCACTTTTTCTCCACTTTTTTCTCCACTTTTTCTCCACTTTTTCTCCACTTTTTCTCCACTTTTTTTCTCCACTTTTTCTCCACTTTTTCTCCACTTTTTTCTCCACTTTTCCTCCATTTTTTCTCCACTTTTTTCTCCACTTTTTCTCCACTTTTTCTCCACTTTTTCTCCACTTTTTCTCCACTTTTTCTCCACTTTTTCTCCACTTATTCTCCACTTTTTCTCCACTTTTTTCTCCACTTATTCTCCACTTATTCTCCACTTTTTCTCCAATTTTTCCTCCACTTTTTCTCCACTTTTTTCTCCACTTTTTCTCCAATTTTTCCTCCACTTTTTCTCCACTTTTTTCTCCACTTTTTCTCCACTTTTTCTCCACTTTTTCTCCACTTTTTTCTCCATTTTTCCTCCATTTTTTCTCCACTTTTTTCTCCACTTTTTCTCCACTTTTTCTCCACTTTTTCTCCACTTTTTCTCCACTTTTTCTCCACTTTTTCTCCACTTATTCTCCACTTTTTCTCCACTTTTTCTCCACTTATTCTCCACTTTTTCTCCACTTTTTCTCCAATTTTTCCTCCACTTTTTCTCCACTTTTTTCTCCACTTTTTCTCCAATTTTTCCTCCACTTTTTCTCCACTTTTTTCTCCACTTTTTCTCCACTTATTCTCCACTTTTTCTCCACTTTTTCTCCACTTTTTCTCCACTTTTTCTCCACTTTTTTCTCCACTTTTTCTCCATTTTTTCTCCACTTTTTCTCCACTTTTTCTCCACTTTTTCTCCAATTTTTCCTCCACTTTTTCTCCACTTTTTCTCCATTTTTTCTCCACTTTTTCTCCGTTCTTTTTCTATGGTCGGTCTACCCATTAGCTCTGCCATGCATACTGTAGCTCTACACCTACTGCACATGTTACTTTATGATTGACATCTCTTTCGTACCAGAGCTGTCTAAGCCTACTCTGACCCCATATTTGTCATTACTATATTGTCCTTGTACTGTATTATGACATTTGTATCATGTGTTTCATTTCTTGCTGTGTTGCAATTTTTTTGCTGCATCCCAATTGTACCTCTACATTGTTCGAGTTTATGTTATTGTTCTCTCACTCTTATGTGATACTGATTATTGTCATTTTTCATGATTACATGCAGATAAGTCCAATCTGACGAAGGCTCAGGCCGAAACGTCATTTGTAACTTGTTTTGGACAAAAACATATATGCTTATGAAAAAAAAATTTTTCTTAATACGGACCAATAAAGAGTGATTTTGCATTACTATCCGTTGTGACTTACTGACTTAGTCTGGGAGATTTAGAGTGCCGAGGTTACTCACTAATTTTATCTATTATTACCTCTGAGCATCTATATACCAGTGAGCAGAGCTTCCTCTACAGTAGTTCTCCTGATTAGGCATGCCCTTACCTCATGAGCAGGGCATTGCAGCTTTGGTAGCAACTATTACGACATGGACTCTGCTGCTGTGGACCCGGGGAGAGTGAGTGCAGATTCATTGCACCCACACTCCTCACATGAAGGGTCCGCACTCCTAGAAAATGGGGGATACGTTCCCTGAGTGTCTCCCCCCCATATTCTAGACGGTCCAGAGTCGTCGTGGGACCCCTTTATTTTTTTTCTTACAATAAATTGGTGAAAGAGGAAATGTTTTGGGGACTGTTTTTTCAAATAAATTTCTTTTGTCGATTTTTTTTTTTTTTGTTAGTACTGACAGTTTATGATGTTGGGTATCTAATAGACGCCATGACATCACAAACTGCTGGGCTTGATCTCAGGTGACTTTACAGCTAGTATCAACCCGATTTATTACCCCGTTTGCCACTGCACCAGGGCACGGGATGAGCTGGGGTGAAGCGCCAGGATTGGCGCATCTAGTGGATGCGCCACGTCTGGGGTGCCTGCGGCCTGCTATTTTTAGGCTGTGAAGGCCCAATAACTATGGACCTTCCCACCCTGAGAATACCAGACCACAGCTGTCCGCTTTACCTTGGCTGGTGATCCAATTTGGGGGAGACCCTACTTTTATTGTGTAATTATTAATATTTATAAAATAATTATAAAAAAGAGCCTGAGGGGACCTCCACATTGGATCCCCAACCACGGTAAAGCTGCCAGCTGTGGTTTTCAGGCTACAGCCGTCTGCTTTACCCTAGCTGGCTATCAAAAATGGGGGGACCCAATGTCATTTTTTTTTTAACTATTTTTTAAATAGAAAAAATTAATGGGCTTCCCTGTATTTTGATTGCCAACCAAGGTATCGGCAGGCAGACTGGGGTGGCAACCCATAGCTGTCTGCTTTATCTGCGCTGAGAATCAAAAATACCGCGGAGCGCTACGTCATTTTTTTAAAGATTTATTTTTCCAGCACTGTGATGTCCAGCAATCAAAATACAGGGAAGCCCATTTTATTTTTAGTTATTTAAATAAATAATTAAAAAAAATATATATGGGCTCCCGCTGCATTTTTTGTATTGCTAGGTAAGGGTAATCCAAGCAGCTACTGGCTGCTAACCCCCACTGCTTGATGTTACCTTCACTGGCAATGGAAAATCCAGGGAAGCATTTTTTATTTTTTTTGCCAAAAAACTACAAAAAAAAGGACGTGAGCTTCGCCATATTTTTGTATGCTAGCCAGGTATAGCAGGCAGGTGCTGGAAGAGTTGGATACAGCGCCAGAAGATGGCGCTTCTATGAAAATGCCATTTTCTGAGGCGGCTGCAGACTGCAATTCGCAGCAGTGGTGCCCAGAAATCTCAGGCCAACCTGTGCTGCGGATTCCAATCCCCAGCTGCCTAGTTGTACCTGGCTGGACACAAAAATGGGGCGAAGCCTACGTCATTTGTTTTCTAATTATTTCATGAAATTCATGAAATAATAAAAAAAGGGCTTCCCTTTATTTTTGGTTCCCAGCCGGGTACAAATAGGCAACTGGGGGTTGGGGGCAGCCGTACCTGCCTGCTGTACCTGGCTAGCATACAAAAATATGGCGAAGCCCACATAATTTTTTCAGGGGGCAAAAAACTTCTGCATACAGTCCTGGATGGAGTATGCTGAGCCTTGTAGTTCTGCAGCTGCTGTCTGTCTGTATGGAGAAGAGCAGACAGCATCTGCAGAATTACAAGGCTCAGCATACTCCATCCAGGACTGTATGCAGAATTTTTTTTCCCACCAAAAAAATGACGTGGGCTTCGCCATATTTTTGTATGCTAGCCAGGTACAGCAGGCAGCCACGGGCTGCCTCCAACCCCCAGTTGCCTATTTGTACCCGGCTGGGAACCAAAAATATAGGGAAGCCCGTTTTTTTTTAATTATTTCACTTATTTCATGAAATAATTAAAAAACAAATGACGTGGGCTTCGCCCCATTTTTGTGTCCAGCCAGGTACAACTAGGCAGCTGGGGATTGGAATCCGCAGCACAGGTTAGCCCGAGGTTTCTGGGCGCCTCTGCTGCGAATTTCAGTCCGCAGCTGTCCCAGAAAATGGCGCTCTCATAGAAGCGCCATCATCTGGCGCTGTATCCAACTCTTCCAACAGCCCTGGAGCCGGGTGGCTTGTTGGGTAATCATGAGTTAATACTGGCTTTGTTTTACTAGCCAGTATTAAGCCAGAGATTCTTAATGTCAGGCACGTTTGACTCGGCCATTAAGAATCTCCAATAAAGGGTTAAAAAAAAACACCACACAGAGAAAAAATACTTTAATAGAAATAAATACACAGACACATTAGAGACTCCATCTTTATTACCCCCTGTCAGCCCTCCACGATCCTGCTCTTCTGTCTTCTTTCTTTCTAGTGTAGTAGTAGTGACGATTGTAGTGAGGATGAGTTTACCAGCTCATCACTTGGGGCTGGGGAACCTCATCCTCACTACAATCATCACTACAAACGGGAAGCAGCGTGCAGCGTGCAGATCAGTGCTGGCTGTCAGCGGTAACAGCGGTAAAGGCCCCGTCACACTCTAAGGCTAAGTTCACATTTCCGTTGATTTGTATCAGTCACATGCGTCGCTTGACGCATGTGACTGATGCGCTGTTCAACGCTGTACAACGGATGACAAAGAACAGAATTCTTTGTCGGATTCCGTTGTGTGCGGGGGGCGGAGTTCGGGGGGGAGGGGAGGAGCCGAGCGGGGCCGTGGCACTGAGGACGTCAGTGCCGCAGTGACTGCAGGACAGGTGAGTGTGTGTGTGTGTGAGTGTGTGAGTGTGTGTGTGTATACACATGCTGAATGCGGGAGGGGGCGGAGCCGAGCGGGGGGCGGGGCCAGGCGCTGAGGATGTCAGTGGAAGTGCTGCGGTCTGCATGGCTGGGGACAGGTGAGTGTATCTGTGAGTGAGTGAGTGTGTGTATGTGCATGTATGTATGTATGTGTGTGCACATGCAAAGTGCGGGAGGGGGCGGAGCCGAGCGGGGGGCGGGGCCAGACGCTGAGGATGTCAGTAGAAGTGCTGCGGTCTGCATGGCTGGGGACAGGTGAGTGTATGTGTGAGTGAGTGTGTGTATGTGCATGTATGTATGTATGTGTGTGCACATGCAAAGTGCGGGAGGGGGCGGAGCCGAGCGGGGGGCGGGGCCAGGCGCTGAGGATGTCAGTGGAAGTGCTGCGGTCTGCATGGCTGGGGACAGGTGAGTGTATCTGTGAGTGAGTGTGTGTATGTGCATGTATGTATGTATGTGTGTGTGTGTGCACATGCAAAGTGCGGGAGGGGGCGGAGCCGAGCGGGGGGCGGGGCCAGGCGCTGAGGATGTCAGTGGAAGTGCTGCGGTCTGCATGGCTGGGGACAGGTGAGTGTATCTGTGAGTGAGTGAGTGTGTGTATGTGCATGTATGTATGTATGTGTGTGCACATGCAAAGTGCGGGAGGGGGCGGAGCCGAGCGGGGGGCGGGGCCAGACGCTGAGGATGTCAGTAGAAGTGCTGCGGTCTGCATGGCTGGGGACAGGTGAGTGTATCTGTGAATGAGTGTGTGTATGTGCATGTATGTATGTATGTATGTGTGTGTGTGCACATGCAAAGTGCGGGAGGGGGCGGAGCCGAGCGGGGGGCGGGGCCAGGCGCTGAGGATGTCAGTAGAAGTGCTGCGGTCTGCATGGCTGGGGACAGGTGAGTGTATGTGTGAGTGAGTGTGTGTATGTGCATGTATGTATGTATGTGCATGTATGTATGTATGTGTGTGCACATGCAAAGTGCGGGAGGGGGCGGAGCCGAGCAGGGGGCGGGGCCAGACGAGGGTGTCAGTGGCAGTGCTTGTCTGCATGGCTGGGGACAGGTGTGTGTGTGTGTACATACATGTGCGGAGTGCGGGAGGGGGCGGGGCCGAGCGGGGAAGTGTCGGCCTCCCTGCACACGTAACCAGCCTAAATATCGGGTAACAGCAAAGCACCCGATGTTTACCTTGGTTACCCGATATTTACCTTGGTTACGGGCCTACACCGCTTAGCGCTGGCTCCTTGCACCGTAACCAGGGTAAATATCGGGTAACCAACCAAAGCTGGTGACGTGTGCAGGGAGCCAGAGAGCATGCGCAGCGAAATCCGACGGATCTCGCTGCTCAAAAAACGTTACATGCTGCGTTCCTCCCGCCCGGCGGTCAGTCGTTCCACGACTGATCAGTCGGGCGGAGGGTGCAACGCAGCATCATCAGTCACAATCCGCTGCTCATACAAGTCTATGGGAGCAGCGGAATCCGCTGTTTACAAGAGCAGCGGATTGTGACTGATACATTTTAGCGGAAATGTGAACTTAGCAACTTACCAGCGATCCCAGCAACGATAGGGATCGCTGGTAAGTTGCTAGGAGGTTGCTGGTGAGATGTCACACTAGCGACGCTCCAGCGATCCCACCAGCAACCTGACCTGGCAGGGATCGCTGGAGCGTGGCTACACGAGTTGCTGGTGAGCTCACCAGCAACCAGTGACCAGCCCCCAGCGCCGCGTGGAAGATGCTGCGCTTGGTAACTAAGGTAAATATCGGGTAACCAACCCGATATTTACCTTGGTTACCAGCGCACGCAGCTACACGTGCAGAGAGCAGGGAGCAGCGCACACTGAGCGCTGGCTCCCTGCTCTCCTAGTTACAGCACACATCGGGTTAATTACCCGATATGTGCTGCAGCTACATGTGCACAGAGCAGGGAGCAGCGCACACCGCTTAGCGCTGGCTCCCTGCTCTCAGACGCTGACAGACGCGTTACCATAGCAACGGTGCTCTCGGAGCCGCGGTTAGCGGTGACGTCACCGCTAACTGCGTTGCTATGGCAACCTCCGTTAATGACCGGCTGTGTCAGCCGGTCCCTAACGGAACGGGGAGTCGACCGTGTGGTAGAGCATGTCGCCGGTACACGGCGATACACATATGTGCACCGTGTACCGGAGAGATGCACTCGCAGGTCCTACATGACTCGTCATAGTCATGTGACCAGTCTGTAGCCAATGAGATAATAGCCACGTGACTGGTCACATGGCTATTTTGACGTCACGATAGGTCCTGCATCACTGCTGCAGTGCCAGTCACCGGGAGGATTCAGCGATCATCGGATGGAATAGCGGCAGGAGACAGAGTGCAGAAGGGATCGCGGGGACCGGTAAGTGTTATGGCAATGTTTATTAACTGTTTGTGTACATTTATAATGCATTTTTATGTGTTTGTGATTGCCTCCCATTATAGCCTATTGGTTCGAGTTCGGTTCGTCGAACGTTCGACGAACCGAACTCGAACGGGACCCCCGTTCGGCGAACCGACCTCGAGCCGAACCGCGACCGGTTCGCTCATCTCTATTTATGACTTAGGGGCACTTTGCACACTACGACATCGCAGGTGGGATGTCGGTGGGGTCAAATTGAAAGTGACGCATATCCGGCATCGCAGGCGATATCGTAGTGTGTAAATCCTAGATGATACGATTAACGAGCGCAAAAGCGTTGTAATCGTATCATCGGTGTAGCGTCGGCGTAATCCATAATTACGCTGACGCGACAGTCCGATGTTGTTCCTCGCTCTTGCGGCAGCACACATCGCTGTGTGTGAAGTCGCAGGAGCGAGGAACATCTCCTACCGTCGTCACCGCGGCTCACGCCAGCTATGCGGAAGGAAGGAGGTGGGCGGGATGTTTACATCCCACTCATCTCCGCCCCTCCGCTCCGATTGGCCGCCTGCCGTATGACGTCGCAGTGACGCCACACGACCCGCCCCCTTAACAAGGAGGCGGGTTGCCGGCCAGAGCGACGGTCGCAGGGCAGGTGAGTGCATGTGAAGCTGGCGTAGCGATAATTTTCACTACGCCAGCTATCACAAGATATCGTACCTGCGACGGGGGCGGGGACTATCGCGTGGGACATCGCAGCATCGGCTTGTGATGTCGCAACGTGCAAAGCTCGCCTAAGGGTGGTGTCACACACAGCAACGACGACAACGACGTCGCTGCTACGTCACCATTTTCTGTGACATTGCAGCGACGTTCCGTCGCTGTCGCTGTGTGTGACATCCAGCAACGACCTAGCCTCTGCTGTGAGGTCGCCGGTCGTTGCTGAATGTCCAGCTTCATTTTTTGGTCGTCGCTCTCCCGCTGTAACGCACACATCGCTGTGTGTGACAGCGAGAGAGCGACAAAATGAAGCGAGCAGGGACCAGGAGCCGGCATCTGGCAGCTGCGGTAAGCTGTAACCAGGGTAAACATCGGGTAACCAAGGGAAGACCTTTCCCTGGTTACCCGATATTTACCTTCGTTACCAGCATCCGCCGCTCTCGCTGCCAGTGCCGGCTCCCTGCTCTCTGCACATGTAGCTGCAGTACACATCGGGTAATTAACCTGATGTGTACTGTAGCTAGGAGTGCAGGGAGCCAGCGCTAAGCAGTGTGCGCAGATCCCTGCTCTCTGCACATGTAGCTGCAGTACACATCGGGTAATTAACCCGATGTGTACTGTAGCTAAGAGTGTAAGGAGCTAGCGCTAAGAGCGGCTCCCTGCTCTCTGCACATGTAGCACAGCGACGTGTGTCGTTATGATCGCTGCTGCGTCTGCTGTGTTTGACAGCTAAGCAGCGATCATAAGAGCGACTTACGAGGATGCTGTTGCGTCACAGAAAATGGTGACGTAACAGCGACGTTGTTGTCGCTATGTGTGAACCCAGCTTTAGGGAGTTAGAACCCGAGACATGTTAGGCGGGACCCTGTGTGATCTGAAAGCTTGCTTTTAATCTGTCTATGTCCATGTTTGTGAAATAAAGCAAGAAGAATTTTGCAGCACAGTTGGGACTACGAACAATTTCCTTTTTCCCTCTACATATATTATGATATACATATTTTGATGCCCCAAAAAGGATGATCATGAGTAAGGCACAGTGTATGTAATGAATGATAATAACTATACTGGGCACTATACCAAAACACTAATTATTGGCAAAAAAAGTCACCAAATATCGTGTATATACATATAACCTTGTGCCAAATTATGATGTATGAAGATATAATGAATGGCTACTTCCCTAGATATTGAAGAGCCATTGAAAAGTCTCTATGCATTTGTTCTGGACTGCATGTTCATCAGGAGGCCATCGTTGGGATTGATGTCCCATGATGGTGTGGATGTTACACAGTGTTTGCACTGGCTTGTATATAAAGGACCTGATTATTGGATCATAGGTGAAAATGGCGCTTCACTACCCATTATGAAGATTCTCTTCAAAGGGCTCACTTCATATTTCAGAGTGAGATTGCTGCAGAAGTATACATTAGTTGAGGTTTTGTGTATATTCAAATGGAGCTATCAATGAGGTAATGCCTTAATTGTCTAGGGTTATTTCCCTTGTTTAATATGTCTGACACATAGGGTCATTGCCTTTATTTGGTCACAGGGAAAAAAAAGGAAAAAATGCACGGTTTCGCTGCGCTGCTCAGAAAGGTAGTGATGAGGTTATTTGGGATGTAGATTTATTATTTACATGCCACTACGCATTTCGGGGGTACAACCTCCCCCTTCCTCAGGTAGCAGTAAAATGCAGGAAAATCAGATCTTAAATACACAAACTGGATAAAGAGAAAAAAAAAAAAAAAGAGAATCCTTATTCCCTTAATCAGATTAAATCCCCATCAGGGTGGGATCATTCAGACAATTAGTTGATTAGGAAGGCTCTCCCCTAGAAGATACCGATCTTATGCATTCATAAAAAAACAATGGTATATATGGGTTTACAAAAAACACCAATACATAATGAATTAAAATGTGCATTAAAAACATTGATAATAGACAATAAATGTGTATTTTGCCTCCATTTGGTGCAATGCATGTGTGATGCCATATTGGCAATGTGGGGAGTGACTAAAAAACAGGAAGGTTACTGTTAGTTAAAAAGTGATGATATAAAATCAATATAGAGACCCAACTGATTTTCCATGTGAATTTTCATAAAAAAAGACTGTTTTGGATAAAAAATTCTTTCGGAAAGATTAAAAAGCTATATATGTAAAAATAAATTGGAAAGGAACTTTTGATAAAAATGTTGTTCCCCATCGGAGACTAAATTAAATTATTTGGCTGGAGCTGACATACCAATATATGTTAAAAATAGGATAAATTCATATGGAGAAAATTATATGGAGAAAATTATAATTAGTTAGTATAAGAATATGAAAGGGGTAAAATGGAGGATTGGAGAAGGGAGGAAAAATGAAACCAAAAAGGGGAAAAAAAAAAAAATGAAACCAAAAGAGAGAGAAAAAAAAAAAAGGTATAATAAATAGTTCATTCCCTATACAACAATGTGGGGATTGGGTGGTTAAATATTGAATTAATGATTTTCAAATATGAGTTTTCAAATTAAGGTTTTTTCTGTAATGGTATTCTGATCCCTCTTATTCAGACCTATTTTACTCGCTCCGTCATTATATTTAGACCTTCAGGATGTAGGGTGGCTAGTTTGAATATCCAAAAGGATTCCCGCTCCACTAGCTTCCAGTATCTGTCCATATTATCTGTCATGATTTCTTCAATGATTACTGTTTTAAAGGTGTCACTGTCCTTATTGTGTTCACACAGAAAATGTTTTGATAGGCTGTGTGTAAGTAGACCATGGTGGATGTTGTATCTGTGACCATTTAGCCTGTTGTGTAACATTTGTGTTGTACGACCTACGTATTGTAGGCCGCAGGGACATTCCAACAGATAGATCACATAGGAGGTGGTACAGGTAAGATGTTGCTTTATAGAAAATTCTTCCCCCGTGATGTTGGACTTGAATAAATCTGTACCTTGTTTCAGTGTTTTACAACATAGGCACCTTGGTTGGCCACAGCAGAAATTCCCTACTGGTTTTTTGATGTCTGACTCCTTCAGCGACACGGTAGATTTCTCATAAATATTTTACTAGGGGCAATCATGCTTTTTAAATTTCTGTTTCTACGGAACACTACCTTCGGTTTATTGGGTAGGATCCCCGAGAGAATTTTGTCATTTTTCAGGATATACCAATATCTGCCTACCAGCTCCTTTACCTTTCTGTATGAATCAGTGTAAGTGGTTACCAGGCAGCTCTTGTAACCAGTGTTTGCCCTACTCTCCTCCAGGTCCCTTTCCTCAATCTTGGACAGGCACTTGTCCTGATCCAATTTCGAACTTTTTTGAAAGGCATCAGCCAATATTTTACTAGGATAGCCTTTGCTCCTAAATCTGGTCCGTAATATTTTGGCTTCGGCTCTAAAGGATTCCACATTCGTATAGTTCTTCCTAATACGCCAGTATTGGCCGTACAGAATATTCCTGATCCAGGTGGGAAGGTGACTGCTGGAAAACTCTAGATAACTGTTGACATCCACCTTTTTAAAGAAAGTTGAAGTTTCAATGGTGGATGTTTCATTGAATTGGATATTTAGATCCAAGAATTGGATAGAGTCTCGGGAGATGGTGGCTGTAAAACTTAGTCCCCACTCATTCTGGTTTAGTGAGTTGATGAAGGTTACCGTACTCTCCTCGGACCCTGACCAAATAAAAAACAGGTCATCTATGAACCTGCGATAGAAGGTTATGTTCCCCATGGCTAGAGGGGACCGTGCGATGTGGAGGGACTCGAAACACCCCATGTATAAATTAGCATAACTCGGGGTGAATCTCGTCCCCATCGCACAGCCCCTCAACTGACGGTAAATATTGCCCTCAAAAGTAAAAATGTTATGGTTTAGTATGAACTCAATAGATTGTAGGATTATTCATTCGCGCCCTCTCTCTCTTTATTCTTTATTTGGTCACATGACTTATGAGGGCGGAACACTGAGGAGGGATGGTTAGCCTCCCCATGATGTAAGATATGAGCGGGCTGTGGCCTAATAAAACAGAACCTATGTCTTCCAGTGTATAATGTTCAATGTCCATGAGAAGAGCCACAGTAAAGGTCTCACCCAGCTGCTCCACACCTGTGTTACACCTCGTGGCTCTCCTGTGGCAAGGAATGAGACAGTCTCCTTGCCTGCCACGAGCGCTCCTGCTCCGCAGCGCCGAAGGTCTGCCAGACTGCGCAGAGTGCAGGAGAAACCTCCTCAGAGAGGCAGCACAAGGGTGACACCTAGTGGTACTCCTGTTGCAAGAAATGAGGCGGTCTCCCATTCCTTGCCTGCCACAGCTCCTCCTGCTCAGCAGCCTTGAAGGTCTGTGAGGTTGCGCAATGTGCAGAGATTTGCTGCTCAGGGAAGCAGTGAGACTCCTGTTATCTCTACACATTGTGAGACCGAGGATCCCGCCTCTATTTCCCAGAGGCAGGAGGGTGAGCATGTGCTATGCTTGGTGGATCCTGATTCGCCCACTGACGTCACACGGCTTGATGACAAGGCTGGTGACGTGGTGAATCCTGACTGGCCAGGCTGGGATGTCGTGGATCCTGATTGGGTCACGTCCGTCATCTCCGCCTCGCGCCCGCCCTTGGCTGGAGCTACACCTCCTTAAAAGCTCCTCCTGCCATCATGGCGGCGCGCGACCGTCCTTCTATGTTTGGATGTCTGGCAGCGTGCTGCCACGCCACTGCTCAGGCATTATCTTCTTCTGTGGGCTTGGCCCTTGCTGCTTAGGCAGCACCTGGTTTGCAGGCCATGTCCCTGCCTTGCTGCTCCGGCAGTAGCTCCTTCTACAGGCCGTGTTCCTGTCCCAGGTGAGCTCCTCGAGTCTCCACTGGACTCACCTGGTTATTGAAAGCACACGTGCGTGGGCACCTCTGTGCTACCCTCGTGCCATATTCTCGTGACTTCCACTGGCACACATGCGTGGGCACCTCTGTGCTTCCCCGTGCAACAGGTACACCGAGCCGTGTGATCCCTGCCATACAACCCACACGGGTTAGGGCAGACCGGTGTACATAGATCGTCTGTGACATTCCAGACGATCGCTAGCAGCAACCCGCTCACTCTTCACCCACCATAGCAGCGGTCCCTTACACCGCACAGTGGACCTTGACCGGCGGAAGCTGTCCATTCCCCATCTTGGCACGCTTCCCCGGGTCCCCCTCGTAACATTACGGTCGCGCCAAAGGTCTGGCTATGGCTGAAGAGCAGCAGCAGTTGCTGCGTTATGTGCAGCAGTTGGAATCACGTTTGGCAGCAGTGGAGCAGTCTTCCTCCGACAAGACTGCTCTGACGACAGTCGCCACCCAGGCGGCTACCCAGGCTGTGCTATTGGGCGGAAGGTCTCCTCGCCTTGCGCTTCCAGAGCACTTTAGCGGGGACAGCTCCGAGTGCCGTGGGTTTATAAACCAAGTTACCACCTACTTAGAGCTGTCCGCGACTCTTTACGCTACCGAGAAGGCGAAGGTAGCCTTCGTCCAGTCCCTGCTCACAGGGAGAGCGCTGAAGTGGTCCACGCCGTTGTGGGAGCGCGGAGATCGGGTGGTGAATAACTTAACATCTTATCTTGGGGCCATGAGAATGGTGTTCCTCGAGCCTCAAGTCACCCACGACTCCGCGCTGCGCCTCCTACGACTTCGGCAAGGGTCCGCTTCAGTCGGGGACTTTGCCGTACACTTTAGGACACTTGCCGCAGAGCTGGACTGGCCCGATAAGGTCCTTGTCCCTGTGTTCTGGGAGGGCCTGGCAGGGTTCGTCAAAGACGCACTGGCCACGCGTGAGGTGCCTGCTACTTTAGAGTCCTTGATTGTGGTTGCCTCTCGCATAGACATCCGCCAGGCGGAGCGGAGGCTCGAGGTCTCTTCAGCACCCACGTCCTCACGGCCTAAAAAGCGTCTGGCTCCCGTATTCCACCAGACAGGTCTTCCAGCCAGCTCTGTAGGCGACTCCGTGGAGTCAATGGAGGTGTCCAAAGCGGTCTCCTCTACCCCAGGTTCTCGGTCTGGTGTCATCTGCTTTTCCTGTGGGCAGAGGGGACACATAGCTACCCGATGTCCGAAACCGTCGGGAAAAGACAGCGTCTAGTTTCCATCAGAGGGGGGTTACTAGACGCTGCTTCTCCCTCTAGGTTGACTATCAGCGCCCAGTTGCAGTTTGGCACTACTCTCTTCTCTGCTCTGGCCTGCCTGGACTCAGGCACTGATGGCAATTTCATTTCGACCTCCCTGGCAACCCGATACTCAGTTCCCCTGGTTCTCTTACCCAAGCCACTCAGGGTTCGGGTAGTCAACGGGTCCCTACTAGTCGATCCCATCACCCAGATCACCATCCCTCTCAGGATGGAAGTACCACCAGGACACCATGAGCAGGTGTCCTTCCTGGTGCTTCCAGGGGGGACGGATGAGATCCTACTGGGCCTCCCCTGGTTGAGACAGCATGCTCCTATACTCAACTGGGCAACAGGGGAGATCTCATCATGGGCAGGATCCTGTAGGGAGCACCTCGTGACTACCGAACCACCCGCTACCATTAGGTCGGTTGGGTCCTCAGGGAATACAGGGGAGCCAGGTTTACCGACACCTTATGAGGCCTACAGGGACGTCTTCTCCAAGAGGGCCGCAGATACCCTTCCTCCCCACCGGCCATACGATTGCCGAATAGACCTGAAGCCAGGCTCCGAGCCCCCTAGGGGCAGAGTGTATCCCCTCTCTGCTCCAGAGACGGAGGCTATGTCCAAATATATTCAGGACAGCCTGGCAAAAGGGTTCATTCGCAAGTCTATTTCACCGGCCGGTGCGGGGTTCTTCTTCGTGCAAAAGAAGGAAGGGGATCTACGCCCCTGTATCGATTACAGGGGATTAAATGCAATCACGATCAAAAACAAATACCCTTTGCCCCTCATTACGGAGTTATTTGATCGATTCCGTGGGGCAAAGATCTTCACGAAGCTGGATCTACGCGGGGCGTATAATCTAGTGCGAGTCCGAGAGGGCGATGAGTGGAAGACCGCCTTCAACACCAGGGACGGTCACTACGAGTATCTCGTAATGCCCTTCGGACTCTGCAATGCCCCCGCCGTATTTCAAGACTTTGTGAATGATGTTTTCCGGGATTTGTATCTTTCCGTGGTTGCATACCTGGATGATATCCTTATCTTCTCCCCCGATCTTGCCACCCATCGGAGGGATGTCATCTGAGTACTTAAGAGGCTCCGCACTCATTCGTTATATGCTAAGCTAGAAAAGTGCGTTTTTGAACGTGAATCCTTGCCGTTCCTGGGGTATATCGTGTCCAGTCAGGGGTTAGCAATGGATCCGGGGAAGTTGGAGACAGTGATGAAATGGCCTGAGCCCCGCTCGCTGAAAGCGATCCAGCGATTCTTGGGGTTTATCAATTATTATCGCCAGTTCATTCCCAACTTCTCGACGGTGGCAGCACCCATCATTGCCCTTACCCGCAAGGGCGCTAATCCCAAAGCATGGACACGGGAAATGGTAGAGGCATTTCACACCCTCAAAACTTACTTCTCCAGAGCTCCCATCCTTCATCGTCCAGACATCTCCAAACCCTTTCTACTAGAGGTAGACGCCTCTTTGGTCGGTGCTGGTGCAGTCCTGTACCAGAAAGACGAACGAGGAAGGAAGCATCCTTGTTTCTTTTTCTCCAAGACCTTTTCTCCGGCCGAGAGGAACTACTCCATAGGGGATAGGGAGTTACTGGCGATGAAACTAGCATTCCAGGAATGGCGGCATCTCCTGGAGGGTGCGAAGCATCCATTTGAAGTATTTTCCGACCATAAAAATCTCACATACCTCCAGACAGCACAACGCCTGAACCCAAGGCAGGCCCGTTGGTCCTTGTTCTTCTCCCGGTTCCGCTTTATTATCCGCCACCTGGCCGGTGAGAAGAACGTACGGGCCGATGCCTTGTCACGTTGTATGGTTATGTTGGAGGAGGACGAGGAGGAGCCTCGTCTTATACTACCCCCGGACAGCTTGAGGATGGTCACTCCCACTTCTTTGGACCAGGTGCCACCTGGCAAGACCCTCGTTCCCCCTGAACTACGGAATGAGGTGCTATCGTGGGCCCATGCCTCCAAGGTCGGGGGTCACTTTGGGGTCAAAAGGACCAGAGACCTTGTGACTAGGCACTATTGGTGGCCGAGACTACCCCAGGACATACAGGAGTATGTGGGAGCCTGTATGTCGTGTGCACGGAATAAGCCGTCCCGGCAGAGACCGGCAGGTCTTCTTCACCCACTGCCAGTGCTGGATCGTCCCTGGGAAGTGGTGGGAATGGACTTCCTGGGAGATCTGCCCAAGTCAGCAGGTCACAAGGTCGTATGGGTCATCACGGATCACTTCTCTAAAATGGTCCACTTGGTGCCTCTCCCACGACTCCCGACGTCACGTGCTCTCACCACCTTATTCATTAGGCATGTATTTAGGCTGCATGGCATGCCTGACAAGGTGGTGAGCGACCGGGGTCCCCAGTTCGCGTCTCGCTTCTGGAGAGAGCTCTGTAAGCTCCTGCAGATAGAGCTGAACATCTCCTCCGCATACCATCCTGAAACCAATGGACTGGTAGAGAGGACCAATCAGACCTTGGTAACTTACCTCCGCCATTTTATCTCCGCGCACCACGACAACTGGGCTAACCTCCTTCCTTGGGCCGAATTTGCCATTAATAATTCGGTCCATGAATCCTCTGGTCAGACTCCGTTCCTGCTCAATAACGGACAACATCCCAGAATCCCGGTTCCGATGCCCATTACGTCACCCGATCCTAGAGTGGAGGATTGGGCGACCGAGGCCCGGGAGATCTGGGATAACACCCAAGAGGCCCTTAAGAGGGCTAAAGACCGGATGGTGACAACGGCTGATGAGCGCCGCCGCCCTGCACCATCCTTCGCCCCTGGTGACCTAGTGTGGCTGTCCTCTAAGAATGTTAACCTACGGGTACAGGCAGCCAAGTTCGCCCCTAGGTACCTGGGTCCGTTTAAAGTGCTAGAGCAGGTGAACCCAGTGGCATACCGACTCCAGCTCCCTCCACGCTGGGCTATAGCCAACACCTTTCACGTGTCCCTCCTGAAACCCGTACGACTTAATAAGTTCTCGGGGTCCCTGACGCCTCAAACTGACTCCCCGCCCGACGACTCTGAGGTGGCGAAGCTTGTGGAGACAAAAGTTATACGGGGCAGGAGGTACTACCTCGTGGAGTGGGTCGGCCGTGGTCCGGAGCATAGATCCTGGGAATTGGAGGATCATATCCACGCCCCGGGTTTGATAGCGGCCTTCGAGCATGGGCAGGGGGGGGGGCCTAGACGGGGGGGTAATGTTACACCTCGTGGCTCTCCTGTGGCAAGGAATGAGACAGTCTCCTTGCCTGCCACGAGCACTCCTGCTCCGCAGCGCCGAAGGTCTGCCAGACTGCGCAGAGTGCAGGAGAAACCTCCTCAGAGAGGCAGCACAAGGGTGACACCTAGTGGTACTCCTGTTGCAAGAAATGAGGCGGTCTCCCATTCCTTGCCTGCCACAGCTCCTCCTGCTCAGCAGCCTCGAAGGTCTGTGAGGTTGCGCAATGTGCAGAGATTTTCTGCTCAGGGAAGCAGTGAGACTCCTGTTATCTCTACACATTGTGAGACCGAGGATCCCGCCTCTATTTCCCAGAGGCAGGAGGGTGAGCATGTGCTATGCTTGGTGGATCCTGATTCGCCCACTGACGTCACACGGCTTGATGACAAGGCTGGTGACGTGGTGAATCCTGACTGGCCAGGCTGGGATGTCGTGGATCCTGATTGGGTCACGTCCGTCATCTCCGCCTCGCGCCCACCCTTGGCTGGAGCTACACCTCCTTAAAAGCTCCTCCTGCCATCATGGCGGCGCGCGACCGTCCTTCTATGTTTGGATGTCTGGCAGCGTGCTGCCACGCCACTGCTCAGGCATTATCTTCTTCTGTGGGCTTGGCCCTTGCTGCTTAGGCAGCACCTGGTTTGCAGGCCGTGTCCCTGCCTTGCTGCTCCGGCAGTAGCTCCTTCTACAGGCCGTGTTCCTGTCCCAGGTGAGCTCCTCGAGTCTCCACTGGACTCACCTGGTTATTGAAAGCACACGTGCGTGGGCACCTCTGTGCTACCCTCGTGCCATATTCTCGTGACTTCCACTGGCACACGTGCGTGGGCACCTCTGTGCTTCCCCGTGCAACAGGTACACCGAGCCGTGTGATCCCTGCCATACAACCCACACGGGTTAGGGCAGACCGGTGTACATAGATCGTCTGTGACATTCCAGACGATCGCTATCAGCAACCCGCTCACTCTTCACCCACCATAGCAGCGGTCCCTTACACCGCACAGTGGACCTTGACCGGCGGAAGCTGTCCATTCCCCATCTTGGCACGCTTCCCCGGGTCCCCCTCGTAACACACCTGCCCACATCCAATGCTCCTGCTTTGCACCAGATGGCCATATCCTGTGCAAGCAAAAACACCGTGCATCCAGCAACCTGGCACTGCGATCTTTATGCATGCATGTGCCTAAACAATGTGCAGGACAGCTGAGTCTAACCTGGGTACGGTTACTGTGCATGCATGTGTCGCGAGCGGAGGGGACGCGCTCGCTAATGCTCGGGTCCGGCGCTGCGGCTGCTGCTGCTCAGTGGCTCGAGCGGTGGGCCGGATCCGGCGACTCGAGCGGCGCTCCTCGACTGTGAGTGAAAGGGGAGGTGATATGGTTTGGGGATTTAGTCCGTGACACCACCCACGGGTTGTGGTGAAGATGGACATCACCGCTGCTGGTGACAGGGATCCCAGGAGTGATGGTAGGGAGCAGCTGGGATGTTGTTTTCCCCCTCCATGGGTAAGGGTTGGTGGTCCCGGGGCCCGGTGATGTGACAAGAAGGCAGGGTCGGTGAGGTGCAGGGTTGCACGGACAGTGCGGCGCAGTGCCGGATGGCACGGGTGTAATCACTCAGCAATTGAGGCACAAAGTCTCCGGTAAACCAAATGGCTGGATGGACGGGTCCCGCAGCCGGCTGCTGTATCTCTCCCTAGACAGGTGATGGTGGCTGTCTCTCCCTGCACATTTGTGTTCTGTTTTGACTACTGTGGCTTCCCAGCGGTAGTCCGCTCTCCGGTGTATGGGTGCCAGAGGAGCCCGTTGTGCCCACAGGCACTGGCCCTTGGGTCTCTAGCCGTTGGCAGTGGCTGTATACCCTCACGGTGCGGACGGTTGCCTTCAAACGGGACTTTTGCTGTTAGGAGACCCCTGGGGTTCCAGTCACATTCGGATTTGACTGTTGTCGGCGGCTTCAAGCCTGGTCGGGGTCCGATGGCCCTGCCTGTGTGTGCTGGCTTCACTTCGCTCCCCGGTCGGTACCGGCGGGCCAATGCCCGACTCCGGTCCTACGGTTCTGCGTTGCTCCACCACTACTGCAGACAGCCACCACCGTCTGCCAACCTTGCTGTCAGTGCCTGGGCCACGAACCCAGACACCCAAGTGTTTACTCTTCAACCTCCAAAACTCATCTCCCACTTTTCCCGCCTCCAGGCCTGTGAACTCCTCGGTGGGTGGGGCCAACAGCCCTGGCTCCGCCCCACCTAGTGTGGACATCAGACTCTGGAGAGAGGCAACAAGGGTTTTGTGTCTGACTAATGTTACTGTCCTAATGGTGGGGGTGTTTGCGTGTTATC
This sequence comes from Anomaloglossus baeobatrachus, assembly GCF_048569485.1. Lineage (NCBI taxonomy): Eukaryota > Metazoa > Chordata > Amphibia > Anura > Aromobatidae > Anomaloglossus > Anomaloglossus baeobatrachus. The sequence continues at coordinate 151,688,232 of NC_134360.1, read as the reverse complement.
TGTGACTGCCTGGCTAGTCCAGGGCGCCACACATGCACCCCGGCATAGTGATCACTTTGTATGTGTGTGCCTGGACACAGTGCACAGAGCATCACGACCACTGTGCATGCGTTGTTAAGACCCCAGACACAGAGCAGGTCCGTAATAGCTACTGGCCAGTGCAGCATGTACGTTATTCCCATATAATGCAGGAGATAGGCTTGCCAATAGCAACCAATGTAATATTCTGCATGTACAGGGCGATAATTAACAAGTAGACCAGTGATGTGCTAGCAATAAAGATGCTAGTCAGGACCTTAATAGTAAATTACATCTAGACAAGTGATGTGCTAGCCCAAAATATGCTAGCCCAGTATTAGTAATGCTCAAAGGAGTTATATATTAAAAGGGTAATAGTAATATGATATATATATATATATATATATATATATATATATATATATATATATATATATATATATATATATATATATGAAAAAAATGGGGATAGAGACAACTCCATGTTACTGTAGTAAATTTGGGTAAGCCTAATTTAAATCCCATATCTGGTCTTAGGTCACAAAAGGGACAGAGCAAAATAATTATGTTTCTATGATATTGAACAAAATAGTCCAAATGTGATATTTTCAAAATGATGGGTATCACCTGATTGATATTAAATGTAAGAATACTTGGAGGAACCATGTAATACTAATGGAACATAAGCACAGAAGGAAGAACTGATGTAGGACACTAAATATAATAGAGAAATAATGTGTGCCATCTACCTCTACAATTCACAGAAAGGGTGAGTAATTTAACTGTTCATTCAGACCATGGATCTGTTGTTAAAAACTGAGGGCATTGTTTTGTATCAAAACACCTTACTAGCATTAGTGGATGTCGAGGCACTGTACAGCAGCATCCCCCATGACAGAGAGGTTGGAATTCTATCACAATTACTCCTTTTTAAGGTAGGAGAATCTGTCTTCCCACGCCGATTATAGCCTTGCTGTGTTGATCTGTGTGCTGTTGTGTCCCAATCCTGCTGGTGATTATATTGCATGGTGCTTCGAGTTGTTGTGTAATTATCTCATCATCTTGTTGTTTCCTCCCTGCTCCCATTTCCCTCCTTACCTCTTATCGTCTTTGTGTGAGCTTGTTGTGAGATAGAGTTTTGGTTCCACTGTTTGTTTATCTCTGCTGGTTTTATCACTCACCAATCCTAGCTCTCCCCTGGGGTAGGGAGGGTGGGGGGTATAAGATCAGGGCTGGTCAGTAGCAGGGTCAAGTTGGAGGCTCAGACATTCTCACCTTCACAGTTAACTCTGAGATAAGGAATAGCTGGGGCACCCTTAGTCTGAAGGCCAAACTAGGAGCCCCAGTCCCCTGCTCTGCTCTCCATATCCATCATGACACTGACACGTCAAGCAGTGCTATTAACTTAAAAACTGGCAGTAACTATTGGGATCCAGCTACACCCATCTACTGTATGGAGAAGTCTGGCCAGAAATAGTTTTCATGGAAGACTTGCTGCCAAAAAGTGATAACTTTGATATGGAAACAAGCATCTCAACTATGCATGAAAACATAGGAAATGATGTGTAGAGAAAAGGTGTCAACTAGATAACAAGATACCACTGTACATGGAATAAAGATTCCTGACACAACAAAAGTTGGTATAACACAATAGCAAATAGGTGTATAATCCATCCTCCGCTCGGCTGTCTGCTAAACATTATAACCTTTCTTCCATCCAAAGCAGGTGATGCCTTTTCTCAATAGCAAATAAGTGTATAATACAGAAAAAAGACTTAAAATATAACTTTTAATAGATTTATGTAAAATGGCCTAGGTCCATTCTCTAAAAAGACACACTAAACGAACATGAAGCATTACACAATGGACCACCGAGCTCAAATGAGTCCAAGTGTATGCTGTAGCACAATAAAAGGGGACTGACCTGTCACATTGGGTGTGGGGAGAGACAAGCAGCAAGTGGACTCCACAGAATAAGGGAGGCTGTAACACAAAGAGGGGGGGGAAACCAAGGGCTCCTGCGCTGACCCTAAAACTGGGGGGCCCTGCGCTTACCCTCAAACCACAGGTACCTATAATGGTTAGGAAGTGTGGCCCACCAACGTGCCCCTGTCTCCTAGCCAGACCCTAGAACTAAATCCCACCACCCACCAATCCACGGGGGAAAAAACAAACACAAAAATAACCAGCAAAAGGGGAAAAAGGAAAAAAACAACAACTTATCTTAGAGAGAGAATCTTCAGAAAATACAGCTACAGTAGTCTGAAGCAACATGCACACCAGAGCAAGCAACTTCTCCAAGTGAAGAGTATAACCTAACCCACACTGGAGGAATGAGAGGCCAAACCTTATAAAGGCCGTTAATTACCAGCTGGATGAAAGGCTCCTCCAACCTGGCAAGGAACAGAAAAAAAAGCTAAATCCAACCCTCAAAGGGACAGCGTCCATTAATGTCTGAACGATAACAGGGCGCTTCTGCACCTGGTCCCAGTAGCAGTACCTGAAGGTCCAGACACATCCGTGACATGACCTCAAACTATGTACTAGACCCGCTATACAGTTGTCCTGTTAAAGGACCAACAGTTGTCTCATTCTAGGACCAAAAAACCTCAATTAATCTAAGTAAGACACTGAGGAGAGCTGCCTTCATGAAAATGTGCTGGGAACTTCCAACAGTCCTCAGTTCATCTGTGGTGTGCCACACCACAGATGAACTGAGGACTGTTGGAAGTGCCCAGCAAGTGGTGACCATGTTATATGGCTGATTGTGATGCAATTTAAGCGCATAAGGGTTTTACTCCCCTGATGAATCTGCCCAGAAGAAATGCGTCTGGAGCGTTTACACAATCCGATTCTATGAATGTGGAAAATCCTGCTGGGATTACAGCTATACACATGGGTGAGAGTGTTCCTTTATTATATAATGTAGTCAGTGATTGATAAGTATCATCTTCATGAAGGCAGCTATCCTCAGTGTGTTACTTATATGCACTGGCCCTGTATCTAGTTATGCATTCACCTGATGGGCGGCTCCTGTAGGTCTATGAAACTTTATGTCTCTTTATTGTGAGTTGGAGATTAATTGAGGTCTTTTGGTCCTAGAATAGGACAACTATTGGTCCTTTAATAGGACAACTGTACAGCGGGCCTAGTACATAGTTTGGGGTAAAGGTACCATTACACTAAGCGACGCTCCAGCGATCCCACCAGCAACCTGACCTGGCAGGGATCGCTGGAGCGTCGCTACTCAGGTTGCTGGTGAGCTGTCAAACAGGCAGATCTCACCAGCAACCAGTGACCAGGCCCCAGCCAGCAGCGACGCGTGGAAGCAATGCTGCGCTTGGTAACTAAGGTAAATATCGGGTAACCAACCCGATATTTACCTTGGTTACCAGCGCACACCGCTTAGTGCTGGCTCCCTGCACTCCTAGCCAGAGTACACATCGGGTTAATTACCCGATGTGTAGTCTGGCTATGTGTGCAGGGAGTATGCCACCTTGGCTAGCCAGGTAGTCACAGATATAACACCATACACACCCCCTTCCCTAGACAGTAACATCAGTTGAACAAAAACCCTTGTTGCCTCCCTCCAGGGTCTGATGTCCACACCAGGTGGGGTGGAGCCAGGTGGTTGGCCCCACCCACCGAGGAGTTCACAGGTCTGGAGGCGGGAAAAGAGACAGATTCGTTTTTGAGGTGAAAGTGAGAAGTCAGAAACTGTCGGTGTCTGGGTAGGGGCTCAGACACAAAGAGCAAGGTTGGCAGACGGTGGTGGCCGTCTGCAGGAGTTAGTGAATCTCTTCAGAGCTGTACGACAGGGGTCGGGCGTTGGCCCACCGTACTGAACCGGGGAGCGGAGTGAAGCTAAGCACACAGGCAGGGCCATCGGACACCGACTAGGCTTGGAGCCGCCGACAACGGTCAAATCCGATTGTGACCGGGACCCCAGGGGTTTCCTAACAACCAAGACCCGACAGAAGGCAACAGTCCACACCGTGAGGATATACAGCCACCGCCATTGGCTAGAGATCCAAGGGCCAGAGCCTGCAAGCAAAACGGGCTCCTCTGGCACCCATACGCCGGGGAGCGGACTACCGGTGGGCAACCACAGTGGTCAGAATAGTCTACAAGGTGCAGGGAAAGACAGCCACATCACCCTGTCTGGGAAGAGCACAAACACTGCAGCCGGCTGGGGGACCCGTCCATCTAGCCGTTTGGTTTACCAGAGACTTTGTCATTGATTATCTGAGTGAGTACACCAGTGCCATCCGCCACTGTGCCGTGCTGCCCCTGCAACCCTGCATCCCAGCCATCCAGCCTCCCCGCTACACCATCGGGCCCCGGGATCACCAACCCCTCCCCACGGAGGGGACAACATCCTAGCTGCACCTTACCATCTCTCCCGGGATCCCCGTCACCAGCAGCAGTGGTGCCCTTATCACCACGACCCATGGGTGGCGTCACGAACAATCTCCCTAAACAAACCACCCCCTTTTCACTCGTGGACGAGGAGCACTGCTCGAGTCCCTGGGTCCGGTCCACCGCTCGAGCCACCGAGCAGCAGCAGAAGCCCCGGACCCGAGCGTGGTGAGCGCGTCCCCTCCGCTCACGACAGGAGCAGGGAGCCGGCACTGACAGCGTGAGAGCGGCGGACGCTGGTAACGAAGGTAAATATCGGGTAACCAAGGAAAGGGCTTCTTGGTTACCCGATATTTACCTTTGTTACCAGCGTCCTCAGAAGCCGGCTCCCTGCTCACTGCACATTCAGTTGTTGCTCTTTCGCTGTCACACACAGCGATGTGTGCTTCACAGCGGGAGAGCAACAACTAAAAAATGATAAAGGACGTTCAGCAACAACCGGTGACCTCACAGCAGGGGCCAGGTTGTTGCTGGATGTCACACACAACAACATCGCTAGCAACATCGCTGTTGCGTCACAAAAGTCGTGCCTCAGCAGCGATGTTGCTAGCGATGTTGCTTAGTGAGACGTAGCCTTAAGTCCCCTTTTATTGTGCCACAGCTTACACTTGGACCCATTTGAGCTTGGTTTTCCATTGTGTAATGCTTCATGTTCATTTAGTGTGTCTTTTTAGAGAATGGACCTAGGTCATTTTACATAAATCTATTAAAAGTTATATTTTAAGTATTTTTTTCTGTATTATACACCTATTTGCTATTGAGAAAAGGCATCACCTGCTTTGGATGGAAGAAAGGTTATAATGTTTAGCAGACAGCCGAGCAGAGGATGGGTTTAATGTGACGTTGTAAGTGGTTAATGTTGAGACATGTTAGATGAGCTGCCTTTTGAAATATTTGGTTGCAATAGAAGACAGTTGGTTCACTGAAGCCCTTGAGAGGGGTACAATAATCAGGCTCTGCAGCTAATAGTGAAGCATTCAGAATTAATGGTAATTAAAATGTTACCAGGGAGTCCACCTTAGGATATCTTTAGGGTGCTCTTTCTTGTATTACTTCCATTGTCCCCCCTATGTAATTGATCATTGTGAGTCATTGTTTGTAATTAGCAATTCATGTTTGCTTTTAACTAAGCAGTGACATGGAACTGGTGTTCCTTTTAGGCCTCTTTCACACGTCAGTGAGTCTGGTACGTATGTGCTAGTTTTTATACGTACCAGAATCACTGAAATACGCAGACCCATTAAAAATAATTGGGTCGGCGCACACATCAGAGATTTGTCACTGATGTGTTTCCATGTGGTGTGTCCGCGTGCTATGCACGGAGACATGTCCGTATTTTTTAGCATCACTGATGTCCCACAGACCACACTATGGTGTGATCCATGAAACACATACCAGAAAAACATGAACATTGAAAATAAAAAGAATTTTTAATTCACCTTCTCCAGCACTGCTTGTCTCCGGCCTCTGCTGTCTGCTGCTTCAGAGCTAGCTAATTACTGGCATGCATATTCATGAATGCAGGCACAGCTGACCCAGAAGTACAGTAGCTGCAGCGTTTCCGGAAACACAGCAGAGCTGAAAAGTTCAGCACCACGGACAGCAGGAGCGGGTACAGGTGAGTATACGTCCATGTGCAATCATGTATCACGGAGTACGGATAATGGATTGCACATGGACAACCCACATATGCTGGGAATCACAGCACATGGAGGGACATATGAGTTTTTAACACATCAGTGAAAACGTCTGTGTTTTTCAATGACGTGTGAAACAGGTCTTAGGGGGAGGGCTCCACTTCCTATGGACCCATAGAAGCACTTGACAGTGCGAAGTGGCTGTTGTCCTGGGGAGCCTGCACACGGCTTTGCCGCTGCTTTTTTTAATACACACTTTTTCATAAAATAAAGTCGAGGTTTTTTATGCACACAGGAGTGGAGCCGCTCATTTTTCTCTTCTTCAAATGTGAATTTGCCTTGCGTACGAGCTACCTTCGGAGCATGCACCTCCTCAGACTTGGCGCTATACGATGAAATGGAGCAACCTTTCCATTGCCACCGGAATCCTAAAGGTAACCCTAAAGGCCACTTTACATGCAACGACATCGCTAACGAGATATCGTTGGGGTCACGGAAGTCGTGACGCACACCCGGCCTCGTTAGCGACGTTGTTGCGTGTGAAACGCACGAACGACCGTTAACGATCAAAATTACTTACCTTATCGTTGATCACTGATGCGTCGTTCTACAGTATTCCCAATTATTGTTGGTCTTGCAGGACGCAGGTTGTTCGTCATTCATGCGGCAGCACACATTGCTGTGTGACACCGCAGGAACGAGGAACATCACCGTGCCTGCGGCCGCTGGCAATGAGGGAGGAAGGAGGTGGGTGGGATGTTCCACCCGCTCATCTCCGCCCCTCCACTTCTATTAGGCAGTCGCTTAGTGACATCGCTGTGACGCCGCATGAACCGCCCCCTTAGAAAGTAGGCGGTTCGCCGGCCACAGCGCCGTCGCTAGGCAGATAAGTGCGTGTGACCGTTACTAGAGATGTTGTGCACCACGGGCAGCAATTTGCCCGTGATGCACAACCAACAGGGGCGGGTACGTTCACCAGCGACATCGCTAGAGATCGCTAGTGATGTCGCTGTGTGTAAAGTGCCCTTAAGCTGTGCGAGATCAACCTATGTTATATAGTATACTAGTTGTAGTACCCGGGCGTCGACCGGGATAGTAACTGTCTCTCTGTCTCTCTCCCAATCTCTGTATGTGTGTCGCTGTCTGTCTGTCTCTCTGTCTGTCTATTTTGTTGTCTGTTTGTGTCTATGTCTCTGTCTGTCTGTTTCTATCTCTCTGTCTGTATTTGTATCGGTCTATCTGTCTCCATCTCTGTTTGTCTGTCTCTATCTCTGTGTTTGTCTCTATTTGTGTATCTCTCTGTCTTTCTCGTTCCCCGTCTGTCTCTTTACCCATCTGTCTCTTTGCCCATCTGTCTCTTTCCAGGGCTGTCTCTTTCCAGGACTGTCTCTTTGCCTAACTGTCTCTTTGCCTGACTGTCTCTTTGCCCGGCTGTCTCTTTCTCCGGCTGTCTTTTTGCCCAGCTGTTTTTTTGCCCGGCAGTCTCTTTTGCCCGGCTGTCTCTTTCCAGAGCTGTCTCTTTCCAGGCTGTCTCTTTCCAGGTTCCAGGTCTGTCTCTTTTCAGGTCTGTTTCTTTCCAGGGCTGTAACTTTCCAGGTCTGTCAATTTTCCCATCTGTCTCTTTCCCCGTCTGTCTCTTCCCCATCTGTCTCTTCCATCATCTGTCTCTTTCCCTGTCTGTCTCTTTCCTCATCTGTCTCTTTCCTCATCTGTCTCTTTCCTCATCTGTCTCTATCCCGGTCTGTCTCTTTCCCAGTCTGTCTTTTTCCCGGTCTGTCTCTTTCCAGGTCTGTCTATTTCCAGGTCTAACTTTTTGCCCGTCTGTCTCTTTGCCCTTCTGTCTCTTTCCAGGGCTGTCTCTTTCCAGGTCTGTCTCTTTTCAGGGCTGTCTCTTTCCAGGTCTGTCTCTTTCTTTGTCTGTTTCTTTCCAAGTCTGTCTCTTTCCAGGTCTGTCTCTTTCCAGGTCTGTCTCTTTCCCCGTCTGTCTTTTTCCCTGTCTGTCTCTTTCCAGGACTATCTCTTTCCAGGTCTGTCTCTTTGCCCGTCTGTCTCTTTGCCCGTCTGTCTCTTTCCATGTCTGTCTATTTGCCCGTCTGTCTCTTTCCAGTGCTGTCTCTTTCCAGTGCTGTCTCTTTCCAGGTCTGTCTCTTTCCAGGGCTGTCTCTTTCCAGGGCTGTCTCTTTCCTTGCCTGTTTCTTTCCAGGTCTATCTCTTTCCAGGTCTGTCTCTTTCCAGGTCAGTCTCTTTCCAGGTCTGTCTCTTTCCCCGTCTATCTCTTTCCCTGTCTGTCTCTTTCCCCGTCTGTCTCTTATCAGGTCTGCCTCTTTGCCCGTCTGTCTATTTGACCATCTGTCTCTTTGCTCGTCTGTCTCTTTCCTCATCTGTCTCTTTCCCGGTCTGTCTCTTTCCCGGTCTGTCTCTTTCCAGGGCTGTCTCTTTCCAGGGCTGTCTCTTTCCTTGTCTGTTTCTATCCAGGTCTGTCTCTTTCAGGTCTGTCTGTTTCCCCATCTGTCTCTTTCCCCATTTGTCTCTTTCCTCGTCTGTCTCTTTCCAGGTCTGTCTCTTTCCAGGGCTGTCTCTTTCCTTGTCTGTTTCTTTCCAGGTCTGTCTCTTTCCCCGTCTGTCTCTTTCCACGTCTGTCTCTTTCCAGGTCTGTCTCTTTCCAGGTCTGTCTCTTTGCCCGTCTGTCTCTTTGCCCATCTGTCTCTTTGCTCGTCTGTCTCTTTCCTCGTCTGTCTCTTTCCCAGTATGTCTCTTTCCCGGTCTGTCTCTTTCCAGGTCTGTCTATTTCCAGGTCTAACTCTTTGCCCGTCTGTCTTTTTGCCCGTCTGTCCCTTTCCAGGTCTGTCTCTTTACCCATCTGTCTCTTTCCAGGGCTGTCTCTTTCCAGGGCTGTCTTTTTGCCTGGCTGTCTCTTTGCAGGGCTGTCTCTTTTCCTGGCTGTCTCTTTGCCCGGCTGTCTCTTTGCCCGGCTGTCTCTTTCTCCAGCTGTCTCTTTCCAGGTCTGTCTCTTTCCAGGGCTGTCTCTTTCCCCATCTGTCTCTTTCAAGGTTCCAGGTCTGTCTCTTTTCAGGTCTGTTTCTTTCCAGGGCTGTAACTTTCCAGGTCTGTCAATTTTCCCATCTGTCTCTTTCCCCGTCTGTCTCTTTCCCCATCTGTCTCTTTCCCCATCTGTCTCTTTCCCCATCTGTCTCTTTCCCTGTCTGTCTCTTTCCCTGTCTGTCTCTTTCCCCGTCTGTCTCTTCCCCATCTGTCTCTTTCCCCATCTGTCTCTTTCCCCATCTGTCTCTTTCCCTGTCTGTCTCTTTCCCTGTCTGTCTCTTTCCCGGTCTGTCTCTTTCCAGGTCTGTCTCTTTCCTTGTATGTTTCTTTCCAGGTCTGTCTCTTTCCAGGTCTCTCTCTTTCCAGGTCTGTCTCTTTCCAGGTCTGTCTCTTTCCTCGTCTGTCTCTTTCTCAGTATGTCTCTTTCCCGGTTTGTCTCTTTCCAGGACTGTCTCTTTCCTTGTCTGTTTCTTTCCAGGTCTGTCTCTTTCTAGGTCTGTCAATTTTCCCATCTGTCTCTTTCCCTGTCTGTCTCTTTCCCGGTCTGTCTCTTTCCCGGTCTGTCTCTTTCCAGGGCTGTCTCTTTCCAGGGCTGTCTCTTTCCTTGTCTGTTTCTATCCAGGTCTGTCTCTTTCAGGTCTGTCTGTTTCCCCATCTGTCTCTTTCCCCATTTGTCTCTTTCCTCGTCTGTCTCTTTCCAGGTTTGTCTCTTTCCAGGGCTGTCTCTTTCCAGGGCTGTCTCTTTCCTTGTCTGTTTCTTTCCAGGTCTGTCTCTTTCCAGGTCTGTCTCTTTCCCCGTCTGTCTCTTTCCACGTCTGTCTCTTTCCAGGTCTGTCTCTTTCCAGGTCTGTCTCTTTGCCCATCTGTCTCTTTGCTCGTCTGTCTCTTTCCTCGTCTGTCTCTTTCCTCGTCTGTCTCTTTCCCAGTATGTCTCTTTCCCGGTCTGTCTCTTTCCAGGTCTGTCTATTTCCAGGTCTAACTCTTTGCCCGTCTGTCTTTTTGCCCGTCTGTCCCTTTCCAGGTCTGTCTCTTTACCCATCTGTCTCTTTCCAGGGCTGTCTCTTTCCAGGGCTGTCTTTTTGCCTGGCTGTTTCTTTGCCTGGCTGTCTCTTTTCCTGGCTGTCTCTTTGCCCGGCTGTCTCTTTCTCCGGCTGCCTTTTTGCCTGCCTGTCTTTTTGCCCGACAGTCTCTTTGCCCAGCTGTCTCTTTCCAGGTCTGTCTCTTTCCAGGGCTGTCTCTTTCCCCATCTGTCTCTTTCAAGGTTCCAGGTCTGTCTCTTTTCAGGTCTGTTTCTTTCCAGGGCTGTAACTTTCCAGGTCTGTCAATTTTCCCATCTGTCTCTTTCCCCGTCTGTCTCTTCCCCATCTGTTTCTTTCCCCATCTGTCTCTTTCCCCATCTGTCTCTTTCCCCGTCTGTCTCTTTCCCCATCTGTCTCTTTCCCTGTCTGTCTCTTTCCCTGTCTGTCTCTTTCCTTGTCTGTCTCTTTCCTCATCTGTCTCTTTCCCAGTATGTCTCTTTCCCGCTTGTCTCTTATCCGGTCTGTATCTTTCCAGGTCTGTCTCTTTCATTGTCTCTTTATTTCCAGGTCTGTCTCTTTCCCTGTCTGTCTCTTTCCCTGTCTGTCTCTTTCCCGGTCTGTCTCTTTCCAGGTCTGTCTCTTTCCTTGTATGTTTCTTTCCAGGTCTGTCTCTTTCCAGGTCTGTCTCTTTCCAGGTCTGTCTCTTTCCTCGTCTGTCTCTTTCCCAGTATGTCTCTTTCCCGGTTTGTCTCTTTCCAGGACTGTCTCTTTCCTTGTCTGTTTCTTTCCAGGTCTGTCTGTTTCTAGTTATATATAGGGACTGACCAAGTCAAAAAGATATATATATATATGCATATTGAATAAAGGAGCATCCCCCAAATTTATGCAAAAATACAAAAATAGTTTATTTCAGTTAATAAGTGGCCGCAACACATGAGGACATACACAAAAGGGTGAGTTAAAATCAACACAAAAGAGCGGTGTGGTACAAGTGGGGACCCACTTAGTGTGGATATAATGTATCATATATAAATATACAGGGGCTCTTCGGAAAACAAGGTTTACATGCTCAGAACAAATTTCAGATAATAGGTTGATAATATGTAGCACAGTATATGAAAGAGCACCTGCAGTAATAACAAGATTAGCCTATAGTGGCATAACATCTACATGAAAGATCATTTGTGTAAATTATTACAGTCTGTCAAAGATAAGACATAAATATTCAACCAGCACAAAACGATCCAAGGTGGATATAGGTGTTAATATACAGGGGACAATACCCATATACACATAAAGTTATAACTTGTCAGATGAAAAAACACGTGTTATAAAGGGCACCAGCTGATCAAAGGAATAATGTAAATTACACTGCAGGTGTAAACCCATGCTGATAAAGAAAGCATTGTAGTCAAAGCAGCGACTAATCAAAAGGCAAACATGCCATGAATACTGCAGTTCTGTATACTGCTGTAATGGCAATCAATGGCCGCAGCAGAGCTGCTAATGCTATGAATGAGCAAAAAAGTGAACCGGAGAGACCCAGGGATGTTACCAGTCAAAATGGATGGCCCACAGGAACACACCGCCCCCACCTCGACGCGCGTTTCGCAACTGCTTCGTCGGGACCTCTTTCTAGGTCTGTCAATTTTCCCATCTGTCTCTTTCCCTGTCTGTCTCTTTCCCTGTCTGTCTCTTTCCTTGTCTGTCTCTTTCCTCATCTGTGTCTTTCTCGGTTTGTCTCTTTCCCGGTTTGTCTCTTTCCCGGTCTGTCTCTTTCCAGGTCTGTCTCTTTCCTTGTATGTTTCTTTCCAGGTCTGTCTCTTTCCAGGTCTGTCTCTTTCCCGGTCTGTCTCTTTCCAGGTCTGTCTATTTCCAGGTCTGTCTATTTCCAGGTCTATCTCTTTGCTCCTCTGTCTTTTTGCCTGTCTGTCTCTTTCCAGGTCTGTCTCTTTGCCCGTCTGTCTCTTTCCAGGGCTGTCTCTTTCCAGGGCGGGCTCTTTGCCTGGCTGTCTCTTTGCCTGGCTGTGTCTTTGCCTGGCTGTCTCTTTGTCCGGCTGTCTCTTTCTCCAGCTGCCTCTTTGCCTGGCTGTCTCTTTCCAGGGCTGTCTCTTTCCCCATCTGTCTCTTTCAAGGTTCCAGATCTCTCTCTTTTCAGGTCTGTTTCTTTCCAGGGCTGTAACTTTCCAGGTCTGTCAATTTTCCCATCTGTCTCTTTCCCCGTCCGTCTCTTCCCCATCTGTCTCTTTCCCCATCTGTCTCTTTTCCTGTCTGTCTCTTTCCCCATCTGTCTCTTTCCCCATCTGTCTCTTTCCCTGTCTGTCTCTTTACCTGTCTGTCTCTTTCCTTGTCTGTCTCTTTCCTCATCTGTGTCTTTCCCAGTATGTCTCTTTCCCGGTTTGTCTCTTTCCCGGTCTGTCTCTTTCCAGGTCTGTCTCTTTCCTTGTATGTTTCTTTCCAGGTCTGTCTCTTTCCAGGTCTGTCTCTTTCCAGGTCTGTCTCTTTCCTCGTCTATCTCTTTCCAGGTCTGTCTCTTTCCAGGGCTGTCTCTTTCCCCGTCTGTCTCTTTCCCAGTCTGTCTCTTTCCAGGTCTATCTCTTCCAGGTCTGTCTCATTGCTCATCTGTCTCTTTGCCCATCTGTCTATTTGCTCGTCTGTCTCTTTCCTCATCTGTCTCTTTCCTCGTCTGTCTCTTTCCCAGTATATCTCTTTCCTGGTCTGTCTCTTTCCAGGTCTGTCTATTTCCAGGTCTATCTCTTTGCTCGTCTGTCTTTTTGTCCATCTGTCTCTTTCCAGGTCAGTCTCTTTGCCCGTCTGTCTCTTTCCAGGGCGGGCTCTTTGCAGGATTGTCTCTTTGCTGGCTGTCTCTTTGCTCGGCTGTGTCTTTCTCCAGCTGCCTTTTTGCCCGGCTGTCTTTTTGCCCGGCAGTCTCTTTGCCCGGCTGTCTCTTTCCAGGGCTGTCTCTTTCCAGGGCTGTCTCTTTCCCCATCTGTCTCTGTCCAGGTTCCAGGTCTGTCTCTTTTCAGCTTTAAACCTTATCTCATGATTTTACTCAAGAGATACCCAGAGTATATTGATGCATAATAGAAAAAATCAATAAGCTTTTTTTGGAAAAAACCCAAAACTTTATTAAACAATCAAATGTATAAACATTAAAATAGACAGGAGGACACACCTTATTGAAGGACGGAAAATATGCCTCTAATTCAAACACACATCGGTATTATTGTCAGATAAGGTACTAGTATCAAAGGTCTTTAATCTCTATACATGTGTCAAACTATTGTATATCGCAAGAATATAAATATCAATGCCGAAATTATCAACAGTGAACAGCACAGGCGGCAGTGCAGCCTCTATTTAATAATATATAGGCATAATAAACCAATATTAATATGTGTGCATCGCCACCAGTATTCACCAACTGTGTGCACTTAAGGCTCTAATATGCCATTATTAATTTTGAACACACATGATTCACAACATGGATGTGGGTCGCCAGCTGTCACTACTAAAGTTGAGCGCGGTTTGAGGTTCGAGGTTCTAAAGTTCTAGGCTCGAGTGATTTTGGGGCCTGTTCTAGATCGAACTAGAACTCGAGCTTTTTGCAAAAGCTCGATAGTTCTAGAAACGTTCGAGAACGGTTCTAGAAGCAAAAAAACAGCTAATTCCTAGCTGGCTTTCCGCTGTAATAGTGTAAGTCACTCTGTGACTCACACTATTATGAAATTTCAGTGTATAGTGTGCGTGAACAGCGCCTTCAGATCACTCCTGTTTGTATAATGGCGATCGCCATTTTTTTTTTTTTTTTTCCTTTTCTTCCTTCCCTAAGCGCGCGCGTGTAGTGGGGAGGGCCAGCATGTCAGCCAATCCCAGACACACACACAGCTAAGTGGACTTTTAGCCAGAGAAGCAACGGCATGTGTGATAGGATGTCCATGTCACATGTCCCTGCATTATAAAAACGAGTATCTGGCCGTCCGGACGCCATTATCTCTTCTGCGTCCTTGGTGTCAGACATCACTGGCGCAGCTCCGTCCTTTGTCCTATCGCCGATACTGCTGTATGCGCTCCATACACAGCGCTGGACAGCATAGGGATAGCACTTTCCATCAGTCCTTTTAAGGGATCGTACCGGCAGGGTCAGAGCCATAGGTGACAGGTCCTGAAAACAGAGACAGCGTCTGTGTGGCTAAGGTCAGGGATTTCGTCGCTGCATTTCCCCATTAGGAAGGAATAGAAAGGCAGGCTTCCATTCCTCTACCCAGAGCCCCACAATCCTGGCACTGTACCTTCCTGTCCTCTGCACACTCCAACTCATTATAACTAAGCCATTATACTAGCAAACACTCAGTGTACCTAGTGGCATCCTAAACGTGGCTATTGGACTTTGCTATAGTCCCACTAGTGCAAAGATATTTGCTGCACCTCTGCCTGCATTGCACACTCCAACTCATTATAACTAAGCCATTATACTAGCAAACACTCAGTGTACCTAGTGGCATCCTAAACGTGGCTATTGGACTTTTGTCTAGTCACACTAGTGCAAAGACATTTGCAGCACCTCTACCTGCATTGCACACTCCAACTCAATATAACTAAGCCATTATACTAGCAAACACTCAGTGTACCTAGTGGCATCCTAAACGTGGCTATTGGACTTTTGTCTAGTCACACTAGTGCAAAGACATTTGCAGCACCTCTACCTGCATTGCACACTCCAACTCATTATAACTAAGCCATTATACTAGCAAACACTCAGTGTACCTAGTGGCATCCTAAACGTGGCTATTGGACCTTGCTATAGTCCCACTAGTGCAAAGATATTTGCAGCACCTCTGCCTGCATTGCACACTCCAACTCATTATAACTAAGCCATTATACTAGCAAACACTCAGTGTACCTAGTGGCATCCTAAACGTGGCTATTGGACCTTGCTATAGTCCCACTAGTGCAAAGATATTTGCAGCACCTTTGCCTGCATTGCACACTCCAACTCATTATAACTAAGCCATTATACTAGCAAATACTCAGTGTACCTAGTGGCATCCTAAACGTGGCTATTGGACTTTGCTATAGTCCCACTAGTGCAAAGATATTTGCAGCACCTCTGCCTGCATTGCACACTCCAACTCATTATAGCTAAGCCATTATACTAGCAAACACTCAGTGTACCTAGTGGCATCCTAAACGTGGCTATTGGACTTTTGTCTAGTCACACTAGTGCAAAGACATTTGCAGCACCTCTACCTGCATTGCACACTCCAACTCATTATAACTAAGCCATTATACTAGCAAACACTCAGTGTACCTAGTGGCATCCTAAACGTGGCTATTGGACTTTTGTCTAGTCACACTAGTGCAAAGACATTTGCAGCACCTCTACCTGCATTGCACACTCCAACTCATTATAACTAAGCCATTATACTAACAAACACTCAGTGTACCTAGTGGCATCCTAAACGTGGCTATTGGACTTTGCTATAGTCCCACTAGTGCAAAGATATTTGCAGCACCTCTGCCTGCATTGCACACTCCAACTCATTATAACTAAGCCATAATACTAGCAAACACTCAGTGTACCTAGTGGCATCCTAAACGTGGCTATTGAACTTTTGTCTAGTCACACTAGTGCAAAGACATTTGCAGCACCTCTACCTGCATTGCACACTCCAACTCATTATAACTAAGCCATTATACTAGCAAACACTCAGTGTACCTAGTGGCATCCTAAACGTGGCTATTGGACTTTGCTATAGTCCCACTAGTGCAAAGATATTTGCAGCACCTCTGCCTGCATTGCACACTCCAACTCATTATAACTAAGCCATTATACTAGCAAACACTCAGTGTACCTAGTGGCATCCTGAACGTGGCTATTGGACTTTGCTATAGTCCCACTAGTGCAAAGATATTTGCAGCACCTCTGCCTGCATTGCACACTCCAACTCATTATAACTAAGCCATTATACTAGCAAACACTCAGTGTACCTAGTGGCATCCTAAACGTGGCTATTGGACTTTTGTCTAGTCACACTAGTGCAAAGACATTTGCAGCACCTCTACCTGCATTGCACACTCCAACTCATTATAACTAAGCCATTATACTAGCAAACACTCAGTGTACCTAGTGGCATCCTAAACGTGGCTATTGGACTTTGCTATAGTCCCACTAGTGCAAAGATATTTGCAGCACCTCTGCCTGCATTGCACACTCCAACTCATTATAACTAAGCCATTATACTAGCAAACACTCAGTGTACCTAGTGGCATCCTAAACGTGGCTATTGGACTTTTGTCTAGTCACACTAGTGCAAAGACATTTGCAGCACCTCTGCCTGCATTGCACACTCCAACTCATTATAACTAAGCCATTATACTAGCAAACACTCAGTGTACCTAGTGGCATCTTAAACGTGGCTATTGGACTTTGCTAGAGTCCCACTAGTGCAAAGATATTTGCAGCACCTCTGCCTGCATTGCACACTCCAACTCATTATAACTAAGCCATTATACTAGCAAACACTCAATGTACCTAGTGGCATCCTAAACGTGGCTATTGGACTTTTCTATAGTCCCACTAGTGCAAAGATATTTGCAGCACCTCTGCCTGCATTGCACACTCCAACTCATTATAACTAAGCCATTATACTAGCAATTGATGCTGCCAGTTTAAGGGCCGTAGTTGCATTGTCAGGGATATTTATTCTTTATTATTCTGCTGTTAATAAAGCTAGACCACCGCTGCAATCTACACCACCTCTCAAATTTTACTACCACATTTTAAGTGCACAATCTTGTCGCAATCAACATGAGTGGCAAAATGACAGATGCTGGTGGAAAGGGGAAGAGGCGTGGTGGAAAAGGAAAAAAAAGGGTTTGTCCGTGGGGAAGGTGGCAAAGCTCCATTATCATCTGCTGAAGAGAGACCATCTACCAGCAAAAGTAAGATGTCTACTACTTACCGTGGACAATCCGATGTGCTCCCTTTTTTACGTACAGGAACAACAGGAACAAAGGTAGATGATGGCCAAAAAAGGAAAATGCTTGAATGGATCTCAAGTGGTCCAACAAGTGCCCTCTCAGCCACTTCAAGTAGCGCATCCAAAAAACACCAGTCCTCTGAGTTGTCATCCCAATCAAACTTGCTTTCTCCCAGCTCTGAAGTCCCCATCAGCCCTGCACAGTATGGTGGAACTGAGATGGCTGAGTCTGCATAGCTGTTCAATCACACTATAGCCTGGGAATCAGAGGTCTGCTCCCAAGCTACTATGAGTACAGAACAGGAAATAGTCTGCAGTGATGCCCAGAACCTTTCTGACTCTGATTCAGGCCGTGAGGACCAAGTTTCTGAGCATAATGTTGACCCTTTGTCACACACTGTAACACCTGTGGTTATAGACAATGAGGAACATACTGATGAAGATGAGACGCAGATACCCGATTGGGATGACAACTTAAATATTCGGTCAGGGCAAAAAGAGGCTCGGTCTGAGGGGGAGGGGAGTGCAAACACAACAATTGATGATGAAGTTCTAGATCCCACCTACTGTCAACCCACAGTCAGGCACTCGAGGAGGTCAACAGAGGTGGTGGAGGAGGATGCAACTGATGACGAAGTTACCTTGCGCCTTCCTGGACACAGTCGGAGTACTGGTAGCACGTCTACAACTGCATCCTCAGCCACCACTCTGCCTCTGAGCATTATTCGGGGTGGATCAACAGGTCGCATGGCCTCTAAGCCTTGCCTAGCCTGGTCCTTTTTTGACATAGAAAAAGATCGCCCAAATTATGTGATCTGTAAAATTTGTCATGGTTCTCTTAGTAGAGGTCAAAACCTCAGCAGTTTGACAACTTCTTCCATGAATCGTCACATGAATAAATATCATATGTCCCGGTGGGAAGCTCACCGTGCTGCAATGCGGCCTAGCGGAGCGAACCATCCACCGCCTGCCCCTTCCAGTGCATCCGCGCGCTCTTCATCTTCTAGGACTGTGGGGACAGCTGTCACACCTGTTTTTCCACCCACAACTTCCACCACTGTAACCGCAACAGGCAGTTTGCTTGGTAGGTCGTCAGTTGGTTTGGAAGGGGAAACAAGTGAGTGTGTACAGCTCTCTCAGACATCGATAGCACCAACGTTGGATGAAGGCAACATCATGTCTCCGCCTGCACTTTCCTCACAAACCTGCATTTTTCCAGGGACACCCTACTCAACACCGTCTACACACAGCAGCCAGATCTCTGTCCCTCAGATGTGGTCAAATAAAAGGCCACTTCCTGCGACCCATGACAAAGCTAAGAGGTTGACTCTATCCCTCTGTAAGCTGTTGGCTACCGAAATGCTGCCTTTCCGCCTAGTGGACACACAGGATTTTAGAGACCTTATGTCTGTCGCTGTGCCCCAGTACCAGATGCCTAGTCGCCACTACTTCTCTAAGAAAGGTGCTACACCAGCATTTCGCACACAACATCACCGCTTCCTTGAGAAACTCTGTGTGTCAATGGGTGCATTTCACCACCGATACTTGGACCAGTAAGCATGGACAGGGACGTTACATGTCGCTGACTGGGCACTGGGTAACTATGGTGATAGATGGTGAAGGGTCTGCTGCACAAGTCTTGCCGTCCCCACGACTTGTGTGTCAATCCTCTGTCTGTCCAAGTTCCGCCACTGCTTCTGCATCCTCCACCTCATCTGGGTCCTCCACCTCCGCCCCAAGCCTGCCTGGTCAGGCCACCAGCGTTCTCACTGCGCAGAAGGAATCACGCACCCCTCATTACTATGCTGGCAGCAGAGCGCAACGGCATCAGGCGGTCTTTAGCTTGACATGTCTTGGGAATAAGAGTCACACAGCTGAGGAGTTGTGGTCAGCTCTGCGGTCCGAGTTTAATAAATGGTTGTCTCCACTCAACCTGCAGCCTGGTAAGGCCGTGTGCGACAATGCTGCAAACCTGGGTGCGGCCCTTTGCCTGGGCAAGGTGACACACGTACCTTGTATGGCTCACGTGTTGAACCTTGTTGTCCAGCCATTTTTAACACACTATCCCGGCCTAGATGGCCTTCTGAACAGGGCACGAAAACTGTCTGCTCACTTCCGCCGTTCAAGCGCCGCAGCTGAGCGACTTGCATCGCTCCAGAAGTCTTTCGGCCTGCCGGTTCATCGCCTGAAATGCGATGTGGCGACACGCTGGAATTCAACTCTCCACATGTTACAGCGACTGTGGCAGCACCGCCGAGCCCTGGAGCAATACGTCATGACGTATTGCCTGGGCCAACGAGATGCAGAGGTGGGTCAGATCACCGTGATGGAGTGGTCTCAGATCAAGGACCTATGCACCCTTCTGCACAGTTTCGACATGGCGACGAATATGTTTAGCGCTGACAATGCCATTATCAGCATGACGATTCCAGTCATTTACATGCTGGAGCACACGCTAAACACTATTCGGAGTCAGGGGGTGGGACAACAGGAAGGGGAGGAACTACAGGAGGATTCATATGCGCAAGACACAACAACATCACCAAGGTCCAGACGTTCATCATCACCAAGGCACCAGGCATTGGACCATGGGGGACAGGGATCAACAAGGGCGCATGGTAGCAGGCGAGATGTTGAGGAAGGTGCAGGAGAACATGAAGAAATGGAGGACGAACTGTCCATGGACATGGAAGACTCAGCAGATGAGGGAGACCTTGGTCAAATTTCAGTTGAAAGAGGTTGGGGGGAGATGTCAGAGGAAGAAAGAACGGTTAGCACCTCTATGCCACAAACACAGCGTGGACTTGGTCTGCATGGCTGCGCAAGACACATGAGTGCCTTCTTGTTGCACTACCTCCAACATGACCCTCGTATTGTCAAAATTAGAAGTGATGATGACTACTGGCTTGCCACACTATTAGATCCCCGGTACAAGTCCAAATTTTGTGACATAATTCCAGCCATAGAAAGGGACGCACGTATGCAGGAGTATCAGCAGAAGCTGTTACTCGATCTTAGCTCGGCTTTTCCACCAAACAACCATGCAGGTGCAGGGAGTGAATCTCCCAGTTGTAACTTGACAAATATGGGACGGTCTCGTCATCTTCAACAGTCTACCCGTACCAGTAGGACCGTATCTGGTGCTGGTAACAGCAATTTTATGGAATCTTTTCATAATTTTTTTAGACCCTCTTTTGCAAGGCCACCAGAGACAACAAGTCTGACACATAGTCAACGGCTGGAGAGGATGATACAGGAGTATCTCCAAATGAACATCGATGCCATGACTTTGCAAATGGAGCCTTGCTCCTTTTGGGCTTCAAATCTAGAAAAATGGCCAGAGCTCTCCAGTTACGCCTTGGAGATTTTGTCGTGTCCAGCTGCCAGCGTTGTCTCTGAACGTGTCTTCAGTGCTGCTGGGTGTGTGCTGACAGATAAGCGCACGCGTCTGTCCAGTGACAATGTGGACAGACTGACGTTCATCAAAATGAACAAGTCATGGATCCAGAAGGAATTTACTACCCCTGTATCATCCTGGGGAGAGTAAATGCTTGTGGATTTGGAATGTGCTTAATGCAAATCAAAACATCCTGTTTGCAACTAGGGCACAAGTGCTGCCACTGATGGGGTGTCTGTGTGGCCCAATTTTTGGAAAAAAGGGAGACTCCGCTTGGAGTAACCCTTGCTTGCTGTGTTTTTTAAAAGGAGCCAAGATGAACAGAGCTGGGATCAGGAAAGACTTTGCTACCTACCCTGGTGTCATCCTGGGGACGGTTAATTATGGCGTATTTTTGAATGTGCTTGATGCAAACCTAGCTGTGAATTGTACAACTGGGGCACAACTGCTGCCACTGAAGGTGTGGGTGTGTGTGGGGCCCAATTTTTGGAAAAAAGGGAGACTCCGCTTGGAGTAACCCTTGCTTGCTGTGTTTTTTAAAAGGAGCCAAGATGAACAGAGCTGGGATCAGCAAAGACTTTGCTACCTATCCTGGTGTCATCCTGGGGATGGTTAATTATGGCGTATTTTTGATTGTGCTTGATGCAAATCTACCTGTGAAGTGTACAACTGGGGCACAACTGCTGCCACTGAAGGGGTGGGTGTGTGTGGGGCCCAATTTTTGGAAAAAAGGGAGACTCCGCTTGGAGTAACCCTTGCTTGCTGTGTTTTTTAAAAGGAGCCAAGATGAACAGAGCTGGGATCAGGAAAGACTTTGCTACCTACCCTGGTGTCATCCTGGGGACGGTTAATTATGGCGTATTTTTGAATGTGCTTGATGCAAACCTAGCTGTGAATTGTACAACTGGGGCACAACTGCTGCCACTGAATGGGTGGGTGTGTGTGTGGCCCAATTTTTGGAAAAAAGGAAGACTCCGCTTGGAGTCACCTTGCGGTGTTTTACATGATTTTAGAAGGGCGTGCCATGCCTATATCTGTGTCTCCTCCTCTTTTTCCTTGTCCTGCTCTTTTGTTTTCACATGAGTATATGTCCTTGTCACTTTCTCATGTGTTTGTGTTGTGTTGTGAGTTGTTTGTCACCTTTTGGACATCTTTGAGAGTGTTTTCTATGTGTTTTTATGTGTTTGTGAATGCCTGCCATTGTTTCCTATGCGGTTCGAGTTCGGTTCGTCGAACGTTCGACGAACCGAACTCGAACGGGACCTCCGTTCGGCGAAGTGACCTCGAGCCGAACCGGGACCGGTTCGCTCATCTCTAGTCACTACATGAATATACCGATGTACATGCAACAATCATGAAAATAATTATATTAGCGTTTTTACTAAGGTTTAAAGCTCTTTAAGTGGAGTGATGCTCCTTGATTTAAAGTTGGGACAATTTTGCTAACTAACTGTCTCTTTTCAGGTCTGTTTCTTTCCAGGGCTGTAACTTTCCAGGTCTGTCAATTTTCCCATCTATCTCTTTCCCTGTCTGTCTCTTCCCCATCTGTTTCTTTCCCCATCTGTCTCTTTCCTCATCTGTCTCTATCCTCGTCTGTCTCTATCCCGGTCTGTCTCTTTCCCGATCTGTCTCTTTCCACGGCTGTCTCTTAACAGGTCTGTCTCTTTCCAGGGCTGTCTCTTTCCAGGTCTGTCTCTTTCCAGGTCTGTCTCTTTCCTTGTCTGTTTCTTTACAGGTCTGTCTCTTTCTAGGTCTGTCTCTTTCCAGGTCTGTCTTTTTCCCAGTCTGTCTCTTTCCAGGTCTGTCTCTTTCCAGGTCTGTCTCTTTGCCTGTCTGTCTCTTTCCAGGTCTGTCTCTTTCCAGGTCTGTCTCTTTCCAGGTCTGTCTCTTTCCCTGTCTGTCTCTTTCCCTGTCTGTCTCTTTCCCCGTCTGTCTCTTTGCCCGTCTGTCTCTTTGCCCGTCTGTTTCTTTGCCCATCTGTCTCTTTGTTCGTCTGTCTCTTTCCTCGTCTGTCTCTTTCCTCATCTGTCTCTTTCCCAGTATGTCTCTTTCCCCGTCTGTCTCTTTCAAGGTCTGTCTCTTTGCCCGTTTGTCTCTTTGCCCATTTGTCTCTTTGCCCATCTGTCTCTTTGTTCGTCTGTCTCTTTCCTCGTCTGTCTCTTTCCTCGTCTGTCTCTTTCCCAGTATGTCCCTTTCCCGGTCTTTCTGTTTCCCCGTCTGTCTCTTTCCAGGTCTGTCTCTTTCCAGGGCTGTCTCTTTCCAGGTCTGTCTCTTTCCTGGTCTGTCTTTTTCCAGGTCTGTCTCTTTCCAGGTCTGTCTCTTTCCCCATCTGTCTCTTTCCCCGTCTGTCTCTTTCCCCATCTGTCTCTTTCCACGGCTGTCTCTTTCCAGGTCTGTCTCTTTCCAGGGCTGTCTCTTTCCCGGTCTGTCTCTTTCCAGGTCTGTATATTTCCAGGTCTATCTTTTAGCCCGTCTGTCTCTTTGCCATCTGTCTCTTTCTTCGTCTGTGTATTTGCCCGTCTGTCTCTTTCCAAGTATGTCTCTTTCCAGGGCTGTCTCTTTACACGTCTATCTCTTTCCTTGTTTGTTTCTTTCCAGGTCTGTCTCTTTCCTTGTCTGTTTCTTTCCAAGTCTGTCTCTTTCCAGGTCTGTCTCTTTCCCCGTCTGTCTCTTTCCAGGTCTGTCTCTTTGCCCATTTGTCTCTTTGCCCATCTTTCTCTTTGCTCGTCTGTCTCTTTCCTCATCTCTCTCTTTCCTCGTCTGTCTCTTTCCCAGTATGTCTCTTTCCCGGTCTGTCTCCTTCCCTGTCTGTCTCTTTCCAGGTCTATCTCTTTGCTCATCTTTCTTTTTGCCCGTCTGTCTCTTTCCAGGTCTGTCTCTTTGCCCGTCTGTCTCTTTCCAGGGCTGTCTCTTTGCCCGGCTGTCACTTGCTCCAGCTACCTTTTTGCCCAGCTGTCTTTTTGCCTGGCAGTCTCTTTGCCCAGCTATCTCTTTCCAGGGCTGTCTACTTCCAGGGCTGTCTCTTTCCCCATCTGTCTCTTTCCAGGTTCCAGTTCTATCTCTTTTCAGGTCTGTTTCTTTCCAGGGCTGTAACTTTCCAGGTCTGTCAATTTTCCCATCTGTCTCTTTCCCTGTCTGTCTCTTCTCCATCTGTCTCTTTCCCCATCTGTCTCTATCCTCATTTGTCTCTTTCCTCGTCTGTCTCTATCCTGGTCTGTCTCTTTCCTGATCTGTCTCTTTCCAGGTCTGTCTATTTCAAGGTCTATCTGTTTGCCCGTCTGTCTCTTTGCAGGTCTGTCTCTTTCCAGGTCTGTGTATTTGCCCATCTGTCTCTTTCCAGGGCTGTCTCTTTCCAGGTCTGTCTCTTTCCTTGTCTGTTTCTTTACAGGTCTGTCTCTTTCTAGGTCTGTCTCTTTCCAGGTCTGTCTCTTTCCCCATCTGTCTCTTTCCCTGTCTGTCTCTTTCCAGGTCTATCTCTTTGCAGGTCTGTCTCTTTGCCCATCTGTCTCTTCGCCCGTCTGTCTCTTTCCAGGTCTGTCTCTTTCCAGGTCTGATTCTTTTCCCGTCTGTCTTTTTCCCAGTATATCTCTTTCCTGGTCTGTCCCTTCCAGGTCTGACTCTTTCCAGGTCTGTCTCTTTCCCTATCTGTCTCTTTCCCCATCTGTCTCTTTCCTCGTCTGTCTCTTTCCAGGTCTGTCTCTTTCCAGCTCTGCCTCTTTCCCTGTCTGTCTCTTTCTCTGTCTGTCTCTTTAGCCGTCTGTCTCTTTCCCCGTCTGTCTCTTTCCAGGTCTGTCTCTTTGCCCGTTTGTCTCTTTGACCATCTGTCTCTTTGTTCGTCTGTCTCTTTCCTCGTCTGTCTCTTTCCTCATCTGTCTCTTTCCCAGTATATCTCTTTCCCAGTATATCTCTTTCCTGGTCTGTCCCTTCCAGGTCTGACTCTTTCCAGGTCTGTCTCTTTCCCTATCTGTCTCTTTCCCCATCTGTCTCTTTCCTCGTCTGTCTCTTTCCAGGTCTGTCTATTTCCAGGTCTGTTTCTTTCCAGGGCTGTCTCTTTCCAGGTCTGTCTCTTTCCAGGTCTGTCTCTTTCCCCGTCTGTCTCTTTCCTTGTCTGTCTCTTTCCAGGTCTATCTCTTTGCCCGTTTGTCTCTTTGCCCATCTGTCTCTTTGCTCGTCTGTCTCTTTCCTCGTCTGTCTCTTTTCTCGTCTGTCTCTTTTCTCGTCTGTCTCTTTCCCAGTATGTCTCTTTCCCGGTCTATCTCTTTCCAGGTCTGTCTATTTTCAGGTCTATCTCTTTGCCCGTCTGTCTTTTTGCCCGTCTGTCTCTTTCCAGGGCTGTCTCTTTCCAAGGCTGTCTCTTTCCAGGGCTGTCTCTTTGCCTGGCTGTCTCTTTTCTAGGCTGTCTCTTTGCCCGGCTGTCTCTTTCTCTGGCTGCCTTTTTTCCCGGCTGTCTTTTTGCCCGGCTGTCTCTTTGCCCAGATGTGTCTTTCCAGGGCTGTCTCTTTCCTCATTTGTCTCTTTCAAGGTTCCAGGTCTGTATCTTTTCAGGTCTGTTTCTTTCCAGGGCTGCAACTTTCCAGGTCTGTCAATGTTCCCATCTGTCTCTTTCCCCGTCTGTCTCTTCCCCATCTGTCTCTTTCCCCATCTGTCTCTTTCCCCATCTGTCTCTTTCCCCATCTGTCTCTTTCCCTGTCTGTCTCTTTCCCTGTCTGTCTCTTTCCCCATCTGTCTCTTTCCCGGTCTGTCTCTTTCCCGGTCTGTCTCTTTCCCGGTCTGTCTCTTTCCAGGTCTGTCTCTTTCTAGGTCTGTCTCTTTCCAGGTCTGTCTCTTTCCCCGTCTGTCTCTTTTCTCGTCTGTCTCTTTCCAGGTCTGTCTATTTCCAGGGCTGTCTCTTTCCAGGTCTGTCTCTTTCTTTGTCTGTTTCTTTCCAGGTCTGTCTCTTTCAAGGTCTGTCTCTTTCCCCGTCTGTCTCTTTCCCCGTCTTTCTCTTTCCAGGTCTGTCTCTTTGCCCGTCTGTCTCTTTGCCCATCTGACTCTTTGCTCGTCTGTCTCTTTCCTCATCTGTATCTTTCCTCGTCTGTCTCTTTCCCAGTATGTCTCTTTCCCGGTCTGTCTCTTTCCAGGGCTGTCTCTTTCCAGGGCTGTTTCTTTCCCCATCTGTCTCTTTCCAGGTTCCAGGTCTGTCTTTTTTTAGGTCTGTTTCTTTCCAGGGCTGTAACTTTCCAGGTCTGTCAATTTTCCCATCTGTTTCTTTCCCTGTCTGTCTCTTCCCCATCTGTCTATTTCCCTGTCTGTCTCTTTCCACATCTGTCTCTTTCTTCGTTTGTCTCTTTCCTCGTCTTTCTCTATCCCGGTCTGTCTCTTTCCCGGTCTGTCTCTTTCTAGGTCTGTCTATTTCCAGGTTTATCATTTAGCCCGTCTGTCTCTTTGCCATCTGTCTCTTTCTTCGTCTGTGTATTTGCCCGTCTGTCTCTTTCCCCGTATGTCTCTTTCCAGGGTTGTCTCTTTACAGGTCTGTCTCTTTACTTGTTTGTTTCTTTCCAGGTCTGTCTCTTTCTAGTTCTGTCTCTTTCCATGTCTGTCTCTTTCCCCGTCTGTCTCTTTCCCCGTCTGTCTCTTTCCAGGGCTATCTCTTTCCAGGTCTGTCTCTTTGCCCGTCTGTCTCTTTGCCCGTCTGTCTCTTTCCAGGTCTGTCTCTTTGCCCGTCTGTCGCTTTCCAGGGCTGTCTCTTTCCAGGTCGGGCTCTTTGCCTGGCTTTCTCTTTGCCTGGCTGTCTCTTTGCCCGGCTGTCTCTTTCTCTGGCTGCCTTTTTGCCCGGCTGTCTTTTTGCCCGGCAGTCTCTTTGCCCAGCTGTCTCTTTCCAGGGCTGTCTCTTTCCAGGGCTGTCTCTTTCCCCATCTGTCTCTTTCCAGGTTCCAGGTCTGTCTTTTTTCAGGTCTGTTTCTTTCCAGGGCTGTAAGTTTCCAGGTCTGTCAATTTTCCCATCTGTTTCTTTCCCTGTCTGTCTCTTCCCCATCTGTCTCTTTCCCCATCTGTCTCTTTCCCTGTCTGTCTCTTCCCACATCTGTCACTTTCCTCGTCTGTCTCTATCCTGGTCTGTCTCTTTCCCGGTCTGTCTCTTTCCAGGTCTGTCTCTTTCCAGGTCTCTCTTTTAGCCCGTCTGTCTCTTTGCCATCTGTCTCTTTCCAGGGCTGTCTCTTTACAGGTCTGTCTCTTTCCTTGTCTGTTTCTTTCTAGGTCTGTCTCTTTCTAGGTCTGTCTCTTTCCAGGTCTGTCTCTTTCCCCGTCTGTCTCTTTCCCCGTCTGTCTCTTTCCCCATCTGTCTCTTTCCAGGGCTATCTCTTTCCAGGTCTGTCTCTTTGCCAGTCTGTCTCTTTCCAGGTCTGTCTCTTACCAGGTCTGTCTCTTTCCAGGTCTGTCTCTTTGCCCGTCTGTCTCTTTCCAGGTCTGTCTCTTTCCAGGTCTGTCTCTTTCCAGGGCTGTCTCTTTCCAGGGCTGTCTTTTTACTTGTCTGTTTCTTTCCAGGACTGTCTGTTTCCAGGTCTGTCTCTTTCCAGGTCTATCTGTTTCCATGTCTGTCTCTTTGCCCGTCTGTCTTTTTGCCCGTCTGTCTTTTTGCCCATCTGTCTCTTTGCTTGTCTGTCTCTTTGTTCATCTGTCTCTTTGCTCGTCTGTCTCTTTGCTCGTCTGTCTCTTTCTCAGTATGTCTCTTTCCTGGTCTGTCTCTTTCCAGGTTTGTCTATTTCCAGGTCTATCTCTTTGCCCATATGTCTTTTTGCCCGTCTGTCTCTTTCCAGGTCTGTCTCTTTCCAGGTCTGTCTCTTTCCAGGTCTGTCTCTTTCCAGGGCTGTCTCTTTCCAGGGCTGTCTCTTTCCAGGTCTGTCTCTTTCCAGGTCTGTCTTTTTCCCCGTCTGTCTCTTTGCCCATCTGTCTCTTTCCCCAAGACAGTAAAAGAAATAGACAGAAAGACAGACAAAGGGAGACAGGAAAATAGAGGTAAAGAAACAGACACGGAAAGAGAGAGGCAGATAAAGGCAAACAGGGAAAGAGAATTAAACAAGCAGATATATCCATAAGAGCTGGTAAGATACACTCAAGTCACTGTACATGACAGGTGCTGAAAGCACTAAAGAATTAAAGGGAATCCTGTTACCCTTCAGGGGGGATTCCAGAGCTTCTGGTCATGCACTATTGGCAATTTAACACTTGGTGACACCTGGTACTGAGATCTTTGTTTACTGGTATGTAATCTACTGTACTTTTCACTATTTGGATAACTTTCTATGCTGCTGTGCATTTTCACTTTATAATTTGTGATCACCTTTAGACTACCAGTTCTATACCTGTATAATTGCGTGCTAAAATCTCTTTCACCTTTGTACGTAATTGTCTTTGAATCTTGTCTTTGATGTTTTTTTTTTACCTATGATTCAATAAATTCTTTATACAATTTTTTGCAACAAATCCACTATTGTTCTCCTGTTTGTAAAGACAGGGGAAGAGGCAGACAGGGAAAGAGGCAGACATGGAAAGAGACAGACAGTTAAAGAGACAGACAGAAACAGGGAAAGAGACAGATAGGGAAAGAGACAGACAGTTAAAGAGACAGACAGAAACAGGGAAAGATAGACAAACGTAGACTAGGAAAGAGACAGGCAGACAGGGAAAGAGATAGAAAGGGAAAAATACAGACAAGAAAAGAGGCAGACAGGGAAAGAGACAGAGACAGACAGGGAAAGAGACAAACAGACAGGGAAAGAGACAGACAGGTAAAGAGACAGATAGAGAAAGACACAGACAGAGAAAAAGACAGAAAGGGAAAGATACAGACAGATACAGACAGAGGCAGATAGAGAAAGAAAAGAGGCAGGCAGACAGGGAAAGAGGCAGACAAAGGAAGACAGACAAAGAGAAATACAGAGGAAGACAGACAGAGGCAAACAGGGAAAGAGACAGACAGGGAAAGATACCGACAAAGGCAGACAGGGAAAGAGACAGACAGGAAAAGATACAGACAGACAGAGGCAGAGAGGGAAAGAGGCAGACAGGCAGGGAAAGAGACAGACAGACAAAAAGACAGACAGAGGAAGACAGGAAGAGGCAAACAGGGAAAGAGAAAGACAGGGAAAGAGACAGACAGACAGACAAATAGACAGGGAAAGAGACAGACAGGGAAAGACACAGAGAGACAGATGCAGACAGACAAACTGAGACAAACAGAGAGATAGAGAAATAGATTGAAAGGGAAAAAGACAGACAGACACACAGAGACAGACACACAGAGACAGACACACAGAGACAAACAGACAAAAAGACACAGACAGACAAAGAGACAGACAGACATAGAGAGAGACAGACAGAGAGACTAATACAGAGACACAGACAGATACAGACATGGATAGAGAGAGAGACAGACACAGACAGACAGACACACAGAGAAAGACAGACACAGACAAATACACAGACAAAAACAGACAGAGAAAGAAGCAGACAGAGACAGAAAGACAGACAGAGAGAGAGAGAGAGACTGACAAAGACAGATAGACAAAGAGATACAGAAACAGACATGGAAAGAGACAGACAGACAAAGAGACAGACAAAGGCAGACAGGCCAAGACACAGACAGACAGAGAGAGAGACAGACAGACAAAGAGATACAGAGACAGACAGGGAAAGTGACAAACACACAGACAGACACGGAAGGAGACAAACACACAGATAGACAGACAGACAGAGACAGACAGGGAAAGAGACAAACAGACAGAGACAGACACACAGAGACAGATAGACAGAAAGAGACAGACAAACACAGAGATAAAGACAGACAGAGACTGGGAGAGAGGGAGAGAGACAGAGAGACAGATACTATCCCGGGCAACATTGGGCCCTACAGCTAGTTTGGAAGAGAATACAAAAAAACTCTTTTTCACCGTTTTATTAACGCAGAAAACACCCCTGCAGATCCAACGTAATCCACACAAGGTCCGAGGCCCCATGACAATTCAGCTCTGCTACATCTGAAATTACCTTCAGTGCTAGAAAGGAGAAGCAGCTTTAATGCCGCACTGTCACCAAAAAGGAGTAAAAATGTTCATTTATTCAATAAAAGTACTTTATTTCATAGGTCTATGCATTTCAGAGATTGAGTCTTCTTTGTTATGAAATGGTAACCATGGACAATCACAAAAAATCCCATTAATCAGGAAAAAACAAAAACCACAAGAGTAGTTTGAAACTAAGCTGACCGCCATCCCCTATCTATTGGACAACACTAGAAGTAGCAGTGGGATGTTCCAAACACACCTAGACACCTTGTCACTGCCGGAGAAACTTGATACACCTCAAAGATAGAAATGAAGAATCCTAACTTGCCTCGGAGCAGTCCCCAAAGGAAAAGCAAGCCCCCAACATGTAACAACGGTGATGTAAGAAAACACAATACACTGATAGAAGATATAGATTACCAAAGGTGAGACCAGACTTACTAGATACAACAGGACAGGAAAGATAACCGATTGAGGCCAGCAAAAAACCCTGCAAAAATACCAAACTCCTGATAGAATAAAGGCCCTAAGACCACACGGTCTTCCTCTGCTTTATTAGGTACTCTTGAGCTAGACACTTTGAACAGAACTGCAGATATAATGGGAAGAAACAAAATCACAGAACAAATACATTTCTAAAGTGCATATTATCCAAATCAGAACAGGGAGAAACTCCCTTTCTTGCTGAAGGAAGTGCCCTCTAAAAATAGCAGAGAGCCAGATCCTCACACACAAGAAAACAGACACAAAACAAAATGGAGAAAAAAAACCCCACAAACACCAGTAGGTGCAAAACCAGCAATTAAACAAAGAAAACCTGCAGACTTATCTGGAGTGAATTCTGGTGAGGGTAAATTGAGGAAACTGAAGGAAAAACTCCAAGCCATCTTCAGAGGCAGAAGAAAACATTTATCACCGGCAGCAGATAAGCAAAAACTGCTCTCCTACATACACCAGGCTGGTCAGCAATAGGACTTCCTGGATTCCCAATTAATACCAACACCTGTTTGAGTCACAGATTACGAATCAGCTTCATTACCATTCCTAGCCACCAGAGGGAGCTCCAAGCCAGCACCCACTCGGGTGTCATTCACAACAGTGCCCCCCCTTGAGGAGGGGTCACTGAACCCTTACCAGAGCCACGAAGTCTGTCAGGGTGGGCATGATGGAAGGTATGAACCATTCTGTCAGCGTGAATGTCAGAAACAAAAACCCAAGAATTGTCCTCCTGACCATAACCCTTCAACTTAACAAGGTACTGAAGCTTTTTTCTATTAAGATGGGAATCCAAAATTTTCTCTACTTCATACTCTAGATCCCCTTCTACCAACACAGAATCAGGAAATGTCACCGTGGGAACTGCTGGTTCCACATGTTTCTTTAACAAAGACTTATTAAAAACATTGTGAATTTTTAAAGACTCAGGAAGAGCCAAGCAAAAAGATACCGGGTGAATGATCTCCAAAATCCTATCAGGCCCAATAAATCTTGGCCTAAATTTAGGAGAGGAAACTCTCATAGGAATAATTTTGGAGGACAACCAAACCATGTCCCACACTTTAAACCAAGGAACAACAGTCCTACGCCGGTTAGCAAACCTTTGGGCATTCTCCTGGGACTGAAACAATTTATCCACTACATGTTCCTAAATTTTCTGCATTCTCTCCACCACAGAATCAACACCCAGGCAGGCCGAAACCTCAACCTGCCCTGAAGAAAACCTGTGAAGAAACCCAAAATTGCAGAAAAACGGAGACATCAAAGTAGCAGAGCTAGCCCTATTATTGAGAGCAAACTCTGCCAATGGCAAAAATGAAACCCAGTCATCCTGATCCGCAGATAAAAAACACCTCAAATAGGTTTCCAAGGTCTAGTTTGCTCTCTCAGTCTGACCATTGGTCTGAGGAAGAAACACAAGAATAAGACATCCCAATTCCTAATTTAGAGCAAAATTCTCTCCAAAATCTGGACACGAACTGAACTCCTCTGTCTGACACAATATTCTCAGGAATACCATGTAAACGAACCACCTGTTGAAAAAACAAGGGCACCAACTCTGATGAAGACGGGAACTTAGGCAATGGTACAAAATGGACCATCTTAGAAAATCTATTACAAATAACCCAAATAACAGTCATCCTCTGACAGACAGGAACATCCGAAATAAAATCCATAGCGATATGAGTCCAAGGTCTCTTAGGTACAGGCAATGGCAATCACAACCCACTAGATCGGGAACAACAAGGCTTGGATCTAGAACAAACCCCACAAAATTGCACAAAACTCCTGACATCCCGAGATAAAGAAGGCCACCAAAAAGACCTACTCACTAGATCCCTAGTACCAAAAATCCCAGGATGACCAGCCAAGACGGAACAATGAATCTTTGACATTACTCTACTCCTCCATTGATCAGGAACATACAGTTTCCCCACAGGGCATCTCTTAGGTTTGTCCCTCTAAAATCTCTCAAGTGCTAACCTCAAATCAGGAGAAATGGCAGAAAGGACCACACCTTCATTCAGCATGGTAGATGGCTGAGCAACATCAAGAGAATCAGCAAAGAAACTTCTAGAGAGGGAATCTGCTTTAATATTCTTGGTGCCTGGTAGAAAAGAGACCACAAAATCAAAACGCATAAAATATAGAGCCTATCTAGCCTGCCTAGGATTCAGTCTCTTGGCAGATTTAAGGTAGATTAGATTCTGATGATCAGTGAGCACCATAATTTGATGTCTAGCCCCCTCCAACCAATGTCTCCATTCTTCAAAAGCCCACTTCATAGCCAATAATTCCCAATAACCCAAATCACAGTTTCGTTCAGATGGAGAACATTTCTGATAGAAGAAGGCACAAGGCTTTGGTTTGGAAGTTATAGGAAACAAAACAGCTCCTGCTCCAATCTCTGAGGCATCTATCCCCACTTGAAACGGAAGAGAAACATCAGGTTGCTGCAGGAATGGGGCAGAAGTAAATGTCTTTTTAAGCTCCTGAAAGGCCATAATGGCCTCTGGGGTCCAATTCTCAACATCAGCTCCCTTTTTGGTTAAATCCATCAAAGACTTAACAATACTAGAGAAATTGCCTATAAATTTACCGTAAAAATTTGTCATACCAAAACATTTCTGAAGGGATTTCAAAGAGGTAGGCTGAATCCAGTCATGAATGGCCTGAACTTTGACCGGATCCATTTCAATTGAAGACGGAGACAAAATAAATCCCAAAAAGACATTTTTTTGTACGCCAAAGAGACATTTTGACCCCTTAACGTACAATGCATTGTTCTTAAGTACCTGAAAAACAGTCTGAACTTGCTCAACATGACAGTCCCATTCATCAGAAAAAATCAAAATATCATCCAAATAGACGATCAGAAATTTACCAATTAGTTCCTGGAAAATATCATTCATGAATGACTGGAAGATGGAGTGGGCACTAGTGAGCCCAAAGGTACTCAAAATGCCTCTCAGGGGTTATAAAAGCCATCTTCCATTCATCACCCTCCTTAATTCGAATGAGATTGTACGCCCCCTTAAGATCAAGATTAGAAAACCATTAAGCCCCCTTAACTCTGGAAAACAGATCTGACATCAGGTTCAAAGGATACTGATGTTTAACAGTGATTTTATTAAGGAGTCGATAGTCAATACAAGGTCTCAATGACCCATCTTTCTTGGACAGAAAGAAAAAAACGGCACCCAGGGGTGAAAATGACGGTCTAATGTCATATTAGACCGTCATTTTCACCCCTGGGTGCCGTTTTTTCCAATGACTCCTTAATATAAATTCACATAGCATCATGTTCGGGCACATACAAAATGAAAATACGTCCCTTAGGAAATTTGCAACCTGGCACTAATTCAATGGCACAATCACACTCCCTCTAGGGAGGCAAGGAATCAGATCCAGTCTCATTAAACACATCCAGGAAGTCCGACAAATATTCAGGTACATCATGTGTCTGAGCAGAAATAGACAACACAGAAAGATTATTATGCACACATTGAGAACCCCAACTAACCACAGACAATAAATTCCAATCTAGAACTGGATTATGGGTCTGCAGCCAAGGGAATCCCAGTATCAAAATATCATGCAAGTTGTGTAGTACCAAAAATTTACAATTCTCCTGATTAGCTGGTGCAACCCTCAAAGTCACCTGGGTCCAAAATTGGGGTTTCTCAGCTAAGGGAGAAGCATCAATGCCCCTTAAAGGAATAGGAGTTTGCAAAAGTACCATGGGAATACCACAACTTTTAGCAAACCCAAAATCCATTAAGTTCATGGTGCTCCTGAATCAAGAAAGGCCATAGCAAAAAACGAGGATAACGAGCAAATTAAAGAGACTGACGAAAGAAATTTAGGTTGCACAGTACCCACAGTAAATGAACCAGCAAATCTCTTTTCTCATTTAGGGCAGACAGAGATAGTGTGGGAAGTAGAGATGAGCGATGTTCGAGGTTCGCCAATTTCATGTTCGAGTGATTTTGGGGAGTGTTCGAGATCGAACTCAAACTCAAGCTTTTTGCTAAAAGCTCGACAGGTCGAGTTACATTTGAGAACGGTTCGATCACCATAAACATGGCTTTTCACAGTAAGGCTATGTGCACATGTTGCTATCTGCATGCGTCCTGCATTCCCAGCACAATCCCTCTCCCTTTCCTACTCACCGATCACGGGCGTCTTGCTCCACGTCTGTCACAAATCTGTGTCTTTTCCTCTTTAGAAAATGACTGCCGCTTCATTAGTCAATTAGTTATTCCGTGCTTTCCCCGCCTAACGGCGCCTATGATTGGTTGCAGTCAGACACGTCCCCAAGCTAAGTGACAGCTTTGTCATTGCAACCAATCACAGCCTCCGGCGGGTGGGTCTATATCATGCAGTAAAATAAATAAATAATAAAACAAAAAAATGCAGTTTCCCCCATATTTGATACCAGCCAGGATAAAGCCACACGGCTGGAGGCAGGTATTGTCAGGATTGAGAGCGCCACGGTATGTGGAGCCCTCCAGCCTAACAATATCACCCAGCAGCCAGCCGGAATAGCCGCATCCATTAGATGCGACTGTCCCGGGGGACTCTACCCAGCTCATCCCGAATTGCCCTGGTGCAGTGGCAATCGGGTTAATAATGAGTATATTCATGCCAGGCGTCTCCCCGAGATACCGTCCATGATTAAACTTAAAGTGAAAGTAAAGAAACACACACACCGAAAAATCCTTTATTTGGAATAAAAGACAAAAAATCACCCTCTTTCACCCCTTTATTAACCCACAAATACCCCTCCAGGTCCGACGTAATCCACACGACACTGTCAGCTCGGCTCCCTGAAGATGTAGCAGCACCATAGAACACCGTAGCAATGAAGTGAATCGCGCTGTCAAAAGAGACTTCAGCAATGCAGACGTCAAGATTACCAAATATGCCTTTCTTTATCATTAGAAGCAATAGACTAGTGGATAGAACACTTGCATAAGATTGTGAGTTCTAGTCCTGGTGAAGAATTTTTTTTTTATTTTTAAATTATAATTATTATCTATTTATAAAGTGAAAGTAAATAAACACACACTGCGAAAAATCCTTTATTTGGAATAAAAGACAAAAAAACACCCTGTTTCAGCATTTTATTAAAATCGTCAAATACCCCTCCAGGTCCGACGTAATCCACACGACACTGTCAGCTCTGCTACAGAACACGAGTGCTCTATCAGCTCCACGTAGCAATCAAGTGAATCGCGTGGTCAGCAATCCAGACTTCAAGATTACCAAATTACTGCCTGTCTTTATTATAAGAGGCAGTAGCTGAGTGGATAGAGTGCTCGCCTATGAAGCATAAGATTGTGAGTTCTAGTCCTGGGAAAGATTTTAACTATATTTATAATTATAATTTAATTATGCACAGAGGGGAGGAGCCGGACATCAGCTGTGAGCTCTCTCTCTCTCTCTCTCGCTCCCCTTTTGCTCTCTCTCTCTCTCTCCTTTCTCTCTCCTTTCTTTCTCTTGCTCTCTTTCTCTCCTTTCTCTCTCTCCTTTCCTCTTCTTTCGCTTTTTTCTCTTCTTTCTCTCTCTCTTCTTTTTCTCTTTCTCTCTCTCTCTTCTTTCTCTCTTTCTCTCTCTCTCTTCTTTCTCTCTGTCTTCTTTCTCTCTTTCTCTCTCTCTTCTTTCTCTCTTTCTCTCTCTCCTTTCTCTCTTTCTCTCTCTCTCCTTTCTCTCTCTCTCTCTCCTTTCTCTCTCCTTTCTTTCTCTCTCTCCTTTCTCTCTCTCTCCTTTATTTCTCTCCTTTCTCTCTCCTTTCTTTCTCTCCTTTCTCTCTCTCGCCTTTCTTTCTCTCTCTCTCTTTCTCTCTCTCCTTTCTTTCTCTCTCTCTCTTTCTCTCTCTCTCCTTTCTCTCTCTCCTTTTTCTCTCTCTCTCCTTTCTCTGTTTTTCTTTCTCTCTTTCTCTCTCTTCTTTCTCTCTCTCTCTTCTTTCTCTCCTTCTCTCTCATCTTTGTCTCTTTCTCTCTCTCTTCTTTCTCTCTTTCTCTCTCTTCTTTCTCTCTTTCTCTCTCTATTTTCTCTCACACTCTCTCTCTTTTTCTCTCTCGCTCTCTTTCTCAGACCTGGCGATCATCAGCTGATGCGGTCACCTGATGGAATCAGCTGACACTATAAGCCGAGCAGTGTGGCCAGCTTTTTACTGCCCGGCCGGCTAAACTATCAGCTGATGCCGTCGGACAGGAGTCTGCACTAAAGTGTGTAGTTTGTTTTTTGTTTTTTTTTTGCACTGATGCTTCAGCTGATTGTATAAAAGCCGTTTATACAATCAGCTGCTGTGTCATGTGATTCAGGCCCTTGAACCTGAGACATCATCTGATCGCTTTGCCTTCCAGCAAACCAATCAGATGATATTGGATCCGGATTGGATGGCTCGGGACCCTTGACCCAGGATTACTGAGGAGGGTGTTCTTTATTTCAATAAATATGGAGTCACTAATTGTGTTGTGTTTTATTTATAATAAAAATATTTTTCTGTGTGTTGTGTTTTTTTTTATCGGTACTAGAATTTCATGGTGGCCATGTCTAATATTGGCGTGACACCATAAATTTCGGGCTTAGGGCCAGTTGATAATATACAGCTATCCCCAACCCCATTATTACCCAGCGAGCCACCCGTCACCAGGGCAGCTGGAAGAGTTGGATACAGCGCCAGAAGATGGCACTTCTATGAAAGCGCCATTTTCTGGGGCTGCTGTGGACTTCAATTCGCAGCAGAGGGACCCAGAAAGCTCAGGCCAACCTGTGCTGTGGATTCCAACCCCCAGTTGCCTAGTTGCAGGAGCTTCGCCCCATTTTTGTGTCCAGCCAGGTACAACTAGGCAGCTGGGGATTGTAATCCGCAGCACAGGTTAGCCCGAGATTTCTGGGCCCCTCTGCTCCGAACTGCAATCCGCAGCCGCCCCAGAAAATGGCGCTTTCATAGAAGCGCCATCATCTGGCCCTGTATCCAACTCTTCCAACAGCCCTGGAGCCAGGTGGCTTGCTGGGTAATTATGAGCTAATACTAGCTTTGTTTTACTAGCTAGTATTAAGTCAGAGATTATTAATGTCAGGCAAGTTTGACCCAGCCATTAAGAATCTCCAATAAAAAGAGGAATAAAAAAGACACCACACAGAGAAAAAATACTTTAATAGAAATAAATACATAGACACACTTAGAGACTCCATGTTTATTACTCCCTCTTATCCCTCCACAATCCTGCTCTTCTGTCTTCTTTCTCCTTCAACCCATGCAGCTCTGCTACATCAGCAGTGCTGCATGGGAGGAAGACGCTGCTGTTCCCATGCAGTCTTTTCCCTCCGTGAGTGACCAGAAGCTGCTGCCTGTAAGCGGTGACGTCACCGCTGACAGGCGCGTTGTTATAGCAACGGTGATCACCGTTGTTGACCGGCTGTGGCAGCCGGTGAATAACGGAATGGGGAAGCAGAATGGGGAGTCGACCATGTGCCAGAGCATGTCGCCAGTACACGGAGATACACAAACCATCACTGTGTACTGGAGAGATGCACTGACAGGTCCTAGCATGACGTCAAAGCCATGTGACCAGTCTGTAGCCAATGAGATAATAGACACGTGACTGGTCACATAGCTATTTTGATGTCACAATAGGTCCTATGCTGGTGCTGGTTACCGTGAGGACGCAGCGTTTATCGGATTGAAAAGCGGCGGGAGACAGAGTGCAAGACGCATCGCGGGGACAGGTAAGTGTTATGGCAATGTTTATTAACTGTATGTGTACATTTATAATGTGTTTTTATGTGTTTGTGTTTGCCTCCCATTGGTTTCAATGGGGTTCGAGATGTTCGCCGAACGGCTCGCCGAACCAAACTCGAACACGACCTCCGTTCAACGAACCGAGTCGAACTCGAGCCTCTAGAGGTTCGCTCATCTCTAGTGAGAAGCGTCTCCACAATAGAAACACAACTTGTTTCTCCATCTAAAACCCTGCCGCTAAGCATTAGAGAGAACCCTATCACACTGCATAGGCTCTGAAGACTGTTCCACAAACAATACATCAGCATATATTGTTTTGCGCTCTCATAAACGTCTGAAAATCTGAATGGCTAAAGTCTTAGAGGCATCGAGACCAGAAGGGATAGTAAATCTCACCATAACATCTTTCACAGTATCCGCAAGACCTTTCCGAAAAAGTGCTGCAAGGGCATCATCATTCCATTTGGTAAGGAGCACCCACTTTCTGAATCTCTGGCAAAAAATTTCAGCGCGGAATCCTGACCCTGGATCAATGCCATCAAGGCCTTCTCAGCTTGATCCACAACATTAGGTTCGTCATACAACAATCCCAGGGCCTGAAAAAAGGAATCCACATTAGCAAGAATCGGTTCACCAGGAATCAAGGAAAAGGCCCAGTCCTGAGGATCACCGTGCAACAAGGAGATGAAAATCCCAACCTGCTGCACGGGACTCCCTGGGGACCTAAGTCTTAAGGCAAAAAATAATTTACAATTACTTTTAAAGTTAAAAAATTTAGACCTATCCCTCGAGTACAGATCAGGAACGGGAATTTTAGGTTCTACAACAGGAGTCTGTCTAAGACAAGCCTATATGTACCGCCCCTTGCTTGGCTGCAGCCGAGCTGCTCGAATCCGGGCTCGCTGGTGGGTGGCTCGAGCGTCTCCGATCTGAAAGGGGCTGGCGGTTTAGAGGACATAGGTGTATGGCCGGAGCCGTGGTTAAGTTCGTGACGCCACCCACGGGATGTGGTGAAGGTGGACACCACCGCTGCAGTTATGGGGCACCCGGAGGAGATGTTATGCAGCAAGTTGTTAACCCCTCCGTGGGCAGGGATGGTGGCCCCGAGACCCATTGGGAGTGTTTGGCGGTGGAGGGAGATGGGCGGCCAGAGGGCACTGGTGTACTCACGATTAGAAACACACACAAGGCTCTGGTAAACCAAGGTGATGGTGGTCGGCGCCCGCAGCCGGCTGCAGTCTGGTCCCCCACCCGGTTGGTGGTCTCTGCCTTTCTCCTGCACCTGTTTGTGTGATGGTGGACTACCTGCGCCTGCAGCGTCAGGAGTCCGCTCCCTGGCTTGTGGATGTCAGAAGAGCCCTTTGCCCGCAGACGCTGGTCCATGGACTCTCTCTGCCATGGCGGTGGCTTTCTATCCCCCTCGTTGGGCTGTTGTCTTCAGTCGGGACTTTGGTTGGGACAGAACCTATAGTTCTGGCTGCAATCAGTGAATTAGCTAGCCCCCAGTAGCTTCTGGACCAAGCTTCAGGGTCTGAGTACCCCCCTTTGTGCTCCGGTTTCCAGTCGGTTCCCCAGGTCGGTACCAGCGAGCCACTACCCTGTCCCGGTCCACCACAGTTCCACTGAGCTTTCTTCCCAGCTCCTGCAGGCAGAGGCCTCCGTATGCCTCCTAGCCAAAGGTGCCCAGGCTCCATCCCTGGCACCTGTCAGTTAGTTGCAGACCTGACACACAGGCCTGCTTCCACTTTATTTCACCTCCTAAACTCATCTAACTACTTTTCCCGCCGCAGGCTCTCTGAACAACTCGGTGGGCATGGCCAACCGCCTGGCTCCGCCCCCTGGTGTGTCCATCAAGCACTGACGGGGGTGACTAGGGTTTTAGTGTTTGGCTGATGACACCTTGTTAGGGGACTGGTGTAGTGCGGGGCCCCATCTGTGACTACCTGGCTCGGCCAGGGCGTCACATATATACCCTGAACCTCAGAAGCAAGATGCTCAACATGATCAGACAACTGGTTAATATCCATGCCAGCAAAACATCTTCCACGGAACCCAAAAAATAAGAGGAAAAATATACAGAGTAAAAAAA
Source organism: Anomaloglossus baeobatrachus (assembly GCF_048569485.1). NCBI lineage: Eukaryota > Metazoa > Chordata > Amphibia > Anura > Aromobatidae > Anomaloglossus > Anomaloglossus baeobatrachus. Next base: position 151,648,336 of record NC_134360.1, on the reverse strand, counting down.
AAAATTTCCTTCGTTTGAGTAACTTTTTTTTTGTGTGACCAATGATACTGTTATGAACTGTTAACCGTGGATAATCACAAAATATCCCATTAATCAGGAAAAAACAAAAACCACAAGAGTAGTTGGAAACTAAGCTGACCGCAATATCCTATCTATCGGGCAATACTAGAAGTAGCAGTGGGATGTTCGTAACACACCTAGACACCTCGTCACTGCCGGAGAAACTTGCTACACCTCAAAGATAGAAATGAGAAATCCTAAGTTGCCTCGGAGCAGTCCCCAAAGGAATAGTAAGCCCCCAACATGTAACAATGGTGATGTAAGAAAACACAATACTCAGAAAATATAGATTAGGAAAGGTGAGGCCCGACTTACTAGATACAACAGGACAGGAAAGATAACTGATTGCGGCCAGCAAAAAACCCTGCAAAAACCACCAAACTCCTAGTAGAATAAAGGCCCTAAAATCACACGGTCTTGCTCCGCTATATAAGGTACTCTTGTGCCAGACACTTTGAACAGAACTGCAGATATAATGGGAAGAAACAAAATCACAGAACAAATACATTTCTAAAGTGCAAATAATCCAAATCAGAACAGGGAGAAACTCCCTTTCTTGCTAAAGGAAGTGCCCTCCCAAAATAGCAGAGAGCCAGATGCTCACATACAAGAAAACAGACACAGAACAAAATGGAGAAAAAAACCCACAAACACCCGCAGGTGCAAAACCAGCAATTAAGCAATGAAAACCTGCAGACTTATCTGGAGTGAATTCTGGTGCAGGATAAATTGAGGAAACTGAAGGACAAACTCCAAGCCATCTTTAGAGGCAGAAGAAAACATTTATCACGGGCAGCAGCTAAGCAAAAACTGCTCTCCTACATACATCAGGCTAGTCAGCAATAGGACTTCCTGGATTCCCAATTAATACCAACACCTGTTTGAGTCACAGATTCAGAATCAGCTTCATTACCATTCCTGGCCACCAAAGAGAGCTCCAAGCCAGCACCCAATTGGAGGACATTCACAAAACTCTGTCTTCAGGACAAAAAAAGTACAAATCAACAATATTGTAGATTTTTCCTTTTTGGTCCTGAAGAATGGACTTGATCCCTGAAATGCATAGACCTTTGAGATAAAATACCTTTATTGAATAAATCAAAATTTTTACTCCTTTTTGGCAACAGCATGGCATTAACCCTGGTTCTCCTCTCCAGCACTGACGATCTCTCCACGTGGAGCTACGGCAGCTGCCATTATCTTAATGCCCACATAGGGGTTGTTACTTTCACAACCCTAAATGGTGAGTGTAATCTTCTGCACACTGCACGTTTAATATCTGGTAAGACCCTATTTTGCTCTCTTTGTCCTCAGCTTTTACATTTGCAATTACAGCGTGCAATCATGGAACATGTCCGCACACTGTAACTGCAGGCAGAGAATGAATGAGCCGCAAACATCGGTGACGCCACTCAGATTAATTGTGGAAACAGCAGAAAATTTCCCACAGTCCATCCACCTGTAACCGCAGCTAACCTGACCTCAGGTGTGGTCACTGATTTTAATGAAGTAAATTGAGGTCATGTTACCTGGAGGGGGTTAATAAAATGGTGAAAGAGGTTTTTTTTTATATATATATATATATATATATATATATATTTTAATCCAACTAAAGGATTTTTGTCCGTGTTTATGTACTTTCACTTACAGATTAGTGATGGGAGGGTCTCATAGATGCCTCCCATTACTAATCTAGAGCTTAGTGTCAGCTGTAGGCTGCCATTAACCGCTTCTATTACCCCAATTGCCACCGCACCAGCGAAAACGGAAAGAGCCGGGTAAAACACCGGACTTGTCGCATCTAATGGATTTGACAATCCCGGGCGGCTGCAGGCTGCTACTTTTATTCTAGGTGGCAGCCCAATAAGTATGGACTTCCCCTGTCTGAGAATACCAGCCCCTGGCTGTCGAACTTTTTCTTGGATGGGTATCAAAATTGGAGGTACCGAATGCCAGATTTTAAAATTATTTATATAAATAATAAAAAAAAACCAAAAAAAAAACGCATGCTGTTTCTGTTATTTTGATACACATCCATGATAAGCGCACAACTGGGGGTTGCAGCCTGTAGCTTTATCTGTGCTGGATACCCTAATATGGGGGGCCCTATGCCAAATGTTTTATCTATTTATTTATTTGTATACCAAGATAGACACGTGCATAGCGTCTGTAAGTGGAAGCTGTCAGCTGACATGCTACCACTCAGTGTGGGGGCGTAATCAATCATAGGCGCATGTGGGCAGGGAAAGCAGTGCAAATACAATTGTGGCGTCCCTGAGTGTCAGGTGCCACAGGGTACTTGTCACGCTCCCCGGGTCCCCTGCCCTGCTTCCCGGCTCCCCTGCCTCGCTCCCCGGCTCACCTGCCACGCTCCCCGGCTCCTCTGTTAGGCGTCCCCCGCTCCACAGCCTCCAGCCCCCATCACCTGCGGTCCCCAGGCGGCCCGGTCCCCGCTCCCGGCGCCCGTCGGCAGCTCTGCTCCAGGCCGGCTCCCCTGCTTCCTATTCACCGCTCCCTGCCCTGGCTTCTGGCACCCGGGCCTCGCGCATGCGCATTAGGGCGCGCGCGCGGTCATTGACCCTCTCTTAAAGGGCCAGCGTCCACTGACAGGATATTGAACACACAGGTACAGGGTATAAAGGGGTTTAGTGTCCAAGTGGGTGGGGCCTGTTCTTCGTGTTTTCCTAAGCTAGGAGTCAGGTCTCCTTGTGTCTTCTGGTATACTTACCTATCTCTCTTCTAGAGCCGCTCCTGCCTCGCCATCCGGTCCTGACGATTCCCGAACCCCGAACGGTGACTGTCTGCCATCCCGTCAGTCCGTACCATCTCTGATCCCTGTGGTGACCCGTCCTCTCGCTCCATCGGTTCCGGAATCTGCCTGACAACATCTCGGCCTCCGAACCTGAGCTCAGTCACCCGGACTACCATCAGTGACTCCGTGGTCCCAGGGACTTCTCCACTCCACTCTTTTGAACGGACTGTCCTGCTACCTGTTGTGCTCCGGCTACCGGACCCCTTGCCTTCAGTAAGGTGTTCAGCCCAGTGGATCCACCTCCTGGGTCTGCCCGTCCACCTGGCCCTAACAGTAAGAACAGGCCATGGATCCCGCCGAAGCACTAGCGGCCTTGCAGCAGGAACTCACACGCCAGCGTGAGACCCAGACCCGCATGCTGAACTTCATGACTTCTGTGGATACCCGCCTGAATGCGCTACAAGCAGCGGCCACATCCTCGGCATCTCGGGTTTCCACTGTACAATCCACGGCCACTGCTCCCGTGGCAGCCTCTTCGGATGCTTCCAGTCTTCGTTTGGCCTCACCACCCCGGTACGCCGGAGATCCCAAGACCTGCAGGGGATTCATCAATCAATGCTCTCTCCATTTCAAGCTGCTGCCGCACTTGTTTGCCTCCGACCAAGCCAAGGTCGCGTTCATGATGTCCCATCTGGAGGGAGAGGCACTGGCCTGGATGAACCCCTTGTGGGAGAAGGAGGATCCGGTGACCACCAACATCCAGGAATTCCTGCAGGCATTTCGTGGCACCTTTGACGAGCCCGGACGCGCCTCCGCGTCTGCCTCATCTCTCCTCCGGCTACGTCAGGGGACTCTGACGGTGGGCCAATATGCCATCCGTTTTCGCACCTTGGCTTCGAAACTCGGGTGGAACAATGAGGCTCTAACCGCCGCCTTCTGGGAAGGACTCTCGGGTCGAATTAAAGATGAGCTGGCTGGTCGTGACGTGCCGTCCACCCTGGATGCCCTGATTGCCCTAGCGACTCGAGTGGATCTTCGCTTTCAGGAACAATCCAAAGAGGTGTCACGTGAGAGACGTCCGATACGGCATTCCTCTCCTTCGCAGAAGCCCACCGTACTTCAGTCAACGTCGTCTGGTGTCTCCGTCCACGAGCCCATGCAGATCGACCGTTTGCGGCAGTCCGAACAACGCCGAGCAGAACGGCTCGCCAAGGGTCTCTGCTTCTACTGCGGAGAGGGTACACACCTTCTACACTCCTGTCCAGAGAAGCCGGGAAACTCCAAAGCCTGGGGTTGGTAGGAGAGGCCACCCTAGGTGCTGGGACTCTCTCAGACCCGGTTACGTGGACTGTTCAAGTGACAACGGGAGAGACGCGGTTCACGGCCGAGGCGTACCTCGATTCTGGGGCAGCAGGCAATTTCATCCAGCAGGCCACGGTGGACAAGTACCAGGTGCCTGTTACTCCACTCGACAAACCCCTCGTGATTGCCTCAGTAGATGGGAGACCCCTCTCTGACACCATCTCGTGGATCACCAAGCCGGTGGAACTACGTATCGGTGCCCTGCACACCAAGAACATCGCTCTCTACGTCCTCCCACACATGTCCCATCAAATCCTGCTGGGACTCCCCTGGTTACGGACACACGAACCGTCAGTCAGCTGGGGTACTGGTGAAATCACCCGATGGGGCTCCTCTTGCCACGAGAACTGTCTGAAGACTATACAGCCCATCCGACGACCTCCGGTTCCAGAGTCCCTACCGGGACTGCCCTTGGCCTATTGGTCCTTCGCGGACGTCTTTGATAAAAAGGAGTCAGAGGTACTGCCGCCACATCGTCCTTACGATTGTGCCATCGACCTGCTCCCGGGAACTACACCACCTCGAGGACGGATATATCCGCTGTCTCCTGCCGAAACAAGGGCCATGTCTACCTACATCACAGGGAACCTGGCAAGGGGATTTATTCGGAGATCCTCCTCTCCTGCTGGAGCAGGCTTCTTCTTCGTTAAGAAGAAAGAGGGCGACCTACACCCATGCATTGACTACCGGGGATTGAACCAAATCACCGTGAAAAATAAATACCCTCTGCCGCTCATCCCCGAATTGTTTGATCGGCTTAGAGGAGCTCGTGTGTTCACCAAGTTGGATCTTCGGGGTGCCTACAACCTGGTCCGCATCCGCTCTGGGGATGAATGGAAGACCGCGTTCAATACTCGCGATGGGCACTATGAATACTGTGTGATGCCCTTCGGCCTGTGTAACGCACCAGCAGTCTTTCAGGAATTGGTGAACGACGTGTTCCGGGACCTTCTCTACGTCTGCGTGGTGGTGTATCTTGATGATATCCTGGTCTTTTCTCCGGACCTCCAGACCCACAGAGAGAACATGCAGCTGGTACTACAAAGACTGAGGGAGAATCGTCTGTACGCCAAGTACGAGAAGTGTGTCTTCGAGCAGTCTTCTCTTCCCTTCCTGGGTTACGTAATCTCCGATACCGGCCTGCAGATGGATCCGGAGAAGGTCTCTTCCATTCTCAACTGGCCCCCTCCTTCTGGACTGAAGGCAATCCAACGCTTTCTGGGATTCGCAAACTATTACCGTCAGTTCATCCCTCACTTCTCTGCTCTGACTGCACCTCTCTCCGCCTTGACCAAGAAGGGGGCTAATCCAAAGGACTGGTCACCTGCGGCTGACGCCGCGTTTGGCTCCCTGAAGCGGGCATTTGCTTCCTCCCCTGTGCTCCACCGTCTGGAGTTAAACCGACAGTTCACCTTGGAGGTGGATGCTTCCTCCTCGGGAGCCGGAGCAGTGCTCATGCAGAAGTCCTCCTCCGGGAAGATGATTACTTGCGGTTTCTTCTCCAAGAGCTTCTCAGCACCTGAACGCAACTACACCATCGTTGACCGAGAGCTATTGGCTGTCAAACTGGCTCTGGAGGAATGGCGCTACCTTCTGGAGGGAGCAGTGTACCCCGTGATCATTTACACGGACCACAAGAACCTGGAATACCTGCGGTCCGCTCAGCGACTGAACCCACGGCAAGCCAGGTGGTCCTTGTTCTTTGCCAGGTTCGATTTCCAGCTCCATTTCCGACCCGCGGACAAGAATGTACGCGCAGATGCTTTGTCCAGGTCATTCATGCCCATGGAGCAGGAGGAGGAGACATCCTAGCCCATCATCTGCCCTAGTAAAATCATTCCGGTGGCCCCTGTCACCCTGGCCCAGATACCGCCCGGGAAGACCTATGTCTCTGAGACTGACAGGCAAAAAGTGTTGCACTGGGGCCATGCCTCGAAAACAGCCGGCCATGCTGGTCAGAAGAGAACATGGAGTACAATTGTACGTCACTACTGGTGGCCATCCCTTCGCACGGACGTCGCTTCTTTTGTCTCAGCCTGCTCCTCTTGTGCCAGGAACAAGACGCCCAAACATCTGCCATATGGCCGTCTTCTGCCTCTGCCTATACCCTCCGTTCCGTGGCAACACATTGCAATGGACTTTATTACGGACTTGCCCCTGTCCTCCGGACACACAGTCATATGGGTCGTGGTGGATCGGTTCTCCAAAATGGCTCATTTCGTCCCTATGGCTGGACTGCCCTCAGCCCAGGAACTTGCTGACGCTTACATACAGCACATCTTCCGGTTGCATGGCTTTCCATCTCACATTGTGTCCGACAGAGGAACTCAGTTTACCTCCCGCTTCTGGAGGGCTCTCTGCAAACATCTGGGAGTGACTCTGGACTTTTCTTCAGCCTACCATCCTCAGTCGAATGGCCAAGTGGAACGAGTCAATCAGATCTTGACCTCCTTCTTACGTCACTACGTCAACGCCCATCACGACGACTGGTCCACGCTTCTTCCTTGGGCTGAATTCTCCCATAACCACCACATCAGTGAGTCCTCCTCCAGCTCTCCCTTCCATGTCGTTTACGGACTTCAGCCTTCCGTCCTGTTACCTGTATTCTCTTCCTCGGATGTCCCTGCTGCTGATGCTGTAGCCCGTGACTTTGCAACAATTTGGGACTCTGTCAAGGCGTCCCTTGGACGTGCTTCCCTGCGGATGAAGAGACACGCAGACAAGAGGCGTCTGGATCCTCCGCGTTTCTCTCCAGGAGATCTGGTCTGGCTTGCTTCCAAGTACGTCCGATTGAAGCTACCATCATACAAGCTGGGTCCTCGCTACATCGGGCCGTTTAAAGTCCTCAGCAAAATAAATGAGGTCTCCTACAAGCTGCAGCTCCCGGCCACGATGAGGATACCGAACTGCTTCCACGTCTCCCTGCTCAAGCCGGTTGTCCTTGGTCCCTTCTCCGCTGCTGCCAGTTCGGCTCCTCCTCCTATTGCTGATGATGACATCTATGCGGTAAGGGATATCGTGGCCATGAAAACAGTACGGGGCCGGCAGTTCTTCTTGGTAGACTGGGCAGGGTATGGTCCTGAGGATAGGTCCTGGGAACCCCGGGAGAATGTGGGTACTCCTCTGATACGTGCCTTCCTGTCCCGGTTGCGGGGAGGGGGGCGTGGGGGGGGGTACTGTCACGCTCCCCGGGTCCCCTGCCCTGCTTCCCGGCTCCCCTGCCTCGCTCCCCGGCTCACCTGCCACGCTCCCCGGCTCCTCTGTTAGGCGTCCCCCGCTCCACAGCCTCCAGCCCCCATCACCTGCGGTCCCCAGGCGGCCCGGTCCCCTCTCCCGGCGCCCGTCGGCAGCTCTGCTCCAGGCCGGCTCCCCTGCTTCCTATTCACCACTCCCTGCCCTGGCTTCTGGCACCCGGGCCTCGCGCATGCGCATTAGGGCGCGCGCGCGGTCATTGACCCTCTCTTAAAGGGCCAGCGTCCACTGACAGGATATTGAACACACAGGTACAGGGTATAAAGGGGTTTAGTGTCCAAGTGGGCGGGGCCTGTTCTTCGTGTTTTCCTAAGCTAGGAGTCAGGTCTCCTTGTGTCTTCTGGTATACTTACCTATCTCTCTTCTAGAGCCGCTCCTGCCTCGCCATCCGGTCCTGACGATTCCCGAACCCCGAACGGTGACTGTCTGCCATCCCGTCAGTCCGTACCATCTCTGATCCCTGTGGTGACCCGTCCTCTCGCTCCATCGGTTCCGGAATCTGCCTGACAACATCTCTGCCTCCGAACCTGAGCTCCGTCACCCGGACTACCATCAGTGACTCCGTGGTCCCATGGACTTCTCCACTCCACTCTTTTGAACGGACTGTCCTGCTACCCGTTGTGCTCCGGCTACCGGACCCCTTGCCTTCAGTAAGGTGTTCAGCCCAGTGGATCCACCTCCTGGGTCTGCCCATCCACCTGGCCCTAACAGTACTACATCTAACCCCCGGATTCCTGGAAGACCAATGTCGGTAAACACCACAACACACACAAATTCACGCCCTTTTTCCCAGACTGGGTAACAGGCTAGAGATGCAACTGATAAATGGCCACCTATTGGTTGGGATTAATTCAATCCACTAGTCAGAAACCTGGGAGGAGGAGGGGCTAGTCAGTTTAGTGATGGGAGATGGACATCTTGTTAGACAGAAGTCAGTTAGACGTTCAGTAAGTAACACGTTAAGTCAGAAGTCAGTACACAGATGGAGAGTGTGTAGTGACTGATTGAGTAAAAGGAGTACGGTTGCCAGGGAGAGTACGGTGTGAGTACTCACTGGACTGAGCACTGGTGGGGTGCAAAGCCCTAGTTCAGGAGGAGGCTACAAGCTCACCTAATAAAATCTGCCATTGAAGGAACCATCCATGACCTCACCAATGTTAATGTCTGGGGCACAGCAGCAAAGAGGGAACCTGGGAATGGGGACAGAGGTCCGACCCAAGAGAGGTTCAAGCTGCCTGCCATATGGGCAAGGATTGTGACAACAGGAGGGGACCCCAAAATGCTTCAGGCCACGGGGACCTACCAACTATAGATGGGTGCAGGAAAGTAAAGCTCACCAGGTCACTACACCGGCACTAGAACAAAGGGAATACCGGATTGGTAGAGACCAGCACCAGCCGGGTTGCAGCCACTCCAAACCAGTGAGTAAAGCACAAGTTAAACCGCAGACCCTGTGTTGTCTAACTTCTTCCTAAATGTCTGCATCACCATACTACAACCACCATCATCCTCCCCTGGGGCCTAGCTCTACTTGCAGAGAGCCATAATATCCAAGCTGCCTAATACCACCAGCCCCAGCAATGAGGGACTTTGCAGCGGCGGTGTAGCGCCCCTGAACCCATCAGGGCACTACAAGGTACTGGATCCTGTCAAAGATGCAGGGCCTACCCCCAGGGACCTGGAAGACCAGTGTCGGTAATATCAAAACACATAGACATCCCCAGCTTCCCTCTCCCAATCATTGGTGACTGACTAGTTAGGGACCCAATGGATGGCCACCCAGGGGTGGAGCCGATCCAGTCCACTAGACAACAACCAGGGTGGGTGGAATGAGACAGTACTGGTGTACTTCAGTCTGTAGTGATAGTTGTAGGAGACGGACGTGTTTTCAGATGGGGTCGTGTAGCAGTGACCTTGGTGGTGAAGGAGAGTGGTTGCCAGGAGGGTATGACGAGGTACCCCTGGAACCATAGCACCGATGGGGCACAGGGCCCTAGGTCAGGTGAACACTTCAGGTTACCTGACAAATACCTGCAGTGAGGGGACCATCCAGGACCTCACTGACCCAAGAATCCGGGGGCATCAGCAGTAAGGAGAGAGCCAGGGACCGGAACAAAACGATGACCCTACAGAGTTCACACTGCCCACCGTACAGACCAGAAACTGATGACAAACAGGAGGGGACCCCCAGATGCTCCAAGCCACGGAGTCCCTCCAACCAGTGAGAGCTGCAGGGGAAAGAAGCCACCAGGTTACCACACCGTCACAGGGACAAAAGGGACCAGGGTCGAAACGAGCCGTCCTCAGTGAACCAGCATTACCACCGCTGTGAGTAAACACCAGTTGCACTGCATTCCCATTGTGGGGTCTCCCCTCTTTCCATGCCAAACTACACCAATCACCCCCTGGGGCTCGGCCCTACTTGCGGAGGGCCCATCATCCAAGCTGCCATCACCACCAGCCCCAGTGGCAATAGACTGTGCAGCGGCAGCTCCATCTACCTTGCCGCAACCCGCAAGTTGTGTCACGACATAAACTCTCTAATCTCCCCTGTAAATAACCCCTTTTCAAGCGACCCCAGGGTCACGGAACTGGGCATCGGCCATTACACACCCGTGACACAGCATCCCCGTACATATACGGTCCGGGACCGAGTACCCCATAGCCCTGGGGCGGGTCAGTGGCTTTACCCATATAGCCACATACCGTAAGTGGTATCACGAAAAACATTTTATTTTTCTTTTTCTCTTGTACAATCCCCTTTTTAAGCGACCCCCAGGGTCATGGAACCGGGCAACGGCCACCCGTGATATGTCCCAGTGAATACAAGACCCAGGACCGAGTACCCCAAAGCCCTGGGATGCATCACAATGAGCCTAATGCGTGGCCCCAGAAGTGAATGGATGCAATGTACAGTCACACCAGAGCCTTTGTAAGTACAGCGCGCTTGCTCCTATCCCCCTATCCCTTCTCCCAACATTTTTAATCACTGGGTTCTGATCCAGATAGACTTATATGGGGACTAGAATCCAGCCCAGAATCGGATTTTAAAACCAGATAACACAATTTGTCTGCAACAAATTTCTGCATCTCCTGGCAGAAATCCGCAAGTTTGAAGACATTTCTGCAACAAATCTGCACCTCCTCCCAGAAAGACGTGTTTTGATGCAGTAATGTCTGCAACATATTTCTGCTCCATATCTGATTCTCCTAGCAGAAAAATGCACAAAAAACGCATGTGTTTATCATGCAGTTTTGGTGCGTTTTTACCAGGAGATGCAGATTTGGTGCAGAAATTTCTGCTATAAACTTGAGGTAAAAAATATCCAGCTGTTAGGTGAAAAACACTATATGATCCTTCTTTGAGAAACTTTTGGAGATTTTTATTTCCTAAAGTGGCTTTGAAGAGTCTTTGAAGGATGTTTGAAGTATTTCCCCTGAAGCATTTTTTAATGCTTTTTCAGGCTCTGCCTAATTAGGAGCAGATTCCATCACGAGATTCTTCAAAGGGCTCGGTTCCACTTGTGATTTTCACGGACGAGTGCAATCCAATAAAACATTGGATTGCACTCTCACCAGTGTTAGGCTATGTGCGCACGTGTGCGTTTTGCATGCATTTACGTTGCGTATTGCACTGCAGCATAAATGCTAGCGTCCTGCGTCCCCTGCACAATCTATGAAGATTGTGCATGATACGTGCGTACAATGCTTTTTTAAACGCAGCATTTTGAAAGTCAAAAATTTGACAAAATCTCTGCGTTTAAAAATGCAGCATGTCACTTCTTTCGTGTACTTTGGATGCTGCTCCCACTCTGTCTATGGGAGAGACAGCATCCCGAGCGCATGAAATCGGCATCTATGATGCAAACACACTGCACCCATTATGCAGGGTTTCTGCAGCGATTTGAAGTGCACATGGGCTGTCAAATCGCTGCAGAAATTTCAGCATGTACGTGCGCACATAGCTTTCATCAATCAGGCAGTGTCCATCTGCTATTTTTTTCTTCAGCTCTAATCGTGCTGAGGATCAAATTGCAGCATGCTGCATATGGTTGCGTAGATCGCACCAGACTTGCTAATGCAAGTCTATGGGTGCGAGAACAATATTGAATGGCATTACATACGCATGTCATACAGATGTTGTACGCATGTTACATGGATGCTAGGCAAGAAAAACCTACATACTCGCATACCAATCACATAAGGATGCTAGGCGAGAAAAAATGTGCATTCGCATGACATACGCAAGACCATATGCATGACACTTGTCCCACATTTCGGGACGAGTATCGAAGTGATTACTTGTACTTAAGTGGAACTGAGTCTAAGGCCTCTTTCACACGCCCATGAAAATCATGGACGTGTTTCACGGACGAGTCAAAGATGCATATTGCCCTCGGTGTGCTGTGTGTATGGCACACGTGTGTTCTCCGTGTGTTATCTGTGATAACACACGGAGAACGGGAACTTTCTGCTCACTTGTCCCTGGTGTCGCTGTCCATGGTGCTGATCGTTGGTCTCTGGTCCTGCCGACTTCCCGCTGCTGCTCCTTCCGGCCGCAGTGAAGTGAATATGCAATGAGCATAATGAGCGGCGGTCGGCAGCAAGTGACAGTAGCGGCAGAGACAGGAGGGCTGGAGAAGGTGAGTAAAGGTTTCGGTTTTTTTAATAGACACATGTTTTTTCTCCGGTGCGTGTCACACGGAACACATCCGTGTGGTCCGTGTGTGTTACGTGTGACAGGTTTGCGTTCCGTGTGACACCCGTGATGCCGGAGAAAAACGGACATGTCGGCGTGTGGAGCACACGGGCAAATGTAAGTACGGAATGGACACACGTTCCGTGCAAAAATACTTATGTGTGCCCGAAACTATAGGAAAACATAAATCAACGTGTGCCCGTGTCTCCGGTACGTGAGAAAACTGTCCATACATGTACCGGAGGTACGGAAGTGTGAAAGAGGCCTAAAGGAGGAACATTCCCTTTCCTTTTTCCCACCAGGCATGTTTTAAAATCCAGAAAGAAATCGCTTAATACACTGAACTGAACACAAGCAAAACTATTTAAAGCAAATATTTTTGATTTTTTTAAGCAGATCTGCCCCAAAAAGTGAATCAAAAGCTTCTTAAGAAATTCTGCCTTTCACGCATCCTAAAGAAAACAAAGGTATAAATAACAGTCTTAGGTGTGGTTCACATTTACATTTTGGAAACAGTGCGTCAGATTTTTAGACAATTTTTGAGTAAAGACAGAATTGTATGTAAAAGTCGTGTAGAAATGAAATAATGTGGAAATATTCTTCCCAATCCCGCTGGATCTATTTCTGAATTCAGCTAAAAAAACTGAAGTGACATTCTCCAAATAATGCTTAATTGAAAAACAACCCTTATAGCTGAATTGTACCTTGTCTTCATGAAAAACAAAAAGCTAATGTAAAGTGAGCTGATGACTTACCTCTCTCCGGCATTATAGCTGCACAACAAAATGCTGCGCACAAAAGCAGAATGAAGAATTGTAGCACAGACATCCTGAGGTTCCCAGCACAGTTGTGTCTCCAGCTTACTGCCTTTCTCTCCACGGCTCAATGAATGCAGCAGTGAGATGAGATGAAATATTCTTGTTTTTTATTGCAATTGTTGAAACTAACCATTTACTGATGCTGCAAGAGCAAACAGTACATAGGTTACCTAACATGTCTGCAGAAATTATTTGACCAATGTGAAAACATTTACTGCTTAAACAAAGGTCACATTTATTTGCACTCTGGAAGTGGACATTTGCACCAAAAAGACAAGACTAAAGGGATGGAAATTTGCTAAACCGTGACATAATTCTGAATAGATTTATTCACTAATCATTATGTGTTTTCCATTTTCAGTAAAACCCCATGTTATAGTTTATTTTAAATAGAACCTGTCAGCAGCATTTTACTAAGTACAGACAGGGCCTTATTGGTGCTTTTGTGCCGCCCTCACGCCAGCAGCCGTGCTGCTTGGATCCAGATCTGCGGTATGGCTCGAGGGACTCTACCGGACCCGGGGGTCACGCAGACACTTCAAATGAAAAGGGTACGTATTTGTACAGGTGTTGTTGGAAACTGTCTGTGACGCCACCCACAGTGTGTGGTGAGATGTAGCACTACCGGTGTTGCTGTGGGGCTGCCGGGGACGATGGGCTGGCAGCTGGATGTTAATCCCTCCGTGTATCTGGTCCCACACCCGGGCCGGTGGTCAATGACCCTTTCCTCTGCACTTTGTGTTTTCTGTGTTAGACTTCCCGGTGTGTAACGCAGGAGTCCGCTCCCGGTCCTTTGGTTGGGAGCCGTGCCCGTCAGACGCTGACCTGTGGGATCTACCGGGCCCTGGCGGATGCCCTATCCCTCTCTGTGGGTTGTTGTCTACTTGTCGGGACTTAGGTTGGGACAGGATCTGGAATCCTACCCTCAATCGGTTAATTAGCTAGGCCGTCGGTGCCGGTCCTGGATTCAGGGTCCGAGTACACCCTTGTGTGCACAGTTTCTGGGTCGGTTATCCGGTGTCGGTACCGGTGGGCTACAATCCTGCCCCGGTCCACTTCTGATCTCCAGCAGCCGTCTCTCCGTCTCCTGCTGGCACTGCCCACTGTCTGCCACCTAGCCAAAGCCTGAGGGCTCCGACCCTGGAACTTGTCAGCTTGAACTTCAGGCCTTTACTGCCTGAGCTCGACTCCTCCACTCCTCTCTTAGGCTAATTTCACACATCCGGTTTGAGCAGTGCAGCTCAATCCGGCTGTGAAACTTATGCAACGGATGCGGCGAAAACATTGCATCCTTTGCATAAGTTTTTACATGCGGCCCATCCGTTTTTTTCCAGTTGCGGCACGCTACTGAGCATGAGCAGTGGAAGTAACCGCATGCGGCGGCCGGATGCGGTTTTTGCCGCATCGCGCCGCATCCGGCATCCATGGGGATGCATTGAAAAATGCGCCGCAGCGGCCGGATGCAGCGCAATGCGTTTTTTTTTTTTTGACGGAGCAAAAAACGTGCCGGGGAACGTTCCATCCGGCCGCCGCATCGGCTAAATCTGCCGCATGCGTCAAAAAACAGACGGAACGCACAATGCAGCGCCACTGCAAGTCAATGTTGGAAAAAATGAAACCGGCGGCAAAAAAAAACGGTTTCGAATTGTGCCACACTGCTACAGCCAGATGTGTGAAAGTAGCCTTAACCTGACTCCAGACTTAACTTCTGTGATGCCCTGGCAAAACCAGGTAGTCACAAATAGGCCCCTGCATAACACCTTCACTCACTAGCAAACACACAGCCAACCAGTAAACCCTAGTCACCCCCCCTTAGGGACAGACAGACACACCAGTGGGCATGACCAGGCGGTTGGGACACGCCCACCTAGGGGTTTAGACAGTGAGTTAAGCTTCAGAGTTCAGTTTGGAGAGGAGTGTGGGCTGGAGCTAGGGGTAGCTCCAGCAGTCAAGTCCAAATTGAACGGTGCCAGGGTAGGAGCCCTGGTGCCTTGGCTAGGAGGCAGATGGTGGTCTCCGTCAGCAGGAGACGGAAAGACGGCTCAGTGTAACCGGGGTGGACCGGGCCAGGGATGGAGCCCGCCGGTACCGACACGGGGAACCGACCCAGAAAACGTAGCACAAAGGGGGGTACTCGGACCCTGAAGCCAGGAGCCAGAAACAAGTGGAACTGGTTAATTAACCGATTGAGGCCAGGACTAGAGATCCTGTCCCACCCAAAGGCCCTCATAGAAGGCAACAGCCCACTGATTAGGGATAATAGGTCACCGCCAAGGCCCATAGATTCCACGGGCCAGCATCTGCGGTCACGGCTCCTTAGGCCACATCCAGCCGAGAGCAGACTCCTACGTTTCAAACTGGGAAGTCTTTTCTACTTAAACAGTGGAGGAAAAGGCTAGAGACCACCAGCCGGGTGGGGGATCCTGAACACAACTGGCCATGGCACCGGCCGCAACCACCTTGGTTTACCAGAGACTTGTGTGGTTTACTAACAGTGAGTACACCAGCACCCCCTGCGGTCGTCATTCCCCCTGCACCAGAGCCATTTGGTCCCAAAGCCAACATCCCTGCCCATGGAGGGGTTAACAACTTGCTGCGCAACATCTCCCCCAGGTGCCCCGTAACAGCAGCGGTTGTGTCCTACCTCACCACACACTGTGGGTGGCGTCACGAACCTATTACGGCCTAGCCCATACATCTACGTCCCCCATTTTATTTGGCGTGTCCGTGAGACCCCCGGGTCCGGAGACCTTCGAGCCACCACCCCCTGAAGGTCCGGATCCGAGCAGCGTTGGCTGCTGGCATGGGGGTGGCACACCCCACTCCTCTGTTTTTCCGGCTCTCCAGACCCCTAGGTTGGCGTTTCCTTTCCACCTGGTCCCGCCCACTGGTGTGTCTGTCCTTCCCTGAGGGGGTGAATAGGATTTTGTCGGCTGGTTTAACCCTGTGTGGGAGCGGTGTTATGCGGGGGCCTAATCTCTGTGACTGCCTTGTTTTGCCAGGGCGTCACGCTATCATTCTAATTAAAATGATACCTGAAGTGAAGAAATCTCTCCATCATTTCTCGCTGCTGCCGTCTTAGTGCAGATTGATCTCTTATTAGTATTCAGGAAAATTGCGCTGGATGCTGCGCATGCGCAGATTGTTCAGAGCCACCAGCTCCACTTTACTGAAGTCCACCATGAGATAAATCTGCACAAGTGCCAGCGCAAAGGTTAAATAGGCTGGTTTAACCCTGTGTGGGAGCAGTGTTATGTGGGGGCCTAATCTGTGTGACTACCTGGTTTTGCCAGGGCGCCACATTCCCCCTTGGTTTAATACAGACAGTCCTGCCCTCCCGACCTCAGCGCTGTAACTGTCCTCCATGGCCGCCGCTTCACATTTCCTCTCGCTGTCGACCCAAGACTGTGACTAGCGGTGACGTCACAGGCTCCCGCGATACTTGGCTGTGAAGGCAGCGGTCATTAAAGTCAGTGACAGCTCTGCTATCAGCAGTGCAGGAGATCATCACCGCAGGTAATGTACCTCGCTCCTGACAGCAGCACTTGTCATGCCCTGCAGTGACCTGGGCTGACCTATTGATGTTAGCTCAGGTCACTGCATTGCTCTCCCACCCAATGGGGAACATTCTGTTCTTCATTGACTGGGACAGTGACTATGGTATGGATCGTCATGGGAACCCCTTGGATTACAGCAGACCTGGATTTGTTTTTCTTTCTAATAAATTGGTGAAAGAGGGAATGTTTTGGGCAGTGTTTTTTCAAATAAAAATGTGTTTGTCGTCTATTTTCTTTTATTACTGACTGGGTTGGTGATGTCGGGTATCTGATAGACGCCTGACCTCACGAACCCCAGGGCTTGATGCCAGGTGACATTAGACATCTGGTATTAACCCCATATATTACCCCGTTTGCCACCACACCAGGGCACGGGATGATCTGGGGCAAAGCACCAGGATTGGCACGTCTAATGTATGCGCCACTTCTGGGGTGGCTGCGGCCTGCTATTTTTAGGCTGTGAAGAGTCCAATAGCCATGGACCTCCCTAGTCTGAGCATATTTATTTCATTTAAAATAACAGCGTGCGGTGCCCTCAGTTTTAGATTACCAGCCAAGGTGAAGCTGCTGTGGTCTGCAGGCTGCAGCTGTCTGCTTTACCGTAGCTGGCTACAAAAATAGGGGGAACCCCACGTCATTTTTTTTTTTTAAATGTATTTATTTTTGGTAAATACAAGGCTAAGCACTCCTTAGTGCCACATGAAATGCACCAAAGGGTGCAAAATTACAAAATGCAGGAGTGTGGGACATTATGTGTCTTTCTTCCATTATAATGACAGAAAAGACTGATATAAAGTGTACAAGCACAAGAAAATCACCAGAGCGCTCTGCGCTGTGAAAAGCAGTAGAAAATGGCACTGGAGTGAACATATGACCGTCTCATGTAGGTTGAAGCTATGGATCCTGGGAAAATGTATGTATTTTCCCTCCTTCAGTTTTTTTGCAGTACGCAAAAAAAACGGAAGGAACACGGATGACAAACGGATGACATATGGACCGTATACAGAACGGAAACGGATGCCACACAGATGCACCCATGAAAAAAAGGACCGTTTTTTGTGGACCGCAAAAACGGATTGGTCGTGTGAAGGTAGCCTTATTCTGATCTGTCGTTTATAAACAGCAGGCAGAAGTAAGTGAATAGCGCCCCCCAGCGTCAGAAAATCTCCAGGGTTTCAGGGGTAGCTGAGACCCTGGAGATCATGATTCAGGTCGTTTTTTCCGGTCCCCGCTCACGTGATTACAGCTATACACCGTATACCGATGATCACGTTACAGTAAATGACAGCGCCGGTAAAAAATTATTTATCTCCCAACTGGCATAAACAAATATGTCAGATGAGAGATAAATCTCCTCCCCGGTCCCCTCCGGTCCCCCGCTGTCGCCAAAGTGCCCCCCCCGACCCCCTCCCGGAAATCCAAGATATCCACGCGCACAGCAGCGCGCCGGCCGCATTTACCCTACTCTTCTGATTTCTGTCGCATGTGCCATGACACATGCGACAGAAAACTCCTCTCCAAGGCCTGCCAGGTCACCCCTATAACCCCACCGGTGTTCCCTGGTGACCCCCGTACCTGTGCAGCATTTATCCCCCGTGGCCCCTCCTTCACAATAGACGATGCCGCATGCACAGATCGGCTGTCAGCTCAGCTTCCTGTGTTCAGACACAGTGAGTGGCGGTAACCATGCATCTGTAAGCAACTGCAATGCCCTGCTCATGAGGTAAGGAACATAGTTGATCAGGAGAGCTATACTATATTTCCAAATGGAGGTATTTGATTTTATAGTTGCCCTGCTGAACGACTACCAAACATGAGAGTCCGTTATACGCCACAAGAAAACATGTCTAAATAGCAAGCTCTGTTGTTTAGTATTCATTCAGCTGGATAACTGGACTTAAAGGGGTATTCCATCTCTAAGATCCTATCCCCAATATATAGTAGGTGGAATAGCAATAATATCAGCAAATACCAATATTTGGAAATGTAGAATAGTTCTCCTGATTAGGCATGCCCTTGCCTCAGGAGCAGGGCATTGCAGCTTTGGTAGCAACAGTTACGACATGGACTCTGCTGCTGTGGACCCGGGGAGAGTGGGAGCAGATTCATTTCACCTCCTCACATGGAGGGTCTGCACTCCTAGAAAATGGGGGATACGTTCCCTGAGCATGCCCCGCCATATTCTAGACGGTCCAGAGTCATCGTGGGACCCCTTATTTTTTTTCCTTACAATAAACTGGTGAAAGAGGGAATGTTTTGGGGAGTGTTTTTTCAAATACATGTTTTTTTGTCTATTTTTTTGTTAGTACAGACAGTTTGTGATGTCGGTTATGTGATAGACGCCATGACATCACAAACTGCTGGGCTTGATGTCAGGTGACCTTACAGCTAGTATCAACCCCATTTATTACCCCGTTTGCCACTATACCAGGGCACGGGATGAGCCGGGGTGAAGCGCCAGGATTGGCGCATCTAGTGGATGCGCCACTTCTGGGGCGCCTGCGGCCTGCTATTTTTAGTCAGTGAAGGGCCAATAACTATGGAACTTCCCACCCTGAGAATACCAGACCACAGCTGTCCGCTTTACCTTAGCTGGTGATCCAATTTGGGGGGGACCCTACTTTTTTTTGTAATTATTATTATTTATAAAATAATTATAAAAAAGAGCCTGGGGTGACCTTCACATTGGATCCCCAACCACGGTAAAGCTGCCAGCTGTGGTTTTCAGGCTACAGCCGTCTGCTTTACCCTAGCTGGCTATCAAAAATGGGGGGACCCCACGTCATTTTTATTTTTAACTATTTTTTTAAATAAAAAAAATTAATGGGCTTCCCTGTATTTTGATTGCCAGCCAAGGTAACGCCAGGCAGATGGGGGTGGCAACCCGTAGCTGTCTGCTTTATCTGCGCTGAGAATCAAAATACCGTGGGGCGCTACGCTATTTTTTTCAATGATTTATTTTTACAGCACTGTCATGTCAGGCAATCAAAATACAGGGAAGCCCATTTTTGTTTAGTTATTTAAATAAATAATGAAAAAAACATATATGGGCTCCCACTGCATTTTTTGTATTACTAGATAAGGGTAATCCAAGCAGCTACTGGCTGCTAACCCCCACTGCTTGGTGTTACCTTCACTGGCAATGGAACATCCAGGGAAGCATTTTTTATTTTTTTTTCCCAAAAAACTAAAAAAAAAAAAATGACGTGAGCTTCGCCATATTTTTGTATGCTAGCCAGGTACAGCAGGCAGGTACGGGCTGCCCCCAACCCCCAGCTGCCTATTTGTACCCGGCTGGGAACTAAAAATATAGGGAAGCCCTTTTTTTAATTATTTCATGAATTTCATGAAATGATTAAAAAAAAAAAAAACCACGTGGGCTTCGCCCCATTTTTGTGTCCAGCCGGGTACAGCTAGGCAGCTGGGGATTGGAATCCGCAGCACAGGTTAGCCCAAGGTTTCTTGGCCCCTCTGCTGCGAATTGCAGTCCGCAGCCACCCCAGAAAATGACGCTCTCATAGAAGCGCCATCATCTGGCGCTGTATCCAACTCTTCCAGTAGCCCTGAAGCCGGTTTGGCTTGCTGGGTAATAATGAGTTAATACTAGCTTTGTTTTACTAGCTTGTATTAAGTCAGAGATTCATAATCTCAGCCAAGTTTGACCCGGCCATTAAGAATCTCCAATAAAGGGTTAAAAAAAAGACACCACACAGAGAAAAAATACTTTAATAGAATAAATACACAGACACACTTAGAGACTCCATGTGTATTACTCCCTCTTATCCCTCCACGATCCATGGTCTTTGGTCTTCTTTCTCCTTCAACACATGCAGCTCTGCTCCATCAGCAGCACTGCATGGGAGAAAGACGCTGCTCCCCGTGCAGACTTTTCACTATGTGACTGATCAGTGATGCTGGCTGTTAACGGTACCGTCACTGCTGACAGACGGGTTGCCATAGCAACGCTGCTCCGATCACGTGATTCCCGGTGCCGCTGCTAGCGGTGACGTCACCGCTAACAGGTGCGTTGCTATGGCAACAATGATCTCTGTGTCAGCCGGTCAATAATGGAACGGGGAAGCAGAACGGGGAGTCGACCGTGTGCCAGAGCATGTCGCTGGTACACGGCGATAAACAAACGTGCACCGTGTACCAGAGAGTGCAATGACAGGACCTAGCATGATGTCAAAGCCATGTGACCAGTCTGTAGCCAATGAGATAATAGACACGTGACTGGTCACATGGCTATTTTGAAATCACGATAGGTCCTGCATCACTGCTGGTTACCGGGAGGACGCAGCGATTACCGATGAGAAAGCGGAGGGAGACAGAGTGCAGGACGGGTCGGGGGCAACGTAAGTGTTATGGCAACGTTTATTAACTGTATGTGTACATTTATAATGTGTTTTTATGTGTTTGTGATTGCTTCCCATTGTTTTCAATGGGGTTCGAGAGGTTCGTCGAACGGCTCGTCGAACGGCTTGTAGAATGGGGCACTGTTCGACGAAAAGAACCAAACTCGAACTCCAGGGGTGTGGCTCATCTCTATTTACAAAGCCCAAAAGTTTTTGGGTTGGCTTTCCAGTCCAAAGCCATGGTCCATGTAAAAACTGAAGAACTCCAACGGAGTTTAACTGGGGTGGCCGGGAACCGCTACCTTAATCATCATCTGTTAATCAGGTGCAATATTCGGTTGATTGGTATTCATTTACACACATATTTACACAACAAGCAGACACCACTCACTAGATTGCAGTTTCCCTATACCTGAGTGGTGGCTGACCTAAGTTAGGGTGTGTGGACCTTCTGAGCCCTCTGTCTTCACTTAGGACTAGTGAGGGAGAGTGAATTACGGGTTCTGCTTCCCTAATGTCAGGTATAGCCGGTAAGGACCTACGGGGGCGTGGTGTAGGTACATCCCTGGGCGCTGGTGTTGGCATGCTGCTGCTAGACCTTTCTGGCTCTGCATTTTCCATGGGTTGTGGGAACATTATAACGGGAACAATCACTGCTCCATTCTGCATAGGCCAATCAGCTGTAAAATCCCCCATAATAGTGTGGATCACCTCTTTCTTCTTCTCCTCGTCCGGCGTGGGAGCGGGAACCTTCTCCACCATCTTCAGGGGCTCTGGACACTTCTTCAGATGGTCCCTGGAAACAGTGGTCGTAGTCTTCCCTTGGTCACGACTGACAAGGTACGTCTTCTGATTTTCCCGACCAGTGGGTTGGATAATGTACGGGGTCCTCTCCCACTGGTCATCCAATTTGTGCAGTCTTCTCTTCCTCTTCAATACTACATCTCCAGGTCCAAAGGGGGCAGCCTGGCCTCGTCTATTGAAACGCTGCTCTTGTCTCTCTCTGCTCTGGCGCAAGATCTCCTTCACATATTCTTGGATCTGTCGGTACTGCCTCTGACGCTTGGCGTCCCAAGCCTGCAGTTGACGGGAGGGCCTCAGGCGCTTCTATGACCAACTCCAGATCCACTGGCAGTCTTCCGGGCGTTGCCCTCATTAGATATGCGGGTGTGCATTTAGTGGAGCTGCTGGGGATGTTATTATACAAGTCCACCAGATCAGGTAGTTTCTCAGGCCACTGGTTCCGCTCTTCGAGAGGTAATGTCTTAAGGAGATTGAGGAACAGGTGATTCATCTTCTCACACATCCCGTTGGTCTGGGCGTGATATGGGGTTGTACGGATCTTCTTGCACCCGTACAAATTGCAAAACTCCTGAAAGATTTTTGCTTCAAAGGCAGGGCCTTGGTCAGTGAGCATCCTCTCCGGGTAACCATGTGGCCGGCAGAAGTATGCTTGGAAGACCCTGGCTGCAGTGCGAGCTGTTAGATCCTTGACGGGTACACCACCATGAACCAGGAGTAGTGATCTACGATGTTGAGGGCGTAGGTGTAGCCGCCCTGGCTTGGTGTAAGCTTGACGTGGTCCAAAGCGACAAATTCCAGTGGCTGGTGGGTGATAATTGGCTGCAACGGGGCTTTTTGGCTGGTTCCATTCCTTCTTCTTAGCACACAGGGACCACAATCCCTACACCATGCCTCGATAGACTCTCTCATTCCGATCCAGTAGAAGTGTTCTCTCAGCAGCATCTCTAACTTCTTCCAGCCGAAGTGCCCTGCTCCATCATGGTAAGCTTTCAAAACCACGGACACATATGCTTGCGGCACCACAATCTGAAAGACCTTCTCATGTGTCTTAGGATTAATCAGCCCTCTGTACAATTTGCCCTGGCGCAGGTACAAACGGTCCCTTTCTCTCCACAGCCACTGTGCTTCTGCGGAGGCATTGGGCTCCATCCTGGAATGGGCCTGGGAGATTAGCGTCTTGACTAGCCGAACTGCAGGGTCTTCATCTTGGGCTCCTATGGTGGGGCAAGGGGTTGAAGGCTGCCTCTTGCTGGCCACTGTATGGCCTGGAGTCTTTCACACTGTCAGGTTGATGGAATGCAGGCCGCTCGAGTTCTTCAAACTCGTCTTCATCCAGCCCTTCATCAGGTATGTGCGGCATCCGAGACAACGCATCTGCATTGGTGTTCTTACGGCCGGCCCTGTACTTGATGGTAAAGTCATAATTTCCCAACCGAGCCATCCACCACTGTTCCAGGGCTCCAAGCTTCGCCGTTTCCAAGTGAGTTAGAGGGTTATTATCTGTGTAGGCAGTAAACTTTGCGGAAGCCAGGTCATGCTTGAACCTTTCGGTTATCGTCCAGACGAGGGCCAGGAATTCCAATTTGAAAGAGCTATAATTCTCGGTATTCCTCTCCGTTGGCCGGAGTTTCCTGCTTGCATAAGCAATCACCTTCTCTTTGCCATTCTGCTTCTGGGACAGGACAGCTCCCAGGCCTTCATTACTGGCATCTGTGTATAGAATGAACGGGAGGCCATAGCGGGGTAGGCTAGGATTTCTTCTCCAGTCAAAACAGACTTCAGCAGCTGAAAGGACTTTTCCTGTTCTTCACCCCAGGTAAACGGGGGGCCAGGAGTCTTGCCATTCCTGGTTTGCCCCACCATGAGGTCCTGCATGGGGGCGACCATCTTAGTGTAGCCCTTGATGAAACGACAGTAATAACCCACCAGTCCCAGGAACTGTCTCAGTTCCTTGGTTGTGGTGGGCCCTGGCCAGCCCTAGATGGCCGTAATTTTCTCCGGATCTGACGCCACACCTTCGGCACTCACCACATGCCCGAGGTACTGTACTTTAGGCTTCAGCAAATGGCACTTGGAGGGCTTCAGTTTCATCCCGTACTTGGAGAGAGCTTCGAACACCTCGGCATGGTGCTCTAGATGTGCCTCGTACGTCTTGGAATAGACAATGACATCATCCAAATATAGCAGGACGGTTTCGAAATTGCGGTGTCCCAAACAGCATTCCATTAGCCGCTGGAAGGTTCCCAGGGCATTACACAACTCAAAAGGCATGCTGTTCAACTCGCAGAGACCCATCGGGGTGGTAAAAGCAGTTTTCTCCCAGTCTTCTTCCGCGACCGACACCTGCCAGTAGCCACTAGTAAGGTCAAGCATAGAGAAATAGCTTGCTGTTTTCAGTGCAGCCAACGATTCTTCAATACGGGGGAGAGGATTATAGTCCTTGTGCGTTTTCTGGTTAATCTTCCGGTAATCCACACACATCCTCATGGTGCCGTCTTTCTTCTTTACCAGAACCAAATGAGCTGCCCAGGGACTACAACTATCACGGATGACCCCTGCCTCCTTCATGTTCCTCAACATGTTTTTGGCACACTGGTAATGTGCAGGTGGAATCAGCCTATACCTCTCTTTGATGGGTGGATGTGTACCGGTAGGGATGTGGTGTTGGACCCCCTTAATTCTTCCGAAATCTAACTGGTGTTTGCTGAATACCTGCTCGTACTCCTGCATTACCCTGTAAACCCCTCCCTTGTGATGTGTGGGCGTGGAGTCAGTGCCCACGTGTAACTCTTGACACCACTCCTCTAACTGCTTCTAGGGACTGTCGCTATCTGACTGATACGATGACTGTGGAGGTTGCTACCTGGATGGCATCCTTGTTTAATGTAAAGAGTTTGGCAATGGTGGCATAGAGGGGTAGCCTAACTTCTTCCTCTCCGCAATTCATCACTCTCACGGGCACTCTTCCCTTCCAGACATCAATCACCACTCTGGCTGCCATTACTGTGGGCCAGTGCTCCGAAGGCAGAGGCTCTACCACTGCCAGGTCAACCTGTCCCCTAGGACCTACTGCTGCCCTGCACCAGATCATCATTTCACTCCGCAGAAGCACCACTAGAGGGGCTACATCCATCACCCGCACACTGCCAATCTCCCCACCTGACATGTTCCCCTGTTGCCGCTGCAGGAGGGCCCGAATCTTCCGTTGCAGAGCCTTCTGCCGGCCCACTCCTGCCGTGGCAGACAGTTGTTGTAACAAATGCAGTACTTCTCCCATGCAGTTCTCAATTACATTTGTCCCTAGGACCATTTTCGTGTTGCGATCACTAGGGTCATTCTGCACCACAATAAGTCCTTGATGCTTCAGATCCACTCGCCCCACCTTTAAAGATACTTCCTTAAACCCGACTTGGGTCATAGGGAGTCCGTTAGCTGCAATGATGGTCAAGCTGGCATCACTGTCAGACCAGTAACGTTTGTATAATACATAAGGCATAGTCGTTACCTGCGAGCTGGTGTCCAGGAGGGCGAATGTAGGGATACCGTCCACACCAAGGGAGATAATAGGGCGACCTCCAACATACCGATCCCGCCAATCAGCTGGGCCTTGAGAATCTATTCCTGAGGATTGGCTCTTGGCCTCAGGGGTTGCTCGTTTAAAGGACACCGGCAGGCCTTGGCCTCAGGGGTTGCTCGTTTAAAGGACACCGGCAGGAATAATGACCAGTCTTGTTGCACTTGTAGCAAACGGGCTGTCCATACTGGTTGTTGTTGTTGCTGTTCCTTCTCCTTTGCATCCAGGGGACGTCCTTGGGGCTGTCGGTGAGCTGGATGTTCTCTGCTGGCTTGGCTTTTGGCGGAAGCTGGAGGGTTGCAAGGATCCTGGCGACATCCTGGCTCAGGCGCTGTACTTGTGATGATAGGTCCTCAGGAGTCCCGAGCGTTACTGGAGGTGCCGGTAGAGCTAATAAGGGGGGCGCCACTGAGACTGGAGCAGTGTCAGCTGGCCAGGGTGGCGGTTCGGGGTCACCAGCTTCAGATATGTGTAAGGCCTTAATCGCCCAGTCCTTTTGGACCGCAAAGTCCAAGTCCGGATGTTCCAGGGCCCACAGCCGCAGCTGTTTGCGGTCTTCAGTGGACCCCAACCCCTGCAAGAACTGCTCCACCAGCATCTTATTGCTCTCAATTTCAGTGATGGAGTCCGTCTGTCTCAGTGTATGCAAAACGGTCTGCAGCCTTAAGGCGTAGTCCCGGATGCTGTCCTGAGGACGCTGTTGGCAATGGTAAAACTGCATCTGCAACTCCGCTTCTGTGCGTGCTTCGAAAGCGACTTGCAATTTGTCAAAAATGGCAGTTACCAAGGCCCTGTCGGTGTCGGCCCAAGTCTCTACCTCCTGCTCAGCGGCGTCGGTCAGCTGCGCCAACACCACCGATGCGCGCTCTTGCCGGTCATGGCATACATATCAAGAACAGTGCATATTTTCTTCTTGAATACCTGCAGGGCATCGGGTCGTCCATCCTACTGCGGCAACCAGGCAGCGCCGGGCACGTAAGGTAAGGTGATTGGCATAACTTGGGTGACTGCCGGAACCACAGGCCCCACCGCTCCTGCGACCGGAGCGGGAGCCGCAGCTTCTTTGCCGACCGCCATCATGATTGGGCGTGGACAGCTTCCTGCTGCTCCCCCTTGGTTTCTCAGGAGCAGTCTCTTGATGTGGCTTGCTAGTCTCGTTTTCAGCCTCAGGGTCTTCCTTCCGGCCGTGTTCCCAGGGGGCAGGGCTTCAACTTCGTGCCCTTTCTCGGGGAAGAAGACGCTGGGTTGTCGTTTTTCGCACCTAAAAATGGCGGCAAAAATGGAATTGTTTTAAAATTTTGCAGCGGAGCACCGCTGACTGTCCAGAACAAGGCGCACTTTCACCAGGTAAGTGAATGGGTAAGTATCCTGTTCGTGACGCCAGATTTCGAGGTGTGCCGCCTAGAGATGAGTGAACCGGTCCCGGTTCGGCTCGAGTTCGGTTCGCCGAACGGAGGTCTCGTTCGAGTTCGGTTCGTCGAACGTTCGACGAACCGAACTCGAACCGCATAGGAAACAATGGCAGGCAATCACAAACACATAAAAACACCTAGAAAACACCCTCAAAGGTGTCCAAAAGGTGACAAACAACTCACAACACAACACAAACACATGGGAAAGTGACAAGGACATATACTCATGCGAAAACAAAAGAGCTGGACAAGGAAAAAAAGGAGGAGACACAGATATAGGCATGGCACGCCCTTCTAAAATCATGTAAAACACCGCAAGGTGACTCCAAGCGGAGTATCCTTTTTTTTCCAAAAATTGAGCCACACACACACCCACCCATTCAGTGGCAGCACTTGTGCCCCAGTTTTACACTTCACAGCTAGATTAGCATCAAGCACATTCAAAAATACGCCATACTTAACCGTCCCCAGGATGACACCGGGGTAGGTAGCAAAGTCTTTCCTGATCCCAGCTCTGTTTATCTTGGATCATTTTTAAAAACAATGTAAGCAAGGGTTACTCCAAGAGGAGTCTCCCTTTTTTTCCAAAAATTGGGCCCCACACACACCCACCCCTTCAGTGGCAGCACTTGTGCCCCAGTTGTACACTTCACAGCTAGATTTGCATCTAGCACATTCAAAAATACGCCATCCTTAACCGTCCCCAGGATGACACCGGGGTAGGTAGCAAAGTCTTTCCTGATCCCAGCTCTGTTTATCTTGGATCATTTTTAAAAACAATGTAAGCAAGGGTTACTCCAAGAGGAGTCTCCCTTTTTTTCCAAAAATTGGGCCCCACACACACCCACCCCTTCAGTGGCAGCACTTGTGCCCCAGTTGTACACTTCACAGCTAGATTTGCATCTAGCACATTCAAAAATACGCCATCCTTAACCGTCCCCAGGATGACACCGGGATAGGTAGCAAAGTCTTTCCTGATCCCAGCTCTGTTTATCTTGGATCATTTTTAAAAACAATGTAAGCAAGGGTTACTCCAAGCGGAGTCTCCCTTTTTTTCCAAAAAATTGGTTGCCCACACACACCCACCCATTCAGTGGCAGCACTTGTGCCCTAGTTGTACACTTCACAGCTAGATTTGCATCAAGCACATTCAAAAATACGCCATAGTTAACCGTCCCCAGGATGACACCGGGGTAGGTAGCAAAGTCTTTGCTGAACCATGACTTGTTCATCTTGGATCATTTTTAAAAACACTGTAAGCAAGGGTTACTCCAAGCGGAGTCTCCCTTTTTTTCCAAAAATTGGGCCACACAGACACTAACCTCTTCAGTGGCAGCACTTGTGCCCTAGTTGCAAACAGGATGTTTTGATTTGCATCAAGCACATTCCAAATCCACAAGCATTTACTCTCCCCAGGATGACACAGGGGTAGTAAATGCCATGTGGATCCATGACTTGTTCATTTTGATGAACGTTAGGGCGGCTTTGCACGTTGCGACATTGCACG
Source organism: Anomaloglossus baeobatrachus (assembly GCF_048569485.1). Lineage (NCBI taxonomy): Eukaryota > Metazoa > Chordata > Amphibia > Anura > Aromobatidae > Anomaloglossus > Anomaloglossus baeobatrachus. The sequence continues at coordinate 151,620,184 of NC_134360.1, read as the reverse complement.
TGCGATGTCGATGGGGTCAAATCGAAAGTGACGCACATCCGGCGTCGCAGTCGATATCGCAACGTGTAAAACCTTTTTGATACGATGAACGAGCGCAAAAGAGCCGTTATCGTATCATCGCTGCAGCCTCCGACATTTCCATAATGCCGATGGTGCGACAGGTACGATGTTGTTCCTCGTTCCTGCGGCAGCACATATCGCTGTGTGTAATGCCGCAGGAGCGAGGAACTTCACCTTACCTGCCGCCGGCTGCAATGAGAAGGACGGAGGTGGGCGGGATGTTTACATCCTGCTCATCTCCGCCCCTCCGCTTCAATTGGCCGCCTGCCGTGTGACGTCACTGTGACGCCGCACGAGTCGCCCCCTAAGGAAAGAGGTGGGTCGTCGGCCAGAGGGACGTCGCACGGCAGGTATGTGCGTGTAAAGCTGCCGTAGCGATAATAATCGCTACAGCAGCTTTCACTAGATATCGCACGTGCGACGGGGGCGGGACTATCGCTGCAGCATCGGTAACACATTGTTACCGATGTCGCAACGTGCAAAGCCCGACTTAGTCTGTCCACATTGTCACTGGAAAGACGCGTGCGCTTATCTGTCAGCATACACCCAGCAGCACTGAAGACACGTTCAGAGACAATGCTGGCAGCTGGACACGACAAAATCTCCAAGGCGTAACAGGAGAGCTCTGGCCATTTTTCAAGATTTGAAGCCCAAAATGAGCAAGGCTCCATTTGCAAAGTCATGGCATCGATGTTCATTTGGAGATACTCCTGTATCATCCTCTCCAGCCGTTGACTATGTGCCAGACTTGTTGTCTATGGTGGCCTTGCAAAGGAGGGTCTAAAAAAATTATGAAAAGATTCAATAAAATGGCTGTTACCAGCACCAGATACGGTGCTACTGGTATGGGTAGACTGTTGGAGATGACGAGACCGTCCCATGTTTGTCAAGTTACAACTGGGAGATTCACTCCCTGCACCTGCACGGTTGTTTGGTGGAAAAGCCGAGCTAAGATCAAGTAACAGCTTCTGCTGATACTCCTGCATATGTGCGTCCCTTTCTATGGCTGGAATTATGTCACAAAATTTGGACTTGTACCGGGGATCTAATAGTGTGGCAAGCCAGTAGTCATCATCACTTCTAATTTTGACAATACGAGGGTCATGTTGGAGGTAGTGCAGCAAGAAGGCGCTCATATGTCTTGCGCAGCCATGCGGACCAAGTCCACACTGTGTTTGTGGCATAGAGGTGCTAACCGTTCTTTCTTCCTCTGACATCTCCCCCCAACCTCTTTCAACTGAAATTTGACCAAGGTCTCCCTCATCCGCTGAGTCTTCCATGTCCATGGACAGTTCGTCCTGCACCTTCCTCAACATTTCGCCTGCTACCATGCACCCTTGTTGATCCCTGTCCCCCATGGTCCCATGCCTGCCGCGTTGGTGATAATGAACGTCTGGACTTTGGTGATGTTGTTGTGTCTTGCGCATATGAATCCTCCTGTAGTTCCTCCCCTTCCTGTTGTCCCACCCCCTGACTCCGAATAGTGTTTAGCGTGTGTTCCAGCATGTAAATGACTGGAATTGTCATGCTGATAATGGCATTGTCAGCGCTAAACATATTCGTCGCCATGTCGAAACTGTGCAGAAGGGTGCATAGGTCCTTGATCTGAGACCACTCCATCAGGGTGATCTGCCCCACCTCTGCATCTCGTTGGCCCAGGCTATACGTCATGACGTATTGCACCAGGGCTCGGCGGTGCTGCCACAGTCGCTGTAACATGTGGAGAGTCGAATTCCAGCGTGTCGCCACATCGCATTTCAGGCTATGAACCGGCAGGCCGAAAGACTTCTGGAGCGATGCAAGTCGCTCAGCTGTGGCGGTTGAACAGCGGAAGTGAGCAGACAGTTTTCGTGCCCTGGTCAGAAGGCCATCTAAAGCGGGATAGTGTGTTAAAAATTGCTGGACAACAAGGTTCAACACGTGAGCCATACAAGGCACGTGTGTCACCTTGCCCAGGTGAAGGGCCGCACCCAGGTTTGCAGCATTGTCGCACATGGCCTTACCAGGCTGCAGGTTGAGTGGAGACAACCATTTATTAAACTCAGTCTCCAGAGCTGCCCACAACTCAGTCGCTGTGTGACTCCTATTTCCAAGACATGTCAAGCTAAAGACCGCCTGATGCCGTTGCGCTCTGCTGCCAGCATAGTAATGAGGGGTGCGTGCTTCCTTCTGCGCAGTGAGAACGCTGGTGGCCTGACCAGGCAGGCTTGGGGCGGAGGTGGAGGACACAGATGAGGTGGAGGAGGCAGAAGCAGTGGCGGAACTTGGACAGACAGAGGATTGACACACAAGTCGTGGGGACGGCACGACCCTTCACCATCTATTACCATAGCTACCCAGTGCCCAGTCAGCGACATGTAACGTCCCTGTCCATGCTTACTGGTCCAAGTATCGGTGGTGAAATGCACCCGTTCACACACAGAGTTTCTCAAGGAAGCGGTGATGTTGTCTGCGACATGCTGGTGTGGCGCGGGCACACCTTTCTTAGAGAAGGAGTGGCGACTAGGCATCTAGTACTGGGGCACAGCGACAGACATAAGGTCTCTAAAATCCTGTGTGTCCACCAGGCGGAAAGGCAGCATTTCGGTAGCCAAGAGCTTACAGAGGGATAAAGTCAACCTCTTAGCTTTGTCATGGGTCGCAGGAAATGGCCTTTTATTTGTCCACATCTGAGGGACAGAGATCTGGCTGCTGTGTGTAGACAGTGTTGAGTAGGGTGTCCCTGGAAAAATGCAGGTTTGTGAGGAAAGTGCAGGCGGATGTTGATGTTGATGTTGATGTTGCCTTCATCCAACGTTGGTGCTATCGATGTCTGAGAGAGCTGTACACACGCACTTGTTTCCCCTTCCAAACCAACTGACGACCTACCAAGCAAACTGCCTGTTGCGGTTACAGTGGTGGAAGTTGTGCGTGGAAAACCAGGTGTGACAGCTGTCCCCACAGTCCTAGAAGATGAAGAGCGCGCGGATGCACTGGAAGGGGCAGGTGGTGGATGGTTCGCTCCGCTAGGCCGCATTGCAGCATGGTGAGCTTCCCACTGGGACATATGATATTTATTAATGTGGCGATTTATGGAAGAAGTTGTCAAACTGCTGAGGTTTTGCCCTCTACTAACAGAATCACGACAAATTTTACAGATCACATAATTTGGGCGATCTTTTGCTATGTCAAAAATGGACCAGGCTAGGCAAGGCTTAGAGGGCATGCGACCTGCTGAGCCCCCCCAACTAGTGCTCAGAGGCAGAGTGGTGGCTGAGGATGCAGTTGTAGACGTGCTACCAGTGCTCCGACTCTGTCCAGGAAGGCGCAAGGTAACTTCGTTGTCTGTTGCATCTTCCTCCACCGCCTCTGTTGACCTCCTCGAGTGCCTGACTGTGGGTTGACAGTAGGTGGGATCTAGAACTTCATCATCAATTGTTGTGTTTGCACTACCCTCACCCTCAGACCGAGCCTCTTCTTGCCCTAACCGAATATTTAAGTTGTCATCACAATCTGGTATCTGCGTCTCATGGTCATCAGTATGTTCCTCATTGTCTATAACAACAGGTGTTACAGTTTGTGAAAAAGGGTCAACATTATGCTCAGAAACTTGTTCCTCACGGCCTGAATCAGAGTCACAAAGGTTCTGGGCATCACTGCAGACCATTTCCTGGTCTGTACTCACTGCAGCTTGGGAGCAGACCTCTGATTCCCAGGCTAGAGTGTGACTGAACAGCTCTGCAGACTCAGCCATCTTAGTTCCATCACACTGTGCAGGGCGGATGGAGACTTCAGAGCTGGGAGAATGCAAGTGTGATTGTGCTGACAACTCAGAGGACTGGTGTTTTTTGGATGCGATAGTTGAGGTGGCGGAGAGGGCACTTGTTGGACCACTTGAGATCCATTCAAGCATTTTCCTTTTTTGGCCATCATCTACCTTTGTTCCAGTTGTTCGTGTCTGTAAAAAAGGGAGCACATCAGATTGTCCATGGTAAGTAGTAGACATCTTACTTTTGCTGGAAGATGGTCTATCTTCAGCAGATGTTAATGGAGCTTTGCCACTTTCCCACGGGCAAACCCTTTTTTTCCTTTTCCAACACGCATCTTCCCCTTTCCACCAGCATTTGTCATTTTGCCACTCATTTTGATTGCGACAAGATTGTGCACTTAAAATGTGGTAGTAAAAATTGAGAGGTGGTGTAGATTGCAGCGGTGGTCTAGCTTTATTAACAGCAGAATAAACAACAATAATTATCCCTGACAATGCAACTATGGCCCTTAAACTGGCAGCATAAATTGCTAGTATAATGGCTTTGTAACAATGAGCTTGGATGTTCATTGCAGAGGTGCTATAAATATCTTTGCACTAGTGGGACAATACAGAAGTACAACAGCCACGTTTAGGATGCCACTAAGTTTCCTCAGTGTTTGCTACTATAATGGCTTAGTAACAATGAGTTTGAGTGTGCAATGCAGGCAGACGTGCTGCAAATATCTTTGCACTAGTGGGACAATACAGAAGTCCAACAGCCACGTTTAGGATGCCACTAAGTTTCCTCAGTGTTTGATACTATAATGGCTTAGTAACAATGAGTTTGAGTGTGCAATGCAGGCAGACGTGCTGCAAATATCTTTGCACTAGTGGGACAATACAGAAATCCAACAGCCACGTTTAGGATGCCATAAAGTTACCTCAGTGTTTGCTACTATAATGGCTTAGTAACAATGAGTTTGAGTGTGCAATGCAGGCAGACGTGCTGCAAATATCTTTGCACTAGTGGGACAATACAGAAGTCCAACTGCCACGTTTAGGATGCCACTAAGTTACCTCAGTGTTTGCTACTATAATGGCTTAGTAACAATGAGTTTGAGTGTGCAATGCAGGCAGACGTGCTGCAAATATCTTTGCACTAGTGGGACAATACAGAAGTCCAACAGCCACGTTTAGGATGCCACTAAGTTCACTCAGTGTTTGCTAGTATAATGGCTTAGTAACAATGAGTTTGAGTGTGCAATGCAGGCAGACGTGCTGCAAATATCTTTGCACTAGTGGGACAATACAGAAGTCCAACAGCCACTTTTAGGATGCCACTAAGTTCACTCAGTGTTTGCTAGTATAATGGCTTAGTAACAATGAGTTTGAGTGTGCAAAGGGCAGGAGGGTACAGTGGCAGGGTTGTGGGTCTGGGTAGAGAAAAAGAAGCCTGCCTTTCTATCCCTCCTAATGGGGAAATGCAGCGAGGAAATCCCTGACCTTAGCTACACAGACGCTGTCATCTTGTGTAGCTGTTAAACTCTGTTTTCACAGCCCTGACTGTCACCTATGGCTCTGACCCTGCCGGTATTAGCCCTTAAAAGGACTAATAGAAACTTCTATCCCTATTCTGTACAGCACTGTGTATAGAGCGCACACAGCAGTATCGGAGATAGGAGCTGCGCCAGCGGTGACTGACACCAAGGACGCAGAAGGCAGATAATGGCGTGCTGGAGGAAAATGTCCGTTTTTATAATGCAGGGACATGTGACATGGACATCCTATCACACATGCCGTTGCTTCTCTGGCTAAAAGTCCACTTAGCTGTGTGTGTGTGTCTGGGATTGGCTGACATGCTGGCCCGCCCCACTACACGCGCGCTTAGGGAAGGAAGACAAGGAAAAAAAAAAAATGGCGATCGCCATTATCCATACAGCAGTGATCTGAAAGCGCTGTTTCCGCACACTATACGCTGAAATTTCATAATAGTGTGAGTGTGACTTACACTATTACAGCGGAAAGCCAGCTAGTAATTAGCTGGTCTTTTTGCTGCTAGAACCGTTCTCGAACGTATCTAGAACTATCGAGCTTTAGCAAAAAGCTCGAGTTCTAGTTCGATCTAGAACAGCCCCCAAAATCTCTCGAGCCGCGAACTGGAGAACCTTGAACCGTGAACCGCGCTCAACTCTAGTGCCACCCCCACGCCATCAGCTGTGCTGCTCGGATCTGGATCTGCGGTATGGCTCGAGGGACTCTACCGGACCCGGGGGTCACGCGGACACTTCGAATGAAAATTGGACGTATTTGTACGGGTGTTGTTGGAAACTGTCTGTGACGCCACTCACGGTGTGTGGTGAGATGTAGCACCACCGCTGCTGCTGTGGGGCTCCCGGGGACGATGTGCTGTCAGCTGGATGTTAACCCCTCTGTGGGCAGGGATGGATGCCCCGGGGCCCAATGTCTCTGTGCAGGGGATGATAACGGCAGGGGCCGGCGCACCCGATCAGGCCAGGAATGTTACTTACAATTGAATAAATCACACAAGTCCTTTGGTAAACCAAGATGATGGTGGCCGGCTGCCGCAGAGGGGTGTATCTGGTCCCACTCCCGGGCCGGTGGTCAATGCCCCTTTCCTTTGCACTTTGTGTTTTCTGTGTTAGACTTCCCAGTGTGTAACGCAGGGGTCCGTTCCTGGTCCTTTGGTTTGGAGCCGTGCCCGTCAGACGCTGACTCGTGGGATCTACCGGGCCCTGGCGGATGCCCTATCACTCTCAGTGGGTGGTTGTCTACTTTTCGGGACTTAGGTTTGGACAGGACCTGGAATCCTGCCCTCAATTGGTTAATTAACTAGGCCGTTGGTGCCGGTCCTGGCTTCAGGGCCAGAATACCCCCTTGTGTGCACGGTTTCTGGGTCGGTTCTTCGTTGTCGGTACCGGCGGGCTACAACCCTACCCCGGTCCACCTCGGATCTCCGGCAGCCATCTCACCCTCTCCTGCTGGCACTGACGACTGTCAGCCACCTAGCCAAAGTGTCAGGGCTCCGACCCTGGCACTTGTCAGCTTCAACTTCAGGCCTTGACTGCCTGAGCTTGACTCCTCCACTCCTCTCTTAACCTGACTCCAGACTTAACTTCAATCCTCTGTTTTCCCGCCCCGGGCTCTCCAGACCCCTAGGTGGGCATTTCCTTTCCACCTGGTCCTGCCCACTGGTGTGTCTGTCCTTCCTTGAGGGGGTGACTAGGATTTTGTCGGCTGGTTTAACCCTGTGTGGGAGCAGTATTATGCAGGGGCCTAATCTGTGTGACTACCTGGTTTTGCCAGGGCGTCACACTATCATTCTAATTAAAATGATACCTGATATGAAGAAATCTGTCCATCATTTCTCGCTGTTGCCGTCTTAGTGCAGACTGATCTCTATTAGTCTTCAGGAAAATTGCGCTGGACGCTGCGCATGCGCAGATTGTTCAGAGCCACCAGCTCCACTTTACTGAAGTCCACCATGAGATAAATCTGCACAAGTGCTAGTGCAAAGTTTAAATAGAGATAAAGAAAACACAATCAGGCAGTGTAGGGGCTGGAAAAAAGGTGACCCTACTCAAAGTCCCTCCCTACAAGCCCACTCCAATGCACAAAAATATGAATAAAAGAAAACGTCAAACACATTAAATAAGATACTTGAAACAGATTTGTTCACCTCAGGTATCATTTTAATCAGTATGACAGGGAAAATATGAAAACAACTTCTGTTACTGGACCACCTACTCCACTAGATTTCTTAGGAAGCTGTATATCATTTCAATTTCAAAATGAGGGTGATAAACAGCATGTGCTGGAGTGGATGGCAATCACTTCATCAAGTGGCCTCTCCTCCTCTTCCTGCGCCTCAACATCACACACAGTTCATTATTCAAAGGTGTCACCCCAATTAGATTTGTTTCCCTCCACATCACAAATCTCCAACCAGCAAACTGACGAAACCACACATAGCTGAGTCTCCATTTTATCCCATGGGCATTAGAGGTCTGCTCCAAAGATTCCCAGACTTAAGATGAGGAAAGCATCTACATAAATGTCCAAAACGTTTGCCAGCTGGATCCTGGCCCGGATGAAATAGAGTCTGAGTAGGATCCCTATTCTCGTTAACTGACGTTAACCCCTGGGAGTCGAGGTGATGATGATGAGACTCAGATACCTGAGGTGCATATGTATTGTCCTGTGATGTCAGGTCAGGAAGAGAAGGAGTACGACAACATAGTGCATGACAATAAAGTTGTAGTTCCTACTTGGTGTGAACCCAGAGGCACGCAGATGAGGAAAAGGAAGAGGAGTAAAACAAAGAGGTTACATTGGCAATTCCCACACAAACACGTTGTAATGCAACTATGAGAGGCACTGCTGTGGCCAGCACAATTCGCTGGTCTGCAGTTTGCAGGAAGGGTTGCTTTGAGACGTCAAAGGATGACCAAACTTTCGTTATCTGCCAACGTTATAACCAACGACTCAGTAGAGTCAAAAATTCAATTAATTTGACTACTACATGCCTGAACTGGCCTAATTGACAGGGCTGGTACAGTCTATTAGAGATGTAGTAATTGCTGGCTGTTACTCTATGGGCGTATACATTGCCCACTATTGTTATGCTATTGGCTGCAGTGCATATAAATGGTGGCAATCTGTGGATGTGAGATTACCCATGGAAGAAAGCAAGAATAGCCGAAACGTGTATGTAGGGATCACTCTGGGTGCCTCATCCCCAGATTGGAATGATGCAATAAACTGTTTCTTTGAGTGAAAATAAGATTAGACTCATGTATATCAAATTGCATTTTAAATATATGTAAATTCTATTACATAAAATAGGTTGGGTCTTTATTTATTTATATTAAATGTGAAGTATCATTTATATGAGAATTTTCTTGACCCGCTATATACAAACAGCATGATCTAAAAGTTATGGACACTAATTTTATTCGTTAATATGTGCAAGGTATAAATTTATATTCCTCTAACTTTTGGATGTAATCTAGTGCCTTCTGTGGCCTTTGACGCCACCTGTTGGTGGTTTACAGTTTTAGGCCTGAAACACACATCTGTGAAAAGCACGCACGTGTGTTACGGGACGTTTTTCAGGTCCGTGATCAGTTTTTATGTCCGTTTTTATGGTACGTTTCGAATCTGTGTAAACGGCGTATACTAAGCACGTGTGCGTGTGGAATGTCCGTGTGTGCGTGAGATTCGTAACTGACGTGTGTGTATGTTGTCCGTGTGAAATGGTACGTGTGTGATGTAAAATGACATTGCTACATGTCGGCTGACAGCAGACAGAATCGCGCGTAGAGAATGAACTCGGGTGAACTTCACCAGACTTCATTGTCATACCGCGGCACTGTCTGTGTCGCGTACTGATTAGCGGTCACCCGTGAAGGATTCATCGGTGACCACTAATCCCCTGAGTGACTGAATTGAGCAGCGCGATTAGTGCTGCTGTCACTGAGGCTACCCGCGGCCAGCTGGATCCTCCACCCGAGACCGCAACTCACCTGTGAATTCATCGCTGTCACTCAGGCGACTTGCTGTCACAGGTGGAGGATCCAGCGGTGGCCGCGAGTAACCTGAGGGACAGCACAGCTGATCGCGCGGCTCACCTCAGTTGCTGCGTGGAGCTGACAGGAGCGGCGGTGTTCTTCTGCTGCTCCTGTCACCTTCATGGAGCAGAGCTGGAAGTGAGGTGGGATCTCCGTGGATTACACCGGACAAGGATGGGTTTTTGGGGCATAATAAAGTGGTGAACGAGGGTATTTGATAGTGTTTTTTATTGCAAATAAAGGATTTTTTCGGGTGTTTGTGTTTACTTTAATTTACAGATTAATCAATGGGGGTGTCTCATAGACGCCTGCAATGATTAATCTAGGACTTAATGGCAGCTATGGGTTGCTGCCATTAACTCCTTATTACCCCGTTTGACAACGCACCAGGGCAAATCGGGAAGAGCCGGGTAGAGTTCCAGAACTGTCACATCTAACGGATGCGGCGATTCTGGGCGGCTGCTGGCTGATATTGTTAGGCTGGGGGGCTCCCCATAACGTGCTGCTCCCCATCCTGAGAATACCAGCCTTCAGCCGTTTGGCTTTATCTTGGCTGGTATAAAAATTGGGGGGGACTGCATGCCGTTTTTTTTAATTATTTAATTATTTATTTTACTGCACAGTATAGACCCGCCCACCGGCTGCTGTGATTGGTTGCAGTGAGACAGCTGTCACTCAGCGTGGGGGAGTGTCTCACTGCAACCAATTATAGGCGCCGGTGGGCGTGGAAAGCAGGGAATACTAGATTGATTAATGAGCGTCCGGCTTTTTCAAAATAGTAAAAGCCGCCGGAGGTTTTTTTAACAGCTGTGCAGCGCCGCGGCAGTGATCGGGGAACGGTGAATATGAGAGAGGGGGGAGACTGAATGACAGACTGGAGACAGGGACAGACAAGACAGAGAGACCGACAGACAGAGATAGAGACCGACCGACGGACTGAGGGAGATTGACCGACATAGACAGAAAACAAAAAAATGACCAACATTGCTGGAAAAAAACACAAAACGTACACGGAGCATACAGAGATGCGTCCGTGTCACTTGTGCGCACAGACCCATTGACTTTCGTGCAAAAAACGGACATGCTTCCGTGCAAAACGGAAACACATACGCATCACGGACACGGACACACGGACCTTATGGAATACCGCACGTGTGACCGATAGATTAACATTGGTGCATGTTTGTCCGTGTCTCCGGAAATGCGGAGACGGACCAAACATGCACGTGTTTAACGGATGTGTGTTTCAAGCCTCAAATGTAGTTTTACTTTTTTTGTTAATAAAAATTAGTGTTTTAAAATTTATGTTGGTCTTGCTACAGAATTTGTTGTTTGATTGTACAGTATACAGTGCCTTGGTAGAGAATTCGGCCCCCTTGAATTTTTCAACCTTTTCTCACATTTCAGGCTTCAAACATAAAGATAAAAAATTTTAATTTCATGGTGAAGAATCAATAACAAGTGGGACACAATTGTGAAGGTGAACGATATTTATTACTTATTTTAAATTTTTGTAAAAAATAAAAAACTGAAAATTGGGGCGTGCAATATTATTTGGCCCCTTTACTTTCAGTACAGCAAACTCAATCCAGGAGTTCATTGAGGATCTCTGAATGATCCAATGTTGTCCTAAATGATTGATGATAAATATAATCTACCTGTGTGTAATGAAGTCTCTGTATAAATGCACCTGCTCTGTGATAGTCTCAGTGTTCTGTTTAAAGCACAGTGAGCATCATGAAGACCAAGGAACACAACAGGCAGGTCTGTGATACTGTTGCGGAGACGTTTAAAGCCAGATTTGGTTACAAAAAGATTTCCAAAACTTTAAACATCCCAATAAGCACTGTGCAAGTGATCATATTGAAATGGAAGGAGTATCATACCATTGTAAATTTACCATGACCCGGCCGTCCTTCAAAAATTTCATGTCAAACAAGGAGAAGACTGATCAGAGATGCAGCCAAGAGGCCCATGATCACTCTGGATGAACTGCAGAGATCTATAGCTGAGTTGGGGGAGTCTGTCCATAGGACAACAATCAGTCGTACACTGCACAAATCTGGCCTTTATAGAAGAGTGGCAAGAAGAAAGCCATTTCTCAAAGATATCCATAAAAAGTGTTGTTTAAAGTTTGCCACAAGGCACCCTGGGAGACACTCTAAACATGTGGAAGAAGGTGCTTTGGTCAGATGAAACCAAAATTGAACTTTTTGGGCACAATGCCAAACAATATATTTGGCGTAAAAGTAACACAGCTCATCACCCTAAATACACCATCCCCACTGTCATACATGGTGGTGGCTGCATCATGGTTTGGATCTGCTTTTCTTAAGCAGGGACAGGGAAGATGGTTAAAATTGATGGGAAGATGGATGGAGCCAAATACAGGAGCATTCTTGAAGAAAACCTGTTGTAGTCTGCAAAAGACCTGAGACTGGGACAGAGATTTGTCTTTAAACAAGACAATGATCCAAAACATAAAGCAAAATCTACAATGGAATGGTGCACAAATAAACGTATCCAAATATTAGAATGGCGAAGTCAAAGTCCAGACCTGAATCCAATCGAGAATCTGTGGAAAGAGCTGAAAATTGCTGTTCACAAACGCTCTCCATCCAACCTCTTTGAGCTCGAGCTGTTTGCAAAGGAGGAATGGGCAAGAATTTCAGTCTCTTGATGTGCAAAACTGATAGAGACATACCCCAAGCCACTTGCAGCTGTAATCATAGCAAAATGTGGCGCTACAGAGTATTATCTTAAATATTATATATATATATATATATATATATATATATATATATATATATATATATATATATATATATATATATATAAAATATTGCACACCCCAATTTTCAGTTTTTTACTTTTTACAAAAATTTAAAATAAGCAATTAATATCGTTCAACTTCCCAATTGTGTCCCACTTGTTGATTCTTCACAATAAATTTAAAATTTTTATCTTTATGTTTGAAGCCTGAAATGTGGGAAAAGGTTGAAAAATTCAAGGGGGCTGAATACTTTCTCAAGGCACTGTGTATATCTGTATGGGACAAAAATTTTCCATGATGTTAGAATGCACATAATAGTTAACCCCTTTTCTAGCATTTGTTAAGTGAAATTTGTTTGATTCTGTTGGCTCTACATTTATTGCTGTTTATTTTCACCGTTTTCTTAGCAACAAACATGGACTATAGGACCAAGCATCTTTCCTGGCAAGCAACTTATAATATGGATTTTAATGTTGACCTCCATCAGGTTGTAAGGATGAGCATACAGGTTTAATTGAGCTACAAAATACTACCAAACGTCAAGACATGTACGAGAGTTTGGTCGAACATGGCATTTCTTGACACATACATAGAAAGCAGAAGGTTCCACGGGTCCTACATATACAGGTCTTCCCCTTCTTTCCTATTGCTGACACTACTTTCATCTCTAGGTGGGAGGAGGTATGCTCTAGTAGTTTATTAAGACTCATGGATCTTTTAGTAGGACTGACTTAGAGTACATTGAAGAGTATTGAAAAGGATCTTGATGGTAAAAACCTCCAATTTAAATCGGTGTCCACAGCAGATGAGATCGTATCATTCAAGCTCTGATGATTAAAGACTCGGAGTAATGGGAAAAACAAATCAGAGAATCCAAGTCCAAAAAAATATTATGGGACACAACCGATTACCAGCAGAGCGGGTATATAGATGGAGAAGGTATCCATCAATAAAAAGTCACGCTATATCAATATAACACGCCTGCGCCGGGGCCATGGGGCACTCATTACTGGGGCACGGTTCTGTTTCTGGGATGCCGCGGTGGCAAGGCCCAGTTCCGTGAACCCCGGTAGTGTCAATCAATGAAGGGGGAAATAATGATGGGGGTGATAGTTCGTGACGCCACCTGTGGTACTCAGCCAGAGATAGCCGACGCTGCGGGATGGAGCCTCTGGGGTAGATGGTGACGCAGCTTGGTTGGTATAGCTCTCCACAGAGCTGAGTCCCAGGGCGGATGGTGGTAGTCCGGGCTTCTGACTGGGGACCACTGAGGTACAGGACCGTGATCCGGTTAGACCTGGAGTTGGGATGGAGCTTCCTAAGCGAACCCTGTCTCGCGAAGGACATTTTTGTCTCCTGGCAAGACGTGGAAGCTCACCTGCAGAAAAGTCATCCTAAACGCGACCTGTACACCGGCAACACAGTGGTGTAGAACCGACACAAAGGTTAAAGGTGGTGTTACGGCCTGAACGTCCAACATTTGGAAGTTGAACCGGACTTTGCAGATCTGCTGCTTAGCGGCCATGTTGCGGGCCTCCATCCCTTCCCACTTGGCCTGGTGCTGCTCCTGTTCTCTATGCACTTCAATGGCACTTTCAGATAGCGAGGGCTATAGAGGGGTCGCCAGTCCTTTAGTGCCACCGGCAATGACGTCAAAAGCCAAGCATTGAGGAGCCTGACCAGGTGTATTGGCCGGGGGTGCTGCAAAGGACCCCAATAGGGTGTCCTCAACTACCGGCGCAACAGGGGTACTTACTGCTGTTACTGCTCTGGTGCTGGTACCCTCCTCCACCACGGTCAGCGTCGCCAATTCCATTAGGGTGTGCCCCTCCGTCACCATCTCTATCAGAGACTCCTGCCATCTCTGGACGGTACCTGCCTGGAGCTCTAGCAGCTGCTGTCCCAACTGCTTCACCTCCTCCTCTAAGAAGTCCAGGACCAGGGCTGGTCGTGATACCAGTGCATAACTCAGACAGCCAAAGGAGCCTAGCCCTTCCACCCCGCGCTCCAGATTGCTCCAGTTGCTGCTTGCCATGGGGCTTCCTGAGTCCTTCTGCGCAGTTATCCCATCTCCTTTTACTTCTTGGGAAGAAAGGATTTCTGAGCACTTGGGTAAGTTTCAGTTTCCCTAAGTAGCTGAGGGGTTGGGTATGGGTTTTCACGCCATCTTGCTACCCATTCCAGGAAGAGCAGATGTACCCAGCCCTTTTGATTGCTCATGGCGCCTATTCTTTTTCAATGGACGCCATTGCATAGTCTTTTTACACAGTGTTTAAGGCGCACAGTACCCGTGGCAACGTGAATGAAATCCTGTTTGTGACGCCAAAATGACACGTCCGCGCCGAGGCTGTTGGACACTCGTTACCGGGCTGCAGTTCTGTTTCTGGGACGCCATGGTGGAAAGGCCCAGTTCCGGGACCCTGGCGGCGTTAGTCAATGAAGAGGGGAATAATGATGGGGGTGATAGTTTGTGACAACACCTGTTGTACTCGGCCAGAGATAGTCGACGCTGTGGGATGGGACCTCTGGGGCAGATGGTGACATAGCTTGGTTGGTATAGCTCTCCACAGGTAGAGTGAATGGGGGTAGTAGTAGGCAATGGCGGGGGTGCCGCCGAATAGCGGAGTGACACAGGGATGCAGTCTCAAGGTGCTTACTCACTGTAGCAGGTTCCAAGGTAAAACGACTAGTCAGTGACCGCCTTTGGAGTGCTGGGTTTCACAATGATGGGCTCCAGTCGATCCCGGGTAGTTCGGAGGACAAGACCGGTGCACCTTTCTTATGTACCTTCACTGGTCGTCTTCCTGCGCTGACTTCTCTCCCGCCTGTCCTGCGCCTACTCACACAGTGCCCTGAGCCAGTGTCCATGGACCCTTTCGGGTGGCTTGAAGCTCTGTCCCTTGGCCATATGTGGTCACCTTCTAGCGGATTCATGGGCGGGTTTGGCTTTGGTATTAGATGTGTCCTTAGCCTCTGGTTTTACTAGCGTATGCATCCTATCTACCAGCACCTACACATCTGGTAGTGTGCACACTAATTATTTCCAAAATGACCAATTGTTATAGACAGTGTAGTCTTGACAGTGGTTGTGCCAGTGCATAATGTACAAAGGTTTGAAAAATATTGACCTGGTTGATTGGGCCAAACAATTAAATTGCAGCAGCATAACAAGTTAGATTAGTCATGCGGTCTCATTAGATGATAGAAAACAAAATAGTCTAGAATGAGAAACAATGGAACTTATTTGAACTTAAGAAATACAAATTTTGAGGCTACACTTATTATTGGGTCTTGTTAACAGGCGGCCTGAGATACTTTGGGGCAATCCATCTATGGTTCATTTTGATCATCGTCAAACTGTCTGCACTTTCCGTGGATAGTCGTGTGCGACTATCTGTTATTATTGACACCGCTGAGCTGAAAACACACAGACAACACACTCACAGCAGGGCAAGCTAGCACTTCCAAAGCGTATAAGGCGAGGTCTGACCAAGTGTTGAGCTTGGAAACCCAATAGTTAAACGGAACTGTAGACTCTGAAAGCACGCTGATATGGTCACATACATAGTTACTCACCATCTTACTTAAGTGATCCTTCCTTGTCATAGTTTCCCCAACCAGTATCTGATTCAAAGTTGACGGTTTGTGGAAAATGGACCAGTTTGGGCACAATAGTCCCCGTCTGTGTTGCTTCTACTATGCGTAGCCCTCTCTTGTAATCCTGTTGCGTGAAAATACATGCTACCTCTGACGCCAGCATAATCTGAGGGTAATCGTTTCATCAACTGGTCCACTACATGTTTCTACTATGTTTCCGCAGTACAATCCTTATTTGCCTTGACAAGTAGCAAAGTGAATTTGTCTTTGTAGCATGGGTCAAGGAAGGTACATAACCAGTATTTGTTGTCTGCCAAAATGTGGACTAGCCGACAGTCATGAGAAAGGCAGTATGACATAAACTGTGCCACGTATGCCACACTCTGAACTGGAAAACTTTGTGTGTCACTGCTAAGAATACATTCTGTCTCCCTAAACCTCCTCTCCTCCACAGTCTGTCTCTCCTCCTGCTCCTCCTCAGGCCATCAATGCTGAACAGCCCTGAAGCTTGGGTTGTCAATCCCTTGGGTACCAACTTCAAACATTCCTGTTCTTCACTCTCCTCCTCATGCTCATCCTCATGATGCTGACGAAAGGTGGCCTGAGCTTGTTGGCCGAGATTCTGCGGATTACTAACAACCATTGTGAAGTCTGGATCCACAGACACCTCAGGTGCATTAACACTTTGGTCACTCAGACCATCCAGAGAGCTCTTCAATAAACAAATCAGTGGAATGGTAATGCTGATAAGAGCATCATCACTGCTCACAATGTTGGTACAGTAATCAAAATTCTCTAGGACCTGACAAATGTCTGCAATCCAAACCCACTCTGCAGTACTTATGTCTGGCAATTGCATCTGATGGACATGTTCCAGCTGGAATTGGAATACTGCCCTCTGCTGCTCATGGATCCTGGCCAACATATGATAGGTTGAATTGTATCTTGTAGGGAGATCACATATTAGTTTGTGACGAGGGAAGTGAAAGCGCTTCTGCAGCCCTGCCAGGCTAGCAAAAGAGGGAGATGACTTGCGAAAATGGGCGCTAATACGTCATACCTTGGTAAGTAGGTCTGGTATCTCAGGGTATTTTTTGAGAAAGTGCTGAACTACTAAATTTACAATGTGGGCAATACAAGGAACGTGTACAGGCTTTCCAAGCTTTAAAGCCGCCACTAGATTATGACCATTATCTCACATTACCATCCCTGAACGGAGGTCCAGTGGTGCAAGCCACTCATCTGTCTGCTCAGTTATTGCTTTCTAAAGCTCAGGTGCCGTGTGCAATTTTTCACCGATACAGATGAGCTTCAGTAGAGCGTGTTGCCGCTTAGCCGAGGCAGTGTTGCCGAGATCCCAGCTGGGGAATGATGTCGACAGTTGGACATCGGCTGATGTTGAGGAGGATGCACAGGAGCCAGATGAAGAGTAGGGGGAAGAGGGAGTTGTTGCTGTGTAGGAGGCAACTGAAACTCTGATTAGAATGGGGCCTGCTATTCTGGGTGAGGGAATTGTATGGGATGTTGCCGGCTCAGCCTCTGTACCAGCCGCCACCAGGTTAACCCAGTGTGCCATCAGTGAGACGTAGCTTTCCTGTCCATTTCCGCTTGTCCACGTGTCTGTGGTTAAGTGGACCTTCCCTGTTATGGTGTTGGTGAGAGCCTGTTTGATGTTTATGGACACGTGATTGTGGAGCGTGGGGATGGCACAATGAGCAAAATAGTGGCAGCTAGGCATAGAGTATCAATGTTCTAACACCGCCAAAAGGTTACGAAAAGCCTCTGTTCCCACAAGCCGATACGGCAACATCTCAAGGGTTATCAATCATTCAATGTGTGCAGTTATGGTTTCTGCCCTTCAGTGCGTAACAAGGTATTTTTGCTTCTTTTCTAAGGTCTGTGGTATGGACAACTGAACAGAACGCTGGGACATCGAAGCGGATGTTGTCGATGATGATTGAGTGTGGCCAACATCAGGTTGGGAGAAGGAGGCATCAGCGCCACCTTCTTGCACACGAGTTTGGGAAGCAGGCAGTTCAGGGGAAGTGGCAGTGTTTTGAGTCTGGAAATCATGTTTTTCACCTAGAGCTTTCAACCCCCTAGTGGTGTGCTGGCTAACATATGGTTTCCATTGGTGGAGGTGCCCAAGCTGGAAGTATTTCTGCCTCTGCAAAGCTTGGTCTGACAGATTTGACAAATGGGCAACCTTTAGGTCTGAAGGACTCTTGGAAAAAAACTCCCACACAATCGCAGCATGGATCTTTGGACTCTGAGATGGCACAGGTGGTGGTGTCATGTGCACAGTTGGTTGACATATGGCAGTGGTCTAAACCCTATCTCTTACAGCCTTTTTGCAGACTTTGGGTACATGCTCCTCTGCGCTGCTGCTCTCGCAATCCATGCCATCCGTTCATGTTGGATCAGTCACCTCATCATCGACCAGGTCGTCTTCACATTCCTAAAGGTCAACATCTTTGGTAATGGAGGATTCAGGCTGACCTGAGGGCAGCTATGTCTCATCATCCTCAAACACTTCCACCTGTTTGCCCAGCATGTCACTGCCAACAACATGGCTTTCTTCTGGCCTTGGGTGCTCAAAGATCTGTGCATCACTGCACACCACGGCCTCACGTGCATTGGTGGTGTTGCATGGTGAGAGGCAATAAAGGTCAAAGGGTCCCGTAAACAGTTCCTCAGAGTAATCTGCTTTGGGGTGATATGTTTCCTTAGAATACTGATGCTGTGAGGAAAGAGGACCAGACTGAAGATTTGATGGCCCAGCCTCTAGGCTACTCAAGTCTGTCTGTGTCGACCCTTGGGATTTGGTACTCGATAAGTAACTGGAGGCATTTTCTGCTAGCCAACTCGTTACCTGTTCACACTGTTCAGTGTTCAAGAGGGGTTTCCCATATGGAACAGAAAATTGGGATAGGAAGCCAGCGGTAGATAAAGCAGGAACCTTTTTCTTTGGCTTGGTCACACTGCTTGGGTGACCCCCACTGTCACTACCACCTCTTCCACGGCCCTTACAGCCATGGAACAACACTGATGCCGGGTAGAAAAACTTGTGTTAATAGTTTCCCACGATAGCTGTTTCTGTAAGTCTAAAAAACTCAAGGTACCTTTATTTCACAAAGTACCACTTGGAGGAGTCGACAAAGAGTCAGCCCTAAAAGAAAAAAAGGTTTGACACCACTTTTATTTTAATATTGTTTTTTGGCATTCAGACTGTGTTTTAGTAGCAGCAGGCCACTATATAGGTTCTGTAATATATGAATGAAACACCAGGATGCTAGGTTGGTGCTATAACTGTATTTGGCTTCAGGCAGTAGTAGAGCCACTGACACCGACTATTAATTGGAATTTTGTAACACTGACACTGTGTTTTAGTAACAGCAGTAGAGATGAGTGAGCCTCTAGAGGCTCGAGTTCAGTTTGGCTCGGCTCGTCGAACGGAGGCCGCGTTCGAGTTCAGTTCGGCGAGCCGTTCGACGAACCTCTCGAACCCCATTGAAAACAATGGGAGGCAATCACAAACACACAAAAACACATTATTAATGTACACATACAGTTAATAAACATTGCCATAACACTTACCGGTCCCTGTGACGCGTCCTGCAACCTGTCTCACGCTGCTTTTCCTTCCGATAATCACTGCGTCCTCCCGTTAACCAGCACTGATGATAGGACCTATTGGGACGTCAAAATAGTATGTGACCAGTCACGTGTCTATTATCTCACTGGCTACAGACTGGTCACATGGCTAGACGTCATTGCTAGGTCCTGTCAGTGCATCTGTCCGGTACGCGGTGCTCGTTTGTGCATCCCCGTGTATCGGCGAGATGCTCTAGCACATGGTCAGCTCCCCGTTCTGCTTCCCCGTTCCATTATTCACTGGCTGCCACAGCCGGTCAATAACGGAGATCACTGTTTACAGCACGCAGCTGCTGCTCACTCACTGAGTGATATAGACTGCACGGAAAGCAGCGTCTTCCCCCATGCAGTGCTGCTGATGTAGCAGAGCTGCATGGGTTGAAGGAGAAAGAGGACAGAAGAGCAGGATTGTGGACAGACAGGGAGTAATAAACATGGAGTCTCTAATGTGTCTGTGTATTTATTTCTATTAAAGTATTTTTTCTCTGTGTGGTGTGTTTTTTTTTCTTAATGGCCGGGCCAAACTTGCCTGACATTAAGAATCTCTGACTTAATACTAGCTAGTAAAACAAAGCTAGTATTAACTCATAATTGCCCAGCAAGCCACCCGGCGTCATGGCAGCTGGAAAAGTTGGATACAGCGCTAGATGATGGCGCTTCTATGAAAGCCCCATTTTCTGAGGTGGCTGCGGACTGCAATTCGCAGCAGAGGCGCCCAGAAAGCTCTAACACCCTGAGCTGAGGATTCCAATCCCCAGCTGCCTAGTTGTATCCGGCTGGACACAAAACTGGGGCGAAGCGCACGTCGTTTTTTTTTTTTAATTATTTCATGAAATTCATGAAATAATTAAAAAAAGGGCTTCCCTATATTTTTAGTTCCCAGCCGGGTACAAATAGGCAGCTGGGAGTTGGGGGTAGCCGTACCTGCCTGCTGTACCTGTCTAACATACAAAAATATGGCAAAGCCCACGTCTTTTTTTTGGTGGGCAAAAAACTCCTGCATACAGTTCTGGATGGAATATGCTGAGCCTTGTAGTTCTGCAGCTGATGTTTGCTCTCCTGCATACAGTAGTGAATGGAGCATGCTGAGACTTGCAGCTCTGCAGCTGCTGTCTGCTCTCCTCCATACACACAGGCAGCAGCTGCAGAACCACAAGGATCAGCATACTACATCCAGGACTGTATGCAGGAGTTTTTTGCGCCCCAAAAAAATTACGAGGGCTTCGCCATGTTTTTGCATGCTAGCCAGGTACAGCAGGCAGCAACGGGCTGCCCCCAACCCCCAGCTGCCTATTTGTACCCGGCTGGGAACCAAAAATATAGGGAAGCCCTTTTATTTTTAATTATTTCATGAATTTCATGAAATAATTAAAAAAAAATGACGTGGGCTTTGCCCAATTTTTGTGTCCAGCCAGGTACAACTAGGCAGCTGGGGATTGCAATCTGCAGCTCAGGGTGACCAAGCTTTCTGGGCACCCCTGCTGCGAATTGCAGTCCGCAGCCGCCCCAAAAAATGGTGCTTTCATAGAAGCGCCATCTTCTGGCACTGTATCCAACTCTTCCAGCTGCCCTGGTGACGGGTAGCTCACTGGGTAATAATGGGGTTGGGGCTAGCTGTATATTATCAACTGGCCCTAAGCCTGAAATTCATGGTGTCACACCAATATTAGACATGGCCACCATGAATTTCTAGTACAGATAAAAAAAAAAACACAAAACACAGAAAAATATTTTTATTAGAAATAAAACACAACACAATTAGTGACTGCATCTTTGTTGAAATAAAGAACCCCCCTCCTCAGTAATCCTGGGTCAAGGGTCCCGCACGGTCCAATCCGGATCCAATATCATCTGATCGGTTTGCTGTAAGGCAAAGCGATGAGATGATGTGTGAGGTTCAAGGGCCTGAATCACATGACCCTGCAGCTGATTGTATAAACAGCTTTTATGCAATCAGCTGATGCATCAGTGCAAAAAAAAACAAACAAACTACACACTTCAGTGCAGACTCCTGTCCATCAGCATCAGCTGATAGTTTAGCCGGCCGGGCGGTAAAAAGCCGGCCTCACCGCTCAACTTAGAGTGTCAGGTGACTGCATCAGCTGATCATCGCCAGGTCTGAGAGAGAGAGAGAAGAAAGAGAGGAGAGAGAGGAGAGAGAGGAAAGAGAGAGGAGAGAGAAGAGAGAGAAGAGAGAGAGGAGAGAGAGAAGAGTGAGAGAAGAGAGAGAGGAGAGAGAGAGGAGAGAGAGAGAGGAGTGAGAGAGAAGAAAGAGAGAGGAGAAAGAGAGGGAGACAGAGAGAAAAAGAGAGAGAGAAAAGAGAGAGAGAGAAGAGAGAGAAGAGAGAGAGAGAGAAAAGAGAGAAAAGAAGAGAGAGAAGAGAGAGAGGAGAGAGAGGAGAGAGCAATGCAGCCTCATTCCGTGAACTGCTCCGATTTTAGAGGTGTGTACCGCAGCTCACAGCTGATATCCGGCTCTTTCCCTCAGTGCATAATTAAATTAAATTATAAATAAATAATAATTATATTATAATATAGTATATTTTCTCTGCCCTCTCTGAAACACTTTCTTCCCTCTCCTTGTCCATAGTATGTTTTCTCTGCCCTCCCTGAAACACTTTCTTCCCTCTCCTTGTCTGTAGTATATTTTCTCTGCCCTCCCTGAAACACTTTCTTCCCTCTCCTTGTCTGTAGTATGCTTTCTCGGCCCTCCCTGAAACACTTTCTTCCCTCTCCTTGTCCATAGTATGTTTTCTCTGCCCTCATCGAAACACTTTCTTCCCTCTCCTTGTCTGTAGTATGCTTTCTCAGCCTTCCCTGACACACTTTCTTCCCTCTCCTTGGGAGACAAAGAGAAAAAAAAAGAGAGAGAGAGAAAAAGCGAGAGAAAGAGAGAGAGAGAAAGAGAGAGAGAGAGAGAGAGAGAGAGAGAGAAAGAGAGAAGAGAGAGATAGGAGAGAGAGGAGAGAGGAGAGAGCAATGCAGCCTCATTCCGTGAACTGCTCCGATTTTAGAGGTGTGTCCCACGGCTCACAGCTGATGTCTGGCTCCTCCCCTCAGTGTATAATTAAATTAAATTATAATTATAAATATATAAGTATAATTTAAAATTAATAATAAAAAAACTTAAAAAAAATCTTTAATCGGGACCAGGACTAGAACTCCTGAAGTTACGCTTCTTAGGCGAGCGCTCTATCCACTAGTCTACTGCCTCTAATGATAAAGATAGGCAGATTTGGTAATCTTGACTTCTGCATTGCTGAAATCTCTGCTGACAGCGCGATTTACTTCATTGCTACGTGGAGCTGATACAGCGCGATCGTGTTCTACTGCAGCTGCAGCATCATGTAGTCGAGCTGACAGTGTTTTGTGGATTACGTCGGACCTGGAGGGGTATTTGGTGATTAATAAAGAGGTAAATGAGGTGGTTTTTTGTCTTTTATTCCAAATAAAAGATTTTTCGCTGTGTGTGTTTATTTACTTTCACTTTCAGGTTGATCATAGAAGGTGTCTCAGGGAGACGCCTGGCATGATTAACCACGTTATTACCTCGATTGCCACTGCACCAGGGCAATTCGGGATGAGATGGGTGGAGTCCCCCGGGACTATCGCATCTAATGGATGCGGCGATACCGGGCGGCTGCCTGCTGATATTGTTAGGGTGGTGGGCTCCCGATAACGTGGTGCTCTCCATCCTGACAATACCAGCCTCCAGCCGTGTTGTTTTATCCTGGCTTGTATCAAATATGGGGGGAACCGCATTTTTTTTTTATTTATTTATTTTACTGCACGATATAGACATGCCGGCAGCTGTGATTGGTTGCAGTGAGACAGCTGTCACTCAGCTTGGGGACGTGGTTGACTGCAACCAATCATGGGCGCAGGTGGGCGGGGAAAGCACGGAATAACTAATTGACTAATGAAGCGGCAGCCATTTTCTAAAGCGGCAAAGACACCGCAGATTTGTGACAGACGTGGAGCGAGGCGCACGTAATCGGTGATTAGGAAATGGAGAGGGATTGTGCTGGGGACGCAGGACGCATGCAGATAGCAACATGTGTACATAGCCTTACTATGAAAAGCCACGTTTATGGTTATCGAACTGTTCTCGAACCTAACTAGAACTGTCTAGCTTTTAGCAAAAAGCTCGAGTTCGATCTCGGGCACCCCCCAAAATCACTCAAACATTAAATTGGCGAACTTCGAACCTCGAACATCGCTCAACTCTAAACAGCAGGCCACTATCTAGGTTCTGTAAGATATGAATGAAACACCAGGATGCTAGATTTGTGATATAACGGTATTTGGCTTCAGGCAGAACTACAGGCCGTGACAACTATTTTTTTTTTTTTCTTACACTTAAGGCCCAGTCACACTAAACAACTTACCAGCGATCCCAACAACGATCCAACCTGATAGGGATCACTGGTAAGTTGCTAGGAGGTTGCTGGTGAGATGTCACACTGCGATGCTCCAGCGATCCCACCAGCAACCTGACCTGGCAGGGATCGCTGGAGCGTGGCTACACGAGTTGCTGGTGAGCTCACCAGTGACCAGCCCCCAGCCAGCAGCGCCGCGTGGAAGATGCTGCGCTTGGTAACTAAGGTAAATATCGGGTAACCAACCAGCGCACGCAGCTACACGTGCAGAGAGCAGGGAGCAGCGCACACCGCTTAGCGCTGGCTCCCTGCTCTCCTAGTTACAGCACACATCGGGTTAATTACCCGATGTGTGCTGCAGCTAAATATGCACAGAGCAGGGAGCAGCGCACAATGCTTAGCGCTGGCTCCCTGCTCTCCTAGTTACAGCACACATCGAGTTAATTACCCAATGTGTGCTATAGCTACATGTGCAAGGAGCAGGAGCCGGCACTGACAGTGAGAGCAGAGGAGGCTGGTAACGAAGGACAAGGGCTTCTTGGTTACCCGGTGTTTACCGTGGTTACCAGTGTCCGCAGAAGCCGGCTCCTGCTGCCTGCACATTCAGTTGTTGCTGTCTCGCTGTCACACACAGCGATCTGTGCTTCACAGCGGGACAGCAACAACTAAAAAATGGCCCAGGACATTCAGCAACAACCAACGACCTCACAGCAGGGGCCAGGTTGTTGCTGGATGTCACACTTAGCAACATCGCTGCTACGTCACAAAAGTTGTTCGTTAGCAGCGATGTTGCTTAGTGTGACGGGGCCTTTACACTAGTGTTTTTTTAGCAGTAGGATACTATGGAGTTTATATATGCTATGAAACCAACACAAGGATGCAACTGTGCTGGTATGAATTGAGATGGTTGCTGACAGGCACTACACTACACCTGAACCCGTTTTTTTTGGAAATTTTGGGACCTTTTTTAGGAATTTGCAATACCTATCCCTAGTAGAAGAGACACAAGGGATGTAGCAGTGCTTGGATTGTTGATTAATTAGTAGCAGATGTCAGGACAGCTTTAAATCTCTCCCTGCCTCTGAAAAAGCTCTCCCTATATGAGACACTGCAATAAAATACCATATGAGGCACTAATAAGAGGATTTTCTTTTTTTTTTAAAGATGGATGTGTTACCTTAACAAAGCAGTGCACTAGCACTGGCCTTATAACTGGGTCTGCATTCACTGTTTGGCAGTCTGGAGATTTATGGAGCTGCTAGCAGCTACTGACTACTGGATTCAGTCCTTAGAAGGACAATTTAGGAGTTTGCAGCATGAACGCTATCACTTACAAGGCCCTGCATTGTCACTGACCCTATAGCTGGGTCCGCATTCACAGATTTGCGGTCTGGCGATTTATTGAGCTGCTAGCATGCACCGGACACTGTCTTCAGCCCTTAGAAGGACAATTTATTAGTTGGATCTACGAATACTCTCCCGCACACAATACAGTCTATATACACCGCCAGCTCCCCAATATGGCTGCTGGCTTATATAGCCCCTATGATGCTGTGTGGCCAAGCCAATCACAGCAACACCACAACAAAGATGGCTGCAGCGTTACTGTGAGGGCAAGCAATATGAGATGTGTTCATTAGCTGGAAAACAGGTCCCAGGAACTCAGAAATGAAACTGAAAGTATCGGAGCAGATGCTGTTTTATTCGTCGGATAGCGAATGGTGCGAATAGCCTGTTAGCCGTCGGATACCAATTAGTGGCAAATACATTCGCTCATCCCTAATAGTGATCAAACCTGATGACAAAAGTGGGAAAATGGTAATATGGCCACATGTACAAGTGCATGTATGTGCCTCCCCTGTGACAGCAGCCGGTCGCTGCTGGGGCCCGGACCTTCAGAGGTGGTGGCTCGAGGGTCTCCGGACCCGGGGGTCTCGCGGACACGCCAAATAAAATGGGGGACGTAGATGTACGGGCTAGGCCGTAATAAGTTTGTGACGCCACCCACGGTGAGGGGTGAGGTGGGACACAACCGCTGCTGTTACGAGGCACCTGGGGGAGATGTTGTGCAGCAAGTTGTTAACCCCTCCGTGGGCAGAGATGGTGGCTCCGAGACCCAATGGCTCTGGTGCAGGAGGAATGACGACCGCAGGGGGTGCTGGTGTACTAATTGTTAGTAAAACACACAAGTCTCTAGTAAACCAAGGTGGTGGTGGCCGGTGCCACGGCCAGTTGCGTTCGGGATCCCCCACCCGGCTGGTGGTCTCTATCCTTTTCCTGCACTGTTTAAGTAGAAAGGACTTCCCAGTTTGAAATGGAGGAGTCCGCTCCCGGCTGGATGTGGCCTAAGGAGCCATGCCCGCAGACGCTGGCCCATGGGATCTATGGGCCTTGGCGGGGACCTCTTATCCCTAATCAGTGGGCTGTTGTCTTCTGTGAGGGACTTTGGGTGGGACAGGACCTCTAGTCCTGGCATCAATCGGTTAATTAACCAGTTCCAGTAGGTTCTGGTTCCTGGCTTCAGGGTCCGAGTACTCCCCTTTGTGCTACGGTTTCCGGGTCGGTTCCCCGTGTCGGTACCGGCGGGCTCCTACCCTGGCCCAGTCCACCTCGGTTCCACCGAGCCGTCTTCCCATCTCCTGTTGACGGAGACCACCGTCTGCCTCCTAGGCAGTGGCACCAGGGCTCCTACCCTGGTACCGTTCAACTCGGACTTCACTGCTGGAGCTACAACTAGCTCCAGCCCACACTCCTCTCCAAACTGAACTCTGAACAGATCTGACTTAATTGACTGTTTTTCCTGCCCCGGGCTGTCGGGACCCCTGGGTGGACGTGTTCCAACCGCCTGGTCACACCCACTGGTGTGTCTTTCTTTCCCTAAGGGGGGTGACTAGGGTTTAATGGTTGGCTGTGTGTTTCCTAGTGAGGAAAGGTGTTATGCGGGGGCCTATTTATGACTACCTTGTTTTGCCAGGGCGTCACACTCCCCGTTGGTTAAACACAGACCGTCCGCGGGTTGTCAGACCACCACTGGTTTATTTTTACTGCAAGAAGATAATAGAATAAAACAATTACAAGCATAATAACATATTTACATTTCAAGAATATTTTGATTTCTTCCCTTACGAGAGGTGGGTTGCTTAAACATTGCACATACATAACTTTCCACTTCACCCACCCAAAACAACCTAGCCCTGGTGCCACCACTAAAACACAGGTTGGCACCCCTTGCCCAAGTCCAGGCTAGGTCTGGGTGTTGCCCAAACTGGCCAGGTAAAAAAATCCTTACCCGGCAGTCCTTTTCAAGGGCCCCATGTCCAGGGGACACCCACCGGGTAGTCACCGGCTTTGCTGGTGACAGGACCTTGGCCTACTCTGCTGCAGGCCCATCCTCCAACCAGCCTCTCCAGAGACTGCAGTTTGGTGAAAAGGGTGGTCTGGAGCTATTTACAAGGCCCAAAATTTTATGGGTTGGCCTGCAAGTTCTCAGCCATTGTCTTTGTTTTTAACTTTTAACTGCAAATGGGAAACATCAGATGGTCCCAACGGGGAACTGGACTGTGGGTAGCTGGGAACCACTACCTAATACTCCTCATCTTCATCGGGGTTGGAGAGTGATGGAGAGGGGTGGACGTGCAGCTGGGCTCCCATGGTCACCCTTCTTCTTACATCCAGGGCAAACCACCCCCTCTGGCCGCAGTGCCGTGTGTAGGTCTCCAGCTCTCCGGGCTCCAGGTCCCGGTCAGGATGGCCGACGGACAGGTATGGGTATACATCCCTCTGGGACACAAATATTTCTGCCTCCATGCCCGGCTCATATATGAACCCCCATCCTCTCCGGGGGTCAAAGTGCCGGACCTGGACTTCATATGTCGGCCCCTCACCCGGAAGGTAGCATTTCGCAGATTGGCCTTCTCGGTGTAGGTCCAGGACAGGACCTCCACCTTCCTCTTCTCCCGTGCGGCTATTTCCCTGCTCAGCTGGCGCTGCTGCCGCTCCCAGTAAAAAGCGTCTGCAGCATGCCCCGGTTTACTCTGCGCGGGGGTTGGGCCCAGCCGGAGTCCCTCCATGCCAGCTAGAACTGGCAGCTTTGGCAACAGGGTACCCTGCTGTGTCATGGCCTGCTCGGCTGCTTTGCAGCTGCAACCCCGCGGCGCCTCAGCCGAGGCTTGAAACCTGGGAGCGGCCAGCTTTTCCCACTGAGCTGGCTTCCGGTCGGGAACCACCTCCGCTTTGGCCGGGCGGACTGCCGGGGCCGTTGTCATCTGAGGCGCGGCCTCTTCCGGGATCGGTGGCGGGTCCAAGGCGGGATGGGACACCTTCCAGACGCTGGTCTGCTGTGGAGCCGATACAGGTGCCGGGGCGGTGACTGGCTGGCTGCTTTTGGCTTTCTCAGGCGGGTCCTCGCGGGCCGATGGAACAGACACCGCTGCCGGTGCTGGTGGCAGCGGACTGAGCGGGGTGTCAGCAGCAGGTGAGGGAGGCAGCGGGGCGGGCAGGGGCAGGCCGGGCCCCTCTGCCTGGTCGGCCAGTCCCTGAGGGACATAGGGGCGTGGGTCGCTTACCCGCTCCTCCAAGGTTGCCTCCACTGGGCACAGGCTCCGGCACTCCGGGCTTGCCAGACGGGGCGGCCATGTTGTTCTGATGGTGTCCAGGAACAAGAAGGGTGGCAGGGTACTGGAGTCTCTGCCCTTTATCTGCTCGGTCAAATGCTGCAGACTTTTCACCCGTCCCCCCTTGGTCTTTTTCTGGCACTCCTCTTTTTGGCCTGTAAGTTTGGTTTTTCGACTTCCGGCCTCGCTTTCCAGCCGCGTTCCCAGGGCGCGGGGCTTCGGCTTTCGTGCCCTTTTTGCGGGGAAGAAGAGGCTGGGCTGTAGTTTTTCGCGCCAAAATGGCGACCAAAATGGCGACTTCTGAAAATTTGGCAACGGATCACCGCTGACTGTCCAATACAAGGCACACTTCCACAGGGTAAGTGGATGATAAGTATCCTGTTCAAGACGCCAAGTTTCGGGGTGTGCCGCGGTTGAGCAGTGAGGCCGGGCGGTAAAAAGCCGGCCTCACCGCTCAACTTAGAGTGTCAGCTGATTCCGTCAGGTGACTGCATCAGCTGATCATCGCCAGGTCTGAGAGAGAGAGAGAAGAAAGAGAGGAGAGAGAGGAGAGAGGAAAGAGAGAGGAGAGAGAAGAGAGAGAAGAGAGAGAGGAGAGAGAGAAAAGAGAGAAAAGAAGAGAGAGAAGAGAGAGGAGTGAGAGGAGAGAGCAATGCAGCCTCATTCCGTGAACTGCTCCGATTTTAGAGGTGTGTACCGCAGCTCACAGCTGATGTCCGGCTCTTTCCCTCAGTGCATAATTAAATTAAATTATAATTATGAATAAATAATAATTATATTATAATATAGTATATTTTCTCTGCCCTCTCTGAAACACTTTCTTTCCTCTCCTTGTCCATAGTATATTTTCTCTGCCCTCCCTGAAACACTTTCTTCCCTCTCCTTGTCTGTAGTATGCTTCCTTAGCCCTCCCTGAAACACTTTCTTCCCTCTCCTTGTCCATATTATGTTTTCTCTGCCCTCCCTGAAACACTTTCTTCCCTCTCCTTGTCTGTAGTATATTTTCTCTGCCCTCCCTGAAACACTTTCTTCCCTCTCCTTGTCTGTAGTATGCTTTCTCGGTCCTCCCTGAAACACTTTCTTCCATCTCCTTGTCCATAGTATGTTTTCTCTGCCCTCATCGAAACACTTTCTTCCCTCTCCTTGTCTTTAGTATGCTTTCTCAGCCTTCCCTGACACACTTTCTTCCCTCTCCTTGGGAGACAAAGAGAAAAAAAAAGAGAGAGAAAGAGAGAGAGAGAAAAAGCGAGAGAAAGAGAAAGAGAGAAAGAGAGAGAGAGAGAGAGAAAGAGAGAAGAGAGAGATAGGAGAGAGAGGAGAGAGGAGAGAGCAATGCAGCCTCATTCCGTGAACTGCTCCGATTTTAGAGGTGTGTCCCACGGCTCACAGCTGATGTCCGGCTCCTCCCCTCAGTGTATAATTAAATTAAATTATAATTATAAATATATAATTATAATTTAAAATTAATAATAAAAAAACTTAAAAAAATTCTTTAATCGGGACCAGGACTAGAACTCCTGAAGTTACGTTTCTTAGGCGAGCGATCTATCCACTAGTCTACTACTGGTAATCTTGACTTCTGCATTGCTGAAATCTCTGCTGACAGCGCGATTTACTTCATTGCTACGTGGAGCTGATACAGCGCGATCGTGTTCTACTGCAGCTGCAGCTTCATGTAGTCGAGCTGACAGTGTTCTGTGGATTACGTCGGACCTGGAGGGGTATTTGGTGATTAATAAAGAGGTAAATGAGGTGGTTTTTTGTCTTTTATTCCAAATAAAAGATTTTTCGCTGTGTGTGTTTATTTACTTTCACTTTCAGGTTGATCATAGAAGGTGTCTCAGGGAGACACCTGGCATGATGAACCACGTTATTACCTCGATTGCCACTGCACCAGGGCAATTCGGGATGAGATGGGTGGAGTCCCCCGGGACTATCGCTCTAATGGATGCGGTGATACCGGGCGGCTGCCTGCTGATATTGTTGGGGTGGTGGGCTCCCGATAACGTGGTGCTCTCCATCCTGACAATACCAGCCTCCAGCCGTGTGGTTTTATCCTGGCTAGTATCAAATATGGGGGGAACCGCATTTTTTTTTTTTTTATTTATTTATTTTACTGCACAATATAGACCTGCCGGCAGCTGTGATTGGTTGCAGTGAGACAGCTGTCACTCAGCTTGGGGACGTGGTTGACTGCAACCAATCATGGGTGCCGGTGGGCGGGGAAAGCACGGAATAACTAATTGACTAATGAAGCGGCAGCCATATTCTAAAGAGGCAAAGACACCACAGATTTGTGACAGACGTGGAGCGAGGCGCACGTAATCGGTGATTAGGAAATGGAGAGGGATTGTGCTGGGGACACAGGACGCATGCAGATAGCAACATGTGTACATAGCTTTACTATGAAAAGCCACGTTTATGGTTATCGAACCGTTCTCGAACCTAACTAGAACTGTCTAGCTTTTAGCAAAAAGCTCGAGTTCGATCTCGGGCACCCCCAAAATCACTCAAACATGAAATTGGCGAACCTCGAACCTCGAACATCGCTCAACTCTAAACAGCAGACCACTATCTAGGTTCTGTAAGATATGAATGAAACACCAGGATGCTAGGTTTTTGATATAACGGTATTTGGCTTCAGGCAGAACTACAGGCCGTGACAACTATTTTTTTTTTTTTTTTTTTTACACTTAAGGCCCAGTCACACTAAACAACTTACCAGCGATCCCAACAACGATCCAACCTGATAGGGATCGCTGGTAAGTTGCTAGGAGGTTGCTGGTGAGATGTCACACTGCGACGCTCCAGCGATCCCACCAGCAACCTGACCTGGCAGGGATCGCTGGAGCGTGGCTACACGAGTTGCTGGTGAGCTCACCAGCAACCAGTGACCAGCCCCCAGCCAGCAGCGCCGCGTGGAAGATGCTGCGCTTGGTAACTAAGGTAAATATCGGGTAACCAACCCGATATTTACCTTGGTTACCAGCGCACGCAGCTACACGTGCAGAGAGCAGGGAGCAGCGCACACCGCTTAGCGCTGGCTCCCTGCTCTCCTAGTTACAGCACACATCGGGTTAATTACCCGATGTGTGCTGCAGCTAAATATGCACAGAGCAGGGAGCAGCGCACAATGCTTAGCGCTGGCTCCCTGCTCTCCTAGTTACAGCACACATCGAGTTAATTACCCAATGTGTGCTATAGCTACACGTGCAAGGAGCAGGAGCCGGCACTGACAGTGAGAGGGGCGGAGGCTGGTAACGAAGGTAAATATCGGGTTACCAAGGACAGGGCTTCTTGGTTACCCGATGTTTACCGTGGTTACCAGTGTCCGCAGAAGCCGGCTCCTGCTGCCTGCACATTCAGTTGTTGCTGTCTCGCTGTCACACACAGCGATCTGTGCTTCACAGCGGGACAGCAACAACTAAAAAATGGCCCAGGACATTCAGCAACAACCAACGACCTCACAGCAGGGGCCAGGTTGTTGCTGGATTTCACACACAGCAACATCGCTGCTACGTCACAAAAGTTGTTCGTTAGCAGCGATGTTGCTAGCGATGTTGCTTAGTGTGACAGGGCCTTTACACTAGTGTTTTTTAGCAGTAGGATACTATGGAGTTTATATATGCTATGAAACCAACACAAGGATGCAACTGTGCTGGTATGAATTGAGATGGTTGCTGACAGGCACTACACTACACCTGAACCCGTTTTTTTGGAAATTTTGGGACCTTTTTTAGGAATTTGCAATACCTATCCCTAGTAGAAGAGACACAAGGGATGTAACAGTGCTTGGATTGTTGATTAATTAGTAGCAGATGTCAGGACAGCTTTAAATCACTCCCTGCCTCTGAAAAAGCTCTCCCTATATGAGACACTGCAATAAAATACCATATGAGGCACTAATAAGAGGATTTTCTTTTTTTTTTAAAGATGGATGTGTTACCTTAACAAAGCACTGCACTAGCACTGGCCTTATAACTGGGTCTGCATTCACTGTTTGGCAGTCTGGAGATTTATGGAGCTGCTAGCAGCTACTGACTACTGGATTCAGTCCTTAGAAGGACAATTTAGGAGTTTGCAGCATGAACGCTATCACTTACAAGGCCCTGCATTGTCACTGACCCTATAGCTGGGTCCGCATTCACAGATTTGCGGTCTGCCGATTTATTGAGCTGCTAGCATGCACCGGACACTGTCTTCAGCCCTTAGAAGGACAATTTATTAGTTGGATCTACGAATACTCTCCCGCACACAATACAGTCTATATACACCGCCAGCTCCCCAATATGGCTGCTGGCTTATATAGCCCCTATGATGCTGTGCGGCCAAGCCAATCACAGCAACACCACAACAAAGATGGCTGCAGCGTTACTGTGAGGGCAAGCAATATGAGATGTGTTCATTAGCTGGAAAACAGGTCCCAGGAACTCAGAAATGAAACTGAAAGTATCGGAGCAGATGCTGTTTTATTCGTCGGATAGCGAATGGTGCGAATAGCCTGTTAGCCGTCGGATACCAATCAGTGGCAAATACATTCGCTCATCCCTAATAGTGATCAAACCTGATGACAAAAGTGGGAAAATGGTAATATGGCCACATGTACAAGTGCATGTATGTGCCTCCCCTGTGACAGCAGCCGGTCGCTGCTGGGGCCCGGACCTTCAGGGGTGGTGGCTCGAGGGTCTCCGGACCCGGGGGTCTCGCGGACACGCCAAATAAAATGGGGGACGTAGATGTACGGGCTAGGCCGTAATAAGTTTGTGACGCCACCCACGGTGAGGGGTGAGGTGGGACACAACCGCTGCTGTTACGGGGCACCTGGGGGAGATGTTGTGCAGCAAGTTGCTAACCCCTCCGTGGGCAGAGATGGTGGCTCCGAGACCCAATGGCTCTGGTGCAGGAGGAATGACGACCGCAGGGGGTGCTGGTGTACTAATTGTTAGTAAAACACACAAGTCTCTAGTAAACCAAGGTGGTGGTGGCCGGTGCCACGGCCAGTTGCGTTCGGGATCCCCCACCCGGCTGGTGGTCTCTATCCTTTTCCTGCACTGTTTAAGTAGAAAAGACTTCCCAGTTTGAAATGTAGGAGTCCGCTCCCGGCTGGATGTGGCCTAAGGAGCCATGCCCGCAGACGCTGGCCCATGGGATCAGTGAGCTGTAGTCTTCTGTGAGGGACTTTGGGTGGGACAGGACCTCTAGTCCTGGCCTCAATCGGTTAATTAACCAGTTCCAGTAGGTTCTGGTTCCTGGCTTCAGGGTCCGAGTACTCCCCTTTGTGCTACGGTTTCCGGGTCGGTTCCCCGTGTTGGTACCGGCGGGCTCCTACCCTGGCCCAGTCCACCTCGGTTCCACCGAGCCGTCTTGCCATCTCCTGTTGACGGAGACCACCGTCTGCCTCCTAGGCAGTGGCACCAGGGCTCCTACCCTGGTACCGTTCAACTCGGACTTCACTGCTGGAGCTGCAACTAGCTCCAGCCCACACTCCTCTCCAATCTGAACTCTGAACAGATCTGACTTAATTGACTGTTTTTCCTGCCCCGGGCTGTCGGGACCCCTGGGTGGACGTGTTCCAACCGCCTGGTCACACCCACTGGTGTGTCTATCTTTCCCTAAGGGGGGTGACTAGGGTTTAATGGTTGGCTGTGTGTTTCCTAGTGAGGAAAGGTGTTATGCGGGGGCCTATTTATGACTACCTTGTTTTGCCAGGGCGTCACACTCCCCGTTGGTTAAACACAGACCGTCCGCGGGTTGTCAGACCACCACTGGTTTATTTTTACTGCAAGAAGATAATAGAATAAAACAATTACAAGCATAATAACATATTTACATTTCAAGAATATTTTGATTTCTTCCCTTACGAGAGGTGGGTTGCTTAAACATTGCACATACATAACTTTCCACTTCACCCACCCAAAACAACCTAGCCCTGGTGCCACCACTAAAACACAGGTTGGCACCCCTTGCCCAAGTCCAGGCTAGGTCTGGGTGTTGCCCAAACTGGCCAGGTAAAAAAATCCTTACCCGGCAGTCCTTTTCAAGGGCCCCATGTCCAGGGGACACCCACCGGGTAGTCACCGGCTTTGCTGGTGACAGGACCTTGGCCTACTCTGCTGCAGGCCCATCCTCCAACCAGCCTCTCCAGAGACTGCAGTTTGGTGAAAAGGGTGGTCTGGAGCTATTTACAAGGCCCAAAATTTTATGGGTTGGCCTGCAAGTTCTCAGCCATTGTCTTTGTTTTTAACTTTTAACTGCAAATGGGAAACATCAGATGGTCCCAACGGGGAACTGGACTGTGGGTAGCTGGGAACCACTACCTAATACTCCTCATCTTCATCGGGGTTGGAGAGTGATGGAGAGGGGTGGACGTGCAGCTGGGCTCCCATGGTCACCCTTCTTCTTACATCCAGGGCAAACCAACCCCTCTGGCCGCAGTGCCGTGTGTAGGTCTCCAGCTCTCCGGGCTCCAGGTCCCGGTCAGGATGGCCGACGGACAGGTGCGGGTATACATCCCTCTGGGACACAAATATTTCTGCCTCCATGCCTGGCTCATATATGAACCCCCATCCTCTCCGGGGGTCAAAGTGCCGGACCTGGCCTTCATATGTCGGCCCCTCACCCGGAAGGTAGCATTTCGCAGATTGGCCTTCTCGGTGTAGGTCCGGGACAGGACCTCCGCCTTCCTCTTCTCCCGTGCGGCTATTTCCCTGCTCAGCTGGCGCTGCTGCCGCTCCCAGTAAAAAGCGTCTGCAGCATGCCCCGGTTTACTCTGCGTGGGGGTTGGGCCCAGCCGGAGTCCCTCCATGCCAGCTAGAACTGGCAGCTTTGGCAACAGGGTACCCTGCTGTGTCATGGCCTGCTCGGCTGCTTTGCAGCTGCAACCCCGCGGCGCCTCAGCCGAGGCTTGAAACCTGGGAGCGGCCAGCTTTTCTCACTGAGCTGGCTTCCGGTCGGGAACCACCTCCGCTTTGGCCGGGCAGACTGCCGGGGCCGTTGTCATCTGGGGCGCGGCCTCTTCCGGGATCGGTGGCGGGTCCAAGGCGGGATGGGACACCTTCCAGACGCTGGTCTGCTGTGGAGCCGATACAGGTGCCGGGGCGGTGACTGGCTGGCTGCTTTTGGCTTTCTCAGGCGGGTCCTCGCGGGCCGATGGAACAGACACCGCTGCCGGTGCTGGTGGCAGCGGACTGAGCGGGGTGTCAGCAGCAGGTGAGGGAGGCAGCGGGGCGGGCAGGGGCAGGCCGGGCCCCTCTGCCTGGTCGGCCAGTCCCTGAGGGACATAGGGGCGTGGGTCGCTTACCCGCTCCTCCAAGGTTGCCTCCACTGGGCACAGGCTCCGGCACTCCGGGCTTGCCAGACGGGTCAGCCATGTTGTTCTGATGGTGTCCAGGAACAAGAAGCGTGGCAGGGTACTGGAGTCTCTGCCCTTTATCTGCTCGGTCAAATGCTGCAGACTTTTCACCCGTCCCCCCTTGGTCTTTTTCTGGCACTCCTCTTTTTGGCCTGTAAGTTTGGTTTTTCGACTTCCGGCCTCGCTTTCCAGCCGCGTTCCCAGGGCGCGGGTCTTCGGCTTTCGTGCCCTTTTTGAGGGGAAGAAGAGGCTGGGCTGTAGTTTTTTGCGCCAAAATGGCGACCAAAATGGCGACTTCTGAAAATTTGGCAACGGATCACCGCTGACTGTCCAATACAAGGCACACTTCCACAGGGTAAGTGGATGATAAGTATCCTGTTCAAGACGCCAAGTTTCGGGGTGTGCCGCGGTTGAGCGGTGAGGCCGGGCGGTAAAAAGCCGGCCTCACCGCTCAACTTAGAGTGTCAGCTGATTCCGTCAGGTGACTGCATCAGCTGATCATCGCCAGGTCTGAGAGAGAGAGAGAAGAAAGAGAGGAGAGAGAGGAGAGAGGAAAGAGAGAGGAGAGAGAAGAGAGAGAAGAGAGAGAGGAGAGAGAGAGAGAGAGAAGAGAGAGAGAAGAGAGAGAGGAGAGAGAGAGGAGAGAGAGGAGAAAGAGAGGGAGACAGAGAGAAAAAGAGAGAGAGAAAGAGAGAGAGAAGAGAGAGAAGAGAGAGAGAGAAAAGAGAGAAAAGAAGAGAGAGAAGAGAGAGGAGAGAGAGGAGAGAGCAATGCAGCCTCATTCCGTGAACTGCTCCGATTTTAGAGGTGTGTACCGCAGCTCACAGCTGATGTCCGGCTCTTTCCCTCAGTGCATAATTAAATTAAATTATAATTATAAATAAATAATAATTATATTATAATATAGTATATTTTCTCTGCCCTCTCTGAAACACTTTCTTTCCTCTCCTTGTCCATAGTATATTTTCTCTGCCCTCCCTGAAACACTTTCTTCCCTCTCCTTGTCTGTAGTATGCTTCCTTAGCCCTCCCTGAAACACTTTCTTCCCTCTCCTTGTCCATATTATGTTTTCTCTGCCCTCCCTGAAACACTTTCTTCCCCCTCCTTGTCTGTAGTATATTTTCTCTGCCCTCCCTGAAACACTTTCTTCCCTCTCCTTGTCTGTAGTATGCTTTCTCGGTCCTCCCTGAAACACTTTCTTCCCTCTCCTTGTCCATAGTATGTTTTCTCTGCCCTCATCGAAACACTTTCTTCCCTCTCCTTGTCTTTAGTATGCTTTCTCAGCCTTCCCTGACACACTTTCTTCCCTCTCCTTGGGAGACAAAGAGAAAAAAAAAGAGAGAGAAAGAGAGAGAGAGAAAAAGCGAGAGAAAGAGAGAGAGAGAAAGAGAGAGAGAGAGAAAGAGAGAAGAGAGAGATAGGAGAGAGAGGAGAGAGGAGAGAGCAATGCAGCCTCATTCCGTGAACTGCTCCGATTTTAGAGGTGTGTCCCACGGCTCACAGCTGATGTCCGGCTCCTCCCCTCAGTGTATAATTAAATTAAATTATAATTATAAATATATAATTATAATTTAAAATTAATAATAAAAAAAAATTAAAAAATTCTTTAATCGGGACCAGGACTAGAACTCCTGAAGTTACGTTTCTTAGGCGAGCGCTCTATCCACTAGTCTACTACTGGTAATCTTGACTTCTGCATTGCTGAAATCTCTGCTGACAGCGCGATTTACTTCATTGCTACGTGGAGCTGATACAGCGCGATCGTGTTCTACTGCAGCTGCAGCTTCATGTAGTCGAGCTGACAGTGTTCTGTGGATTACGTCGGACCTGGAGGGGTATTTGGTGATTAATAAAGAGGTAAATGAGGTGGTTTTTTGTCTTTTATGCCAAATAAAAGATTTTTCGCTGTGTGTGTTTATTTACTTTCACTTTCAGGTTGATCATAGAAGGTGTCTCAGGGAGACACATGGCATGATGAACCACGTTATTACCTCGATTGCCACTGCACCAGGGCAATTCGGGATGAGATGGGTGGAGTCCCCCGGGACTATCGCTCTAATGGATGCGGCGATACCGGGCGGCTGCCTGCTGATATTGTTGGGGTGGTGGGCTCCCGATAACGTGGTGCTCTCCATCCTGACAATACCAGCCTCCAGCCGTGTGGTTTTATCCTGGCTTGTATCAAATATGGGGGGAACCGCATTTTTTTTTTTTTATTTATTTATTTTACTGCACAATATAGACCTGCCGGCAGCTGTGATTGGTTGCAGTGAGACAGCTGTCACTCAGCTTGGGGACGTGGTTGACTGCAACCAATCATGGGTGCCGGTGAGCGGGGAAAGCACGGAATAACTAATTGACTAATGAAGTGGCAGCCATTTTCTAAAGAGGCAAAGACACCGCAGATTTGTGACAGACGTGGAGCGAGGCGCACGTAATCGGTGATTAGGAAATGGAGAGGGATTGTGCTGGGGACACAGGATGCATGCAGATAGCAACATGTGTACATAGCTTTACTATGAAAAGCCACGTTTATGGTTATCGAACCGTTCTCGAACCTAACTAGAACTGTCTAGCTTTTAGCAAAAAGCTCGAGTTCGATCTCGGGCACCCCCAAAATCACTCAAACATGAAATTGGCGAACCTCGAACATCGCTCAACTCTAAACAGCAGACCACTATCTAGGTTCTGTAAGATATGAATGAAACACCAGGATGCTAGGTTTGTGATATAACGGTATTTGGCTTCAGGCAGAACTACAGGCCGTGACAACTATTTTTTTTTTTTTTTTCTTACACTTAAGGCCCAGTCACACTAAACAACTTACCAGCGATCCCAACAACGATCCAACCTGATAGGGATCGCTGGTAAGTTGCTAGGAGGTTGCTGGTGAGATGTCACACTGCGACGCTCCAGCGATCCCACCAGCAACCTGACCTGGCAGGGATCGCTGGAGCGTGGCTACACGAGTTGCTGGTGAGCTCACCAGCAACCAGTGACCAGCCCCCAGCCAGCAGCGTCGCGTGGAAGATGCTGCGCTTGGTAACTAAGGTAAATATCGGGTAACCAACCCGATATTTACCTTGGTTACCAGCGCACGCAGCTACACGTGCAGAGAGCAGGGAGCAGCGCACACCGCTTAGCGCTGGCTCCCTGCTCTCCTAGTTACAGCACACATCGGGTTAATTACCCGATGTGTGCTGCAGCTAAATATGCACAGAGCAGGGAGCAGCGCACAATGCTTAGCGCTGGCTCCCTGCTCTCCTAGTTACAGCACACATCGAGTTAATTACCCAATGTGTGCTATAGCTACACGTGCAAGGAGCAGGAGCCGGCACTGACAGTGAGAGGGGCGGAGGCTGGTAACGAAGGTAAATATCGGGTTACCAAGGACAGGGCTTCTTGGTTACCCGATGTTTACCGTGGTTACCAGTGTCCGCAGAAGCCGGCTCCTGCTGCCTGCACATTCAGTTGTTGCTGTCTCGCTGTCACACACAGCGATCTGTGCTTCACAGCAGGACAGCAACAACTAAAAAATGGCCCAGGACATTCAGCAACAACCAATGACCTCACAGCAGGGGCCAGGTTGTTGCTGGATGTCACACACAGCAACATCGCTGCTACGTCACAAAAGTTGTTCGTTAGCAGCGATGTTGCTAGCGATGTTGCTTAGTGTGACGGGGCCTTTACACTAGTGTTTTTTAGCAGTAGGATACTATGGAGTTTATATATGCTATGAAACCAACACAAGGATGCAACTGTGCTGGTATGAATTGAGATGGTTGCTGACAGGCACTACACTACACCTGAACCCGTTTTTTTGGAAATTTTGGGACCTTTTTTAGGAATTTGCAATACCTATCCCTAGTAGAAGAGACACAAGGGATGTAGCAGTGCTTGGATTGTTGATTAATTAGTAGCAGATGTCAGGACAGCTTTAAATCAGTCCCTGCCTCTGAAAAAGCTCTCCCTATATGAGACACTGCAATAAAATACCATATGAGGCACTAATAAGAGGATTTTCTTTTTTTTTTAAACATGGATGTGTTACCTTAACAAAGCACTGCATTAGCACTGGCCTTATAACTGGGTCTGCATTCACTGTTTGGCAGTCTGGAGATTTATGGAGCTGCTAGCAGCTACTGACTACTGGATTCAGTCCTTAGAAGGACAATTTAGGAGTTTGCAGCATGAACGCTATCACTTACAAGGCCCTGCATTGTCACTGACCCTATAGCTGGGTCCGCATTCACAGATTTGCGGTCTGCCGATTTATTGAGCTGCTAGCATGCACCGGACACTGTCTTCAGCCCTTAGAAGGACAATTTATTAGTTGGATCTACGAATACTCTCCCGCACACAATACAGTCTATATACACCGCCAGCTCCCAAATATGACTGCTGGCTTATATAGCCCCTATGATGCTGTGCGGCCAAGCCAATCACAGCAACACCACAACAAAGATGGCTGCAGCGTTACTGTGAGGGCAAGCAATATGAGATGTGTTCATTAGCTGGAAAACAGGTCCCAGGAACTCAGAAATGAAACTGAAAGTATCGGAGCAGATGCTGTTTTATTCGTCGGATAGCGAATGGTGCGAATAGCCTGTTAGCCGTCGGATACCAATCAGTGGCAAATACATTCGCTCATCCCTAAAAGTGATCAAACCTGATGACAAAAGTTGGAAAATGGTAATATGGCCACATGTACAAGTGCATGTATGTGCCTCCCCTGTGACAGCAGCCGGTCGCTGCTGGGGCCCGGACCTTCAGGGGTGGTGGCTCGAGGGTCTCCGGACCCGGGGGTCTCGCGGACACGCCAAATAAAATGGGGGACGTAGATGTACGGGCTAGGCCGTAATAAGTTTGTGACGCCACCCACGGTGAGGGGTGAGGTGGGACACAACCGCTGCTGTTACGGGGCACCTGGGGGAGATGTTGTGCAGCAAGTTGCTAACCCCTCCGTGGGCAGAGATGGTGGCTCCGAGACCCAATGGCTCTGGTGCAGGAGGAATGACGACCGCAGGGGGTGCTGGTGTACTAATTGTTAGTAAAACACACAAGTCTCTAGTAAACCAAGGTGGTGGTGGCCGGTGCCACGGCCAGTTGCGTTCGGGATCCCCCACCCGGCTGGTGGTCTCTATCCTTTTCCTGCACTGTTTAAGTAGAAAAGACTTCCCAGTTTGAAATGTAGGAGTCCACTCCCGGCTGGATGTGGCCTAAGGAGCCATGCCCGCAGACGCTGGCCCATGGGATCTATGGGCCTTGGCGGGGACCTCTTATCCCTAATCAGTGAGCTGTAGTCTTCTGTGAGGGACTTTGGGTGGGACAGGACCTCTAGTCCTGGCCTCAATCGGTTAATTAACCAGTTCCAGTAGGTTCTGGTTCCTGGCTTCAGGGTCCGAGTACTCCCCTTTGTGCTACGGTTTCCGGGTCGGTTCCCCGTGTCGGTACCGGCGGGCTCCTACCCTGGCCCAGTCCACCTCGGTTCCACCGAGCCATCTTCCCATCTCCTGTTGACGGAGACCACCGTCTGCCTCCTAGGCAGTGGCACCAGGGCTCCTACCCTGGTACCGTTCAACTCGGACTTCACTGCTGGAGCTACAACTAGCTCCAGCCCACACTCCTCTCCAAACTGAACTCTAAACAGATCTGACTTAATTGACTGTTTTTCCTGCCCCGGGCTGTCGGGACCCCTGGGTGGACGTGTTCCAACCGCCTGGTCACACCCACTGGTGTGTCTATCTTTCCCTAAGGGGGGTGACTAGGGTTTAATGGTTGGCTGTGTGTTTCCTAGTGAGGAAAGGTGTTATGCGGGGGCCTATTTATGACTACCTTGTTTTGCCAGGGCGTCACACTCCCCGTTGGTTAAACACAGACCGTCCGCGGGTTGTCAGACCACCACCGGTTTATTTTTACTGCAAGAAGATAATAGAATAAAACAATTACAAGCATAATAACATATTTACATTTCAAGAATATTTTGATTTCTTCCCTTACGAGAGGTGGGTTGCTTAAACATTGCACATACATAACTTTCCACTTCACCCACCCAAAACAACCTAGCCCTGGTGCCACCACTAAAACACAGGTTGGCACCCCTTGCCCAAGTCCAGGCTAGGTCTGGGTGTTGCCCAAACTGGCCAGGTAAAAAAATCCTTACCCGGCAGTCCTTTTCAAGGGCCCCATGTCCAGGGGACCCCTGACCCGGTGGGTAGTCACCGGCTTTGCTGGTGACAGGACCTTGGCCTACTCTGCTGCAGGCCCATCCTCCAACCAGCCTCTCCAGAGACTGCAGTTTGGTGAAAAGGGTGGTCTGGAGCTATTTACAAGGCCCAAAATTTTATGGGTTGGCCTGCAAGTTCTCAGCCATTGTCTTTGTTTTTAACTTTTAACTGCAAATGGGAAACATCAGATGGTCCCAACGGGGAACTGGACTGTGGGTAGCTGGGAACCACTACCTAATACTCCTCATCTTCATCGGGGTTGGAGAGTGATGGAGAGGGGTGGACGTGCAGCTGGGCTCCCATGGTCACCCTTCTTCTTACATCCAGGGCAAACCACCCCCTCTGGCCGCAGTGCCGTGTGTAGGTCTCCAGCTCTCCGGGCTCCAGGTCCCGGTCAGGATGGCCGACGGACAGGTATGGGTATACATCCCTCTGGGACACAAATATTTCTGCCTCCATGCCCGGCTCATATATGAACCCCCATCCTCTCCGGGGGTCAAAGTGCCGGACCTGGACTTCATATGTCGGCCCCTCACCCGGAAGGTA
Source organism: Anomaloglossus baeobatrachus (assembly GCF_048569485.1). Lineage (NCBI taxonomy): Eukaryota > Metazoa > Chordata > Amphibia > Anura > Aromobatidae > Anomaloglossus > Anomaloglossus baeobatrachus. Next base: position 151,577,666 of record NC_134360.1, on the reverse strand, counting down.
GCATTTCGCAGATTGGCCTTCTCGGTGTAGGTCCGGGACAGGACCTCCACCTTCCTCTTCTCCCGTGCGGCTATTTCCCTGCTCAGCTGGCGCTGCTGCCGCTCCCAGTAAAAAGCGTCTGCATCATGCCCCGGTTTTCTCTGCGCGGGGGTTGGGCCCAGCCGGAGTCCCTCCATGCCAGCTAGAACTGGCAGCTTTGGCAACAGGGTACCCTGCTGTGTCATGGCCTGCTCGGCTGCTTTGCAGCTGCAACCCCGCGGCGCCTCAGCCGAGGCTTGAAACCTGGGAGCGGCCAGCTTTTCCCACTGAGCTGGCTTCCGGTCGGGAACCACCTCCGCTTTGGCCGGGCGGACTGCCGGGGCCGTTGTCATCTGAGGCGCGGCCTCTTCCGGGATTGGTGGCGGGTCCAAGGTGGGATGGGACACCTTCCAGACGCTGGTCTGCTGTGGAGCCGATACAGGTGCCGGGGCGGTGACTGGCTGGCTGCTTTTGGCTTTCTCAGGCGGGTCCTCGCGGGCCGATGGAACAGACACCGCTGCCGGTGCTGGTGGCAGCGGACTGAGCGGGGTGTCAGCAGCAGGTGAGGGAGGCAGCGGGGCGGGCAGGGGCAGGCCGGGCCCCTCTGCCTGGTCGGCCAGTCCCTGAGGGACATAGGGGCGTGGGTCGCTTACCCGCTCCTCCAAGGTTGCCTCCACTTCACGAGCCTACACAGCTGCAGCCAACTCCGCCATCTCGGCCATCCATCGCTCCAAGATATAGGGCGCCTGCGCCTGGATCCGGCAGCACATACGTTCCATCTTGGCTTCTACCCAGGCCGCTGTTCCGGGCACAGGCTCCGGCACTCCGGGCTTGCCAGACGGGTTGGCCATGTTGTTCTGATGGTGTCCAGGAACAAGAAGGGTGGCAGGGTCCTGGAGTCCCTGCCCTTTATCTGCTCGGTCAAATGCTGCAGACTTTTCACCCGCCCCCCCCTTGGTCTTTTTCTGGCACTCCTCTTTTTGGCCTGTAAGTTTGGTTTTTCGACTTCCGGCCTCGCTTTCCATCCGCGTTCCCAGGGCGCGGGGCTTCGACTTTCGTGCCCTTTTTGCGGGGAAGAAGAGGCTGGGCTGTAGTTTTTCGCGCCAAAATGGCGACCAAAATGGCGACTTCTGAAAATTTGGCAACGGATCACCGCTGACTGTCCAATACAAGGCACACTTCCACAGGGTAAGTGGATGATAAGTATCCTGTTCAAGACGTCAAGTTTCGGGGTGTGCTGCCCCTGTGCAAGCAGCCGGTCGCTGCTCGGGCCTGGACCTTCTGGGGTGGTGGCTCGAGAGTCTCCGGACCCGGGGTCTCGCGGACAAGCCGAATAAAATGGGGGACTTAGATGTACAGGCTAGGCCGTAATAAGTTCGTGACGCCACCCATGGTGTGTGGTGAGGTGGGACACCACTGCTGCTGTTACGGGGCACCCGGGGAAGATGTTATGCAGCAAGATGTTAAACCCTCCGTGGGCAGGGATGGTGGCCCCGGGACCCGATGGCTCTGGTGCAGGGGAAATGATGACCGCAGGGGTGCTGGTGTACTCACTTTTAGAAAAATACAGAAGTCTCTGGTAAACCAAGGTGGTGGTGGCCGGTGCCGCGGCTAGTTGCGTTCGGGATCCCCCACCCGGCTGGTGGTCTCTATTCTTTTGCTGCACTGTTTAAGTAGAAAAGACTTCCTAGTTTGAAACGTAGGAGTCTGCTCCCGGCTGGATGTGGCCTAAGGAGCCGTGCCCGCAGACGCTGGCTCGTGAGATCTATGGGCCTTGACCTCTTATCCCTAATTGGTGGACTGTTGTCTTCTATGAGGGACTTTAGGTGGGACAGGACCTCTAGTCCTGGCCTCAATTGGTTAATTAACCAGTTTCAGTAGGTTCTGGTTCCTGGCTTCAGGGTCCAGGTACTCCCCTTTGTGCTACGGTTTTCGGGTCGGTTCCCCGTGTCAGTACTGGCGGGCTCCTACCCTGGCCGGGTCCACCTCGGTTCCACCGAGCCGTCTTCCCATCTCCTGTTGACGGAGACCACCGTCTGCCTCCTAGGCAGTGGCACCAGGGCTCCTACCCTGGCACCGTTCAACTCGGACTTCACTGCTTGATCTACCCCTTGCTCCAGCCCACACTCCTCTCCACACTGAACTCTGAACAGATCTGACTTAACTGACTGATTTTCCTGCCCCGGGCTGTCGGGACCCCTGAGTGGACGTGTTCCAACCGCCTGGTCACACCCACTGGTGTGTCTATCTTTCCCTAAGGGGGGTGACTAGGGTTTAATGGTTGGCTGTGTGTTTCCTAGTGAGGGAAGGTGTTATGCGGGGGCCTATTTATGACTACCTTGTTTTGCCAGGGCATTACATGTACATATAAGAGAGAAGTATACCGGTAATAGCAAGATAAGAAATGCTATAAAAAATTATGCATAATCTCTTATCCTCATACATGATGGAACTTTGAAGCCTCCTTAAAACGGAGCTGGATGATGATATCAGCAAAAAACTATTTGATTCACTGTATGTAATGGAACCAACCATAGCAATCCTATACTTACTGCCTAAAATACACAAAGACAGTGGGACATTGCCTGGTAAGCCCACTGTCTCGGGGGTAGGGAATTTCTTGGAAAGAATATGTATTTGCATTGATTTTTTTTTGTTGACACCGATAATAGAGAAACTCCCATCTTACACTCGGGCTACGAGTAGTTTTTTTGCAACAGATCATGCATTATATGTGGTGAGGAGGCCCTGCTGGTCACCTGTGATGTCGAATCGCTATACACTAGCATCCGGCATCGGTATGGCCTGCAGGCTGTTTCGTACTTTCTCTCTATATCAAATATGTCCAGGAGGGAAATTAATTTCATCATGAACCTTATTATTGAGTTTGCATTGATTCACAATTTTTCTCTATTTTGGGGTCGTCATTCCACCCACAGCTCCAGGGAACAGCTATGGGAGCAGCCTTTGCGCACTCCTATTCTAACCTGTTACTGGGGCTATGGGAGAGGGACCTCCTCTTGTCGTCAATGGACAGACAGATCCTATGTTGCAGCACGCCGCTCAAGAAATCTCAAAGACATTTTGACTCATAGTCATTATGAGACCGATAAGTGGCCAAAATATGATGACTAACTCCTTAAACAGAAAAAAATAGAAAGCTAATTGGAGTTGAATAGCCAGAATTTTGAAAAAAAATATATCTTTATTAGAGACAACTTTAAAGTAAATACAAGATCAGGGGATACAATTAGAACATTTACTTCTCATAACATTCATTATGTAAACACGTATGTGTGATGCCCCTGGACTATCAGGTTGTCACATGGTATTGCACAATTTGCCCTCCCGTGCAGTATCCACCTCCTTCTTGGTTATGGGTCCCTAACTACATGGTGTGCCTACATCAGCTAATCAAATCCTAGATACACCCTGCACCACACCCACCAAACACACCAGTGGATGGCTAGAGTGGAATAGTGCCGCCCACCTGGGGAGTTGGGAGGAGAGGTCAGAAGTATCAGAAGGTGAGAGTTGAGCTTGGGAAGTGAAAGTGAGAGGAGGTCAGGAGCAGAGCTCCTGGGAAGCTATCTAGGTGGCAGATGTGGTCTGGGCCTAGAGGAGCTGGACCCCCGGTCGCAGGGGATCATGGCAAGGGGCACGGAACTGTCAAGGAGCACCATCCCTGGGACCAAGGCACGATGGGGTACGTGGACCCTAGGTCAGGGAGTAGCTTTAGGCAACCTGTCAATTTAACCGAGGAGAACGGAGTCTTCAAGATTCGTTCTCCACCCGCTTCAAAATCAGGGGTACTAGCGTAACGAGGGGGGTAGGACTTTCCAATTCCAATTCGGCAGCGCCAGTCAGCTGCTCGAGTACCACAGATGCCCGCTGACGCCCGGTCAGGGCGTACATGTTGAGGACGTTACAGATCTTTCTCTTGAAGCCCTGCAGTGCATCTGGTCGGCTATCATACTGCAGGAGCCAGGTGGCGCCAGGCACATAGGGCAAGGTGATCGGTATGATTGGCGCGACCACCTCGGCTTCCGGTGCCGCTGCCCCTGCGACCGAAGCAGCGCCCGCTGCACCCGCATTGCCCTGGTCCAGTGGGGGTAATGCTGCAACACTTCCATGGTCTGGCGTATGCGCAGTGGGCATCTGAAGCTGGCAAATGAACACCCGGAAAAGAAACCTGCCGCAATGGTAAGTATAAATGCGCGCAGGATAGAATGAGCGACGGGCACAACGATCATGTGACTGCATTGTATCACGCCCACAGGGGCGTGATACCACGGAAAGTATGCAGACACCCATAGGGCAAGGCGCCGCTCATGGGACCAGCGGCTCTGTAATCTACATAGGGAATATGAAAGTAATAAAACTTTTTTTATTACTTTCATATATACAATTTTACAGCACAGGGATGGGTAGGGAGCTGCTATTAGGGCAAATATGCGTCTGCTAATATGTCAGATCGCATTTTGGAGGTGATAGGTTCCCTTTCCTTTAACTACAGCATATCGGCGCGCTGTGCACGTTGATATAGTTAATGGTATCGCAGCTTCAGGTGGGTCCCCTCTGAGCACGGGTGGGGCAGCCGCACCCTCTGCCCCCCCCCGCTAGCTACAATACTGCCCCTGCTCCTTCCATCCTGGATCCCCCTGATCTCTCCATCCTCCATCCCCCTCGTCCCTCAATGCTCCATACCCCTGATCTCACTCTATTCCCCCTGCACAGCCTGCCGCCCTCTGCACCCCTCTACTCACATACTCTGCACTCCTCCATCTTCTCCATCCTCTTTCCCGCTGGGCAAAACTCCATGGCTCCACCCACCCGAGTCACATGTACGTGACATCATCGCAGATCCTGCAGCTCCAATAGCTGCTCTGTTTGTGCCTCCGCTCCACACATGGCTAATTTGCATATAGTAGTTTACAAATTAGCCATGTGGACAGAGCCAGAGGTGCTTTCCCTCAGCGCTCTTCGGATTTTCCGGTACACCGTACCGGCGCGTACCGCCGCAAAAAAAGTACTGCCTCTGTCACAGCCTCAGATTAGGTAAAATTATGCATTTATTCACCCTGACATTCTGGTGAGTTTTGGTGTTTGTTTTTTCATGTCTCTCACCTGTGTCTCCTAGTTATTTTTTGTGATGCCATGTCATGTGTATTTTACACACTAGGTGGCCTTTTATTAATGGACTTTTTTTCTGGAGACCCTTTTATGAGACTTGTATTGCAAACATGATCTCCCCTTGTTTGATTTAGTCTCTCTCATGAAGGCAACACTGATCTGTGGAGTGAGGCTGCCACCTGCTGGTCCTCTATCTAAGTTCATCTACATACAATCTTTTTATTCATCTTTTGTATTATTATTATTATTATTATTATTATTATATTATTATTATTTATTTATAGATCACCAATAATTCCATGGTGCTGTACATGAGAAGAGGTTACATACAGAATACATATACAAGTTACAGTAGACAGACTAATACCAAGGGAATTGGGCCCTGCCCTTGTGGGCTTACATTCTATAGGATTTTGGGGAGGAGACAATAGGTGGGGTGTAGCTTGGGCGGCAGCTCCGCACGGTGGTCAGACGGCAGCTCCGCACGGTGGTCAGGCGGCAGCTCCGCACGGTGGTGAAGTAGTGAGGTCATTGTAGATTATAGGCATTTCTGAACAGATGAGTTTTCAGGTTCCGTTTGAATCTTGCAAGGGTAGCAGATAGTCTGACGTGTTGAGGCAGCGAGTTTCAAAAGACTGGGGATGCTCAGGAGAAGTCTTTTAGTTGGTTGCATGAGGAGCGAATGAGAGAGGAGGAGAGGAGATCTTGGGAGGACCGGAGGTGACGTGTTGGAGTGTAGTGGGAGATTAGTGCAGAGATATACGGAAGAAACAGATTATGGAGGGCTTTGTAGGTCAGTGTTAGTAGTTTGAATAGGATACGGTGGAAGATTGGGAGCCAGTGGAGGGACTTGCAGAGATGGGAAGTGGGGCGGTATTGAGGCAAGAGGTGGATCAGTCGGGCAGCAGAATTAAGGATGGACTGGAGAGGGGTGTGCGTGTTAGCAGGGAGGCCACAGAGGAGGATGTTACAGTAATCGAGGGAGATTATGAGGGCATACACTAACATTTTTGTAGATTGCAAATTGAGGAAAGGATGGATTCTGGAAATATTTTTGAGTTGAAGGCGGCAGGAGGTGGTGAGGGATTGGATGTGTGGTATGAAGGACAAGGCAGAGTCAAAGGTCACTCTGAGGCACCGAACTTTGGGTACTGGCGTGAGCATGGTGTTATTTATTGTAATAGATAGATCAGGTGGAGAATGTAGGTGAGATGGAGGAAAGATGATTAGTTCAGTTTTGGCCACATTGAGCTTTAGGAAGCGAGAGGAGAAAAAGGAGGATATAGCAGATAGACACTCCAGGATTCTGGACAGCAGAGATGTGACATCTGGGCCAGAGAGGAAGATCTGAGTGTCATCGGCATGTAGGTGGTACTGGAAGCCATGGACTTTATGAGTTGTCCCAGGCAAAATGTTTAGATAGAAAAAAGTAAGGGTCCCAGGACAGAGCCTTGAGGGACGCCAACAGAGAGAGGCTGGGATGAAGAGTTTGTGTGGGAGTGGGAGACACTAAAAGTGCAGTTGGAAAGGAATGAAGAGATCCAAGAGAGGGCATGATTTCTGACACCAAGGGAAGAGAGGATCTATAATAGGAGGGAGTGGTCGACACTATCAAAGGCTGAGGACAGGTCTAGAAGTAGGAGTATGGAGAAGTGCTTGTTAGCTTTGGCAGTAAGTCATTTGTGATTTTGGTCAGGGCAGTTTCGGTAGAATGATGTGGACGGAAGCCGGACAACAGGTTGTCAAAGAGAGAGTAAGATGAGAGGTGGGAGGAAAGGTCAGCACGGACATGCTGTTCCAGGAGTTTTGAGGTGAAAGGGAGTAGTGATATGGGGCGGTAGCTGATAGTAGAGGTTGGGTCAAGGGAAGGTTTCTTTAGGATAGGTTTGACTGTTGCATGTTTAAAGGCAGAGGGGAAGGTACCAGTCGATAAAGGTAGGTTAAAAAAATTGGTTAAGGCTGGAATAAGGATAGTGGTGAGGTTGGGGAGGAGGTGGGATGGGATGGGGTCAAGTGCACAGGTAGTGAGGTGCGCTTTTGAGAGAAGATGTGAAAGCTCTCCTTCGGTGATGGTGGGGAGGAGGTTTATGGGGGAGGGGCAGTGGTCAGTTATATGAAGGGGTTGTGGTGACTGAGCAGAGAAGACTTGCCTTATTTGGTCGATTTTTTCTTTGAAATAAGTGGCAAAGTATACTGCAGAAATGAGGGAAATTGGAGGGGGTAGTGGTGGGCGAAAGAGGGAGTTGAAAGTATTGAATAACTGTTTAGGGTTGTGTGTTAAAGAGAATATGAGGTTTCTGAAGTATTCCTGTTTAGCAGAGGTGAGTGCTGAATGAAATGTGTGAATTGCATTTTTGAATGTGGTGAAGTCTTCCTGGGAGTGCGTTTTCTTCCACTGCCTCTCTGCAGCTCTAGACACTTGCCAAAGTTTTTTAGTGAGGCTGTTGTGCCAGGGTTGTCTATTGATTCGTCTCACTCTGCCATGCACAAGGGGAGCGACTGAATCAATTGCTGATGTGAGAGTGGTGCTGTAGAAATTGGTGGCACTGTTTGTGTTGTGGAGTGACGATATGGAGGACAGTGGTAGGATACAGTCAGAGAGGGTGTGCATGTTCAGGTGTGCAAGGTTTCTGCGGGGGGGTGCTAGGTGCTGGACAAGGGCATCAGGTGAGAAGGACAAGCCTGAAAAGGTCAGTAGATGGTGGTCAGATAGGAAGAGGGGGGAAGTTGTGAGGTCAGAAAGCGAACAGAGACGGGTGAAGATAAGGTCTAATGTGTGTCCATCTTTATGGGTGGCAGAGGTGGACCACTGAGTTAGACCAAAAGACGAAGCAAGCGAATTTGGAGGCTGCCGACTGGAGGTTGTCAGTGGGGATGTTGAAGTCACCCATGATGATAGTGGGAATGTCAGCAGAGAGAAAGTGTAGAAGCCAGGCAGAGAACTGGTCGATAAAGGCAGTGGTAGGGTCCGGGAGTCTGGATATGACGGCCACTTGGAGGTAGGAGGGAGAATAGATTCGGACAGAGTGCACTTCAAAGGAAGGCAGGACAAGGGAGGGTAGAAGTGGGATTGGGTTAAAGCTGCAGTTGTTAGAAAGAAGGAGACCCACTCCTCCACCCTGTCTATTGCCAGGGCAAGGAGTGTGGGTGAAATGAAGGCCACCGTAGCATAGTGCAGCAGGGGAGGCAGTGTTGGAGGGTGTCAGCCATGTTTCGGTGAGGCCCAGAAAGGATAGAATGCTAGAGGTAAAGAGATCGTGAATGACGTGCAGTTTATTACAGACAGAACGGGCATTCCACAGTGCTCCAGAGAAAGGGAGCGGTGGAGTAGGTGAGAGGGGAATGAATTTTTTATTGGAGAGATTGTGGTAGTTACTAGTATGTGGGGAGTGATAAGTGGGGGATAAAGAGGGGTGTACCATCTGTGGGGCACGAGGATTGGGGGATATGTCACCAGCAGTGAGAAGAAGTAGGGAAAGGGAGAGCAGGTGGGAAAAGGAGAGTAGATGGCATGTTCTGCGTGATAGTTGGAGCGATCTGAGGTTTAGGAGCAGGTCAGCAGATGAGGACAGATGAGAAGGCAGGAGGGAAGGGGAGATGAATATTTGTTTGGAGAGTGCTGGGGTTTGGGGATAGCGAAGGAGAGTAAGGAGGAAAGGGGCAAGGACTGTGAGGGCATAGGTGAACATGGTGGGAGTAAGGTGTTAAATATGGGAAAAACAAACAAATTGTTACAGTGGCAAACACAGTTAGAAAGAGCTAAATTTTACCTTCTGGTCACTTCTGGGACATTTGTATGTTTTAAGATGTGACTATCAATAATATTTATACATTTATATTGAATTGCCTTTGTACAGAATTTTCTTTAGTTTATTTCCTATGTTCTGTATATGGCTCTCTCCATGTACCAAATATGGCACGAATGATTTTTTTCCTCTATGTTGTGTGTTCTAAGTATGCACACTATGTCATGCCTGGGTAATCTTTTGGGAATTGATCTCGTCCTCTCTGCTGAAAACTGTTTAACGGACTTTAAAGGGAACTTTTCGTGTTTTCCATGTATTTTCCTGAAATTTAGAGGCTTTTTAATTATGCGTTTTCCTCCCATTAAATTGCTGCAAATCGAAATTTTGGAGGAATTTCAGTAAAGTAGGCAAATTGGAATATCAAACGATTGGCTCATCTGTAATTGGAAGCAGCTTTGCGCTGTTTCTGATCCCGGCTGTCGCAGCAGGGTCAGGGCTGGGTGTTATAGCTGAGCTCATGTTGATAATTGTGTGGGTACAATACCAGCACCAATGAGACGTCCTTATGAAAATACTGTCAGTCATCGCCATGATGTACAATTTCATATTGAGAAGGGTAGGGATTAATATTGGTGTTTATTTTATATTGAACCAATCAACAAAGTGCAAGTAAGTCTGTTACCATTAAAAAGTAGATATACAAGACAGTTTTATTTATTTTTTTATTTCTTACACAGGAGTCACTATAACAATACACAGTGGGTGACCATTATTTAATTCAGGTGGATACATGTAGAGAAAAGGCTGGTTCTGTATATATGTTGTCTTTTTCCATTTAATGTAACATCCTGCGTGTTGTCGCTGTAATCACACTCATTATTCTGCTGAAAATTGAGAAAAAGAACAGAGTTACTGATCTGTGTGTGATGTCACTTTAAATATAGAAGAATATAAACCATAGACATATAATAGGCTCCTTATGCACCCAAAATGGCTCTAACTCATTCAGGGACAGACTCCATAAGACCTCTGAAGCTATATTATAGTATCTGACAGCTGGATTTTAGAAGAAGATCCTTTTAAAGGGGTTGTCTACATAAAACAAGTTATTATCACCTATTATGGATTGGTCACAACTTATTGCTCAGAAGGGGCTGGCAGTTCTGCAGAGTAGGGAAGTTTAATTCTAATTATACATGGGACAGCAGTGCACTTTCTTGGCCATTGCTCCATTTCAGGGTGCTTTACACGCTGTGACATCGGTAACGATATATCGTCGGGGTCACGTCGCTAGTGACGCACATCCGGCGCCGTTACCGACATCGCAGCATGTGACACCAATGAGCGACGATCAACGAGCACAAAAACGTGAAAAATCGTTGCTCGTTGACACATCGCTCATTTCCCAAATATTGTTGCTGCTGCAGGTACGATGTTGTTCGTCGTTCCTGCAGCATCACACATCGCTATGTGTGACACCGCAGGAGCGACGAACATCTCCTTACCTACGTCCACCGGCAATGAGGAAGGAAGAAGGTGGGCGTCATGTTCCGGCCGCTCATCTCCGCCCCTCCTCTGCTATTGGACGACTGCCGTGTGACGTCGCTGTGATGCCGCACGAACCGCCCCCTTAGAAAGGAGGCGGATCGCCGGCCAGAGCAGCGTCGCAGGGCAGGTAAGTCCGTGTGATGGGTGTTAGCGATATTGTGCACCACGGGCAGCGATTTGCCCGTGTCGCACAACCGACGGGGGCAGGTACGCTCGCTAGCGATATCGGTACCGATGGGGCAGCTGATCACTGCACTTGGCAAAAATGGCATACGCCAATGTTTATATATTTTTTCATTTTTCTTGAAAACTGGTTATAGCCATTTACAAATGTCTTCTAAAAGTCAGTAGCTACAGCCTACTTTTATACCTCTTTTAGGAAATCTGTCAACAGGTTTTTGCGATCTAGTCTAAGAAAAATACAATTTAGATGCTCTAATTCCAGCGATGTTTCACTTACTGGATTGCTTGCTGTAGTTTTGATAAAATCACTTTTCTCTTATCACTAGAGGACTAGTGAATCTGCTGCCATGTAGTCCTCTATATTCATAACCACTCTTTATCCCCACTCTGAGCACTTATTGGCAGCTTTCTGCCTATGCATAGTGTACATAAAGCTTCCAGTCGGTGGTGTGGATGGTGTTATACAGATCACAAGATGACTGGAAGATCTGGCACAGATAAAACAGATTTTAATCAAAACTGCAACAACCAGTAAAGTAAGTGGAACATTGCTGGAATCAAGATCTCTGTCTCTATATCATGCTGCTTTCAGATGGGGTAGCAAAATCCAGTGAGAGATCCCTTTAAAGCTGTTATCATGATTTCTAACAACATGGCAGCCTTTGGGTGTTCAAAATTCAGTATCTAGTGGTTCAGATACCACCATGTACTCTACTATAGAGGGATTACATAATATTATCAAGTATCCATAAATCATATAGTCCCACTGATCTTTTTCTCAATTGGAAGTTACATTTTATTTTCCATTTTCGTTACCTATACATCTCGGATAGTTGAGTTCTCCTTTTGAACATGTTCCCGTTGGTTGAGGATCAGGATGAAGAAATCCTTTCTTACATTTAAATGTAATAGTTTCCCCGTCCCCATAGTAAACTTCATTATTATGAACTTCATCCAATTCTAAAGAGTTTATATCCAGACCATCTTGATCCATACGGCATGTCTCTATGAAATCAAATGGTAAATATGAGATCCACATAATCGTTGCAATATACATCAGCATAACTGTAAAATTTGATAATTAGCCTATAAAGTTCTTATGTTTTTATTATTATACAGCGGGTGAATTAAGTATTGAAAACATAGGTAAATATATTTCTAAAGGTGCTATTGACATGAATTTCTCACTAGTTGTCAGTAAGAACCCATCCAATCCACACAGATAAAGAAATCAAACCATAGATGTCCATTCATTTAGTGATGTGTAATATTGAGAAATGTTTGATTGTTCTCAGTGAGAGAAACAAAATTATAATTTTGTAGTTCTGATACCTTTTTATGGCTAACTAAAATAAAATAAATTATGTTACAAAACAAGCTTTCAAAACTTCTCAGGACTCTTCATCAGACATGGTATAACAAAGTATGAATCAATGGGAATTTCAGGCTCAACCAATTAGTATAGGTGATTAAGGGGAAAGAAAGCCATAAATTGTATATAACCCCAGCACTTAAAATGAAGGCAAGACATTTTTTTGTGATGTAAGTGGATTTATTGACACACTGCAAAAGTGAACCTTAACCAGAGCAACACCACCGACGTTTCGGCGTAGAGCCTTTCTCAAGGTAGTTGCATCAATGGTTACAGTTGGAATGCGCGGGTCACAAAGGACGACCGACATGCATAAAAGGAGGTAAGAATCTTTCACAATTGCAGAGTGTGCTCGTATGTAGAGGAGTGACAGTGCCACTATGGAGGATGGGTGAACGCCTGTGGTAACGGCCCTTGGAGGACAGCAGAGGCTGGGTGCGTGGCATCCTTCATAGTGGCACTGTCACTCCTCTACATACGAGCACACTCTGCAATTGTGAAAGAACCTTACCTCCTTTTATGCATGTCGGTCTTCCTTTGTGACCCGCGCATTCCAGCTGTAACCATTGATGCAACTACCTTGAGAAAGGCTCTACGCCGAAACGTCGGTGGTGTTGCTCTGGTTAAGGTTCACTTTTGCAGTGTGTCAATAAAACCACTTGCATCACAAAAAATGTTCTTGCCTTCATTTTGAGTGCTGGGGTTATATACTATTTATGGTATAACAAAGTATCTGAAGAATCACAAATATAAACACAAACAGAGCAGAGGCATGCTATGCTACATAATCAGTCACATCAAGAGCAGGAGGGGAGGAGAGAAGATCCAGCATCGATGTAATAAAAAAATTCTTTATTCAAAATTCATAAAAAAGGTAATTCTAACCAAGTGCAGAATATATTTACGCTTGATGCATTTCGGAGAAAGTAGACTTCTTATTCATAAGCAACATGCTCTATGCCCTCAGACACACCAAGAGTAGCTTATCCTTGCAATGTGAAGAGCTGCTAAACCTGTATTCATGTAGAAATCAAAGACCGGATACAGATCCCAAACATACTGAAGGACTATAAGATTCCTGGGACATTAACATGTTTTACTTCCAATGTGGTATACTTAATTCTGTGCACTATATGTCCTATTGGGGGTCTTTATTTTGGAAAAACAGGACAGAGACTGAAAGCAAGGATGAGGGCTCATTGTCATACAATTACAGACAAAAAAAAAAACATTTAAATGCGGACAATCATTTCTGTGCTTCAGGACACAACGTAAACCACATTTTGTAAAGAATCCGGCACACAAAGATGATTCGTTTGAAAAATGTATTGTTATTTTATTCTTGTGGGAATATTGAAGACATATGCAAATAGGTTCTATTGAAGAAATATGCAAATAAGCCCAACGTTTCGACCAAAAAACATCGGTCTTTTTCATGGACTGGAAAACATGAAACAATATAACAAAACAAGAAAAAAGTTACATAAGATACATACAGTATATATTATTCATTCACAATACGAACTGTTTTCATGCAAAGGAAAGAGAAATTTTTCAATGGTGAAAAAACAGAAAAAAAGGGGATTACAATAAGTTTTTCCCAAAGAATCAAAATGTTTCTAAACAATGAATGTATTTTTTTGATATAAAAGGTATTTTGTACATCATTTTGAGAACGTGAGAAGACAAAGCAATATTGGGGGAAGTTACTAAGTGTCAAAAACACAAACCTTAATAAAATGTAGTCTGGCGCATATCGCGTGGAAAGGTCACTTGCATATAATTATAATATTTCATCAATATAGAGCCTATGACCAAAAAGAGGAATGCACTTATACTTTTTTATAAATATGACAGAAAATCCTATAAGGTATGATGAAGGAGATGCAATCACGTGAGTTGACAGGAATCATATTGGACCAGGTAAATATAATTACCTTAGTATCCTCATATGGATGGTAAGATGGCAATCGTCCTCTTATCTAACCCGTACAGGGTGCTAAATAATCAATGACACAACTGTTATAAATACGACATATTTCATTATACGAAAAAGTAAACTTGATGAAAATATACATATATATGCACACATGTATACGTACATGGTCATCTGACTATCCAAATAGGAGAGAATAGCGTCTCCAACGTATCTCATGTAAGATATGGGAAGTTTTTTTGTAGGCAAAACCAACACTTGGTATTGAATTAGAACACCTGCTGCTTATAATCTAGAACAAGTAGTGAATGTAAAAAAGAACATAAGATGGACATAAGATGGACAGCTGTCACATCACCAAATGACATATCGGTATGATGTAAATGTCTATAATAGACAAAACAAAAAAAGGAAATCACCTGTGGGAATTCTATGCTTCAGGCAAAAAGTGCAAGTGGCAGGTATGGTAAGGCACCTGGGTGGGAATAAGGTAACATACTGAGACATAAGACTTGTCCAAAGAGGATGGGGGAAGGGGGGAAGGGGGGTTGAGGTATTATTAATTGAAAGCTGCAGCACTTACCCAAAGGGTGAGATTAATGGAAAAAATGTCCTTTATGTGATCATGGGGCCTGTATATAAAAAGGCGTTTAGGAATCAAGTGCCAAAAAGATATATAAATGTCTATGGGCCAAAGCGGATCTGTTTGCAGCCATACCTTAAGCCTGTTCATCGTGGTGACCGTGTCCGTAAGTGCCTGGAGGTAGTGGATAAACCCCCAATGTGTGGTTTATAAGGGCTACGAAGTGGATGGAACCTCCCATCCACTTCCTGTGTGTGAGCTGAGTGAGGCGTGAAACGCATGACGCACAGGCGCCTCCCGGAAGTCCGGAAGGCGCATGCGCGGCAGGCGAAAATCACGCGTCACGAGGTGATAGCAGGTGATCAGAGGTGAAACGCAAGTGGAGCGCATCTCACGCATGCGCCGTCCGATGATCGAGCAGCGCATGCGCAGCAGGCACCCCACCCAGCGTGAGTGCGAGAAATACATAAAGACAGAACTGCGGACGTGGTGCGTATCGCGCAAGCGCAGCCAGAAACGCCAGCGGCGCTTGCGCAGCAGGCAGCACAACCCCAGTGTATGTGGCAGGTATTATAATATAATGATGGTAAAAGTCTTATGCATGTATCGCCGTGGGACCGGCGACGCAAGCACAAAAGTACACCATCAGTGAGAGACATGCTGGATAGAAATAGTAACATGTGCAAATATTAACCATAAAGATGAAGGTGCCAGTGAGACATCAGGACCGTCAGAGGTTGAAGTGCCAAGTGGTATATTGTTCACAGTGTGATCAAGTAGGAGGAACCTGGATGAGAAAAACAGGGGGAAAAAAATTAGGGTGGATCACAGGTACGATATGCATTTGGCAATATATCAGCCTTACATTCTGTGAGTAAATCAATGGTTAGATATTTACTGAACATGAGAGATATCTGCACATATGAGGTCCTACACCTGTAAAAAAAGAAGGGGGGATTTTGGGAGAAGAAAGGAAGGACAACAATAATACACTGCAACATGAAAGGGAAATCTAATGGAAAATCTCATATTCCCTATTAAGACCCCTAGGTTCTAAAGTTTGTAGGGTATGTATCCAAAATGCTTCCCTTTGTTTAAGCATTTGAATTCTATTACCGCCTCGTCTTAAAGGGGGTATATGCTCTATGACTTGACATCGAAGCTGTGCTATAGAATGATGGTATGTGATAAAGTGATGAGGAATGGGGAGTAAAGTCTGCTTACAACGAATCGTAGATTTATGTTTACTAATGCGGTCTCGGATATGCTGGGTTGTTTCTCCAACATATCCGAGACCGCATGGACATTTAATCAGGTATATGACAAAGGATGAGTCGCATGTAAAGAAATCACGAATGGGGAAAACCTTTCCAGAAAGAGGATGGGTGAAAGAATCACCACGTGTCAAGTTGTTGCATTGCAAACATCGGAGACATGGAAAGTTACCCTTTTTAGGTGTTGCAAGAAAGGTTTGTCGTGGGAGAATCTTCCCTGAACCCACATCAGCCCTCACTAGGTTATCTTTAAGATTTTTAGGCCTTTTGTTACAAAAAAGAGGGGGTTTAGAAAATTCTTGGATATCTGGATAGGCCATTCCAAGTAGTGGCCAATGTTTGAGGATAGTGTTTCTAATGAGAGGTGAAAAAGGGTGATAAGTATTTACACAGGTAACCCTAGGGGTAGCATCCCGATTTTCTGAGTTTCGTGCTGTGCAACTATTGGCTATATCCCTAGGATATCCCCTGGCAGCAAATTTTTGACTTATATCATTTTGTCTCTTTATACGCTGATTGGGATCTGATACAATTCTCTGTACTCGTATGTGTTGCGAGATAGGTAGTGATTTTTTCGTATGTGGGGGATGACAACTGGAATAGTGTAGGAGATTATTCCTATTTGTGGGTTTGACATATAGGTCCGTGCTAATATGGCCATTAGGGGACACAATTACCATTGTGTCTAGAAAGTTGATATTCTCTCTACTGTGATGCATTGTAAATGTCAATCCGGGTCTGATGGTATTGAGATCATTAAAGAATTGGATGAAGGAGTCTAGGTCTTCTCCCCAAAAGATAAATACGTCGTCTATGTATCTCTTCCAAGTGATTATATGCTTGACCCATAGCGGATGGCAAAATACGTGTAATTCCTCAAAATGTGCCATGTAAGCGTTAGCGTCGGGTGGCGCTAAATTTGACCCCATAGCTGTACCTCGCAATTGCAGAAAAAACTGGTCTTGAAATAAGAAAAAATTGTTTTCTAATACCAGCTGTAATAAATCAATGCATAAAGATTTTTGTGTTGAGGAATAAGAACTATATTTGTTCAGAAGCCAATTAGTTGCCAAGAGTCCATCACGGTGTTCTATACTTGTGTATAGGCTATTAACATCAATCGTTGCCAAAAGTGTGTCAGGTGGAACTGTACCCAATTCCTGTAGATGGCTTAGGAAGTCAGAAGTATCTTTAATGAAAGCTGGAATGTGTGGGATAAGGGGAGTCAAAATTTTTTCTACAGTGATAGCCAAAGGGGATAGGATTGAGTCAGTCGACGCGACAATTGGGCGACCAGGAGGTGTATTCAAGTTTTTATGGATTTTCGGTAATATATAGAACACCGGAGTTATGGGATGGGATTTAACCAGGAATTCTGCTAACTTACTATCAATTGTATTTTGTTTTAAATGGAAATCGACCCTTTCTCTGATTAATGTCCCAATACGGGAAGAGGGATCCCTTGGAATGGGCTGGTAGGTGGATGTGTCATTCAGTTGTCTGTGGATCTCGGACATATAGTATATCTTATCCATCACTACGACTGCACCACCTTTGTCCGCTGGTTTTATGACAATATTGGAATTGTTTTTCAAATTCTGCAAGGCCCTCTTTTCCTCAATTGTCATATTGTGTTTAACTTTAAGATTACCATGTTCAATAGACTTCAATGTATTAAGAACCTCACCTGAAACAAGAGAAATATATGTCTCGATAGGGTGGTAAAACCTTGGTGGATTGAAAGAACTAGGAATTCTTAGACTAAGGTCCTGTAGTGAGAAAGAGGCACCCTGTGTAGTACTAATCTGGGAGGATGAAATATTCTCTTTATTTAAAAAGTGTGCCTTTAGTCTCAAGGTCCTAAAGAAGCGTTGTAGCTCTTGATCTACTAAGAATGTGTCAAACCTGGGCGTAGGGCAAAAAGATAAACCTTTTTGTAATACATCAATCTCTATGAGCTGGGCGAGCCGAGTACTGTTCTGTGTCTGAACCCGAAGAGGTGGAATACCTGTTCGATCTGGTACGATATCTGGATGAGTCTTCCTCTTCGGGTTCAGACACAGAACAGTACTCGGCTCGCCCAGCTCATTTTTTAGGACCCAGACAAGGCCCAAAAGGAAAACGAGGTGCAGCCAGAGGAAGCACCATGGGGCCACCAACACCCTATCAGGTTCAGACACGCTCCCAGGTACGATGAGTCTCGTTTATAATATATCATCCTATAACTTGTCACCACTAGAGATTTATGTATTACAAAAAGGTTTATCTTTTTGCCCTTCGCCCAGGTTTGACACATTCTTAGTAGATCAAGAGCTACAACGCTTCTTTAGGACCTTGAGACTAAAGGCACACTTTTTAAATAAAGAGAATATTTCATCCTCCCAGATTAGTACTACACAGGGTGCCTCTTTCTCACTACAGGACCTTAGTCTAAGAATTCCTAGTTCTTTCAATCCACCAAGGTTTTACCACCCTATCGAGACATATATTTCTCTTGTTTCAGGTGAGGTTCTTAATACATTGAAGTCTATTGAACATGGTAATCTTAAAGTTAAACACAATATGACAATTGAGGAAAAGAGGGCCTTGCAGAATTTGAAAAACAATTCCAATATTGTCATAAAACCAGCGGACAAAGGTGGTGCAGTCGTAGTGATGGATAAGATATACTATATGTCCGAGATCCACAGACAACTGAATGACACATCCACCTACCAGCCCATTCCAAGGGATCCCTCTTCCTGTATTGGGACATTAATCAGAGAAAGGGTCGATTTCCATTTAAAACAAAATACAATTGATAGTAAGTTAGCAGAATTCCTGGTTAAATCCCATCCCATAACTCCGGTGTTCTATATATTACCGAAAATCCATAAAAACTTGAATACACCTCCTGGTCGCCCAATTGTCGCGTCGACTGACTCAATCCTATCCCCTTTGGCTATCACTGTAGAAAAAATTTTGACTCCCCTTATCCCACACATTCCAGCTTTCATTAAAGATACTTCTGACTTCCTAAGCCATCTACAGGAATTGGGTACAGTTCCACCTGACACACTTTTGGCAACGATTGATGTTAATAGCCTATACACAAGTATAGAACACCGTGATGGACTCTTGGCAACTAATTGGCTTCTGAACAAATATAGTTCTTATTCCTCAACACAAAAATCTTTATGCATTGATTTATTACAGCTGGTATTAGAAAACAATTTTTTCTTATTTCAAGACCAGTTTTTTCTGCAATTGCGAGGTACAGCTATGGGGTCAAATTTAGCGCCACCCTACGCTAACGCTTACATGGCACATTTTGAGGAATTACACGTATTTTGCCATCCGCTATGGGTCAAGCATATAATCACTTGGAAGAGATACATAGACGACGTATTTATCTTTTGGGGAGGAGACCTAGACTCCTTCATCCAATTCTTTAATGATCTCAATACCATCAGACCCGGATTGACATTTACAATGCATCACAGTAGAGAGAATATCAACTTTCTAGACACAATGGTAATTGTGTCCCCTAATGGCCATATTAGCACGGACCTATATGTCAAACCCACAGATAGGAATAATCTCCTACACTATTCCAGTTGTCATCCCCCACATACGAAAAAATCACTACCTATCTCGCAACACATACGAGTACAGAGAATTGTATCAGATCCCAATCAGCGTATAAAGAGACAAAATGATATAAGTCAAAAATTTGCTGCCAGGGGATATCCTAGGGATATAGCCAATAGTTGCACAGCACGAAACTCAGAAAATCGGGATGCTACCCCTAGGGTTACCTGTGTAAATACTTATCACCCTTTTTCACCTCTCATTAGAAACACTATCCTCAAACATTGGCCACTACTTGGAATGGCCTATCCAGATATCCAAGAATTTTCTAAACCCCCTCTTTTTTGTAACAAAAGGCCTAAAAATCTTAAAGATAACCTAGTGAGGGCTGATGTGGGTTCAGGGAAGATTCTCCCACGACAAACCTTTCTTGCAACACCTAAAAAGGGTAACTTTCCATGTCTCCGATGTTTGCAATGCAACAACTTGACACGTGGTGATTCTTTCACCCATCCTCTTTCTGGAAAGATTTTCCCCATTCGTGATTTCTTTACATGCGACTCATCCTTTGTCATATACCTGATTAAATGTCCATGCGGTCTCGGATATGTTGGAGAAACAACCCAGCATATCCGAGACCGCATTAGTAAACATAAATCTACGATTCGTTGTAAGCAGACTTTACTCCCCATTCCTCATCACTTTATCACATACCATCATTCTATAGCACAGCTTCGATGTCAAGTCATAGAGCATATACCCCCTTTAAGACGAGGCGGTAATAGAATTCAAATGCTTAAACAAAGGGAAGCATTTTGGATACATACCCTACAAACTTTAGAACCTAGGGGTCTTAATAGGGAATATGAGATTTTGCATTAGATTTCCCTTTCATGTTGCAGTGTATTATTGTTGTCCTTCCTTTCTTCTCCCAAAATCCCCCCTTCTTTTTTTACAGGTGTAGGACCTCATATGTGCAGATATCTCTCATGTTCAGTAAATATCTAACCATTGATTTACTCACAGAATGTAAGGCTGATATATTGCCAAATGCATATCGTACCTGTGATCCACCCTAATTTTTTTCCCCCTGTTTTTCTCATCCAGGTTCCTCCTACTTGATCACACTGTGAACAATATACCACTTGGCACTTCAACCTCTGACGGTCCTGATGTCTCACTGGCACCTTCATCTTTATGGTTAATATTTGCACATGTTACTATTTCTATCCAGCATGTCTCTCACTGATGGTGTACTTTTGTGCTTGCGTCGCCGGTCCCACGGCGATACATGCATAAGACTTTTACCATCATTATATTATAATACCTGCCACATACACTGGGGTTGTGCTGCCTGCTGCGCAAGCGCCGCCGACATTTCTGGCTGCGCTTGCGCGATACGCACCACGTCCGCAGTTCTGTCTTTATGTATTTCTCGCACTCACGCTGGGTGGGGTGCCTGCTGCGCATGCGCTGCCCGATCATCGGACGGCGCATGCGTGAGATGCGCTCCACTTGCGTTTCACCTCTGATCACCTGCTATCACCTCGTGACGCGTGATTTTCGCCTGCCGCGCATGCGCCTTCCGGACTTCCGGGAGGCGCCTGTGCGTCATGCGTTTCACGCCTCACTCAGCTCACACACAGGAAGTGGATGGGAGGTTCCATCCACTTCGTAGCCCTTATAAACCACACATTGGGGGTTTATCCACTACCTCCAGGCACTTACGGACACGGTCACCACGATGAACAGGCTTAAGGTATGGCTGCAAACAGATCCGCTTTGGCCCATAGACATTTATATATCTTTTTGGCACTTGATTCCTAAACGCCTTTTTATATACAGGCCCCATGATCACATAAAGGACGTTTTTTCCATTAATCTCACCCTTTGGGTAAGTGCTGCAGCTTTCAATTAATAATACCTCAACCCCCCTTCCCCCCTTCCCCCATCCTCTTTGGACACGTCTTATGTCTCAGTATGTTACCTTATTCCCACCCAGGTGCCTTACCATACCTGCCACTTGCACTTTTTGCCTGAAGCATAGAATTCCCACAGGTGATTTCCTTTTTTTGTTTTGTCTATTATAGACATTTACATCATACCGATATGTCATTTGGTGATGTGACAGCTGTCCATCTTATGTCCATCTTATGTTCTTTTTTACATTCACTACTTGTTCTAGATTATAAGCAGCAGGTGTTCTAATTCAATACCAAGTGTTGGTTTTGCCTACAAAAAAACTTCCCATATCTTACATGAGATACGTTGGAGACGCTATTCTCTCCTATTTGGATAGTCAGATGACCATGTACGTATACATGTGTGCATATATATGTATATTTTCATCAAGTTTACTTTTTCGTATAATGAAATATGTCGTATTTATAACAGTTGTGTCATTGATTATTTAGCACCCTGTACGGGTTAGATAAGAGGACGATTGCCATCTTACCATCCATATGAGGATACTAAGGTAATTATATTTACCTGGTCCAATATGATTCCTGTCAACTCACGTGATTGCATCTCCTTCATCATACCTTATAGGATTTTCTGTCATATTTATAAAAAAGTATAAGTGCATTCCTCTTTTTGGTCATAGGCTCTATATTGATGAAATATTATAATTATATGCAAGTGACCTTTCCACGCGATATGCGCCAGACTACATTTTATTAAGGTTTGTGTTTTTGACACTTAGTAACTTCCCCCAATATTGCTTTGTCTTCTCACGTTCTCAAAATGATGTACAAAATACCTTTTATATCAAAAAAATACATTCATTGTTTAGAAACATTTTGATTCTTTGGGAAAAACTTATTGTAATCCCCTTTTTTTCTGTTTTTTCACCATTGAAAAATTTCTCTTTCCTTTGTATGAAAACAGTTCGTATTGTGAATTAATAATATCTACTGTATGTACCTTATGTAACTTTTTTCTTGTTTTGTTATATTGTTTCATGTTTTCCAGTCCATGAAAAAGACCGATGTTTTTTGGTCGAAACGTTGGGCTTATTTGCATATTTCTTCAATAGAACCTATTTGCATATGTCTTCAATATTCCCACAAGAATAAAATAACAATAAATTTTTCAAACGAATCATCTTTGTGTGCCGGATTCTTTACAAAATTTGGACTTATTTTCTCCGAGCACCTATTTTTCTCCTTCATTAGTTGAGCCGGGCTTTTTTACTATATACAACGTAAACCACATGAAAGTTGGCATTTTAAAACGCAACTTCAGATCACAAAATCATCAAAGGATCTCGGAAAACAAATTATTTACAATGCTTGATTCTGTCTAAAATTGTTTAAAAGAACTGAGAGTTCTCAGTGGTTGATACCTTTTAATGGCTAACTGAAAAGATGGTAATATATAGCAAGCTTTCAAGACTACTCGGGTCTCTTCATCAGGCACAGTATCAGTATGATTCTCTCCACACAGGACTGAATCTGTCAAGATGATTTATGAAACACTACTAAATCTGAGGGGTCTGTTCCAGAGACTGTGAGGGCACCAGGCCTCTGATCCTACAGGGATATTGGGACAATAAAACTTTCACACCACTAATCAAAGCTCATTAAGGATTCACTTTCTAAGCTCAGTATGTTTATTAAATGTCCATTTATTATACCATGCCGCTTCTCTTTTTGTATATATATTTGTGTTTCTTCAGTTACTTTGTTTACCATGCCTGATAAAGAGACCTGAGAAGTCTCGAAGGCTAGCTCTGTAACATAATTCATTTTATTTTTGTATCAGAACTACAAGATTTTAATTTTGTTTCTTTAACTGAAAACAATCACTTTTCAACTGCCTAACTCAGTTCCAAAACTTTTTTATACTGAGAAATGAAACAGGGAAACAGTATTGAACACATGAAGAAAGAGAGGTGCAAAACACCATGGAAAGTCATGACAGCAGCGGAAATCCATCAGTAATTAGAAAGCAATCCTGCCACTCAGTGAAAAATATTATCAGCTTGTTGAATTGATGGCCTATAACAAGGTGTGTCATTACCAAAGTGTACTCAATCAGGATGGTCCTGCTCTAGTATTAAAACCTTAAAGTACATAAGTAACATCAGTGTGAATAAGGACACAGAAGGACAAGACCTGTCCATAAGAAGCTATATAGATGCAATATATAGCTCAGAAGGAGGGACCACACTCCTAATTGTACAGAGTACAAAAAAAACCCCCAGAGAAAGCAAAAAAAAATGAGCCAGTGTACAAACGGGTATATGTGCAATAAGAGCATATTCACACGCATCTTATTCTCTTGCATTGGATGCTAAATGCCAGTGTGACCTCAGCCTTGATCAAACATTGTTAACCAAGTACACTAGGTTATTTAAGTGTACTACTTCTATTTACTTATTTATTTTATTAAAGGGTATATGCTCATTTTGTGTTTCTCTTTTGTTTTGTCTGTGAAATGTATGTACATTCTCCAATTGCTCATACACCAACTTATTCAATGGCTCATTTTTCTTCTGTGTTTTTGTTTTTGCCCGTGGCGCACAACATCGTTAGTCCCCATCACACTATACTTACCCGCCTAGTGACGTCACTTTCTAAGGGGGAGGTTCATTCAGCATCACAGCGGCGTCACTAAACGGCCGCCTAATAGAAGCGGAAGGGTGGAGATGAGCGGCCGGAACATCCCGCCCACCTCCTTCCTTCCTCATTGCCGGCGGCCGCAGGTACGATGTTGTTCCTCATTCCTGTGGTGTCACACATAGTGATGTGTGCTGCCGCAGGAACGACCAACAACCTGCGTCCTGCAACAGCAACGATATTTGAGATTAGAACGATGTGTCAACAATCAATGGTATGGGGAGTAATTTTGATCATTAGCGGTCGTTCGTGCGTTTCACATGCAACGACGTCGCTAACGAGGCCGGATGTGCGTCACGAATTCCGTGACTCCAATGACATCTCGTTAGCGATGTCGTTGTGTGTAAAGCCCCTTATACACTGCATCTATATAGCTTCCCATAGACGGATGTTTACAGTAAAGGCCGTGTCCTTGTCTGTCTTTATTATTGTCACTGACGCAAAGTAAGGTTTTAATACTGGACTAAGCCTATCTGAATTAGGTACAGCTTGTTGTGGTGAGATGGCTTTAACGCTTTTAATTAAACAGTGTTAACCAAGTACCCTAGGTTATTTAAATGTTCTACCAGCATTTTCATATTTACTTTATTATAGGGCAAATGCTCATGTTTTTCTCTTGGGTTTTGTCTGTGAAATGGCCACAGTGCTCAGGCTCATATTTTGTATTTTTTTATAGATGTCACAAGGATGCAGTAAATGGACACACAAATGATAAATGGATGAGAATACTAGGAATTATCAAAAATAAAGCAGATTCATAGAAAACATTGCAAACCAAAAAAAGGACAAATACAGTGGCAAAACACAATAAAAATAAATGTAAAAAAAAAAAAGTAAAAAATGCAAGAAACCTAATTTACCCAATGGGTGCAAAAAATCTGCAACATAAAAAAATCATCAAATAACTTATCTGCACATAAAACTCAGCGTTACTGCTAGAAATGGACATGTTACAGATTTTAAACACACAATGTAGGTCAGTTTATGTTAAAAAAAAAAAAAAAACAGCAGGCATGAGAGTTTTATAAATCCCTATCACTTTGCTGGAACTGTAAGACACTTTTTCAAAAAAAGGAGTACTCATGTCTATAATAAATCAAAAATTAATCTTTATTGAAGTAGAAAACAAATAATCAAAACAATACTCCACACAATAAAAGAGATATATGCAGAATGAATTAATATTGTACATTTATAGGACAAGCAGCATAATATATATTGCACGTAACCATGTCCTAAAAGAACATATAAAGGGACTAATGCCTGAACCTAACCTGAGCAGCGGAAACAAGGTATTCCACCAAAGTCTATTATAAATATAAAGTACTAATGTGCATGTCAATTGCACATATCCCCTATGTAGAAAAAGACTATAACGATGTAATAACAGCCACTAAAAAAGGTGCCAGAGACCTGTCACTACTGCTGTAACTTGTTAAATTATGTGCTACCACCTGGTTTAGTATAAAAGACCAAATTGACAGTGTAAGTGTCACTTGATCATGAACACTATACCCACTCCAATGTATACCGCCAGAACAATTCCCTAAGTGCTCAACCATCCACACCTCCAATGTGATATAACTGCGTGGTAACAAAAAGGAATATCAATTACCTGGATGGAAGAGTATTCACGTGCTGCCGTCCTATTCCCCGACGTACGTTTTGCTAACCCGGCTTCCACAGGGTTCCTTTTTGTTACCGCGCAGTTATATCACATTGGAGGTGTGGATGGTTGCACACTTAGGGAATTGTTCTGGCGGTATACATTGGAGTGGGTATAATGCTCATGATCAGGTTACACACTGTCATTTTGGTCTTTTATACTTACCAGTTGGTAGCACGTAATTTAACTAGTTACACCAGTAGTGACAGGTCTCTGCCGCCTTTTTTAGCGGCGGTTATTACATCGTTATAGTCTTTTTCTATATAGGGGATATGTGCAATTGACATGCACATTAGTACTTTATATTTATAATAGACTTTGGTGGAATACCTTGTTTCCGCTGCTCAGGTTAGGTTCAGGCATTAGTCACTTTATATGTTCTTTTAGGACATGGTTACGTGCAATATATATTATGCTGCTTGTCCTATAAATGTACAATATTAATTCATTCTGCATATATCTCTTTTATTGTGTGGAGAATTGTTTTGATTATTTGTTTTCTACTTCAATAAAGATTAATTTTTGATTTATTATAGACATGAGTACTCCTTTTTTTGAAAAAATGGATACAATTTTTTCTTGATGTGTTATATTTAGTTTTGGTTAACAGAAAGCGAAGGAGAAAGGTGTTGAAATGCCGCGCCAATGGATCACTTATGCAGATGTTCAGATCAATGTCACTTTATTGTCATACAGGTCGACGCGTTTCCGGAGCATCTGCCCCCATAGATTTGAACCCCGGAAACCATAGTTATGCATACAAAGGCATCATCTATGCATACCGAGGCATTATCCCAAGAATCTAAACGTGTAAAGTGATGTGGAAGAAGAAAAATGCAAAAGGACTACATTGATCTGAACATCTACATAAGTGATCCATTGGCGCGGCATTTGAACACCTTTCTCCTTCGCTTTCTGTTATCTGCTGTTTATGGTGGCTGCAGCCGAGGATCGACATTACATGCATTTATAGTGGTTGTGACTTTCACAACTGCAATTGGTAAGTATATTGACTCCCCCCTCCCTACCCCACACATATTGGGGTAAGACCCTATTTGTGCTTTTTTTCCACAGTCTTGCTCCATATTCAGTTTTGGGAGAGTCTTTTTACCTCAGTTGACCATTTTCAGTGTTGATATAAACTGTAAGACACTGCATGGTTTGCTCATTAAAAATACACAGCTTCAAAAAATTATCAAGGGAATGTAACCTTAGAGATAGCGTGTTATCACAAGTGATTGCTACAGTGGTCAGTAGCAATAGTAAAGACTGTTAGCAGCACCTAAGTCAGACAATGAAGGCATTGCTAATAGTGATGCAAAAACTCATCACATGAAACAGTCCACATCAGTAATGCAACAGTCAAAAATTAATAAAGCACCAGATATCAGCATACCAAGAGCACACTAATCTGCACAGAAAAAAATGCAAAGTCTCAACTTACAGAGAGCTCCTGTTTCTCTGTTTCAATTTAAAGATTTTGGGTTCAGTCACATCTGAGTATAATATTTATGAGTGCAATGACAGAAAAAAATTGCATTGCACTCTCACCAATTGCAACCCCTTTATAATATAGGATGTACCTATATGTCCTAGGTCGTATCTGTCTCTTTAATATAGGCTCGCAAGCTGAGCCTGCAATATTACCCGCACGTTTGTTGATCTGATTAGCAGACATCCAGCCAACAAATGCGGGTGAATTAGAGACAGCGTGATCAAACACACTTTGGCGGGGATTGCGCTGTTCCTCATAGCCATCGGCGGCCCATGACATGATGAAGGGTAAACATTGTAATGACAGCGGGGGTCAGCTGACGATCCGTGTCACTGTCATGACTCAACTGAAGTATAGCTCAGAACATCGAAGCGATTGGAGAATAAGAGCCTCAAGCTAGTAAAATCAGTAAAAAGTAAAAAAAAAGTTTTAAAAAATTTAAAAAATCTAAAAATTCAAATCACTCCCCTTTTTGCGCCATAGAAAATAAAACGATAAAAAATACACATATTTGGTATTGCCGCTTTCAGAAATGCCCGATCTATCAAAATATAAAATCAATTAATCTGATCGGTAAAGGATGTAGAGAGGAAAAAAATCAAAATGCCAAAGTTACATCTTTTTGGTCGCCACAATATTGCATTAAAATGTAATAGCAGGCGATCAAAACATTGCAACCCTGCAAAAATGGTATAATTAAAAACGTCAGCTCAAGACAAATAATAAGGCATCATTGAGCCCCAGATCCTAAAAAGTGAGAGCGCTACGGGTCTCGAAAAGTAGCGATAAAAGTGCAATTCTTTTTTTTTTCTTTACAAAATTCTGAACTATGATGATTTCCTGAGGTCGGGCCACACAGAACGTAGCATAAGAACCACCGGTGGTTCTGACGAGCGATGACATCATGAGGTCACCACAGTTCATTGCTGACGGCTCTTGTACTTCTTTCTGTGTGACCGAGCTTCTGTGATGAGCGGTGATCTCATGACATCATAGCTAGTCACAGTTGCAAGCTGTTTTCACGCTACATTCTGTATGACCCGAAGCAGCATATGAGCCAGCAGTGGCTGCTGTTCCAGCCTATGGGGTTAATTTTCTGAATGTTCTTCATAGGCTGGAACACAGAGTCGGGAATGTTGTGAGACCTCCATGGGACTGTGTCGGTCCTGCTTTGGTTTTTGATGGAGAATAAATTGGTGAATGAGGGTGTCTCTTGTCTTTATTTCTTTACTCATTCCCTCTTTTTATGTCTTTTAGGTTGCCATTATGACTACATCAGATTTGATGGACTTCGTCACTAGAACAGTGGTTTACAAAAGATCCAAAGTTTATCAACATAAAGCCTTTATTTTGCCCAAAACGTGATGATCATAAATAGAGAACAACAATGACTGTACCACAGAGAAAGATTATAACTAATTTTTCTGAAGGTAAGAACAGTGACCAATCAGTAGGACATGTACAGGCCTTTGCTTTCAATGACTTCAGCACATCTGCAGCCACAGGACATCACTAGTTTTTCACACTGCTCTGTTGTGATGTTGGGCCACTCTTCTCCCAGTCTCTTCCACAGTTCTTTGATTGCTGTAGGTTTTTTGGCCTTAACTTTGTCAACAAGGATTTTCCAGAGGTTTTCTATTGAGTTTTGATACATACTCTGGGCTGGATATTTCATTGTTTCAATATTTTCTGTTTCAAGAAACTGGTTTAGCCACTTTGCTGTGTGACAGGGAGCATTGTACTGCATGAAAATTGCTTACTGAGTGATGAACGCAAGTAAGGAACCACATATTGATGAAGAAGGTTCTGATAAACACTTACATTCACTCTGCCATGTAGCTGGATGAGAGGTCCAAATCCTGCTGAAGAAAACATTCCCCAAACCATGAAACTTCCTCCACCACCTTTCAATGACTTCTTAGCACACTTTGGGTTCAGTCTTTCCCCAGTTTGTCAATGAATATAATGTTTCCCATCAGACCCAAATAAATTATACTTGCTTTCATCACTAAGAATGAACTGTGAACCACTTCTCCACTGTTCACACAACATGCTCCTCACCAAAGGTAAGTCTAGCCTTTTGATTCTTCTGGTAATGAGAGATTAGGTCACTGCAGAGTGGGCTTTGAGTCTAAATGCTCTTAAACATCATGAGACTGTATGATCCTTACCCTGTTCAGTGCTGAACTGGTGAGCAATTCCAGCTGCAGTGTTGAAACAATTACCCATGGAGATTCTCCACATTATCCTGTCCTCTCTTACATTGTCTTTCGAGGGTGGCCAGCTTTCTTGGGGGACTTGAAAAACTTTGTAATGTTCTCTTGCTATGGCTGATAGGGTCACCCCTTTGGCCTTCATCTGGACAACCTGCTGCTGAAGGGTTTTGGTCACTTTGGAGTGGCACACCATTTTTGCAAATTTAATACAAACTGGGAAGTTAGGCTGCCAGATAAATAGGGTTTGTCAGTTAATTAAGAAAATCAGCACTAGGTGCGAGAGTAACACCAATAATTTGCAAGGATCTCAAAGTGTTCTCTAATTTTAATCAGTGTTCTTTTATAAACTATATAAATTTATTTGCATTTGGCAGAGAGAATTAAGTATTTGAACCCTCTGTCAAACAAGATTTAATACTTGGTGGTAAACCTTGTTGGCAAGCACAGCAGTCAGATGTTTTTTGTAGTTGCTGATGAGGTTTTGCGCACATATCAGGAGAAATTTTGGTCCACTCCTCTTTGCTGATCATCTCTAAAACATTAAGATTTTGAGGCTGTCATGTTGCAACTAGCGGTTTTGCTCCAACCATATGTTTTTTATGGGTTCAAGGTCTGGAGATTGGCTAGGCCACTCCATGACCTTAATGTGCTTCTTATTGAGCCACTACTTTGTTGTCTTGGCTAAAAAAGGAGGGGAGCCAGCACTGCTTATGAATGGCATGCAACAATGAAGAAATAAAAAGTGTAATATTCACAAATTCATTCCTACTGTAACAATTCAATGAGATTTTTTGCAAATGATTGATCAATGATTTGAGCCCCCCTGCCCCATCATGGCAAATCTCTATAGGGGGGTCCCTAACGCTATATTATAAATTATTATTGTACCATAAGGTTTCATATAATGAGCAGGACCATATGAAAATTTATAACATAGTGTAGGGACCCCCCTATAGAGATTTGCCGTGACGGGGCAGGGGGGCTCAAATCATTGATCAATAATTTGCAAAAAATCTCATTGAATTGTTACAGTAGGAATGAATTTGTGAATTTTACACTTTTTATTTTTTCATTGTTGCATGCCATTCATGAGCAGTGCTGGCTCCCCTCTTCTTTGCGTTTACTGGTCAGTGGTTGACCGCCACCTTGCCGTGCACGCCCATTGTGGTTTGCAAATTCCTTCTGTTGCCATCAAAATTCATGTTGGTGCCTTTTCACACACAGCCACCGCCCCCTGGTCCATAGGCATCATTATTTAAGCACCACCTGCCTGAGGCTGTTCCGCCCTTCATACATGCTTTCTGGTCTGGCACTGTGAGGGCCAGTTCTGACATAGTGCTGGTGTGTGTGGTTCTGCCACACACACTGGCACCTGGGCTGCCTTTATTCGCAGTTGTCAGTCCTTGCAGCATGGTAGCGGTTCTGACATTCCCCGGGTAAGTGGTGTTCATATATGGTCCTGTTCAAGTCATTATATGAGACCTTATGGTACGATATTAATTAATAACATAGTGTAGGGACCCCCCTATAGAGATTTGCCGTGACGGGGCAGGGGGGCTCAAATCATTGAAAAATAATTTGCAAAAATCTCATTGAATTGTTTCAGTAGGAATGAATTTGTGAATTTTACACTTTTTATTTTTTCATTGTTGCATGTCATTCATGAGCATTGCTGGCTCCCCTCTTCTTTTTGTTGTCTTGGCTGTATGTTTTGGGTCATTGTCGTGCTGGACGAGCCAGCCACAACCTATTTTTAAGGTCCTGGCGGAGTGAAGGAGCTTGTCACTCAAGATTTTATGGTACATGGCTCCATCCATAGTCCCATTTATGTGGTGAAGTAGTCCTGTCCCCTTAGCAGAGAAACACTTCCAAAACACAATGTTTCTACATCCATTCTTGGCAGTGGAGACGGTGTTCTTTGGGTCATAGGCAGAAATTCTCTTCCGCCAAAAATGGCGAGTTAAGTTAATGCCAAAGAGCTGACCACAGCACCTTCTCCCAATAACTCTCAGAATCATCAAGGTGTTCATTAGCAAACTTCAGACGGGCCTGCACATGTGCCTTCTTGAGCAGTGGGACTTTGTGGGCACTGCCAGATTTTAATCCATTATGGCATAATGTGGTACCAATGGTTTTCTTGGGGCCAGTGGTCCCAACTGCCATGAGATCATTAACAAGTTCCCCCTGTATAGTTTTAGGCTGATCTCTCACCTTCCTTATGATCCTGGATACCCCACGAGGTGAGATTTTGCATGGTGCCCCTGATCGATGTCGATTGATAGTCATTTTGTATTTCTTCCTTTTTCTAACTATTGCACCAATAGTTGTCTCCTTTTCACCCAGCGACTTACTTATGGTTTTGTAGCCCATTCCAGCCTTGTGCAGGTCTATGATCTTGTCCCTGACATCCTAAGAAAGCTCTTTGGTCTTGCCCATGTTAGAGGTTAGAGTCTGACTAATTTATTGAGTCTGTGGACAGGAGTCTTTTATACAGGTGACAATTTAACACAGCTGTCTTTAATGCAGGTAGCGAGTTGATTGTAATTGTCTGGATATTTTTCTTTTTTGATATTCCATCTCTCACTATTAAAATTAAACTACCCTTAAAATTATACACTGTACTTGTATTTGTCAGTGGACAAACTTACAAAATCAGCAAGGGATCAAATACTTATTTCCCTTACTAATATATATATATATATATATATATATATATATATATATATATATATATATATATATATATATACATATACATATACACACACACGCACACGCACACACACACACATACAGTTAGGTCCAGAAATATTTGGACAGTGACACAAGTTTTGTTATTTTAGCTGTTTACAAAAACATGTTCAGAAATACAATTATATATATAATATGGGCTGAAAGTGCACACTCCCAGCTGCAATATGAGAGTTTTCACATCCAAATCGGAGAAAGGGTTTAGGAATCATAGCTCTGTAATGCATAGCCTCCTCTTTTTCAAGGGACCAAAAGTAATTGGACAAGGG
Source organism: Anomaloglossus baeobatrachus (assembly GCF_048569485.1). Classification (NCBI taxonomy): domain Eukaryota; kingdom Metazoa; phylum Chordata; class Amphibia; order Anura; family Aromobatidae; genus Anomaloglossus; species Anomaloglossus baeobatrachus. The sequence goes on along the minus strand of NC_134360.1, from coordinate 151,545,284 downwards.
ACTCTAAGGGCTGCAATTAACTCTGAAGGCGTCTCCTTCGTTAACCTGTAATCAATGAAGTAGTTAAAAGGTCTGGGGTTGATTACAGGTGTGTGGTTTTGCATTTGGAAGCTGTTGCTGTGACCAGACAACATGTGGTCTAAGGAACTCTCAATTGAGGTGAAGCAGAACATCCCGAGGCTGAAAAAAAAGAAAAAATCCATCAGAGAGATAGCAGACATGCTTGGAGTAGCAAAATCAACAGTCGGGTACATTCTGAGAAAAAAGGAATTGACTGGTGAGCTTGGGAACTCAAAAAGGCCTGGGCGTCCACGGATGACAACAGTGGTGGATGATCGCCGCATACTTTCTTTGGTGAAGAAGAACCCGTTCACAACATCAACTGAAGTCCAGAACACTCTCAGTGAAGTAGGTGTATCTGTCTCTAAGTCAACAGTAAAGAGAAGACTCCATGAAAGTAAATACAAAGGGTTCACATCTAGATGCAAACCATTCATCAATTCCAAAAATAGACAGGCCAGAGTTAAATTTGATGAAAAACACCTCATGAAGGCAGCTCAGTTCTGGAAAAGTATTCTATGGACAGATGAGACCAAGATCAACCTGTACCAGAATGATGGGAAGAAAAAAGTTTGGAGAAGAAAAGGAACGGCACATGATCCAAGGCACACCACATCCTCTGTAAAACATGGTGGAGGCAACGTGATGGCATGGGCATGCATGGCTTTCAATGGCACTGGGTCACTTGTGTTTATTGATGACATAACAGCAGACAAGAGTAGCCGGATGAATTCTGAAGTGTACCGGGATATACTTTCAGCCCAGATTCAGCCAAATGCCGCAAAGTTGATCGGACGGCGCTTCATAGTACAGATGGACAATGACCCCAAGCATACAGCCAAAGCTACCCAGGAGTTCATGAGTGCAAAAAAGTGGAACATTCTGCAATGGCCAAGTCAATCACCAGATCTTAACCCAATTGAGCATGCATTTCACTTGCTCAAATCCAGACTTAAGACGGAAAGACCCACAAACAAGCAAGACCTGAAGGCTGCGGCTGTAAAGGCCTGGAAAAGCATTAAGAAGGAGGAAACCCAGCGTTTGGTGATGTCCATGGGTTCCAGACTTAAGGCAGTGATTGCCTCCAAAGGATTCGCAACAAAATATTGAAAATAAAAATTTTTTTTTGGGTTTGGTTTATTTGTCCAATTACTTTTGACCTCCTAAAATGTGGAGTGTTTGTAATGAAATGTGTACAATTCCTACAATTTCTATCAGATATTTTTGTTCAAACCTTCAAATTAAACGTTACAATCTGCACTTGAATTCTGTTGTAGAGGTTTCATTTCAAATCCAATGTGGTGGCATGCAGAGCCCAACTCGCGAAAATTGTGTCACTGTCCAAATATTTCTGGACCTAACTGTATATATATATATATATATATATATATATATATATATATATATATACATATATATATATATATATATATATATATATATATATATATATATATATATATATATATATATATATATAGCTTAATGCATGGGTGGGGAATCTCCGGCCCACGGGCCGTATGCAGCCCGCAATGACTTTTTCTACTGCCCCCGGGCTAATTCCCAGGGAATGCAGTGCTGGGGCGGCAGCCGCATATTGCTTGCTGCTGGCTCTTTAAAACCCATGTGTTCAATGCTGATCACTGCAATTCCTAAACCTGAAGGACTACGTCCCCATGCTGGCACTGGCAACATGAGGACGTACTTTGTAGGTGGGCTAGGCGCGAGGTGCGCTACAATCCAACAGAAGAGGAGTGACTGCCTCATCATCCCCCAGGTCCTACTGTGCCCAGCGGCAGCGCTTTCTGTGCCTGGCGGCAGCTCTCTCTGTGCCCAGCGGCAGCTCTCGCTTTGCCCAGTGACAGCGCTCTTTGTGCCCGGCAACAGTGCTCTCTTTGACCGCAGCCTCACCCAGTTCTCTAACTGCCTCCAAGGTCCCCCAGGTCTGTCTGTGTCCCCAGCCTCCCCAACGTCTGTCTGTGCCCGCAGCCTCCCCCAGTTCTCTAACTGCCTCCCGCCTCCCCAGGTATGTCTAAGTCCCCAGCCTCCTCAGGTATGTCTGTGTCCCCAGCATCCACCAGGTCTGTCTGTGTTCCCAGCCTCCCCCAGGCCTGTCTGTGTTCCCAGCCTCCCCCAGATCTGTCTGTGCCGCCAGCCTCCCCCAGGGCTGTCTGTGCCCCCAGCCTACCCCAGGTCTGTCTGTGCCCCCAGCCTACCCGAGGTCTGCCTGTGCCCCCAGCCTCCCCAGGTCTGTCTGTGCCCCTAGCCTCCTTCAGGTCTGTCTGTGCCCCCCAGCCTCCCCCGGGTCTGTCTGTACCCCCAGCCTCCCCCAGGTCTGTCTGTGTCCCCAGCCTCCCCCAGGTCTGTCTGTGCCCCCAGCCTCCACCAGGCCTGTCTGTGTTCGCAGCCTCCCCCAGGTCTGTCTGTGTCCCCAGCCTCCCCCAGGTCTGTCTATGTCTCTGTACCTCCAGCTTCTCCCAGTGCCCTCTGTGAGCCCACAGCCTCCCCCATGTCAGTCTGTGCCTCCAGCCTCTCTCATCAGTCTCTGTTCCCCCAGCACTCTCTGTGCCCCCAAGGCTGTCTGTGTCCCTCCGGCATCCCCTAGGGCTGTCTTTGCCCCTCCGACATCCCCCAGGGCTGTCTGTGCCACTCCAGCATCCATTAGGTCTGTCTTTGCCCCTCCGGCATTTCCCAGGTCTGTTTGTGCCCCTCTTGCATCCCCCAGGGCTATCTGTGCCCCTCCAGCATCACCCAGGGCTGTCTGTACCCCCAGCTATGTATATACCCCAGCAATGTTTGCGCCCCCAGCTACGTCTGTGCAACCATGTGATGTATATAGCCCAATGATGTCTGTGCCGCCCAGTGATGTATATACCCCCAGTGATGTCTATGCCCTGCTGCTTCCCTAGGGAGGTATATTTCTCTCAGCCCTACCAGCAATGTTTATGCCCCCCCAGCTATGTCTGTGCTCCCCATCAATGATGAATATACCCCCAGTGATGTATGTGCCCCTCAGTGATGTCTATGCCCATAGCCACGTCTATGTCCCGCAGCTCTTCTAGTGATATATATTTCTTCCAAGTGACGTATTTGCCCTTAGCATCTCCTTTGAGGCCTATTACCTCAGCCTCCCTAGTCAAGTCTATACTCCCCAGCCTCCCAGTGATCTATATTCCTCTCAACCCTCCCCTGTGATGTATATACAGCAGTCCCAGCCAAGTCGAACCTGGAAAAGCAGTTGTGAAAAGCAGCAAGATCAATATCGCCTAATATTACAGCTGCACCAAAGAGTAGAAGCTCCAGCCGCCACAGTGAGTTGTTTGACCAAATATAGCAGGGTAATTTACAAGTTGATAGTTTTGTGCGGCCCCCGAAGGTTGGTAGAAATTTCCAAATGGCCCCCGGCAGAAAAAAGGTTCCCCACCCCTGGTTAAATGGAACCAACAAATGTAATGCTCCAGATTCTCAACTAGCTCAAAGGAAGGTTAGTTTTATGGCTTCTCTATTCAGCAAAACTGTTTTCAGCTGTGCTAATATACTTGTACAAGGGTTTTCAAGGGATTTTTAAACATCCATTAGCTTTCTAATACAGTTAACAAACACAATGTACCATAAGAACACTGGAATGGTGGTTGTTGGAAATTTGCCTCTATACGCCTATGTGGATATTGCATTAAAAACCAGACGTTTGCAGCTAGAATAGTCATTTACCACATTAACAATCCATAGAGTGTATTTCTGTTTAATTTAATGTTAGCTTCATTGAAAAAATGAAGATATATATATATATATATATATATATATATATATATATATACTATATATATATATATATATATTCATTCTTAGTCTTGAGGCATATGAGTGGCTTTCACCATGCAGTGAATCCTCTGTATTTTTGTTGATGTAGTCTTCTCTTTATGGTAGATTTGGATATTGATACGCCTACATCCTGGAGACTGTTGTTCTCTTGGTTGGATGTTGTGAAGGGGCTCTCTTCACCATGGCAATTATCCACTACTGTTGTCTTCCGTGGGCATCCAGGTCTTTTGCATTGTTGAGGTCACCAGAACTTTTTCTTTCTCAGGATGTACCAAACTATAGATTTAGCCACTCCTAAAATTGTAGCAATTTCTCAATTTTTTTTTTCTGTTTTCAAAGATGAAGGATGACTTGATTCACCTGCATGGGGAGCTACTTCGACACACATGTTTATTTGTCAGTAAAAACGTCACAATGCAAGCCCCACACCTCAAATCAACTCCAGGCCTTTTATGTGTTTAATTGAGAATGAAATAACAAAAGGAATTGCCCACACAGCCCATGAAATAGCCTTTGAGTCAATTGTCCAATTACATTAAGGCCCTTTAAAACCTGGGTGGCACATGAAAAGGAACTGAAACTCCTAAATCTTTCATCAAATTTTAATGTAGATACCCTCAAATGAAAGCTAAAAGTCAGGACTTTATCTCCATGTCCTTTATATTACTATAACTTAAATATGTTTCAGTAAAAAGATAAGAAAGCCTAAACTTCTGGCAGTGTCCAAATTTATATGGACCTAAATATATATATATATATATATATATATATATATATATATATATATATATATATATATATATATATATATGTAGACCCCGTCTGGATGTGACAGCAATGGCAAAATGTAAATGTGCCCAAAAAAAAACCAGCCAAAAAGGATGAGAGCAGAGAAATGGTCTGTGGTCACTACCTGCAGAACTACTCCTTTATAGGGGGTGTCTTTCTAATTGCCTATCATTATGTCTACCTGTTGATTCTTCCATTTGCACAACAGCAGGAGAAATTGATTCAAAATTGATTCAGTGTTGCTTCATAACTGGACAGGTTGATGTCACAGAAGTGTGATTGAATTGGAGTTACATTGTGTTGTTTAAGTGTTCCCTTGATTTTTTTGAGCAGTGTATACTGGTTTAATTAAAAATCATTACTAAAAAAAAAAAATGTGGTAGATTCACTTTAAGGCCGGTGTCCCACTTGCGATTGCCTCGCGTGTATCTCACGTGAGTCTCGCGGTGCATCACCCGTCACGGACTCACACTCTCCTTACAGAACTGGGTAGGTTGCATGCTTCTCTATGCAGCTGAGATGCTCCTGAGAGGAGAGTGTGAATCTGTGATGGGTGATGCACCACGAGACTCGCACGAGATACACGCGAGGCAATTGCAAGTGGGATACTGGGTTAAGACCCATTCAGGCCTGGTCATTAAGGGCTTAAAGGGAACCTGTCAGGTGCAATATGCACCCAGAAATACGAACAGTTCTGGGTGCATATTGCTAATATCTGTCTATCAATTCCAGCCTGTAGTTGCATAGATAAATGGATCTTTAGAAAATGTATTTTTAAAGATCATATATAATTTGCTAATGAGCGCAAGGACTAGTCGCAAGGACATTGGTTTCTGCGCTTGTTCAGCCCTCTAAGCATGGTAACGCGCTATCACATTTAAAACGCTTTTTTACAAAATAAAGGTTTTTTGCTTCACTGAATGTTGAAGGCTATTGTGTTTTTTATTTTTCTGCCAACAGAGTCATGTGAGGGCTTCTTTTTTGAGGGATGAGTTTGCATTTTTACTGGTGTAATTTTGAGCCACATAATATTTTTGATTGCTTTCTATGCTGTTTTTGTAAGGCAGAATCAAGAAGAAACAGCAATTCAGTTTACTTTTTTAAATGCAATTCACCATGTTGTAATAGTGATGACAGCTTTATTATTTGGATCAGTGTGATTACAGCGATACCACATTTATATATTTTTTTATGTTTTGCCGCTTTTAGACGATAATTACTATTTTGTAGAATAAAACTTATTTGCATTGCTGAATTCTGAGAGCTATAGCTTTTTTTATTTTTTTGCTGCTGGAGCTGTATTGCAATTTGTTTTTTTGCTGGACAAGATGCCATTTTCAGCAGTACCATTTTTATTTATATGTGAGGTTTTGATTGCATTTTATTACACTTTGTTGTCAGTTGCATGATGAAAAAACAGTTTTTGCTATGTGGTTTTTCTTTGTTTTCTCTTACAGTGTTCACTGCAGGGGCTAACCATTGTGACAGTTTAACCCCTTCAGCCCCCGGGCACTTTCCGTTTTTGCGTTTTTGTTTTTTGCTCCCCTTCTTCCGAGAGGCGTAACTTTTTTATTTTTCCATCAATCTTGCCATATGAGGGCTTGTTTTTTGCGGGACGAGTTGTACTTTTAAATGAAACCATAAGTTTTACCATATAGTGTACTGGAAAATGGCAAAAAAATTCCAAGTGCGGAAAAATTGCAAAAAAAGTGGGATTGTAGAATAGTTTTTGGGATATTTTATTCACCGTGTTCACTATATGGTAAAACTGATGTGTGGGTATAATGCCTCAGGTTGGTGCGAGTTTGTAGACACCAAACATGTATAGGTTTACTTGTATCTAAGGAGTTAAAAAAAATTCACAAGCTTGTCCGAAAAACGTGGCGCACGTTTTGCGCCATTTTCCAAAACCCGTAGCGTTCTCATTTTTCAGGATCTGAGGCTCATTGATGGCTTATTTTTTGCTTCTTGACCTGACGTTCTTAACGGTACCATTTTTGCGCAGATGCTACGTTTTTATCGCCTGTTATTGCATTTTGCGCAAAATTTGCGGCGACCAAAAAACGTAATTTTGGCGTTTGGAATTTTTTCGCCGCTACGCCGTTTACTGATCAGATTCATTGATTTTATATTTTGATAGATCGGGCATTTCTGAACGCGGCGATACCAAATATGTGTGTATTTTTTATTTTTTTAACCCTTTAATTTTCAATGGGGTGAAAGGGGGTGATTTGAACTTTTAGGTTTTTTTATTTTTTTTTAATTTTTTTTTACTTTTTTTTTTACTTTTTTTTTTATTTTACTAGTCCCCCTAGGGGGCTATTGCGATCAGCAATCCGATCGCTTTGCACAATCTGCAGATCTCAGCTACAGAGCTGAGAACTGCAGATTTGCTGCTTCACTTTCAATGCCGGCTGTATTCCGGCATTGAGAGGAAGTGACTCATGTTAGCCACAGGCGTCATCACATGACCCTGTGCTACCATGGCAACCACCGAAAGTCACGTGATCATGTCACGTGACTTCCGGCGGGGGCGGGGTAAGTCACTGTCATGGCGGCGCCCATATACATATCGCTGCCAAGACTTTGGCAGCGAAATGTAAGGGGTTAATGGCCGCGGGTGGAAGCGATTCCACCCGCGGCTAGCAGGCACACATATCAGCTGTTGATAACAGCTGATATGTGCGCGTCTCGCCGCCGCCTGCCGGCGGCAGGGGGCGGGGCTTACCGGAACACGATCCATGACGTATCTAGTACGTCATGGGTCGTTAAGGGGTTAATAGATCAGTTTGTTACCCATGCAACGATATCAAATATATATATATATATATATATATATACATATACTTTTTTGATTTATTTGTTTCTTTTTTACACAAATATCACTACTTATTGGATTTTTTTGGCTTTGTTCTTTATTTACTGATTTTTTTAAATATATTTTTATATATTTTTTTACTTAGTTCCTATAAGGGATATTACTTTTTGCTGCTGTGATTGCAGCTGCACTGTACTACACTGCAATGCTCGATCATTGCAGTAGAGTGCATCTGTCAATGCTGCACTCTGAGAAGCTTCAGTGATCATACACTGCAGGCATGATCCCTGAGGCTTTCCATAATATAATGACCTGAATGTTGTCATGACGACCTTAGATCACCATGGTGAAGGTTAGGCTCTCATGATTACTTTGCAGGGGCACCAATCAGAGGGGGAGAGGGAGTTTGCATTTAGGGGGTTAAACAGCCATGCAGTGTTGAAAACCAAAGGTGGATTTACAAAATATTCACAAAATAATAAAAAATGTAATTTAGATTTTTTGGATCAAAACAGAAACAATGCAGTGACATGACAAGAATTTGCATAACTAATAATATGCTAAATAGTTGCAATTCAAGTTTAAGTATAAGATAGGCAAAGCCATTGTCTATAAAAGGAAGGTAGTTTCAGGCTAAAAGCTGTACCAGATGATGAGACACGGAGCCTGAAAGTAAAAAGTTCAAACATTGTTACCCTTTTGCAGTGTAAGTGCAGTAATCTTCTGAGATGTTATCATCTGCCGAAATGCACTTTGAGGCTCCGGCCATTGCAGGAGAACAGGTTATACTATGGGTATATGCTAATATTGTAATTTTTTTTACTTATATTTAGATACAAATTTGTAAATTTTACTTTATGCACAACGATACACAATCACATCTCCATTAATAGCCATATAACATGTATTTTAATGTTTTTTTTACCTTTGCTATGTGACCACTTTCATTGCAGAGTCCTCTTTTGTTGAGTTATGTTTTCTGATTTAATTAGTAAAGTATTTTGCTATTAAAATATACAGTAGCAATTAAAAGTTTAGCATTTTTTAAAAGTGTGATTACTTCTGTCTTGTAGTGATGCTGTTTTCCAGGTGATTTTATTAAACTGGAAGAAAATGGATGTCAGCTCTAAGAATGAAAATTGTGTTTGACATTGTTTTGTCCCTCTAGGTGTTAGTTTTTGACATTTGCTGTGCCAAATGTTTTGCATATTTTATCATTTATAGTGATAGGTGAACCATGAACTGATATTTTGGGGTCCGTAAAGCATAGAAAGTGTCCGTGCACGTACCATGAAAAGGGACCTCTCAAGGAAATCCACGTTACTGTTTGAATTCGGCAACCAAGAGAATTAAAAAAAAAAAAGGAAAAAGAAAGAAAATAAGGAATATAGCAAGAGCATTATACAGTACTTACAGAGTCTATGTGCGGCTGTAACACTACTTCCAGGTCTGCTCATTAACCTTTATACTTATTCACTGCTTCCCCCACCCACATCAGTCCCGGCATCTGTGATGGTTGCAGTTAGACTACGCCCCCACGCTGTGTTAACAGCATCTGTGATTGGTTGGAAAAACATACGCTGTTCGCATTTTTTTTTTCTAAGAGATGCAGAATTGGTGCTGAAATTTATAGACCAAATTCATGCACCAATACTGAATCTCCTGGCAAAAAATGCATCAAAATGTGAAGAAAGCAGAAAAGTTCAAAGATGAAATCAGCTCATCACTCCTAGAAAGTCTTGTAGCAGGCAGTGCACGAAAAGCCCAGTCCGGCTAACTGGCTTGATATGAGTCAGGGAAAGGAGGTCAGAGACAAACGAGGTGCCATGTCCCTTAGTTCCCCACCATGGGTTAATAGTGAATATGCACTTATTTTAGGGTGTTGCCTGGAATTGATGTCAACACTTCCTTTTGTGTAGTTCTTTCTTATTTCTTTTTTTATTATTTGTATATATACTTGTACCTTGCAAACACAATCTGTCACGAATGAGAGCATCTGTCATGCTCGAAACACGTAGACTGTGTCTACTGTCAGGTCGTTAATTTTTCCATTTTAAAACTACCAATAAATGTGATTTTTAATCTATTTTTCAGGATTCCTATTGCCATGAGTGCTGGATACCTCCTTTGCCTGTTTCGAATTGAATCATATTAAAATGTAAAGCAGTTTTTATGCAATATTGATGCGTTTTTTTGTCAGAAGATGCAGATTTGGTGCAGAAATTTGGTTTATAAATTTCAACACCAAATCTGTGTCTCCTGGTAAAAAATTGAATCAAACACACATCGCATGTGTGATTTCAACCAAACACAGATGCTGTCAAACTGGGTAGGGGCATGATATGACTAACCAATCACAGATGATGGGACTGACGGTGGGTGGGGAAAGCAGTGAATATGTATGAGGGCTAATTAGAGGACTTGGAAGAAGTGTTACAGCTGCACACGAGACTTGGTAAGAATAACTGTCCTGTTCTAATCCCCCTTGATCTTTCTACCATGATTTTACAACACAATGTTTGGGCCCCCATAGACTTATGTTGCGTTTGCCATCGGGGCAGATGTTTGGGTTCATGTCTGGTCCCGAAACAGATTTCTTTTTAATGTCCGGCCAGAGCCGTCAGACCTGAACATCTGCAGATTCGCTCATCTCTAGTCACGAGTAATCTAATTTTGCCTAAATTTATTTATTTTTTTGTTTCTGTGTTTTTTGGATAAAAAAAGGCAAAGACAAAGAAAAATTTATCACCAGATGTCAGGAAGCTTATTATTTTGAGAGTGAAGTCAGTCAAAAGCCAAAATAAGGCAGCTATGGAAATCAACTGTTCTCAGAGTCAAATGTCACGTATAATAATGAACGAAAAGGGTTTTCGAACAGCTGACAAACCTAGAAGTGGACGACCACTGAAAATGTCTTCTAAAGTTTATCACATTATTAAGAAAATATTGTTTCTGATGTCCATAAAAGTGCTGTACAGATTTTGCACAAATTGAACAAAGAATGTGGGGTCAAAGTGTGTCTCCAAACTGTGGTGTGGCAGCTAAGAATAGTAGGCTTGAATGCACGAGTTCCAGCCTTTCATCTCTGCGAATAATTGGAAGGTTTGAATTGAGTATGTCAAAGAACACAGCCAATGGAAAGAGAGAGATTGGTCTAAAGTTATGTGGTTGGATTAATCCAAATTGGTAGTAATTGCAATCCCTATATATACCACCCAATTGGAAAATGTAATGATGTAAGGTATCAAACACCTACAGTGAAACATGATGGTGGCAATGTCATGGTTTGGGGTTGCTTTTACCCTCTGCATAGAATTGATGGCAATATGAATGCTTCCATGTAAAAGGATAAACTGGAGAATGTAATGCTTCCACATGGTAAAACCAAATTAGGCAGGGACTGGTAATTCCAACAAGACACTGAACCTAGGCACATATCCAATTTAGCCAAAAATCGGTTAGCAAAGAAAAAATTTTGCCTTTTACAATGGCTGAGCGAATCACCAGATTTACCCTACAGAGCACTTTTGGGATGAGTTAGGGCAAAGAGTTGCGGCCCGTACACATAGCAATAAAGATGAATTATTTGCAGATTTTCAATTGGAATGGAACAAAATGGCGTGGGGGATTTTCTTCCTGTTCTGTGCTTAATTGTGTTACCAAAGAAAAAAAAACTGTCCTCTCTGTTATGATTGGTACTGTAGAATAGATTTAGGACAAGAATTCATTCAGGTATTAGGATAATCTGATGTCAGACTAGATGTAAAAGACTGTGCATCTTGGAAGACTAAGGTCTCAATTGAATTATTTTTATTTTACTTCCAAATATTGTCTCCAGTTTCCTTACCCTATTTTTTGGACTATAAGACACTTTTTAACAAGAAAAATGCCAGCTAACAATTGTGTGCATCTTATAGTCCATATACAGCTTCCTGTGATAGAGGAGAGCGCTGACACAGCATCCTCACCGATCACAGAAAGAGTCGCCCTCCATTCTCCTGCCGCATACTGATCTATGTCATCAGAGCAGAGTGGAAGCTACTAGGGCCTGAACAGAGGCTGCCAGAACAGAGCAGCGGAAGGACCTTTTACACATGTAATTTCAGGATCGCTCAGGTCATGTGACTGAGCACATCATCTTAAAAGTCCTTCATTTAATCGAGTAGATAGGCCTTCAGCTACTAAACTTCTGCAGTGTCCATTTAGTTCTAGATCAGATACTACAAGTTATGGTAATGCATAGTGAATGTAGAACAGCTGTGTATGTAAGTGTAGCTGTGCATGTAGCAGAGTTGTGTGCATGTAACTGTAACTGTGTATGTAGCAGAGCTGTGTGTATGTAACTGTAACTGTGCATGTAGCAGAACTGTGTGTATGTAAGTGTCGCGGGCGGGGAGGAGGGTGTCAGCACACCGCGCTCACCCCTTCTGCTCGGGTCCGGCAGCTGCTCAGTGGTGGCTCGAGCTGTGGGCCGGATCCCAGGGTTTCTCGAGCGACACTCCTCGCCCGTGAGTGAAAGGGGATTGTTGGTTGGGTGTGGGGGATTGTTATAGTTCGTGACGCCACCCACGGTTGTGGTGATTTCACCACCGCTGCTCTGGATGGGGATCCCGGGGATGGTGATGGGGAGCAGCCAGGTGTTGTGTTGCCCCTCCGTGGGTAGGGGTGGGTGATCCCGGGGCCCGGTGATGGTTTGTGAGGTGCGGGGCCTGGTGGGCGCAGGGACGCGGGGGCAGCGCTGTGCCTTGCGGCACTGTGGTACTCACTCAGCCTGAGACACGGACACAGTTTGTACGGTAAACCAAACGGCTGGTAGGACGGTCCAACAGACGGCTGCACCTGCACTCCCGGTAGGTGACGGTGATGTCCCTCTTCCTTGCACCTATGGTTGACTTGTGGTAGCGGTGGATTCCCTCTGGTTACCCGCTCCTCGACTACAATCTGGGCCGGAGGAGCTCTACACTTTGCCCGCAGGCGCTGGCCCTGAGAAACTGGTGCCTTGGCGGTGGCGGTGTCTCTCTGCTTCAGGTTGAGCTGTTGCCTTCAATCGGGACTTGGTTGCTGGGGGATCTACGTCCCCTTCACTGACGGATTCGGCAAATTTGGCGACTCCTAGCCTTGCCGGGGTCCGAGAGGCCCCTGCCTTGGTGCTGACTGTCCTTCGGAACACTGCTCCAGGCCACCGGGCACACAGCCAACGGGGTCCTTCCAGGAACTTCCAAACGGTCCCCCTCCAGACAGTCACCGCCGTCGCTGACCTTGCTGTTCTGGCCCTCCACAAAGCTGGACCCTTCAGGCTTTGCACACTCTCTGCTCTGTCACCACTTCTTGCTTTCCTCCTTTACTACTCTTCTTTCCTCCACTTTCACTTCTCTGTTGTTTACTCAAGCCCTGCCTGGGCTACTCCTCCACTCCTTCCACTTCCTCCTCCCTGACTGTACTGCCTGGTACTTCCTGCCTCCAGAGCTGTGATCTCCTTTGTGGGCGGAGCCAACCGCCTGGCCCACCCCCCTGGTGTGAATCATTAGTCTCTGGAGGAAGGCAACAAGGATTTCTGGTTAGCTGTGATGTGCCTACCTGGAGTGTGGGGTGTGGTGGTGTTGTGACCCGTGACCCCTGGCTTGCCCAGGGCGACACATTCCCCCTTAGCAAAATGCAGACCGTCCGCGGGCTGCCGTCCTACACCGGTTTTATTTTTCTGTAAAAAGGGATAACAAGGTAAATAACACATAACACATTTTCAATAACTCTTCCCAAAACGGGAGGCACATTTCTTTAACGTTGCAACGGTTTACGGTTACGGTTTCCGCTCTCTCCCACCCAAGTAACCTGGCCCTGATGCTGCCCCTAAAACCCAGGCAGGACCCCTTGACCCACAGTCCAGCACACGGTACCCGAGCGGGATCTGTCCTTCCCTCCAGAGGGTAGCCACCGGTTCCTTTGGTGGCTGGGCCCCAGCCTGCTCTGCTAAGGGCCCTCCCTCCAACCTGCCTCTCCGGAGACGGCATCGCGGAAAACGGTAACGGTAACCAACATATTTACAAGCCACTAACGTCTGTGGTTGCCCTGCAAGTTCATGGGCTTGTCCATGGATAGTTCCCATGCATTTTTAAACGGTCCCCACGGGGACAATGGTGTCGGCTCCAGCCGGTTGCAAATCAACAAACAAATCAGGTGAACTTCGGATCATTTTCATTTTCATCATTTTTTCAAACTTTTCAAACAACCAACCACTCCTTCACATTTGCGGACCCCTTTTACTCATAGAACGGTCTCCCTGTACCTAAGTGGGGGTCTACCTAGGTTGGAACGGGTGGACCTTCGGGGCCCGGTGTCAGTGTTGCTAGACAGTGGGGTAGAGGGAACAATCGGTTCCTCCTCCCTGCTATAGTGTGGAGCAGGCGGAGGTGTAGGGGGGCTGGGTACAGGTTCATCCCTGGGCACTGGCACTGGTTCTGGCTCACGGTTAACCGCTTCCACTACTTCTTCATCCACGGGTTGTGGGAACAGTATCACTGGAAGTATCACCGCGCCGTTCTGTGTAGGCCAGTTTGTTGGGAAGTCACCCATTACAGTGTGGATTACCTCTGCTGCCTTCTCCACGGGTGGAGGAACCGGTACTTCAGCCTCTGCCTTCAACGCTGGGGGGCATTTTTTTAGATGGTCCCGGGAAACTGTGGCCAGGGTGCCCCCTTGGTCACGACTGATCTGGTAGGTCTTCCCATCTCCCCATTCTGTGGGTTGTATGACGTAAGGGACTTGCTCCCACTGATCATCCAGCTTGTGGGCTTTTCTCTTCCGTTTCAGCACCACATCTCCTGGCTGGAAAGGACCTGCGGGCGCCTTCTGATTGAACCGGTGCTCTTGCTGTTCTCGACTTCGACTGAGGTTTTTCTCCACATACTCCTGGATTTGCCGGTACTGTGCCCTCCTCCGACTTTCCCACTCTGCCGTTGAAGGGAGTGCTTCCGGGGCCTCCAACCCCATCTCCAGATCCACCGGCAGGCGGCCAGGCCGAGCCCTCATCAGATACGCTGGGGTGCACTTCGTCGAGCTGGACGGGATATTATTGTACATGTCGACCAAGTCGGGCAACTTTTCCGGCCACATGTTCCGTTCTTCCAGCGGTAGCGTCTTGAGGAGCCCCAGGACCAAGTGGTTCATTTTCTCGCACATGCCGTTGGTTTGGGCGTGGTATGGAGTGGTCCGGATCTTCTTGCAGCCGTACAACTGACAGAATTCGTGAAACACTTCTGCTTCAAAAGCCGGGCCTTGGTCAGTCAGCACCTTCTCGGGGTACCCATGGGGTCGGCAAAAATAAGCCTGGAACGCTCGAGCAGCGGTTCGGCCAGTCAGGTCCTTAACGGGGACTACCACCATAAATCTTGAGTAGTGGTCTACCATGGTCAATGCGTAGGTGTACCCACTTCGGCTAGGGGTGAGCTTGACATGGTCTAGGGCGACCAGCTCCAGCGGCTGATGGGTGACTATGGGATGTAACGGTGCCCTCTGGCTAGTCTCGTCCTTTCTCCTCAGCGTACAAGGACCGCACTCTCGGCACCAGGCTTCCACCGATTCACGCATCCCACTCCAATAGAACCGCTCCCTCAACAGCATCTCCAGCTTCTTCCACCCGAAGTGGCCAGCACCATCATGGTATGCCCGCAGGACAGTAGCGACATCAGCTTGAGGAACGACTAACTGGCATATTTTCTTATGGGTCTTCGGGTTGATCAGCTCATGGTACAGCCTCCCTTGGTGTAGGTAAAGCCGTTTCCGTTCTTTCCACAAGCGTTGGGCTTCGGCTGGAGCGGCAGGGTCTATTCCCATAGCACCTTGTTCCACCAGAGTCTTGACAAGGTGGACAGCCGGTGCTTGGTCCTGGGCGTCCTGCCACTCTTGACTGGGCCGCGGGTCCAGGTCCACCCTTTGCTGACATACTTGTACCCTCTCAGTAGGCGGCTGGTGAAACGCGGGCAACTCGATTTCCTCGAGGTCGTCATCCTCGCACCCCTCTTCTGACAAATGGGGCATCCGGGAGAGTGCATCAGCATTTATGTTGACACGACCAGCTCGGTACTTTATGGTGAAATCATAGTTGGCTAGCCGGGCTACCCACCGCTGCTCCAGCGCGCCCAACTTGGCTGTGTTCAGGTGAGTCAGCGGATTGTTGTCCGTAAACGCGGTGAATTTTGCCGCCGCCAAGTAGTGGCGGAACCGCTCCGTGATAGCCCACACCAACGCCAATAGCTCGAGCTTGAAGGAGCTATAGTTCTCAGGGTTCCTTTCGGTCGGCCGGAGTTTTCGGCTGGCGTAGGCAATCACCTTCTCCTTTCCATCCTGGACCTGGGATAGGACCGCTCCTAGCCCCACGTTACTGGCGTCCGTGTGGAGGATGAACGGGCGCCCATAGTCAGGGTACGCCAGGACCTCTTCTCCGGTCAAGGCCGCCTTCAACTGGCAAAAGGACTCCTCATGCTTGTCCTCCCACGACAGTGGGGCTCCAATGGGTCTACCACCTTTGGTCTGTCCCACGAGGAGATCCTGCATGGGGGCAGCCATCTTCGTGTACCCCTTTATAAAGCGCCGATAGTACCCCACCAGACCCAGAAACTGCCTTACTTCCCTCACTGTAGTTGGTCTCGGCCAGCTCTGGATGGCAGTGATCTTCTCAGGGTCGGGGGCGACACCATCCGCACTCACCACATGCCCTAGATACTGCACCCTGGGTTTCAGCAGATGGCATTTTGAGGGCTTCAACTTCATCCCGAACTTGGCAAGGGACGCGAACACCTCGGCCAGGTGCTCCAGATGGGCTTCATACGTCTGGGAATAAACAATCACATCATCCAAATACAGCAGGACGGTCTCGAAGTTTAAATGTCCCAGACAGCACTCCATCAACCGTTGGAAGGTCCCGGGGGCATTGCACAGCCCAAACGGCATGCTATTGAATTCGCAGAGCCCCATCTGGGTGGTGAAGGCGGTCTTCTCCCGGTCCTCGGGGGCCACGGCCACTTGCCAGTATCCGCTGGTGAGGTCAAGGGTCGAGAAGTAGTTTGCAGTTCTCAGTGCAGCCAAAGACTCTTCAATACGAGGTAATGGATAGGCATCTTTATGGGTTATCTGGTTGATCTTCCGGTAGTCCACACACATCCGCATGGTACCATCCT
Organism: Anomaloglossus baeobatrachus; assembly: GCF_048569485.1. NCBI lineage: Eukaryota > Metazoa > Chordata > Amphibia > Anura > Aromobatidae > Anomaloglossus > Anomaloglossus baeobatrachus. The sequence goes on along the minus strand of NC_134360.1, from coordinate 151,528,622 downwards.
TCTTCTTAACCAGTACCAACGGAGCGGCCCAGGGACTACAGCTGTCCCGAATAACCCCTGCCTCCTTCATATTCCTCAACATATCTTTGGCACACTGGTAATGTGCAGGGGGAATAGGTCTATACCTCTCCTTGATAGGGGGATGTTCACCTGTGGGAATGTGGTGTTGGACCCCCTTGATCTGCCCAAAGTCTAGGGGGTGCTTACTGAAAACCTGTTCGTACTCCTGCACCACCCTGTGTACCCCTGCCCTGTGATGTGTAGGGGTATCATCAGTGCCTACGTGTAGCTGTTGATGCCACTCCTTTGTCTCCCCCTGGGGTGGGGAAGTGCTGGTGGTAGGTGGAAGTGTGGATGGACTGGCTTCATGGATAGTGTGAGGGTCCAGGGTGAGCAGCTTGGCAATGGTGGCATACCGGGGAAGCCTGACTTCTTCCTCTCCACAGTTCAGCACTCTCACAGGCACTCTCCCTTTCTTCACATCCACCACCCCTCGGGCGGCCATCACAGTGGGCCAGTGCTCAGAAGGCATGGGCTCCATCATCGCAGGGTAGTCACGCCCCTGAGGCCCTACTGCTGCCCTACACCAGATCATCATCTCACTCCTAGGGGGCACAGTCAATGGAGCAACATCCATCACTCTTACTCCACCAATCTCCCCTCCTGTTGAGCTTACATGCTGGCGGTACATCAGGGCTCGGATCTCACGCTGCACAGCCCTCTGCCGGCTCCCTGCTGCTGTGGCGGCTAGCTGTTGTAATAGGGTTAACACATCAGCCATGCAGTGCTCCATCACATTGGTTCCCAGCACTATTTTCGGGTTATGATCACTGGGCTCATTCATGATCACAATCATACCCTGGTGTTGCAGTTCAGCTTGCCCCACTGTCATAGCCACTTGTTTATAGCCCACCTGGGTCAATGGGAGTCCATTAGCGGCAATCAATGTTATACTATTGTCTGGGGGCGCCAGTTCGTCTACGGCCCAGTACCGCTGGTACAATGTGTACGGTATGGTAGTTACCTGTGATCCAGTGTCCAAGAGAGCCATCACTGGTATGCCGTCCACAGCCACAGGGATGATAGGGCGGGCCCCGATATATCGGTCCCGCCAGTCTGGGGGGCCACGATGTTCTACTCCTGAGGATTGGCCCGGGGCCCCAGGGGTTGCTCGTTTAACGGGCACTGTCGGTAGTAATGACCCGGCTTGCGGCACTTGTAGCAGATTGGGGGTCTGCTCCGCGGGTTGTCGGCACTTCTCCGCTGCATCCAGGGAACGTCCTCGGGACTGTCAGCAAGCTGTATCTGCGCCGGAGGCTGAGGTCTGGTCAGAGGTTGTAGGGCAGCCAGGATTTTGGCAAGGTCTCCGTCCATGCGACGGACCTGGGCTGCCAGTTCTTCCACTGTGCTGCTCGGGGCTGCAGGTGTTGGAGAGGTAGATTTGGCTGAGGCCGCCATAACGGGAGCCGTCTCGACGGGCCACGGGGCGGGTTCCAGAACTTCGGTTGCTGGAGGCTGTAGTGCTTTAATGGCCCGCTCCTTTAACACAGCAAAGTCCACATCAGGGTGTTCCAGGGCCCACAGCCGGAGTTGTTTACGATCCTCAGGGGACCTCATCCCCTGCGCAAATTGCTCCACTAACATCTTGTTGCTATCCGCCTCATTAATAGGGTTCACCCGCTTCAGCGTGCGGAGGGCGGTCTGGAGACGTAGAGCATAGTCCCGAATGCTATCCCCAGCTCGTTGCCGGCACTGGTAAAACTGCATCCTCAGCTCAGCTTCAGTCCGGGTCTCAAAGGCAGTCTGTAGCTTCTCAAAGATGGTGGCTACAGAGAGCCGGTCCCCCTCGGCCCAGGTCTCCGCTTCCTGCTCCGCCGCACCAGTTAACTGGCCTAGCACTATCGCTGCACGTTGCTTATCAGTCAGGGGGTACAGCTCTATCAACGGGTTAAGCTTTTTCCGGAAGGCCTGTAGGGCATCCGGTTTCCCGTCATACTGCGGTAGACAGGCAGCTCTGGGCGCATAGGGCAAGGAAAACGGCATGACCTGAGCGAGCGTGGGGGCCACGGCACCTCCCGCCGGTACGGCCGGGACCTGGGCAGGTCCATTCCCATCCGCGGGTGCCGCTGCGGCTGCGACCACCGCTCCTCCAGCGGCTCCGTCGGGCGCAGACATCTTGTTTCCGTCTCCCTTAGCTCTTTCCGGCCCCTCCTCTCTCGGGGCGGGGTTTTGGCCTTCGCGCCTCTACTGCTCGAGAAGACGCTCGAGCGGGAACTTTTCGCGCCAAAGATGGCGGCTTCTGAAATTTTCCTGCCGGATACCTCCGGCGGTAACAAGGCGCACCTCTACCAGACGGCAGAGCGGTAAGATCCTGTTCGTGACGCCAAGTTGTCGCGGGCGGGGAGGAGGGTGTCAGCACACCGCGCTCACCCCTTCTGCTCGGGTCCGGCAGCTCCTCAGTGGTGGCTCGAGCTGTGGGCCGGATCCCAGGGTTTCTCGAGCGACACTCCTCGCCCGTGAGTGAAAGGGGATTGTTGGTTGGGTGTGGGGGATTGTTATAGTTCGTGACGCCACCCACGGTTGTGGTGATTTCACCACCGCTGCTCTGGATGGGGATCCCGGGGATGGTGATGGGGAGCAGCCAGGTGTTGTGTTGCCCCTCCGTGGGTAGGGGTGGGTGATCCCGGGGCCCGGTGATGGTTTGTGAGGTGCGGGGCCTGGTGGGCGCAGGGACGCGGGGGCAGCGCTGTGCCTTGCGGCACTGTGGTACTCACTCAGCCTGAGACACGGACACAGTTTGTACGGTAAACCAAACGGCTGGTAGGACGGTCCCACAGACGGCTGCACCTGCACTCCCGGTAGGTGACGGTGATGTCCCTCTTCCTTGCACCTATGGTTGACTTGTGGTAGCGGTGGATTCCCTCCGGTTACCCGCTCCCCGACTACAATCTGGGCCGGAGGAGCTCTACACTTTGCCCGCAGGCGCTGGCCCTGAGAAACTGGTGCCTTGGCGGTGGCGGTGTCTCTCTGCTTCAGGTTGAGCTGTTGCCTTCAATCGGGACTTGGTTGCTGGGGGATCTACGTCCCCTTCACTGACGGATTCGGCAAATTTGGCGACTCCTAGCCTTGCCGGGGTCCGAGAGGCCCCTGCCTTGGTGCTGACTGTCCTTCGGAACACTGCTCCAGGCCACCGGGCACACAGCCAACGGGGTCCTTCCAGGAACTTCCAAACGGTCCCCCTCCAGACAGTCACCGCCGTCGCTGACCTTGCTGTTCTGGCCCTCCACAAAGCTGGACCCTTCAGGCTTTGCACACTCTCTGCTCTGTCACCACTTCTTGCTTTCCTCCTTTACTACTCTTCTTTCCTCCACTTTCACTTCTCTGTTGTTTACTCAAGCCCTGCCTGGGATACTCCTCCACTCCTTCCACTTCCTCCTCCCTGACTGTACTGCCTGGTACTTCCTGCCTCCAGAGCTGTGATCTCCTTGGTGGGCGGAGCCAACCGCCTGGCCCACCCTCCTGGTGTGAATCATCAGTCTCTGGAGGAAGGCAACAAGGATTTCTGGTTAGCTGTGATGTGCCTACCTGGAGTGTGGGGTGTGGTGGTGTTGTGACCCGTGACCCCTGGCTTGCCCAGGGCGACACATAAGTGTAACTCTGTATGTAGCAGAACTGTGTGTATGTAAGTGTAACTGTGTATGTAGCAGAGCTGTGTGTATGTAAAGTGTAACTGTGCATGTAGCAGAGTTGTGTGCATGTAAGTGTAACTGTGTATGTAGCAAAACTGTGTGTAAGTGTCACTGTGCATGTAGCAGAGCTATGTGTATGTAGGTGTAACTGTGCATGGAGCAGAGCTGTGTGTATGTAAGTGTAACTGTGTATGTAACAAAACTGTGTGTTTGTGTCACTGTGCATAAAGCAGAGCTGTGTATGTAACTGTAACTGAAAGTGACAAAGCTGGTTATGTAAGTACAAATGGGAATGTTTCAGAGCTGTGTATGCACACTAAAACAAAAGGGTAACAATGTTTTGATCTTTTGACTTTCAAGCTCTATATCTCACCATTCACTACAGCTTTGAGCATGAGACAATCTTCATTTTATAGAAAATCATCCTTTCTATCTCATACATAAATTTGACTTGCAACTACAGTGGAACCTCGCTTAACGAGTAACTCACTTAACGAGAATTTCGCTTAACAAGCAAAGCTTTCTGATAATTTGTAATCCGGTTTACGAGAAAGCTTTGCTGTATGAGCAAAATCCTCACAGCACACACTTCCGGTTCCGTACATCCACCGCGCTCTGACCCGCACTTGCAGTACATACAAACACACACATACACACACGCACACAAACACACACAAACACACACGCACACACACATACAGTATTATGCTCACCTTACCTTCCGTTCCACCTCATGGTTCTTTTTGTCCGCCGGCTCATTGCGACGTCCTCTCGGCGAACTACAAGACCCAGGAGGCTGGCGATGGAACAGAAGGTAAGGTGAGCATAATATGTCTACCTTCAGTTCCATCGCCGGCCTCCTGGGTCCTGTAGTTTGCCGCTCCACTCCAGGCTGTGCATCGGCAACCATAGCGAAGAAGCAGGAAGTTCCTCTGTCAGACGCTACTCAATGGCAGCGCGCTGGCCAATCAGAGGCAAGCGGCTCCTGCCTTTGACGTCAGCGCTCTGGCAGTGGAAGTTCCTCCCTCGCCATTATGGTAACCCGATACACAGCCCGTTCTGGTGAACAGCAAGTCCCAGGAGACCGGCGATGGAACGGAAGGTAAGGTGAGCATAATATGTGCGTGTGCGTTCGTGCTTGTGTGTTTGTGTGTGTTTGTGTGTGTGTGTTTGTGCCTGTTTGTACGTGCTTGTACGTGTTTGTACGTGTGTGGAATGACACTATAGGGGACCTGAATGGGACGAATTGTCTGCATTGCAATGATTTCCTATGGAAAATCTTGCTTTGCTGAACGAGTAATATGGTTAACAAGCACACTCCCAGAACGGATTGTTCTCGTTAACAAGGTTCAAGGTTCCACTGTATTTAGCATATGGTTAGCTATGCAGATTCTTGTCATGTCACTGCATTGTTACTGTTGTTAATTTCAGCATCTAAATTCTGATAGCTAAATCTCTGGTCCTGCGCCCTGCCACAAATAAATATTTCAGCGAATACTAATTGATTATTCTATGCTCTTACCACTTTATCTCAGCAGAGATAAAAAGATTCATAACTCTTTGCTTTGCAGTATAAGTATTTTGGAGCAACTCTGAGATGTGCCAAAATGTTGCAACTTTTAAAAGCTTTTTGGACACTCTTTAGGCATAAAAGTGTTGATGAATTGGAGACTATGTGTAGTTGATGCCTTTTGCAACAATAAGAACTTATCAGCTGAGATGCAAAAATTCAGACTGATAATAGGGTCATAGAGTAAACTTATTTTTGTCAAATAGGGAAAAGCATAAGAATAATAAGAAATGTGTTAAAATGTCATCAAAGGGAACCTGTCACCAGAATTTTCGCTATTAAACTAAAAGAATCCCCTTCTGCAGCTCATGGGCTGCATTCTATAAAGGTTCATCTTGCTATTGGCCCCCCTTTAAAACCTAAATAACAACTTTATAAAATATTACCTTTTGCTATCGTAATGAGGTTTGTTGGCCCCGGGGGCGGGCTGTATTTCGTCCGTTATCCCCCCTCCTGCCGCTGTTCGCCATCCCCCAGTGTTTATTTACATAGATGAGGCTGCCGCCCTCATCTTCCGCAGTGCTCCGGGAGTCTCGTGCATGCGCAGTGGCACTATCGCGGGACTAAGCACTGTTTTCAAAAAAGGTATACAAGGATGATAAAAATAAGCAATGGCCAGCGCAAGCGCATAACGGTAGAGGCAGAGGTAAAAGCGCGGGCACGAGATTATGGAAAGGTACTTGAATGACGCTGGTGATGACATTCACAGTGCTGCCCATAATCTCGCCCCTGCGCATAACATCACCGGCGCTCGTGTTTTGAAAACAGTGCTAAGTCCCGCGATTGTACCACTGCGCATGCGCAAGACACTGCGGAAGATGAGGGTGGCGGCCTAATCTATGTAAATTAACACTGGGGGACGGCGAACAGCGGCAGGAGGGGGATAACAGACGAAATACAGCCCGCCCCCCGGGGCCAACAGACCTCATTACCATAGCAAAAGGTAATATTTTATAAAGTTGTTATTTAGGTCTGAAAGAGGGGCCAGTAACAAGATGAACCTTTATAGAATGCAGCTCAGGAGCTATAGAAGGGGATTCTTTTAGTTTAATAGCGAAAATTCTGGTGACAGGTTCCCTTTAACTTTTACATTTTTTATTTTTTGTAACAAGAAGCAATAAAATATTCTTACTTCCAGAGAAGCATCGCAGATACATAAATTTCCCATTATTACATTCAATAAGGAAAGTTGGTTGATTTGGTCGTCTGTATCCTGTCTTGCAGGAAACCTCTAATTCTGTGCCGTGTGTATAACTCTTATCAATATCAGATGAAAGAAGATGAATGTTGCTGTCAGTAAGAGCCTTTGACGAAACTTTGCATGGACCTAAGAAAAAGTTCAGAAGGAGATAAGAAACAAAAAACAAATTGTTTTAATTTTTTCACCACACATCTAATGTTTCTAAAAGTCCATTGCACTTACTGTAACATACTGGCTGATCAATCCATTCACCATTTTCACATTTAGGACCTTTAAGACTATTTTTTACATAGTCGTCATTGCACTCAAATTCTGCATAATCGCCCGAGTCATAACTGTCTTTTGGAGTTTTCAGGCGTCCATTTAAGATTTCTGGAGCAGCACAGCCTCCTAAAAAGTAATAATGAAATTTAAATCAGCCAGAACTAGAAAAGTGTGTTTTTTCCTTTTGAGGCATTTGTATTGCCAGTTGTTGATTGCAGGGCTAATTTCTGGTTGGTTAAAAGTAGTGACGGGTGGAGCCGCAGATACCCAGGGACCAACTGGGTTTATAAAAAAAAACAAAACAGTTCTCGCCTGGAATTGATCCCAGATATCTGCATGGACACTGGTCCCATTTAGGCTATGTTCACACAGTGCATCTTTTATTGCATTTTGGTGCATTTTTAAGGTCACAAAGTTGCACCAAAATGCATGTATTTCCTTCCCCAGCAAAGTCTATGAGATTTGCATTTTGCTGTCCACACAGTGCATCTTTTTTTTGTCTGTATCTTGACTATGTGGCGCCCCAGGACCTGGTCGCCACAACAGCATTACCCTCCCAAAGGGTTAATGCTGAGCCTGGAGGTAATTGGGAGGTCCATTGGCCAGCAAGTTTAACATCCAACGCAGTTCTCCCTCCAGCCAGCAGGGGGAGCTCTGAACCTGGAATTCCAGGGAGCATTCCTTAAGTCTAACCTGAGGGAGGAAGTAGTGTTCAGTCTGTAGAGAGAAGTGAAAGGAAGCAGACGCAGAATGTGCTGTCCTGTGGATCTGGGGCCTGGAGCTGGAACAGCTTGGCCCAGGGAAGCAGGAGTAGCAGAGAGGCAGAGAAGAGACTCGGACATCGGAGTCTGTGGCCACCAGGGCTTAAAATACTCCCTGTAGCCGAATCCGAAGGGCAGGAGAGCTGCAAGCACCTGGCCCATAAACAGCCCGAAGGTACAGCTGCAGCATCAGGGCCCGGTGTGGACTCCAGCAGAGAAGCACCAGAGAGGGCCTGTGCAGGCTACCACAGAGGGAAAGGGACGCACCACCGGTCCCAGCAGCAAAGAGGGCCATTGCTGGATCCAGAGAAGCAGGGTCCTATCGTAGTAAAGAAAGGAACAGGAGTAGGCCTCATACTCAGCTGGCCAGAAAGATCACCCCAAGTACTTCCAGGCCGACCGGATCCCGTTCACCACCTGTGACGGTCTCCCAGGATTGGACTGTTCCTAAAGTAAAAGAGGAGAAGGTAAAGAGACTGTTGTTTGTGCCTGGTTCTTTCATTGCCTGTCGGCCTTCCACCGTGTTAGCCACACAACACCATAGACTTTCACGAGCACTAACAGTGACCCCGGGGCTTCGCTCCATCTGTGGGGAGCAGTACCACCATTGCTGCCGTATCATCACCCCGGAGGCCTCACACAGCAGCGGCGGCTTAATAGCCGCAGACCACAGGTGGCGTCACGAAACAAATACTTTAATTGCTCCCAAGTCACCAGCCATATTAAACTGACATCCACCAGGGCCACGGAGTCGGGCCCCGCCACCACTGACGTCCCCCGGACAAATCCGGCCCGGCACCGGGTGTCCCATAGCCCTGGGGTGGGCGAGTCAACTTTTGGCGTCACAAACAGGATTTCGTGCCCGGTCCCACCGGGTACTGTGCGCCTGCAGAAACTGTGCTTAAAAGACTGTGTTACTGTTTGCAAACTGCCGCCGCCATTAGCCTCGCCGAGGGCAGGAAGAAGGGGGGCATGCCTGACAAAGAGCGCGAAGGGAGCGCGCCATCAGAGCAGAGCGCCGTTAACCCCGCGCGACCCAGAAGGGAATTTGAAAAGTGAACGGAGCCTGGTAAGGTTCACTAAGGGGGAGGAAGATGTCCGACTCGGAGGGAGGGCAGGTGGCTGCCATAGCCCGAGACGCCGCAGCACCAGCCGAAGCAATCCCAGTCGCCGTCGCTCCAGCCCCCGCTGTAGCACCGGTAATGCCGATCACAATGCCGTACATCCCGGGAGCAGAATGGCTGCCGCAATACTCCGGGGAGTCCCATACCTTGAGCGACTTCAGAGAAAGGCTGCACAGCTTGTTCCGGGTGTATCCGCTGACTGAGAGCCAGAAGGTGGGCATATTAATTTGGCAGCTAGCCGGCGCGGCCCAGCGTGAAGTGAAGTCCTGGCCTGATACAGATAAAGGGACAGCAACCCAGATACTGGCCAAGCTAAAGAGTACTTTTGACACCCGCACCGCAGCAGAAATAAAGATGAGATTCTTTGGGTGCAAACAACGGGCCACAGACAGCATAAGGGACTATGCCTTAAACTTGCAGGAGGCCCTGAAAGCAGTTAAACAGGTGGACCCAGAGAGTGTACGTGAAGAAGACAAACTCCTAACTGAGCAGTTCGTAGAGGGGCTCCTGTCAGATGCCCACAGGACCCAGCTGCGTATCATGGTCCTGCAGAACCCTGCTCTGGACTTTGCAAAGTTTAAGGACCAGGCCATCCGGGTACTGAGAGAATCTACACCGAATGACCCAGTACCCCTCCGGCCTCTTGCTATCACGTACCCCGGGGTGGTGCCTGCAACACGAGCCGCTGCAGGGGCTGAGGCGCAGTCCCTGGATAAGGATCCCACTGCAGAGCTCAGACAGCAGGTCCAGGAGCTGACCAAGACTGTAGCTGCTCTTGCCAAGACCGTGCAGTCTCTACAAGTGACCCCATCGCCTGCAAGAATCGAGTTGGCCTCCAGCCCAGATGACGTCCCATGGATGCGACAGAGGAGGATTCCGCCGACCCGAGGAAAAGATACAGACCGGTATGACTCAACGGGACAACCGATCTGCCGCCGCTGCAGTCAGGCGGGCCATATTGCAAGACACTGTCCTTTAAATGGGCCGAGCCTGGGGCCAGGAGCCAACCCCCAGGTGTAAGGAAGCCCGGCTCAACCCCCAGTCGCAGCAAGTATGTGGGAGGAAGCCCGGTCCTTCCTATTGTGCTGGATGGGATCCCTTTGAATGCCCTCCTGGATACGGGGTCCCAGGTAACAACCATCCCTTATAAACTGTACAAAAGATATTGGGCTGATTCAGACATTGACCATGGCCCAGATGATGATTTAACAATTGTGGCCGGTAATGGTCAGCCCTTACCTCAAATTGGGTATAAAGAAGTAACCATTAAAGTGGGGCGGGTAGAATTGCCATGTCAGGGGATGATAATTGTAGATATTGATCGCAAAGAATCTGACCCACTGCTAACCATTGGTACAAATGTGATAGAAAATTGTATTGCCGAAGTGATAATTTTGTTGCAACAGGCGTCTGAAACTGCCAGCTCCGGGCAGCAGCGTGCCCTACAGAGGGAGATCAGAGCCCTGATGAGGAGGCAGCAGGTAGAGCTGGCCGGAGGAGAAATTGGCAGTGTGAGGGTAAGTGACCCCCTCCCCATTGCAATACCCCCAAGAAGTGAAATGTTGATATGGTGTCGGGCAGCAATAGGCCTCAAGGGTCAGGATTACCATGCCTTGGTAGAACCGGTGTATTTAGACAGTAGGCCTGGAGTCCTGATAGCCAGAGGGGTAGCAGACGTCCGCAAGGGGAGAGTGCCCGTCCGTGTCCTGAATTGTGGGGAGGAGGAAGCCAAATTGCCCCGGTACGCCACTGTAGCAAAACTGTACACTGTCAGTAACAACACCATCAAAGCAGTGGAACCCTTGATCCCGTCCGACCAGGCGGAAGACAATGGCTCCAAGGGGCAGCTGGAAGACTGGTGCCAAAAATTACATGTGGGCACCAACTCCACCCCCTCACACCAAAAGCATGGGGTTTACCGGGTGGTACAGGAGTACGAGCGGGTCTTCAGCAAACACCCCCTAGATTTTGGACAGGTAAAAGGGGTTAAACATCAAATCCTCACGGGTGATCATCATCCCATTAAAGAGAGATACCGCCCTGTACCCCCAGCACAGTATCAGCGTGCCAAAGAAATGTTATGGGAAATGAAGGAGGCTGGGGTTATCAGAGATAGCTGTAGACCTTGGGCAGCTCCACTAGTGCTCGTAAAGAAAAAAGATGGTACAATGAGAATGTGCGTAGATTACAGACAAATTAACCGCATTACACATAAAGATGCTTATCCACTACCCAGAATAGAGGAGTCACTAACAGCCTTAAAGTCAGCCAACTATTTCTCCACCTTGGATCTCACCAGTGGGTATTGGCAGGTTCCCGTGGCAGAGGCGGACAAGGAGAAGACTGCATTCACGACGCCAATGAGCCTCTGCGAGTTCAACTGTATGCCATTCGGGCTCTGCAACGCCCCAGGGACATTCCAAAGGTTGATGGAGTGCTGCTTGGGCCACCACAACTTTGAAACCGTGCTGTTGTACCTGGATGACGTCATAGTCTACTCCAAGACTTATGAAGACCACCTGAGGCACTTAGCAGAAGTGTTTGAGTCCTTGTCAGAATATGGCCTGAAGATAAAGCCGTCCAAATGTCACCTCTTGAAGCCAAAGGTACAGTACCTGGGTCATGTGGTCAGCGCAGAAGGTGTGGCACCTGATCCGGAGAAAGTCACCGTAATCAAGGACTGGCCAAGACCCACCACGGTAAAGGAGGTGCGGCAGTTCCTTGGGCTGGTGGGCTACTACCGAAGGTTCATTGATGGTTTCACAAAGATAGCAGCGCCCCTTCAAGATCTCCTGGTGGGCCAGCCAAAGCAGGCTAAGAAGCAGAGCCCTCCATTTGAATGGAGCAGCCAAATAGAAACATCCTTTGTCCGGCTGAAAGGGGCTCTCACGGGAGAAGAAATTCTGGCCTACCCTGACTACAGCCAGCCGTTTGTACTGTACACAGACGCCAGCAATGTGGGCCTGGGAGCAGTTCTGTCCCAGGTGCAGGGAGGCAGAGAGAAGGTGATAGCTTACGCCAGTAGGAAGCTTCGGCCCACAGAAAGGAACCCAGAAAACTACAGTTCCTTCAAGCTAGAGTTCGTCGCTATTGTTTGGGCAGTGACTGAACGCTTCAAGCACTATCTGGCATCGGCCAAGTTCACCATCTTCACGGACAACAATCCGTTGACACATCTGGCAGCAGCCAAGTTAGGTGCGTTGGAACAGCGATGGATGGCCCGGCTGTCTAACTTTGACTTTACCATCAAGTTCCGAGCTGGCAAGAAGAATAACAATGCTGATGCGCTGTCCAGAATGCCTCACTTACCCGAGTCTGGAGAAGACCTGGATGAACTCGAAGAGATAGAGTTACCGGCTTTCCATCACCAAGGTGTTTCCCAGTGTGAGCATGCTGTAGGAGTGAAGCGCTCGAGCCAGCACGAGGTCTCGGTCAACCCATTACTCCACCATAATTGGGAAGAGACACAGAACGGTGACCCGGCCATGCGATTGGTCAAAGAAAAGCTAGCACAAGCTGAGACCCATCTTGGTTCAGATGCTCCAGAAGAAGCCCAGCAGCTGTGGAAGGAGAGGGGACGACTGTTCACATACCAAGGCAAGCTCTGCAAGAGATATGTCAACTGGCGAACGAATGAACTCGTCTGGCAGATAGTGGTCCCACAGAGGGATGCTCCAATGGTCCTAGCAGCTTATCATGATAACGCAGGACACTTCGGGTGGAAGAATTTGGAGACCCTACTCCGTGATCGGTTCTACTGGGTGCACATGAGAAAGACAGTCGAGAAGTGGTGCCGAGACTGTGGTCCGTGTAACCTGAGGCGGAAAGATGATGCCAGCCAGAGGTCTCCCCTACAGCCAATTGTCACGAAGCAGCCCCTGGAGTTGGTGGCCCTGGACCACGTGAAGTTAACACCAAGCCAGTCAGGCTATGTGTACGCCCTCACCATTGTGGACCATTACTCTCGTTTCCTGGTAGTAGTGCCCGTGAAGGACCAGACAGCCAGAACAGCAGCTAGAGCATTTCAGGCATACTTTTGTCGACCTCACGGTTACCCTGAAAGGGTACTGACTGATCAAGGTCCTGCATTCTAGGCAGAAGTGTTCCAAGAGTTCTGTAACATGTACGGTTGTAAGAAAATCAGAACCACACCGTACCACCCCCAAACCAATGGATTGTGCGAGAAGATGAACCATGTGGTTATTGATAGGAGAGGAACTCTACCTCTGGAAGAAAGAAACCAATGGCCAGAGAAGTTACCAGATCTGGTAGACCTGTACAACCATATCCCAGTAAATTCGACCAACTGCAGCCCTGCTTATCTGATGCGAGCAAGACCTGGCAAGTTACCTGTAGACTTTGAGATGGGGACTGTGTCACCTGAAGCGGTTCAGGAGATAGAAGATTGGGATACAGAGTGACAACAGCAGTACTGCAAGGTCCAGGAATGCGTAGAAAGGAGCCTGTCCCAAGCAAGAACGAGACAAGAGCAGCATTACAATCAAACAGCTCCAGCAACTCTCTTAGCACCTGGAGAACAGGTCCTCAAGAAAAAGCGGAGGGCGCATAAATTAGATGATCAGTGGGAGAATGAACCCTACACCATTATCCCCTCCAACTTTGACAATAGTAAGGTATGCCTCATAAGCAAAGATGAAGGCAAGACCTATCAAGCAGTTTCTCGAGACCGCCTGAAAGCGTGCCCCGAACGGTGCAGAACCCAAAAAGAAGTAGAAGAAGTACAAGAAAGTCCCCAAAGTCCAGAAAAAGAGGAAGAGATGATCCAAACAATCCTTGGAAAATTCCCCAAAACTTGGACCCGAATAAACCATGCCATAGTGGTACCAGTGTTGACGTTCCCGCAGTTGGTCGAGCCAGAAACAGAAGAGGTTTCAGATCCACCTAAAGAACCGTCCGCTCCAACACGAGATGACACGCCAGCAGTGGAACAGGAGAATCAACCCCCTGTCAGTGGTGAACCTGTCATACCCTTGGCGACTCTCAGACCACGTAGGCAATCATCACGCATACCTATCAGGGTTAGGCCTACCTGTAGTGCTGAGATAGAAGACACACCAAGTAGTCAGGGGCAGAAACCAGAGCTACGCAGGTCCCAATGCAGCACTCGGGGAGAGCCCCCTCCAAGGTATAGAGAGTAAAAAGAAAGAGTACTTATTAGAATGTAAATAGTTATGTGAAATGTCTGTAATGTTGTGTATAAAATGTTTTTTTTGGTTGAGAAAATGGACAATTGGGCCACTGGACTATGGGTGGCCAACACCTAGCTGTACATAGTTAGCATCAGTGTGCTCAGCAACCCCTGAAGAAAAACCCGTCCGGCGTGCATAGAGTGGGGTCATCAATGCTCTGACGCACGCCCAGAGCCTACGTTGGGGGTTTTATCGCGGCGGTTCCCCATGGAGCAGTGTAATGGACACCTGGCAGGGAGCCACACTGGACTCTTATAGTTGTTTAAGGTTGTAACATGTATGTCTTGTTTTGTTTTCTACAGTCCGGAAGTACTGAATTTAACTAAGGGGGAGTGTGGCGCCCCAGGATCTGGTCGCCACAACAGCATTGCCCTCCCAAAGGGTTAATGCTGAGCCTGGAGGTAATTGGGAGGTCCATTGGCCAGCAAGTTTAACATCCAATGCAGTTCTCCCTCCAGCCAGCAGGGGGAGCTCTGAACCTGGAATTCCAGGGAGCATTCCTTAAGTCTGACCTGAGGGAGGAAGTAGTGTTCAGTCTGTAGAGAGAAATGAAAGGAAGCAGACGCAGAGTGTGCTGTCCTGTGGATCTGGGGCCTGGAGCTGGAACAGCTTGGCCCAGGGAAGCAGGAGTAGCAGAGAGGCAGAGAAGAGACTCGGACATCGGAGTCTGTGGCCACCAGGGCTTAAAATACTCCCTGGTAGCCGAATCCGAAGGGCAGGAGAGCTGCAAGCACCTGGCTCATAAACAGCCCGAAGGTACAGCTGCAGCATCAGGGCCCGGTGTGGACTCCAGCAGAGAAGCACCAGAGAGGGCCTGCGCAGCCTACCACAGAGGGAAAGGGACGTGCCACCGGTCCCAGCAGCAAAGAGGGCCATTGCTGGATCCAGAGAAGCAGGGTCCTATCGTAGTAAAGAAAGGAACAGGAGTATGCCTCATACTCAGCTGGCCAGAAAGATCACCCCAAGTACTTCCAGGCCGACCGGATCCCCTTCACCACCTGTGACGGTCTCCCAGGATTGGACTGTTCCTAAAGTAAAAGAGGAGAAGGTAAAGAGACTGTTGGGGAGCAGTACCACCATTGCTGCCGTATCATCACCCCGGAGGCCTCACACAGCAGCGGCGGCTTAATAGCCGCAGACCACAGGTGGCGTCACGAAACAAATACTTTAATTGCTCCCAAGTCACCAGCCTTAAAAAACTGACACCCACCAGGGCCACAGAGTCGGGCCCCGCCACCACTGACGTCCCCCAGACTAGTCCGGCCCGGCACCGGGTGTCCCATAGCCCTGGAGTGGGCGAGTCAACTCCGTTTTTGAAGATGCAGCAAAGATGCTGCAAGTCAATTCTTTTTGTATTTTCCCAGCATTTTTGAACCCATCAAGTCAATAGATTTGACTTAAAAAAAAACGCATTGGGCAAATTGTGGTAAAAATACGGCAAATACGCATGCGAATTTTGATGCATTTTTGCCGTGAGTGCGTTTTTTGGGGTCAAAAATGCTGCATCTTTGTAGTTAACACCAAATCTACCTTAATTAAATTCTAAAACAATTCCTTTATTATAGATACTTTAAAATCACAAAACCATCCCACACCGTGAGTGAATACACACAAGCAAAACAAAACCACAAAATTGGACTCTTATAAGGCCACAATGAATGACTTTTTTCTTTTTTCACAGAGTCACTGTGGATTTTTTTGGTATTATCTATCTATAACGTGGCAGATAGTCTATATGCACCCAATACCAACTCTGTACGCTACCTATCAATGGAGATATAACGTACGTTACACGCTCCCTAAGGTACTCTAAGGTGCATATAGACTATCTGCCCCGTTATAGATAGATAATACAAAAAAATCCAGTGACTCTAAAAAAAGATAAAAGAGTCATTCATTGTGGCCTGATAAGAGTCCAAGTTTGTGGTTTTGTTTTGCTTGTGTGTATTTGTGACACCCTGGACACCCAGGGGTCACAGGTCACTACACACACCACATACACCCCCACCCCAGTAAGGTACCATCAGTCAACCAAAAGACCTGATTGCCTCCCTCAGAGTCAGACAGGCACACCAGGTGGGCGGAGTCAGGCGGAAAGACACGCCCTCCAAGGAGTCTGCTGGCCTGAGGCAGGAAAACACAAGTAGAGATGAGAGAGAGAGAGAGTTTGAGGAGCAAGGAGTGAGAGGAGTCAGTTCTGCTTGGGGCCTGGGTAGGAGCCCGGGACCCCAGAAAAGTAAGGCAGGCAGATGGTAGTGGCCGCCTGCAGGAGACCGGGAATACGACCAGCGGAACCGTAAGGGACCGGGACAGGGTAGTGGCCCACCGAAACCGAACCGGGGAGCTAACTGGATACCGGAGCACCAGGCAGGGTACTCAGACCCCAACTAGGCTATAAGCCACCACCATAGTCAAATCAACTGATTGCAGTCTGGACCTCAGGGGTTCATTCCCACCTAAGTCCAGATTGAAGGCAACAGCCCAACCCGTCCGGATAGTAGCCACCGCCAGAGGCCAGAGATCCAAGGGCCAGCGTCTGCGGGCAAACGGGCTCCTACGACACATACACGCCGGGGAGCGGGCTACCAGTGCCCAGGCACGGTAGCCAAAATCACATAAAGGTGCAGGAGAAAAGCGGACATTACCAACCGATCTAAAGAAACTGCAGCCGGGCCCCGTTCGTCACCCCGTTTGATTTACCAGTGATTCTGTGTGGTTTAATCATGAGTACACCAGTGCTATCAGGCACCGCACCGCAACCCTGCCCATGCACCCCGGCCTTCACTACCAGGCCCCGGGACCAACATCCCCTACCCACAGAGGGGTCAACACCTAGCTGCGCCCCTACACCGCTCCCGGGATTCCCCGTACCTGTGGGTGGCGTCACAAACTTTCCCAAAAACAACCTCCCCACAACCCCTGCGTGCACCGCTACTACACCCTTCCAGAGCGACGTGACCCCCGGGTCTGGAGGCGCTCGAGCCACCGACACACGCGAGCCCGGTCCCGAGCGGCTCGGTGGTTGCAGCCGAGGCCGGGAGGCGGTACACATCGATTCTTCTGGTGTCACGAACAGGATAGAACCAGTCTACTTACCAGTAGAAGTGCACCTTGTGGTTCCCGTTAGCGGTGTCCTGCTGAAAAATCTGAAGATCTGCCATCTTTGGCGCGAAAGTTTCCCACTCAGGTCGTCTTCCCCGAGCAGTGAAGGTGTGAAAGTGAAGCCCCGCCCCCAAAAAGAGAAGGGCTGTAGAAAAACCAAGGGGGGGCGGGCGAGGAGCTGGCCTCATGTGATCTTGGGGATAAGAAGCACGGACACCAGGATTCTGCATCCATCTTGTCCCTGGAGCCCGAGCACTCTGCAAGATGTCTAACCCGTCCGGCAACCCTGAAACCCCGCAGCCCGCGCCGGGAACCGCGGCGTGGGTGGAAGCCCGGACAGCGCAGATGTGCTGCCGTCTACAGGCCCAAGTCCGATTCCTCCTGGAAAGGTGGGTGGCCGAGATGGAGGAAGTAACTACGGCCGTGCGGAAATGCGAGGTGGAGACAGTGCTAGAGGAGTGGGTAAGCGACCCACGTCCCTATGTCCCTGAAGGACCGGCCGCTGGGGCTGAGGGGCCCGGCCTGCTCCCGCTCACCTTGCTGCTCCCCTGCCGCCCGTACCGGCTGCCACCGCCCCTCCAACCGGTCCGCTGCCCCCGACACTGGCCGTGGAGATCATCCCATCCGCCCACGAGGATGAGCCTGCAGACGCCGCCCGTGGACGGCCCTTCGTACCACCAGCACCGATCCCATTGCCGTGGAAGATTCCCCGGGAGGTGCCCATCCGCGAGGTGAAGCCACCGGTCCCGGAAGTGACCGCGCTCAAGGTGGTCTTGGCCCCGGCAGTCTTCCCGGCCAGGGAAAAGATGGGCGCTGACCGGAAGGAGGCCCAGAAGGTAACGCTGGCCGCTCCCAAGTTCCGGGCCTCGGCTGAGGCAGCGGGAGGTTGTCGCTGTGAGGCAGCAAGACAGGCCGCGACTCAGCGGGGCTCCCCAACACCAATGGTGCCGGTCGTGGCCAGCAATGGGGAGCGCCGACTGTGCCCGACCCCCGCGCAGAAGGAGCATACAGACACTCCATACTGGGAGTGGCAGCTGAACCAGACGGGCCGGAAGATTGAGGCCCGTGAGAGGCAGAAGGCCGCAGTACTGGCCCGCCCCATCTGGGAAAATGAGAACCTCTGGAATGCCACCTACCAGGTGCGGGGCCAGACCTATGAGGGCCAGGTCCGGCAGTTTTGCCCCCAACGAGGATGGGGGTTTATTTTCGAACCGGGCCTAGAGGCCGAAATCTTCTTCTCCCGGCGGGACGTCTACCATCATCTTCCCCTGGGTCACCCGGATCGTGACCTGAAGGCCGGTGAGCTAGTCACCTATACCCGCCACTGTGGGGAGAGGGGCTGGTTTGCCTATGATGTAAGGAGGAGGGCGAGCCGCAGTGTTCCTAGGCGGCCCCAGTCCCCTCCCCCACCGTACAGCCCTGATGTGGAGCTGGAGGAAGAGTATGAGGAAGGTGACCTCAAGTAAGGCAGCGGACCCCCGTTGCAGAAAGGAAAGTCCCCATTGGGACCAACAGTTTATTTTATGGTAGCCCGTTGGCTGCTGAAGTGCCCGTCCCAGTTGGGACTGATGTTGTCCCCTTTTCCCTAAAGACAAGGCTGAGAACTCGCAAGCCACCCAATAACTATTGGACTTGTAAATATTGCCCAACTGCCCTTCCCGCCACTGCCAGTCTCCGGAGAGGCTGATTGGAGGAGGGACCCACAGCAGAGCAGGCTGGGTCCGGTCACCAACAGAACCGATGACCATCCTCCGGGTCAGGTGTCCCCTTGGATGTGGGGCCTCTGAATGACTGCCGGGTGCGAAACACCGTACCCGTTCCCGCTTGGGTAGCCTGGCCAGGTTCCTGTTTCCGGACTGGGGAAAATGGGTGCTGCCCTTTTCTTAGGGGCAGCATCAAGGTTCAGGTTGCTTGGGGGGGAAAGCGGAAGGACATGGACCCGTACCCCGTTATAAATAAAAATTTTCCCGTTTGTAACAGTTCAAGCGATGTGCCTCCCGTAAGGGAAGAAATGAAAAAAATGCTTTTGACTGTTTTTCACCTGTTTATATCTTTTCAGAAAAATAAAACCGGTGATGGACGGGCAGCCCGCGGACGGTCTGCATTAAACCAAGGGGGAATGTGATGCCCTGGACATCCAGGGGTCACAGGTCACTACACACACCACATACACCCCCACCCCAGTAAGGTACCATCAGTCAACCAAAAGACCTGATTGCCTCCCTCAGAGTCAGACAGGCACACCAGGTGGGCGGAGTCAGGTGGAAAGACACGCCCTCCAAGGAGTCTGCTGGCCTGAGGCGGGAAAACACAAGTAGAGATGAGAGAGAGAGTTTGAGGAGCAAAGAGTGAGAGGAGTCAGTTCTGCTTGGGGCCTGAGTAGGAGCCCGGGACCCCAGAAAAGTAAGGCAGGCAGACGGTAGTGGCCGCCTGCAGGAGACCGGGAATATGACCAGCGGAACCGTAAGAGACCGGGACAGGGTAGTGGCCCGCCGAAACCGAACCGGGAAGCTAACTGGATACCGGAGCACCAGGCAGGGTACTCAGACCCCGACTAGGCTATAAGCCACCACCATAGTCAAATCAACTGATTGCGGTCTGGACCTCAGGGGTTCATTCCCACCTAAGTCCAGATTGAAGACAACAGCCCAACCCGTCCGGATAGTAGCCACCGCCAGAGGCCAGAGATCCAAGATCTCTCCAGTGCCATCAGGCACCGCACTGCGCTGCACCGCAACCCTGCCCCTGCACCCCGGCCTTCACTACCAGGCCCCGGGACAAACATCCCCTACCCACGGAGGGGTCAACACCTAGCTGCGCCCCTACAACGCTCCCGGGATTCCCCGTACCTTTACCGCAGCTTTGGTGTCCACCATCACCACAACCTGTGGGTGGCGTCACGAACTTTCCCAAAAACAATCACTCCACCACCCCTGCGTGCATCGGCACTACACCCTTCCAGAGCGACGTGACCCCTGGGTCCAGAGGCGCTCGAGCCACCAACACACGCGAGCCCGGACTCGAGCGGCTCGGCGGTCGCAGCCGAGGCCGCGAGGCGGTACATATGCACTCACGGTGTGGGATAGTTTTGTGATTTTAAAGTATCTATAATAAAGGAATTGTTTTAGAATTTAATTAAGGTAGATTTAGTGTTAAGTATTGATATACTGCCTTGAAAAATATTTTTACATCTGTAATAAGCATCTTTGTAGTTAGAAAAGATGCACTGTGTGAACATTGCCTTATGCTCCCATTTATACGTACTGTACCCCATATACTCCCAATTATCCATATTGTCCCTCATATGCTCACAATTATCAATAGTGTACTGTTATGATTCAGGGACCGAGGAGGATCAAAAAATGCGGAAACCGAAAAGGTAACAGAGTGGCTGGAACCTTAACGGACTGCAGACCTAATCCTGACACGCAACTAAAAAGTAGCCATGGGATGAGCCTATGATGACCTAGTCATCTCGACACAGCCGGAGAACTAAATATTCTTACAGATAGAGATATAAGAAAGCTAATCTGCCTCGGAGCAATCCCCAAAGATATAGATAGCCTCCCACATGTAAAGACTACGGTGATATAGGAAAACACAATACAAAGCTAGAAAAAACAGATTCAGCAAAGGTGAGGCCCAAACTATATTTTTAGGAAAGGATAGGAAGGAGCGACTGTCTACAGCTGTAAAAACCCTAATAAATACCAGCACGCCTGATATGGAAAAAATCCTGAGGTCACACAACTTCTCCCCCATTATATCAGCACACTGTTACTGGAATCCAAAAACACTAATATAGATGAGGGACTGAATTAATACCAAGCATGGCAAAACATATTGCGGAATCAAAGAGCTAAGTATACAGACACTCCCTGCAGGGAATGATGCAATTCCACCAAGAATTCCACACAGACGAAATAGAAATCAAGCATTAGTATCAAAGCAGAAAAAACAACAAGAAAGTGGAAACAATAAGCAGGGGTACAAAGACCACTTATCGGAGAGGAGTTCTGGTAGTGAGCAGGGCTGGATTCAGAATGTCATTAACACACAGGATATCCATTGTGCACTGGCAAGTAACAGGAGAAAACTGCTCAGTTATATAGTCCAATCAGAAATACCTGATTGCCAGTCCACCACAGGTGTGTGGCTTTCCTTCCACACATCAACTGCACCGCCAGCACTGACCACAAGAGGGAGCCCCAAACTGGAAAATATATTCACAACAGTGTACACTATATGCTCCCACTTATCCAGACTGTCCCTCAAATGCTCCCACTTATCCATACTATTCCCTGTATACTCCCACTTATCCATACTGTCCCCCCTATGCTCCCATTTATCCATACTGGTACCCCTATGCTCCCACATATCCATACTGTTACCCCTATGCTCCCACTTATCCATACTGTTCCCCTATGCACCCGCTTATCCATACTGTTACTGATTTATGACTCACTACAGAATCTGAGGGGTCTGCTCCAGAGACTGTGAGGGCACCAGACCTCTGATATTGGGACAATAAAATTTTCACAAGCACTAATCAAAGCTAATTAATATCCTTTTATTTAAATGTCCTGTTATTATACCATGCCTCTGCTCTGTTTGCGTATATGTGTTTCTTCAAATACTTTGTTATACCATGCCTAATGAAGAGACCTAAAGAGTCTCGAAAGCTTGATCTTTAACATCATTTATTTTATTTTAATTAGCCATTAAAAGGTATCGGAACTACAAGATTCTAATTTTGTTTCTCTCACTGAGACCAATCAATCAATCAGCTGATACTCTGGGTTGCTTTTCGAATGTGTTGTGGTGCTCCAGCGCTGCTGCTGCTCTGCTATATTGCAGCAGTCTCATGGCAGGAGGGAATGCAGTTCTCAGACGTTCTTAGAACATGCTGAGCAAAGCTGCAGCAATGACATTCTCTGTGGGTGTTTGTTTTTTTTCCCTCTATGACGTTGTCAAGTAATGATTGGTCAAAATCATAGAATAGAAAAAGCAAATGTCCAGAAAGAAGTTTTGTGGTAGACACCCATATAGTTAAAAGGAAAATTTGCATACTGTAAATTATTGGTAAATATAATTTTTGCTACACACCTGTCCCAGGTATCCCAGGCTCCAATTTCCTCTTCTAAGGCTGCTGACCTTTGTTGTGGTTCTTGACATGTTTTGCAAGTTGCGCAGCGTAGACTAATGCCATCATCTCCCTAAACTTTTTTAAGGCTCAATGGAACTCAGACCTGTGTATTGGGATTGGAACTCTAGCCCTGTGTTTGCTATGCTTTTCAATCTGTTCTTTTTGTGTTTTTGCTTGGATTCATCCATCTTGATTTCACTTAATCTGTCCTGATGTTACTGAGATTCCTGTGTGTGCGCGACACGTTTTTGCTCCCCTTATGCCTTCCTGCTTGCTGAATCAAGACCTGGGGTACGTGGGCCAACCTATGCCCATTAGTGGAGCAGCCCAAATTGGAGGAGGTGCTTATTTTAAATAAAAAAAATAATCTAGTGAAAGGTCCTCATTAAAGAAGATTGTGTCATATGAAACTGAGTGATGCGGCTGAGAGCCAAACGTTCTCTGCTATGAAATAAATGTCAACATAAAGAGGTCATGGGTACAATAAAAAGTTATGTACTTTCTTCCCCTCCAGGCAAGGGTACATGCAGGCACTGAATAATCTGATATTTGTCAGAACTTCCAGATGGGCAGTCCAGTAATGGCTGGCTGTATAACACCATAGAAGACATATAATATACTAGATACTGCAGCCTTCTTACTGTTATCTAAGCATCACAATGTACGGTAATCTGAAAGGTCACGTCTAGCGCTGCTGCATGGAGAACTACCAGCAGGTCTGAAATCAAATTTCATTAATTTTATTAGGTATCAGAATTGCCAACAATTTATGAGACCAGACTGGTTATTTCATTAAGATGGTACATTCTGCTGATGGTGCACTGATAATTCTTGCATCCACTAAAGTTGGTCTGATGTCTTAAATAATTTTGGAATTTGCTTTTGTTCTTTGTTTCCATTTATGTTGTCAGTACAAAATTATTTACAGACAGTCCGGTTTCTGTAATAAATGTGTTGTGTGGATATAAAGTGCAAATATAGAAGACTTACTTGCAGCAGTGCATTTTGGATATTCTAACTTTCCTGATGTACATGTGGCTTCTAGACTCCTTTGTGGTGTCATTTCGTCATTACATTGAAATCTGATTGTTTGTCCGTTGTCCAGTACTGTGCTTTCATTGTAATGAACATTATTGGCAAGCATTGTGGATTGTTCTAACACACAATAACCTGGAAAAGAAATAATTATTAAAATGGTAAGTAATGTGTTATTGAGTACAAAGCACAGCCCAGAAAGTGTGAAAAACAGATTGTTACTATAAATCTGCCAGAAATTAGTTCAATGTGCTTTAGTTCACGAGTTTGAAAATAAATATAGATTAACCCTTTCACGACCGGCTGATTTTGCTCTTTCCGTTGTTTTTTTTCGCCATTTTTCTTCCGAGAGACGTAACTTTTTTATTTTTCAGTCAATATGGTCATGTGAGGGCTTGATTTTTGCAGAACAAGTTTTACTTTTAAATGAAACCATAAGTTTTACCATATAGTGTATTGGAAAATGGCAAAAAAAAATCCAAATGCGGAAAAATTGCAAAAAAAGTGTGATAGCACTATTGTTTTTGAGATATTTTATTCACTGTGTTCATTCTATGGTAAAACTGATGTGTGGGTGTGATGCCTGAGGTCGGTGCGTGTTCATAGACACCAAACCTGTCTAGGTTTTATCTAAGGGATTAAAAAAAATCAGAAGTTTGTCCGAAAAAAGTGGCGTACGTTTTACACCATATTCCGTGACCCATAGCGTTCTCATTTTTCCGGATCTATGGCTCAGTGTTGGCTTATTTTTTGCATCTTGAGCTGATATTTTTAACGGTATGATTTTTGTGCAGATGATTTAATCGCCTGGTATTGCATTTAGCGCAAAATTTGTGGCGACCAAAAAATGTAATTTGGGCGTTTGGATTTTTTTGCCACTATGCCGTTTACCGATCAGATTAATTGATTGTATATTTTGATTGATTGGGCGATTCTGAACGCGGCAATACCAAAGTTGCGTATATTTTTTTTAACCCTTTCATTTTCAATGAGGCGAAAGGGGGGTGATTTGAACTTTTAGGCTTGTTTTTTTTTTTTTTTAATTTTTTAAAACTTTTTTTTTTTCCTTTTTTTTATTTTACTAGGTCCCCTAGGGGAATATATGGATCAGCTGTCTGATCACTCTGCCATATCTGCTGAACACAGCTACACAGCTGTGAACAGCAGATATGCTCCCAAGCTGTCTCACCCAGCTCTCGGCTGTGTGAGGCAGGAAGTGAGTCATGTGAGCTACAGGAGTCATCACATGACTCTGTGCTACCATGACAACTAGAAGTCACGTAAGATTACATGAGTAAATGTTTACCGCCGATGACATTATAATGGCTGTGTCACATACTGACAGCGCCATTTCAGGGGGTTAAACGGCACGGGCAGATAACGATTTTGCTTGTGCTTGGCAGTCACATGTCTCAGCTGTAAAAATCAGTTGAGATGTGCGCCAATCGCTGCAAGCTGCATGCAGCAGACCGCGGGCAGTAACACTATGACCGTGAGGACGTAAGATTACTGCCCGCGGTCGTCAAGTAAATATTAGAGCAGCAGCAACTTACACATAACTTTAGCAGTATCACATTTCAATGTTCCTCTACAAGACTTTAAATTCTAAATACTATAAAACTCCTGTAAGATTTGCAGTCAGTGTGGGTACATACATACACACACATATGTGGCACCCTTGGGCTTCAGGCGCCACAGGATATTACACCACTTTTATGGGGTAATATCTATCCCGGGTCAGGAGGGGGTTAACCTGCTGGTGCCTTCACAAAACACACACACAACAGCAGGGGCTTACTCACCGGGGGTGGGGCTAGGGCAGACAGGGGAGCCAGCCATCACGAAGTATGGGACTTCCCAGTCGCTAGGACAACCACCGGGGGGCGGACACCAGATGGGGTAGAAGTAGGAGCAACCAACAAACTTAAGAGAGAACCTTCCTGGGCACAGCTTAGGATAACACCGAGTACTGACAACTGTGTTACTCTCTCTTCATGGGCCCATGGCTTGGAACAGAAGGCTCGGCCCGGGTTCTGCACAGCAACTTAGGGACACTTCACTAACAAACTTTTACAGGCACCGGAGGTGACCGCCGACTATCCGGGATCAGCTGGAGCCTATCGTGGCAGAGAACAGTACCTTGGGCTGCGCTTGAAGAACTTGTGAATAAAAATACTTAAAACTGCAGCACCTGCCTCTGCCTCTCCTTTAACCGGCACTGATGCCCAGTGCTGTGGAGCCAATGGGGAGTACCACCAAACCTCCGCCATCCTCCCCGGGGTAATCCCGTTCCACCTGTGGGAAGCGACACCATCCCGGCTGCACTTAACATATGCCTCGGTGAGAGAGACCCTGGAGCGGCGGCCCCCATCTCTGGCCATATACTACAGGTGGCGTCACGATCCTAATAGACTTTCCTAAACCCCTGACTACTACCTCCCTGCCACACTTCAATCCTCCCTCCTGTACACCTCGCAGCGACGGAACCCGGCCAGACCACCCCGTGATGACGCAGAGGATCTGCACCCCCCGGCCCAGTGACAAGTAGGTTAAAACACCTGCCCCGTGGGGCGCTACACACACACACACACACACACACACACACACACACACACAACCATACACATACACACATGCACACACTGAAAACTACACAGTAGGGCTGAGAGCATATTTGGGTGTCTAAGGATCTAGCTGGAAAAGTAACAGAATGCAACTAATAGTTAGAAAACATAAGTGTATAATCTAAATGAAGTCAGATAAGACAACTGTAATACTAATATCATTCCCTGTTGGTGGAAAAACAGGAGAAATTGGGTAATTCAAAAGATTATTCAATGAATTGGGTGAGAAAACAGAAAGAGCAATGTCGTATAGTACACCAGGAGGTATAAAGACTCAATGGCTGCCACAGAGCTATAACCAATGGAGCATTAAACAGAGCAATTGTTTAGAAATCTGTTAGCTGAACCAACACGGATTGAATGAATAGGCTTCATGATTGGCTGCTCAGTAGGACATTTCCATTGGCTGGGGATCAGGCCAACCAAATGGCTATATGCCAGGCTCAGGCTGGACCACAAAGAGACCAGTGGATCCCTGGTGGGCTTCAACCCCAACCATATCTCCCGTCTACACAATTTAAGTTCTGTACCATTCCTTGTCCTTCACTAGAGAGGAAAGCAAAGCTATACACATAAGCATACATGAGTATCAACCTCACAGCATTTTTTACAGTGCAGTCAGCTGATGCAGAGAGCTCATGATTGAATAGGTGCTGAGTAGCGATGAGTGAACCCGAGGCTAATCGGGATCACCAAACCAGCACGGGGAAAACAAAATGGGATTCAGCAAGTGAACAGAACGCCAAGTAACCCCTAACAAAAAACTCCATACAAGTCAATGGCGAAAATACATGCAGGGCTGTAAATTGGAAGCGCTAGTGGGCTGTAAATGGAAAGTAAATGGTAGCAAGAGCAGGACATATGAAGCACCCCACAGGGTCGGGGGTGTACTTATTACTGGGCCATTGTAAGTCAGGGTTGTTCATAGGTGGCCTTGCCCGGCTTCATGACCCCGAGGATGTCACAACGGAGGGAGATGGGATGAGGATGGGCGATGATGAAGCGGCACTAAAGAGCGATGGAGTGGTTGAGGATGCTTGGAGAAGACATAGGTGGTGGAGATGGTAGGGAGATAGGTGATGGTGGGAGATGATGGGAGTAGTAGTAGTAGCCTTCTCGTGACACCACCTCTGGTATGCAGCCAGGGATTCGCAACCGCTGCAGAATGTTGCTGACGTCTGGGGAAGATAGCAACGCAGCTCGGATGTTTCAGATCTCCACAGGTGGGGCTATGCCCCGTGGAGGATGATGGGGGTGGTAGTGGGCCGATGGTGCCTAAGCGCAGGACGGTGGAGCCGGCAATGTCAGGGTCGACACAGGGCTGTGGTTCAGTTCTTTTACTAACACACTTTAGGGTTGCTGACCACGGAATGCCGGTCTTCGCTATGATGGGCCTCAGCCGATCCCGGGTAGGTTAAAGATCACCACCGGTGTTCCCACTATGAGTCCTTCCTTGTTGGGGGTCCCTCCACTCAAATGTATGGTGTATGTAACGGGCCACGGGTGCTTCCTGCACACTCTGCGGACCCTGGAATCCCCAGTAGCTGTGGAGAGCTCGGGCTGAGCTTCCCGCTCCAAGCCTCGGGCCCCGTGAAGCTTACAGAAGTGTAACTGGTTGATGCCTGGACCGAAGTCCCGACTCGTCTCCCTACCCCAAGCTGTGCACGGGGTTGACTCTCTTGTCTGCTGGCTGCAGACTTTCTCCTTGTGTGAATGTTGCTCCTCCCTTTTCCCCAAGTGGTGCCCGCCCCGCAGGTGGTTGCCCTAAGGACGGGAAAGTCCCATACCTCGTGATGACCAACCCCCAATCCACCCTAGTACCATCCCAGTGGGAAAGCACCGAACTATGTGAGAAGTGTGAATGTAATGAACACCAGCAATTAACCTCTTCCCTGCCCGGGAAGAGTACTGCACCCTAAATGAGATACAATACCCTCTGGTGACTGAAACCTCAGGGGCACCACATATACATATCATATTTTCCAGAGGCTCAGACTACAGTCTGAGTCTCTTCTGGGCCCGCTAATTAAATTTCATGAATATTCTCTTATTCCCCATCATCTGTGTCAGTGTCTGTGATTAGTTGAAGATTGCTATAAACACCCCCACCCTGTGTCCGCATCTGTGATTGGCTGCAGTCAGTTTGTTGTATAGTAGTGTTAAAATAAAATAAAAAATTACACAGCCTCCCACCATATTTTGATAGCCAGCACAGGTAATACTACAATGAAATAGGATAACTTATAAACTTATATGGAGCAATTTGTGTATCTTGGCAGTATTTATTAATATTTTTTTACATTTATGTGTTTAATTATTAAGCCTTTTGTTGTACCCTGGGTCCTAAGCCACTTACCTTGGCTGTACCAAGAATAGGAATAGCATGGGCTAACTGCCGTGGAAGAGGGGCACCCCTGGGTGCTAAAAAGGGTGCAAAGATTCCGCTGGTAGGTAGGGGAGAGTATCTAGGACATTTTAGGCCTTGGAGGTGGCCCTGGATGGTTTGCTCCTTTTCTATTGTACTATGCTTTTGGATTGTGTTGTATGTCTAAAGCGGGTTTTACACGCTGCGACATCGCTAGCATCGGCTAGCGATGTCAAGCGCGATAGCACCCGCCCCCGTCATATGTGCGATATTGTGTGATCGCTGCCGTAGCGAACATTATCGCTACGGCAGCGTCTCATGCACATACCTGCTCTGCGATGCCGGTCTAGCCGGCAAACCGCCTCCTTTCTAAGGGGGCGGTTTGTGCGGCGTCACAGCGACGTCACATGGCAGGCGTCCAATAGAAGCGGAGGGGAGGAGATGAGCTGGACGTAACATCCCGCCCACCTCCTTCCTTCTGCATTCAAAAAACGATTTTTTTGATTCAGGATGACCTCTCCGCAGCAAACAATTTTGACCGCTTTTGCGATCGTTTAAGGTCGCTCATAAGTGTCACACACTGCAATATCGTTAATGACGCAGGATGTGCGTCACAAACAACGTGACCCTGACAATAATTCATTAACGATATTGTAGTGTGTAAACACCGCTTAAGGGTATATTGTTGCATATCCCTATTTTTAATATATTATTCAAGGTTATATCTTATTAAAAAAATTATACAGGGTATATTTTTGAATTTTGGTATTTATGACCCTGACAGTTATGGCACTGCGTCCTTGTAGCAGCGATCCAGCAGGGTGACAACCCAGTAATGGTAACAATCCAGGCAACTCGGCAGTCTTTGTGCAGATGTGGTGCCCCTGAGGCTTCAGTCGCCACAGGGTACTGCACCTTAATTAAGATGCGGTACTTAGCCTGGATCTGGAGTAGGTTGGTGCTGGTTTCCACAAACAACATCACATATTTTACAGTAGCTTGCCCTCTCCAATGGGGACCGGGCCAGGGTTGGGTCACAATAGGGGGTCACCACAGTTGTTGGGTCTACAGGATTCCACTGCACTTAGAGGTTCCCGATCCACTGGACCTGGGACCCAGGGTCTAGGAGGAGCAGCCACCGGGGGGGGGGGGGGGAGTGAGGAGAACATACACCGAAGAAGAAGGTTGGAGGAGCAGCCAAGGAGAGCTGACGTGTTTTTCGGCTGCTCTTGTAGGACACAGGCATTTTCGACGGTAGTCGAGGGGAGAGCAGTGTTCTGCCTCGGGAGCGGCGCTGGCAGGGTGCAGAGCCCTTGAGTAGGACACACTTCAAGTTGGAATACTAGATTCTGCAGGGTCGCGGGAAAATGAGCAGTCCCCGGGCCTGTCCCACCATTCCTGGAGCACAGTTACAAAATAGGATCTGGGGTCAGGATACAAGTCGGTCCCCACGGCGGACCTACGCCACCTGCACACATGATGGGACACTTTTACTTCACAGGGTTTCCCAAGTGTTTCAAGCCACGGGGATCCAAAACAGAGCACATAAAGAAGAAGGGCCAACAGACAGCCGCATCGGTTCTGACCTTCCAAGGACCTGGGATCAGCTGGAACCCATCGTAGGTAAAGATCGGTACTTCTGGGGCAGCGCTTAACTAATCTGCAAGTAAAGAGACCTGGAACCCCACCCGCAGCCTCAGACTCTCATTAACGGCACCGGCACGGCACCCCGCGATTCAGCGCCAACGGGATACACCACCGCTCCCATCTCCATTCCTCCCTGGGACTCGCTTCACCTTTGGGGAGTGTTACCATCCCTGCTGCGATCATCACCACCGACCCCGGAGAGTGACAGCCGCAGTGGCGGCCGCATCCCTTGTCGCGTACCACAGGTGGCGTCACGACAAAGACATTCCTCAGAATCACCCCCCATCATCCACCACCAACCACCCATCCTATCCTTCCTTCCATCATCCCTTCCATTCATGGTATGCCTTGGTGCCACGGAACCGGGCTAGGCC
Organism: Anomaloglossus baeobatrachus; assembly: GCF_048569485.1. Lineage (NCBI taxonomy): Eukaryota > Metazoa > Chordata > Amphibia > Anura > Aromobatidae > Anomaloglossus > Anomaloglossus baeobatrachus. The sequence goes on along the minus strand of NC_134360.1, from coordinate 151,498,510 downwards.
ACCCCGTGAAGACGCAGAGGACCTGCATCACTGGCCCGGTGATGAGTAAGGTTAACCCCTTGACCCCAGGTCAAGTCAAGTCAAGTCATGTCTGTCAGGCTGCTCAGAGGCAACAACAAGCTGTCATCGGTGGGAGATGTATCATCTGCATCCTGTGTATACCCACAAGCCATGCTTCAGTAATGCACTTGAGCTGCGCCAACCTGCTGTGAACACAGTTCCTTCTCTTCCAAAATTGTCCACTGGCTGGACAGTTGTCTACCTGGCCACTATATGTACATGAACCCACCCTCCAAATCATGTGTGGATCACTGGCTTGATAATGGTGTGAATGGTCCCTATTCTTCATCCTCTTTCTCCTGTGTCACCACCTCATCCATATCACATGAAGTGGTTTCATCAATGAAATATAGAAGTGGTGCTGAAGATGGCATTTTATGCAGTACATGAAACAGCACAACATGGCACACAAGTGCCACATGAAGGCCCACTCGTTGGTCATGAAATTGTGTTGTTCCGCAGAGTGACTCATCTATGCGTGCGGCAGCTGAAACTCCACTATTGTCTGCTGCAGCTCACACAGTCTCTCCAGCATATGCAAGGTGGAGTTCTACCTTGTAGGTAGGTCAAAAGACCAAAAATGCCAATACACAAGGGGAAAAATTCAAAGGGATGAAAGAAAATCAGTAGATCCCAAACATGGTAATATAAAGGGCAAATAGCCCAGGCTATGTGAAAAACAACAATTGAAATCACCAAAAAGACAATGCAAATAGCCGATTAAAATGTTAATTTTAGTATTATAATAGATTAAAACAAGGTGTAAACAAAGTGACTAAAGGCCCAGTCACACTAAACAACTTAACTTACCAGCGATCGCAACAACGATACAACCTGATAGAGATCGCTGGTAAGTTTCTAGGAGGTCGCTGGTGAGATGTCACACTAAGCGATGCTCCAGCGATCCCACCAGCAACCTGACCTGGCAGGGATCGCTGGAGCGTCGCTACACGTGGAAGCATGCTGCGCTTGGTAACAGAGATGCCATACTAGTGCCAGGGGGGGCGCCTGTACCAGATGGCTCCTTCAGTATGAATCCAGATGGATATTTCAACTACATTCTGTGACTCCATTAGGTCTTAACGAGGAACTCCTCTTCACCGGGTTCCTTGGCTGACACGTTCTTTTGCGCTTTTTTCCTGCCTTTATCTTATGGCTAGATTGAACTCTATTGTTCATGTTACATTAATCTCTTCATCCCCTTTATTGCAGATGGATCTTTGCCTTCTGGTGTTTTCGCCTCATGTAGATGCGTCCAGTACTGGGCTCTGACCATTGGCTGCGACATGAAAACATCGCTGTATACAGCCATACACTCTTTCGCCTTCTTTCCATTAATGCGACTTACCGTTTTCGGATCCACAATGAACTCTCTGCTTTGGCCCATACTCTGGAGCAACCTTTCGGACCTCAGCACCTCCATTTGGAGATATACACCTCAATGCTTTCCCCCTTTGGAAACGCTCTCAATAACTGTCGCAAGTCTTCTTTGACAATCGCTGTACAAGTGTCGACTGTGATCGTGTGTTATTCTCATTCTCTAACATACATGGTACTGGTGCAATGTCAGATACATGTAATGGTACCTTTTCTTCCCATTTTGGGTACCTCTATTACAACTAGGTACATGACGCCCGTGTTTGGGTTCCTTACTATAACATCCTATGGATATGTATGTACGGTTATGTGGATATAGATACATACGTGCACATGTAGTGGAATCTTTCCCAGTATGGTGCACTGATGTATCTGTCTCCACCAGGAACTATGGCACTCTCCGGTATGAATACATACGGGGGCTCCATGACTCCAGGCTTGGAGAAAAAGAGATATAAGCAATGACAATGGCAAACACAAAATAAATGTTTATGCAAATAATAATAAAAAACCCTTTTTGTGATCACTCAACAAAGGTTTCATTTGACCGGGCAGCTATTGGTGTCCTTACCAGCCTTTATAGCGTTTCTATGGATGCACCTGTATGTGTATCTTTCTATCTATCTTTGTGATTTATATTTTTTAGCTGGGTAAACACATTCCATGTTTGGGGTTTATACACTACTATACGCCGACTGTCTGGATGTATTTCTGATAGAGTGCCTCCCTGTATCTGTATCCATCCATTAGTATGCTCCGGCCATGTACTTAAATATATATGCATGGCCTTGCGATGAGCGGCCTTGCTGTTTCCAACAATCTGCAAATAATCCCTCATGGGACGCCTGCGTAACGACATAACAGGGTGTTCTTATGTGAATATTCTGTGCCATTTGCTTTCCGCTGCTATTTGGCCCATTGCTCTCACCGTCCGATCCGCTCTGCGCATGCGCAGTGCAATGCCACATTGGAACTCTGGGCATTTCTGTTTGACTACACTGCGCATGCGCAAAATGGCGCCGCATCGCACAGAACATACTGACCGCTTGATTCCACAGGTGTGTGCATATGCGCTAATTTATGCATGTATATATATTCCCTCTATATTGCACTTGGGCCATCCGCCCTGATGAAGCCGCTGCTGCGGCGACACGCGTCGGCTAACTCTCATTGAGCACTATCTTTGACCACCCCCAGGCTACATCTGACTTGACTGACCTATTTGGGCTGGTGACTGGTGACTATTTACATCCTCCATATCTTGTGCTTTGCACCATGACTCTGTTACTTGGGTCATTGGTGTAGCTTTTATTCCTTGCATAGTACTCTTAATCACATGGGTACTATTCCCATGTGTTAGTATTGGATGCTGTACACACTATTCCCTTAATAATTGGTTATATATATTTTGAGGCTGTAGCAGTGATTTTCTACAAACCGTTTATTCCATCTCGGTGATTATTGTTACATGCATAATTATTTCACATTTAAGTATTGGATAATATTGCTGTTGCTCCATTATGAACATCATGTTGGGGCACAACCCCAAGGCATGTTGATTGATATGTGCAGGGTACGGTACCCTTAAACACTGATGTAATATCCGCTCACTACGGTTGACCCTCATATGTGAAAATTGGATGCTATTATTGTTCCTCCGCCACAAAATATAATACTATACCTGTGCACATTTCCAGGGTATATTTACTGCCAGCTTTTGGCCACTATGTCTCTAGCACTTGCATAGTGTCCATCTCCTTGGACTATTGTGCTATCAGTGCAGGGTTATACGTACCTTAAACGTCTGTATTACATGTGTTTTTTCCAGTTTTTTGGATAAATATGTTGCAGCTTCCTCTCTGTGTATAATATCCTTGCAAGGATATACCCCTTTGGTATACATATGTTAATACATGTTGGCACCAGTACTTGACCATCTTTCAGGTATTTGTGCGGTCTGGTTATACTCAGCGTCATATTACTTGACGCTCAATATCTGACATTGCACCATTTATGGGCCTGGTCTTTATTATCTTTCTTGATGTTGTATTGTACTCTGTATTGGAACTGATTATTATAATATTAGGGTGCTGGTCTTGCTCAATGGGTGTTCTTGTTCTTATGTATGCTTTTAACAATTTTTAAGATGTTTTTCTTGTGCAATAATAAAGGTTTTTCTATATAATACATTACTGGTGTGCCACTGTTACATTGTGCGGAATCTTTTCTCTTCCTGTTGCGCTTGGTAACTAAGGTAAATATCGAGTAACCAACCCGATATTTACCTTGGTTACCAGCGCACACCGCTTAGCGCTGGCTCCCTGCACACCTAGCCACAGTACACATGGGGTTAATTACCCGATGTGTACTGCAGCTACATGTGCACAGAGCAGGGAGCCGCGCAAACTGCTTAGTGCTGGCTCCCTGCTCTCCTAGCTACAGTACACATGGGGTTAATTACCCGATGTGTACTGCAGCTACATGTGCAGAGAGCAGGAGCCGGCACTGACAGCTGAGAGCGGCGGACGCTGGTAACGAAGGTAAATATCGGGTAACCAAGGTAAGGGCTTCTTGGTTACCCGATGTTTACTGTGGTTACCAGCGTCCGCAGAAGCCGGCTCCTGCTGCCTGCACATTTAAGGCCCAGTCACACTAAACAACATCGCTAGCAACATCGCTGCTAACGAACAACTTTTGTGATGTAACAGCGATGTTGCTAGTGATGTTGCTGTGTGTGACATCCAGCAACAACCCGGCCCCTGCTGTGAGGTCGTTGGTTGTTGCTGAATGTCCTGGGCCATTTTTTAGTTGTTGCTCTCCCGCTGTGAAGCACACATCACTGTGCGTGACAGCGACAGAGCAACAACTAAATGTGCAGGCAGCAGGAGCCGGCTTCTGCGGACTCTGGTAACCACAGTAAACATCGGGTAACCAAGAAGCCCTTTCCTTGGTTACCCGATATTTACCTTCGTTACCAGCGTCCGCCGCTCTCAGCTGTCAGTGCTGGCTCCCAGCTCTCTGCACATGTAGCTGCAGTACACATCGGGTAATTAACCCCATGTGTACTGTAGCTAGGAGAGCAGGGAGCCAGCGCTAAGCGGTGTGCGCTGGTAACCAAGGTAAATATCAGGTTGGTTACCGATCGCTTCCACGCGGCGCTGCTGGCTGGGGGCTGGTCACTGGTTGCTGGTGAGCTCACCAGCAACTCGTGTAGCCACGCTCCAGCGATCCCTGCCAGGTCAGGTTGCTGGTGGGATCGTTGGAGCGTCGCAGTGTGACATCTCACCAGCAACCTCCTAGCAACTTACCAGCGATCCCTATCAGGTTGGATCGTTGTTGGGATCGCTGGTAAGTTGTTTAGTGTGACTGGGCCTTTAGTTGTTGCTCTGTCGCTGTCACACACAGCGATGTGTGCTTCACAGCGGGGGAGCAACAACTAAAAAATGGCCCAGGACATTCAGCAACAACCAACGACCTCACAGCAGGGGCCAGGTTGTTGCTGGATGTCACACTAAGCAACATCGCTAGCAAGTTGTGCATCAGCAGCGATGTTGCTAGCGATGTTGCTTAGTGTGACGGTACCTTAAGGGGCACCAACAAAAACAGCAGGTGGGAGATGAATGAATAAGAGTAGGACTGTACAAAACTATAAATCACACTGCTCCATACTACCAGAGGTTAACAGTCATAATCATAAAGCACATGTGCACATCAAAAACTCCAATAGGATTAAAGCAGGTAGAATCATGATAAGGTACAATCAGCAAAGGGATATAAATTGGTATATAGAGGTATATCAATAAGCAAGATCAACAAGATCAAAGTGTAAATTACCAAGTGGTATCTCCTCCTGCTGGTGCTGGCGTCCATTCCTACATGTGTTTCAGCATGAAAGCCTTCGTCAGGGAGCATGGCGTCAGACCAGTAGAGGTCACATTATATACGCAAGACAGCCAATAGATTGTCAGATGACAACACTAATCGTGGGGTTGAATGGCAGCGCATGCATCCAATCAAAAGCGCCCGTGAGCACACAGCGCCGCGTCATTCAGGAAGCAAGGATGTGACGCGAGCAGCATCCAGTATTCCCATCCCATGCTTGTATCTTTGTACCCCATCCTCGTATATATTCCCGTCCTTGTATATGGCCCCATTCAATTTTTTTCTGTACATATTTGTGCTAAAAATAACATTATAGATTTATTAATTTTGCATATAAAATAGTAGGGTTTTTTTTTAATGGTATACAAGTTTTGCCATTTTTAAGCGGGTTTTTTGGTGCTTTTAGTATTATTTATGCTTTTTAATGTCTGAATTTTATCACTAAAATGTCACATGTACACAGTCACTTATTCACACAAATGCAGACATACACACTATATTTGTTATATATTTATGTTATATACTGTGGATGTCTGCATTTTTAAACACACTGTATACACAAAGAAATAAGAAAGTTGGATATCAGACAGCAAACCATGAAGATGAGGAGGCTGGGCCACCATCAAAGGACAGCAATGAGGCATCATCAGCTACAGGGCAGTGGGGGAGGGGGCAGGAGAGTGCATCTGTGAGGGAGAGGACAAGAGAGTGTAACTGTGGGGGAGGGGGAAGCAGAGTGAAATTGTGGGGGAGGGGGGAGGAGAGTGCATCTGTGAGGAGCAAATAGGAGGATACGTGAAGGAGAGAAGAGGGGAGTGGGGGAGTGGGCAAGAGAGTACATGTGAGGGGCAAATAGGAGGATAGGTGAAGGAGAGAAGAGGGGAGTGGGGGAGTGGGCAAGAGAGTACATGTGAGGGGCAAATAGGAGGATAGGTGAAGGAGAAAAGAGGGGAGTGGGGATTGGGGAAAGAGAGTGCAGCTGTGAGGGGAAAATAGGAGTATAGAAGAGGGGAGTGGGGCTACAGACATCATTCAGAGAGCTCCAGTACTCACTTCAGCTCGCATTGTGTCCTCTGGAGACTCCCCCTCCTAGTACTGCAGACTACTGAGCAATGACAGAGCAGGAGAGAGGGATACAATCTCCTCAAAAGTCTTATATTTCTGCAGAGCACACTGCACAGGCATCTCCGTGCCGGTGGGCGGGACTTACTGCCGTTGGGTGGGGCTTACTGCTGTGGCAAGGGCTGGCTGTGCTGAGGAGGAGGGAACGCTCATCTTTTGTCCCCTCTTTTGATGGACGGGAGGGGCGGAACTTATGTAACGCCCTGGCAAAACCAGGTTGTCACAGAGGCTGCACAAATCTTACAGGTGCAGGACTCCATTCTCCTTGGCACACCAGCACAAACTCACATCCTTGGTACACAACAGCCAGCAAAGCCTAGTCACCCCGCATGACAATAGGGACAAACCAGTGGGCGGGGCCAGGCAGATGGGGACGCCCACCTAGATGTTCTAAGGTCTCAGGGGAGGGAACATGAAGATAAGTCTAGACAGTGGAAGTGAGAGAAGTGAAGTGACAGGGTGGTCAGGGGTCGGAGCCTCTGGACTACGAGACGACTGACTAGGTGGCAGACGGCAGACACCACCAGGTCAAGCCCTGCAGAATACGCTCCGCAGCATCACCCCTTTCCCATGCAGTCGGGCCCCGGGACAACACCTCCCCTACCCGTGGAGGGGATACCATCTTGCTGCCCGCTCCATCAGCCCCGGGTGTCCCGTACCAAGGCAGCGGCGGTGCCACCAACCATCACTGCAACCCACAGGTGGCGTCACTGACAAACTTTTCCCCTGTAAATATTCCCCTTTTTCATAGTTGTGGGTGGCGGACTACTGCACGAGTCCTGGATCCAGCTGCCACTCGAGCCACAGCCGCGATTCCAGATCTGAGCACCTCGGGTAGCTCCCCACCGGAGCGCCCCCGCCCGACACACTTACATGGCACATACAGCGTCTGTGCTGTATACAGGAGGAGAGACTGTCAGGGCAGCGGGGATCCACTGATTTCCACATAGGCTGGAGAGCAGTCAAATCACTCTCTTTAATAGCCGCAGACAATCGCCAAGTAGATGCACAAAGCCGGGAACGGGTGATCACTGTGTTGCTATTACTGCTCTCCCTGCCCATAATCCTGCCCACCTCTCAGCACCAGCTTCAGTGAAAAGAGGTGGGCGAGATTATGGGCGGAGAGAGAAGTGAATATGCATTTTTTAAGTAGCCGGGACATGTGTTATCCCCAGAGCAGCTGCAGTGACCATGTTCTGCCGCAGTTTGCAGCACAGGGTCCAGACTGGGATCTGGGATCAGTTCTGGAATACATGTCAGCTGGATGTGGTTCACATCCAGCTGAACCAAGTGCTGAGGTCCAGGATGGGCCCTTTCAAGCCCCGGGCCCAGTCGCAGTGGCAACCTCTGCGACCGCTATCGTTACGCCCTTGATTAGAGCACTCTTCACTAAACTCAATTAAATATAGTGTGCACCAGGCTCAATTAGCGTACTGTGCACCAAGCTTAGTTAGGGAACTCTGCACCAGGCTCTGTTAGGGCACTCTGCATCAGGATCTGCTAGGACATTCTGAACTAGGCTCTATTAGGGTACAGTGCACCAAGCTCTGTTAGACCACCACTCTGCACCAAGCTCTATTTTAGTGCTGTGCAAAAGACTCTACTAGGGTACTGTGCATCGGTCTTAGGTAGGGCACTCTGCACCGGACTCAATTAAGGGTACTGTGCACCTGGCTCAATTAGGGTACTATGCACCAAGCTTGGTTAAGGCACTCTGCACCAGGCTCTGTCAGGGCAGTAGAAAAAGGAGAAAGAATTCAGCTCCATGTGCTCAGTAAAATTTCCAAGGCTTTATTACAAAAATTATTAAAATCCAAAAAGGAAGACTTACAAGGTAATATAAAAAAACCCCTCTATTTTCTATGGAGGTGAAGTATTCACCTTCTCTTACAAATTTAGTTATGTCCTTTTGGGAATTAAATTATATATATTTTCTGTTAATAATCCATACGCTATGTTTATTTTCTGGAATGGCAGATTTATCGATGACCTCCTGTTTACATGGGTGGGAGATGAATCTGCCATACCAGCATTCATTGAATAACTTAATGGAAATAATTATAATTTGAAATTCACTTATAATTCCGATTCTTCTCAGATTTCTTTTTTAGATCTTTCATTACATGGTGTGAAGGGGCAATATATTAGATCTTTCACACGTGTAACCCCGATCAGGCAACACTATTCTACACGCTAATAGCAGCCACCTGAAGCATACCATACAAGCGAAACAGGGAGGTGAGTTTTATCGTATCAAGCGTAATTGTAGTATTCCATCTTATGTTGATACTGAAATTAACAAGTCTAGAAATAAATTTGTAAATAGAGGTTATTCAGATTGGATGTTATCTAGGGCGGCAGGAATTGTGGCAAAGAGAAGTCACAGTGACATGTTTGATATGCGCAGAAGAAATAATGATAAAAAAGATCTCAAACCCATTGTTTCCTTGCAATATAGTGCTCAATTTTTTCAAATAAAATATTTGATATTTAAAGCTTTACCCATTCTCTATGAGGATGAGATACTTGAAAAAATTTACATCAGGGTTGTATGGTAGTTGCAAGGAGAGCACATACTATTGGGAACCTGGTATCACCGAGTTTTATTCGAGTGTGGTACCATACCATACATGGTTACATGAAAAAGGTTTATTTAAATGTAGTACAAATAATTGTAGAACTTGCACGGGTCACTAAAACATTTAATAATAGTGATGATTCTCAATAATTTTCTATCATCAAATATATCAATTGCATTACTAAGTATGTGATTTATCTGATGGAGTGTACACAGTGTAAACTCAAATACAGTGTATTGGTTGTACCATACGGTCATTAAAAAAGCGAATATCAGAGCATGTCACGAACATACTCTCCTTAAATTGTACTGGTAATTTGTCTCAGTTGGCTAAACATTTTATTTTGAATCATGATCGATCAAAGTCCTTTTTAAAAATTTGTGGCATCGAGAGGGTTATTTTGTCTAGATCAGTCGGAGATCACAGGAGGCTTCTCCTTACTAGAGAGGCCTTCTGGATTTTCCTTTTGGATACTTGTTTCTCCAAGGGTCTGAATTCTAGGAAGGGGAATAATGTTTCATTACTGATGAATTGAAGAGAATATACAGTATATGTGTCACGGGCAGAGGGGACGCTGCGCTCGCTAACGCTCGGGTCCGGCGCTGCTGTGGCTGCTGCTCGGTGGCTCGAACGGTGGGCCGGATCCGGGAACTCGAGCGGCGCTCCTCGCCCATGAGTGAAAAGGGTGGTTGGTTTGGGGGATTTAGTCCGTGATGCCACCCACGGGTCGTGGTGAAGATGGGCACCACCTCTGCTGGTGACGGGGATCCAGGAAGCGATGGTAGGGAGCAGCTGGGATGTTGTTAGGGGGCGGTGGTCCCGGGGCCCGGTGGTGAGACGGGGAGGCAGAGTAGGTGAGGTGCAGGGTTGCAGGGACAGCACGGCACGGTGCCGGATGGCACGGATGTACTCACTCAGCAAGAGATGCACAAAGTCTCCAGTAAACCAACCAGCTGGATGGACGGGTCCCGCAGCCGGCTGCAGTGTCTCTCCCCGGACAAGTGATGGCGGCTGTCTTTCCCTGCACCTTTGTGTACTGTTTTGACTACGATGGATCCCCAACGGTAGTCCGCTCCCCGGTGTATGGATGCCGGAGGAGCCCGTTTGCCTGCAGGCGCTGGCCCTTGGGTCTCTAGCCTTTGGCGGTAGCTGTATACCCTCACGGTGCGGACGGTTGCCTTCTAACGGGTCTTTGGCTGTTAGGAAACTCCTGGGGTTTCTGTCACACTCGGATTTGACTGTTGACGGTTACTCCAAGCCTAGTCGGGGTCCTATGGCCCTGCCTGTGTGTGCTGGCTTCACTTTGCTCCCTGGTCGGTACCGGCGGGCCACCACCCGACCCCGGTCCTGCGGTTCCGCATCGATTCACCACTCCTGCAGACGGCCACCACCATCTGCCAACCTTGTTGTCAGTGCCTGGGCCACAAACCCAGACACTCTCCTCTTTGCTCCTCTCACTTCAACCTTCTAAACTGATCTGTCACTTTTCCCGCCTCCAGGCCTGTGAACTCCTCGGTGGGTGGGGCCAACCGCTTGGCTCCGCCCCACCTGGTGTTGACATCAGACCCTGGAGGGAGGCAACAAGGATTTTGTGTTTGGCTAATGTTACTGTCTAGTGGGGGTGGGGGTGGGGGTGTGTTACCTGTGACGACCTGGCTAGTCCAGGGCGCCACATTCTCCCTTGGTGAAATGCAGACCGTCCATCACCGGTTTTATTTTTCAACTGTAAAATATAAATAACATGTAACCGTAAACATTTGAAACATAAGCATTTTTGTCAGGTCACTTGAACGTTACACATAAAAACATTTTTAATAATGACGGACGGACGGATGTCTTCTGCTCTCCCACCCAAGCAACCTAGCCCTGATGCTGCCCCTAAGAAGTGGGCAGCACCCCTTGACCCCAGTCCAGGTTCAGGCTGCTCGAGCGGGAACGGGTATGGTAACTCGCACCCGGCTGTCACTTCAGGGGACCCCATGTCCAAGGGGAACCCCTGACCCCCGGAGGATGGCCACCGGTCCTGGTGGTGGCCGGGCCTCAGCCTGCCCTGCTGCGGGCCCTTCCTCCAATCTGCCTCTCCGGAGGCGTCAACGGTTTCCATCCCACCATACTATTTACAAGCCCACAAGTTCGTGGGTGGCCTGCTAGATCTCGGCCATGTTCATGAGCAGTTTCTCATGTGGGTATGGGGGTGTTAACTAGCAAGGACTACTCCAGTCCCAACGGGGACGGTTCTTCTCTCGGACGGCAATCAGGTGATTTTTCGGTTTGATTCATTGTCATTTACTCACATATTTACACAATCAACAGGTTGCACCCCTAAATGTCGTTTTCCCTATACCTAAGCGGGGGCCTACCTAGGTTGGAGCATGTGGACCTTCGGGGCCCAATGTCAGCAGTTACAGGTGAGGGGACAGAGGGGACAACCTATTCCTCTTCCCGTATATCTTGTGGGGCAGGCGGAGACCCAAGGGGACGAGGTACAGGTGCATCCCTGGGCACTGGTTCACTGGCGGTTACTTCCATCTCCTTTTCCTCCACGGATTGTGGGAACATTATTACTGGAATAATCACCGCTCCATTCTGCGTAGGCCAGTCCGCTGGGAAGTCACCCATCACCGTGTGGATCACCTCTTTTTCTTTCTCTCCGGTTGGTCTGGGGGCCGAAATTTCAGCTGCCACCTTCAATGGAGATGGGCACTGTGACGACATGGACTCTCATGGGTTAACGTTTCTTCAAATCCAGCCAGACAGCATGATAGATTGTCTATAGATGGGGGAGAAGTCCCTCATTGTTTTTACAAGACTCTTGTTGACTCAATGTAATTGTGTTGGCCACTGAAAGCTAGACTATTGTTCTCCAGACATTTCCAGTAACCATTGTATTGTAGTTGTGTATTGATAATGTAATTACCTTAGTAGCCATTGTCTAGTCAGTGGCTCCCAGTTTACATGTACACCCTCAGCCTTTCTAAGCACATCATTTAAATGAACATTATCCATGCAGCTTGAAATTCCTCCAATGGGAGAAGCAATCTTGTCCAACCAATCGATGAGGACGCAGTGTATCCAAGGGGAAGGTTGTGGCTATAAAAAGGACTTCTTTAAGCCACCAGTGGTTGTTGATGGTTGATGGATTCAGTCTAAGCTCTTTGGAGCTGACTGGAGGATCAGGACATCTTATGGCTTCAATCTAGGGACCCCGGATCCGGTTGGAGACCATATCCACAGCCTAGGGATTTCGACTCCGGCTGCCAGGATTGTAACATCAAACCAGGACTACCTAAGGAGGACACGCAGGTTGGGACAGTTCAGTCACCTGTTACAGACTTTGCAGACCTCAGACAGCTTGGAACCTGTGAGGCATGGACATTCTAAATCCCTGGTGAGCCAGCGGAAGGGTGAGACTCTGTTGCCTGTTACATTTTGTGTGTTTTGCTCGTTATGTGTTATGTGCCATTAATTGTTTGGGGATCCAATAAAGTCTAATTATTGTGGTTCCCTCACCCTGTGTTGTCTGAGTAGTGTTACGCCCACGGTTAGGGAGGCCGGCGTTCAGTTGGGATGAGCCCTGAGCCACGCTGTCTTTCTAAAGGCGGCGGGTTTTAGTGGACGAGAGCGCCCACTGAGCCCCGTGTCTCCACAGGCACCTCTTCAGGTGGTCTCTGGAAACTGTGGCCAAAGTCTTCCCCTGGTCACGACTGATCTGGTAGGCCTTCTCCTTCTCCCATTCAGTGGGTTGTATGACATACGGGGTTTTCTCCCACTGGTCATCAAGCTTGTGGGTTCTTCTTTTCCGTTTTAGCACTACATCCCCAGGTTTAAAGGGACCAGCTGGAGCCCGCCTGTTGAAGTACTGTTCTTGCTGTTCCCGACTCCGACACAGGTTTCTTTCCACGTACTCTTGGACCTGTCGGTACTGCGCTTTCCGCCGAGTGTCCCAACCAGCAGTCGAAGGAAGGGCCTCTGGAGCTTCCAAGTCCATTTCTAGGTCCACCGGCAACCGTCCCGGCCGGGCTCTCATCAAATATGCTGGTGTACATTTGGTAGAGCTAGAGGGAATGTTATTGTACATGTCGACCAGGTCAGGCAACTTTTCTGGCCACAGGTTCCGCTCTTCTAACGGTAGCGTCTTAAGGAGACCCAGGACCATATGGTTCATCTTCTTACACATGCCATTAGTCTGGGCATGGTAAGGCGTGGTCCGAATCTTCTTGCAGCCGTATAACTGGCAGAATTCTTGAAACACTTCCGCTTCAAAAGCCGGACCCCAATCGGTAAGCACCCTCTCCGGGTACCCGTGCAGTCAGCAAAAATAGGCCTAGAATGCTCTAGCGGCGGTACAGCTGGTCAGGTCCTTAACGGGGACAACCACCATGAATCTCGAATAGTGGTCTACGATGGTCAGGGCGTAGGTGTACCCACTTTGGCTAGGGGTGAGTTTGACGTGGTCCAGGGTGACCAACTCCAGCGGCTGATGGGTGATGATTGGGCGTAGAGGGGCCTTCTGGCTGGCCTCGTCCCTTCTTCTCTGTGCACAGGGACCACACTCTCGGCACCAGGCCTCCACAGACTCCCACATCCCACTCCAATAAAACCGCTCTCTCAACAGCATCTCCAGCTTCTTCCACCCAAAGTGCCTGGCACCGTCATGGTAAGCCCGTAGAACTGTGGGCACACTAGCCTGAGGAACCACCAGCTTACGAACCTTCTCATTCCCGATACAGTTTCCCCTGGTCCAGATGCAGCCGGGCTCGTTCCTTCCACAGCCGTTGGGCCTCGGGAGGAGCAGCAGGGTCCATTCTAGCAGAACCTTGTTCAATCATGGTCTTGAACACTTGGACGGCAGGCGCTTGGTCTTGGGCTTCTTGCCATCCCTGACTGGGTAGCGGGTCCAGGTTCGCCTGTTGCTGGTTGACATGCAACTTCTCGACTGGTGGCCAGTGAAATGCAGCCAACTCGATTTCTTCGAGATCATCACCTTCCGACCCCTCATCCGGTAGGTGGGGCATCCGGAATAGCGCGTCCACGTTGGTGCTCTTGCGGTCGGCTCAGTACTTGATCGTGAAGTCATAATTAGACAGCCTGGCCACCCACCGCTCCTCCAACGCGCCCAGCTTGGCCGTGTCCAGATGGGTTAATGGATTATTGTTCGTATAGGCGGTGAACTTAGCTGCTGCGAGGTAGTGGCGGAATCGCTCGGTAATGGCCCACACCAGGGCTAGGAACTCAAGCTTGAAGGAGCTGTAATTCTCAGGGTTCCTTTCCGTGGGCCGGAGTTTTCTGCTGGCGTAGGCAATCACTTTTTCCCTTCCGTTCTGTACCTGGGACAGGACTGCTCCCAAGCATACATTACTGGCATCGGTGTAGAGGATGAATGGGAGACTGTAGTCGGGGTACGCCACGATTTCTTCCCCTGTCAAGGCTGTCTTCAGCTGGCGGAAGGACTCTTCGTGCTTCTCTTCCCACGCCAATGGGGTTCCAGGGAACCTGCCACTCCTGGTCTGTCCCACGAGGAGGTCTTGCAGGGGGGCGGCCATCTTCGTGTATCCCTTAATTAAGCGGCGATAGTAGCCCACCAGGCCCAGGAACTGTCTCACCTCTCTCACCGTGGTCTCCCTCAGCCAGTCCTGAATGGCAGTGATCTTTTCGGGATCTGGGGCGACGCCTTCCACGCCCAACACATGTCCGAGGTACTGCACCCTGGGTTTCAGTAGGTTGCACGTAGAGGGCTTCAACTTCATCCCATATTTGGCTAGGGACGCGAACACTTCAGCCAGATGTTCCAGGTGGGCCTCGTACGTCTGGGAATACACGATCACATCGTCCAGGTACAGTAGGACTGTTTCGAAATTGAGATGTCCCAGGCAGCACTCCATAAGCCGTTGGAAGGTTCCAGGGGCATTGCACAGCCCGAACAGCATGCTGTTAAACTCGCAGAGTCCCATGGGAGTGGTGAATGCCGTCTTCTCACGGTCCTCTGGTGCGACCGCTACCTGCCAGTACCCGCTAGTAAGGTCAAGGGTAGAGAAGAAGTTAGCAGTTCTCAGCGCAGCTAGCGACTCTTCAATACGGGGGAGAGGATAGGCATATTTATGCGTGATCTGGTTGATCTTCCGGTAATCCACACATATTCTCATGGTGCCGTCCTTCTTCTTTACCAGCACCAGTGGGGCTGCCCAGGGACTACAACTATCCCGAATGACCGCTTCCTCCTTCATGTTCCTCAACATGTCTTTGGCGCATTGATAGTGTGCTGGCGGAATGGGCCTATACCTCTCTTTGATGGGTGGGTGTAGGCCTGTAGGGATATGGTGTTGAACCCCCTTAATCCTCCCGAAATCTAATGGGTGCTTGCTGAAAACCTTTTCATACTCCTGCACTACCCTGTATACCCCCTCTTTGTGATGCATGGGGGTGGTTTCAGTACCTACGTGTAGTTCCTGGCACCACTCTTCTAACTGTTCAGGGGGTGCATGGTTACTGGCAGGGGATGCTGAGGTAGGAGGGGCGGCTTCATGAATTGTATGAGGGTCTAGGGTGAGCAACTTGGCGACTGTAGCGTAACGGGGAAGCCTGACTTCCTCCTCTCCACAATTCAGCACTCTTACAGGCACTCTCCCCTTTTTAACGTCAACCACCCCTCTGGCCGCTATCACCGTGGGCCAGAGTTCAGAAGGCGTGGGTTCCACCATCGCCGGGTAGTCGCGCCTCTGGGGGCCTACTGCTGCGCTGCACCAAATCATCATCTCACTTCGGGGTGGCACTACCAAGGGGGCCACATCCATCACCCTTACTCCACCAATCTCGCCACCAGTTGAGTTCACTTGTTGCCGATATAGAAGGGCCCAGATCTCACGCTGCACAGCCCTCTGTCTGCCTCCTCCTGCTGTGGCGGCCAACTGCTGCAACAAACTAAGCACCTCACTCATACAATGCTCCATTACATTGGTCCCTAGGATTACTTTAAGGTTATGGTCACTGGGTTCATTCATCACCACAATCATCCCTTGGTCCTTTAACTCCGCACGTCCCACGGTCAGGGTCACTTGTTTGTATCCAACTTGGGTTAGAAGGAGTCCATTGGCTGTGACTAGGGTCAGGCTATCATCAGAGGGGGCAAGTTCGTCAGTACCCCAATACCGCTGGTACAGTGTATATGGTATAGTGGTTACCTGTGATCCTGTGTCCAAGAGGGCCATGAGCGGGATGCCATCCACTGCCAGAGGGATGATGGGGCGAGCTCCGACGTACCAGTCTCGCCAGTCTGGGGGGCCGTTGGTGTCTGAGGATTGGCCCTTGGCCCCAGGGGTTGCTCGTTTAACGGGCATCGCCTAGAGTAGTGGCCAGGCTTGCTGCACCTGTAACAAATAGGAGGCCCATACCGTGAGTCATTGGTCCTTCTCTGCTGCATCCAGGGGACGTCCTCCGGGCTGTCGGTGAGCTGGATCAATCCTGGGGGCTTGACTCTCGTCGGAAGCTGGAGTGCGGTGAGGATCTTGGCTAGGTCTCCATCCATGTGGCGGACCTGGGCCGCTAGTTCCTCCATCATCCCGACGGGCGCTGCAGGGGCCGGTAGAGCCGGGAGAGGAGGTGCCACTGTAATGGGAGCGGTTTCAGCCGGCCATGTGGCCGCCTCAGGAGCGTCTGGCGTTGGGGCCTGCAGGGCCTTGATGGCCCGCTCTTTCAATACTGCAAAGTCCAGATTGGGGTGTTATAGGGCCCACACCGTAGCTGCTTGCAGTCTTCCGCAGACCCCAGCCCTTGCAGGAATTGTTCCACTGGCATCTTATTACTGTCCGCATCGTTAATAGTGTCCACCCGCTTCAGCGTACGTAGAGCTGTTTACAGACGCAAGGCATAGTCTCTTATATTGTCCGCAGGCCGCTGTCGACACTGATAACAATGCATCCACAGCTCCGCTTCCGTGTGGGTCTCAAAAGCGATCTGGAGTTTCTCAAAAATGGTAGTCACTGAGGCCCGGTCCACGTCGGTCCAGGTCTCCGCCTCCTGCTCAGCCGCGCCGGTTAGCTGCCCTAGCACTACCGCTGTCCGTTGCCTATCAGCCAGGGGATATAAATCGAGGACCGGGCTAATCTTTTTCCGGAACACCTGCAAATCATCAGGTTTCCCATCGTACTGCGGTAGCCAGGTAGCACCGGGCACATAGGGCAGGGAGAACGGCATCACCTGAGCGACCGCTGGGCCCACGGCCTGCACCGCTCCTGCGGCCGGAGCATGGGCTATCCCGTTTCCATCTACGGGTGCGGCGGCGGCTGCGACCGCCACTCCTCCAACAGCTCTGTCGGGCGCAGACATCTTTTTCTCGTCCCCCTCGTTTCTCTTCAGCACGTCCGCTCGGGGAAGACGCTCAAGCGGGAGATTTTCGCGCCAAAGATGGCAACGCCTCAAAATTTTCGGCCGGACGCCGCCGGCGGGAACTACAAGGCGCACTTCTACTGGTAAGTAGATGGGTTCAATCCTGTTCGTGACGCCAAGTTGTCGCGGGAGGAGGGGACGCTGCGCTCGCTAACGCTCGGGTTCCGGCGCTGCTGCAGCTGCTGCTCGGTGGCTCATGTGGTGGGCCGGATCCGGGGACTCGAGCGGCTCTCCTCGCCCGTGAGTGAAAAGGGTGGTTGGTTTGGGGGATTTAGTCCGTGACGCCACCCACGGGTCGTGGTGAAGATGGGCACCACCGCTGCTGGTGACGGGGATCCCGGGAGCAATGGTAGGGAGCAGCTGGGATATTGTTTCCCCCCCCGTGGGTAGGGGTTGGTAGTCCCGGGGCCCGGTGTTTAGACGGGGAGGCAGGGTAGGTGAGGTGCAGGGTTGCAGGGACAGCGCGGCGCGGTGCCGGATGGCACGGATGTACTCACTCAGCAAGAGATGCACAAAGTCTCCGGTAAACCAAACGGCTGGATGGAGGGGTCCCACAGCCGGCTGCAGTGTCTCTCCCCGGACAGGTGATGGCGGCTGTCTTTCCCTGCAGCTTTGTGTACTGTTTTGACTACGATGGATCCCCAACGGTAGTCCGCTCCCCGGTGTATGGATGCCGGAGGAGCCCGTTTGCCCGCAGGCACTGGCCCTTGGGTCTCTAGCCTTTGGCGGTAGCTGTATACCCTCACGGTGCGGACAGTTGCCTTCTAACGGGTCTTTGGCTGTTAGGAAACTCCTGGGGTTCCTGTCACACTCGGATCTGACTGTTGACGGCGATTCCAAGCCTAGTCGGGGTCCGATGGCCCTGCCTGTGTGTGCTGGCTTCACTTCGCTCCCCGGTCGGTACCGGCGGGCCACCGCCCGACCCCGGTCCTAGGGTTCCGCGTCGATTCACCACTCCTGCAGATGGCCACCACCGTCTGCCAACCTTGTTGTCAGTGCCTTGGCCACAAACCCAGACACTCTCCTCTTTGCTCCTCTAACTTCAACCTTCTAAACTGATCTGTCACTTTTCCCGCTTCCAGGCCTGTGAACTCCTCGGTGGGTGGGCCTATCTATCTATATATATATATATATATATATATATATATATATATATATATATATATATATATATATATGTATTTTTCCCTCCCCTCTGCAACATAGACCTGAGATTAATTTTGCGCTATTTTGCCTTCTAGATGATATGGAACTTGGGCGATAAATTTACATATACATCTTTTAATTGTTAATTGATGTTTGAGGAATTGAGAAAAAAAAGATTTTTTTTCTTCTTTTCAATTTCCTCTGCGACATAAATTGAAATTAATGTTGCATTATTTTCCCTTTTAGGTGACATGAAACTTGGGCAATAATTTACATGTACATCTTTTGATTGTGAATTGATGTTTGAGGAACTGAGAATTTTTTTTTTCTTTCCTCTGCGACATAAATTGAGATTAATTTTGCATTATTTTGCCTTCTAGGTGACATGAAACTTGGATGATGAATTTAAATTTATATGTATATTTTTTGATTGTTTGATATGTCTCCTGGGTTATTTGTAGAGTTGAGCGCGGTTCGCGGTTCGAGGTTCTCCAGTTCGCGGCTCGAGTGATTTTGGGGGCTGTTCTAGATCGAACTAGAACTCGAGCTTTTTGCTAAAGCTCGATAGTTCTAGATACGTTCGAGAACGGTTCTAGCAGCAAAAAGACAAGCTAATTACTAGCTGGCTTTCCGCTGTAATAGTGTAAGTCACTCTGTGACTCACACTATTATGAAATTTCAATGTATAGTGTGCGGGAACAGCGCACTCAGATCACTGCTGTTTGGATAATGGCGATCGCCATTTTTTTTTTTTTCCTTGTCTTCCTTCCCTAAGTGCGCGCAAGTAGTGGGGCGGGCCAGCATGTCAGCCAATCCCAGACACACACAGCTAAGTGGACTTTTAGCCAGAGAAGCAACGGCATGTGTGATAGGATGTCCATGTCACATGTCCCTGCATTATAAAAACGGACATTTTCCTCCAGCACGCCATTATCTGCCTTCTGCGTCTTGGTGTCAGTCACCGCTGGCATAGCTCCTGTCTCCGATACTGTTGTGTACGCTCTATACACAGCGCTATACAGAATAGGGATAGAAGTTTCTTTCAGCCCTTGTAAGGGCTAATACCGGCAGGGTCAGAGCCGTAGGTAACAGTCAGGTCCGTGAAAACAGATTTTAACAGCTACACAAGATGACAGCGTCTGTGTAGCTAAGGTCAGGGATTTCCTCGCTGCATTTCCCCATTAGGAGGGATAGAAAGGGAGGCTTCCTTTCCTCTACCCAGACCCACAACCCTGCCACTGTACCCTCCTGCCCTTTGCACACTCAAACTCATTGTTACTAAGCCATTATACTAGCAAACACTGAGTAAACTTAGTGGCATCCTAAAAGTGGCAGTTGGACTTCCATTAGTGTCCCAGTAGTGCAAATCTATTTGCAGAACCTCTTTATTGCACACTCAAACTCATTGTTACTAAGCCATTATACTAGTAAACTATGCTGCCAGTTTAAGGGCCGTAGTTGCATTGTCAGGGATAATTATTGTTGTTTATTCTGCTGTTAATAAAGCTAGACCACCGCTGCAATCTACAACACCTCTCAATTTTTACTACCACATTTTAAGTGCACAATCTTGTCACAATAAAAATGAGTGGCAAAATGACAGATACTGGTGGAAAGGGGAAGAGGCGTGTTGGAAAAGGAAAAAAAGGGTTTGTCCGTGGGGAAGGTGGCAAAGCTCCATTAACATCTGCTGAAGATAGACCATCTTCCAGCAAAAGTAAGATGTCTACTACTTACCGTGGACAATTCGATGTGCTCCCTTTTTTACGGACACAAACAACTGGAACAAAGGTAGATGATGGCCAAAAAAGGAAAATGCTTGAATGGATCTCAAGTGGTCCAACAAGTGCCCTGTCCGCCACCTCAACTACCGCATCCAAAAAACACCAGTCCTCTGAGTTGTCAGCCCAATCACACTTGCATTCTCCCAGCTCTGAAGTCTCCATCCGCCCTGCACAGTATGGTGGAACTGAGATGGCTGAGTCTGCAGAGCTGTTTAGTCACACTATAGCCTGGGAATCAGAAGTCTGCTCCCAAGCTACAGTGAGTACAGACCAGGAAATGGTCTGCAGTGATGCCCAGAACCTTTGTGACTCTGATTCAGGCCGTGAGGACCAAGTTTCTGAGCATAATGTTGACCCTTTTCACAAACTGTAACACCTGTTATAGACAATGAGGAACATACTGATGACGATGAGACGCAGATACCAGATTGGGATGACAACTTAAATATTCGTTCAGGGCAAGAAAAGGCTCGGTCTGATGGTGAGGGGAGTGCAAACACAACAATTGATGAGGAAGTTCTAGATCCCACCTACTGTCAACCCACAGTCAGGCACTCGAGGAGGTCAACAGAGGTGGTGGAGGAGGATGCAACCGACGATGAAGTTACCTTGCGCCTTCCTGGACAGAGTCGGAGCACTGGCAGCATGTCTACAACTGCATCCTCAGCCACCACTCTGCCTCTGAGCACTAGTCGGGGGGGCTCAGCAGGTCGCATGCCCTCTAAGCCTTGCCTAGCCTGGTTCTTTTTTGACATAGCAAAAGATCGGCCAAATTATGTGATCTGTAAAATTTGTCGTGATTGTGTTAGTAGAGGGGAAAACCTCAGCAGTTTGACAACTTCTTCCATGAATCATCACATGAATAAATATCATATGTCCCAGTGGGAAGCTCACCGTGCTGCAATGCAGCCTAGCGGAGCGAACCATCCACCACCTGCCCCTTCCAGTGCATCCGCGCGCTCTTCATCTTCTAGGACTGTGGGGACAGCTGTCACACCTGGTTTTCCACGCACAACTTCCACCACTGTAACCGCAACAGGTAGTTTGCTTGGTAGGTCGTCAGTTGCTTTGGAAGGGGAAACAAGTGCGTGTATACAGCTCTCTCAGACATCGATAGCACCAACGTTGGATGAAGGCAACATCATGTCTACGCCTGCACTTTCCTCACAAACCTGCATTTTTCCAGGGACACCCTACTCAACACCATCTATACACAGCAGCCAGATCTCTGTCCCTCAGATGTGGACAAATAAAAGGCCATTTCCTGCGACCCATGACAAAGCTAAGAGGTTGACTTTATCCCTCTGTAAGCTCTTGGCTACCGAAATGCTGCCTTTCCGCCTGGTGGACACACAGGATTTTAGAGACCTTATGTCTGTCGCTGTGCCCCAGTACCAGATGCCCAGTCACCACTCCTTCTCTAAGAAAGGTGTGCCCGCGCTACACCAGCATGTCGCACACAACATCACCGCTTCCTTGAGAAACTCTGTGTGTCAACGGGTGCATTTCACCACCGATACTTGGACCAGTAAGCATGGACAGGGACATTACATGTCGCTGACTGGGCACTGGGTAAGTATGGTGATAGATGGTGAAGGGTCTGCTGCACAAGTCTTGCCGTCCCCATGACTTGTGTGTCAATCCTCTGTCTGTCCAAGTTCCGCCACTGCTTCTGCCTCCTCCACCTCATCTGGGTCCTCCACCTCCGCCCCAAGCCTGCCTGGTCAGGCCACCAGCGTTCTCACTGCGCAGAAGGAATCACACACCCCTCATTACTATGCTGGCAGCAGAGCGCAATGGCATCAGGCGGTCTTTAGCTTGACATGTCTTGGAAATAAGAGTCACACAGCGGCTGAGTTGTGGGCAGCTCTGGAGACTGAGTTTAATAAATGGTTGTCTCCACTCAACCTGCAGCCTGGTAAGGCCGTGTGCGACAATGCTGCAAACCTGGGTGCGGCACTTTGCCTGGGCAAGGTGACACACGTGCCTTGTATGGCTCACGTGAAGAACCTTGTTGTCCAGCAATTTTTAACACACTATCCCGGCCTAGATGGCCTTCTGACCAGGGCACGAAAACTGTCTGCTCACTTCCGTCGTTCAACCGCAGCAGCTGAACGACTTGCATTGCTCCAGAAGTCTTTCGGCCTGCCGGTTCATCGCCTGAAATGCGATGTGGCGACACGCTGGAATTCAACACTCCACATGTTACAGCGACTGTGGCAGCTCCCCCGAGCCCTGGTGCAATACGTCATGACGTATAGCCTGGGCCAACGAGATGCAGAGGTGGAGCATATCACCCTGATGGAGTGGTCTCAGATCAAGGACCTATGCACCCTTCTGCACAGTTTCGACATGGCGACGAATATGTTTAGCGCTGACAATGCCATTATCAGCATGACAATTCCAGTCACTTACATGCTGGAGCACACGCTAAACACTATTCGGAGTCAGGGGGTGGGACAACAGGAAGGGGAGGAACTACAGGAGGATTCATATGCGCAAGACACAACAACATCACCAAGGTCCAGACGTTCATCATCACCAACGCGGCAGGCATGGGACCATGGGGGACAGGGATCAACAAGGGCACATGGTAGCAGGCGAAATGTTGAGGAGGGTGCAGGAGAACATGAAGAAATGGAGGACGAACTGTCCATGGACATGGAAGACTCAGCGGATGAGGGAGACCTTGGTCAAATTTCAGTTGAAAGAGGTTTGGGGGAGATGTCAGAGGAAGAAAGAACGGTTAGCACCTCTATGCCACAAACACAGCGTGGACTTGGTCCGCATGGCTGCGCAAGACACATGAGCGCCTTCTTGCTGCACTACCTCCAACATGACCCTCGTATTGTCAAAATTAGAAGTGATGATGACTACTGGCTTGCCACACTATTAGATCCCCGGTACAAGTCCAAATTTTGTGACATAATTCCAGCCATAGAAAGGGACGCACGTATGCAGGAGTATCAGCAGAAGCTGTTACTCGATCTTAGCTCAGCTTTTCCACCAAAAAACCGTGCAGTTGCAGGGAGTGAATCTCCCAGTTGTAACTTGACAAACATGGGATGGTCTTGTCATCTTCAACAGTCTACCCGTACCAGTAGCACCGTATATGGTGCTGGTAACAGCAATTTTATTGAATCTTTTCATAATTTTTTTAGACCGTCCTTTGCAAGGCCACCAGAGACAACAAGTCTGACACATAGTCAATGGCTGGAGAGGATGATACAGGAGTATCTCCAAATGAACATCGATGCCATGACATTGCAAATGGAGCCTTGCTCATTTTGGGCTTCAAATCTTGAAAAATAGCCAGAGCTCTCAACTTACGCCTCGGAGATTTTGTCGTCTCTAGCTGCCAGAGTTGTCTCTGAACGTGTCTTCAGTGCTGCTGGGTGTGTGCTGACAGATAAGCGCACGCGTCTGTCCAGTGACAATGTGGACTGAATAACGTTCATCAAAATGAACAAGTCATGGATCCACAAGGAATTTACTACCCCTGTGTCATCCTGGGGAGAGTAAATGCTTGTGGATTTTGAATGTGCTTGATGCAAATCTAGCTGTGAAGTGTACAACTAGGGCACAAGTGCTGCCACTGAAGGGGTGGGTGTCTGTGTGGCCCAATTTTTGGAAAAAAGGGAGACTCCGCTTGGAGTAACCCTTGCTTACATTGTTTTTAAAAATGATCCAAGATGAACAGATCTGGGATCAGGAAAGACTTTGCTACCTACCGCGGTGTCCTCCTGGGGACGGTTAAGTATGGCGTATTTTTGAATGTGCTTGATGCAAATCTACCTGTGAAGTGTACAACTGGGGCACAAGTGCTGCCACTGAAGGGGTGAGTGTCTGTGTGGCCCAATTTTTGGAAAAAAGTGAAACTCCGCTTGGAGTAACCCTTGCTTGCTGTGTTTTTTAAAAGGAGCCAAGATGTACAAGTCATGGCTCAGCAAAGACTTTGCTACCTACCCCGGGGTCATCCTGGGAACGGTTAAGTATGGCGTATTTTTGATTGTGCTTGATGCAAATCTACCTGTGAAGTGTACAACTAGGGCACAAGTGCTGCCACTGAAGGGGTGGGTGTCTGTGTGGCCCAATTTTTGGAAAAAAGGGAGACTCCGCTTGGAGTAACCCTTGCTTGCTGTGTTTTTTAAAAGGAGCCAAGATGAACAAGTCATGGTTCAGCAAAGACTTTGCTACCTGCCCCGGTGCAATCCTGAGGACGGAAAAGTATGGCATATTTTTGAATGTGCTTGATGCAAATCTAGCTGTGAAGTGTACAACTGGGGCACAAGTGCTGCCACTGAAGGGGTGGGTGTGTGTGTGGCCCAATTTTTGGAAAAAAGGGAGAACTCCGCTTGGAGTCACCTTGTGGTGTTTTACATGATTTTAGAAGGGCGTGCTATGCCTATATCTGTGTCTCTTCCTCTTTTTCCTTGTCCAGCTCCTTTGTTTTCGCATGAGTATATGTCCTTGTCACTTTCCCATGTGTTTGTGTTGTGTTGTGAGTTGTTTGTCACCTTTTGGACACCTTTGAGGGTTTTTTCTAGGTGTTTTTATGTGTTTGTGATTGCCTGCCATTGTTTCCTAAGCGGTTCGAGTTCGGTTCGTCGAACGTTCGCCAAACCGAACTCGAACGGGACACCCATTCGACGAACCGAACTCGAGCCGAACCACGGCCGGTTCGCTCATCTCTAGTTATTTGAATCTTTGTTCTAATATTCATTTGTAAGATATTGGCTTTATTAATATAATATTTTGCAATTGAATGTGGAATCTTTTTATATACATATTGTTGGTGCAATGTAATTATTAAATATGATTGTCTGTTTACAGCAATGTGTATTTTATGTTTTTTTGATCATATATTGTGTCTATACTTGGGTGGTACATTTATTTGTTTAATTGGGATCTCATGGGAGATTTAAATTTTTAAATTGGATTCCGTCTCCACCTGTTATCATCAAGGGATCATATATAAAAGACGCCGGACTCTACAAGTTATAAGCTGGGTTCACACATAGCGACAGCGACAACGACATCGCTGTTACGTCACCATTTTCTGTGACGTAACAGCGACCTTGTAAGTCGCTGTTATGATCGCTGCTTAGCTGTCAAACACAGCGACGCAGCAGCGATCAAAACGTCACTACATGTGCAGAGAGCAGGGAGCCGCGCACACTGCTTAGCGCTGGCTCCTTGCTCTCCTAGCTACAGTACACATCGGGTTAATTAACCCGATGTGTACTGCAGCTACATGTCACAGTGCAGAGAGCAGGGAGCCGCGCACACTGCTTAGCGCTGGCTCCTTGCTCTCCTAGCTACAGTACACATAGGGTTAATTACCCGATGCGTACTGCAGCTACATGTGCACAGAGCAGGAGCCGGCACTAGCAGCAAGAGCGGCGGAGGCTGGTAACGAAGGTAAATATCGGCTAACCAGGGAAAGGTCTTCCCTTGGTTACCCGATGTTTACAGTGGTTACAGCTTTCCGCAGCTGCCAGACGCCGGCTCCTGCTCCCTGCTCGCTTCATTTCCTAACTCTCTCGCTGTCACACACAGCAATGTGTGCGTCACAGCGGGAGAGCGACGATGAAAAAATGAAGCAGGACATACAGCAACGAGCAACGACCTCACAGCAGGGGCCAGCTCGTTGCTGGATGTCACACACAGCGACAGCGGCGGGACGTCGCTGCAACATCACAGAAAATGGTGACGTAGCAGCGACGTCGTTGTCGTCGTCGCTGTGTGTGACACCACCTATACAGCTTCGATTAAGGAAAAGAACTGTCTGAAACGTGTTGCTGGTTTCTATGATTGTTTGCCCACCTTGAGGTTTTTTTATATTAACTTTGTAAGAGTGCCTTTTGGGATTTTAATGATCTTTGTAATAAAGCCTTGGAAATTTTACTGAGCACATGGAGCTGGATGCGTTCTCCTTTTTCTACTAATCTTCACACCGGACAGGGTGTTGTTCATGCTCCAAGGAGGTGGGGGCCCAGGCACAGGTGAGCTGGCTTTTTTCTGTTACAGCTCTGTTAGGGCACTCGGCACCAGACTCAGAATACAATGGTGATGCTACCAGTGAACCGTTCTTTATACAGGCTGGGTCACATGGTGCGCCGTCCAATCACAACCATTCCAATACTTGGCATGGCTTTGTAAGTGACCACAGCCCAATTGCTTGTTGATTGGCTGTGCTGCAGCCTTTCAACAAGTTTTATTCAGCATCCAAACTCCAAACATGAACAAAGACTTCTATGAAAATTTTGTAATTGAATTTAAGCACTGGACACTAGGTGTCCAGTATGAACTCCGAACTTTATAGTTTTGGTTTGCTCATCACTACCAGGGGCTTTTTCATTTAGCAACATCTGTATGGTGCCTTCTCTTATTCTTCTGACAATAGTTGAGAGTCAAGGATTTCCCTTGCCTCATCAGACAGTTGTGGAAAGGAAACTTATTTTTCAGGGCATTCATCTGTACGAATGAGTCACTATAGTGTTCTTATAGAGTTTTTACTTTGTCCCATGGATATCCAGTGTCAAGCTGACCCCAGGGGGAGCCAGAGCTCTGCAGCAGAAGACACTACACAGAGCAACAAGAACCAGGACGTAGATACACAGTGTGTGCTCATACACTGCCTCACAGCACAGCTGGTGAGCAGACCTGTGGGGCGCATGACGAATGGTCAGGCAGGCTGGGTCAAACACAGCACGGGCAGATGGAGGACCAGAGGGAAGAGCAGAAGCGGAGTTGAGGTCAGGCTGAGGTCAGTACCAGAGGAAGCATCCGAGTGGGGAGATAGGAGAGGGGACAGAGGAATGGGCCACTTACAGGACCAGAAATCATAGGCAAAGCAGCGCTAAGCTTATAGCCGCTGCTGGTTCACTGGAGATGTCAGTTTTTAAAGCATCCAAGCTCCAGAAGTGAGGCTCGGTAGAAGGCTCTGCCCCCTAGCCATGTGGACGGAGAGGCAGAACCATGAAATTCAGGTTTGTTGAACCAGCCTAGACCAAAAAAAAAAAAATGGGTTCTGCAGCTGAACTTTACCCAAATAACGAACCCCATACAAGTCAAAGGGGAACCAAAGTTCAGAGCTGTAGTAAGGACTAGGGGGCTGCAAAAGGAACCTAAATCTGAGTAAGAGCAGGACATTTGCCTGCAAACAAATGTGGATAGGTAAATGACTTAAAGGGCTTCTGTCACCATAGCAATTATGGTTCATAGCAAGTAAATGAAGAAACTAAAAATTTTAACAGTGACCTTACAAAGATGGCTTTCAAAGATTCCTCACAGACCAACAAATTAAAAGAAGGTCCTTACAGAGCTTGTGTTCCGAGTTCACTCACACAGTCAAGATTTCCAGACTTCACCCACAGAGCAACATGTTATAACAAATTTGACCTATATAGCATGTACTCTCATACAGACTGTGTCTAGTATAGCATTGACCTCCAGGGTAGCTGAGGAAGATTGCACAGCCGGAGCAAACAGGCACAAGGTACCAACAGGCCAGGATAGACAGGAACAAGGCGCCAACAGGGCAGGACGGACAGAAACCAGGTAAAAGCAGGACAAATGAACAAGGGGTCCTGACAACTAGCTGGATAGGGCACAGAACTACTAACTAACTGAACACATTGACCGGTCACCTCCCCTAGTGGAAGAGCGCCTTAAGTACCCAGTACCAGTAATAGGCTGAAAAGCACTGCCAGGGAATGGACCCTCTGGTGATGTAAGAGAATGACAGAGGTGTATGCACACACCCTAATAGTACTCCTGGGGGACCTGTGCCGCACACACAGGCCTCAGAAGGAAGACACAGGAAGCACCCACGTGGAGGACCGTGGGGATGCTGTGTTGCGTGGTGAGAGCCATCCGCAGCAGTGAGCGCGCATCTCTGAGAGAAGGGGAGCGAGGGGTGCAGCAATGCCAGCACTACAACAGCTTCAGATCATGGGGAATTTCAACCCCAAATTACTGAGTCTCAGAAAAGTCTGCTGTTGTTTCCCTTTGGCTGTGCTGAGCTGAGGTTGGTTGTTCAGGTGTTATGCTGAATGGATGAGAAGGAGATGGACGAAGTAAAGTAGCACTAGGAGGAAACACGAACTGTAAAATGTGCACCAATTCTTGGTGGTGCAAATAGAGAAATATTTGCAGGGCCTGAGCTCAGGACTTACAGTGGATACTGATACCAATGGATAGATCCAAGGAAGTTTCAGGTACAAAGGGGAAATCCAGGCAGCTTTCAGCTCTGCAGCACATCCATAAAGCAGTGGCAATCACAGGAACAGGTCACCTGGATCAGTGATGCAGTTGGAATCGCCTCAGGAACAGATCACCTCAGAGCAGAATCAGCAATCTAGTGGAAAGGCCGAGATAACTAGGGAAACTGCTCCAATCACAGTTTTCTCTCTCCCTGGCAACAGTCTATGAACACTGGCACTTAGCTGAGTGGCCACTACTCATAGAGCAATCAGCAGGCTGTCTCCAGCAGTCTAGATCAGTCTGACCAATGCAGCGAAAGCCAGCCACCATACTTCAGGTTCCCTCTCGCGCTCTCTCTCTACCTGTCCTTTTTTCCCCCCTCTCTTGCTCCTCACAGCATCATCCTCAAAGACTGGGTAGCCATCCCTCTGGTGGACGGGAGAAGATACTGCACGGGACGGGAGAAGATACTGCACCTTCATAGAATGCAGCCCAGGAGCAGTGATAATTTTAGTTTAATAGTGAAAAAACGGGTGACAGGTTCACTTTAATTTTATAAGTAAAGGGTTTGTCCAAGTTGATGTTTTATCCTTCAGCCTTCTTCAGGTATATTTGTGAGAAAAAAGATGTATACTCACATATATTTATTAATATACACGTATATTTCTCACAATTATACCTGAAGAAGGCTGAAGGATAAAACATCCAAGCCGAAACGCGTTATATAATTAACCATATTTTAATGTACAAATAAAATATCTCTTTACTTATTAGTATATTGGTCCAGTCATATGACCAAAAATCATCCAATATGTTCCACCATTGGTAGCAGGAGCGCCGAAAGACTGGTAATTGCCTTTGGAACTTCATTTTCAGTGAGCGAGGCCACACGTGTCTAGTCGACACGTGACCACATGTATGTAATTCACATACTTTTGGTTTCGTGACCTCCCACTCTCACCGTCAGCACCAGAGAATCCTGACAGCATGCAGTGTGCGCACTGTGAAAACTCAGAAGTCTGCAGTTACAAAGAGTGACTGCAGATTTTCATCACAAACTTGGACAAGCCCTTTACTTATAAAATTAAAGTGAACCTGTCACCAGTTTTTTCACTATTAAACTAAAATGATCACTGCTCCTGGGCTGCATTCTATGAAGGTGCAGAATCTTCTCCCGTCCTGTGCAGTATCTTCTCCCGTCCACCAGAGGGATGGAACATCTTTCACTAAGTGGACCTGCTGGAGGGCTCCTCTATAGTATCCAGTGCGATTGCTGCATTCTGCACCATAATCCTATTGGAAAGTAAATCAACTCCTCTTGGATTATTCCAGGCTTTCTAACCTCTGAACCAGGTGAGAGTTCCACTATTTCAACACCTTTATATATAAAAAACTCACTACACTCAGATTGGCACTGCGTTTGTCTCTTTCTATCTTCCCCTGTCTCCAGGGTATTTTTTCACTGAAAATGAATAGAGTGAGGCTGGACAAGTCTAGTCAGAATGTGGCCAGAAATATAAAAATCTCATTCTTGTGCTCACATGACCGTCCATTCTCTCCATTGGCACTAGAAAATCCTAAAAGTGTGCAGAGCGCGCTGTGAGAATTCAGAAGCCTGCAGTAACCTAGACTGACTGCATATTTTCATTCAAGCCCGGACAACCCCTTTAATTATAAAATTAAGCAGTGTAGCCCAATTCTAAGTAAACGGGTTGTCCAATCTTACAATTTATGAATTGTTACTTGAGTACAAGATCAGAAATAATAACAGCACCAGAACCACCAGAGGTACAGAAATACATAATTAAAATCCCCATCAGTACAGAAACACAGCATCACAACCACGAGCAGTACAGAACTACATTCATATAACCCCATCAGTTCAGAAACAGCATCAAAACCCTCATCAGTAGAGAAATATATAATCAGAACCACAAGCAGTACAGGGTACATCAATTGTAATGTCAAGTCAGACCTATATACATTTATATTGCATGAACCTACAACTTCCAGTACATGTTTAAAGGGAATCTGTCACCAGGTTTTTAACACTTAATCTGAGAGCAGCATGATGTAGGGGCAGAGACCCTGATTCCAGTGATGTGTCACTTACTGGGCTGCTTGGCGTAGTTTTGATAAAATCACTGATTAATCAGCATTAGACTATCATTACATGATGGGGGACTAAAAACCTGGTGACAGATTCCCTTTAACAATGGTAAGGAGATACTTGGAAGTTATAGTTAATAGTCATAATCAGAGTGCAGACCATACACAAACCACAGAAGGGCCTGAGTTCCACTTGTGTATTGCATGGACGAGTGCAATCTGATAAAACATCTAATTGCACTAGCACCACTGTAAATCTGTAAGGCAGTGTCCATCTGTGATTGATTTCTCATGCATATTGGTATGAGAAAAGAATTGCAGCATGCTGCGAGTGTCAGCGACTCTCGGCTCACATACACCCATGCAAGTCTATTGGAGAGTGTGAAACATCGCATTGCACTTGGATGTCGTCAGAGTGCAGTGCGCTGTACGCAGAGACAGGCTGCAGAGAAGAGGGAGAAAATACTCCCTCCCTCTTGTCCGCAGGTGTGATCAGACTGCAAGATTGGATTACAGTTGGATGACGCTTAGCTCATGCTGGTGTGCCGCCCCCGTGCCAGCAGCCTGCCGCTGCTCGGATCCGGACCTTTAGGTGGGTGGCTCTAGGGTCTCCGGACCCAGGGGGTACCGCGGACACTCCGAATGAAAAGGCTGGGGGCTGGTGGATGTAGGACGTATATGTACGGGCTGAGCCGCATTAAGTTCGTGACGCCACCTACGGTGTGTGGTGAGGTTGGACACCACCGCTGCAGTTATGGGGCACCCGGGGGAAGATGTTATGCAGCAAGTTGTTAACCCCTCCGTGGGCAGGGATGGTAGCCCCGGGACCCGTTGGGGTTTTTGGTGCAGGGAGATGGGCGACCGCAGGGTGCTGGTATACTCACTATTAGGGAAACACACGAGTCTCTGGTAAACCAAGGTGATGGTGGTCGGTACCCGCAGCCGACTGCATTCTGGTTCCCCCACCGGGCTGGTGGTCTTTGTCTTTCTCCTGCACCTATTTTAGAACGGTGGACTGCCTGTGCTTGCAACTTCAGGAGTCCGCTCCCGGCTGGATGTGGCCTAAGGAACCCTTGCCTGCAGACGCTGGCCCGTGGGATCTCTGAGCCCTGGCGGTGGCCTTCTATCCCCCTCGGTGGGCTGTTGTCTTCTAATAGGGACTTTGGGTGGGACAGGACCTCTAGTCCTGGCTTCAATCGGTTAATCAACCGGTTCCTGTCGCTTCTGGTCCCAGCTTCAGGGTCCGAGTACCCCCCTGTGTGCTCCAGTTTCTGAGTCGGTTCCCCGGGTCGGTACCGGCGGGCTACAACCCTGTCCCAGTCCACCTCGGTTCCACCGAGCCATCTTCCTGGTTCCTGCAGACGGAGACCGCTGTCTTCCTCCTAGCCAGTGGCACCAGGGCTCCTACCCTGGCGTCGTTCAATTTGGGGGTATTCGCCTCTGCTTAAGCTGGGCACAGCTCCAGCCCACACTCCTCTCCAACTTGAACTCTAACACTCGACTGTTTACTTTCCCGCCCTGGGCTGTCTAGACTCCTCGGTGGGCGTCTTCCAACTGCCTGGTTCTGCCCCCTGGTGTGTCTATCTAGCCCTGAGGGGAGGTGACTAGGGTTTGAAGGTCGGCTGCTGTTACCTGTGAGGTTAGGTTTTGTGCAGGGGCTTATTTGTGACTACCTGGCCCGGCCAGGGCATCACACTGGCAACAGAGTTTGAGCCAAGGGTCATTAGCATATTGCAGTATCCATGGTATCACTGATTGGAGTCATTTCTTTCTTGTCTTCATCTTGTCCAGATGCCATGATGACTTTTCACGTTCACAGCTCGTCTCTGCAGATTTCCATCCCCTCCGGTCTTCTGCAGATCATCTTTGCACGATACCCTTAGGGCTCATTCACATGACCGTTCCGTCTGTGCTGGTCGGTTTCAGTTTTTTTGCGGACCCACGGACAGGACCATCTTTTCAATGTCTTTTGTGTAGGATCGGATGGTACACAGAGGCACTTCCGTGTGCATCCGATCCTAAAAAAAAAACACACCGGATTCCGTATGTCCGTTCTGTTATTATGGAACATGTCCTATTCTGTTCCGTAATAACGGACCGTGACTCAATACAAGTCAATGGGCCCACAAAATCCCCAGAAGCCGCACAGAAGCACTTCCGTGTGACCTCCGTCGGGTGCCCCTGCAGTCTGTGTCCTGCTCCCGCTCTAACCCTGCGGCTGCTCGCACTGCAGTGTGTCAGCATATGCCAGCACTGCAGTGTGTCAGCATATGCCCGCACTGCAGTGTATTAGCATATGCCCACACTGCAGTGTATCAGCATATGCCCGTACTGCAGTTTGTCAGCATATGCCCGCACTGCAATGTCAGCATATCAGTGCGAGCAGCCGCGGGGATGATGAGCATTGCCGTCAGGAGGTTAGTAAAGTTCATTACCTGCGGTGCTGAAGTCCTGCATTCCTGACGTCACTGACAGCTGCACGTCATCTCTCGCGGCCGGTCCTAGACTGTGACTAGCGGTGACGTGACTAGCGGTGATCTGAGAACGCGGCGGGCATAGAACTCAGTGACCAGCACTGATGTCAGGAGTGCAGCCGTTTCCAACACCGCAGGTAATGTACCTCGCTAACCTCCTGAAGTCAGCGCTGGTCATGCCCTGCAGTGACCTGGGCTGACCTCATGATGTTAACTCAGGTCACTGCACTGCTCTCTCAGTCAATGGGAAACATTCCGTTCTTCATTGACTGGGACAATGACTATGGATCGTCGTGGGACCCCCTTATTGGATTACGCCAGACTCGGATTTGTTTTTTCTTTTCAATAAATTGATGAAAGAGGGAATGTGTTGGGAAGTTTTTTTTCAAATAAAAATTTGTTTGTCGTTAATTTTTTTTAATTACTGACTGGGTTACTGATGTCGAGTATCTGATAGTTGCCGTGACATCAGTAACCCCAGGGCTTGATGCCAGGTGACATTACACATCTGGTGTCAACTCCATATAATACCCCATTTGCCACAGCACCAGGGCATCGGGATGAGCTGGGGTAAAGCACCAGGATTGGCACATCTAATGGATGCGCCACTTCTGGGGAGGCTGCGGCCTGCTATTCTTAGGCTGGGGAGGGTCAAAGAACTGCGGACCTCCCTAGTCTGAGAATACCAGACCACAGCTGTCCGCTTTACCTTGGCTGGTGATCGAATTTGGGGGGGACCCTACTGTTACAGGCGGAGATCCTGCCTTGCCTTGGCCGGATTCCTCCCCATCCGCTTCCCGATTGCGGCGTGCCACTCGTCGGTCTGCTTCTCAGTCTTTGGGCTGAATTATGTGTGGTTTTGGGACTAAGTCCAAAGAACAGGGCAATTGCGCATGCGTAAGTAAAGTAACGGCGTTTTGCACTAAGTGTGATTTTAATTTACTTACGTACGCCCCCTGACGAAGGTAACCTAGCGTTACCGAAACGGCCGTCGGGTGGTCTGTGGAGTCCCTCCTGCTGATATCCTGCATCAGGCTTTCCTTGCAACTATGTAAGTTAAGAATTTTGTCTTTAAATAATTATGCTGAACCTTCACATATGTATATATTAAATGGTTGGCAGCAAAAGTTGCTAGTTGCATATTAGGTAAAGTTAGCATGGTTATATAGTGACACCTAGTGGACTATATGTGTATTTATACTGAGTTGCCACTAAATTGATAATTCTGGGTTTTTCATATGGAGGGATCCGATAGCTTAGGGGTCTATTTTGTCCTGCACCAATTGCTTCACCCTTTGCATGTTTGTCATGACTTAAATAATAAATAAAAAATATTTGCAAATTAATTATGGGCATTTTGATTGCTTTTTTCCTCCTTTTGATGTTCAGTTAAATGTGCGATTTGTCCATAGTCCTATCCTGTATGGTTTTCAAATTATCGTGATATTTTACACATGTATTATATGTGGGTAGATAAATATACCATGTATAGGTGGTTGTTGGCTAATTATTTGATGGGTAATGGCTTAGTTGCGCTCTGTGTTCATTTCATGTGGCATACTTATGTGGGGCACATTCTTGTTTATGTGCCTGACTGCAGGTACATACATATATTTCTCTTAAACATGTGCCCCCATTAGTTTGCCACATTTGAGCTTTTCACTTTATATTCAATTCACTATTATACTGGTGTGTACACAAACAATACAAATACCATTTATTTAACCATATCAACGATCTGGCTGGTTCTGTGTGGTAATTTTGTTACCTCTCACCCCCCCTACAATTAACTCCTTCCTCTCCACACTACCGTTGACCTATTCCATACATTGTATGTTGTTTGCACTATTTTCTATTTGACTTTTAATTCATAAAATACATGATTTTTATACCAAAATGGTGCTTCATCTCTTTCTCCTTTTTTGATTTACATCTAGGTAACTAGTAAAATTAGGTGTGAAGAGTAGAGATGAGCGATGTTCGAGGTTCGCCAATTTCATGTTCGAGTGATTTTGGGGGGTGCTCGAGATCGAACTCGAACTCGAGCTTTTTGCTAAAAGCTCAATAGCTTGAATTACGTTCTAGAACGGTTCGATCAGCAAAAAGCCTAGCTATTTACTAGATGGCTTTTCACTGTAATAGTGTGACTCACTGTGATTCACACTATTATCAAATTTCAGCGTATATTGTGCGGGGGGGACACGGTTTAGATCTGTGCTGCAGCTGAGTGCTAAGATAATGCCGATCGCCATTTTTTTTTTTCCTAAGCGCGCGTGCAGTGGGACGGGCCAGGATGTCAGCCAATCACAGACACACACACAGCTATGTGTTCTTTTTTCCAGACAAGCAAGGGCATGTGTCATAGGCTCTGAATGTCACATGTCCTTGCCTTATAAATATGGCCATTTTCCCTCACGCTGCCATTATCTGCTTTCTGCGAGTGGGTGACAGTCACCGCTCACGCAGCTCCTGCCGCCACTCCTGTTGTGTACGCTATACAGATTAGGGACTGCAGTTTTTTTCAGCCTTTTTAAGGGCTGATTTCCAGGCGCTCAGAGCCATAGCTGACAGGCAGGTCCGTGGAATCGCTGTATACAGCTTCAGATAACAGCATCTGTGTACCTAAGTTCAGGGAATTCCTTACTGCATTTCATCATTAGGAGGGATAGAAAGTGAGGCTTCCTTTTCTGTCCTGGTACCCACAGAAGCCGGGCACTGTACCCACCTGCCCACTTTTGCCACGCAATTTTATTTGCCCAAACAGCTGACACCTTTGCTGCCATCCTAAAAGTGTCTGGAATACTAAGTTACTGTTCCTTTCCTGTCCACTGACCCACAGAACCTGGGCACTGTACCCAACTGCCCACTTTTGCCACGTAATTTTATTTGCCCAAAGAGCTGACACTTTTTCTGCCATCCTAAAAGTGTCTGCAATAGTAACTTAGTTCTCCTTTCCTGTCCTGGTACCCACAGAAGCCGGGCACTGTACCCACCTGCCCACTTTT
The DNA here is from genome assembly GCF_048569485.1 of Anomaloglossus baeobatrachus. NCBI lineage: Eukaryota > Metazoa > Chordata > Amphibia > Anura > Aromobatidae > Anomaloglossus > Anomaloglossus baeobatrachus. The sequence continues at coordinate 151,462,382 of NC_134360.1, read as the reverse complement.
GCCATGCAATTTTATTTGCCCAAAGAGCTGACACTTTTGCTCCCATCCTAAAAGTGTCTGGAATGCTAAGTTATTGTTCCTTTCCTGTCCACTGACCCACAGAACCTGGCACTGTACCCACCTGCCCACTTTTGCCACGTAATTTTATTTGCCCAAAGAGCAGACACTTTTTCTGCCATCCTAAAAGTGTCTGAAATAGTAACTTAGTTTTCCTTTCCTGTCCTGGTACCCACAGAACTCGGGCACTGTACCCACCTGCCCACTTTTGCCACACAATTTTATTTGCCCAAAGAGCTGACACTTTTGCTGCCATCCTAAAAGTGTCTGGAATACTAAGTTACTGTTCCTTTCCTGTCCACTGACACACAGAACCTGGGCACTGTACTCACCTGCCTGCTCACTTTTGCCATGCAATTTTATTTTCCCAAAGAGCTGACACTTTTTCTGCCATCCTAAAAGTGTCTGGAATAGTAAATTAGTTTTCCTTTCCTGTCCTGGTACCCACAGAACTCGGGCACTGTACCCACCTGCCCACTTTTGCCACGCAATTTTATTTGCCCAAAGAGCTGACACTTTTTCTGCCATCCTAAAAGTGTCTGGAATAGTAACTTAGTTTTCCTTTCCTGTCCTGGTACCCACAGAACCCGGGCATTGTACCCACCTGCCCACTTTTGCCACGCAATTTTATTTGCCCAAAGAGCTGACACTTTTGCTGCCATCCTAAAAGTGTCTGGAATACTAAGTTACTGTTCCTTTCCTGTCCACTGACCCACAGAACATGGGCACTGTACCCACCTGCCCACTTTTGCCACGTAATTTTATTTGCCCAAAGAGCTGACACTTTTTCTTCCATCCTAAAAGTGTCTGGAATAGTAACTTAGTTTTCCTTTCCTGTCCTGGTACCCACAGAACCCGGGCACTGTACCCACCTGCCCACTTTTGCCACGCAATTTTATTTGCCCAAAGAGCTGACACTTTTGCTGTCATCTTAAAAGTGTCTGGAATACTAATTTAGTGTTCCTTTCCTGTCCAATTACCCACAGAACCCGGCCACTGTACCCACTTGCCCACTTTTGCCACGCAATTTTATTTGCCCAAAGAGCTGACACTTTTGCTGTCATCTTAAAAGTGTCTGGAATACTAATTTAGTGTTCCTTTACTGTCCAATTACCCACAGAACCCGGCCACTGTACCCACCTGCCCACTTTTGCCACGATATTTTGATAGCAAACAGTGCTGAAACTTAGTGGCATCCACAAAGTGTCTGCTATACTAACTTAGTGTCCCACTGGTGCCAAGCAAGTTCCACCACCTCTGCATTTTACCCTCCTGCCCATTTAGCTACGCTATTTTATAGTAAACAGTGTTGAAACTTAGTGGCATCCACAAAGTGTCTGCTATACTAACTTAGTGTCCTACTGGTGCCAAGCAAGTTCCACCACCTCTGCATTCTACCCTCCTGCCCATTTTGCTACGCTATTTTTATAGCAAATAGTGCTGAAACATAGTGGCATCCACAAAGTGTCTGCTTTAGTAAATTAGTGTCCTACAGGTGCCAAGCACGTTCAACCACCTCTGCATTCTACCCTCCTGCTGATTTTTATTTTTATAGCAAACAGTGCTGCCAGTTTTAGGGCCATAGTTGCATTGTCAGGGATAGTCAGTGCTGGTTCTTCAGCTGTCAATAAAGCTAGACCACCTCTGCAATCTACACCACCTCTCAATTTTTGCTACCACATTTTAAGTGTCCAATCTTGTCGCTAACAAAATGAGTAGCAAAAGGAGAGATGCTGGTGGAAAGGGGAACATGCGTGTTGGAAAAGGAAAAAAAGTTTGTGTCCGTGGGGAAGGTGGGAAAGGTACATTAACATCTGCTGAAGATAGGCCATCTTCCAGCAAGAGTAAGATGTCTACTACTTTCCGTGGACAATCCGATGTGCTCCATTTTTTATGGAACAAAACAACTGGAACAAAGGTAGACGGTGCACAAAAAAACACATGCTTGAATGGATCTCAAGTGCTCCAACAAGTGGCCTCTCCACCTCAACTTCAAAATCCAAAAAACAACATTCCTCTGAGTTGTCATCCCAATCGCACTTGCTTTCTCCCAGCTTTCAAGTCTCCACCCGCCCTGTAGAGTATGGTGTAACAGAGATGGCTGAGTCTGCAGAGCTGTTCAGTCACACTATAGCCTAGGAATCAGAGATCTGCTCCCAAGCTACAGTGAGTAAAGACTAGGAAATGGTCTGAAGTGATGCCTAGAACCTTTGTGAGTCAGATTCAGGCCCTGATGACCAAGTTTCTTAGCATAATGTAGACCCTCATTCCCAAACTGTAACACCTGTTGGTGGAGACAATGAGGAACATACTGATGACGATGAGATGCAGATACCAGATTGGAATGACAACTTAACTATTCAGTCAGGGCAGGAAGAGGTTAGGTCTGAGGGCGAGGGGAGTGCAAGCACAATGCTTGATGATGAAGTTCTAGATCCCACATACTGTCAACCCTCAGTCGGGCACTCGAGGAGGTCACCAGAGGCGGTGGAGGAGGATGCAACTGACGACGAAGTTACCTTGCGCCTTCCTGGACAGAGTCGGAGTACTGGAAGCACGTCTACAAGTGCATCCTTAGCCACCACTCTGCCTCTGAGCACAAGTCGGGGTGGCTCTGCAGGTCGCATGTCCTCTAAGCCTTGCCTAGCCTGGTCCTTTTTTGACCTTCAAAAACCACACAAAGAGGCGATAAATAGGTCTAAATATATTTTTATTAATATTAAGTGCAGACAAGTGGAGGGGGTCAGAAACCGGTGTACATCACTGCAAGGTATATCCCAGATTGTTGATATGATTCACAAGGTGTTTCTTGACCGGTGTCTGTGCATTATATGTGGCAGCTATATTGTTGCACCATATACAGCATTCTAATCCCTATATGTGCACTGAAGGTATCTAAGCTGTCTATATCAGATGCTTTAGTTGCTTTTTGTTTATTTACCTATTAGCAACAATCTGGGATATACCTTATATTAAGGGATTTATATGTCTTCTCTGTGAGTATGCCAGTTATTTAAAAATCCTCCTTTTGAGTGTATATTGCAATGCTTGACTGTGTATATATATACTTTGACATCTTGTATTGTTCAGCATATTAATTGCAATTGTTAACTGCAGTGATGTACACCGGTTTCTGATCCCCTCCACTTGTCTGCACTTAATATTAATAAAAATATATTTGGACCTATTGATCGCCTCTTTGTGTGGTTTTGGTAGTATAAATAGCGATTTGGTCCTTATATTGTAGTCCTTATTCTGCGTATTATATTATTGTTGTGCTATTACTATGCTATCGTTATGCAGAATTTTCTTATGCCATTACTTATTTGTCTTTTTTGACCTTGCAAAGGATCTCCCAAATCATGTGATCTGTAAAATTTGTCGGCATTCTGTAAGTAGAAGCCAAAACCTCACCAGTTTGACAACTTCTTCCATGAATCGTCACATGATTAACAAGCATAAGTCCCAGTGGGAAGCTCACCGTGCTGCAATGCGGCCTAGCGGAGCGGGCCATCCACCGCCTGCCCCTTCCAATGCATGCGCACGCTCTTCATCTTCTATGACTGTGGGGACAGCTGTCAGACCTGTTCTTCCACGCAGACCTTCCACCACTTTAACCACAACAGGCAGTTTGCTTGGTAGGTCGTCAGTTGGTTTGGAAGGGGAAACAAGTGCTGGTGTACAGCTCTCTCAGACATCGAGAGCACCAACTTTGGATGAAGGCAACATCATGTCACCGCCTGCACTTTCCTCACAGACCTGCAGTTTTGCAGGGACACCCTGCTCACCACCATCTCCACACAGCAGCCAGATCTCGGTCCCTTAGATGTGGACAAATAAAAGGCCATTTCCTCTGAGCCATGACAAAGCTAAGAGGTTGACTTTATTCCTCTGTAAGCTCTTGGCTATGGAAATGCTGCCTTTCCGCCTGGTGGACACATAGGATTTTCGAGACCTTATGTCCGTCACAGTGCCCCAGTACCAGATGCCAAGTTGCCACTACTTCTCCAAGAAAGGTGTGCCTGCGCTACACCAGCATGTCGCACACAACATCATCACTTCCTTGAGAAACTCTGTGTGTGACTGGGTGCATTTCACCACCGATACTTGGACAAGTAAGTATGGACAGCCGTTACATGTTCCTGACTGGGCACTGGGTAACTATGGTGATAGATGGAGAAGGGTCTTCTGAAGAAGTCTTGCCGTCACCATGACTTGTGCGTCAATCCTCTGTATGTCGAAGTTCCTCCACTGCTTCTGCCTCCTCAACCTCATCTGGGTCCTCCACTTCCGCCCCAAGCCTGCCTGGTCAGGCAACCCGCGTTGCAACTGCGCACAAGGAATCCTGCACACCTCCTTAATATGCTGGCAGCAGACTTCAACGGCATCAGGCGGTCTTTAGCTTGAAATGTCTTGGAAATAAGAGTCACACAGCGGATGAGTTGTGGTCAGCTCTGCGGTCCGAGTTTCGTAAATTATTGTCTCCACTCAACCTGCAGTCAGGGAAGGCCGTGTGTGACAATGCTGCAAACCTGGGTGCGGCCTTTCGCCAGGGCAACGTGACACACGTGCCTTGTATGGCTCACGTGTTGAACCTTGTTGTCCAGCAATTTTTAACCAACTATCCCGGCTGTTATGATCCGGAACCATGGAAGACCACCACAAATCATTGGTAAAAGGTGACAAGAGCATTGGCAACTAATCTGGACGCCATCCCCTTACTAACCATCACAACTAGAAGTAGCCGAGGGGTGAACTAACATCCTTTGCACCATGAACCCAGCCGGAGAACTAACTATCCTAAAGGTAGGAAAGATGAATAACTCTCTGCCTCAGAAAATAGACAAGAATAGCAAGCCCCCCCACATTCAAAGACTGCGGTGATATAGGAAAAACACAATACACAGGTAGATGACAGGATTAGCAAAAGGTGAGGCCCCCGCTGACTAAAATAGGAAAGGACAGGAAAGGGACTGATGGTGGCCAGAGAAAAACCCTGCAAAATACCAACTTCCTGATAGTAGAAAAAGGCCCTCAGATCGCACGATCTGAACTCCGTCCTATACCAGGTGCCCTTGTCATACCAATGAACAGAAAACAAGAATCATAACAAATTCAACAAGCCACAAACTCATGGACCCAATGGAGCTATACTCCACACAGAACTGCAGGGAGTTCCCCAGCCAAGACTAAGGGGAAAGATCCCTGCATGCAAAAAACTAAAAACAACCACAGCAAATGACAAACCCAGATGAGCAAAAGAACCAGACAATAAATAAAGAACAAGCACTTATCTGGGAAAGATGTGGTGTGGAGCAGGATGAAGCAGGCTGGTGATACAAAGAACAAATGACATCCGGCACCGCCTGCAATCAGACCAGGATTTAAATAAGCAGAGAGCTAGCAAAGGAAGCACCCATAGCACAACACACCTGGTCCAAGTCCAAACCATTCCTGGCCACCAGAGGGAGCCTCCCAGCAGCCAAAACATAACTAACATTCACAACACCCGGCCTAGATGGGCTTCTGCACAGGGCACGGTCACTCTCTGCTCCCTTCCGCCGTTCAACCGCCGCAGCTGACCGACGTGCATCGCTCCACAAGTCTTTCGGCCTGCCGGTTCATCGTCTGAAATGCGATGTGGCGACACGCTGGAATTCCACTCTCCACATGTTACAGCGACTGTGGCAGCTCCGCTGAGCTCTGCTGCAATACGTTATGGCGTATAGCCTGGGCCAACGAGATGCAGAGGTGGGGCAGATCATGTTGATGGAGTGGTCTCAGATCAAGGACCTATGCACCCTTCTGCACAGTTTCGAGATGGCGACGAATGTTTAGCACTGACAATGCCCTTATCAGCATGACAATTCCAATCATTTACATGCTGGAGCACACGCTAAACACTATTCGGAGTTAGGGGGTGAGACAAGAGGAAGGGGAAAAAGTACAGGAGGATTCATATGCGCAAGGGTTACCAACATCTACAAGGTTCAGACGTTCATCATCACCAAGGCGGCAGGCATGGGATGGTGGGGGAGAGGGATTAACAAGGGCGCATGGTAACAGCCAAAATGTTGAGGAAGGTGCAGGAGACCAGGAAGAAAGGGAGCACGAACTCTTGATGGACATGGAAGACTCAGCAGATGAGGGAGACCTTGGTCAAATTTCGGTTGAACGAGGTTGGGGGGAGATGTCAGAGGAAGAAAGCATGGTCAGCACCTCTATGCCACAAACACAGAGAGGGCTTGGTCTGGATGGATGCGCAAGACACATGAGCACCTTCTTGCTTCACTACCTACAACATGACCCTCGGATTGTCAAAATTAGAAGTGATGATGACTACTGGGTTGCCACACTATTAGATCCCCGGTACAAGTCCAAATTTTGTGAAATAATTCCAGCCATAGAAAGGGACGCACGTATGCAGGAGTATCAGCAGAAGCTGTTACTTGATCTTAGCTCGGCTTTTCCAGCAAACACCAGTGGTGCACGGAGTGAATCTCCCAGTTGTAACTTGACAAACATGGGACTGTCTCGTCATCAACAGTCTAACCGTACCACCGTTTCTGGTGCTGGTAACAGCATTTTTATTGAATCGTTTCATAATTTTTTTACACCATCCTTTGCAAGGCTACCAGAGACAACAAGTCTGACACATAGTCAACGGCTGGAGAGGATAATACAGGAGTATCTCCAAATAAACATCGATGCCATGTCTTTGCAACTGGAGCCTTGCTCATTTTGGGCTTCAAATCTTGAAAAATGGCCTGAGCTCGCCACTTACGCCTTGGAGATCTTGTCGTGTCCTGCAGCCAGCATTGTCTCTGAACGTGTGTTCAGTGCTGTTGGGTGTGTGCTGACAGATAAGCGCACGCGTCTGTCCAGTGACAATGTGGACAGACTAACGTTCATCAAGATGAACAAGTCATGGATCCGCAAGGACTTTACTACCCCTGTGTCATCCTGGGGAGAGTAAAGGCTTCTGGATTTGGAATGTGCTTGATGCTAATGTACCTGTCAAGTTTGCAACTGGGACACAAGTGCTGCCACTTAAGTGGTGTCTGTGTGGCCCAATTTTTGGAAAAAAGGGAGACTCTGCTTGGAGTCTCCTTGCTGTGTTTTACATGATTTTAGAAGGGCATGCCATGCCTATATCTGTCTCCTCCTCTTTTTCCTCGTCCAGCTGTTTAGTTTTCGCATGGGTATTTGTACCGAACTCGAACGCGGCCTTCGTTCGATGAACCGAACCGAACTCGAGACTCTAGAGGTTCGCTCATCTCTAGTGAAGAGAATAATTATAATGGAAAAAAGAAAGAAAATACGGTAACCCCACAGAACCAAACATTTTTTTTCACCATTGGCCTCAGCATTTCTTGGTGGTAGCAGTAATGTAGAATCACTTTCTGCATATTCCCATGTTTCAAAACTTACCTTTTCTGAAGCATTTAGGATAACCCAGCTTTCCATGTTCACAAGTAAATCTCATCTGTGTGTTAGGAGGAGCTTCATATCCAGGTTTACAAGCATATTCTAATGTGTCACCATGTACAATGTATAGTTTTTTATCACTCCTATGCCTTATCTGTATATTATTTTCATCCATGTTCTTTTCCTTTGCAGTACATGGCTCTGAAACATAAAATGGATATTTCCACTGTGTTATTTTCATTTCTTTTAGAAAAGGCAAAATCCTCTACCAGTATGCAGGGGCTGGCTGGCAAATTTTGACCTTGGAGGTCAAGCACACAGCAGCGGCCCATCTTTATTATGATTACCTCTAAGTGCTTCATAAATCAAGTAGAGGTTTTACAAGACTTTAAAAAGATAAAACTGATGAAATCAGAGGTGGCCATTTCATTGGCGCAAATAAAGAATTTGACACTCAAATTTGCATGAGTGAATAGATAATTTTTTTAATGGGGCAAGAAAAATGTGATGTTTCGGTTTGAAAACCTTCCTCAAACGTACAGTGTGATAAAACAAAAGATACAATTCTAGACATGGAAGTATGTTATTTATTTTTTTTTTAACATCAATTGATCTAGGACATCAATACATGCTGATATAATGTACAATAAAGCAAAAGGACAAAAAAAATAAACACCGGCATAAACTAATCATGATTGGTGTCACAGGATATTGCATGTCAAAATATTTCATAAAATTGTATAAGGGAATAGTTTAGTATGATCTGCACAGTGGGGCTTGAAAGGTATGGCAATCCTGCCATCCTTAATAGTACTGGAGCTAATATAATAAATTGGATATATGCATAGCAGGACAAAAAAACCTACAAAAATATACCAATTTTATAATGTAATACAGAGAATAAACTGGGGGAGTACCTACAATGGAGCAGTACTTCACATCCTGCTCCTGGTCACTCGCACAGACCTGCAGTAACCATTTCCCTACATGATATTCCTGACAGGTACTCTTCCAGTTTTAAATGATAACATTAGTAACTTTTGCTGTTTTTTTGTCCTTCTATGTATATATCCAATTCATAATATTAGCTCCAGTACTATTAAGGATGGCAGGATTGCCATACTTTTCAAGCCCTACTGTACAGATCATACTCACCTATTCCCCTATACAATTTTATGAAATATTTTGTAATTGCTGTGACACCAAATACGATTAGCTTATGCCAGTGTTTCATTTTTCCGTCCCTTTGCTTTATTGTACATTATATCAGCATGTATTGGTGTTTCAGATCTATTGATGTAAAAAAAAATTGACACATCACATGTCTATAATTGTATCTTTTTATATTCTTATGTTTTATCAAAGTGTACATTTGAGGAAGGTTTTCAAACCGAAACGTCCCATGTCTGTATACTTTTTTTGCCAATTTAAAAATGATATATTCACTCATGCAAATCTGAGTGCTCTGTGCTTGAATTACCGAGTTAGATCCTATCTGGGCACCTTACTACACCAGGAGTGCTGTGTTTGGATTAGAACATATTGGTGCAACTTGTGTGGCCGCATAGGGGCCTAAGATGTAAGGAGGCCATTACCACCTTCAAAGCAGGTAGAATTGTGCATTATGATGATCGTTTGAGCTACACCGGGCCCGCATAATGTTCTTTTGACAGGGGCCTCTTCTATCTGTGTGCACCAGTGGGTGTAATGATACAGTAGTTGTCGTCAAAGGTGGAATAGTTTTTCATTCACTTCTCTCATTGTGCGACTTTGAGACATGGCTAAAGGGTGCTTTACATGCTGCGATATATCGTCGGGGTCACGTCGGTAGTGACGCACATCCAGCGCCGTTACCGACATCGCAGCGTGTGACACCAATGAGCGACGATCAACGAGCACAAAAACGTGAAAAATCGTTGCTTGTTGACACGTCGCTCATTTCCGTAATATCATTGCTGCTGTCGTTACGATGTTGTTCGTCGTTCCTGCAGCATCACACATTGCTATGTGTGACACCGCAGGAGCAACGAACATCTCCTTACCTGCCTCCACCGACAATGCGGAAGGAAGGAGCTGGGCGGGATGTTACGTCCTGCTCATCTCTGCACCTCCGTTTCTATTGGCCGGCTGCTTAGTGACGTCGCGGTGATGTCACTGTGATGCCGAACGCACCTCCCCCTTGAAGGAGGGATTGTTCGGCGGTCACAGAGACGTTGCTGCACAGGTATGTGCGTGTGACGCTGCCGTAGCGATAATGTTTGCTACAACAGCGATCACAAAATGTCGCATGTACGACGGGGTCGGGTGCTATCGCGCTTGACATCGCAAGCAATCACTAGCTGGTGACACTGTTGGGGATTTATTCAAAATTGAAGGCATACTGAACGAGCATGGCTACCACAGCATCTTGCAGTGGCGTGCTATTCCGTACGGTTTGCATTTAGTTGGACCATCATTTATTTTTCAACAGGACAATGACCCCAAACACACCTCCAGGCTGTGTAAGGGCTATTTGACTAAGAAGGAGAGTGATGGGGTGCTACGCCAGATGACCTGGCCTCCACAGTCATCAGACCTGAACACAATCGAGATGGTTTGGGGTGAGCTTGACCGCAGAGTGAAGGCAAAAGGGCCAACAAGTGCTAAGCATCTCTGGGAACTCCTTCAAAACTGTTGGAAAACCATTTCCGGTGACTACCTCTTGAAGCTCATCAAGAGAATGCCAAGAGTGTGCAAAGCAGTAATCAAGGCAAAAGGTGGCTACTTTGAAAAACCTAGAATATAAGACATATTGTCAGTTGTTTCACACTTTTTTAAGTATTACATTCCACATGTTTTAATTAATAGTTTTGATGCCTTCAATGTGAATCTAAAATTTTCAGAGTCTTGAAAATAAAGAAAACTCTTTGAATGAGAAGGTGTGTCCAAATGTTTGGTCTGTACTGTGTGTGTATATATATATATATATATATATATATATATATATATATATATATATATATATATATGTATATATGATATATAGTGACTATAGACATCAGATATTACGCCAGTCACGTTATCTGTATATAACATCTGCTGTCTGTGTACTGCCCCGTGCCAGCAGCTGCCGGGCTACCGCTGCTGCTCGGATCCGGATCCGCGGTGGCTCGAGGGGTCTCCGGACCCGGGGGTTGCGCAGCCAATTGATTAAAAGAGGGGAGGGATATGTACAGGAGATTTTTTTGAAAGTTCATGACGCCACAAACGGTGCGTGGTAATGTGAGGGACCACCGCTGCCGTTGGGGAGCCCGGTGACGATGGTGTGGCAGCCTGATGTTTAACCCCTCCGTGGGTAGGGGGTTCGTGTCCCGGAGCCTGTTGATGCTGGGATGGTTTTTGTGTGCCATTGGGGATAGGAACAGGGGATTTCAATGTACTGACTCAGACCTGGAATAACTACACCGACAGCTTGTAAACCAGAATTCTTAGCACCACTGCAGCTTTTAGGGAGCACGCTTGAGTCTGGGCCCCTCATGTTACTTTTAGCCTGTGGCCCTGTCCTTGGCACCTTCGTCTCTATTCGTCTCTACCAGGCCAAGACCAACGTCTGCCACCTAGTACTCAGGAGCCCTGCTCCGTGACCTCTCCCTCCCAGAGAGTCACTTCACCTCCTCTCCTCTCAACTCAACTGCTAAACTGTCACTTTCCTCACTCTCCCCTTACCAACCCCCAATGTGGGCGGCCCTATTCCCTTCAGGCCCCCCAATGATGTGTCTGGTAGGTTAAAGTGGGACGTGTTCCTTGGATTTTGATTGGCTAAGCTGTTAGCAACACCAAAGGACCAGGATTCGTAACCAATGAAGGTGGACACTGTACAGAAGGGCAGATTGCACAAAACCCTGTGACAATCTGATAGGCCAGGGCGTCACATTCCCCCTTGGTTAAATGTAGCTCGTCCGCGATCTACAGAACGCCAGAGGTTTATTTTTCTTTTGCTTGAACAGGAAAAGGAAAACATAAATTAACACATTTTTAATTCAACGGGTCCATACCACACAGGGGAGGTAATGCACTTAACGTTACTAAAATCTATTTTATTAAGAGTTCGTCGCCCAACGGTGGGGCGCTACCGTTTTTTTTTTGTAACGGAGGCTCAACCTTCCCTATTGCATCCCCTTCCTGCGACAGTCCAGTCCCAACGTCCCAGATCCCAATAACCTGCCACCCAAACAACCTGTTCCCCCTGAAAACCTAAAGTGAGTCCGTGACCGGATTAAGGTCCCGAGTGTTGTAACCCTGATGACTCTGGCTGGCACAGGAGGTGCAACTATTATACAAGACACAAGTTTGTGTTGGTCACGCCAGTCTTGTGACCGTGGTCCATTTTTACTTAATATATATAAAACTGAACGTAGTCCATGTACCAGGTGTACACATTTTGACAATCTACTAGCAAATCTGTTAACTTTCACTCTTTTCATTAAAACTGGTTGATTTTCTAACATTTTCTATATGAAAAATAACAAACTATAGAAAATAATAAACGAAAACACCGATACCTAACATTCTATGGCATCGCAACTGCTGATACTGTATATTTAACACTCTAGTAATAGATTGTTGGGTTCCGTAGCCATGCTTCTTTGCAACTACATGCTACTGATGCCAACACATACCCTTCTTCAAACATTACATGCTTGGTTACCTCCAGGGCATACCAGCCCCACTTTCCGCAATGCCGGGTATAGGTAACCATCTCCTTAGCCTGAAGGTTATGCTGCGGGTGGCCCCACAGAAGGTGCTGCGCTACATCTCGTCAAGACACATGCACCCCCACTGCGAGGCCTGCTTCACAGAGAAATCCCCATCCTTGCTCGGGGTAAAACCACTCCATTAGGCCACGGCACCACAGCCCTTTCACTCGGGAAGCAGAGCTCCTTATCTTCTCCTTTTCTTCTCGATCACGGGTGGCAAGCTCCCATCGTCGCCGGTCTCGGGTAGCAACTTCGGATTGTAGCTGGTATTACTGTCGTTCCCAGTAGGGGGCATCAGCATAATGTCTCAGCTCCCTATCTGGCTCTGGCTTTATCTGAACTCTGGCGACCCCAACAGCCATCGGGGTATCGCGCGGTAACGGAACAGGCAGAAATCTTGGTTCCGCTGCCGCTGGTGTAGACAGATGAACTGACTGCTCCGCAGCCGGGGTTGCAGGGCCCAGGTGCTCCGCCTTTAAGGACAGGCCCGGTGATACGGCCGGGCCTGGTCTGGCCGGTGTCTGGGTGACCGCTGCCGTGGCTGGAATGTGGGCCTTGCTCTGAATCTCTGCAGCCGGAGCTTCTTGTAGATTCACTGAAAGTTCCGCTGCCGGGGTTGGTGGGGGCAGCTCGGCGTCCGCCGAGGATGGGGTAGTCAGTAGTAGAGTGCTCACCGCGAGCGGGGACGGTCCGGATCCCTCAGCCACTTTGGCTGGATATGTGCAATCAGCAGGGACTGGGTAACAGTTTACCCTCTCTTCACGTGGAATTTCAATCTCACGGGCTCGCACCGCCACTGCCAAGCTCCTCATCTCTTCCCTCCAGTGGTTCAGAATGAAGAGGAATTGCGTCCGCATCCTCCGGCACAGCTGCTCTTTTTCCACCTCTATCCATGTCGCGGTCCCGGGGACAGCACGCTCCGAGGACCAGTCTCGCTCCACCATCTTGCTACTGAGTCTTCCAGGAACGTTATGACAGAGTCCTGGCGTCCCTGCTCCACTTCCGCTAGTAACACATTCTGGCCCGCCCCCTCGGTCTTTTCGCAGCACTCGTTCGCTGACCATGGCCCTCTGGGCACTTCTGGTTCCGGCCTCTTCAGGAAGACGAGGGGCGGGGCCTAATCTTCGCGTGTTTTCTCGGAGAAGACGGGGTTTTGGCACGAAAAAAATGGCGGAAAATGGCTGAATTGGCGGGAAACAGAATCTTGACTCGCGGTCTTCGGCTTTCAAGGCGCACGTCACCCAGGTAAGTGGGTCCTGCTTGTATCCTGTTCGTGATGCCAGGTTTTTCGAGGTGTACCGTCCCATGCCAGCAGCCGGGCTACCGCTGCTGCTCGGATCCGGATCCGCGGTGGCTCGAGGGGTCTCCGGACCCGGTGGTCGCGTGGCCATTTGATTAAAAGAGGGGAGGGATATGTACAGGTTTTTTTTGGAAAGTTCATGACACCACCCACGGTGCGTGATAATGTGAGGGACCACCACTGTTAGCCTGTGGCCCTGTCCTTGGCACCTTCGTCTCTATTGGACGCGTGGGTATAAAACTCTTCGGGTCCCACTCACTCATATGGCTAACGGAGTGAGCTTGCTCTCAGGGTTCACTGTCCCCTGCGACCGGGGTTCCAGCTCCTACCAGGCCCAGACCAACGTCTGCCACCTAGTACTCAGGAGCCCTGCTCCGTGACCTCTCCCTCCCAGAGAGTCACTTCACCTCCACTCCTCTGCTCAACTCTATCTCAACTCCACTGCTCAACTGTCACTGTCCTCACTCTCCAGTAACCAACCTCCCATGTGGGCGGCCCTATTCCCTTCAGGCCCCCCAATGGTGTGTCTGGTAGGTTAAAGTGGGAAGTGTTCCTAGGATTTTGATTGGCTAAGCTATTAGCAATACCAAAGGACCAGGATCCGTAACCAAGGAGGGTGGATACTGTGCAGAAGGGCAGATTGCACAATACACTGTGATGACCTGATAGGCCAGGGCATCACAGATACATTTTTCTCTTTTACCTGTTTAACTGCTCCACCAGACCTGACCGGACTGGAGGTTTTCCGTGCACTGTCCTTGAAGTCCTGTGGCACCCACTTCAGGTAAGCTGAAAACTTTTTTCATTTTCGCACTACAAGTACAATCCCTATTTCATGACATGTGCTGATATGTGACACACACACTCACACTTTTGTGTATACTGCATGTCACTATTGTACACTATAGCTCTCCTATCTATGTGAACAACGCAGCATTAAACCTGTACCTAAGCTTACCTACAATGCACGCCACTAGTGTACACCATCGCTCTTCTATGTATGTGAAGTACGCAGCATTAAACTTGTAGCTAAACTCACCTACACTGCATGTCCCTATTGTAAATTATCGCTCTCCTATCTATCTAAACTAGCTAGAATATTTCCCCAGCTAAGCTGACTGTCTAGCAGCCTCGGCGGCAGCAACTTCCCTATCATTTCACATTCACAAAATGGTGCTGAGGCAATATGTTCACTATTTATATACACATGGACATGGGACTTAGGCAGCCAATCACAGAAGCCTTTCTGTCTGAACCTTGTGGATGTTTGCTGTGCCGTGATTGGTTGCAGCAACATCCACAAATGAGCTGAGCCCAAATGTACAAGCTCAGGCTCATACCGATTTAGAAATTGGCAATGCTTTACCGTACAGATTCGCTCATCCCTACGGCTGTCTGCCTGAAAGGATTTTGAATATCGAGACTACTAGATAGGTTTCAAAGTTGTCTCTTGTCTGTACTGGTAAGGGTATGGGAGTACCAGCACTACACCTGTCTCTCATCCACCTTTATATTTCTTCTGTCAATAGCCTTGGAAACTAATGGCAATGCCAAAACAGTGGTGCTGCACTGTAAAACATATTTTTGCTGTTTTCAAAGCTTTAGACCCCCCTAAAGATGTTTTCTGTGTCTTATGTTTGGCCTTTCATTGAAACCAATAGAGTTCGGAAAGGTTGGATAAAGGTTCACAGTTCGGATTGATAAAGGGTCAGTGAATGTACTCCTTGTTCGGTTTAGTGAACCGCAGGAGGTTTGTTCATCTTTAGTTCTGGATATCTAATGACTTTTCCATCCCAGTGCCAGACTGTACAAAGACAGGAGGACAAAGGATTTTTTTGTGTAATCAAACAATTATTTTATTTCTCAAAATATTTTTTATATTTTATATATATATATGGTGACAGTATACTAAAACAGATGAAAACATACACATCTAAAAAACCTAAGTGACTAAAAGAATGAAAATAGGGGATACCCATGGGTATGGAAAACTATAATGAGACTCAACAGTTCAGTGTTGTATCTTTCATAAATTGTAACACAGAGAATGTGATTTATTTGATTAGCTGCAGCACATGTAGACTTCAGTATATTGGTTGTACTATGAACTCCCTGAAAACCAGGATGAGAAAACATATTTCTGATGCAAAAAATTTACCATTGGTGGGAGCTTCCGTTGTCTCACGCCATTTTTCCAAAACACATAGTGGTAACTTATCAAGTTTTTCCTTCATGGGAATTGAACAAGTAAAAAAACCTCTTAGAGGGGGTGATATGCACAAACAGGTTTTAGCTAGAGAAAGCAAGTGAATATTTGAAATGGGCACATGAACACCTCTAGGATTCAATAGTCATACAGATATTATTCTACATTATTGAGATATCAGAGGGTTTTGTTTTGTTTTTTTTCTTCTCCTCTTCATATGTACTATTGAATTGCTATCTTTGTAATATTACCATATCCATTTGTCTTTCGCAGTATGACTTGCTAAGCCATATATCCTCCATATGCTTCTTTCATGTAAAATTCTGCCATTATATGAGACGTATTTTTCCTATGTCGTTTTAGTATCTAAAATGTTGTTTACTTAGTAGCAATGTTGTTTGTAGGTCCACACTAGTAAATGGTTAATTTCCCCACTAGTAATGTTTTTTTCTGTATTCCTTTTCTTCTAACTGATCACATATGTTTGTAATTACTTGCACTAATTTTATCTAGCATTGCCCTTTATATGGCTCCATACACAAGGAGCAGATTAGGTTTGGACCGTCAGGAAGGCGGACAAGGCCGCCAAAACGCGTAGTCCCATTTGCGCTGTTTTTCTGCCATGCACATTGGTTCCTGATCCTTGTGGGTCCCTTTTTTTAACTTTTGAAGAGAAATAAAGAAATGAAAATGTTACTCCAATCCTGATTTGCTGAGTCCTTGCTGGATTTCCTCATTTTTTCCATATACTAATGGATTGACTCCTATTCCAGTCCGTGCAGGAGCTTGACTATCAGGTGGGAAGAGACCTGTGAGTTTCATTGCTGGAGCTGGACGCTGGCCTATATACTCTGATATGGTGACAGTATACTAAAACAGATGAAAGCATACACATCTAAAAAACATAACTGACTAAACGAATAGGGGAAACCCATGGGTATGGAAAACTATAATGAGACTCAACATTTTAAGGTAGCCATAATACAGAGGAATTATGACATTTTTTTCCCCGCACAGTAAAGCATATAAGCAGTAAAGTGCTATGTGCAAACGTGGATAGTAGCAGTTCCTAGTGATGAGCGAGCATGCTTGTCACTACTCGGTACTCGCACGAGTATCGCTGTACTCGGGCTGCTCGGCGGGGACCGAGTAATCTCGCGATACTCGTGCTGTACTCGTGGTCTTCATCCCTGCATGCTGGCGCTCTTTTGAGAGCCAGCCCTCATGCAGGGATTGGCTGGCAGACCACTGCAATGCCACAGCCCTGTTAGTTGTGGAATTGCAGTGATTGGCCGGCCTGCACAGCGTGACCGAGCCTTTATATCGGCCGGCACGCAGTGCTCTGCTCACAGCTATTCAGACAGTCAGTGTAGGGAGAGTGTCGCTGATTCAGGGAAAGCTTTGCGGCCCTTTATAGCTTTTTCAGTTGCAGGGCTGCAAACAGTGTGACCAAAAGTCCTTCTCAGGACTATTCTAGTTGTATACAGGCAGGCAGGGTATAGCCAGGTCGGAGTACAGTAGCAGAGTCCTTCTCAGGACTATTGTTGCTATATACAGGCAGGGTATATGTGAAGCCCCACAGGTGTGGTGTCGGTGTCGGTGCATTACCTTCAGGGACTCCACGTTGCTGGATCTCCGTCACTGGTAGGAAATCTCCTTGTTTGATCGTGACGCCACTCTCAGTATTGCGGTCAGTGGGGACCGCCACTGCAGGTTAGGGGATGCCTGGGGCTGATGGTGGGTGCAGTCGGATGTAGTAGCCTCCTGAGAGTGAGGCAAGCCCCAGAGCCCTGTGTAGGTTTGTAGTACCACAAGTCGCAGAATAACCACACAGGCAGGAATGTCTTTCAAGGGCTTTACTCACATTTGATGGCAGGGTGAGTAGCCCGGGCGTAGCTGGGATGAACCAGATGGGAACCAGGTATCCTTCAGGCTGACGTTATGAGGGTGACTACTGACTCGCCTTCCTTAGCCCTTGGTGGTTTGGGGTAACCCCGACTTTGAGTCCCTATGGGGGTCACCCAGGGAAGATGCTGCAGCCTCTCTCCCCTTCGTTTGCCGTTTGCTTGTTCCCCGGACCAGGCCACTCCAGCCTCTTGCCTCCTATGACCTATGGGCCCTAACTTGCGGTTACGTGGCTGCGGCTTTTGTAGTGTTGTGGTGTGGGCTTTAAGAGCCCCACACCGGCAGGTTTAGCAGAAGAAAGTTGAATCTATCCTTGCTTCGGGATCTGCCGCCCGGTTGGGCCTGGTGCTCTCTAGCAGTCTCCTTACTTCCCACTCCGTTGCACTCGCTAGCTGAAGCTGGCTTTCAGGCAGCACTCCTAGTTGACCGTTCTCCCCCATCAATAGCCACTGCGCGGACGCTGTTAGACAGCAACAGCCCCACAGGTCTGCTCCTCACTGAGCCCTATGGAGTTCTGCTCTAACTGACTCACTGCTCCTCCTCTCCTGTTCTTGCCTACGCCACCTAGCAACCAGACTCTCTTACCACACCCCTTGAGAGGAGATGGAGGCTCTACCCCCTCCACTATTCCAGTGAAGGTGAAGGCTTGCCCCCTCCTGGGATCCCCAGGGGTCCTCTCATGGGTACATGTGTGAGACCTGATCACTATGCGCCTGTGTTCCACACCCCTGTCAGCCTTCTGGATTACCTGTATTGTACTGTCCCCAGCATGGGTGCAGTACTCAGTGGTGCCTGACCAGGTCAGGGGCGCCACATTCCCCCTTAGTTATCACCAGCACGTCCTCGGGCTGCAAGACAACATTTTAAAATGCATAAAACATTAAAACATGTAAAACATTTTTAAAACCACCAGATATCAGACATCACCACCCTCCACCCACAAGTCCGTTAACCCACCCAAAACCCTCTCAGGAGGCAGGTCACCGGTCCTGTTGGTAACCAGGTCTGGGCCATCCGTTTCCCCAGACCTTTCCTCCAATCTTCCTCTCCCGTTGGCCGCGACTTCAGCCACTTCTGGCAGGATGTAGAGGCGGCTTACATGGGCTGGTGGTTTCAGGGTATACCTGGCCTGGTGGATCCGCGCCGTCAGCCTCTTCTGGCAGGATGCAGAGGCGGCCTCCACAGTTGGTGCTGACCAGGTACCCTCTTTGTGGTGGTGAGCCAAGGCCCCATAAACAGGCGTGCTCTCTGGTCGCAGGTGAGCCAAGGCCCTTTTCTACGGACGGGCCCCCCTGGTTGCAGACGAGCCAAGCCCCTAAACAGGCTGGCCCTGGTGGTGGTGCCACTGGTGTAACTATTTACACTGCGAGAGTTTGTGGCTATAGCAAGTTCATAGCCTTAAAGTTTATTTCTCACAATAGTTTTTGTGGGCACATACTTAAACAATAACGTTGCAAACTTTTCAACTTGTCAAACTGGTCAAACTTTCGGTACTTCTTTCTTTACTTTACTCCTCTTTTTCACCAGGGCGTGGGCATGTTGGGCACTGGCACCTGTGACTTTCTTGCTCTCCGTCGTCGTCTGTGGTTGTTTCATCTGTAGGATCTTTGTCTGTGGTTGTTCCATCTGTAGGGTCTTTATCTTTCCTTTCTTGGTCTTCGTCTGTTTCTTTTTCTGTATCTGTTTCTTTATCTCTGTCTTGTCTTTCTTGTCTTTCTTGTCTTTCTTGTCTTTCTTGTCTTTCTTGTCTTTCTTGTCTTTCTTGTAGCATGGGATGGCTGTAAGGTTTGCTGGGACATAACGCTACGTCCAGGGCATACAATCCCCTTTCGCCTTGATGCATGGTGAACTGAACTGAGTCTCCCATCTTTAGATTTCTGCCAGGGTGTCCTCTAGGCAGATGAGCGCTTACATCTCTCCTGTTAACAAATATCCCCTCCTTGATGCCAGGGGCTACAATGAATCCATAACCACTTCTCAGATTGAAATCTTCCACTACGCCATAACACAGGGGTCCTCTGGCCTGGGCTTTGGACCTTCTTAGGCACCTTTTCTCCTCCAGGTCTCTGACCGTGACTTCCCTCTGCTCTGGGGACTGTGGTGCTGGAGCAACCTGTGTTCTGCTGCGCCGTGTCTTTCGGGCTGGATTCATGCCTGTGGGCTTCCAGGTGAGGTCTTTGGGCTGATCTTCGTCTGCTGACGGTGTCAAATCTTCCTCCTCCCAGCGGGAATAGGGCAGCATCTCCGGCTCTGGGTAGGGGTCTGCTGCGGTTGGCGTCGGAGTCAGCCCTTCTGCTTCATGGTCTCCTCTCCCCCTTAGTTCTTCCTGGCACTCCTTTGGTGGCAGTGCTGGGGATGGGCTTTCTTCAGCTGGTCTGGGCAGTGGACTCTCTGGCGCGGCTGCAGGGGTTGCCTGAATCTCCTTGGGGGTATACGGAGGGAGCAGGTACCGATCCACCATCTCTTGTGGGAACTGGGCCTCTAGGTCAGCCTTCAGCTTCCAGTATTCAGGGTCCTCTCCTATCAGGGTCTTCCTAGCAGGGACCTCTCTGGACTGGGGAGCGGTGTCTGCTCTGGCCTTGCAGGCCGGGGAAAATAGTGATGCAATCTCTTGGCGGGCCGCGCCCTGTATGGCGGCGGTCTGGTCTTGGCGGGCCGCGCCTGGCATGGCGGCGGCCTGGATTGGCGTTTCTGTCGCGGCCGGTTCCTGGCGGGCCGGACTGGACACTGCAGCCGCGGTCTCACTTGGCGTCGCAGCCTCGATGGGGTCCGTGCAGGCTGAGCCGGGCGTCGCTGCAGTGATCGGAGCTTGGCGGGCCGCACCCGGCGGGGCTGCGGCCTGGTTCAGCATATCACTTGCGGCGCGGACGAGCGTCGCTGCTGCGTTGGGGTCTTGGCGGACCGGGTTTAGCAGGGTGGCAGCCTGGGTCAGCGTCACACCTGCAGCACGGATGAGCACTGCCGTGGTGGTCGGAGCCCTGCGGGACAGGCGGGGCATGGCTGCGGCTGCCTGGGCTTGGCGGGCCGCACCTAGCGTGGCTGCGGCCTCACTCAGCGTCGCCGCACCGGGCGCCTCCTCTGGGACCGCGGTCGTAGCAGCTAGGGTCGGGGCTCTTGTTCTAGCCGGGGCAACACCGGACTCACCCATCGGGGTCTGAATCGTCGTCGCCGCTCGATCCGGCAGGCTCCGCGCGGCTCTCTCCTCATAGGTCCGGACCGCTGCAGCCATCTCCAGGAGCTCCTTGCGTTCTTCCCTAAGCTGTCGCACAATCCCGGCCTCCAGCCGGTCGCAGAAGATGGCAAGCTCCCGGCACCACCAGGCAGCAGAGCCTGGCTCTGGGTATCCACGTCTGGACTCCATTTCCTCTAGCAAGCTGCTGGCTTCTTCTCTGCTCCGCCGTCTCTGGACGCTTCCGCTTTCTCCATCAGCGAGGTCAGGACTCTGCAGGGGATCTCTGGGTAGCCACGCCTCTTCGTGGGCGGTAACTTCTTCCAGCGCGGGCTGCTGTCGTTTTTCAGCGCGCTTTTCATGGTGGCAATATGGCGGCGCTTCCAATTTTTCAAGCGGACCGCCCAGGCACATGGTCACCTGTCTGAACAGGTCTAGTCCTTATCCTGTTCGTGACGCCAGATGTGAAGCCCCACAGGTGTGGTGTCGGTGTCGGTGCATTACCTTCAGGGACTCCACGTTGCTGGATCTCCGTCACTGGTAGGAAATCTCCTTGTTTGATCGTGACGCCACTCTCAGTATTGCGGTCAGTGGGGACCGCCACTGCAGGTTAGGGGATGCCTGGGGCTGATGGTGGGTGCAGTCGGATGTAGTAGCCTCCTGAGAGTGAGGCAAGCCCCAGAGCCCTGTGTAGGTTTGTAGTACCACAAGTCGCAGAATAACCACACAGGCAGGAATGTCTTTCAAGGGCTTTACTCACATTTGATGGCAGGGTGAGTAGCCCGGGCGTAGCTGGGATGAACCAGATGGGAACCAGGTATCCTTCAGGCTGACGTTATGAGGGTGACTACTGACTCGCCTTCCTTAGCCCTTGGTGGTTTGGGGTAACCCCGACTTTGAGTCCCTATGGGGGTCACCCAGGGAAGATGCTGCAGCCTCTCTCCCCTTCGTTTGCCGTTTGCTTGTTCCCCGGACCAGGCCACTCCAGCCTCTTGCCTCCTATGACCTATGGGCCCTAACTTGCGGTTACGTGGCTGCGGCTTTTGTAGTGTTGTGGTGTGGGCTTTAAGAGCCCCACACCGGCAGGTTTAGCAGAAGAAAGTTGAATCTATCCTTGCTTCGGGATCTGCCGCCCGGTTGGGCCTGGTGCTCTCTAGCAGTCTCCTTACTTCCCACTCCGTTGCACTCGCTAGCTGAAGCTGGCTTTCAGGCAGCACTCCTAGTTGACCGTTCTCCCCCGTCAATAGCCACTGCGCGGACGCTGTTAGACAGCAACAGCCCCACAGGTCTGCTCCTCACTGAGCCCTATGGAGTTCTGCTCTAACTGACTCACTGCTCCTCCTCTCCTGTTCTTGCCTACGCCACCTAGCAACCAGACTCTCTTACCACACCCCTTGAGAGGAGATGGAGGCTCTACCCCCTCCACTATTCCAGTGAAGGTGAAGGCTTGCCCCCTCCTGGGATCCCCAGGGGTCCTCTCATGGGTACATGTGTGAGACCTGATCACTATGCGCCTGTGTTCCACACCCCTGTCAGCCTTCTGGATTACCTGTATTGTACTGTCCCCAGCATGGGTGCAGTACTCAGTGGTGCCTGACCAGGTCAGGGGCGCCACATATAGCCAGGTCTGAATACAGGCTAGTGACCAAAAGAGTCCTTGTCAGGACTATTGTACCAGTATACAGGCAGGCAGGCAGGCAGGGTAGTGGTGACCGTATACCAGCCTTCATCATATCTGGGGCTGGTGCACACAGTGTAAAACAGTCCAGATAGTGTCTGACTTGTCTGTAATTGTCGCTCCCCAAAAAAACCTGTTAGGTTATTATTGCGTCCGTGCTTGGTTTTTAAAACCGCACGTGTGTGCCTGTTGGTGGCAGCGTACAGGTGCACTTGTGTGCAATTTCCACACACTTTGATATAACGCACAAGTAGTGAATATACACGTCAGCAGTGCACAGCATTGCAAAATGCGCAAGGGCATTGGCAAGGAACAAGGAAGTGGACGTGATGGTGGTGCAGGCAGAGGCCGAGGTCGTGGGCAAGCTCTAATTTCGCCACAACAAAGGGCCACATCTAGTCGCTCGCACGTCCTGTCCCAAATTCTTGGGGACCGCAGCAGTACACCGCTCTTGAACCAAGACCAGTGTCAACAGGTTGTTAGTTGGATAGCGGATAATGCTTCCAGTCAGATTGGCACCACCACTAACACTCTGTCTTCCACACGGTCAAGTGTCAGTAGCCGTGATACTGCACCGCACATTTCTGAATCTGATCCTCCTTCCTACCACCAGGCTGAGTACACGTCCTCCTCGGACATTAATGATCCCACACTTGGACACTCGGAAGAGCTGTTCACGTTTCCATTCACACATTCTGGCCTCTCGCCAGCTCATATTGAAGTGGGTCATGAGGAGATCGTCTGTACAGATGGCCAAATATTTGAGCAGCCACGTTCTCACGAAGTTGGCAACGTGTCTCAACAAGTGGTGGACGATGATGAGACACAATTGTCAGCAAGTCAGGAGGAGGAGCAGGGTGCGGAAGAGGAAGACGATGTGGTGGATGATCCAGTAACTGACCCAACCTGGCAGGAGGATATGCAGAGCGAGGACAGCAGTGCACAGGGGGAGGGAGGCGTAGCATCACAACAGGCAGTAAGAAGCAGGGTGGTGGCCCCAGGCAGAAGTCAGGCAACCGTTCCCCGGAACAACACGACGACACAAGGTGCCTGTACAAATGTTAGGTCTTCCCGAGTCTGGCAGTTTTTTAAGTTGGATCCAGATGATTCAAAAAAGGCCATTTGCAACACCTGCCGTGCCAGCATCAGCAGGGGTACCAAAACTAGCAGCCTGACCACCACCAGCATGATCAGGCACATGTCAGCCAAGCACCCGACTTTGTGGGAAGTACAACAGAGTCGAGGAGCAGTGCTTGCTGATGTCACTGCTACGTCTTCGCTGGTTGTGCATGCGAGCCAATCCTCTGTTCATGCTGCCTGCGAACAAGCCTCCTCCACTCCTGCACCTGCAGTTGCCTACGCAGAAAGAACACCATCATCAAGCACGTCCTTGTCCCAGCGCAGCGTTCAGTTATCCATTCAGCAAACCTTTGAACGCAGGCGCAAATACACTGCCAACACCCCACATGCCACAGTTCTAAATGCTAACATTTCGCGACTGCTTGCGCTGGAAATGTTGCCTTTTAGGCTGGTGGAGACAGAAGCATTCCGTGACCTGATGGCGGCAGCTGTCCCACGTTACTCGGTCCCCAGCCGCCACTATTTCTCCCGGTGTGCCGTCCCCGCCTTGCATAACCACGTGTCACAAAACATCACACGTGCCCTGAACAACGCTGTTTCACCCAAGGTCCACCTAACCACAGACACGTGGACAAGTGCTTGTGGGCAAGGCCACTACATCTCGTTGACGGCACACTGGGTTAATATTGTGGAAGCTGGGACCCAGTCTGAGCGAGGGACGGAACACGTCCTTCCCACACCAAGGTTTGCAGGCCCTACCTCAGTCAGTGTTTCACCCACACTCTACAGCTCCGGAATGTCATGCTCTTCAGCCTCCTCCTCCTCCTGCGCATCCTCATCCACTGTGCCCTCCACACCAGTCACAAGCTGGAAGCACTGCAGCACTGCCTCGGCGAAGCAGCAACAGGCTGTGCTGAAGCTAATCTGCATAGGTGACAAACCCCACAATGCAGAAGAGCTGTGGACAGCTCTGAAACAGCAGGCAGATCACTGGCTCACACCTCTGAACCTAAAGCCAGGAAAGGTCGTGTGTGACAATGGCCGGAACCTGGTGGCGGCTTTGAGGCGAGGCCAGCTGACACATGTTCCATGCGTGGCCCATGTGCTCAACCTCGTGGTTCAGCGGTTTATAAAGTCATACCCAGAGCTGTCTGATCTGCTGGTAAAAGTTCGCCGCCTGTCTGCACATTTTCGAAAGTCACCTACTGCTTCAGCCGGCCTTGCCGGCTTTCAGCGCCGTTTGCATCTTCCGGCTCACAGACTGGTGTGTGATGTCCCCACGCGTTGGAATTCAACTCTGCACATGTTGGTCAGGATATGTGAGCAGAAGAGGGCAGTTGTTGAGTACCTGCATCACCTAAGCCGTCGGGAAATGGGTCAAACTCCACACATAACACCTGAGGAGTGGAGATGGATGTCAGACCTATGTACCATCCTCCAAAACTTTGAGGACTCCACCAAGATGGTGAGTGGTGATGACGCCATTATTAGCGTCACCATACCGCTACTCTGCCTTCTAAAACGGTCTCTGCTGAAAAACAAACATGATGCATTGCAGGCGGAGCGCGATGAGTTGCAGAAAGAAACAGTAGTGGGTGTGGGTGATAACACACAGCCCAGCCTCGTCTCATCACAACGTGCAGTGGAGGACTATGACGAGGAGGAGGATGACGACATGGAGCAACTCTCCGGCCAAATTGAGGATATGACATGCACACCAGTCATATCCTCGGTTCAGCGTGGCTGGCCAGAGGACAGGGTAGATGAGGAGGAGGAGGAGGAGGAGGACAGCATGTTCAGTCATCTTGTTGGTCAGGCTACTGAAGTCCTGGCTGTTAAGAGTCTGGCGCACATGGTTGACTTTATGGTAAGCTGCCTGTCTCGTGACCCTCGCGTTAAGAACATCTTGGCCGACAATCATTACTGGTTGGTAACCCTGTTAGACCCACGCTACAAGGAGAACTTTTTGTCTCTTATTCCCGTGGAGGAGAGGTCAACCAAAATGCAGCAGTTTCGGAAGGCCATACTCACGGAAGTAGGCAAAGCATTCCCCTCACAAAACGCTAGCGGCATAGGTCAGGAATCAGTGGACAACCGAGGCGTACAGCCGAGAGAGGCACAAGTCCAATCCGCCAGAGGTAGGGGAACAGTCTTTAAGATGTGGGACAGTTTTCTCAGCCCCTCACGTACCACAGCCCCTGAGGTGCGGGGTAGTGCCACAAGAAATCCTAAGTTTGCCCAGATGCTGAAGGAGTACCTTGCAGATCGAACAACTGTACTCCGACATTCCTCTGTGCCTTACAATTATTGGGTATCCAAGCTGGACACGTGGCATGAATTGGCTTTCTACGCCTTGGAAGTCCTGGCCTGCCCTGCTGCTAGCGTTTTGTCAGAGCGTGTTTTTAGTGCCGCAGGTGGAATCATTACAGATAAACGCACCCGCCTGTCAACTGAAAATGCTGACAGGCTGACTCTGATAAAGATGAACAAGGGTTGGATTGGGCCAGACTTCACCACACCACCAGCAAATGAGAGCGGAATTTAAAGTTTGCCATGTACCTCCACTCACCCATGGGTACACACTTCTGGACTTTGGATAATCGCTGGACTGCTCCTCCTTCTCCTCATGCGCCACCATGATGATGACCGTTACAAATTGCAATACTTAGGCCTTTGTTTCAGGTATACCCCCAGTGGTAAATTTTTTCGCCCATTCTTTGCAGAATGGACATTACAACGACAGGAGACCCGCTCCTTTGCAATGGGAACAATGTTTTGAGGCCCTCATGCACGTCTCTACCCAGGGACAACGTGGAGCCTCCCAATTTTTGGCGGCCCTGCCTAAGGGCTATACTGAAATACACCCACTTCCTTAAAATGGACACTTAATGTTTTGAGGCCCTCATACACGTCTCTACCCAGGGACAACGTGGAGCCTCCCAATTTTTGGCTGCCCTGCCTAAGGGCTATACTACAATAGACCCACTTCCTTCCAATGGGCACTTCAGGTTTACAGGCCATCATGCACGTCTCTATCCAGGGACAATGTGGAGCCTCCCAATTTTTGGCTGCCCTGCCTAAGGGCTATACTGAAATACACCCACTTCCTTCCAATGGGCACTTCAGGTTTACAGACCATCATGCACGTCTCTATCCAGGGACAACGTGGAGCCTCCCAATTTTTGGCTGCCCTGGCAAAGGGCTATACTGAAATACACCCACTTCCTTACAATGGGCACTTCAGGTTTACAGGCCATCATGCACGTCTCTATCCAGGGACAACGTGGAGCCTCCCAATTTTTGGCTGCCCTGCCTAAGGGCTATACTACAATAGACCCACTTCCTTCCAATGGGCACTTCAGGTTTACAGGCCATCATGCACGTCTCTATCCAGGGACAACGTGGAGCCTCCCAATTTTTGGCTGCCCTGGCAAAGGGCTATACTGAAATACACCCACTTCCTTACAATGGGCACTTCAGGTTTACAGGCCATCATGCACGTCTCTATCCAGGGACAACGTGGAGCCTCCCAATTTTTGGCTGCCCTGCCTAAGGGCTATACTACAATAGACCCACTTCCTTCCAATGGGCACTTCAGGTTTACAGGCCATCATGCACGTCTCTATCCAGGGACAATGTGGAGCCTCCCAATTTTTGGCTGCCCTGCCTAAGGGCTATACTGAAATACACCCACTTCCTTCCAATGGGCACTTCAGGTTTACAGGCCATCATGCACGTCTCTATCCAGGGACAACGTGGAGCCTCCCAATTTTTGGCTGCCCTGCCTAAGGGCTATACTACAATAGACCCACTTCCTTCCAATGGGCACTTCAGGTTTACAGGCCATCATGCACGTCTCTATCCAGGGACAACATGGAGCCTCCCAATTTTTGGCTGCCCTGGCAAAGGGCTATACTGAAATACACCCACTTCCTTCCAATGGGCACTTCAGGTTTACAGGCCATCATGCACGTCTCTATCCAGGGACAACGTGGAGCCTCCCAATTTTTGGCTGCCCTGCCTAAGGGCTATACTACAATAGACCCACTTCCTTCCAATGGGCACTTCAGGTTTACAGGCCCTCATGCACGTCTGTATGCAGGGGCATTGGTGAACCTCACAATTTTGGACTGCCCTGGCAAAGGAAAATACTACAAAGACTCACTTCCTCAAAATGGGCACATTAGACTCAAGAGGCCTTCATGTACGTCTCTTCTCAGGGACATCGGAGTGCCACACAATGTTTTCACGTAAAATCTTTCATGTATTAATCTCAAAAAGTAACATACACCAGCTCTATCTCACTATTGGGTAAGTGCCCTTAACATTTCCGCCATGAAAAATCATTTTGGGGTCATTTTGGAAGGTTTTCTGGTGAGTCCGTAAAAATGGCGTGAAACGCGGACAAAATTGTTTACAGCTGTGACTTTTCAGTGATAAATGCTTCAAGGGGTCTTCCCCATGCTGTTGCCATGTCATTTGAGCACTCTTCTGAGACTTTTGTGACATTTTTAGGGTTTCTCCATGCTGCCGGGGGGTCATTTCACAAAAATACTCGGGTCTCCCATAGGATAACATTGGGCTCGTTGCTCGGGCCGAGTACACGAGTATCTTGGGAGGCTCGGGCCGAGCTTCGAGCACCCGAGCTTTTTAGTACTCGCTCATCACTAGCAGTTCCCCAATGTAAGGTGTCAAAGTACAAACATAGCAGCAATGTTAATAAAGTGCTATGTGCAAACAGAGGGTAACATAAGAAAGGGTAATTAATTATGCAAATCACTGGAAGAAGTTTCCATATTATATATAATGTAAACAGCAGCGGCCTCCTTATGTAAAGTGCCAGAGAGCAACCATAGCAGCGTTAAGGAGAGAAGATGTATATAATCAATATATTAAATGCATACCAAAGGGAGGTTCGGTAAAGGCAGGCTCAATCTCTGTTGATATCCTCTGAAAGGCAGAAGTTCCCCCTGCACCCACCAACGTATGGGTTTCCCCTAGGTGAGCAAAGTGTCTCCATGTATGGCTTCTTCAGGGAGGGAGAGTGGTGTCTCCCCTACTCGGACGCCAGTTTAAATCACCGCCAAGTAGAGTACTTCCGCAAACGTCATCATGAATAGGGCGCATGTGCAGACAATCAGCCATGGTGCCACAGACGGACTCATTGCCAGACACCACAGCGCATGCAAGGGAGCAGGGATGCGTCATCCAGATCCCCGCATATTGGCGGCGGACCGCACATGCACACCAGGGAAGACTTCAAAGGTAAGTGTGGCGCCCTGGACTAGCCAGGGGCCACAGGTAACAACACACACATCCCCACCCCGAGCAGGTCACAGCAGTCATCTCCAGTGAGACCTGATTTCCTCCCTCGGATTCAGACAGACACACCAGGTGGGCGGAGTCAGGCAGATGGACACGCCCACCAAGGAGTCTAGCTGGTCTGAGGCAGGAAACAACAGAGACAAGTCCAGGCAGAGGAAGGGAGAGGAGGTGTGCAGAGTGGCAGAAGCAGACAGGGGCCTAGGTTGGAGCCTAGGACCCTCTTGTAGTCAGTCAGGCAGATGGTACTGGCCGTCTGCAGGGGCCGGGTTGACAGTCCTGGTGGAACCGTAGGTAGCCGGGACAGGGTGGTGGCCCATCCGGTACCGAACCGGGGAGCCAGCTGGAAACCGGAGCACAGGAAGAGCATATAAAGAAAGTGCAGGGAAGGATGCACACTACTAGCCTGGAGTCAGGGGAGAAACTACAGCAGCCGGCTGCGGGACCCGTCCATCAAGCCATTTGTTTTAACAGAGAGTCTGTATACGTTATTGGCTGAGTGAGTACCATCGTGCCGTCTGGCACTGCACTGCCCCCGCGACCCTGCACCTCACCAAACCCTGCCATCCACTGTCCAGTCACCATCACCGGGCCCCGGGACCACCAAATCCCCCTACCCACGGAGGGGAGAGAAACATCTCGGCTGCTCCCTGTCAACGCTCCCGGGATCCCCATCCATAGCAGCGGTGGTGTCCCAACCTCACCACAAACCATGGGTGGCGTCACGGACTACATCCCCAAACCAAACCACCCCTTTCACTCACGGGCGAGGAGCGCCGCTCGAGTCCCCAGATCCAGCCCACCGCTCGAGCCACCGAGCAGCAAGCAGCAGCAGCGCCGGACCCGAGCACGAGCGAGAGCGCAAGCGGCGGCGGCGCCCTCCCCGCCCACGACATAAGTATAATGCAACAAATCATATTAAATAGAGATCTTGCTGCAGAACCAATAGTCAAATGAGTAAGACTTTGGAGATGTATGCACCAATTAATATTTTCTATATAATGTGGAAGTATTTTTAAATGCTTTTGTTAATAAAATTGATATTTTTTATATTAAGGAGTTTTTAGTCTGTGAACCAGTTTTGAGCTCTCCTTGTATTACATTTTTCGTGAGTAATTTCTTTTTTAGATCTCCACCTCTGGATCCAAGACTGACCACATCAATCCCTCGAACTTCCAACACAGATGAGTCACAGGCATGGAAAGATCTAAAGTGACGGGGTAATGTTTTGAGCAAAGTCAGATCAGTTTGTGCTGCCTCGATATCACGCACATGTTCCCTCACCCTAACGCGGAGCTCCCGTGAAGTGAACCCCACATATATTAGGCAGCATGGGCATGTGGCATAATACACCCCGTGTGTAGTATTACACCTGATGTATTTCCTTATGGTATAGCTTTTAGTACCAACAGCCGATGAGAAGTTCTTGCTGCCAATAATGCTGCAGCATGCCAAGCAGTGGCCGCATTTGTAACATCCCACTAGTGGAGCCCCAATCCCAAATGGATTATGGATTGACGGGACATAGCGGCTATCAACCAGAATGTCTCTTAGATTGCGAGAACGTCGTGCTGTTATAAGTGGGACATCTGTTAAGATATCTAACAGTACGGGATCAGATCGCAAGACTGGTCAATGTTTCTTAAAGATATTCCTCATGGTGTCCCACTAATGATTGAATGTGCCTAAGAATTCCAATTCAGGCTCTCTAGGACTCTACTTAGGAACATATGTTAACAGTTGAGGTCTAGGTGTCATTTTAGCTCTCTGGTAACCCCTCTTGATGATACGTTTACTGTAGCCGCGGTCCTGGAAGCGACGTCTGAGATCGGCCTATTGTGTCTCAAACCTTGCCTCTGATGAGCAGATCCATCTCATCCTCAAGAATTGTCCAGTCGGTATGGCTCGAAGTGTAGAGGGGGTATGGGCAGATGATCCATGCAGCAGAGCATTGACAGAAGTGTCTTTGCGATGAACATCCGTTTATATAAAACAGTCAGAACCAACCTCTATCTTGATGGCTAAAAAGTCAATGCTATTGCTGCTGCATTTGTACCGCCCCTGCAACAGTCTCACTGCTCGGATCCGGGGGTTACCGTGGGTCAAGGATCTCTGGACCCGGGGGCTCACGGCCACTTGAAATGAAAAGGGGAATATTTACAGGGGGAGAGTAGTTCGTGATGCCAACCGTGGTTCGCGGTAAGGGGCGTACCGCCGCTGATGATGAGAGTACCCGGGGGAGATGGAGTGGGGCAGCCAGATGACGTTCCCTTCATGAGTAGGGGAGGCCATGGGACTCGGGATGATGAGGTGCAGGGGGGCGTGGTGCAGGTTGGACGCAAGGGAGGACAGCATACTCACTCAGGCTGTGTTGGTATTGATGCGACCATAAAGCAGACTCTGACACAGAAGTAAACCAAGTCTCTGGGTGCCACTGCCACTTCAGGGGAACTCGTCTGGGAGTCTGCTCCCATTGGTATTGCTGATAATCTGAAACCTGCCTACATGCACTAGTATTTAGATGTTCTGAGTGACCCTTCGGCTTGAAGCTGTCGGGTCCAGCTCCCTACGGTTAAGTAGAGGAGCTGTGCGCTTGATGGCTGACACTTGGGATTTCAGTGGGCCGCATAAACTGTAAAGACCTATCCTCGTTGTTGTGTTGTTACCTTTGATCTCTGAGCTCTTGGGGAAAGTTTATAAAGAGACAATCCTCCACAGGTGAATTATCAGGTTGCGTGAAGCTACTCCCTGATCTAGGGTTCAGTACCCCACCGTGTTCGGTACCGGTTCAGTTGCTAGATACTCCGGTGCAGACCGTTCTCCAAAACTAAGTCTGGGCACCCTTCTCCAATACCCTGCGACCGGATCTCCGACTCCTCCGGTCCGAGACCACCATTTTCAACCTAGCCAAAAATCCCCAGGGAGCTTTAACTCCCAGCTCCTCACTCTTTGGGAGCTACTACTAATCTGACTCTGAGCTCTGCTCTCCACCTCCTCTCACTGACTTCCTCCCTCCCACCAGTCTCCCTGACCCCTAAGCGAGTGGCCCTGTTCCAGCTAGACCACTCACTGGTGTGCCTGACAGGGTGTGGTGTGGCTAGGATTCGAGTGCTGCTGGAAGCAATAGCAAAGGTTGGGATCCCAGAACCATGGGGGGTGAGTGCTGCACCAGATGAGAAAAAAAGTGCAGCTCCCTGTGACACCCTGATAGATTCAGGGGCATCACACATTTATACTTAAATTTAATATTGCAGTTGTTACAGTTTAACTGCCTCATGAAGTCCCCCGACTGCTCCGCTGTGCCCTGCCAAAATATCAGAATGTTATCAATGTATCTCAGCCAGCACTGCGTATGGGAGCCAGCGCCAGCACAACCGTTCACAGTAGCCCAGAAAGAGGTTGGCATACAAGGGCGCACATGATGCCCCATCGCAGTGCCGCACTTCTGGAGATAATGCTGATCTTTAAACAAAAAGAACTTGTGGGTAAGGGCAAAGCGGAGCAGTTTACCGAAACTCTTTGGCATTTAATATATTGGTTATATGCATATTCTCTCCTTAACGCTGCTATGGTTGCTCTCTGGCACTTTACATAAGGAGGCCGCTGCTGTTTACATTATTTATAATATGGAAACTACTTCCAGTGATTTGTATAATTACCCTTTCTTATGTTACCCTCTGTTTGCACATAGCACTTTATTAACATTGCTGCTATGTTTGCACTTTGACACCTCACATTGGAGAACTGCTACTATCCCCGTTTGCAAATAGCACTTTACTGATTATATGCTTTACTGTGAGGGGGGAAAAAAAATGTCATAATTCTTCTGTAAATGGCTACCTTGAAATGCTGAGTCTCATAGTTTTCCATACCCATTGGTATCCCCTATTCACATTCTTTTACTCACTTATGTTTTTTAGATGTGTATGTTGTCATCTGTTTATTATACTGTCACCATACGTATATAAAATATAAAATATGAAAATATTTTGAGAAATAAAATAATTATTTGATTACACAAAAAAAATCCTTTGTTCTCCTGTCTTTGTATTTTCTATGGAGTTTGTATTGGTAGGGTGATTTACTATCATTCTACTTCTTGATGAATTTTGACATGGTTAGATGGAGATTCGTTTTGTTAATTGTCATTCTGTCTGTGTTTTCTACAGCTGTCTCTTAAACCAATATTGATTTCAGGACTTATGATCGAGCACGGCTTAACCGATTTGATGATGTTTTAAGAGTATCAGATGACTTAGATGCTAATGGCAGTGGGGAGGATGCTACTCAGGGATCTTTGCTTTCCAAGTATAAAGAACTCCTTAAGAGAAGGTTAAGATTATCTTGGAATAGAGCCCTATTAATTAGGTATATTGAAAGGGACTTAGTCCCACGTGGTCTAAGGATTCAAATATTTCCATCCTTCGGTATTGAAGACAAAAAAATTAAGAGTAAATGGGAGAGTCTCGCTCAAACCTGCTCTAAGGGTTTTTTATGCCTCTTAAGGGATCACAATACGTATTCTATAACTACAATGGAAACTGAGTTAGAGGACATTGAAAAATCCCTTAAGAGAAATGCTCTTCAGAATGTATCTCTAAATTGAATGACGAGATAGATGTAGAATTATCTAAAATAAAGAAGGAATCCAAGGACTATACGGTCAAAAAGTTCAATAGAAACATTTCAGACTGCACCACCCAACAAGCCTACAGGTGGCACTATGGACAGGAAAGGGGACGTGGCATGAAATCAAACACCGCTGCATGTGATAGGTCGTCTTCAGTGCATTCTTGCACATGTGGTGATGATTCCTCCTCCGGGGTGTCTAGTGGCACATTGAATATCAACCTGAGTGTTGGAGTCAGGGTCAAAAGAACTTGCAGGGGCAAACAACAAAAAAAGCCTTAGAAGTACGTGGATAATAAACTTCAGGTGGTAAATTTATCCTCACATACCCTTACGAGCACCAAGCGGAGGTTTTATCAATGGGCTTGACGTTTTCACCAACTAATAATTTCAATTACTTTTCAGCCCTCAAAGACGTTAACTTATTTGCAAGAAACATATTATTGAGAAAACTACATCAGAAGAATTTCATGGAAACCGAGAATCAGCTTGAAAAGGTAAACTAATAGACTATTATTTAAAACTTATGGTTGTAACACTCCCCTCTTATATCAAAGACACGATGGATGTCCACTCCTTAATAGGGTTGGCGGCATCTTTTTGGAAGATGATATTCTCATGGTAACAGCAGATGTGGAAAGTCTGTACACTTGTATCAGACATGAGGATGGCATTGCAGAGGTCGACTTCTTCTTTGGGATGGACAGTCATTGTACAGAATGGGGGATTTAATCGTGGAACTGTTCCGCTTTGCTCTTACCCAGAATTTCTTTTTGTTTAAAGATCAGCATTATCTCTAGACGTGCGGCACTGTGATGGGGATGGCGTGTGCGCACTCGTACACCAACCTGTTTCTGGGGTACTGGGAACGGTTGGTTTTCGCGGACGGGGGTGCTGGTGCCGGCTCCTATGCACAGTGCTGGCTTAGATACATTGATGACATTCTGATATTTTGGCAGGGCACAGCGGAGCAGTTTGGGGACTTAATGAGGCAGTTAAACTGTAACAACTACAATATCAAACTGACGTACAAATGCAGCAACAGTAGCGTTGACTTCTGAGACATCAAGATAGAGGTTGGCTCGGAGTGTTTTATACAAACAGATGTTCATCGCAAAGACACCTCGGTCAACGTTCTGCTGCATGCATCATCTGCCCATACCCCCTCACAATTCGAGCCATACCAACTGGACAATTCTTGAGGATGAGGCGGATCTGCTCATCAGAGGCAAGGTTTGAGAAACAATCGGCTGATCTCAGGCGTCACTTCCAGGATCGTGGCTAAAGTAAACGTATCATCAAGAGGGATTACCAGAGAGCTAAAAGGACACCTACACCTCAACTTTTAACATACATTCCTAAGAAGAGTCTTATAGAGCCTGAATTGAGATTCATAGGCACATTCAAGCATGAGTGGGACACCATGAGGGATATCATTAAAAAACATTGGCCGGTCTTGCCATCTGATCCCGTATTGTCAGATATCTTAACAGATGTCCCACTCATGACAGCACAATGTTGTCGCAATCTAAGAGACATTCTGGTTGATAGTCACTATGTCCCGTCAATCCATAATCCATTTGGGATTGGGGCTCCACTAGTGGGATGTTAAAAATGCGGCAACTGTTTGGCATGCCGCAACATTATTGGCAGCAAGAACGTCTCATCGGCTGATGGTACTAAAAGCTATACCATAAGGAAATACATCAGGTGTAATACTACACACGGGGTGTATTATGCCACATGCCCATGCTTCCTAATCTATGTGGGGCTCACTTCACGGTAGCTAGGCGTTAGGGTAAGGGAGCATGTGCATGATATCAAGGCAGCCAAACCAGCCAAGACTCTGACTTTGCTAAAAACTATACACCGTCACTTTAGATCTTTCCATGCCTGTGACTCATCTATATTGGAAGTTCAAGGAATCGATGTGGTCAGTCTTGGATCCAGAGGTGGAGATCTAAGAAAAAAATTAGCCCAGTGTGAGGAGTAGCGATGAGCGATGTTCGATTCGAACCGTTCGCCAATTTCAAATTCGAATGATTTTGGGCGGTGTTCGAGTCGTTCGACAAACTCGAACGATTTGCTTCAAGTTCGGCTGTTCGAGTTACCATTCGATAACGGTTCGATCACCAAAAGTGTGACTTTTCACAGTACGGCTATGTGCGCACGTTGTGTATTTGCATGCATCCCCAGCACAATCCCTCTCTCTTTCCTACTCGCCATTCACGGGCGCGGCGCTGCACGGCTCTCACAAAGCTCCGGCGGCTTTTCCTCTTTTGAAAGTGGCTGCCGCTCATTATTCAATCTGGTATTCCCTGTTTTCTCCGCTCACCGGCGCCCATGATTGGTTGCAGTCAGACACACCCACACGCTGAATGACAGCTGTCTCACTGCAACCAATCACAGCCGCCGGCGGGGGGGTCTATATCGTGCTGGAAAAATAAATAAATAAAAAAATTTAAAAAAAACCTGCGGTACCTCCCAATTTTGATACCAGCCAAGATAAAGCCACACGGCTGAAGGTTGTTATTCTCAAGATGGAGAGCGTCACGTTATGGGATGCCCACCACCCTAACAATATCAGCCAGCAGCCACTACCCGGCTCATCCCGAATTGCCCTGGTGGGGTGGCAATCAGGGTAATAAGGTTAGGTTAATCATGACAGGCGTCTCCCCGAGATACCTTCCATGATTAACCTGTAAGTGAAAGTAAATAAACACACACAACGAAAAATCCTTTATTTTGAATAAAAGACAAAAAAAACCCTCATTTACCTCTTTATAAATCCCCAAACAGACATCCAGATCCAATGTAATCCACACGACGCTTTCAGCTTTGCTACATGAAGCTGACAGGGAGCGCCGTTGAACACGAGCACTCTGTGTAAGCTCCACGCCGCAACTGAAGTGAGCCACGCTGCCTGTGTGTGATCTCTCTCTCTCTTTCTCTCTCTCTTTTTCTCTCTCTCTCTCTTTTTTTCTCTTTTTCTCTCTCTTTTTCTCTCTCTTTTTCTCTTTCTCCCTCTTTTTCTCTCTGTCTCTTTTTCTCTCTTTTTCTTTCTCTTTTTCTCTCTTTTTCTCTCTCTCTTTTTCTTCTCTTTGTAGCTGAATAATCCACGTCAGCATTCTCTACTGCAATACAGAGGTCAAGATCACCAAATCTTCCCATGCTTTTCATTACAGGCAGTGGCTCAATGGGTAGAGCTGCCGCCTAAGGAGAATGAGTCCACGAGTTCGAGTTTCAGCCGTCCCTATAAAGAATTTGATTTATAATTTTAAATTATACTTATTATTTATTTATAATTATAATTTAATTTAACTATGCACTAGGTGGAGGAGCCGGACATCAACTGTGAGCCGCAGGACACACCTCTAAAATCGGAGCAGTTCACGGAATGAGGCTGCATTGCTCTCTCCTCTCTCTCTTCTCTCTCTCTTGCTCTCTTTTTTCTCTCTTTTTCTCTCTCTCTCTTTTTTTCTCTCTCTCTTTCTCTCTCTCTCTGTTTCTCTCTCTCTCTTTTTCTCCTCTTTGTAGCTGCATAATCCACTTCTGGATTCTCTATTGCAATACAGAGGTCAAGATTACCAAATGTTCCCATGCTTTTCATTACAGGCAGTGGCTCAATGGGTAGAGCTGCCGCCTAAGAAGAATTATTTCACGAGTTTGAGTCCCGGCCATCCTGATAAAGAATTTAAATTATAATTATTATTTATTTATAATTACAATTTAATTTAATTATGCACTAAGGGGAGGAGCCGGACATCAGCTGTGAGCCACGGGACACACCTCTAAAATTGGAGCAGTTCATGGAATGAGGCTGCATTGCTCTCTCCTCTCTCTCCGCTCTCTTTCTCTCTCTTTTTCTCTCTTTCTATCTCTCTCTTTCTCTCTCTCTTCTCTCTCTCTCTTCTCCCTCTCTCTTCTCTCTCTCTTTTCTCTCTCTCTTCTCTCTCTCTTCTCTCTCTCTTCTCTCAGACCTGGCTATGGTCAGCTGATGCGGTCACCTGACGGAATCAGCTGACATTATAAGATGAGCGGTGAGGCCGAATTTTTACCGCCCGGACGGCTAAACTATCAGCTGCAGCTTTCGGACAGGAGTCTGCACAGAAGTGTGTAGTTTGTTTGCTTTTTTTCCCAAAAATTGGGCAAAGCCCACGTCATTATTTTTTTTAATTATTTCATGAAATTCATGAAATAATTAAAAAAAAGGGCTTCCCTATATTTTTGGTTTCCAGCCAGGTACAAATAGGCAGCTCGGGGTTGGGGGCAGCCCGTAACCGCCTGCTGTACCTGGCTAGCATACAAAAACATGGCGAAGTCCACGTAATTTTTTTGGGGGGCAAAAAACTCCTGCATACAGTCTTGGATGGAGAATGCTGAGCCTTGTAGTTCTGCAGCTGCTGTCTGCCTGTATGGAGGAGAGCAGACAGCAGCTGCAGAACTACAAGGCTCAGCATCTTCCATCCAGGACTGTATGCTGGAGGGAGAGACAGGGGGAGCAGAACTGCAAGGCTCAGCATACTTCATCCACTAGTGTATGCAGGAGAGCAGAAAGCAGCTGCAGAACTACAAGGCTCAGCATGCTGCAGCCAGAACTGTATGCTGGAGGGAGAGACAGGGGGAGCAGAACTACAAGGCTCAGCATGCTCCATTCACTAGTGTATGCAGGAGAGCAGAAAGCAGCTGCAGAAGTACAAGGCTCAGCATGCTGCATCCAGGACTGTATGCTGAAGGGAGAGAGAGGGGGAGCAGAACTACAAGGCTCAGTATGCTCCATTCACTAGTGTATGCAGGAGAGCAGACAGCAGCTGCAGAACTACAAGGCTCAGCATCCTCCATCGACGACTGTATGCAGGAGTTTTTTTCCCACCAAAAAAATGATGTGGGCTTCGCCATATTTTTGTATGCTAGGTACAGCAGGCAGGTACGGCTGCCCCCAACCCCCAGCTGCCTATTTGTACCCGGCTGAGAACCAAAAATATAGGGAAGCCCTTTTTTTAATTATTTCATGAATTTCATGAAATAATTAAAAAAAAAAAAAAAAAGACATGGGCTTTGCCCCATTTTTGTGTCCATCCAGGTACAACTAAGCAGCTGGGGATTGGAATCCGTAGCACAGGTTGACCCGAGCTTTCTGGGTCCCTCTGCTGCGAACTGCAGTCCACAGCTGCCCCAGAAAATGGCGCTTTCATAGAAGTGCCATCATCTGGCGCTGTATCCAACTCTTCCAGCTGCCCTGGTGACGGGTGGCTCACTGGGTAATAATGGGTTAATACTAGCTTTGTGTTACTAGCTAGTATTAAGCCCGAGATTCTTAATGTCAGGCAAGTTTGACCCGGCCATTAAGAATCTCCAATAAAAGGTTAAAAAAAAAAAACACCACACAGAGAAAAAATACTTTAATAGAAATAAATACACAGACACAGTTAGAGACTCCATGTTTATTACTCCCTCTCACCCCTCCACGATCCTGGTCTTCTGTCTTCTTTCTCCTTCAACCCATGCAGCTCTGCTACATCAGACAGCACTGCATGGGAGGAAGACGCTGATGCTCCCCCGTGCAGTCTAATCACTTAGTGAGTGAGCAGAGGCTGCGGGTTGTAAGCAGTGACGTCACCGCTGCCACCGTTGAAATAGTAATCTGACAGGCGGGTTACTATAGCAACGGTGATCTCCGATCACCTGATTCCCGGTGTCGCTAATCACCGTCTGTGGCAT
The DNA here is from genome assembly GCF_048569485.1 of Anomaloglossus baeobatrachus. Lineage (NCBI taxonomy): Eukaryota > Metazoa > Chordata > Amphibia > Anura > Aromobatidae > Anomaloglossus > Anomaloglossus baeobatrachus. The sequence goes on along the minus strand of NC_134360.1, from coordinate 151,423,151 downwards.
CCAGTCCTTGCATGTGGGTTGACTCTGTAAAGAGCGCCGACATGCAGGAACGGGGAGCCAAGCATGTGCCCAAGAATCTCGTCGGCACACGGAGATGCTCAAACGAGCACTGAGTATCGGAGAGATGCACTGACAAGACCTGCATGACGTGTAGCTATGTGACCAGTCTGTAGCCAATGAGATAATAGACACATGACTGGTCACATGCTATGACGACATCACGGAAGGTCCTATCATCAGTGCTGGTTACCAGGAGGGCGCAGCGATGATCGGAAGTAAAAGTGGCAGGAGACACAGTGCAGGACGCGTCGCGGGGACCTGTAAGTATAATGGCAATGTTTATTAACTGTATGTGTATATGTATAATGTGTTTGTATGTGTTTGTGTTTGCCTGCCATTGTTTTCAATGGGGTTCGAAGGTGTTCGTCGAACGTTCGCTGAACACACCCGCCGTTCGACGAACCGAACCGAACTCGAACACTACGGGAGGTGGCTCAACACTAGTGAGGAGTCATGCATCTGCACCCTGGATACTATAGTCCCTAAGGAACTGAATGAACTGATTAACTTTGACCTTTTTTGGTAGCTTTCTACTCCCCACTCATTGGCCTCCATCGCATCTAATTTTTAAGTTTAAATATTGTTATATGTCTTTTAATGAATTTTCCTCCTCTTCTCCCCGAGACGCTTGAGCTTAATCCGTTATATTTGTTTTGTTTCATTCAGAATGTGACGCCATCCGATCAATCTATTAACAGCATGAACTTTTTGATGAATATTTTATTGATATTTGAATGTAGATACCCAAATCAGTCTGGACGAAGAATAACATCAGATACTAATCATCGTGTCAAATTTGCCCTTTAAGAAAACTTCGTAACATGTCTTGGAATAGACCTTCAGCGGGATTTATTCGACATAATGATGGGTTTAATAATAATAATTTTATGAGTACATATTGTTATCTTTTTGACATTTCCTGTTCAGAAGTATGGAATTGACCTATTATGTAAATGATTGTAACTATGTTCTACTGCCTCTTATGTAATGAATGATATTTATCTCCTGCTTTATCTTACTCATTTGACTATTGGTTCTGCAGCGAGATCTCTATTTAATATGATTTGCTGCATTATACTTATGTGTCGCCCAGGGATATGGGTACTCGGTTCCGGGCAATCTGCAATTGGGGAATGTCACTTTGGTGGCTGTTGCCCGGTTCCGTGCCCTGGGTGCTTTTTGAAAAGGGGATATATTTACAGGGGATTTAAGTTAATGTTCATACGTGACGCCACTTGCGGTGTTGTGGCTATACAGTACTGACCAAAAGTTTGGACACACCTTCTCATTCAAAGAGTTTTCTTTATTTTCATGACTCTGAAAATTGTAGATTCACATTGCAGGCATCAAAACTACGAATTAACACATGTGGAATGAAATACTTAACAAAAAAGTGTGAAACAACTGAAAATAGGTCTTATATTCTAGGTTCTTCAAAGTAGCCACCTTTTGCTTTGATAACTGCTTTGCACACTCTTGGCATTCTCTTGATGAGCTTCAAGAGGTAGTCACTGGAAATGGTTTTCACTTCACAGGTGTGCCCTGTCAGGTTTAATAAGTGGAATCTCTTGCCTTATAAATGGGCTTGGGACCATCAGTTGTGTTGCGCAGAAGTCTGGTGGATACACAGCTGATACTCCTACTGAACTGACTGTTAGAATTTGTATTATGGAAAGAAAAAAGCTGCTAAGTACAGAAAAACGAGTTGCCATGATTACTTTAAGAAATGAAGGTCAGTCAGTCCGAAAAATTGGGAAAACTTTGAAAGTGTCCCCAAGTGCAGTGGCAAAAACCATCAAACGCTACAAAGAAACTGGCTCACATGAGGACCGCCCCAGGAAAGGAAGATCAAGAGTCACCTCTGCTGCGGAGGATAAGTTTATCCGAATCACCAGCCTCAGAAATCGCAGGCTAACAGCAGCTCATATTAGTGACCTAGTCAATGCCACACAAAGTTCGAGCAGCAGACACATCTCTAGAACAACTGTTAAGAGGAGACTTTGTGCAACAGGCCTTCATGGTAAAATAGCTGATAGGAAACCACTGCTAAGGAAAGGCAACAAGCAGAAGAGACTTGTTTGGGCTAAAGAACACAAGGAATGGACATTAGACCAGTGGAAATTTGTGCTTTGGTCTGATGAGTCCAAATTTGAGATATTTGGATCCAACCACCGTGTCTTTGTGCGACACAGAAAAGGTGAACGGATGGACTCTACATGCCTGGTTCCCACCGTGAAGCATGGAAGAGGAGGTGTGATGGTGTGGGGGTGATTTTCTAGTGACATTGTTGGGGATTTATTCAAAATTGAAGGCTTACTAAACCAGCATGGCTACCACAGCATCTTGCAGCGGCATGCTATTCCATCCGGTTTGCGTTTAGTTGGACCATCATTTATTTTTCAACAGGACAATGACCCCAAACACACCTCCAGGCTGTGTAAAGGCTACTTGACTAAGAAGGAGAGTGATTGGGTGCTACACCAGATGACCTGGCCTCCACAGTCACCAGACCTGGACCCAGTCGAGATGGTTTGGGGTAAGCTGGACCGCAGAGTGAAGGCAAAAGGGCCAACAAGTGCTAAGCATCTCTGGGAACTCCTTCAAGACTGTTGGAAGAACATTTCCAGTGACTACCTCTTGAAGCTCATCAAGAGAATGCCAAGAGTGTGCAAAGCAGTAATAAAAGCAAAAGGTGATTACTTTAAAGAACCTAGAATATAAGACATATTTTCAGTTGCTTCACACTTTTTTGTTAAGTATTTAATTCCACATGTGTTAATTCATAGTTTTGATGCCTTTAATGTGAATCTACAATTTTCAGAGACATGAAAATCAAGAAAACTCTTTGAATGAGAAGGTGTGTACAAACTTTTGGTCTGTACTGTATATGTGGAGCCGCCGCTTCAGAATGTCACTACTGGGATGGTGTTAATTGCAGCTTGGATGGTAGGCCCTCTGGAAGCAGGGCCAAGCCCCAGAGGATGGGTGATATTACGGCCGTAAGAAGAAAGTAGTCCACACAGAAGTTTAGTGCAACGGGTCTTTACTCACTGCTGGTTGGTGATAGCTGTTTACCCAAGGCCGTCTGGCTTCACCTCCAGATCCCCTTCATCCCAGTGCCAGTTCAGTATACTGGTACCTTCTTCCCCTGCACCTGTTCTCCGGTAAATGGGTCCCCGTGGCGCAGAGCAACTTGGGGTCCTCGTCTGGTGGTTTGTCCACTTCTGTCCACCTGACGGTAGCGTGAACCCTGTGCGGTTGGAGTCTCTGGTCCTGTCCCCGGTTTTCCCTTTGCTACTGATGCTTTGGATTTTTAGGGTCAGCAAGGTCCTTGATGGTCCCCTCGCTGTGTAGGTGTTAACAGGTCAGCGTGGAGCTCTTTCTTGTCCTAGGGTCCTGTACCCCGTCGGTGCGTAGTTCCGAGAGCACTCCAACTGCTCAACCGGAAACTCCTTTCCTGGGTACCAAGTTAGTGTTAACCCGGGACAACTCGTGTCTTTCACGTGCACCTCCACACTTCGTCACACTGCACTCTACTCCGTCACTCTGCTGTCACTGTCCTCAGTCTGCCCCATCCCACCTGGTCAACTAGTGGACTCGAGTGGCTCCACCTCTAGGCAGCCATCAATTTGTCCCACCCTAACCTTAAACCATTGTATGGGAGACTTTTTGGGGAAAAAACTGGGATTACCTGGATTTTTGGTGTTACCGGCACTGGTATTCCGGGGCCTAGGGGGTAGGTCCTGAATACTTGTGGGGATGCGGAACCTTGTAGCACCCTGATGGCTTCAGGGATGCTACACTTACCTATGATGTCTTCCCTGGTGTGCATGTGCTGTTCATGTCATGTCGCCGTCGGCTGGCCGCCTCCAATATGGCCGCTGTGCATGCGGGGAGCTGGATGACGCATCCCTTCTCCTGTGCGTGCACTGTGGCGTCTGGCAGTGGGTCCGCCCGTGGCCCATGGCTGATGCGCCCTATTCATTATGACATTTGCCAATGTATATAAAGCGCTGTGGAATTAATAGCGCTATATAAATGAATAACTATTATTATTAAGTACTCTACTTGGCGGTGATTTAAACTGACGTCCGAGTAGGAGAGACACCACTCTCCCTCCTTGAAGAAGCCATACATGGGAACACTCCGCTCTCCTAGGGGAAACATATACGTTGGTGGGTGCAGGGGGAACTTCTGCCTTTCAGAGGATATCAAAAAAAAATTGAGCCAGCCTTTACCGAACCTCCGTTTGGTATGCATTTAATATATTGATTATATACATCTTCTCTCCTTAACGCTGCTATGGTTGCTCTCTGGCACTTTATTTAAGGAGGCCGCTGCTGTTTACATTATTTATAATATAGAAACTACTTCCAGTGATTTGCATAATTAATTACCCTTTCTTATGTTACCCTCTGTTTGCACATAGCATTTTATAAACAATGCTGCTATGTTTGCACTTTGACACCTAAAGGTACCGTCACACTAAGCAACTTACCAGCGATCCCAACAACGATAGGGATCGCTGGTAAGTTGCTAGGAGGTTGCTGGTGAGCTGTCACACTGCGACGCTCCAGCGATCCCACCAGCAACCTGACCTGGCAGGGATCGCTGGAGCGTGGCTACACGAGTTGCTGGTGAGCTCACCAGCAACCAGTGACCAGCCCCCAGCGCCGCGTGGAAGATGCTGCGCTTGGTAACTAAGGTAAATATCGGTAACCAACCCGATATTTACCTTGGTTACCACCACACGGAGCTACACGTGCAGAGAACAGGGAGCAGCGCACACTGAGCGCTGACTCCTTGCTCTCCTAGTACAGCACACATCGGGTTAATTACCCGATGTGTCCTGCAGCTAAATGTGCACAGAGCAGGGAGCAGCGCACATTGCTTAGTGCTGGCTCCCTGCTCTCCTAGTACGGCACACATCGGGTTAATTACCCGATGTGTCCTGCAGCTAAATGTGCACAGAGCAGGGAGCAACAATGCTTAGCGCTGGCTCCCTGCTCTCCTAGCTACAGCACACATGGGGTTAATTACCTGATGTGTGCTGCAGCTACATGTGCACAGAGCAGGGAGCAGCGCACAATGCTTAGCACTGGCTCCCTGCTCTCCTAGCTACAGCACACATGGGGTTAATTACCTGATGTGTGCTGCAGCTAAATGTGCACAGAGCAGGGAGCAGCGCACAATGCTTAGCGCTGGCTCCCTGCTCTCCTACTTACAGCACACATCAGGTTAATTAACCCGATGTGTCCTGCAGCTAGCTACATGTGCACAGAGCAGGAGCCGGCAGCACAGGCAGTGAGAGCGGCGGAGGCTGGTATCGAAGGTAAATATCGGGTAACCAAGGACAGGGCTTCTTGGTTACCCGATGTTTACATTGGTTACCAGCCTCCGCAGAAGCCGGCTCCTGCTGCCTGCACATTTAGTTGTTGCTGTCTCGCTGTCACACACAGCGATCTGTGCTTCACAGTGGGACAGCAACAACTAAAAAATGGCCCAGGACATTCAGCAACAACCAACGACCTCACAGCAGGGGCCAGGTTGTTGCTGGATGTCACACACAGCAACATCGCTAGCAACGTCACAAAAGTTGTTCGTTAGCAGCGATGTTGCTAGCGATGTTGCTTAGTGTGACGGGGCCTTTACATTTAGGAACTGCTACTATTCACGTTTGCACATTGCACTTTACTGATTATATGCTTTACTGTGAGGGGGAAAAAAAAATGTCATAATTCTTCTGTATATGACTACCTTAAAATGCTGAGTCTCATTAAAGTTTTCCATACCGGTTGATATCCCCTATTCACATTTTTTTACTCACTTATGTGTTTTAGATGTGTATGTTTTCATCTGTTTTAGTATACTGTCACCATACGTATATAAAATATAAAATCTAAAAAATATTTTCAAAAATAAAATAATTGCTTGATTACACAAAAAAACTCCTTTGTCCTCCTGTCTTTGCATTTTCTATGGAGTTTGTGTGGGTAGGGTGATTTACTATCATCCTACTTCTTGATACCTTTTGGCTTGGTTAGATGGAGATTCGTTTTGTTACCAGTCCCAGACTGCAGACTAGGAAATGCTGTAGTGCCAGGGTTCTAGGAGCAAGAGGCCTACGCCTGTCTGTCATCTTGCTTGTATCTGGTGACCTTAATTTTTGTAAATGTGGAGACACCAAATTGTCTTTTGTCTGTAGTGGCAGGGATCTGGGAGAAAGAGGCCTATGCTACTCATGCATCTCTTGTTTTTTTTAAATGAAAATCCGAGCCCACATCCTATGTGTTGTTTGGACCATACGTCCTTGGTGTGCAAACACTCTATAGGGAAATGGGGGGATTGATGCTGCTTTTCTGCTGTCTGCCTAAAATGTTTTTAAATATCCAGACTCTAAGATTGGTCCCTAAGTTGTGTCTTCTCTGTCCTGCTTCCTCTCAACCTCTATATTTGTTATGTCAATAGTCTAGGAAGCTAATGGCTATGCCAATACAGTGGTACAGTAAGCATACTTTTGCTGTTTTGAAAACTTTTTGACCCACCTAAAGGTGTTTTCTCTGCCTTACATTTGGCCTCCCATTGAATCCAATGGGGTTCGAAAAGGTTCGGAGTTCGATTCGTTAACGGTTTGGAAAAGGTAGCGTTTGTTCTGTTGGGCTCAGCAAACTGAGCCTTTAAAGGTTCTCTCATCTCTAATTCTACCACTTTTGTAGTTATCATATCATATTGAGCTTAGCATTATTGAACAATACATTACACTTCTCCCTGTCTAGCTAATCCCTTAATGTATTTTTTTCACTGCACTTCCTGTGATGTTTTAATTTAGAAGAGCCTCAAACATGACATCACAGGAGGCTGGGGCTGCACTCACTTCCTTGGAGTGTCTATCACCCCTCCTGAAAAAGGATGTCATCACACTGGAAGTAATGCAGTTACTCACTACAGTTTCTTGTATCACTCTAGAGATCTCTTGGATCCATGGTGGCATAAATAGAGTCTGATGGTCCCTGGAGGAGATATGGATCTGATCCCCCCTCCCCCCCACACACACACACACACACACGCCACATGTTGGTCAGATGTATGGGCCCTCATAGTGTTCTAAAATGTATCAAGACATTGATACATTGTTATGTAGTCATTTTCCCCCATCCTGGGCTCCTTCCTGGTTTACATGTCCCCCAAACCTCGTAAATATGTCCCCCATCCTGGTGTATATGTCCATTTCATTGGTAAATATGTCCCTCATTATGGCAAGTATATCTCCCATCCTAGTTAAATGTCCCCATCCTATTCTTATTCCTGGTAAATATGTCCCCATACTGGTAAATATGTCCCCACCCTAATGTTCTAAATCGTATTAAGACATACGTTTTGCCCCTATACTCCTTCACTATGTAGTAGTGCCCCCCATCTTGAGCCACTTCACGGTAAAAATGTCCCCAATCCTGGTATATATGTCCCACATCCTAGTCCCCATCCTGGTATGTCTTCCATCCTGTTAAATTTGATTCCATCTTGGGCCCTTTCCTGTTAAGTATGTTTCCATCTTGGTAAATATGGCCCCCTATCCTGGGCCCCTTCTTGGTAAATATGTCCCCATCCTGGTATATACAGTGCCTACAAGTAGTATTCAACCCCCTGTAGATTTAGCAGGTTTGATAAGATGCAAATAAGTTAGAGCCTGCAAACTTCAAACAAGAGCATGATTTATTAACAGATCCATAAATCTTACAAACCAACAAGTTATGTTGCTCAGTTAAATTTTAATAAATTTTCAACATAAAAGTGTGGGTCAATTATTATTCAACCCCTAGGTTTAATATTTTGTGGAATAACCCTTGTTTGCAATTACAGCTAATAATCGTCTTTTATAAGACCTGATCAGGCCGGCACAGGTCTCTGGAGTTATCTTGGCCCACTCCTCCATGCAGATCTTCTCCAAGTTATCTAAGTTCTTTGGGTGTCTCATGTGGACTTTAATCTTGAGCTCCTTCCACAAGTTTTCAATTGGGATAAAGTCAGGAGACTGACTAGGCCACTGCAACACCTTGATTTTTTCCCTCTTGAACCAGGCCTTGGTTTTCTTGGCTGTGTGCTTTGGGTCGTTGTCTTGTTGGAAGATGAAATAACGACCCATCTTAAGATCCTTGATGGAGGAGCGGAGGTTCTTGGCCAAAATCTCCAGGTAGGCCGTGCTATCCATCTTCCCATGGATGCGGACCAGATGGCCAGGCCCCTTGGCTGAGAAACAGCCCCACAGCATGATGCTGCCACCACCATGCTTGACTGTAGGGATGGTATTCTTGGGGTCGTATGCAGTGCCATCCAGTCTCCAAATGTTACATGTGTGGTTGGCACCAAAGATCTCGATCTTGGTCTCATCAGACCAGAGAACCTTGAACCAGTCTGTCTCAGAGTCCTCCAAGTGATCATGAGCAAACTGTAGACGAGCCTTGACATGACGCTTTGAAAGTAAAGGTACCTTACGGGCTCGTCTGGAACGGAGACCATTGCGGTGGAGTATGTTACTTATGGTATTGACTGAAACCAATGTCCCCACTGCCATGAGATCTTCCCTGAGCTCCTTCCTTGTTGTCCTTGGGTTAGCCTTGACTCTTCGGACAAGCCTGGCCTCGGATTGGGTGGAAACTTTCAAAGGCTGTCCAGGCTGTGGAAGGCTAACAGTAGTTCCATAAGCCTTCCACTTCCGGATGATGCTCCCAACAGTGGAGACAGGTAGGCCCAACTCCTTGAGTTTTGTACCCCTTGCCAGCCTTGTGACCCTCCATGATCTTGTCTCTGATGGCCTTGGAATGCTCCTTTGTCTTTCCCATGTTGACCAAGTATGAGTGCTGTTCACAAGTTTGGGGAGGGTCTTAATTCGTCAGAAAAGGCTGGAAAAAGAGATAATTAATCCAAACATGTGAAGCTCATTGTTCTTTGTGCCTGAAATACTTCTTAATACTTTAGGGGAACCAAACAGAATTCTTGTGGTTTGAGGGGTTGAATAATAAATGACCCTCTGAATAAACTTTTCACAATTTAAAAAAATAAATAAATAAAGAAATAACATTCTTTTTTGCTGCAGTGCATTTCACACTTCCAGGCTGATCTACAGTCCAAATGTCACAATGCCAAGTTAATTCCGAATGTGTAAACCTGCTAAATCTGCAGGGGGTTGAATACTACTTGTAGGCACTGTATGTCCTGTATCCTGGGCCAACCCTTGTATATATGTTCTCATCCTGATAATTATGGCCCATTCTGGTAAATATGTCCCCCAACCTGGTATATACTGTATGTTCCCATCCTGGTATATATGTGTCACGCTCAGAGTTGCTAGTGTCCGAATTCACCAACAGTTTCTCTCAGATCTACAGACGTCTGGCGCACACAACAAACAAAGGGAACACTGGGGACACAATAACAACAGAACAACAGTGTTCCCTGGCTCTAGAGAGAGGGCAGACCATCTAACCTCACCTAAGGCTGTACCCGGCACTTTTTTCAACCTGTCACCAAATAGGATACCTCGTACCCTAGCCAGCCCTGCACTCGCCATGGCAAGTAGGCAGGTCAGTGAGAGCACTAGTCCCATCACTACAAATAATACAACACAGGGGTAGATAGACAAGCAGAGAAACAATAACACAACACAAACTTGAAAGCTGCAACAACACGGTTCCAACAAATGAATATAACCAGAAAATATCCAGCAGCTCCTAGAGAGGTGCAATCACCTGGGTGATCAGGAACAGAAGGCTCTCTTTACGGCAGAAACTCAAGGATGGGGAGACTACTTAAAGGAAATGGTAAGGGTCACAAATTGGCTGCACATGAGGTGATTTAGCTTGGAGCTGCTAGCAGGAAAAAACTGACATTAACTCCTGAAGTGCCAACAGAAAGCAAATACATTTAGTATGCTGATCCACACAAGAATGAAAGAAGCTCAGATCAAAGAACTGTCACACATCTCTCAGCCGTGAGTGATACTCGTGACAGGACCCACCTTTCTAAGAGGGGCCTCAGGACCCTCAAGAGTGGACCTGTCCAGATACGACCTACGGAAAGAACACACCAAAACTCTAGTGTTCCCTTCTGCTGTCACTTGACCATCAAGATCATAACAAGTGCAAACTGTAAGTGGTGGTAATAAACTGAGCTCCAAAGATGCGTAAATCTCCTGAAAGCTGACCTGTGAAAAACTTCATGTTATTAAATACAGGGCGTAGCTCCAGTTTAACAGCCATAGGATTAATAATGTCCGCTACTCTATATGGACTGATAAACCTCGAGCCCAGAGGCCCAGAAGCACACTTTCACTTGATGTGTTGAGTGGACACCCAACGCATTTCTTCACACACAGCTCCAGACCTGCTCGTTTATTACCATGCATACGTTTTTTGCCAGAAGACAAATCCCTTGAAGGACCGACAACAGAAGTGTCCCCCCATCTCTTCAATACTTTACCCTCATACACAGGACACTTAGAGGTGATGACCACCCTCCCTGTGGCACCTCTACTGGGGGAGCACTGAGGCCTACTATAAATACTATTAACCTGGGATGAGGGTAGCATATCACCCCTTTTCTTTGGAAACACCATGGTCTCCTCAGTCAGACAAGAGGGCATGTTATTTATAAGAACGGCAGAGATGGTAGTACCCAAGCAATTATTTTTGCAAAAACTGCCCCAACTAACCACTTTTTCTGACCACCAGCCAATTGCCGGATTGTGTTTTTTTAGCCAGGGAAGGCCCAAAATGATGAGAGTAGGCAAACCGTTTAAGGCATAACAAGATAGACGCTCCCTGTGGAGAGACTATCCACAGGTTTACCCATGTACGGCTTTGTTAAGCTTCCTCAGGCTGAGAGGAGTAGAATCGATGACCAATATAGGGATGGATCTCACCAACGCACTACAGAACAGATGCCTGACCTGAGCAAAGTGAGTATCTACCAAGTTAGTTCTTGCTCCACTGTCCACAAAAACAGAAATTGTCTCAGTCAGATTCCCACCTCTGTTGTTATCGTGAACTGAGACATGTTAAAGGAGGAAATATACACACCCTGGTCGTCTCCCTTCATACGACCAGGGGGGCTTTTTAGATGGCGTAACGTTTTTGGGCACAGATAGACAAACCCTAATAAAGTGAACCTTAAGACCGCTATAGAAACATGCCCCAATCCCATGGTGAACCACAAGTGACCCAGTATGAGACGACGCTCCCCTCAACTGCATGGGTGCATCTAACTGCATCAGTGAGACCTCCTCCCTAGGGAGAAAAACGAGGGCAGTGTCTTAGTGGATCGCTCCCTGAATTGCCTATCCACCCTGATAGCAAGTGACATGGCGGCTTCCAATGACTCGGGAGCAGAACATTGCACTAGTGAGTCCCTCAGGGGTCTGACAACCCCTGGTAGAAATGACTCCTAAGTTGAGCATCATTCCAAACAGTATCAGTGGCTCATCTCCGGTACTCTAAGCAGTACTCCTGAGCCAGCTGTGCCCCCTGCAGGAGCCAATGGAGTTTAGACTCTGCTAGGGAGGTGCCATTAGGGTCACAGTATACAAGAGCTAAAGTCACGAAAAAATCATCTACCAACTGTAACAATTCAGAGTCAGTCAGCAAAAAGAAGGCCCAGGACTGAGAATCTGCCAACAACAAAGAGACAATGTTCCCCACTCAAAGTTCCTCACTTCCTGAGGAACGAGGGCAAAGCTTGAAATACAGCTTGCAAGCATCCCTAAATGAAACAAATTTGCTTCTTTCCCCGCAAAAACTAGAGCAATCTTGGCTTCCGGCTGAATTTGGATGCACGTCACAGCCAGAAAACCTGCAATATGTTACAACTGCTGCACCACCTGCGATTGCAGAGACGTAACATCCTGCAAAAGGATCTGCATAAGGTGTGCAAAAGCCATCACCTGAGCCATATTGACTTGGAGAAAATATTATAGGGCCGGAAATAATGTCACGCTTGGAGGTGTTAGAGTCCAAAATCACAGTGTGACAGTTGCGCTTAGACCTGCGGACATCTGGTCCACTACACATCATACAACAAACAAAAAAGACACAGTAACAATGGTGGGCCCTTGCTCAATGGTAAGGAGAGCAGGGATGTCTCCTAACCTCACCTGAGGCTGTACTCTGCACTTGTAATGTCAAAATACAGATTCTTTCAACCTGTTGCTGAACAGAATACCTCATACTCTAGCCAGCCCTGCACTCTCCCTGGCTAGTGAGCAGGCTGGCGAAAGTGCTAGTCTCACAACTACAAATACTATAACACATGGATAGATAGACAGGCAGGGGAACAACAACACAACACAAACTTGAAAGCTGCAACAACACGGCTTCAACAAATGAATATAACCAGCAGATATCCAGCAGCTCGTAAAGATGTGCAGTCACCTGGGTGGTCAGGAACAAAAGATTCTCTTTCCGGCAGAACTCAAGGATGGGAAGACTAATTAAAAGAGATGAGAGGGGTCATAAACCAGCTTCACATGAGGTGATTAGCTAGGAGCTGCTAGCAGGAAAAAACTGACATTAACTCCTGAAGTGCCAACAGAAAGCAATTACGTTTAATATGCTGATCCACCCAAGAATGAATGCAGCTCAGATTACAGATGTGTCACATATCTTTCACCCGTGAGAGATACACATGTCAAAAGGTCTTCCATCCTGAGCCCATCTTGATATATATTTTCCCATCATGGTATGCATGTCCCCATCATGGTATAAATGTCTCTCTGCAGATCTCTTGGATCCATGGTGGCATAATTCTGGGGCAGAATTTTGACCTACTCCGCCCCCCCTTCCCACACACACAAACACACATACACACACACACACACTCCACATGTTGGTCAGATGTATGTGCCTTCGTAGTGCCCTCCCCTTTATTATATTGTAATTTTCCCCCATCCTGGGCCCCTTCCTGGTATACATGTCCCCCAATCCTGGTAAATATATGTCCGCCATCCTGGTGAATACATCCCTTTCATTGGTAAATATGTCCCACATTCTGGCAAATATGTCTCCCATCCTGGTATAAATGTCCCCCATCCTATGCCTATTCCTGGTAAATATGTCCCCCATCCTGGTAACTATGTCCCCACCTTAATGTTCTAAATCCTACAAAGACAAGTTTTGTTGCCCCCATACCCCTTCATAATATAGTAGTGTCCCCCCATTCTGATCCACTTCATGGCAAATATATCCCATATTCTTGTATACATGTCCTCCCCCATCCTGGGCCCCTTCCTGGTAAATATGTCTCATATTCTGTTATTTACAGTCATATGAAAACGTTTGGGCACCCCCATTATTGTGAACCTTTTTTCTTTATAACAATTTGGGTTTTTGCAACAGCTATTTCAGTTTCATATATCTAATAAATGATGGACTCAGTAATATTTCTGATTTGAAATGAGGTTTATTGTACTAACAGAAAATGTGCAATCTGCATTTAAACAAAATTTGACCGGTGCATAAGTATGGGCACTTCAACATAAAAGTGACATTAATATTTTGCAGATCCTCCTTTTGCAGAAATAACAGCCTCTAGTCGCTTCCTGTAGCTTTTAATGAGTTCCTGGATCCTGGATGAAGGTGTTTTTGACCATTCCTGTTTACAAAACAATTCCAGTTCAGTTAAGTTTGATGGTCGCCGAGCATGGACAGCACGCTTCCAATCATCCCACAAATGTTCAATGATATTCAGGTCTGGGGACTGGGATGGCTATTCCAGAACATTGTAATTGTTCCTCTGCATGAATGCCTGAGTAGATTTGGAGCAGTGTTTTGGATCATTGTCTTGCTGAAATATCCATCCCCTGCGTAAATTCAACTTCGTCACTGATTCTTGCACATTATTGTCAAGAATCTGCTGATACTGAGTTGAATCCATGCGACCCTCAACTTTAACAAGATTCCCGGTGCCGGCATTGACCACACAGCCCCAAAGCATGATGGAACCTCCACCAAATTTTACTGTGGGTAGCAAGTGCTTTTCTTGGAATGCCATGTTTTTTTGCCTCCATACATCACGCCTTTTTGTATCACCAAACAACTCAATCTTTGTTTCATCAGTCCACAGGACCTTCTTCCAAAATGTAACTGGCTTATCCAAATGTGCTTTTGCATACCTCAGGCGACTCTGTTTGTGGCGTGCTTGCAGAAACGGCTTCTTTTGCTCACTCTCCCATACAGCTTCTCCTTGTGCAAAGTGCGCTGTATTGTTGATGGATGCACAGTGACACCATCTGTAGCAAGATGATGCTGCAGGTCTTTGGAGGTGGTCTGTGGATTGTCCTTGACTGTTCTCACCATTCTTCTTCTCTGCTTTTCTGATATTTTTCTTGGCCTGCCACTTCTGGGCTTAACAAGAACTGTACCTGTGTTCTTCTATTTCCTTACTATGTTCCTCACAGTGGAAACTGACAGTTTAAATCTGAGACAACTTTTTGTATCCTTCACCTGAACAACTATGTTGAATAATCTTTGTTTTCAGATAATTTGAGAGTTGTTTTGAGGAGCCCATGATGCCACTCTTCATAGGAGATTCAAATAGGAGAACTACTTGCAAGTGGCCACCTTAAATACCATTTCTCATGATTGGATACACCTGCCTATGAAGTTCAAAGCTCAATGAGGTTACAAAACCAATTTAGTCCTTCAGTAAGTCAGTAAACAGTAGTTAGAAGTATTCAAATCAAGAAATTGATAAGGGTGCCCATACTTATGCACCTGTCAAATTTTGTTTAAATGCAGATTGCACATTTTCTGTTGGTACAATAAACCTCATTTCAATCCAGAAATATTACTGAGTCCATCATTTATTAGATATATGAAACTCAAATAGCTGTTGCAAAAACCCATAGTTATAAAGAAAAAAGGTTCACATTAATAGGGGTGCCCAAACTTTTTCATATGACTGTATGTCCCCATCTTGGGCCCCTTCCTGGTAAATATGTCCCCCATCCTGGTATACATTTCCCCCATCCTGCTAAATATGTCCCGATCCTGGGCCCCTTCCTGCCAGATATATACCCCATCCTGGTATATACACTGCTCAAAAAAAGAAAGGGAACATTAAGGTACCACATCCTAGTTCTCAATGAATGAAATATTCCAGTGCAAATATCTATTCATTACATAGTGGAATCCATTGAGAACAATAAACATAAAATTGATCAATGTAAACCAAAATTAATATTAAGTGGAAAATCAAATTTCAGGCTGATCCAAATTCAGTGGAAATGCCTCAAAACAAGGAAATGAGGCACAGTCGTGTGTGTGGCCTCCATGTGCCTGTATGCTCGGCATGCCCCTGATGAGGCGGTAGATGTTCTCCTGAGGGATCTTCTCTCAGACCTGGATTAAAGCATCAATCAACTCCTGGACAGTCTGTTGTGCAATATGAAATTGGTGGACAGAGCAAGATATGTTGTCCCATATGTAACATAGTAACATAGTTACTAAGGTTGAAAAAAGACCTAGGTCCATCTAGTTCAACCTTCCTCCACCAGTTCTACATTTGGTCACTAAGTCATTTATAACCAACAATGTTGTGTGTACTGAGGAAATCATCCAGCCCTTTTTTGAAAGCTGTTATAGTATCTGCCATTACTACCTCTTGTGGTAGGGCATTCCACAGTCTGACTGCTCTAACTGTAAAGAACCCTTTCCTATTTAGCTGTCGGAATCGCTTTTCTTCCACTCGCAGTGAGTGTCCCCTGGTCCTTAGTATTGTCTTTGGAAGAAATAAGTCATGTGCCAGTCCTTTATATTGACCACACATGTATTTATACATATAAATGAGATCTCCTCTGAGACATCTTTTTTCTAAGCTAAACATATCTAACTTTTTCAACCTGTCATCATATGGGAGGCCTTCCATTCCTTGTAGTAGTCTAGTTGCCTGCCTTTGAACTGACTCTAACTTCTGAATGTCCTTTTTAAAATGTGGAGTCCAAAACTGGACCCCATATTCCAGATGTGGCCTTACAAGTGATTTATAGAGGGGTAATAATACATTGGGATTACGGGATCTAATCTCTCTTTTTATACACCCTAGAATCTTGTTTGCTTTTGCAGCTGCTGCCTGACATTGAGTGCTGCTGCTCAGCTTATTTGTAATGAGAATACCCAAGTCCTTCTCCTGTTCTGTAGTCCCGAGTTTACTTCCATTTAATGTATACGCAGTTATAGGATTACTCCGTCCTAGGTGCATTACTTTACATTTATCAACATTAAATCTCATTTGCCAAGTGTCTGCCCGTTCTGACATCTTATCTAGATCTTTTTGTAATATTATACTATCAAGGTCAGTTTTTAATATCCTACATAGTTTTGTGTCATCAGCAAAGACTGACACTTTACTATCAATCCCATCCACAAGGTCATTAATAAAGAGATTAAAAAGAATTGGTCCTAGCACAGATCCCTGCGGCACCCCACTGCTGATTATAGCCCATTTAGAGAATGTTCCATTTATGACTACTCTTTGTTTCCTATCATTTAGCCAATTCCTTACCCAGTTGCATATAGTTTCCCCCAGTCCTTGCTTCTGGAGCTTTAGTATAAGGCTATTATGTGGTACAGTATCAAATGCCTTTGCAAAGTCCAAATAAATCACATCAGCTGCATTACCCATATCCAAGTTTGCACTTACCCCCTCATAGAACCCAAACAGGTTGATTAGACATGACTTATCTTTCATGAATCCATGCTGTCTGTCAGTTATTATATTATTTTCTGCAACATATTTTTGCATGTCATCCCTTAAAATGCCCTCAAAAACTTTGCATAGTACCGATGTCAGGCTTACTGGACGGTAGTTGCCTGGATCTACCCTCTTACCTTTCTTAAATATCGGTACCACATCAGCAATCCTCCAATCCTGAGGCACCAACCCTGTTACAAGCGAGTCTAAAAAGATGAGATACAGCGGTCTGTCAATTACGGAGCTCAATTCCCTCAATATTCGTGGATGAATGCCATCTGGCCCTGGGGATTTGTCAATGTTTAATTTACTCAGACGTAGGCGTACTTCTTCTTGTGTTAAATTAATTATATCGGGTGGTGAACTTTGATTTTTCACTTGTTGAATGATGCCTGGTACAGTCAGTTCCTTGGTGAACACAGATGAGAAATGCCTATTTAATATCTCAGTCTTTTGTTTGTCCTCTATAACTAACTTGTTATTATATTTTAAGGGGCCAATACTATCCTTTGTTTTCCTTTTGGCATTAATGTATTTATAAAAGATTTTGGGATTTATTTTAATGTCATTGGTGATTTTTGTTTCAGTACCTAGTTTTGCTTGCTGATTGATGTGATTGATTGGATTCAGGCCTGGGGAATGGGCATTGGGCAACCAAGTCTATAGCATCAATGCTTTCATCATGCAGGAACTGCTAATATACTTGAGCCACATGAAGCCTAGCATTGTCATGTATCAGAAGGAACCCAGGAACCGCCTCATGCTACCTCTAGGGATGAGGGCAATGACAAAATGCAAAGGTGACCAAAACAACAGGAAAAAAAGATGGGAACAGAGAAATGGTCTGTGGTCACCACCTGCAGAAGCATTCCTTTATCCTTCTTGCTAATTGCCCATAATTTCTACCTGTTGTCTATTCCATTTGCACAACAACAGGAGAAATTGATTCACAATCAGTGATGCTTCAAAACTAGACAAGTTGATTTCACAGAAATGTGATTGACTTAAGCCCGCTTTACACGCTACAATATATCTTATGATGTGTCGGCGGGGTCACGTCGTAAGTGACGCACATCCGGCATTGTAAGGTACATTGTAGTGTGTGACAGGTACGTGCGATTGCGATTGAACGTTAAAACGTTCTTCACATGCACGTCGTTCAGTTCCTAAAAATTGAACGTCAGGTTGTTCATCGTACCTGGGGTAGCACACATTGCAGTGTGTGACACCCCGGGAACGATGAACAGATCTTACCTGCATCCTGCGGCTCCCGGCCAGCAATGCGGAAGGAAGGAGGTGGGCGGGATGTTTACGTCCCACTCATCTCCGCCGCTCCGCTTCTATTGGCCAGCTGCCGCGTGACGTCAATGTGACGCCAAACGTCCCTCCCACTCCAGGATGTGGACGTTCGCCGCCCACATCGAGGTCGTTTGGACGGGTAAGTGCGTGTGACGGGGGTTAATCGTTTGTGCGGCACATTCAACAAATTGAACGTGCCGCACATACGATGGGGGTGGTTACGATCGCATGCGATATCGTATGCGAAATCGTAAGGTGTAAAGCAGGCTTTAGAGTTACAATGTGTTGTTTAAGGCCCTTTTCTCACATCAGTCTTTTGCTGTCAGTCGCAATCAGTTGAATTCTAAAAAAAACGGATCCAGCGACTGATGACACTGGATCCGTTTTTTTTGTCATTGACTTTTATTAGTGATGGATTGAGATGAATGGCCTCACGTTTCATCCGTCTTTCGACGGATCCATAGAAAAACTGTGTCCATCGGACGGTGACAATGCACATAGTGACATTTTTTGGCTACGTCGAAAAAACAGACGGCGTCGGATCCGTCGCCGTCCGTTGTTTGGTACAATGGAAGCCTATGGGAGTAGGATTCATCATCATCCATCATATGACAGAATCCAGAGACGGATTCCATTTTTTTAAACTGAGCATGCTCAGCATCACAACGGTTGCATCGGAAAACAGAAGAAACGGATGCAAAAAACTGATGCAACTGATGCGTTTTTTCGATGGATCCATTATATCAGTTTTTCCAACGGATTGTGAATGAAGGCAAAAAACTGATGTGTGAAAGGGGCCTAAGTGTTCCCTTTATTTTTCTGAGCAGTCTATGTTCCAATCCTGACATATATTTCCCCCACCCGGGTAAATATGTCCCCATCCTGGGCCCCTTCCTGCTAGATATATCTCCCTATGCAAGTACAAACCAGATGGGAATGTCCAGCCATCATAAAGGTACTGTCACACTAAGCGACGCGCCAGCGATCCCAACAGCGATCTGACCTGGCAGTGATCGCTGGAGCGTCGCTACATGGTCGCTGGTGAGCTGTCAAACAGGCAGATCTCAACAGTGACCAGTGACCAGCCCCCAGCCACCAGCGACGCGTGGAAGCAATGCTGCGCTTGGTAACTAAGGTAAATATCGGGTAACCAAGCGCTTGGTTACCCGTTATTTACCTTTGTTACCAGCGCACACCGCTGGCTCCCTGCACTCGTAGCCAGAGTACACATCGGGATAATAAGCAAACCGCTTTGCTTATTTACCCGATCTGTACTCTGGCTACGAGTGCAGGGAGCAGGGAGCAGGCACTGGCAGCCTGAGAGCGGCGGACGCTAGTAACCAAGGTAAATATCGGGTAACCAAGCAAAGTGCTTCTCTTGGTTACCCGAATATTTACCTTGGTTGCAGCTTACCGCAGGCTGCCAGAAGCTGACTCCTGCTCCCTGCACCTTCAGATCGTTGCTCTCTCGCTGTCACACACAGCGATGTGTGCTTCACAGCGGGAGAGCAACAACTAAAAAATGGTCCCGGACATTCAGCAACAACCAGCGACCTCACAGCAGGGGCCAGGTTGTTGCTGGATGTCACACACAGCGACATCCCTAGCAAGATCGCTGATGCATCACAAAAACCGTGACTCAGCAGCGATGTTGCTAGCGATATCGCTTAGTGAGACGTGGCCTTAACGCTCAGGAAGAAGACGGGTTCTGTGTAACAGAGATAAATGTGCTTTGGTCAGACATGTGCATATCAACCCAAGAACAATCGCAAAAGACCTTGTGAAGATGTTGGGGGAAGCTGGTAAGATTGTGTCATTATCCACAATGAAACGAGTACTGTATCAACATGTGCTGAAAGGCCACTCTGCCAGGAAGAAGCAATTACTCCAAAAGAAACATTAAAAAGCCAGATTAATGTTTGCAAATGCACACAGGAACAAAGACCTCAATTATTGGAGTGGTCCTGTGGTCTGACGAAACTAAAATTGAACTGTTTGGCCATAATGACCATCATTACGTTTGGAGAAAAAAGGAAAAGCTTTGAAGCCTAAGAGCAGCATCCCAACTGTGAAACATGGGGGTGGCAGCAGGGGCGTAACTACCGCGGTCGCAGCGGTCGCCATCGTGACCGGGCCCGGGAGGTTTGGGGCCCGCGGCCACCCGGCAGATCAGCAGCCAGCTCCTGTCAGTGAGAGAGAAGCTGCGCTGATCTGTCACAGTGCACGCGCCCACTATATGACCCGCTGCCGCCCCCGACACCGGGCCCCGCTGCCCGATGTCAGCGGCGGAATCGGGGCCCCCCTCCACCATCACCGCGCACAGTAATAATGAAGCATAGAGTGGCCGGCGCTGCTCTGCATCATCATTCTCCCCCTGTGCCTGCGCGGTGACGTCACTCCTGTGCGACTGCTGTGCTGAGTGCACAGAGCGCAGGGAGGGAGGACGCCGACCGGAGCATCCGGAGAGCGGGGAGACGGGAGGATGAGCAGCAGTGGAAGGAGGAGAGCGGTGAGGACAGCAGCAGTGGAACGAGGAGACGTCGGGACAGAGCAGCTATGGAAGGAGGAGAGCGGTGAGTACTTGTTTTTTTATATATATATATATATAAGTAAGTACACGGTGGTCAGAGCCCTGGGGTGGGGAGGCTGCATGATACTGTACATGGAGGCCTATGGTGGGGAGGCTGCATGATACTGTACATGGAGGCCTGGCGTGGGGAGGCTGCATGATACTGTACATGGAGGCCTGGGGTGGGGAGGCTGCATGATTCTGTACATGGAGGCCTGGGGTGGGGAGGCTGCATGATTCTGTACATGGAGGCCTGGGGTGGGGAGGCTGCATTATACTGTACATGGAGGCCTGGGGTGGGGAGGCTGCATTATACTGTACATGGAGGCCTGGGGAGGCTGCATTATACTGTACATGGAGGCCTGGGGAGGCTGCATTATACTGTACATGGAGGCCTGGGAGGCTGCATTATACTGTACATGGTGGCCTGGGAGGCTGCATTATACTGTACATGGAGGCCTGGGGAGGCTGCATTATACTGTACATGGAGGCCTGGGAGGCTGCATTATACTATACATGGAGGCCTGGGGAGGATGCATTATACTGTACATGGAGGCCTGGGGAGGCTGCATTATACTGTACATGGAGGCCTGGGAGGCTGCATTATACTATACATGGAGGCCTGGGGAGGCTGGCAGCATTATTATACATGGAGGCCTGGAGAGGCTGGCTGCATTATTATACATGGAGGCCTGGGGAGGCTGGCTGTATTATTATACATGGAGGCCTAGAGAGGCTGGCTGCATTATTATACATGGAGGCCTGGGGAGGCTGGCTGCATTATTATACATGGAGGCCTGGGGAGGCTGGGTGCATTATTATACATGGAGGCCTGGGGAGGCTGGCTGCATTATTATACATGGAGGCCTGGGGAGGCTGGCTGTATTATTATACATGGAGGCCTGGTTAGGCTGGCTGCATTATTATACATGGAGACCTGGGGAGGCTGGCTGCATTATTATGCATGGAGGCCTGGGGAGGCTGGCTGCATTATTATACATAAAGGTCTGGGGGGACTGCATAATAAACATGAAGGACACCTTATACATGGACAAGGGCTGCATTATACATGGAGGTCTAGGGGGCTGGAAGGACACCTTATACATGGAGGAGTATGGGGCTGCAAAATGCAATATGAAGTTTTGTAGGGTCGTGTTATAATACAGATAGGACTATGGGGGCTACCTTATACATGGACTATGGTGGTGCATTATAAAACATGGAGGACTATGGTGCAGTATAATATATGGAGAACTATGGGCTGAATTATAATACATGGAGAACTATGGGAAATGCATTATAATACATGGAGGACTATGGATGTGCATGCTAATATATGAAGGGTTATGTGGGACCCTTTATACTATATGGAAGGCTATGTGGGGGCCATTATAGTATTTGGAGAACTATATACAAGGGGGGACTAAGATACAAGCATGGGATGGGAATGTTTTGTGGTGAGGGAAGAAGGCTCTTTCCCTCAGCACCCAGCTTTCCCATGCTCTGCTGTACATCTTTCAGCACCCAGCTTTCCCATGCTCTGATATGGGAAAGCTGGGTGCTGAGGGAAAGATGTATAGCAGAGCATGGGAAAGCTGGGTGCAGAGGACAAGATGGATATCAGAACATAGGAACGCTGGGTGCTGATAGAGGGATTTCATATCACGGGAAACCTGGTTGCTTATTATCCCGTACCCCGTCATTATCCCGTATCCCAAGTGTCAGTGTACGTGGAGGAAGGGGGGCCCAGCTCTGAACTTTGCACCGGGGCCCATCAAACTCTAGTTACGCCACTGGGTGGCAGCATGATGTCGTGGGTTTGTTTTGCTGCAGGAGGGACTGGTGCACTTCACAAAATAGATGGCATCATGAGGAAAGAAGATTATATGACAATACTGAAGCAAATTCTCAAGACATCAGCCAGGAACTTAAAGCTTGGGCTTTAACA
Source organism: Anomaloglossus baeobatrachus (assembly GCF_048569485.1). Classification (NCBI taxonomy): domain Eukaryota; kingdom Metazoa; phylum Chordata; class Amphibia; order Anura; family Aromobatidae; genus Anomaloglossus; species Anomaloglossus baeobatrachus. The sequence goes on along the minus strand of NC_134360.1, from coordinate 151,400,535 downwards.
TTGCAACAAAATTACAACCCTAACAGTTATATGATTTAATTGCCTTAATGATGTTTCTGTACACATTGTGATAAATAATATTGAACATACCTAGACAAACTGGTGCTTCTCCCCAGACACCGTTCAAACACCTCACAATCTTCTCTCCTTTAAGAAGGTAAAAATTTGGGCATTTATACTCCACATATTCATTAGATTTATAGCTAGTTTTTCTGATACCAATGGTGTCTCCAAATTGTACAGTTGGTGGTGCACCACACTGATCCCCGATTCCTGCAAAAGAAGGACAATTAAGCAAATTAATTAAGTGAATATAACAAAGGAAAACCAAAATGATTTTTTTTTCTTATTTCTTCAGTGCCACATAATTGACAGCACAAAATATCCCAAGTACCATGATAGACTATTTTACTGTAAGTTTAAAGGTAAGGTGTCACTTTTTTTATTTTGGTATTAATAATAATAGTGATTATGGAATCAAGTATTTTTAATACAAAATTAAAATCACTGTTTATTTTGTTTTTATTTAATTCTACCTTTACTGAAACACTGGGGGCTGCCATCTTAGATTTTCTGTAATGACAGTTACTCCCCTCATTTATGGCAGCTCTCTGTGCATAAAACCCTATACTTAACACAGAGACTGCGTGTGCTGTGAGGTGGACATACCCCCTGGGCTGTCCAGATCACAGCAGAGTGAGGAGATCTCCGCCATCTTTGTGGAGCTCACAGCATATGCTGTGTGCTGCATTTTCTCCCCATCACCCGTTCAGGATGTATGACTACCGGCGCCGGGCCTCCGCTGTTACCCTCTCCCTTTGCTGCTCTCCCCGCCGCCGCCGCTCCCTCCCGCCTCTGCCGCCACTCCCCCTGCCACTGCTCCCCCCGCTCTCATGTGCTGACTTCAGGCCTCTGCTCCTAGTAGCTTAGCGGAGCACACTATACTGAGAAGTGCAGTATACAATGGACTACAGCGGGGCGCAGAATACAGCGGCGCATGGAATACCGCGGAGCACACTATACAGCGAAGCCACAAGTGTGCAATTTTACCACCTTTCTTTGCACCTGTGATGTCTCCATTTAATGGAGGTCTTGCAGCATCCTGGTAGTGCATTAGTCTTTTTGGCCTCAGCAGTTTACATCTTCTACCATTAGTCTGAGTTTTTGCTTAATTTTTGGAGGATTTTTATTCCTCTTTTTGGTGTTTTTTATGTATATACAGTGAAGCACGGCGGTATACTGAGGAGCACGGAATACACCAGAGCGTGGTATACAGTGGGGCGCGCAATACAGCGGCACACAGAATATAGCGGACCACAGTATGCAGCAAAGCGCGGAATACAGCAGACCGTGGTATACAGTGGAGCGCAGTTTACTGAGAAGCACGGTATACAGCAGATTACGGTATGTGGCGGAGCGCAGAATACAGCGGAGCACGATATACTGAGGAGCACGGAATACAGCAGAGCGTAGTATACAGCGGGGCACAGAATACAGAGGAGCACGAAATACAGCGAAGCACGGTATACAGCAAAGCGCGGAATACAGCGGAATGTGGTATACAGCAGAACGTGGTATACTGAGTAGCGCGGGATACAGCAGAGAGCTGTATACAGCGGGGCGCAAAATACAGCGGAACACAGTATACAGCGAAGCGCGGTATACAGAGGAGCGCGGAATACAGCGGAGCGCTGTATACAGTGGGGGCGCAGTATAGAGCAGAGCACAGTATACATTGTGGTGTAGTATACAGTGGTGCACTATGCCAGTGGTCCTTGATAATACTTTAGACATTAGGATCACTTTGCGGTCACCAAATAAAATGGCTCCGCACTGTGATCCTAAACTTTATCCTCCCTCATCCTTTTGGAAACACCCAGAACAGGAAGGGGAGGTGTGATATCACACACAGGAGAGCAGATTCCACCCACTTTTACTGCAGCTGTAATGTGAGCTAGTTCTACAGTAGCTCGGCAGCAGGATTTCAGCAGCTGCTCTCCCTACTGTTTAAGAGTGGAAAATATCAAACTGTTACATTTTTTTTTATATTTTGCTCAATTAAAAACAAATTATAATATTTAAACAAAACATTAAAACTTTAATACTTTACATTTTTTAAGTTATTGAATTTTTTTTTATGACACCTTCCCTTTAACCTCTGCTGTGGGCAAAGTCTTTGGTAGCTTATTCTGGACTATCTCAATAACAATAGCCTAAAAAAATAGCACCAACATGTTTATGTTGGTCCGAGCTAAATAATATTATCAGGTTTTATGAGGAAATACAGGAGTGTACAAAAGTTTTGGCAGGCATGAAAAAAAATGCTGTAAAGCAAGAAACCTTTAAAAAAATAGAAGTGTCAATACTTTATTTTGATCAATTAACAAAATTAAAAGTGTATGAACAAAAGAGAACTCTAAATCAAATAAATGTTAGTTATGAACATCCTTTACCTTCTAAACAGCATCAATTTTTCCTTGTACACGTCCACAAAATCAGAGAATTTGTAGAATTATAGTTAAGCATATGAGTAACCAGTTATATTAAACTAGTGATAATGATCATAAGTTTCATATCTACTGTAGGATGAAGTACAATCATTAACTGAACTAAAAACAACTAGGAGTCTTAAAACCGGGCAAGGAACAACTAACCTGCTATCTCACCATGGGAAGACTGCGCTGAGCACCAAGACACAAGGAAGTTAGAGTCTGTGTTTATAAGGGGCGTTTTTGCTGCGGTGTGAGTAACAAGATCCACTACACTGTAGAACAGGGTTGGGGAACCTTTTTACCGCCGGGGGCCATTTTAAATTTTCTCCGAACCTTCAGGGGCCGCACCAAATTATCAACTTGAAAACTACCCTGCTATATTTGGTCAAACAATTAATTAACTCACCCCTATTATGGTGTATGGAGCTGCTTCTCTTTGGTGCGGCTGTGATGTTCGGCGATATTGATCATGTTTCTCACAACTGCTTGTCCAGGTTTCTCTTGATCTGGAGAGGCTGGGGGCATAGACATTACAGGAGAAGCTGGGGCGCATAAATTACAGGAGACGCTGCGGCATACACATCATAGGAGATGCTGGGGTGCATAAATTACAGGAGACACTGGGGGTACACATCACAGGAGAGGCTGGGGGTACACACATCACAGGATGGGCACATACATTACAGGAGATGCTGGACATACACATCATAGGAGATGCTGGAACACATAAATTACAGGAGACGCTGGGCGTACACACCACAGGAGAGGCTGGGGATACACACATCATAGGATGGGCACATACATTACAGGAGATGCTGGGGCATACACATCATAGGATATGCTGGAGCACATAAATTACAGGAGACGCTGGGAGTACACACATCACAGGAGAGGCATATACATTACAGGAGAGGCTGGGGCATATACATCACTGTGGGGCACGGATAGCACTGGTGGTGGCACGGACATCACTGGGGAAGCATAGACATCACCAAGGGAGCAAGGACAGCAATGGGGGTGGGCACGGACAACAATGGCAAGTACACAGCTTCTGGGGGATGGCACACAGCACTGGGGGGTGGCACACAGAACTGGGGAGTACAGAGCACTGAGGTGCATGGACAGCAATAGGGGGGACAGACAAGACTGGGGTCACAGGCAGCACTGACCGTGGCATGGACAGCACTGGTGGCAGCAGACAGCATTAGGTGGTGCAGACAGCACTAGGGGGGGCACGGACAGGCCTGGGAGTTACGGACAGTACTGGGGAATCATAGACATCATTTGGGGGCATAGACAGCACTAGGTGGGCACAAACAGCACTAGGGGGCCCAGACAACAGTGGGGGTTACACAGCACTGAGGGGTACACAGTGATTGGGGCTGCCACACAGCACTGAGGGGGTCACACACACTACTAGGGGGTACATAGCACTGAGAGCTGCCACACAGCACTGGGGGATGGCACACACACTATTCGAGTTACACAGCACTGGGGGTACACAGCACTGCGGGATGGCAAACACCCAGCACTGGGGGCTGGCACACAGCACTGAGAGCTGGCACACAGCACTGGGACCTGGCACACAGCACTACTCGGGGGTACACAGCACTGGGGCCTGGCACACAGCACTTGAAGTTGGCACACAGCACTACTCGGAGATACACAGCACTGGCGGCTGGCACACAGCACTGGGAGCTGGCACACAGCATCACTCGGGGTACACAGCACTAGGGGCTGACACACAGCACTGGGAGCTGGCAGACACACACACTACTAGGGGGTACACAGAAATTGGTAGCGGCCTCACAGCACAAGGGGAAGGAGTCACTCACAGGTCCAGGAGGCATGTGCAGCAGGGAGTAAGCTGCTTCTCCTCTTATTCTTCTGTGGACGGGAGGGCAACTCGCGCTGCTTACCCCACCCACAAAATAAGCCCTGAGTAGCGCAAGGACCTCATGGTATGCGCACGCAGTAGCGTGCGCGTCCTCGCATCACAATTAGGATTTAAAGGCCCAGTAGTTGGTAAGACCGCGGTTGCCGCCCAAGCACTGCGGACCCCAGGAATAGTCATCGCGGGCTGCAAACGTCCCGCGGGCCAGAGGTTCTCCACCCCTGCTGAAGAACCAGAGCTGTCAGTAATGAAAACAACCACTAGAGGGAGCCCAGGCACACTGTGTCCTAGGCAACTGAATGGTTGTTAAGAAGAGTCATACTAAACTTGTCAGAGCCGAGAGGGAATGCAGTACAAGGGTGGAGACGGAGTCAGGGTCTGGGACAAGTCAGAAGTCAGCAACAGGAGAGCAAGCTGAAGGAGGGGGCAGAGGGACGGGACGACAAGCAGGAGTGCGGCACGGAAGCTAAAGCGGTCTTTAAACGCTACGATATATCTAACGAAATGTCGGCGGGGTCACGTCGTAAGAGTCGCACATCCGGCATCGTTAGTGATATCGTAGCGTGTGACAGCTATGAATGAGCAGAAATACTCACCTTCTCGTTCATCACTGACACGTCGCTCATTTTCTAAAAATCGCACGTCCAGTTGTTCATCGTTCCCGGGGCAGCACACATCGCTCTGTGTGACACCCTGGGAACGATGAACAAAGCTTACCTGCGTCCCGCCGGCAATGCTGAAGGAAGGAGGTGGGCGGGATGTTTACGTCCCGCTCATCTCCGTCCCTCCACTACTATTGGTCGGCCGCTGTGTGACGTCGCTGTGACGCTGAACGTCCCTCCCCCTTCAGGAAGTGCATGTTCACCGCCCACAGCGAGGTCGTTTGGAAGGTAAGTACGTGTGATGGGGGTTACAGCATTGTGCGACACGGGCAAGAAATTGCCCATACCGCACAAACGATGGGGGCGGTCGCACAATTAATTGAAGCATGTAAAGCAGCCTTAAGACAAAATGGAGGAGCTGGGAAACAGGGAGGTCAGGCAGAACAGATGTCAGGAAGGACAGGAAGGGTCGGGGGAGATAATGGACAGAATCTAGAGCAATTACAGGAACTAGCCAGTACACTGCAGAGCAAATCTACAACTGGCAGCATGATGTAGGGGGCGTCCTGATAACGTGGTGAGCTCCTGGGAATGAGGCAGGAAGGAAAAGCTCCTCTCTCTGGGAATGCAGACAACGTAATCAGGTCACTGATACAGGTCTGCCACAGCAGAGTGAAAACAGTATCGTGACACGTTGGTTTCCGGGCTTACATGCATTGGCCAATACATAAACTAAAAATCTCATTTTTCCATATAGCAGTAATGCAGTACCAGAGTTCCCTTATACATTGTTGGCTTTTTAGTGTGCAGCTGTATGCATCTTATATTTTTGTGTGAATGTTGCAACTCTCTACTCCCAGTGTAGCTCAACTCCCAGGTGCTGACTAATGAGTGGAAAGTCCCGTTCCCATGATGGCCACCTCCAGCATCTACCCTAGCCCAGTCCCATTGCTAGGCTATTAAGCTGTATGTTGTGAAATGTGGTAAACACCAGTGAGTAACCTCCTCCTTACCCAGGATGAATACTGCACCTTAAGTGAGGCGCAGTACCCTGTGACGACTGAAGCCTAAGGGACACCACAGTAACTTTGGTCAATAGTTTTGACAAGCATTGCAATCTAGAGTCATCTTTCTGACCAACCCAAAGTGTTATGATCCGGAACAATGGAAAACCACCATAAATCATTGGTAAAAGGTGACAAGAGCATTGGCAACTAATCTGCCGCCATCTTTGTACTAACCATCAACACTAGAAGTAGCCGAGGGGTGAACTAACATCCTGTGCACCGCGAACCCAGCCGGAGAACTAGCTATCCTAAAGGAAGGAAAGATGAATAACTCTCTGCCTCTGAAAATAGATAAAGACTAGCAAGCCCCCCACATTCAAAGACTGCGGTGATATAGGAAAACATAATACACAGATAGATGATAGGATTAGCAAAAGGTGAGGCCCTACTGACTAAAAAGGACAGGACAGGAAAGGGACTGATGGTGGCCAAAGAAAAATCCTGCAAAAATCCAAAAACCTAATAATAATATAAAAAGGCCCTCAGATCACTAGATCTGAACTCCGTCCTATACCAGGCGCTCTTGTCATACCAATGAACAGAAAGCAGGAATCATTACAAATTCAAAACGCAACAAACACATGGACTCACAGGAGCAATACTCCAAACATAGCTGCAGGGAGTTTCCCAGCTAAGCAACTAAGAGGTAAGATCCCTGCATGCAAAAAAACTGACAACAATCACAGCAAATGTCAAATTCAAATAAGAGCAAAAGAATCAAACAACAAATAAAGAGCAAAGCACTTATCTGGGGTAGATGTGGTCTGGAGCAGGGTGAAGCAGGCTGGAGAACAAAGAACAACTGACATCCGGCAACAGCCTGCTATCAGACCAGGGTTTAAATAAGCAGAGAGTTAGGAATGGAAACGCCCATTGCTCCACACACCTGGTCTCTGACCAAACCATTCCTGGCCACAAGAGGGATCCCCACAGCAGCAGAAACACAACTGACATTCACAACAGTACCCCCCACTTGAGGAGGGGTCACCGAACCCTCACCAACACCACCGGGTCGCTCAGGATGAGTATGATGGAAGGCGCGAACCAACCTGTCCGCATGAATGTCAGAAACCACAACCCAAGAGTTATGCTCCTGCCCATAACCTTTCCATTTCATGAGGTACTGAAGCTGTCGCCTACTGTGACGGGAATCCAGAATTTTTTCAACCTCATACTCCAGATCCCCTTGTACCAAAACAGGGTCAGGAGGCACTGCTGCAGGAACAGTTGGCTCTACATGTCTCTTCAACAAGGACTTATGGAAGACATCCTGAATCTTAAATGACACAGGCAGAGTCAAACGGAAAGATACAGGGTTAATAATCTCCGAAATGTTATAAGGTCCAATAAATCTGGGCTTAACTTTAGGAGATGGAACTCTCATAGGAATATTTTTAGAGGACAACCACATCATGTCCCCCACTTTAAACCAGGGACCAACAGTCCGACGCCGGTTGACAAATTTCTGGGCAGATTCTTGGGATTGAAACAAGTTATCCACTACCTGCCCCCAAATCTGCTGCATTCTGTTTACCACTGAATCCACCCCTGGACAATCAGACGCCTCAAGCTGCCCCGAGAGGAACCTGGGGTGAAACCCAAAATTGCAGAAAAAGGGGGACACCAATGTGGTAGAGCTAGCTCTATTGTTAAGGGCAAATTCAGCCAAAGGCAAAAACAAAACCCAGTTATCCTGATCCGTAGAAACAAAACACCGTAAATAGGTCTCCAGGGTCTGGTTAGCCCTTTCAGTCTGACCATTGGTCTGAGGATGAAATGCCGAGGAGAAAGACAGCTGAACACCCAATTTGGAACAAAAAATCCTCCAAAATCTGGATACAAACTGCACTCCTCTGTCAGAAACAATGTTTTCGGGAATACCATGCAACCGAACAACATGTTGGAAAAATAAAGGCACCAACTCTGATGAAGACGGCAACTTTGATAAGTGGACCATCTTGGAAAACCTATCACAGATCACCCAAATCACAGTCATTTTCTGAGAGACGGGAAGCTCTGAAATAAAATCCATAGAGATGTGCGTCCAAGGTCTCTTAGGTACCGGCAAAGGCAATAATATCCCACTAGAACGTGAACAACAGGGCTTTGACTTAGAACAAACTCCACATGACTGCACAAAACTACGGACATCCCGGAACAGGGAAGACCACCAAAAAGAGCGGCTCACAAGATTCCGAGTACGAAAAATGCCAGGATGACCCGCCAAAAGAGAGCAATGAACCTCAGAGACAACTCGGTCTCTCCATTGGTCTGGGAAAAATAGTTTCCCCGCAGGACATATCTCCGGTTTATCCCCCTGAAATTCCGCCAGTGCCAACCGCAGATCAGGCAAAATGGCCGAGAGAACTACATCATCATTCAGGATAGTAGTCGGCTCGACAACCTCCAAAGAGTCAGCACAGAAACTCCTGGAAAGGGTATCGGCCTTAACATTCTTGGTGCCTGGCAAAAAAGAGACCACAAAATTAAACCGGGTAAAAAACAAAGACCACCTGGCCTGCCGAGGATTCAACCTCTTGCCAGATTCCAGATAGGTAAGATTCTTGTGGTCCGTAAGCACCACAACTTGATGTCTAGCCCCCTCCAACCAATGTCTCCATTCTTCAAATGCCCACTTCATAGCCAATAATTCCCGGTTCCCCACGTCATAATTCCGTTCAGAAGGAGCAAACTTCGAGAGAAAAAGGCACAGGGCTTAAATTTACCAAAGTAGCGTCTCGTTGAGACAGAACAGCTCCTGCTCCGATCTCTGAGGCATCGATCTCAACCTGAAATGGGCGAGACACATCAGGTTGCTGCAGGACTGGGGCAGAAGTGAATCGCCTTTTAAGCTCCTGGAAGGCCACAATCGCCTCTGGGGTCCAATGCTCAGCATCAGCTCCCTTCTTGGTCAAATCCGTCAGAGGTTTGACAATGGCAGAGCAATTGGCTATAAATTTACGGTAAAAATTAGCAAACACCAAAAACTGCTGCAAGGATTTTAGAGAAGTCGGTTGCACCCAGTCGTAAATAGCCTGAACCTTAACCGGGTACATTTCGATAGCGAAGGAGGACAAGATGAAGCCCAAAAAGGAAATCCTTTGCACCCCAAAGAGGCACTTTGACCCCTTAACGTACAGTGCATTATCGTGAAGTATCTGAAAAACAGCCCATACCTGCCCAACATGAGACTCCCAATCATCAGAAAAAATCAAGATGTCATCCAAATAGACAATCAAAAATTTACCAATAAGGTCCCGAAAAATATCATTCATAAAGGCTTGGAAGACGGAGGGGGCATTAGTGAGCCCAAAAGGCATCACTAGGTACTCAAAATGCCCCTCAGGAGTATTAAACGCCGTCTTCCATTTATCACCCTCCTTAATACGGATGAGAATATACGCACTCTTAAGATCCAGTTTCATAAACCATTGAGCACGCTTCACTCTAGAGAAGAGATCAGACATCAGAGGCAAAGGGTACTGATATTTGATCGTAATTTTATTAAGAAGACGGTAATCAATACAAGGTCTCAACGACCCATCTTTCTTAGCAACAAAGAAAAAGCCAGCACCTAAAGGAGAAGAAGATGGCCGAATGTGCCCCTTCTCCAATGATTCCCTGATGTATGACCGCATGGCATCATGTTCGGGCACAGACAAGTTGAAAATCCGCCCCTTTGGAAATTTACAACCCGGCACCAGCTCAATGGCACAGTCAGAGTCCCAGTGTGGGAGCAGAGAATCAGATTCCTGGTCATTAAATACATCACGGAAATCGGACAAGAAGGCCGGAACATCAACTGCCTGAGCAGACGTGGACGACACGGAATGGTCCTGATGCACACCTTGACAACCCCAACTAGCTACCGACAAGGATCTCCAGTCAATAACCGGATTATGGGTCTGCAACCACGGGAATCCCAGTACCAAGGTATCCTGTAGATCATGCAATACTAAAAATCTACAAGTTTCCTGATGCGCTGGTGCAACTCTCATAGGCACCTGGGTCCAAAATTAGGGTTTATTTTCTGTCAAAGGGGTAGCATCAATGCCCCTTAAAGGAATAGGAGTTTGCAAAGGAATCATGGGGAAACCACAATCCCTAGCAAACCCAAAATCCATCAAATTGAGCGCTGCCCCTGAGTCCACAAAGGCCAATGCAGAAAAGGAAGACAATGAGCAAATCAATGTGACAGTCAAAAGAAACTTTGGTTGCAAAGAACCCACAATAACAGAAGTAGCCAATCTCCTTTCACGTTTAGGGCAGACAGAGATATTATGAGAAGCGTCTCCACAATAGAAGCACAGTCTATTCTTCCGTCTGAACCCCTGACGACCAGCATTAGAAAGGACCCTATCACACTCCATAGGCTGCAAAGGCTGTTCCACAGGCACAAAACCAGCAGGTATCTTCCTGCGCTCATGTAACCGCCTATCGATCGGAATGGCTAAGGTCATAGAGGCATCAAGACCAGAAGGGACGGGGAATCCCACCACTACATCCTTCACAGTATCAGCAATACCCTTCTGAAAAAGAGCCGCAAGCGCGTCATCATTTCATTTAGTAAGGACCGCCCACTGTCGAAATTTCTGACAAAAAGTTTCTGCAGAATCCAAACCCTGAGTTAAGGACAACAAGGCCTTTTCTGCTTTTTCCACAATATTGAGTTTGTCATATAATAATCCCAAGGCCTGAAAAAAGGAATCCACATCACTGAGAATCGGATCATCAGACGCTAAAGAGAAGGCCTAGTCCTAAGGGTCACCACGCAGCAGGGAGATGACAATCTTGACCTGCTGTACGGGATTCCCTGAGGACTTAGGGCGCAGGTCAAAAAATAATTTACAATTATTTTTGAAGCACAAAAATCTCGACCTATCTCCCAAAAAAATTCAGGAACGGGAATCTTAGGCTCTGCAAGGGGAGTCTGTGCAAGATAAGACTCTATACGACGAACCTTAGCATCAAGCTGAGCAACACGCTCACCCAATTCATCCATGCTAGAAAAAAGAAATCTTCCACGGAACCGAAAAAAGAAGAGGAAAAACACCAAAAAAAATTTTTCAGCAGACTTTTTTTTTTCCTTCTTAAGAGTACCTTTTAAATTTGTTGGCCGGATGTACTATTATGATCTGAAACCATGGAAGACCACCATAAATCATTGGTAAAAGGTGACAAGAGCATTGGCAACTAATCTGGCCGCCATCCCTGTACTAACCATCAACACTAGAAGTAGCTGAAGGGTGAACTAACATCCTGTGCACCGCGAACCCAGCCGGAGAACTAGCTATCCTAAAGGAAGGAAAGATGAATAACTCTCTGCCTCTGAAAATAGATAAAGACTAGCAAGCCCCCCACATTCCAAGACTGCGGTGATATAGGAAAACACAATACACAGATAGATGATAGGATTAGCAAAAGGTGAGGCCCTACTGACTAAATAGGACAGGTCGGGAAAGGGACTGATGGTGGCCAGAGAAAAACCCTGCAAAAAGCCAAGAACCTGATAGTACAAAAAGGCCCTCAGATCACTAGATCTAAACTCCGTCCTATACCAGGCGCTCTTGTCATACCAATGAACAGAAAGCAGGAATCATTACAAATTCAAGAAGCAACAAACACATGGACTCACAGAAGCAATACTCTAAACATAGCTGCAGGGAGTTTCCCAGCTAAGCAACTAAGAGGTAAGATCCCTGCATGCAAAAAAACTGACAACAACCACAGCAAATGAAAAATTCAGATACAAGCAAAAGAATCAAACAACAAATAAAGAGCAAAGCACTTATCTGGGGTAGATGTGGTCTGGAGCAGGGTGAAGCAGGCTAGAGAACAAAGAACAACTGACATCCGGCACAGCCTGCTATCAGACCAGGGTTTAAATAAGCAGAGAGTTAGCAATGGAAATGCCCATTGCTCCACACACCTGGTCTCTGACCAAACCACTCCTGGCCACAAGAGGGAGCCCCACAGCAACAGAAACACAACTGACATTCACAACACCAAAGTGCTTATGTTCTCCTGGCCTCACAGGACACTGAGACATAATGCCCTTTGCCTCCACAGTACATGTACACCATCTCTTTACCTTTGCTATCACTCTTGTGTACCGCCTCAGCAGCGGTCTAACCCCTCGGATCCGGGTGTTGCTACTCGTGGCTCACGGGTCTCCGGACCCGGAGGCTCAGGCGCACTCTAAAATGTGATGGGGGTTTATTTACAAGGGAATTAGGTAGTTTGTGACGCCACCCGTGGTGTGCGGTAATAGAAAGTACCGCCGCTGCCGTTGGGAGTACCCAGGATGATGGAGCAGGGGCAGCCAGATGACGTTACCCTCCACAGGTAGGGGAAGGCCCTGGGACTCTGGATGGATTTCAGGGGAAGCCCAGGCTTGCTGGTAGCAGAGGCTAATCAGGTACTCACTCATAAGGAAAGCAGATGCTTACAACATGGTAAACCAAGTCTCTGGGTGCCGCTGCCCTCTTGGGGGAGCTCGTCCGGGTTCCGTCCCCTGCAATACTGCAATACTGCCTGTTAGTCCAGAGCCTGCCTCCGTGCAAAGAATTTAGTAGTGTTCAAGTGGCTCGTAAGCTTGAAGCTGTCCGGGCCCCGCTCCCTACAGTCATGGCCAAAAGTTTTGAGAATGACACCAAAATTATATTTTCACATGATCTGTTGCCCTCTGGTTTTTAATTGTGTTTGTCTGATGTTTACATCACATACAGAAATACAATTGCAATCATATTATGAGTACCAAAAGGTTATATTGACAGTTAGAATGAGTTAATGCAGCAAGTCAATATTTGCAGTGTTGACCCTTCTTCTTCAGGACCTCTGCAATTCTCCCTGGCATGCTCTCAATCAACTTCTGGACCAAATCCTGACTGATAGCTGTCTATTCTTGCATAAGCAATGCTTGCATTTTGCCAGAATTTGTTGGTTTTTGTTTGTCCACCCGTCTCTTGATGATTGCCCACAAGTTCTCAATGGGATTAAGATCTGGGGAGTTTCCGGGCCATGGACCCAAAATCTCTATGTTTTGTTCCATGAGCCATTTAGTGATCACCTTTGCTTTATGGCAAGGTGCTCCATCATGCTGGAAAAGGCATTGTTGGGCTCCAAACTGCTCTTGGACAGCTGGGAGAAGTTGCTCTTGGAGAACATTCTGGTACCATTCTTTATTCATGGCTGTATTTTTAGGCAAGACTGTGAGTGAGCCAATTCCCTTGGCTGAGAAGCAATCCCACACATGAATCGTTTCAGGATGCTTAACAGTTGGCATGAGACAAGACTTCTTCTCCTAATAAGCTGTTTTCCAGATGTCCCAATCGAAAAGGGGATTCATCTGAGAAAATGACTTTACCCCAGTCCTCAGCAGTCCACTCTCTGTACCTTTTGCAGAATATCAGTCGGTCCCTAATATGTTTTCTGGAGAGAAGTGGCTTCTTTGCTGCCCTCCTTGAAACCAGGCCAGGCAGTCTCCGCCTCACAGTGCGTGCAGAATAGAGTTGAGCGCGGTTCGCGGTTCGAGATTCTTCAGTTCGCGGCTCGAGTGATTTTGGAGGCTGTTCTAGATCGAACTAGAACTCGAGCTTTTTGCTAAAACTCGATAGTTCTAGATACGTTCGAGAACGGTTCTAGCAGCAAAAAGACAAGCTAATTATTAGCTGGCTTTCCGCTGTAATAGTGTAAGTCACTCTGTGACTCACACTATTATGAAATTTCAGTGTATCACTGCTGTATGGATAATGGTGATCGCCATTTTTTTTTTTTTCCTTGTCTTCCTTCCCTAAGTGCGCTCGTGTAGTGGGGCGGGTCAGCATGTCAGCCAATCCCAGACACACACACAGCTAAGTGGACTTTTAGCCAAAGAAGCAACGGCATGTGTGATAGGATGTCCATGTCACATGTCCATGCATTATAAATACGGACATTTTTCTCCAGCACGCCATTATCTGCCTTCTGCGTCTTGGTGTCAGTCACCGCTGGCATAGCTCCTGTCTCCGATACTGCTGTGTACGCTCTATACACAGCGCTGTACAGAATAGGGATAGACGTTTCTATTAGTCCTTTTAAGGGCTAATACCGGCAGGGTCAAAGCCATAGGTGACAGTCAGGTCCGTGAAAACAGATTTTAACAGCTACACAAGATGACAGCGTCTGTGTAGCTAAGGTCAGGGATTTCCTCGCTGCATTTCCCCATTAGGAGGGATAGAAAGGGAGGCTTCCTTTCCTCTACCCAGACCCACAACCCTGACACTGTACCCTCCTGCCCTTTGCACAGTCAAGCTCATTGTTACTAAGCCATTATACTAGCAAAGTAATGGAAACTCCGGCACTCTCACTATCACCCTTGGAGACACAGAAAGTCAGAGACGTGTAACTGATGTCAAAATCCTTTTCTTTTTATTTTGTGGTGAAAAACGTGTATCAAAAAAGTGCTGTACAATAGTCCGCCAATCTCAACGTTTCGGCCTATCTGACCTTCTTCAGGTCGGACGGGCTTAAGGATGAAAGGACTGGAAGTGGATGAATATGCATAGGATACTATCGTTCGACCAATGCTGAAATGCAGTAAGGATTATGGGATACAGGGTGATCAATGTCAGGATACACTATGCGTAGACGATGTCGGGTAGTACTGTTATCAAGGCATATGAGTCTCAAACCTTGTGTTGAATCAATGGTATAATGATACCAAATCGTACGCAATGGGTCTGGATAACCTAAGAGCCATCACCTCAGTGTTCCATAATATGTAGATTGGTCTATGACGTGGTCAGACGTCTAGGGTGGCCTGTAAGATATGGTGATTTCTATTGATGACTGGAATAGTGCATAGGGACCAGGAGTGGAAAGCCACAGTGCGGTCACACTTGTCAGTATTTAATGGAAAACATTGTTAGCTTAAACGACTCATAGGACGTGCGGTTCACCCCTGACATCACACAGGCACATGCTACCTGGACTCCCACCACTGTACCTCTAGGACCTCTATCCAGACAAAATACCAGTGGAGTCTCAGCCAGGCAGTCGTTTAAGCTTACAGGCCACCCTAGACGTCTGACCACGTCATAGACCAATCTACATATTATGGAACACTGAGGTGATGGCTCTTAGGTTATCCAGACCCATTGCGTACGATTTGGTATCATTATACCATTGATTCAACACAAGGTTTGAGACTCATATGCCTTGATAACAGTACTACCCGACATCGTCTACGCATAGTGTATCCTGACATTGATCACCCTGTATCCCATAATCCTTACTGCATTTCAGCATTGGTCGAACGATAGTATCCTATGCATATTCATCCACTTCCAGTCCTTTCATCCTTAAGCCCGTCCGACCTGAAGAAGGCCAGATAGGCCGAAACGTTGAGATTGGCGGACTATTGTACAGCACTTTTTTGATACACGTTTTTCACCACAAAATAAAAAGAAAAGGATTTTGACATCAGTTACACGTCTCTGACTTTCTGTGTCTCCAAGGGTGATAGTGAAAGTGCCGGAGTTTCCATTACTTGACTTATTTTTCTCCAGAGCACCCACGAGAGGTGATGCAAGGTTTTCTTTGTAATTATACTAGCAAACACTGAGTAAACTTAGTGGCATCCTAAAAGTGGCTGTTGGACTTCCATTAGTGTCCCACTGGTGCAAATCTATGTGCAACACCTCTGCATTGCACACTCAAACTCATTGTTACTAAGCCATTATACTAGCAAACACTGAGTAAACTTAGTGGCATCCTAAAAGTGGCTGTTGGACTTCCATTAGTGTCCCACTGGTGCAAATCTATGTGCAGCACCTCTGCATTGCACACTCAAACTCATTGTTACTAAGCCATTATACTAGCAAACTGTAATGCTGCCACCAGGGGGAGCCAGAGCTCTGTAGCATAATACACTACACAGAGCAATGAGAACCAGGAAGTGAATTCACAGCGTTCTCATGCATTACCTCAAAGCACAGCTGAGAAGCAGAGCATGCAAGGAATAGTCACACAGGCTGGGTCAAACACCGTACGGGCAGAAGCAGGACCGAAGGAACGAGCAAAAGCGGAGTCAAAGTCAGGCCAAGATCAGTACCGGAGGAAGCAACCGAGAGGGGAAATAGGAGAGGGGACAGAGGACAGGAGGGACGACCAGGGGATGGAACACAGACAAGGGCACGGGGGCACAGGAACAGACAGATCAGGATATCACTCACAGGACCAGCAATCACAGGCAAAGCAGTGCTAAGCTTATAGCCAGCACTGGTTCACTGGAAATGCCAGCTTTTAAGGCATCCAGGGTCTGGAAGTGAGGCTCGAGAGAAGGCTCCGCCCCCTAGCCATGTGGACAGGGAGGTGAACCATGACAGTACCCCCTCCTCAAGGGGGGGCCACCGGACCCCCAGGCTTCCCAGGATACTTCCGGTGGAAAGCCGCAATTAACCGATCGGCCCGAACGGATCGAGCTGGCACCCATGACCTGTCCTCCGGACCGTAACCCTTCCAATGGATCAGATACTGGAGGGAACGACGAACCCAACGAGAATCGATAATACGCTGGATCTCGTACTCCTCCTCACCGTCCACCAATATCAGAGCCGGAGGGGTCTGAGAATCCACCACCGATGGAACAAATGGCTTAAGCAAGGAGGTATGAAATACGTTAGGAATACGCAAGTTCTGGGGCAGTTGCAACCAAAAGGCCACCGGGTTGATCACTTCGATGATCTCATAGGGACCTATAAACTTAGGACCCAACTTAGCAGATGGAACCCTAAGCCTAATAATACGAGTGGACAGCCACACTTTGTCCCCCACCCGAAAGGGGGGTCCCAGAGAACGGCGTTTGTCCGCTTGGCGTTTCTGGGACTGTTGAGCCGTCTCGATGCACCGTTGTACCTCCTTCCACACCTTCCCCAGATGCTGAACGACGGACTCGGCCCCTGGACACCCCGAATCCACTCTAGAGAAGTCCCGAAGTGAGGGTGAAACCCGTAATTACAGAAGAAGGGAGAAGTTCCTGTAGACTGATGGACTCTGCTATTGAATGCAAACTCCGCAAGGGGCAAAAATGTACACCAATCCTCCTGCTGAGCAGAAACCAAGCACCGCAGGATTTCCTCAAGGGTCTGATTCGTCCTTTCCGTCTGCCCATTGGACTCGGGATGATAGGCGGACGAGAAGGACAACTCAATTCCCAACCGCCTGCACAAGGCCCTCCAAAACCGAGAAATGAATTGTACTGTACAATGTATTGTGTCAGACACAATATTCAGGGGCAACCCATGTAACCGAACCACCTGGTCAATAAAGTGGTTGGCAAGGGACGCAGCATTAGGTAGACCGGAGAGGGGAACAAAATGTGGGACGACCAGGGGATGGAACACAGACAAGGGCACGGGGGCACAGGAACAGACAGATCAGGATATCACTCACAGGACCAGCAATCACAGGCAAAGCAGTGCTAAGCTTATAGCCAGCACTGGTTCACAGGAAATGCCAGCTTTTAAGGCATCCAGGGTCTGGAAGTGAGGCTCGAGAGAAGGCTCCGCCCCCTAGCCATGTGGACAGGGAGGTGAACCATGACAGTACCCCCTCCTCAAGGGGGGGCCACCGGACCCCCAGGCTTCCCAGGATACTTCCGGTGGAAAGCCGCAATTAACCGATCGGCCCGAACGGATCGAGCTGGCACCCATGACCTGTCCTCCGGACCGTAACCCTTCCAATGGATCAGATACTGGAGGGAACGACGAACCCAACGAGAATCGATAATACGCTGGATCTCGTACTCCTCCTCACCGTCCACCAATATCAGAGCCGGAGGGGTCTGAGAATCCACCACCGATGGAACAAATGGCTTAAGCAAGGAGGTATGAAATACGTTAGGAATACGCAAGTTCTGGGGCAGTTGCAACCAAAAGGCCACCGGGTTGATCACTTCGATGATCTCATAGGGACCTATAAACTTAGGACCCAACTTAGCAGATGGAACCCTAAGCCTAATAATACGAGTGGACAGCCACACTTTGTCCCCCACCCGAAAGGGGGGTCCCAGAGAACGGCGTTTGTCCGCTTGGCGTTTCTGGGACTGTTGAGCCGTCTCGATGCACCGTTGTACCTCCTTCCACACCTTCCCCAGATGCTGAACGACGGACTCGGCCCCTGGACACCCCGAATCCACTCTAGAGAAGTCCCGAAGTGAGGGTGAAACCCGTAATTACAGAAGAAGGGAGAAGTTTCTGTAGACTGATGGACTCTGCTATTGAATGCAAACTCCGCAAGGGGCAAAAATGTACACCAATCCTCCTGCTGAGCAGAAACCAAGCACCGCAGGATTTGCTCAAGGGTCTGATTCGTCCTTTCCGTCTGCCCATTGGACTCGGGATGATAGGCGGACGAGAAGGACAACTCAATTCCCAACCGCCTGCACAAGGCCCTCCAAAACCGAGAAATGAATTGTACTGTACAATGTATTGTGTCAGACACAATATTCAGGGGCAACCCATGTAACCGAACCACCTGGTCAATAAAGTGGTTGGCAAGGGACGCAGCATTAGGTAGACCGGAGAGGGGAACAAAATGTGCCTGTTTACTAAAACGATCCACCACCACCCAGATCACAGTCATACCATTTGAGACAGGGAGGTCCGTAATGAAATCCATGGACAAGTGGGTCCATGGTCTTTCAGGAACAGGTAATGGAACCAGTTCCCCCGCCGGCCGGTTACGACATACCTTAGCACGGGCACATGTAGCACAGGCAGACACAAACCGAGCAACATCTGAGTGAAGAGATGGCCACCAAAACAGTCGAGCCACAGCCCTGCGAGTGGCTGTAATTCCAGGATGGCCACTGAGTACGGACTCATGGAACTCTTGAAGTACCCGTAACTGGAGGTGCAAAGGGACAAACAGTTTATTGTCTAGAGCGGAAGATGGCGCTGAGCACTGGGCCTCCCTGACCTCAGCCTCCAACTCGGACGACAAGGCAGCGACCACCACCCCTCGCGGAAGAATGGAGGAAGGAGGCTCTGGAGGTGACACCGGGTCCAAACTACGGGACAGTGCATCTGCCCTCACGTTTTTAGACCCCGGCCGAAAAGTAATACAAAAATGGAATCTAGAAAAAAAAGAGCCCACCTCGCTTGTCGAGGCGTCAATCTCTTGGCGGACTCGATATACACGAGGTTTCTATGATCGGTGATGACAGTAATACGGTGAACAGCACCCTCCAAAAAATGCCTCCATTCTTCAAATGCCAATTTTACTGCCAATAATTCACGGTTACCCACATCATAATTCCTCTCAGCCGGAGTGAATTTCTTGGAGAAGAACGCATATGGTCGCAGATTAGTCAGAGTAGCAGGGCCCTGACAGAGAACAGCTCCCACCCCCACCTCTGAGGCGTCCACCTCCACAATAAACGGCGCCTAGAGGTCAGGCTGTACCAGGACCGGGGCGGACATGAACTGGTCCTTTAGCTCAAGAAAGGCCTGGACAGCCATTTGTGACCAGTTCTGCAGATCCGCCCCTTTCCGTGTAATGCCAGTCAATGGCTTGGCAATTTGAGAAAACCCCTTAATGAACCGTTGATAATAATTTGCGAAACCCAAAAAGAGTTGTAGCGCCTTGATATCCCTGCATTGCACCCACTCCACGATAGCCTGCACCTTTCCTGGTTCCATTTTAAACCCATCATGAGAAAGGAGTAACCCAAGAAAGGCTATTTCCTGAACAGAGAAAACACATTTTTCAAGTTTAGCAAACAGATGGTTATCACGTAATCTCTGTAATACTGAGCGAACATGCATAATATGCGTATCTCTATCTGCAGAATAAATCAAAATGTCATCGAGATAGATGACCACAAAACGACCAAGAAAATCAGAGAAGATATCATTGATGAAATTTTGAAACACCGCAGGGGCATTTGTTAGACCAAAAGGCATCACCAAATTCTCGAATAACCCCTCTGACGTCAGAAAGGCCGTTTTCCACTCATCCCCTTCTCTAATACGGATAAGATTATAGGCCCCCCTGAGATCAAGTTTAGTAAACCACCGGGCTTCAGAGAGTTGGTTGTAGAGATCAGGGATGAGTGGAAGCGGATACGTGTTTTTCACAGTAATTTTGTTCAATTCTCGGAAATCGAGACATGGCCTTAATCCTCCGTCCTTCTTCTTTACAAAAAAGAACCCAGCGGCCACAGGGGAAGAAGAAGGACGGATATGCCCTTTACATATACTCTCAGATATGTACGATTTCATAGCAGCCCTTTCTGGACCCGAGAGGTGATATAAACAGGCCTTGGGCAATTTGGTAATCGGAAGCAAATCGATGGCACAGTCATATGGGCGATGAGGCGGCAAAACCTCAGCCTCTGTTTCCGAGAATACGTCTCCGTAGTCCCTCAGGTATTCCGGAAGACCCTCAGGACTTACGGAGAACACAGGTACAGATTGTAAACACCTTTTATGACAAGCAGGACTCCATTTGACTATGGTACGACACTCCCAATCAATAACGGGATTATGTAACCATGGATACCCCAACACTAATCCAGCAGGGAGATTGGCCATTACAAAACAAGAAATCATTTCAGAATGCAGAGACCCGATCACAAGAGTAAATTTTTCAGTAGCAAACCGAATGAGGTTTTGAGGCAGCGGTGTTTTATCAATTGCCAGGAGTTGAATGGGTCCTTCTAACCTCACTGTCTCTAACTCTAATCTTTGGACCAACTCAGAGTCAATGAAGTTCATAGCGGACCCACAGTCAACAAAGGCAGTAGCAGACCAGACCGACTCTTTGACCCGGAGGTCAACATTCAGAACTATCTTATTGGAGGAGAGGAAAGGTACCTGATAGTCTGGGCAACCTCCTCAACCGTTACCCAGACTTAGAAGTTTCCAAACGACTGTTTAGCGGAGGGGCAAGCCAGGCAGTCTTTCCTCCAGTGTCCATGGTGTCCACAATAGAAGCACAGCTTGAGATCCCGGCATCTTCTCCTCTCCTTCTCATCCGGACTGATGGCTCCAACTTCCATGCGTTCCGTAGCCGGCAAAGAAGGTGCCCTAGGTAGAGGGGGCAGAATCTCACGCATGGTGCCCCTTCTTTCCCGTAATCTGCGGTCCATATGAACTGCCTCAGTCATTGCATCATCCAAGGTGCTGGGAGGTGGGTGCAGAGCCAAAGCATCTTTCAGTGAGTCTGAAAGACCTCTCCGGAATTGGCACCCAAGTGCAGAATCATTCCACCGTACCTCAGTGCACCACTGCCGAAACTCAGAACAATATAGCTCAGCAGTGTGATTTCCCTGGGTGAGACACATGATCCTGTCCTCGGCCACTCGTACACGGTCTGGTTCGTCGTATATCACCCCGAGGGAGTCAAAGAAGAGGTCAACCGAATGCCGTTCCAGGGACGAAGGGGGTAGGGAAAACGCCCAGGTCTGGGGACCCCCTCTAAGTAACGACATGATGATCCCCACCCGCTGGGTCTCATTCCCCGAGGACCGAGGACCGAGAGTGAAAAGGAGCCTGCAACTCTCCCTAAATGTCCGAAATAGGTTTTTCTCCCCCGAGAATTTATCGGGGAGCATCACCGTGGGTTCGGGGGAGGTCAGTTGGACATCCGTGGGACTATGCTGTCCTACGATTTGTGAGGTAGCAGCCACTGAGGTGGCCTTCGCAGAAGCGGAGACCTAACTCTGCAGCATATTGTGGGAAGCTACCAGGGTGCAATTCTCTGCAGCCAAATCCTGCACCAGCTGCGTAAGGTTGGCTACTTGCTCGCACAAGGTACTGAGTGGATCCATTACAGTTTTTTATGCTGTAAAGTTGGATGCCACTACCAAGAAATAAATGTCTTTTTTTTTTTTTTTCCCTATGGGAGATAAAGCCTATAGAGGCCGGCTATACTGTAATGCTGCCACCAGGGGGAGCCAGAGCTCTGTAGCATAATACACTACACAGAGCAATGAGAACCAGGAAGTGAATTCACAGCGTTCTCATGCATTACCTCAAAGCACAGCTGAGAAGCAGAGCTGCAGAGCATGCAAGGAATAGTCACACAGGCTGGGTCAAACACCGTACGGGCAGAAGCAGGACCGAAGGAACGAGCAAAAGCGGAGTCAAAGTCAGGCCAAAGTCAGTACCGGAGGAAGCAACCGAGTGGGGAAATAGGAGAGGGGACAGAGGACAGGAGGGACGACCAGGAGATGGAACACAGACAAGGGCACGGGGGCACAGGAACAGACAGATAAGGATATCCCTCACAGGACCAGCAATCACAGGCAAAGCAGTGCTAAGCTTATAGCCGGCACTGGTTCACTGGAAATGCCAGCTTTTAAGGCATCCAGGGTCTGGAAGTGAGGCTCGAGAGAAGGCTCTGCCCCCTAGCCATGTGGACAGGGAGGTGAACCATGACACAAACACTGAGTAAACTTAGTGGCATCCTAAAAGTGGCTGTTGGACTTCCATTAATGTCCCACTGGTTCAAATCTATGTGCAGCACCTCTGCATTGCACACTCAAACTCATTGTTACTAAGCCATTATACTAGCAAACACTGAGTAAACTTAGTGGCATCCTAAAAGTGGCTGTTGGACTTCCATTAGTGTCCCACTGGTGCAAATCTATGTGCAGCACCTCTGCATTGCACACTCAAACTCATTGTTGCTAAGCCATTATACTAGCAAACACTGAGTAAACTTAGTGGCATCCTAAAAGTGGCTGTTGGACTTCCATTAGTGTCCCACTGGTGCAAATCTATGTGCAGCACCTCTGCATTGCACACTCAGGCCTGAAACACACTTCCGTGAAACACGTGGGTGTTTGGTCCGTTTCCGTGTATACTGGACTGGAGACACGGCCAAACGTGCACCAATGTTATTGTATGATAAAAGCTCCACGTGCGTTTTTGATGCATGTCCGTTTGTCCGTGTCCGTGATCCGTACCTGTGTGCGTTTTGCGCGGCAGCATGTCCATTTTCTGCATTCAACACGCAGCACGGACCCAATGAAAGTCAATGGGTCTGTGCGCACATCCGAGTGACACGGACGCCTCTCTGTTTGCTCCCTGTAGGTTTTGTGCTTTTTTCATGTGATGTCGGTCTTTTTTCTTTTTCTGTTTCGTTCTCTCCCTCTGTCCGTTGGTCGGTCTCTATGTCTGTCGGTCGGTCTCTCATTCTTATCTGTCCCTCTAGCTGTCTGTTGGTCAGTTCCCTCCCCCTCTCTCATACTTACCGTTTCCCGATCTCCGGCGCGGCGCTGCACGGCTGTTATAAAAACTCCCCATCCTGAGAATACCAGCCTTCAGCCGTATGGCTTTATCTGGCTGGTATTAAAATCGGGGGGGACCGCACACCGTTTTTTTTAATTATTTATTTATTTGTTTTACTGCACAGTATAGACACACCCACCGGCTGCTGTGATTGGGTGCAGTGAGACAGCTGTCACTCAGCGTGGTGGGCGTGTGTGACTGCAACCAATCACAGGCGCCGGTGGGCGGGTAAAGCAGGGAATACGAGATTGATTAATGGGCGGCCGGCTTTTTCAAAATAGTAAAAGCCGCCGAAGTTTTTATAACAGCCGTGCAGCGCCGCGGCAGTGATCGGGGAACGGTAAGTATGAGAGAAGGCTGCTAAATTCAGTCAGGGGATTAGCGGTCACCGGTGAGTCCTTCACGGGTGACCGCTAATCATTACGCGGCACACAGACAGAGCCGCAGCATGACAATGAAGTCGGGTGAAGTTCACCTGAGTTCATTCTCATCGCGCAACTCTGTCTGCTGTCTGCCGACATGCATCAACGACATTGTGCATCACAAACACACACGGAACATTTTACACGGACAACACACACACGTCAGTTATTTCCCTCACGCACACGGACATTACACACGCACATACGGTCAGCATACGGGATACACACGCTGGCCACACATACCATAAAAACGGACATAAAAACGGAAAACGGACCCGAAAAACGGCCCATATCACACGTGTGTGGTTTTAACGGATGTGTGTCGGAGCCCTCAAACTCATTGTTACTAAGCCATTATACTAGCAAATACAAAAAAGAGACTCCGGCACACTGACTGAAGAGATGAGAGAAGTCAATTGCGTGCTCAAAAGATTTTTTTATTATTTATTTTTCATTATTTTCATGGAGAGTGTTGACATTGTCCGACGTTTCAACCCAGTGGGTTTTTTTCAAGGACTTTGTCTATCAATACAAGATACAGAAAGAGAAAAAAGTGAGGTTACATACAAAATGTATAGACATTTTACATGGGTATCATGTGTGTACAAATACACATGTCGAGTACATACGAAAACCTAAACATAGTACAACTGTACAAAAAGGAGCATACTCATGGCAGTATCAATCATACTGAGAGAAAAAAAAACATATCCCAAGTTAAAATATATAAATGGGCTATATGTGGCAAAATATACCTCTGAGTTAAGTGTATACACATACCTATTTATTATAGAGAAATATTCGCAGGGAGCACCAAAGGTAATGTTTCTCAGATAATCAAGATGCTATCTAGAACAAATGTGCAATAATTAGACGCTTATTCTCATTTAGATGAAATAGAAGGTTCTTTGTATATTTCTTTATTAATCTATAGGGAGAGTAATCTATAGTATTTAGGTAAAGAGTACCTATGGAAATATGCTTGTGAGGCCTTGAGTATGTGATCATTAGTGAAACAATGATACATTTTAAGTATAGGGGTAAACTGTATGGACACCCAAAAAGGAGAGAAGGAGCGGGGGGCCACGAAAATTGGTACAATGATGTCTTTTAGTGACCAAACGTGCAATATAAGAAATTACATATTCATACACAGGGGGGGTTGTAATACCTTGTGTCAGATAATAGCTCATATTTCCATATATGGTATATCGCTTTAAAGGCACAAAGCACCTATGTAAATGGAGTAATAGGTACAAAATCACGTCAATACACTAGGGACATAATGCATCTGTATAAGATAAATTCATATGAGAGGATTTGCATACCTGTATTTAAACTATCGTGAATAAGGTTCGAACTACTTAATGGACGGACTGGATATGGAAGGTCCCATAAATACGTGGCTAATGGAGGAACAAAATATCGGTACTATCATAATGGAGTTTATGCATAATATTATATATGTAAACACATGCTATGACGTATGCAACAGGATTATACTAGCAAACACTGAGTAAACTTAGTGGCATCCTAAAAGTGGCTGTTGGACTTCCATTAGTGTCCCACTGGTGCAAATCTATGTGCATCACCTCTGCATTGCACACTCAAACTCATTGTTACTAAGCCATTATACTAGCAAACACTGAGTAAACTTAGTAGCATCATAAAAGTGGCTGTTGGACTTCCATTAGTTTCCCACTGGTGCAAATCTATGTGCATCACCTCTGCATTGCACACTCAAACTCATTGTTACTAAGCCATTATACTAGCAAACACTGAGTAAACTTAGTAGCATCATAAAAGTGGCTGTTGGACTTCCATTAGTTTCCCACTGGTGCAAATCTATGTGCATCACCTCTGCATTGCACACTCAAACTCATTGTTACTAAGCCATTATACTAGCAAACACTGAGTAAACTTAGTGGCATCCTAAAAGTGGCTGTTGGACTTCAATTAGTGTCCCACTGGTGCAAATCTATGTGCAGCACCTCTGCATTGCACACTCAAACTCATTCTTACTAAGCCATTATACTAGCAAACTATGCTGCCAGTTTAAGGGCCGTAGTTGCATTGTCAGGGATAGTTATTGTTGTTTATTCTGCTGTTAATAAAGATAGACCATGGCTGCAATCTACACCACCTCTCAATTTTTACTACCACATTTTAAGTGCACAATCTTGTCGCAATCAAAATGAGTGGCAAAATGACAGATGCTGGTGGAAAGGGGAAAAGGCGTGTTGGAAAAGGAAAAAAAGGGTTTGTTCGTGGGGAAGGTGGCAAAGCTCCATTAACATCTGCTGAAGATAGACCATCTTCCAGCAAAAGTAAGATGTCTACTACTTACCGTGGACAATCCGATGTGCTCTCTTTTTTACGGACACGAACAACTGGAACAAAGGTAGATGATGGCCAAAAAAGGAAAATGCTTGAATGGATCTCAAGTGGTCCAACAAGTGCCCTCTCCGCCACCTCAACTACTGTATCCAATAAACACCAGTCCTCTGAGTTGTCATCCCAATCAAACTTGCTTTCTCCCAGCTCTGAAGTCTCCATCCGCCCTGCACAGTATGGTGGAACTAAGATGGCTGAGTCTGCAGAGCTGTTCAGTCACACTATAGCCTGGGAATCAGAGGTCTGCTCCCAAGCTACAGTGAGTACAGACCAGGAAATGGTCTGCAGTGATGCCCAGAACCTTTGTGACTCTGATTACGGCCATGAGGACCAAGTTTCTGAGCATAATGTTGACCCTTTTTCACAAACTGTAACACCTGTTGTTATAGACAATGAGGAACATACTGATGACGATGAGACGCATATACCAGATTGGGATGACAACTTAAATATTCGGTCAGGGCAAGAAGAGGCTCGGTCTGAGGGTGAGGGGAGTGCAAATACAACAATTGATGAGGAAGTTCTAGATCCCACCTACTGTCAACCCACAGTCAGGCCCTCGAGGAGGTCAACAGAGACGGTGGAGGAGGATGCAACTGATGACGAAGTTACCTTGCGCCTTCCTGGACAGAGTCGGAGTACTGGTAGCACGTCTACAACTGCATCCTCAGCCACCACTGTGCCTCTGAGCACTAGTCGGGGTGGATCAGCAGGTCGCATACCCTCTAAGCCTTGCCTAGCCTGGTCCTTTTTTGACATACCAAAAAATTGCCCAAAATATGTGATCTGTAAAATTTGTCGTGATTCTGTTAGTAGAGGGCAAAACCTCAGCAGTTTGACAACTTCTTCCATGAATCGTCACATGAATAAAAATCATATGTCCCAGTGGGAAGCTCACCGTGCTGCAATGCGGCCTAGCGGAGCGAAACATCCACCACCTGCCCCTTCCAGTGCATCTGCACGCTCTTCATCTTCTAGGACTGTGGGGACAGCTGTCACACCTGGTTTTCCACGCACAACTTCCACCACTGTAACCGCAACAGGAAGTTTGCTTGGTAGGTCGTCAGTTGGTTTGGAAGGGGAAACAAGTACGTGTGTACAGCTCTCTCAGACATCGATAGCACCAACGTTGGATGAAGGCAACATCATGTCTACGCCTGCACTTTCCTCACAAAGCTGCATTTTTCCAGGGACACCCTACTCAACACCGTCTACACACAGCAGCCAGATCTCTGTCCCTCAGATGTGGACAAATAAAAGGCCATTTCCTGCAACCCATGACAAAGCTAAGAGGTTGACTTTATCCCTCTGTAAGCTCTTGGCTACCGAAATGCTGCCTTTCCGCCTAGTGGACACACAGGATTTTAGAGACCTTATGTATGTCGCTGTGCTCCAGTACCAGATGCCCAGTCGCCACTACTTCTCTAAGAAAGGTGTGCCCGCGCTACACCAGCATGTCGCACACAACATCACCGCTTCCTTGAGAAACTCTGTGTGTCAACGGGTGCATTTCACCACCGATACTTGGACCAGTAAGCATGGACAGGGACGTTACATGTCGCTGACTGGGCACTGGGTAACTATGGTGATAGATGGTGAAGAGTCTGCTGCACAAGTCTTGCCGTCCCCACAACTTGTGTGTCAATCCTCTGTCTGTCCAAGTTCCGCCACTGCTTCTGCCTCCTCCACCTCATCTGGGTCCTCCACCTCCGCCCCAAGCCTGTCTGGTCAGGCCACCAGCGTTCTCACGGCGCAGAAGGAATCATGCACCCCTCATTACTATGCTGGCAGCAGAGCCGAATGGCGTCAGGCGGTCTTTAGCTTGACATGTCTTGGAAATAGGAGTCACACAGTGGCTGAATTGTGGGCAGCTCTGGAGACTGAGTTTAATAAATGGTTGTCTCCACTCAAGCTGCAGCCTGGTAAGGCCGTGTGCGACAATGCAGCAAACCTGGGTGCGGCCCTTCGCCTGGGCAAGGTGACACACGTGCCTTGTATGGCTCACGTGTTGAACCTTGTTGTCCAGCAATTTTTAACACACTATCCCGGCCTAGATGGCCTTCTGACCAGGGCACGAAAACTGTCTGCTCACTTCCGCTGTTCAACCGCCGCAGCTGAGCGACTTGCATCGCTCCAGAAGTCTTTCGGCCTGCCGGTTCATCGCCTGAAATGCGATGTGGCGTCACGCTGGAATTCGACTCTCCACATGTTACAGCGACTGTGGCAGCACCGCCGAGCCCTGGTGCAACACGTCATGACGTATAGTCTGGGCCAACGAGATGCAGAGGTGGGGCAGATCATCCTGATGGAGTGGTCTCAGATCAAGGACCTTACACCCTTCTGCACAGTTTCGACATGGCGACGAATATGTTTAGCGCTGACAATGCCATTATCAGCATGACAATTCCAGTCATTTACATGCTGGAGCACACGCTAAACACTATTCGGAGTCAGGAAGTGGGACAACAGGAAGGGGAGGAACTACAGGAGGATTCATATGCGCAAGACACAACAACATCACCAAGGTTCAGACGTTCATCATCACCAACGGGGCAGGCATGGGACCATGGGGGACAGGGATCAACAAGGGCACATGGTAGCAGGCGAAATGTTGAGGAAGGTGCAGGAGAACATGAAGAAATGGAGGACGAACTGTCCATGGACATGGAAGACTCAGCGGATGAGGGAGACCTTGGTCAAATTTCAGTTGAAAGAGGTTGGGGGGAGATGTCAGAGGAGGAAAGAACGGTTAGCACCTCTATGCCACAAACAAAGCGTGGACTTGGTCCGCATGGCTGCGCAAGACACATGAGCACCTTCTTGCTGCACTACCTCCAACATGACCCTCATATTGTGAAAATTAGAAGTGATGATGACTACTGGCTTGCCACACTATTAGATCCCCGGTACAAGTCCAAATTTTGTGACATAATTCCAGCCATAGAAAGGGACGCACATATGCAGGAGTATCAGCAGAAGCTGTTACTCGATCTTAGCTCGGCTTTTCCACCGAACAACCGTGCAGGTGCAGGGAGTGAATCTCCCAGTTGTAACTTGACAAACATGGGATGGTCTCGTCATCTTCAACAGTCTACCCGTACCAGTAGCACCGTATCTGGTGCTGGTAACAGCAATTTTATTGAATATTTTCATAGATTTTTTAGACCCTCCTTTGCAAGGCCACCAGAGACAACAAGTCTGACACATAGTCAACGGCTGGAGAGGATGATACAGGAGTATCTCCAAATGAACATCGATGCCATGACTTTGCAAATGGAGCCTTGCTCATTTTGGGCTTCAAATCTTGAAAAATGGCAAGAGCTCTCCACTTACGCCTTGGAAATTTTGTCATGTCCAGCTGCCAGCGTTGTATCTGAACGTGTCTTCAGTGCTGCTGGGTGTGTGCTGATAGATAAGCGCACGCGTTTGTCCAGTAACAATGTGGACAGACTAACGTTCATCAAAATGAACAAGTCATGGATCCACAAGGAATTTACTACCCGTGTCATCCTGGGGAGAGTAAATGCTTGTGGATTTGGAATGTGCTTGATGCAAATCAAAACATCCTGTTTGCAACTAGGGCACAAGTGCTGCCACTGAAGGGGTGAGTGTCTGTGTGGCCCAATGTTTGGAAAAAATGGAGACTCCACTTCGAGTAACCCTTGCTTACAATGTTTTTAAAAATGATCCAAGATGAACAGAGCTGGGATTAGGAAAGACTTTGCTACCTACCCCGGGGTCATCCTGCGGACGGTTAAGTATGGCGTATTTTTGAATGTGCTTGATGCAAATCTAGCTGTGAAGTGTACAACTGGGGCACAAGTGCTGCCACTGAAGGGGTGGGTGTGAGTGTGGCCCAATTTTTGGAAAAAAGGGACACTCCGCTTGGAGTAACCCTTGCTTACATTGTTTTTAAAAATGATCCAAGATGAACAGAGCTGGGATCAGGAAAGACTTTGCTACCTCCACGGGGTCATCCTGGGGACGGTTAAGTATGGCGTATATTTGAATGTGCTTGATGCAAATCTAGCTGTAAAGTGTACAACTGGGGCACAAGTGCTGCCACTGAAGGGGTTAGTGTCTGTGTGGCCCAATTTTTGGAAAACAAGGTAGACTCCGCTTGGAGTAACCCTTGCTTACATTGTTTTTAAAAATGATTCAAGATGAACAGAGCTGGAATCAGGAAAGACTTTGCTACCTACCCCGGGGTCATCCTGGGGACGGTTAAGTATGGCGTATTTTTGAATGTGCTTGATGCAAATCTAGCTGTGAAGTGTACAACTGGAGCACAAGTGCTGCCACTGAAGGGGTGGGTGTGTGTGGGGCACAATTTTTGGAAAAAAGGAAGACTCCGTTTGGAGTAACCCTTGCTTGCTGTGTTTTTTAAAAGGAGCCAAGATGAACAAGTCATGGTTCAGCAAAGACTTTGCTACCTACCCCGGTGTCATCCTGGGGACGGTTAAGTATGGCGTATTTTTGAATGTGCTTGATGCAAGTCTAGCTGTAAAGTGTACAACTGGGGCACAAGTGCTGCCACTGAAGGGGTGGGTGTGTGTGGGGCCCAATTTTTGGAAAAAAAAGGGAGACTCCGCTTGAAGTAACCCTTGCTTACATTGTTTTTAAAAATGATCCAAGATGCACAGAGCTGGGATCAGGAAAGACTTTGCTACCTACCCCAGGGTCATCCTGGGGACGGTTAAGTATGGCGTATTTTTGATTGTGCTTGATGGAAATCTACCTGTGAAGTGTACAACTAGGGCACAAGTGCTGCCACTGAAGGGGTGGGTGTCTGTGTGGCCCAATTTTTGGAAAAAAGGGAGACTCCGCTTGGAGTCACCTTGCGGTGTTTTACATGATTTTAGAAGAGCGTGCTATGCCTATATCTGTGTCTCCTCCTCTTTTTCCTTGTCCAGCGCTTTTGTTTTCGCATGAGTATATGTCCTTGTCACTTTCTTATGTGTTTGTGTTGTGTTGTGAGTTGTTTGTCACCTTTTGGACACCTTTGAGGGTGTTTTCTAGGTGTTTTTATGTGTTTGTGATTGCCTGCTGTTGTTTCCTATGCGGTTTGAGTTCGGTTCGTCGAACGTTCGACGAACCGAACTCGAACGAGGTGCCCGTTCGTCGAACCGAACTCGAGCCGAACCGCGACCGGTTCGCTCATCTCTAGTGCAGAAGCACTCACACCAGCCTGCTGCCATTGCTGAGCTAGCTTGGCACTGCTGGTAGTCCGATCCCACAGCTGAAACAGTTTTAAGATACGGTCCTGGCTTTTGCTGGTCCTTCTTGGGCGCCCTGGAGCCTTTTTGGCAACAATGGAAGCTCTCTCCTTGAAGTTCTTGATGATGCGAAAGATTGTTGACTGAGGTGCAATCTTTGTAGCTGTGATACTCTTCCCTGTTAGGCCATTTTTGTGCAGAGCATTGATGGCTGCACGTGTTTCTTTAGAGATAACCGTGGTTAACTGAAGAGAAACAATGATACCAATCACCAGCCTCCTTTTAAAGTGTCCAGTGGTGTCATTCTTACTTAATCATGACTGATTGATCGCCAGCCCTGTCCTCATCAACACCCACACCTGTGTTAATGGAACAATCACTAAAACAATGTAAGCTGCTCTTTTTAAGACAGGAATGCAATGATGTTGAAAAGTGTTTTGGGGGTTGAAGTTCATTTTCTTAGCCAATATTGACTTTACAAGTAATTGTTGTTAAGCTGATCACTCTTTATGACATTCTGGAGTATATGCAAATTGCCATTAGAAAAACTTAAGCAGTAGACATTGTAAAAATTAATATTTGTAGCATTCTCAAAACTTTTGGCCATGACTGTACTATGGTTAGTAGAGGAGCTTGCTCTCAGGAGCTCACGCTTGGGATTTCAGTGGGCTGCTTTAGTTGGAAAGCCCTATCCCCCTCGTTGCGCTAGTGCCCCCGATCTCTGAGCTTTGTGGGGACAGTCCATAAAGTCACTATATTCCACAGGTTAATTGCCGGGTTGTTTGAAGCCTCTCCCCGACCTAGGGTCCAGTACCCCGACGTGCTTTTGAATCCAGACTGGCTCTTGGACTGCAGCTGCCGACCGTCCTCCAACACTAAGCCAGGTACTCCTCAGTCCAAAACTCCCGCGACCGGGTCTCCGACTCCTCCAGGTCCAGAACACTGTCTGCAACCCAATCTTCTCCTCCCCGGGAGCCACACGATCCCCTAGCTCCTCACTGCTCGAGGGCTACTACTCAACTGACTTATCACCTCCCACCTCCCTGCCTGACCCCTAGGTGGGCGGCCCTATTTCAGCTTAGTAGCCCACTGGTGTGCCTGACAGGGTGTGGTGTGAGGTGGGATTAGGATTTTTAGATGCTGATGGAGGCAGTGCTGCAAGTTGGGAACCCCGAACCATGGGGGTTTGAATCCTGCACTGGGAGATAAAGAGCGTGCAGTACCCTGCGACAACCTGATTAGTCCAGGGCCGTCACACTTGTATAGAGAGTTGAGCCTGATTGACTTGCATTGGCTCTATATCAGAAGGTGTGGCCTGTGGTAGTAAAGGGTGCAGGAGAGTAGGAGCCTGTCTGGGTTGTTCTTGAACATGAGAAGGTTCTTGAGTCTGTTCCTGGGCTCGCTTATGGTAACAGAGATCAATCCTAGTAGCCAGATGTACAAGGTCATTCTGGGAAGATGGTATATCCCTACCTGCCAATTCATCCTTAATATGACTGGACAGGGTGTCCCAGATGGTCGCCACCAGAGGTTCTTCATTCCAAGCCAGCTGTGCAACCATTGTATGCGTAAAGTATACTGAGCAATAGTGAGTCTCAGAGTCAAAAGGGACAAAGTGGCTGAGATGGTGCAGACTGTAGCCTCAAACACTGCTGAGAACCTTTCCAGAACCCATCTGAAATTGTGGGTCTCTGAAACTCCATGCTCTAAAATAGGATTTACCCAAGTGAGGGCTTGACTGGCAAAAAAATAAACCCGAAAACACAATGTTAGTTTTGCCAAAGTAAAAAGATGAAAATGGAGAGTGAAATAAATCTGGCACTGGTTAATAAAGCCACAATTCCACTGTGGATCTCCATTATGGCAGGACGGAAATGGTAGCTGAAGCTTAGTTGCGCCACAAGGAACTGGAGCCTTGTAGGGGAGTTAGAGTTAAGCCCACTCCTGCAGAAATAGCCGACACACTGATTTTCTGTGTAATATAGTGTAAACAGTAAATACCTTGTGTATAATCGCCACCAGGTGTCAGTGTTGCAGTTCAGATGTCCTGACACCTGG
The DNA here is from genome assembly GCF_048569485.1 of Anomaloglossus baeobatrachus. Taxonomy (NCBI): domain Eukaryota; kingdom Metazoa; phylum Chordata; class Amphibia; order Anura; family Aromobatidae; genus Anomaloglossus; species Anomaloglossus baeobatrachus. The sequence goes on along the minus strand of NC_134360.1, from coordinate 151,367,111 downwards.
GTAGGCATGAGGAGGAGAATAGAGGGATGTATAAGGGTGAGACAGTGGGAGGGGGAGAGGAGAGACCCTGAGGAGATTTACTGATAAGAACTCCCAATTTGACGATTCTCACCCTTAGGGTCACCCCTGCGGCCGTGCCATTCGGGATCCGTTCCGGATTGGCTAACTGCTTCCCCCAAGAGAGGGGTTTAGTCCTGATGGTCGGGGGTCTGGCATCCGTATTACCTGGCTTGTTACAGTTAACGAATTCCTCACTCACTGAAGGTCAATATGCCCTCATGGAGAAGGGTATGTCTGGATGGTCAGGGCACAGATGGGAGAACCCTGTCTGTTGCTGTCCTTTGTATGTGTTAGCGTCCCCTATGGGTGGGGGGGAAGTGGCTCAATGGACTTAATAAATCCGTTCATGTCAGTGTAAAGTGTAGTGAAGGAATGAGAGGCCTAGAGGTGTCAGAAAGTACCCAGGTGACAAGGATACGGACTTCTGCTAAATTATGTAAGAGAAGGAAGAACAGAAGGAACCCCTATGGGAAGTATACCGAGACCGGAGAAGCACGGAACGAGGTGATAGAGAAGCTAAAGGAAAATAAAGTTTGCTTGTTTGAGAAAAAAAACCTAGACTGGGCATTATTTCCTGAGAAAATTAATGTGGTGTCGCTTGAATGGTTGCTGAGTTATCCTGTGAGTGGTGCGGCGATTAGAGTTGAGCGAGATTCGCGGTTCGAGGTTCTCAAGTTCGCGGCTCAAGTGATTTTGGGGGCTGTTCTAGATTGAACTAGAACTCGAGCTTTTTGCTAAAGCTCGATAGTTCTAGATACGTTCGAGAACGGTTCTAGCAGCAAAAAGACCAGCTAATTCCTAGCTGGCTTTCCGCTGTAATAGTGTAAGTCACTCTGTGACTCACACTATTATGAAATTTCAGTGTATAGTGTGCGGGAACAGCGCATTCAGATCACTGCTGTATGGATAATAGCGATCGCCATTTTTTTTTTTTTCCTTGTCTTCCTTCCCAAAGCGCGCGCGTGTAGTGGGGCGGGCCAGCATGTCAGCCAATCCCAGACACACACACAGCTAAGTGGACTTTTAGCCAGAGAAGCAACGGCATGTGTGATAGGATGTCCATGTCACATGTCCCTGCATTATAAAACCGGACATTTTCCTCCAGCACGCAATTATCTGCCTTCTGCGTCCTTGGTGTCAGTCGTCACTGGCGCAGCTCCTATCTCCGATACTGCTGTGTACGCTCCATACACAGCGCTGTACAGAATAGGGATAGAAGTTTCTATCAGTCCTTTTAAGGGCTCATACCGGCAGGGTCAGAGCCATAGGTGACAGGTCCGTGAAAACAGAGTTTAACAGCTACACAAGATGACAGCGTCTGTGTAGCTAAGGTCAGGGATTTCCTCGCTGCATTTCCCCATTAGGAGGGATAGAAAGGCAGGCTTCCTTTCCTCTACCCAGAGACCCACAACCCTGCCATTGTACCCTCCTGCCAGTTGCACACTCAAACTCATTGTTACTAAGCCATTATACTAGCAAACACTGAGTGAACTTAGTGGCATCCTAAACGTGGCTGTTGGACTTCCATTAGTGTCCCACTGGTGCAAATCTATGTGCATCACCTCTGCATTGCACACTCAAACTCATTGTTACTAAGCCATTATACTAGCAAACACTGAGTGAATTTAGTGGCATCCTAAATGTGGCTGTTGGACTTCTGTATTGTCCCACTAGTGCAAAGATATTTGCAGCACGTCTGCCTGCATTGCACACTCAAACTCATTGTTACTAAGCCATTATACTAGCAAACACTGAGTGAACTTAGTGGCATCCTAAACGTGGCTGTTGGACTTCTGTATTGTCACACTAGTGCAAAGATATTTGCAGCACGTCTGCCTGCATTGCACACTCAAACTCATTGTTACTAAGCCATTATACTAGCAAACACTGAGTGACTTTAGTGGCATCCTAAACGTGGCTGTTGGACTTCCATTAGTGTCCCACTGGTGCAAATCTATGTGCATCACCTCTGCATTGCACACTCAAACTCATTGTTACTAAGCCATTATACTAGCAAACACTGAGTGAACTTAGTGGCATCCTAAATGTGGCTGTTGGACTTCTGTATTGTCCCACTAGTGCAAAGATATTTTCAGCACGTCTGCCTGCATTGCACACTCAAACTCATTGTTACTAAGCCATTATACTAGCAAACACTGAGTGAACTTAGTGGCATCCTAAACGTGGCTGTTGGACTTCTGTATTGTCCCACTAGTGCAAAGATATTTGCAGCACGTCTGCCTGCGTTGCACACTCAAACTCATTGTTACTAAGCCATTATACTAGCAAACACTGAGTGAACTTAGTGGCATCCTAAAAGTGGCTGTTGGACTTCCATTAGTGTCCCGCTGGTGCAAATCTATGTGCATCACCTCTGCATTGCACACTCAAACTCATTGTTACTAAGCCATTATACTAGCAAACACTGAGTGAACTTAGTGGCATCCTAAAAGTGGCTGTTGGACTTCCATTAGTGTCCCACTGGTGCAAATCTATGTGCATCACCTCTGCATTGCACACTCAAACTCATTGTTACTAAGCCATTATACTAGCAAACACTGAGTGAACTTAGTGGCATCCTAAACGTGGCTGTTGGACTTCTGTATTGTCCCACTAGTGCAAAGATATTTGCAGCACGTCTGCCTGCATTGCACACTCAAACTCATTGTTACTAAGCCATTATACTAGCAAACACTGAGTGAACTTAGTGGCATCCTAAACGTGGCTGTTGGACTTCTGTATTGTCCCACTAGTGCAAAGATATTTGCAGCACGTCTGCCTGCGTTGCACACTCAAACTCATTGTTACTAAGCCATTATACTAGCAAACACTGAGTGAACTTAGTGGCATCCTAAAAGTGGCTGTTGGACTTCCATTAGTGTCCCGCTGGTGCAAATCTATGTGCATCACCTCTGCATTGCACACTCAAACTCATTGTTACTAAGCCATTATACTAGCAAACACTGAGTGAACTTAGTGGCATCCTAAAAGTGGCTGTTGGACTTCCATTAGTGTCCCACTGGTGCAAATCTATGTGCATCACCTCTGCATTGCACACTCAAACTCATTGTTACTAAGCCATTATACTAGCAAACACTGAGTGAACTTAGTGGCATCCTAAACGTGGCTGTTGGACTTCTGTATTGTCCCACTAGTGCAAAGATATTTGCAGCACGTCTGCCTGCATTGCACACTCAAACTCATTGTTACTAAGCCATTATACTAGCAAACACTGAGTGAACTTAGTGGCATCCTAAACGTGGCTGTTGGACTTCTGTATTGTCCCACTAGTGCAAAGATATTTGCAGCACGTCTGCCTGCATTGCACACTCAAACTCATTGTTACTAAGCCATTATACTAGCAAACACTGAGTGAACTTAGTGGCATCCTAAACGTGGCTGTTGGACTTCTGTATTGTCCCACTAGTGCAAAGATATTTGCAGCACGTCTGCCTGCATTGCACACTCAAACTCATTGTTACTAAGCCATTATACTAGCAAACACTGAGTGAACTTAGTGGCATCCTAAACGTGGCTGTTGGACTTCTGTATTGTCCCACTAGTGCAAAGATATTTGCAGCATGTCTGCCTGCATTGCACACTCAAACTCATTGTTACTAAGCCATTATACTAGCAAACACTGAGTGAACTTAGTGGCATCCTAAACATGGCTGTTGGACTTCTGTATTGTCCCACTAGTGCAAAGATATTTGCAGCACATCTGCCTGCATTGCACACTCAAACTCATTGTTACTAAGCCATTATACTAGCAAACACTGAGTGAACTTAGTGGCATCCTAAAAGTGGCTGTTGGACTTCTGTATTGTCCCACTAGTGCAAAGATATTTGCAGCACATCTGCCTGCATTGCACACTCAAACTCATTGTTTCTAAGCCATTATACTAGCAAACACTGAGTGAACTTAGTGGCATCCTAAAAGTGGCTGTTGGACTTCTGTATTGTCCCACTAGTGCAAAGATATTTGCAGCACGTCTGCATTGAACATCCAAGCTCATTGTCACAAAGCTATTATACTAGCAATTTATGATGGCAGTTTAAGGGCTGTAGTTGCATTGTCAGGGTTAATTATTTTTCTTTATTCTGCTGTTAATAAAGCTAGACCACAGCTGCAATCTACATCACCTCTCAATTTTTACTACCACATTTTAAGTGCACAATCTTGTCGCAATCAAAATGAGTGGCAAAATGACAGATGCTGGTGGAAAGGGGAAAAGGCGTGTTGGAAAAGGAAAAAAAGGGTTTGTCCGTGGGGAAGGTGGCAAAGCTCCATTAACATCTGCTGAAGATAGACCATCTTCCAGCAAAAGTAAGATGTCTACTACTTACCATGGACAATCTGATGTGCTCCCTTTTTTACAGACATGAATAACTGGAACAAAGGTAGATGATGGCCAAGAAAGGAAAATGCTTGAATGGATCTCATGTGGTCCAACAAGTGCCCTCTCCGCCACCTCAACTACCGCATCCAAAAAACACCAGTCCTCTGAGTTGTCATCCCAATCAAACTTGCTTTCTCCCAGCTCTGAAGTCTCCATCCGCCCTGCACAGTATGGTGGAACTGAGATGGCTGAGTCTGCAGAGCTGTTCAGTCACACTATAGCCTGGGAATCAGAGGTCTGCTCCCAAGCTACAGTGAGTACAGAACAGGAAATGGTCTGCAGTGATGCCCAGAATCTTTGTGACTCTGATTCAGGCCGTGAGGACCAAGCTTCTGAGCATAACGTTGACCCTTTTTCACAAACTGTAACACCTGTTGTTATAGACAATGAGGAACATACTGATGACGATGAGATGCAGATACCAGATTGGGATGACAACTTAAATATTCGGTCAGGGCAAGAAGAGGCTCGGTCTGAGGATGAGGGGAGTGCAAACACAACAATTGATGAGGAAGTTCTAGATCCAACCTACTGTCAACCCACAGTCAGGCACTCGAGGAGGTCAACAGAGGCAGTGGAGGAGGATGCAACCGATGACGAAGTTACCTTGCGCCTTCCTGGACAGAGTCGGAGCAGTGGTAGCACGTCTACAACTGCATCCTCAGCCACCACTCTGCCTCTGAGCACTAGTCGGGGGGGCTCAGCAGGTCGAATGCCCTCTAAGCCTTGCCTAGCCTGGTCCTTTTTTGACATAGCAAAAGATCGTCCAAATTATGTGATCTGTAAAATTTGTCGTGATTCTGTTAGTAGAGGGCAAAACCTCAGCAGTTTCACAACTTCTTCCATGAATCGTCACATGAATAAATATCATATGTCCCAGTGGGAAGCTCACCGTGCTGCAATGCGGCTTAGCGGAGCGAACCATCCACGGCCTGCCCCTTCGAGTTCATCCGCGCGCTCTTCATCTTCTCGGACTGTGGGGACAGCTGTCACACCTGGTTTTCCACGCACAACTTCCACCACTGAAACCGCAAAAGGCACTTTGCTAGGTAGGTCGTCAGTTGGTTTGGAAGGGGAAACAAGTGAGTGTGTACAGCTCTCTCAGACATCGATAGCACCAACGTTGGATGAAGGCAACATCATGTCTCCGCCTGCACTTTCCTCACAAACCTGCATTTTTCCAAGGACACCCTACTCAACACCGTCTACACACAGCAGCCAGATCTCTGTCCCTCAGATGTGGACAAATAAAAGGCCATTTCCTGCGACCCATGACAAAGCTAAGAGGTTGACTTTATCCCTCTGTAAGCTCTTGGCTACCGAAATGCTGCCTTTCCGCCTGGTGGACACACAGGATTTTAGAGACCTTATGTCTGTCGCTGTGCCCCAGTACCAGATGCCCAGTCACCACTACTTCTCTAAGAAAGGTGTGCCCGCGCTACACCAGCATGTCGCACACAACATCACCGCTTCCTTAAGAAACTCTGTGTGTCAACGGGTGCATTTCACCACCGATACTTGGACCAGTAAGCATGGACAGGGACATTACATGTCGCTGATTGGGCACTGGGTAACTATGGTGATAGATGGTGAAGGGTCTGCTGCACAAGTCTTGCCGTCCCCACGACTTGTGTGTCAATCCTCTGTCTGTCCAAGTTCCGCCACTGCTTCTGCCTCCTCCACCTCATCTGGGTCCTCCACCTCCGCCCCAAGCCTGCCTGGTCAGGCCACCAGCGTTCTCACTGCGCAGAAGGAATCACGCACCCCTCATTACTATGCTGGCAGCAGAGCGCAACGGCATCAGGCGGTCTTTAGCTTGACATGTCTTGGGAATAGGAGTCACACAGCTGAGGAGTTGTGGTCAGCTCTGCGGTCCGAGTTTAATAAATGGTTGTCTCCACTCAACCTGCAAACCTGTGTGCGGCCCTTCGCCTGGGCAAGGTGACACACGTGCCTTGTATGGCTCACTTGTTGAACCTTGTTGTCCAGCAATTTTTAACACACTATCCCGGCCTAGATGGCCTTCTGACCAGGGCACGAAAACGGTCTGCTCACTTCCGCCGTTCAACCGCCGCAGCTGAGCGACTTGCATCGCTCCAGAAGTCTTTCGGCCTGCCGGTTCATCGCCTGAAATGCGATGTGGCGACACGCTGGAATTCGACTCTCCACATGTTACAGCGACTGTGGCAGCACCGCCGAGCCCTGGTGCAATACGTCATGACGTATAGCCTGGGCCAACGAGATGCAGAGGTTGGGCAGATCACCCTGATGGAGTGGTCTCAGATCAAGGACCTATGCACCCTTCTGCACAGTTTCGACATGGCGACGAATATGTTTAGTGCTGACAATGCCATTATCAGCATGACAATTCCAGTCATTTACATGCTGGAGCACACGCTAAACACTATTCAGAGTCAGGGGGTGGGACAACAGGAAGGGGAGGAACTACAGGAGGATTCATATGCACAGGACACAACAACATCACCAAGGTCCAGACGTTCATCATCACCAACGCGGCAGGCATGGGACCATGGGGGACAAGGATCAACAAGGGCGCATGGTAGCAGGCGAAATGTTGAGGAAGGTGCAGGAGAACATGAAGAAATGGAGGACGAACTGTCCATGGACATGGAAGACTCAGCGGATGAGGGAGACCTTGGTCAAATTTCAGTTGAAAGAGGTTGGGGGGAGATGTCAGAGGAAAATAGAACGGTTAGCACCTCTATGCCACAAACACAGCGTGGACTTGGTCCGCATGGCTGCGCAAGACACATGAGCGCCTTCTTGCTGCACTACCTCCAACATGACCTTCGTATTGTCAAAATTAGAAGTGATGATGACTACTGGCTTGCCACACTATTAGATCCCCGGTACAAGTCCAAATTTTGTGACATAATTCCAGCCATAGAAAGGGAAGCACGTATGCAGGAGTATCAGCAGAAGCTGTTACTCGCTCTTAGCTCGGCTTTTCCACCAAACAACCGTGCAGGTGCAGGGAGTGAATCTCCCAGTTGTAACTTGACAAACATGGGTCGGTCTCGTCATCTCCAACAGTCTACCCGTACCAGTAGCACCGTATCTGGTGCTGGTAACAGCAATTTTATTGAATCTTTTCATAATTTTTTTAGACCCTCCTTTGCAAGGCCACCAGAGACAACAAGTCTGACACATAGTCAACGGCTGGAGAGGATGATACAGGAGTATCTCCAAATGAATATCGATGCCATGACTTTGCAAATGGAGCCTTGCTCATTTTGGGCTTCAAATCTTGAAAAATGGCCAGAGCTCTCCACTTACGTCTTGGAGATTTTGTCGTGTCCAGCAGCCAGCGTTGTCTCTGAACGTGTCTTCAGTGCTGCTGGGTGTGTGTTGACAGATAAGCGAACGCGTCTGTCCAGTGACAATGTGGACAGACTAACGTTCATCAAAATGAACAAGTCATGGATCCACAAGGAATTTACTACCCCTGTGTCATCCTGGTGAGAGTAAATGCTTGTGGATTTGCAATGTGCTTGATGCAAATCAAAACATCCTGTTTGCAACTAGGGTACAAGTGCTGCCACTGAATGGGTTGGTGTGTGTGGGGCACAATTTTTGGAAAAAAGGGAGACTCCGCTTGGAGTAACTCTTGCTTGCTGTGTTTTTTAAAAAGGAGCCAAGATGAACAGAGCTGGTATCAGGAAAGACTTAGCTACCTACCCCGGGGTCATCCTGGGGACGGTTAAGTATGGCATATTTTTGAATGTGCTTGATGCAAATCTAGCTGTGAAGTGTACAATTGGGGCACAAGTGCTGCCACTGAAGGGGTGGGTGTGTGTGTGGCCCAATTTTTGGAAAAAAAGGGAGACTCTTTTTGGAGTAACCCTTGCTGTGTTTTTAAAAATGATCCAAGATGCACAGCGCTGGGATCAGGAAAGACTTTGCTACCTACCCCGGTTTCATCCTGGGGACGGTTAAGTATGGCGTATTTTTGAATGTGCTTGATGCAAATCTATCTGTGAAGTGTACAACTGGGGCACAAGTGCTGCCACTGAAGGGGTGGGTGTGTGTGTGGCCCAATTTTTGGAAAAAAGGGAGACTCCGCTTGGAGTCACCTTGCGGTGTTTTACATGATTTTAGAAGAGCGTGCTATGCCTATATCTGTGTCTCCTCCTCTTTTTCCTTGTCTAGCTCTTTTGTTTTCGCATGAGTATATGTCCTTGTCACTTTCTTATGTGTTTGTGTTGTGTTTTGAGTTGTTTGTCACCTTTTGGACACCTTTGAGGGTGTTTTCTAGGTGTTTTTATGTGTTTGTGATTGCCTGCTATTGTTTCCTATGCGGTTTGAGTTCGGTTCGTCGAACGTTCGACGAACCGAACTCGAACGAGGTGCCCGTTCGGCGAACCGAACTCGAGCCGAACCGCGACCGGTTCGCTCATCTCTAGTGCAGAAGCACTCACACCAGCCTGCTGCCATTGCTGAGCTAGCTTGGCACTGCTGGTAGTCCGATCCCACAGCTGAAACAGTTTTAAAATACGGTCCTGGCTTTTGCTGGTCCTTCTTGGGCGCCCTGGAGCCTTTTTGGCAACAATGAAAGCTCTCTCCTTGAAGTTCTTGATGATGCGAAAGATTGTTGACTGAGGTGCAATCTTTGTAGCTGTGATACTCTTCCCTGTTAGGCCATTTTTGTGCAGAGCAATGATGGCTGCACGTGTTTCTTTAGAGATAACCGTGGTTAACTGAAGAGAAACAATGATACCAATCACCAGCCTCCTTTTAAAGTGTCCAGTGGTGTCATTCTTACTTAATCATGACTGATTGATTGCCAGCCCTGTCCTCATCAACACCCACACCTGTGTTAATGGAACAATCACTAAAACAATGTAAGCTGCTCTTTTTAAGACAGGAATGCAATGATGTTGAAATGTGTTTTGGGGGTTGAAGTTCATTTTCTTAGCCAATATTGACTTTACAAGTAATTGTTGTTAAGCTGATCACTCTTTATGACATTCTGGAGTATATGCAAATTGCCATTAGAAAAACTTAAGCAGTAGACTTTGTAAAAATTAATATTGGTAGCATTCTCAAAACTGGGGCACAATTTTTTGAAAAAAAGGGAGACTCCGCTTGGAGTAACTCTTGCTTGCTGTGTTTTTTAAAAAGGAGCCAAGATGAACAGAGCTGGTATCAGGAAAGACTTAGCTACCTACCCCGGGGTCATCCTGGGGACGGTTAAGTATGGCGTATTTTTGAATGTGCTTGATGCAAATCTAGCTGTGAAGTGTACAACTAGGGCACAAGTGCTGCCACTGAAGGGGTGGGTGTGTGTGTGGCCCAATTTTTGGAAAAAAGGGAGACTCCGCTTGGAGTCACCTTGCAGTGTTTTACATGATTTTAGAAGGGTGTGCCATGCCTATATCTGTGTCTCCTCCTCTTTTTCCTTGTCCAGCTCTTTTGTTTTCTCATGATTATATGTTCTTGTCACTTTCCCATGTTTTTGTGTTGTGTTGTGAGTTGTTTGTCACCTTTTGGACACCTTTGAGGGTGTTTTTTAGGTGTTTTCATGTGTTTGTGATTGCCTGCCATTGTTTCCTATGCAGTTCGAGTTCGGTTCGTCGAACGTTCGACGAACCGAACTCAAACGAGACCTCCGTTCGGCGAACCGAACTCGAGCCGAACCGGGACCGGTTCGCTCATCTCTAGCGGCGATGGGAAGGCCAGGGGTTAATGATCGCCTGTGCTGTGGCCTGTTGTCCCCTGTATCCATGACTACAACCGCTGCCTGCCCCATGCCCTCCTACACAGCCTTAAGCAATTACTCAGGAGATGCAGCCAGCCCTGAGGGAGGATGACTAGACACAGGACAGAGTGGCAACACAGGTGGACAAATCTTTCAGCTGAGTTGCCACCAAATTAATTACCTGCATCATCAAGTCCTGGCACTCTTGTTGTGAGCAGACTTCTTCATACAAAATTTTGACATTAGACATGGGATCCTTAGGTCCTGATTGGTAAGTGAAGTCCATGGCCTGAGCTTAGTGTAATGTTGATAGGTATGGACCTACTGCACAACTGGAAGGTTTACCATAGAGGGGTGAAACTAAACAACTACCTGTTTTTCATTATAGCCTCTGATGCGGAGGATAGGCTGGGCCGCAGGAAGTCACCAGATACCACTCATCAAAAACGTCTGTGGAGCCTCTGTTAGGAGTCTCGACACAGAAACCAGCCAGATATCCCTCCGAGAAGCACCCAGCCAAGGAGTGGCTCTTTTTAGGAGACCACCATAACCACCATATTAAGTGGCCCTTTAAGTCAATATCCAACGTTTTGACAAGTTTAAAGATATGACAAGGGAAATACCAAGGCTAGGTATCCATCCACAGACAGCTGTTTTGGGGTATTGCCCCTCATCAGTGTGGAGTAGGATTGTGGCCAGGTGGGAGCAATGCCTAGTAAATCAGTGATTGTTTTGTCTTGTTGGTCTACTAGGCATTGCTCCCACCGGGCCAGAATCCTACTCTACACTGATAAGGGGCAATAACCCCGAAAAAGATCTCTGTGGATGGATACCTGGCCTTGGTATTTCCCTTGTCATATCTTTAAACTTGTCAAAAAGTTGGATATTGACTTAAAGGGCCACTTAATGTGGTTATGGTGGTCTCCTAAAAAGAGCCACCCCTTGGCTGGGTCCTTCCCGGAGGGATATCTGACTGGTTTCTGTGTCGAGACTCCTAACAGAGGCTCCACGGACTTTTTTGATTTGCATATTTCCCAGGGGGCAATGCACCTAGGATTTCATTGTGTTGTGCGCCCTCGCTGGCTTCCGGCAGTGTTTTCTCTGGCTGGTCTCCCCAAGATCAGTGATTGTTTTGTCTTTTCAGATACCACTCATGGCAGTTCCAGGACCTACAGCAGCTGACCAGGGCATGCAATCCAGATACAGAGAGCACAGGTAGAGACGCAATAATTTAGTCAGGCAAGCTGAGGTAAGAGTAGGCATCACAGGTTCAAAATACAAGCCGGAGTCAGGAGCGAAAAGATTAGTCAGAATAAACGGATAACAAGCAAAGTCAATAGCATGAGAGACAAAACAGAGGCACAAGCAGAAAGAACACTTGAGGTGAACTGACAGGACCTAAGCTCAGGCAAAGATTATAGTGAGTAGCTGCCTAATAAATCCACTACTGGAAGGGCATAGGCCAGAGCAGCAACCAGGGTCGGACTGGGGTGTGAGGGGCCTACCAGGGAAATTGCCTCTAGGGGCCCACACTATAGCTACCATAAACGTTTTTATTACTTGTACATTTCCGGCTTCTCTCAGTTTAACGTGAGCCTATTAGCAAACTCTACAGTGCGCATAGAGACCTGTCCTGTGCCTGTAGATAGCACAGGATTTCTTGTAGCCTCTTATTTATTGCAGTTAATAATGGAATCTGTTATTTACAGTCAGTCGCAGTTTTTCTTACACACGGGCATTCCTTGTCCTAGGAAAACCACCGAGTCCATCAGCCAATATATATTTAAAGAGAAGCAAAATGTTATCCAGCATCTTCGCATGGAAACATTTACTAACATTAATCCCCCTCTGCCGCCATCTATCTGGGGAATCCCCTGTAAGGGTGCGTGCCCAGCCGTCCACGATCAGTGTTTGTGTGTCGCCAGGGGTTAAGGGGATACCCAGAACCGGGCCAAGGGTCGCTTCTGGAAAGGGGATCACGGTGTCGTGACCCGGTCTGTGCTCCCTGGTTCCACAATAAAAAGGGGGGGTTGTGTTCGTGACGCCACCCGTGGAATGTGATCAGAGATGACCACCGCTGCTGCAGAACCTCCGGGGTGATGGAAGGCAGCTTGAGATGGGACGGCTCCCCACGGGTAGAGCCTTTTCCCCGGGGCAGTATGTTAGTCTATGGGGGGAGTGCAGGGCACGAGCACAATAAACAGGCAGACTCACGGTTTTGCAGTTTCTTTGTCTTTTACTGGTGATGGTATTCAGCAGAGTACTGTCCACGGAGTCTGTGAGGGGTTCAGGGCTTCTCCCACCCAGCCGGGCCGTTTTGGCTTCCTTGCCTGCACTGTGTGTCTGTGTCCCTGCTGCTGCGTGAACTATGCAGCCGGCCCTGTGCTCCTCGGTACCGACCTGACAGGCAACTCGAGTCCTTACTAGTATGTTCCTGAACTCTGCGCTTGTTGCTTGTGTCTGTGGTACAGGTGAAAGATCTGGAATCTTCACTTCTCTGGTGGTAACTGTGCAGTATGTAACCTGCAGTCTCGGATCCAGCACCCGTCCTGTGTGCTCCACTGGGGATGAGCTCTGCAATGCTCTGTCTCCCAGGAATGTTCCTCTGTGTACTCTGTCTCCTTCCCTCAGACCCTCAGCTAGGCCTGGAATTGGTCAGTGGATCCTGAGGTGAGCTAAAGCCAGCCTCCAACCTACAGATCCTTTCTCCTCAGTGCTCTGCACTGAACTTCCAAACTGAAACTACTCCTGACCATTTCCTCCCTCCCAGCAGAATATACAGGGAAGCAGCTTGGTCTCCCCCTTCTGGCCAGGAGGTCTTGGTGTTGTGTGTGGGGAGTTAACCCTTTGTGTTGTTACTGTGGCAACCCTGGGGTGCCACATTCCCCCTTAGTGAAGAACAGTACTCCGGGACTGTGAAACAAACAAGTTATCACAACAATTATATATATACAGAGTCTCAAAAGGAAAAAGTACAAAAACCTTAAAGCTCAAAAAGAGTCCAAAATGTTCAAAAATATATAAGTGTTCATACAGTATAGTCTCTGTAGGTACTGGGCTTTTGGTCTTAACGTTGCAATTATATAAACATTTCAATCAACAAACACTTCTTAAAGGTGTCTCTACTCTGGTCATAAGTGCAGTAGGCCTCACGGCCCTCGGGCCACCAACAATGTGATCAAGTTGTAACTCTCCGTGCTGCCACCTTACACCACTCTTCTCTCACCTTTTCTGTACACTAAACTGTTACGGTTTTTCATATAAACATTATAACATATGTACATTTTATATGCAATTTCACATTAGTCTTTATATCTTGCTGGTATCTGACCCTGAGTACTACGCTGTGACCTGCGTACTGCTGGTGTACTGGGTGTACTTAGCATAATGGTGTGGGTGGAAGTGTACCTATTTGGTGTTTCTGGTACTTGTGAGGATGGGGGGCTGACTGTAGGACTGGCAAGCTCACTGGGACCAGGAATCTGTTCTTCCTCTACGGTTTCAACTTCCAGTTCTTCTTGTCTTGAGACTTCTTGTGGTATGGGTTCTGATTGTGGTTCCACCACTTGAGGGAAGGCGATCATTGGGACTACTACTGCTCCATGGTAATTTGGCCATGTTTTTGGGAAATCTCCTAAGACTGTATGGAATACATCTTCTTCCTTCTTGACAGGTTGTTCCTGTATGGGTAAGGTGACTTCTGGTGTCTTCAGGGTTTCAGGACACGGTTTGAGTTGATCTCTTGACACGACAGCTGATGTCCTTCCTTCATCCTTACTGATTAGACACACTTTGGGATTATCCATACTGGATGGTAAGACTGTATATGGGGTGGTTTCCCACTGATTATCCAATTTGTTTGTGCGCCGCTTCCTCTTGAGAACTTGGTCACCAGGTTGCAATGGGGTTGCTAGAGCATGCTGGTTGAAGGTTCTCTCCTGTCTTCCCCTAGCTTGTTGGAGACTTTTCTCTACGCACTCTTGTACTTGGCGATACTGCTGCTGACGTAGGGTATCCCAATTGGATTCTTGAACTTCCGCATCTGGCTTCAGAATTCCCATATCTAAATCAATTGGCAGTTTACCGGGCCTTGCACGCATGAGGTAAGCGGGGGTGCAGTTTGTAGAACTCACCGGGACATGATTGTACAAGTCCACTAGGTCTGGCAACTTCTCTGGCCATTGATTTCTTTCTGACTCTGGTAAGGTCTTCAACAGGTCAATCACAATATGGTTCATCTTCTCACATAAGCCATTTGTTTGGGGATGGTATGCTGTTGTGCGGATCTTTTTACAGCCATACATGTTGCAGAATTCTTGGAAAATCTGTGATTCAAAAGCTGGACCTTGATCTGCAAGGACTTGTTCTGGGTAACCATGGGGTCTGCAAAAGTACGTCTGGAATGCTTTAGCTGCTGTTCTAGCTGTAAGGTCTTTCACGGGTACCACCACTAAGAAGCGTGAGTAATGGTCCACGATGGTTAAGGCATAGACATAGCCAGACCGGCTTGGTGACAACTTGACGTGGTCTAATGCGACTAGCTCGAGTGGTTGCTTGGTTACTATGGACTGGAGTGGAGCTCTCTGGTTCTGTTGATCCTTTCTTCTGAGGTTGCACGGTCCGCATTTTCTACACCAATCTTCAATTGATTTTCTCATGCCAACCCAGTAGAATCTTTCTCTTAAGAGCACTTCCAACTTTTTCCAACCAAAATGACCAGCACCGTCGTGGTAAGCTTCCAGAACCATCTTGACGTCTCTCTTGGGCACGATGATCTGCCAGACCAACTCATGTGTTTTTGGATTGGTGTGCCTTCTACAGAGCTTCCCTTGGTACAGGAACAATTTACCTCTCTCTTTCCAGAGATGTTGTGTCTCAGCTGGGGCATTCTGATTAGGGTATGCACCTTGTTGTGTAAGCAGTTCTTTCACTAGCTTCACAGCTGGATCACTGTCTTGTGTTTCAGCCCATCCGTGGTGTGCTAATGGGTTGAGAGTTGCCTGCTGTTGTTTTTGGTAGACACTCGGTTGGTACTGTCCCACCTTAGGACGGTGAAAGGCCGGCAGCTCAATTTCTTCCAGTCCCTCCGGTTCCTCTTCCACGTTCCCCGAGTGTGGCATCCGGGATAAGGCATCTGCATTCCCATTCTTGTGGCCTGCCCTGTACTTGATGACAAAGTTGTAGTTTGACAGTCGGGCTATCCATCGCTGTTCCAGCGCACCTAATTTTGCAGAGTCCAGGTGGGTCAACGGATTGTTGTCAGTAAAGATGGTAAATTCTGCAGCTGCCAGGTAGTGTTTGAAACGCTCTGTTACAGCCCAAACTACTGCCAGTAGTTCTAACTTGAAGGAGCTGTAATTCTCTGGGTTTCTTTCTGTAGGCCGGAGCTTCCTGCTTGCAAAGGCAATAACTTTCTCCTTGCCTTCCTGCTTTTGAGACAATACTGCTCCCAGTCCTACGTTGCTGGCATCCGTGTACAAAATGAAGGGTTGATGGTAATCTGGATATGCCAGAATCTCTTCTCCTGTCAGTGCCCACTTCAACTTCTTAAAGGACTCTTCTCTCTCATCACTCCACTGGAAAGGAGGATTTCGGGCTGCAGACTTCTTTGACTGTCCTACCAGGATGTCTTGTAGGGGAGCTGCTAGCTTCGTGAACCCTTTTATAAATCTTCTATAGTAGCCTACCAGTCCCAGGAATTGCCTCACCTCTTTCACGCTGGTGGGTCTCGGCCAATCTCTGATCACGGTAACTTTTTCAGGATCTGGTGCTACCCCTTCTGAGCTCACGACATGTCCCAGGTACTGTACCCTTGGCTTTAGAAGGTGACACTTGGATGGCTTGATTTTCATGCCGTATCCGGATAAGGCTTCAAACACTTCTGCCAGGTCTTGTAGATGCTGTTCATAGGTCTTGGAGTAGACTATGACATCATCCAGGTACAGGAGGACAGTTTCAAAGTTCTTATGTCCTAGGCAGCACTCCATCAGTCGCTGGAAGGTTCCAGGTGCGTTGCAGAGTCCAAACGGCATACAATTGAACTCACAGAGGCCCATCGGCGTGGTGAATGCTGTCTTCTCCTTATCAGCCTCTGCCACAGGAACTTGCCAATACCCACTAGTCAGATCTAGGGTGGAAAAGTAAGTAGCGGATTTTAATGCAGCCAATGACTCTTCTATCCTAGGTAATGGGTATGCATCCTTGTGTGTAATGCGGTTGATCCGTCTGTAGTCTACGCACATCCTCATGGTCCCATCTTTTTTCTTAACTAGCACTAGTGGGGCTGCCCAGGGACTACAACTGTCTCTTATTACGCCTGCTTCTTTCATTTCTTTGAGCATGTCTTTGGCGCATTGGTAGTGAGCCGGTGGTACTGGTCTATACCTCTCCTTTATGGGTGGATGGTGACCTGTGGGTATAGTGTGCTCTACCCCTTTGATCTGCCCAAAGTCTAATGGGTGTTTGCTGAATATTTGTTCATATTCATTCACTACCCTGTATACTCCATGCTTTTGATGGGAGGGTGTAGAATCGGTACCTACATGTAGCTTTTGGCACCAATCCTCCAGCTTTCCCTCTGAGCCGTTGTCCTCCGCCTGATTTGACGGCTTCAAGGGCTCAACGGTGGTGATGGCGTTGTTATCAACCGTATATAGCTTAGCCATGGTAGCATACTTAGGTAGGGTGACCTCATCTTCCCCACAATTTAGAAGGCGTATTGGCACTCTTCCCCGATGTACCTCAACTATTCCTCTGGCCGTCAGTACAGTTGGCCTACTGTCTGAGTACACGGGTTCTACCAGGGCCTGATAGTCTCGCCCTCTGATGCCTATTGCGGCTCTACACCAGACCAGCATTTCTGTTTTGGGAGGAATTACAATAGGTATTGGGTCACTTACCCTTGCACTGCCAATTTCACCTCCTGACATTTCTACCTGCTGCTTCAGCATCAAGGCTTTAATTTCCTTCTGCAGGAGTCTCTGTTGCCCAGGTTTGGCAGTCTCGACGATCTGCTGCAAGACAGTAATTACCTCTGCAAAACAATTTTCAATTACATTCATTCCTAGCAGCATAGTTGGTTCACGTTCTCGTCGGTCAACATCAACAATGATAATACCCTGATTCTGCAATTCTACTCTCCCAATCTTAATGGTCATTTCTCTGAAACCAACCTGTGGTACTAATTCACCATTGCTAGCCCATATATTCAATGCAACATTAGATGGACCACTGCTAACGTCTGAATCAGCCCAGTACCTCTTATAAAGGACATGCGGAATTGATGATATTTGGGAACCAGTGTCCAGCAAGGCGTTGAGCGGAATGCCATCCAGCACGATGGGGATGACTGGACGTCCCCCCACATACTTGTCGTGCCAGGGTGAAGGACCTTGAGAGTTCATTCCTGAGGAGCGGCCCGCCTCCCCAGGGGATCCCCATTTAAAGCACATTCACGGGCAAAGTGACCTGGCTCATTGCAACGGCGGCAAATGGGCTGTCCATCCGGCTGGTAGCGGTCGCTGGGTCGTCCTCTCGTCGCTTGGTATCTCCTAGGCCTCATCCATGGGACATCCTCCTTGCTGGTCGCCAGCTCAATCTTGGGTGCAGACTTGGATCCACGCAGCTCCTGGACGATTCTAGCCATGGAAGCAACAGTGTCTGTAAGGGCTTCAAGCTTTTGATGTAGAGCCTCATTAGTGATTGGCTCCAGGTGGTTAGCAGCAACCGCTGACATGGCCGATGTCACCGGCACTACTGGCTGCTGGGGTGCCACTGTAAGGTATTGAACAGAGTCTATATCCTGCGGCTCCTCCACCTGCTGGAGGCGGATGGCTCTATCCTTTAGCTGGGCAAATGTTAGTCCTGGATCCTGGATCACCATCATGCTCAGTTGTCCCCGGTGGGAAGGGGATGAGAGTCCATCCAGGAATTGGTCTATCAGCAGCTTATCTGCTCCAGGGGCTAAGGCAGGTTCTGCTAATTTAAGTGCTCTGAGCGCCTCCTGCAAGTTTAAGGCAAAGTCTCTTGCGCTCTCTCTAGGTTTTTGCTTGCATCCAAAGAACCTCATTTTAGCCCGGCTGCCAGCAGTGGATTCAAAAGCTGCTTTTAGTCCAGCTATTATATGCTCTACAGTGTCTTTTGCATCGTCCGGCCAGGATGTAACCTCCCGCTGGGCATTGCCAGTTAACTGTCCCATAAGCATACCAACACGCTGAGCTTCTGTCAGGGGGTACATGCTATAGTAGATTTTTAGCTTTCCGATAAAGTCATTAAGTGTGTTGGGCTCACCTGAGTACTGCGGCAGCCACACTGCACCCGGGGTGTACGGCATCAGGAACGGCATGATAGGTGCCGCTGCACCGCCGGGTACAACAGCGTCTCCCTGCTGCGACATCTTTGCGCCCCCTTAGTTAATTTCACCAGTCTTCTTGACAGCAAGCCTGGGACACTTTTCTGCGTTTTCGTTCGGGTCACAGCACCGAGCGCACCTCCTCTGCAAGCGGTGGGCGGAGTCTTAGTTTAGGCGCGCTGTTCTCCCGCGCGTAGCAGCTAATGGCGCGATTAAAGATGGCGCCTGGAAAATTTTACCAATGATGTTTTTGGATTTTTCCAGGTATCTTTGCAAAGTTTAAAGTCCGTTCTTTGTTGCAACAATTCACAGTGCAAGTCTTTTATGCGATGCAATAAGTCTTTACAGGCGCACGTCACCCGGGTTGCAGCCGGGTCCAGTCCGCATCCTGTTCGTGACGCCAAAGTTGTGTCGCCAGGGGTTAAGGGGATACCCAGAACCGGGCCAAGGGTCGCTTCTGGAAAGGGGATCACGGTGTCGTGACCCGGTCTGTGCTCCCTGGTTCCACAATAAAAAGGGGGGTTGTGTTCGTGACGCCACCCGTGGAATGTGATCAGAGATGACCACCGCTGCTGCAGAACCTCCGGGGTGATGGAAGGCAGCTTGAGATGGGACGGCTCCCCACGGGTAGAGCCTTTTCCCCGGGGCAGTATGTTAGTCTATGGGGGGAGTGCAGGGCACGAGCACAATAAACAGGCAGACTCACGGTTTTGCAGTTTCTTTGTCTTTTACTGGTGATGGTATTCAGCAGAGTACTGTCCACGGAGTCTGTGAGGGGTTCAGGGCTTCTCCCACCCAGCCGGGCCGTTTTGGCTTCCTTGCCTGCACTGTGTGTCTGTGTCCCTGCTGCTGCGTGAACTATGCAGCCGGCCCTGTGCTCCTCGGTACCGACCTGACAGGCAACTCGAGTCCTTACTAGTATGTTCCTGAACTCTGCGCTTGTTGCTTGTGTCTGTGGTACAGGTGAAAGATCTGGAATCTTCACTTCTCTGGTGGTAACTGTGCAGTATGTAACCTGCAGTCTCGGATCCAGCACCCGTCCTGTGTGCTCCACTGGGGATGAGCTCTGCAATGCTCTGTCTCCCAGGAATGTTCCTCTGTGTACTCTGTCTCCTTCCCTCAGACCCTCAGCTAGGCCTGGAATTGGTCAGTGGATCCTGAGGTGAGCTAAAGCCAGCCTCCAACCTACAGATCCTTTCTCCTCAGTGCTCTGCACTGAACTTCCAAACTGAAACTACTCCTGACCATTTCCTCCCTCCCAGCAGAATATACAGGGAAGCAGCTTGGTCTCCCCCTTCTGGCCAGGAGGTCTTGGTGTTGTGTGTGGGGAGTTAACCCTTTGTGTTGTTACTGTGGCAACCCTGGGGTGCCACATTTGCAGCATGTTGGCTGTAGCTTGGTTCAGCTGCATCCAAAACGCTGCGTTGTAAGTACAAGTACAGTGGATGGATTTCTAGAAATCCCGTGCCCAATGTGATTCTTGTTTCCGCAGCAAACACTGACCTGCGGATCTTCTTTCTAGACCGCAGTATGTCAATTGTTTGCTGCATAATCGCATGCTCCTCCGTATGGAGAACACAAGTGAGAGACCGCAGCGCACTGAAGCCTGATTGTGGGTACTGATGTGGCGCCCTGGCCTAGCCAGGTCATCACAAATAACACACAAACACCCCACCCCCACTAGACAGGGACACCAGCCAAACACAAAACCCTTGTTGCCTCCCTCCAGTGTCTGATGTCCACACCAGGTGGGGCGGAGCTATGCGGTTGGCTCCACCCACCGAGGAGTTCACAGGCCTGGAGGCAGGAAAAGTGACAGTTTAGTGTTGGAGTTTGAAGTGAGAGGAGCAAGCACTTGGATGTCTGGGTTTGTGGCCCAGGCACTGACAGCAAGGTTGGCAGACAGTGGTGGCCGTCTGCAGGAGTGGTGGAGCAACGCGGAACCGTAGGATCGGGGACGGGCGACGGCCCGCTGGTACCGACCGGGGAGCGAAGTGAAGCCAGCACACACAGGCAGGGCCATCGGACCCTGACCAGGCTTGGAGCCGCCGTGAATAGTCAGATCCGAATGTGACTGGAACCCCAGGGGTTTCACAACAGCAAAAGTCCCGATTGAAGGCAACAGCCCACACTGTTAGGGTATACAGCTACTGCCTAAGGTTAGAGATACAAGTGCCAGCGTCTGCGGGCAAACGGGCTCCTCCGGTACCCATACACCGGGGAGCGGACTACCGTTGGGAATCCATAGTAGTCAGAAAGAGAACATCAAGGTGCAGGGAAAGACAGCCGCCATCACCTGTCCGGGGAGAGACACTGCAGCCGGCTGCGGGACCCGTCCATCCAGCCGTTTGGTTTACCGAGGACTTTGTACCTTTCTTGCGAAGTGAGTACACCCGTGCCATCCGGCACCACGCCGCGCTGTCCCTGCAACCCTGCACCTCACCGACCCTGCCTCCCCGTCACATCATCAGGCCCCGGGACCACTGACCCCTACCCACGGAGGAGGAAAACAACATCCCAGCTGCTCCCTACCATCGCTCCCGGGATCCCCGTCACCAGCAGCGGTGGTGCCCATTTTCACCACGACCCGTGGGTGGCGTAACGGACTAAATTCCCCAAACCAACCACCCCTTTCACTCACGGGCGAGGAGCGCCACTTGAGTCCCCGGATCCGGCCCACCGCTCGAGCCACCGAGCAGCCGCAGAAGCGCCAGACCCGAGCGTTAGCGAGAGAGCAGCAGCGACGGCGTCCTCCCCGCCCGCGACACTGACAGCTGTGGTCTCCTGCGGAGGAGACTCGCAGCCCCACAGGTCAGGACCCGCTCCATGCAGAACACAGTGAGTCCTGATCGTGGGCACATACTCTAAGAGTCAGTATGTGTTGGTGTGAAGCATTACCACCCAATACACTTTTCCATTTGAAGACTGTGGTGAATATTTGTCTTCACTATAGTTTCCAAACTAGTCTTACATGTTGGTTAAACCCTTCACTAGTCCTGTGTATTCTGACAACACTGCTCTATAGACAGATCAGGCTTTTTTTTTTTTTTCTTATATACAGTATTTATACTGAAGCTCCTCCTGTACTATCATCACATATAGAGGCCCCCTGAAAAGTAATTACATATAGCCTAAGATAATGAAAATGACACTGGGGGTACAGGATAATGACACTGACACTGGGGGTACGGGATATTGACACTGACACTGAGGGTACAGGAAAATGACACTGACACTGGGGGTACAGGATAATGACACTGACAATGGGGGTACAGGATAATGACACTGACAATGGGGGTACAGGATAATGACACTGACACTGGGGTACAGGATAATGACACTGACACTGGAGGTACAGGATAATGACACTGACACTGGGGGTACAGGATAATGACACTGACACTGGAGGTACAGGATAATGACACTGACAATGGGGGTACAGGATAATGACACTGACAATGGGGGTACAGGATAATGACACTGACACTGGGGGTACAGGATAATGACACTGACACTGGGGGTGCAGGATAATGACCCTGACACTGGGGGGACAGGATAACGACACTGTGGGTACAGGATAATAACACTGACACTGGGGGTACAGGATAATGACACTGACACTGGAGGTACAGGATAATGACACTGACAATGGGGGTACAGGATAATGACACTGACAATGGGGTTACAGGATAATGACACTGACACTGGGGTACAGGATAATGACACTGGGGGTACAGGATAATGACACTGACACTGGGGGTACAGGATAATGACACTGACACTGGAGGTACAGGATAATGACACTGACAATGGAGGTACAGGATAATGACACTGACAATGGGGGTACAGGATAATGACACTGACAATGGGGGTACAGGATAATGACACTGACACTGGGGGTACAGGATAATGACACTGACACTGGGGGTACAGGATAATGACACTGACACTGGGGGTACAGGATAATGACACTGACACTGGGGGTGCAGGATAATGACCCTGACACTGGGGGGACAGGATAACGACACTGTGGGTACAGGATAATAACACTGACACTGGGGGTACAGGATAATGACACTGACACTGGAGGTACAGGATAATGACACTGACACTGGAGGTACAGGATAATGACACTGACAATGGGGGTACAGGATAATGACACTGACAATGGGCTTACAGGATAATGACACTGACACTGGGGTACAGGATAATGACACTGGGGGTACAGGATAATGACACTGACACTGGGGGTACAGGATAATGACACTGACACTGGAGGTACAGGATAATGACACTGACAATGGATGTACAGGATAATGACACTGACAATGGGGGTATAGCATAATGACACTGACACTGGGGGTACAGGATAATGACACTGACACTGGAGGTACAGGATAATGACACTGACAATGGGGGTATAGGATAATGACACTGACACTGGGGGTACAGGAAAATGACACTGACACTGGGGGTACGGGATAATGACACTGACACTGGGGGTACAGGATAATGACACTGACACTGGGGGTACAGGATAATGACACTAGGGGTACAGGATAATGACACTGGGGGTACAGGATAATGACACTGACAATGGGGGTACAGGATAATGACACTGACAATGGGGGTACAGGATAATGACACTGACACTCGAGCACAGGATAATGACACTGACACTGGGGTACAGGATAATGACACTGACAATGGGGGTACAGGATAATGACACTGACAATGGTTGTACAGGATAATGACACTGACACTGGGGGTACAGGATAATGACACTGACACTGGGGGTACAGGATAATGACACTGACACTGGGGGTACAGGATAATGACACTGACACTGGGGGTACAGGATAATGACACTGACACTGGGGGTACAGGATAATGACCCTGACACTGGGGATACAGGATAATGACCCTGACACTGGGGATACAGGATAATGACCCTGACACTGGGGGTACAGGATAACGACACTATGGGTACAGGATAATGACACTGATACTGGGGATAGCAATGGGCCCCCCAGCCTTGTGTACTGTAGCAATGGGCCTCTCTTCCTGTCCCCCATTATGCCATTGTTCACACACACACGTTCTCATCTGTCCTCCGTTCCTGCGCTGTCCTTACCTTACCAGTTCGCAGGCTCATGGACCCCTCCATGATCTCGTCCGGTGCATGGAGCCGCCGCTGCAGGATGCCATCATGGTTTTACTGCAGTTAAATGCTTTGCGGCACCCTAAAGCATTTAACTGCAGTAAAGCAATGAAGTCAGCCTGCAGTGGCGGCTCCGTGCACCGGACGGGTCACTGAGGGGGTCTGTGGCTTGCGGTCTGGAGCACCGCGGGAACAAAGGAGAACTGGTGAGAATGATTTTTTTTTTCTTCGGCTTCTTCTGAGCGCTTACCTCTCCCTCTGCAGCCCTGCGCGTCCTCTCCTCTGCTGCTCCGGCAGTGTGATGACGGCCGCTGTGTCGGAGCGGGGCTGAGCAGTTCCTCCGCCTCCTGTCACCGGCCGCACTGTTCACATGTACGCGCTTCTGAAGGATGCACGTACATTTGAATAGCGCGCGGTGCAGGACCTACGGTGAGTCACATTACTGTCTGTGATGTCACCACAGGTCCTTCTGCACCCCCAAAAACTGCAGCGATAGTACAAAACTTGTGCTATCGCTGCAGTTTGTAATTGAAAGGCTGGGGGGCCCATCAGAGCATGGGAGGGGGGCCCATCAGAGCGTGGGGGCCCTGCCCAGTCTGCCGCACATAACGCCAGCCGTGAAAAACCGGCGGCCCTGCTGCGCTGTACACAGCTCCGCACTAATTAAGGCACGTGGGGCCCACTGAGGGCCCGAGGCCTACCGGGGAATCCCCCGATACCCCGGCGAGCCAGACCGAGACAAGTCTCACAGGAGACAAGTGATTACACTCCTGCAGATTCTGGCCCTACCTTGCAAGAGCCGAGTGGCGACTTTCCACTAACAGAAGGATGTAGCAGTGCTAGATGTGTTGCCAGGAGTAAAGGCCGCTTTACACGCTATGATTTATCTGATGATCTCATTAGTGATGTGACACGCTCAAATCATAGTTACGATTTGCCGAGATCGCACATAGGTCGTTTATAAGCAGTCACACGTAACGATCTCCCAAGCGACGCAAAATCATTTATATTGTTTGCCCAAGGTGGTCGTGTGGATGTTGTTCGTCGTTTGCAGGGTGTCAAACGTACCAATATGTCTGCTGCGTTCCAAACGATGACCAATATTTTGAAACTGAATCACGTGTCAACGATCAACGATTTTCAACCTATTTGCGATCGTTCGGAGTCGCACGTAGGTGTCACACACAACGACGTCGCTAACGATGACGGAAGTGCGTCACGGAATCCGTGACCCCGACGAAATATCGTCAGATAAATTGTAGCGTGTAATGCCGCCTAACTCAAGGGACGATCTGATACTGGAAGAAGAGTGGTGCCTGCAGTGAGCGGTGCCGAAAGGGGGCTAACCAGCAGGATCTTGCTATATGAGGTAAAGGCAGTGCCAAACAGGCTCTAAGATGCTGAATGCAGGCAAAGCTGTTATAGAAAGATGTGATGTTTGGTTGATTAAATATCTTTAATCAAAGTTGCTGAAAAGCACTGCACTTTGATGTGTGCAACATGGGCGGGTCTTTGTGTACAACATCGGCACATGTGCAGACGTAGAAAAAAAACAAAAACTGCTCACGCGCTGTTGGTTTTAACAGCTTACACCACAGTTTGTTAAAAAAATAGTGCCGGTTATCGCTGTACACGCAAGTTTAATGAAGTACTAAGGCAATGCGGATGCACCACTAACAACAACAATGGCGGCGTGGCGTGATATTCGAATAAAGAAAAGGGGGCAAGTCAGAGGACGTTGGAGGATCCGACCGACAAAGGCCCGACCATGTTGCACACATCAATCAAAGTGCAATTTTTTCTGCAACTTTGATTAAAGATATTTAATCAACCAAACATGACATCTTTTTACAACAGGTATGCCTGTAATCAGCATCTTAGAGCCTGTATGACACTGCCTTTACCTCCTATAGCAAAATCCTGCTGGTTGGTCCTTTGTAACAGCTACGCGAGTCATCGCTGTGACACCCAGAATCAGAAAGCCATGGAACCCATAGGGTGTAGGCGCGACATGACAGCCCGGAGGGTAGGGAGTTGATAGGGTTAAACAGTGTTGGTTCGTTTAGGATTGAGGAAAAGAAGGTGATTGGTTAGGGGGTGGAGTGTGGTGGTAGGAAAGGAGGGAGCTTCATGGTGTATATAATAGGAGGTGGGAGTCAATTACCTCCTCTTGCACTTCCTGGATGACAGCTTGGACGGGCTGGGGAACCTTCATCATGACATCCAGCCTGATGGATCCGGACATCCCAGATCTGCAGCTTGGACGGGCTGGGGAACCTCCATCATGATGTTCTGAGGAATCCTCGGATCTGGTCAGCATGGCGGTGCAGGGCCCCCAGGCAGCGCAGTCCCACACCCAGGCTGCCTCCCCTCCCCCCCTATTTGCTGCAGTGCTGGCAGTTTCAGGACTCGCCGGGGTCTTTTGGGGGAGGTGGGGGTGAGGAGGACAACGTGAGAGCCCCCACTCCCGTGGGGAACCTCCGCAGCTGGGCGGGCGGCGGTTGCTTGCTGCGCCCGCTCTGGCTGTCGAGAGGAATCTCCTGCATGGCCGCGATGGCCGAAAAGGGGGCGTGTCCAGCCCAGGGGCCTACTTCCGGTGTGAGGCCTTGGGCTGGATTTTTGAGCGATGCGGCCGCTCCAAGCCGGGAGCGCGCCCAGCGGCGGTGGAAGGACAACATACCCCCCCCTCCCTCCGCGGGGGGGGCCGGAGGACGGCTGCCTGCAGGGTCACCTCACCTGTGTGGCTGGATCATCGGGACCGGAGGACTGGGCGCAGCAGGCGGCGACGAGGAGGAGACAGGAGGCGCCTGCAGGGTCACCTCACCTGTGTGGCTGGATCATCGGGACCGGAGGACTGGGCGCAGCAGTCAGCGGCGAGAAGGAGACAGGAGGCCTGCTGTCTATCCTGGAGCAGGCATTGGGACAAAGGTCCAGCTCTCATCAGTAGCGGCTTCCGCCAGGAGGGGAGTGCCCAGCATTGTGGAGGTGACAATCAGCCCAAACAGGGCATGTGGACACGGTGCTCCTGGCGTCAGGGAGCGAACCGGGCGGGCATTCGGTGGCTGCAGCTTGAGGGACTGTCCGGGGATCAGCGACGGACGACTGTTGAAAAGGACGGTGACGGCTGATCTGAGGGCGTCCTCTGGAGGCAGCCTGGTGCGGTAATCAATTTAAGTTTCAGCCTTTTTGTAGTGGTGGGGGGACAGTTGCTATAGTGGAGTAGTGTCTGGAGATATGGGTAGCAGCTGGGGGGTTTGGAGCATGTGGTTAGTTCATAAGTCGATGCCATGGTCCCCAGGGGGTGTGGGTTCATGTTCTGGAGGCCAGGGGCAGAGTTACGGACGGGGTGGTCTCATGGCAGCGGGGCCATGAGGGTGCAGGTGGCGTCAGGTCCTGTGGTCACAGTTTTAGGTTGGGGATGGCGAGGTTCGGCGTTTACCGCAGTTTAGGTCTTGTAAGACTTGGTTAAAGGTGCTGATGATTGCGGCACATGTGAGCGCGTGAGACGGCACAGTTATTGAAGGTTTGCTGGGGTGTTTCATTATTAATCTTCTAAAGCATGGTGGTTCTTATTGGATGAATTATGGTGGGTAAGGTAAAGGGGAGAGAGGTCCCACGGTATGGTGTGTGCGGGGAGTTTTCAGGGGTTTTTTTGGGAGTGATGTGTAGGTGCGGGGCCCCGGTATAGCGCAAGGGTTGCTGTGGATAATTGAATAAAGGAGAGCGGAAATGTAGGAGAAAGTGAGGTGTTGGTTGCTGTAATGGGTTTGTAGGTTCGCAACCGCATCAATGGTAACATGGGGTTAATTTGTGGGTAGTCAGCATGTTATCCCATTGTGGAGGTTGGTGCTGGGAGGAATGTTGAGTCCAGCGTGGCTGAATAGGTGTCAATGTAGGTGTTGGGCAGCTTTGGCCTGCTGCGGGGTGAACTCGGTTAATCAGCAATAGTGGGCTGCGGACGGAAATATGGAGTTCTTCGGACAGCCGTGATTACGAGTGGGGGCTATGCGAGTTGTTGTTTGGATTAGAGGATAGGGTACTTGTGGTGCATAGAGTGTAGGTCGGATAGCTTAGGGCCATCTGGTATTATTGGGTGTTTTGCACGGGTGGACTCCTGGCATCTGTGGGCTGGTGGAGTCTATTATATATGCATATACAATTAAAAAAAAAAAGGAATGCTTGGCCCATTGGTAGGTATGGGCATCTGGGTAAGGGTTTGCTTAGGGAGTCATGGTGCTCCGGTCTCACAGCACGAAGGTATTTGGTTTTGAAGGTGCAGTTGTGCGTTACGGGAAAATAGTGGTACGCCCCTCGGGGGTCGGCTTTGAGCGGATGCTATGGTGTGGCCAAGGTTTTTAATTTATCTTGGGGTGTAATATGAGAGCTCAAAGGGGGTTGTGTGTCACAAGGTTTTCCTTGAGATCAAAAGGCCCGGACATGGTGTTTGGTAAAGTTGTGTCTCCTGATGCCCATAGTTGCATATGGAGTCAATCGGGCCAGTGGTGTGGCTGCAATTTTCCGGTGTGCATTGTAGTACAGGGAGCTTGTCGTGGTCCGGTTTGCGGAGGGAAGTGGACTGTGCATTATGGTTTGGAGGTGTTGTTGGGGACATTGGGGATCGAAAGTAATGCTTCAATATCTTCGCCTCAGTAACGGGTACAGGGCGATGGTTGCGGTTGTTTTGTTTTTTAAGGCTGTGTTAATTTTGGGGTGGGGCATTAATTAAGTGGGCCTGATTTCGGATGAAGAAGGTCCATTAGTGTGGTAGTTGAGTATGTGGGAAGATTTTGGGATTTTCTGGGGAAGACAGCTCGAGCCTCTGTTGTTGTCAGAGGGTGTGCTGGCGGAATAGATCGGTCAGGGGAGACCGGTAGTGATATTTGGCTCTGGAGAAGCTGCAAAGTCAGCTGTAGGGGAAATTTCAAGGCTATGGATTGCAGTCGTTTTACAGCGGGGTTTCACTTTAGCAGTTTCCTGGGAGAACTAGGTTTGGGGTGCGAAGTGACCCAGTAGCATAAGCAGTGTGGGTGTCATCCTGTTGTTGTATCTCAACCCCAGATGTAGTTGAATTCAGCTGGAGACAGGAGGAGGAGCAGGGTGACTGTACAGTGGTTCTTTGGTCGGTACTGGGGAGGACGATGGTACAGTCGATATTGCATTTAATTGGTTATAATAAGGCCAGCGGGGCATGGTGTGTATTCCGGTATAGTTTGGGAGCTTGTGGCAGGGTGTGCCGGTGGGCCTGAGTGGCCATCAGAAGGACCCGGTGGCTGCTGCCACCAAGGATCAGGGGAGTGCGGTGCGGTAAGGTGGACTGGGTACGCTGGCTGGTGCATATATTGGATGCTCAGAGTTTAAGTGATGGATGGAAGGGTTTAATGGTCGGTTTGGCTTGCAAGTTGGGGGAGCAAGCGTTTGGTGTGGGGGGGGTCCAGGCCACGCAAGGTGTCACGTGGCCTGTCCTGTGGCGGGGGTAGGTCTGGTCCAGAGGCGGTTTAACGGATAATGCTATTTGATTGGAGAGTTACTTGTAGGATATAGTGGCTCCGGTTACAAGGATCTTTCAGGCATGGGTCCTGCAAGGTGGGGGGTATTGATCCGTAGGTGATTCATACCTTATCTCCGGCCCGGTGTGTGTTGCGGCCATCGATCATGTTTTGGTGGTGGAAGGTGGTTTCTGGACCGGGCCTACCCAGGGTTACGTATTGTATTACGTACTGTATTATTATTAGGCATTACCTATTGTTAAATGTTGGGGACGCCCGTTGGACGGCGCCCCCTTGTGTTTGTATGTAAACAATAGGCAATAAAGGGCTGCTGTGGCCATTTTTTACCATGTCGCAAGCAGTGTCCGTGTATTATTGATACCGGGTAAGGGTAATTGGGAATAATATAGGAATCAATGACCGGAAAATCCCTCCTGGAAATGTCAAGAAAGATATGGAACCCATAGGGTGTAGGGGCGACATGACAGCCCGGAGGGTAGGGAGTTGATAGGGTTAAACAGTGTTGGTTCATTTAGGATTGAGGAAAAGAAGGGGATTGGTTAGGGGGTGGAGTGTGGTGGTAGGAAAGGAGGGAGCTTCATGGTGTATATAATAGGAGGTGGGAGTCAATTACCTCCTCTTGCACTTCCTGGATGACAGCTTCCCACCCACACTCCCTTCTATTGTGTGTTGTTATTATTGGTGTGTTTATATGCATGTATAATTATTCAATTTTAAGAGCCATTAAGTTAAAAAAAAAAAAAAAAAAAAGAGAAAAGAAAGGATTGGAGAAAGTGTCGTGTATAAAATAATACAAAAAAAAAACAAAAAAAAAATAAAACGAAAAGAGATTATTTCTTTGTGGATTGTGATGTATATTGTCATTTGGGATTCTTGTAAGTGGGTGAATAAGATGGGTGGTAATGTGGGAGTATATGTATGTGAGGTGTATGATGTATATGTGCATGGGTAGCATAAATAATGGGGATTATGTCCTTTGTCACAGCAGCAGGGGTAGGTCTGGTCCAGAGGAGCTCTAATTGTTACTGGTGTTTGGATGGAGAGCCACTGGGGAAGGTACAGTGGCTCCGGTTACTGGTGACTTGCAGGTACAAGGTTGTCTGCAGGGAGGAGGTATTGCTCTGTTGGTGATCAATGCCTTATATATGGGTCAGAGTTGTTGCCAAGGATTATATATTAAGGAGTTGATGGTTGCCAGGGAGTCACGGGTGGCTACAGTGCCCCAGGTGATAGGTAATTGAAAGTACGGGATGTTTTGGTTTGGGTAAGGGTATTACTCCTTTGGTGACTTTTACCTCATTTAAATATGGGACCATTGTTATGGTCAGTGATCCATTTTGGTGAAATGGTAATTGCAGGAGGAGTCACTAGTTGACGTCATGGTTCTGGATCCAAGTGCAGTGCAAGCACGTGGTTCTGCAAGGCATAGGTGATTAATACCTCTTATCTCTGGGCTGGTTGCAGCCGGGGATGTTGTTGGATTAAAGTCGCTAACGGGCTTTAAGGTTTTTGAGTTCACAGTTAAGCTGGGTTTACACACTGCAACATCGCAAAGGACATCGCTGTAACGTCACCGGTTTTGTGACGCAATAGCGACCTCCCTAAGTCTCTGTTAAGTCTCTAGTGAGCGTTCAAACAGGCAAACCTGGCCAACAACGCAACAGCGATCCGGACCTGCAGAGCGACCTAGCTGGTTGTTGGGGACGTTGATAAGCAGCCTTTTGAAAGGGAAGTTGCTAACAAAGTCGCTGCAAAGTCTTCACACACTGAAACTTCATGCTGCACAGCGGGAAACAAAGGACCTAGGAATGGTCCTGAACGATTTGTAACGATTACAACTTCACAGCAGGGGCCGGGTCGCTGATAGGTTTCACACACTGCAACATCGTAAACAACATCGCTATTGCGTCACAAAACCGGTGACGTTACAGCGATGTCGTTTGAGATGTTGCAGTGTGTAAACCCAGCTTTACTGTTATGCACGTGGGGGATTGATCCGTAGGTGATTGATGCCTCATATCTCTGGGCTGGAGGTTGTGGCCGGGGATAATATTGGGTTGGAGGTAAAGAGGAATGTAAGGTTTTGAGACACGGTTGATACTTGATGCTTCTGGGGGGGTGGTTTTAATCCGTAGGTGATTAATGCCCCCTATCTCTGGGTCGGTGTGTTGCGGCCAGGGATCGTGTTCTAAAGGTTGTGTGATTGAAGGGTCACTTGTAGGATATAGTGGCTTTGGTTACAGGGATCTTGCAGGCATGGGTCCTGCAAGGTTGGGGTATTGATCCGTAGGTGATTAATGCCTCGTATCTCTGGGTCGGTGTGTTGCGGCCAGGGATCGTGTTTCTGAAGGTTTGTGTGATTGAAGGGTCACTTGCGGAATACAGTGGCTTTGGTTACAGGGATCTTGCAGGCATGGGGTCCTGCAAGGTTTGGGTATTGATCCGTAGGTGATTAATGCCTTGTATCTCTGGGTCGGTGTGTTGCGGCCAAGGATTGTGTTCTGGTGGTGGAGTATGGCTTCTGGACCGGACTTTTGGCGGGGGTAGGTCTGGTCCAGAGGCGGTTTAACGGATAATGTTATTTGATTGGAGAGGCACTTGTAGGATATAGTGGCTCCGGTTACAAGGATTTTTCAGGCATGGGTCCTGCAAGGTGGGGGTATTGATCCGTAGGTGATTCATACCTCATCTCCGGCCCGGTGTGTGTTGCGACCAGGGATCATGTTTTGGTGGTGGAAGGTGGTTTCTGGACCGGGCCTACCCAGGGTTACGTATTGTATTACGTACTGTGTTATTATTATGGTATTACCTATTGTTAAATGTTGGGGATGCCCGTTGGACGGCGCCCCCTTGTGTTAGTGTGTAAACAATAGGCAATAAAGGGCTGCTGTGGCCATTTTTTACCAAGTCGCAAGCAGTGTCCGTGTATTATTGATACCGAGTAAGGGTAATTGGGAATAATATAGGAATCAACGACCAGAAAATCCCTCCTGGAAATGTCATGTCCTTGTTTTATTATGTGCTATTTGATATGTTTGCTTGCTCTGTTATTACAGCCAATTTCAACTTGTTCTATGTAACATATTTCATTGTTATTATTATTTTTTTCACCATGCACTAATTGTACATATGTTTTTGTTATATCAGATAACTTTATCCCTGATAAAGACCTTCAATTAAATCGTCGAAAAGTTAGATGAATTATCATTTTTCCTTTGCACAAAATAAAAACATTTAAGCATCCCAAGAGTCTCTTTTGCTACTCATCTTTTTCAGTGTGCCAGAGCTGGTTCCAGGAACGTTGTGGCAGAGTCCTGGCATCCCTGCTCCACTTCCGCTAGTAACAGATTCCTTCACCCATGTCAGGTGGAGGCAGCGCTGCTGCGCTTCCATCGCCAGGCACCGACATCTTCGCGCACCCCCTCGGTCTTTTCACAGCACCTCTCGCTGACCGTGGCCCTCTGGGAACTTCCAGTTCCGGCCTCTTCAGGAAGAAGAGGGGCAGGGCTTAATCTTTGCACGCATTCTCGGAGAAGATGGGGTTTTGGGGCGAAAAAAATGGTGGAAAATGGCAGAATTGGCGGGAAACAGAATCTTGACTCTCGGTCTTCGGCTTTCAAGGTGCACGTCACCCAGGTACGTGGGTCCTGCTCGTATCCTGTTCATGATGCCAGGTTTTTCGAGGTGTACCGCCACCGCACGATACTGCCACCGCATGCTGTTGCTGCTCGGATACGGATCCGCGGTGGCTTGAGGGGTCTCCGGACCCGGGGGTCACGCGGCCACTCAATTACAAGAAGGGGAGAGATATGTACAGGGGGCTTTTGGAAAGTTTGTGACGCCACCCACTGTGCGTGGTAATGTTAGGGACCACCGCTGCCGTTGGAGAGGCCGGTGACGATGGTGTGGCAGCTTGATGTTTAACCCCTCCGCGGTTAGGGGGTTTGTGCCCGGGGACCCGTTGATGGTTAAGATGGTGTTTGGGTGCCATAAGGGATAGGAACAGGGGTCTTCAATGTACTCACTCAGTCCTGGAATAACTACACCGACAGCTTGTAAACCAGAATTCTGAGCACCACTGCAGCCTGCGGGGAGCACGCCTGGATCCGTGCCCTTGGTATTGCCATTGGTCTGTGGCCCTGTCCCTGGCATCTTCGATGTGAAAGGAAAGAGGGAACGATCCAGCACAAATCCTCCTTATGTTAAAAAATCCGAGTCTTTATTTAAACATCATTAAAAACATAGTGAAGGCCGAAAAATCGCTTAGGTGGTAAAGGTACAGTTCATGAAGGCTTTACGCGTTTCGGACTAATAATAAAACCAACAAGTCCTTAATCATAAGTGTCTCATGAAACCAAAAGAGCTACTGAAATAGACTGACTCATTAGAAGAGGAAAAGGGAGGGGTGAAAATATGTTAATTACATCAGGAAGAGGAAAACGAAAAGAAAGAAAGAGGTGAGGAGGAGGAAGCGAGTGAATATCTGGAAGTTTTAACCTCCTATGATCAAAGCTGCGATTCAAAGTTATGATAAACGTATATAAATTATACATGATAAACGATGGTATATACTGATCTAGAAATAGAAATCCCAAAACCGCCAGAATATCATACATTTTCGGTTCCTAGGGACGGAAAGTTTAATTTATTGTCCAAAAAGGGGGGGGGGGTTAATATTCACAGCTATAGATATTAAATCCAATCTCAAAAAAATTGTGTGCATAAACACATAAACATGTAGGGGGCAGGAATGAGTGGTATATGATATATTATATAACATATCTTAAATCCCTTCCCAATGAACAATCGGAGGAAGAGGAAAAACTCTAGTGTTGTCATTCTTATTACTATATGGGAAAAAAAAAAAAAAATATATATATATATATATATATGAAGGACTGGGATGGGGATGGATAAATAAAAATAAAAATAAAAAATACAAAAGGAAAAAGTGAAAAAAGGGGGGGGGGGGATATTGATATGATTATATATCCGATCATATTTCCATTATTATAATTCCCATTATTGTCATTTTTATCACCTATCTCATTCTTATTATCGCTGTTCTTATAGCTGTCACTTAGCATCTGATTGTGAATTATATATCAAAAGGTGGATGAAACGCTAGAAAATACATTATTAATCAAAAGACACATGTACAGTTAGGCGGGCTTTGCACACTACGACATCGCAGCCCGATGCTGCGATGCTGAGTGCGATAGTGCCCGCCCCCGTCGCAGCAGCGATATGTGGTGATAGCTGGCATAGCGAAAGTTATCGCTACGCCAGCTTCACACACACACTCACCTGCCGTGCGACGTCCCTGTGGCCGGCGACCCGCCTCCTTGTTAAGGGGGCGGGTCGTGCGGCGTCACTGCGACGTCACACGGCAGGCAGCCAATCAGAGCGGAGGGGCGGAGATGAGCAGGATGTAAACATCCTGCCCACCTCCTTCCTTCCGCATATCCTACGGAAGCCGCAGTGAGGCCGGTAGGAGACGTTCCTCGCTCCTGCGACTTCACACACAGCGATGTGTGATGCCGCAGGAGCGAGGAACAACATCGGACCGTCGCGTCAGCGTAATCATGGATTACGCCGACGCTGCACCGATGATACGATTACGACGCTTTTGCGCTCGTTAATCGTATCATCCAGCCTTTACACACTGCGATGTCGCATGCGATGCCGGAAGTGCGTCATTTTCAATTTGACCCCACCGACATCGCACCTGCGATGTCGCAGTGTGCAAAGTGCCCCTTAGGTCCAGAAATATTTGGACAGTGACACAAGTTTTGTTATTTTAGCTGTTTACAAAAACATGTTCAGAAATACAATTATATATATAATATGGGCTGAAAGTGCACACTCCCAGCTGCAATATGAGAGTTTTCACATCCAAATCGGAGAAAGGGTTTAGGAATCATAGCTCTGTAATGCATAGCCTCCTCTTTTTCAAGGGACCAAAAGTAATTGGACAAGGGACTCTAAGGGCTGCAATTAACTCTGAAGGTGTCTCCCTCGTTAACCTGTAATCAATGAAGTAGTTAAAAGGTCTGGGGTTGATTACAGGTGTGTGGTTTTGCATTTGGAAGTTGTTGCTGTGACCAGACAACATGCGGTCTAAGGAACTCTCAATTGAGGTGAAGCAGAACATCCTGAGGCTGAAAAAAAAGAAAAAATCCATCAGAGAGATAGCAGACATGCTTGGAGTAGCAAAATCAACAGTCGGGTACATTCTGAGAAAAAAGGAATTGACTGGTGAGCTTGGGAACTCAAAAAGGCCTGGGCGTCCACGGATGACAACAGTGGTGGATGATCGCCGCATACTTTCTTTGGTGAAGAAGAACCCGTTCACAACATCAACTGAAGTCCAGAACACTCTCAGTGAAGTAGGTGTATCTGTCTCTAAGTCAACAGTAAAGAGAAGACTCCATGAAAGTAAATACAAAGGGTTCACATCTAGATGCAAACCATTCATCAATTCCAAAAATAGACAGGCCAGAGTTAAATTTGCTGAAAAACACCTCATGAAGCCAGCTCAGTTCTGGAAAAGTATTCTATGGACAGATGAGACAAAGATCAACCTGTACCAGAATGATGGGAAGAAAAAAGTTTGGAGAAGAAAGGGAACGGCACATGATCCAAGGCACACCACATCCTCTGTAAAACATGGTGGAGGCAACGTGATGGCATGGGCATGCATGGCTTTCAATTGCACTGGGTCACTTGTGTTTATTGATGACATAACAGCAGACAAGAGTAGCCGGATGAATTCTGAAGTGTACCGGGATATACTTTCAGCCCAGATTCAGCCAAATGCCGCAAAGTTGATCGGACGGCGCTTCATAGTACAGATGGACAATGACCCCAAGCATACAGCCAAAGCTACCCAGGAGTTCATGAGTGCAAAAAAGTGGAACCTTCTGCAATGGCCAAGTCAATCACCAGATCTTAACCCAATTGAGCATGCATTTCACTTGCTCAAATCCAGACTTAAGACGGAAAGACCCACAAACAAGCAAGACCTGAAGGCTGCGGCTGTAAAGGCCTGGCAAAGCATTAAGAAGGAGGAAACCCAGCGTTTGGTGATGTCCATGGGTTCCAGACTTAAGGCAGTGATTGCCTCCAAAGGATTCGCAACAAAATATTGAAAATAAAAATATTTTGTTTGGGTTTGGTTTATTTGTCCAATTACTTTTGACCTCCTAAAATGTGGAGTGTTTGTAAAGAAATGTGTACAATTCCTACAATTTCTATTAGATATTTTTGTTCAAACCTTCAAATTAAATGTTACAATCTGCACTTGAATTCTGTTGTAGAGATTTCATTTCAAATCCAATATGGTGGCATGTAGAGCCCAACTCGCGAAAATTGTGTCACTGTCCAAATATTTCTGGACCTAACTGTAGGATGTTTGATCACGGGCTTAATGGATTGTCTAGAACTTGTACGATTGAACTGCGATGTAGGGTCAGAACGTGGAAATCAATACCAAAGCGGTTCTAAAGCACAGACTGATATCATAAGTTTATTCAGGGAGGGGGGGGGGATATTGATTTGATTATATATCCGATCATATTTCCATTATTATAATTCCCATTATTGTCATTTTTATCATCTATCTCATTCTTATTATCGCTGTTCTTATAGCTGTCACCTAGCATCTGATTGTGAATTATATATCAAAAGGTGGATGAAACGCTAGAAAAAACATTATTAATCAAAAGACACATGTAGGATGTTTGATCACGGGCTTAATGGATTGTCTAGAACTTGTACGATTGAACTGCGATGTAGGGTCAGAGCGTGGAAATCAATACCAAAGCGGTTCTAAAGCACAGACTGATATCATAAGTTTATTCAGGGAGGGGGGGGGGGGAAAGGGGGAGGAAGGAAATATAAGCTTATATATATATGTATGTAAGAAAATAAAATTAATTTGATTTAATTCCACATCTGTGCTAATTCCGATTATTATAATTCACATTATTATTATCATCCGACATTTATCCTAATTATTGTTATCTCCTAGGAGCCAGCCATTCCCAAATTATTATAGTTATTATTAATATTATACTTTCCTAACACCTAACTATGAATTTGCATGTCAAAAGGTGAATAAAGTTCATGAGAAATGTATAAAGTCAAAACATATAAACGAAATTATTCCCGGTTTAGGTATATGAACAAGGATTTGTATAATTATATTTCAATATTGGGTTATCACAAGAAGCACAAAAGCGTGATGTTTCTTTAATATAGTCTAATATCATGAATTCAGTATGGGCTGGAGTGGGATATTTTATTAACTCCAGAGGATGGAGTGTCTCCGATAGAATAAAATAAAAGAGGATGAAATTAACTTTTGTGGTCCGAAAGGGGATGGGGGAAGGGGGGTTGGAGGGGGGGAGGGCAGGGGGGGAGGGGGGGTGGGGTTATGGAGGGAGGATGTATGTATATATATATACACGAATAAGAGGTAACCAAGAGGATAAAAGGGACAAAGTGAGGTAAATGGGTGGATGAAAGGTTATAAATATCACTATTTATTCTGACACCAGAATCTATATCAAGGCTGTATAAAAATAAATAAAAATTTAAATCGCAGCTAGTGAGGAGCCTATATGATATCCAATGTATTAATAATATTATATGAAATTGACATCATATAAATCATAATGTCCAATTAGAAAATGAAGCGTAGGTCAGAACGGTAATTGAAACCGTTTGGATACCTTGAATCCAGCTTTAAAATCCATTTAGCTTCGGCTATTAATAGGGCTTTGAACCAGTCCCCTCCTCGTGGAGGTCTGGGGATAAATTCCAAGCCCGTAACTCTCAAGGTAGAGAAATCCGCAGCATGGCATTCTATATAGTGCCTGGTTAACCCTGATAGGGAGCGTCTCCTGACTAATGTGGCATAGTTTAATGAAGTACTATCTTGAGCGGCTACAGGGATACGGGTATGTTCTGAAATCCTGGTTCTTAGGGCTCGGGAGGTGCAACCTACATAATTTTTACAGCAGGAAATACACGTAGCAACGTATACTATATGCGTGGAATAACAATTAATGAAAGATTTAATTTCGAAATTCACTCCATTGTTTCCTGCAAAAGATTTATTATTCTGCATAAATTTGCAGAGACCGCATCTATTAGATCCACATTTATAGGATCCTTGCACACTGAGCCAGTTTTTATTTGATTTGTTAGATTTTTTAGGAGCATACCTACTTGGAGCCACTAAGTTCCCTACTGTACAAGCCCTCCTGGCCACTATATTGACTCCAGATTGGAGGATATGACTTAAAGTAGCATCCTGACATAACAGAGGAACAAATCGCAAAATGGCTTGTTTGATCTGAAAAAAATCCGTACTAAAAGGTGTAGAGAATGTTATACGCTTAATACATTTGGGGGATAATGGGCGATCCGCCAGCAATGCGGACCTTGTCCAGTTGTCAGCAATCGTGAAAGCCCTCTTAATAACTTGATCTGAATACCCCCTTCTACTAAGTCTCCCCTTAATGCAGGTTGCCTCCTTAAGGTAGGTCTCATCCGTGGAACATAAGCGTTTAGCTCGTAAAAATTCCCCCACTGGTAAATTTCTCAAGGTATGGGGGGTATGGCAGCTAGTGGCGTGGAGAGAGGAATTTCCACTGGTGGGTTTCCTATATAGGGCAGATCTAATAGAGCCTGATGCTACATCCCCTGATAGCATGACGTCCAAGAAGGGGGCTGCTTCTAGATATAAGTTCATTTTGAATTTCAAATTAAGAGAATTGCCGTCAAAGTAGGTGTTAATGGCTTTCATGGTTTCCTGAGGGGTGCTAGATGGATTTTTCTTACAGATTAAAATCTGATCATCTATATATCTAGCGTACCAAACTATGCTGTCCATAAAAGGATTATTGTCTATGTAGATATACCGTTCTTCCCAATAAGCCATATAAATATTTGCCAGGGCACAAGAGAAGCTCGCCCCCATCGGACATCCTGCTATCTGTAGAAAATAGTCACCATTAAACTCAAAAAAATTATGAGTTAAAAGGAAGCCCGTAGCCATGAGGATGAATTCCTTAAAGGTATCATCAAAAGGGCTATATTATTCTAGATGATAATAAAGGGCTTGAATGGCTTCCCTATGTGGAATACTAGGATATAGTGACTCAACGTCACTCATTATCCAGTAAGAATCTTCTGTCCATGGGATTTTTTCTAAATTTTGTAGAAGGCTCCTAGTGTCCCTAATATAGCCCACCGTTCGTTTTACTAAAGGTTGGATCTGGTGATCAATCCAGTCACTCAGATTGCTTAGTAAGGATTTAGTGCTAGCCACTATAGGTCTGAGTGGAGGGGGAAATAAATCCTTATGCACTTTAGGGAGGCCCTGAAAAATAGGGCATATGGGAGAATCAACATATAAGTATTCCTGAGTTTTTTTGGGGAGAATACCCCATTCAAAGCCTCGTAATAGGAGTGCTTGCAGCTGAGATGAAAATTCAACTGTGGGATCACATGTAAGTTTCCTATATGTAGATTCATCACACAAGATTTTATTTATTTCTCTCTCGTACAGGGCACTGTCCAACACCACTACCGCGCCACCTTTGTCGGCTCTGCGGATAACAATAAAATCGTTATTCCTTAAATCACCCAGAGCCTTCTTTTCTATAGGTGTAAGGTTGTCATAAACTTGCGGTTTTTTGGTTAGAATGTGCTTAATTTCAGACTCCATAAGGTCTTGGAAGGTGTCCATGATAGGAATTCTCGAGGCAATGGGGTAGAAACTGGGATTCTTGGTGGTGAAGACCGAAGGAATTGGTGTTTTAACACAGGTATTGCTCAGTTCTTGTAGATGTGTGACCGCGATTTGCTCCCTCAGGCTCAGGAATAAAGGTATATCCGTGATGCTGGTAGATGAAAAATCAGATGGATCGTCCCTAATTTCATTTTCATTATCAAAAAAATGTCGTTTAATTGTGAGATTTCTAATAAATTTGTTAATGTCCGTAATGGTTTGAAAAAGATCAGCTCTGTTAGTAGGAGCAAAATTTAACCCTTTTTGAAGGACGCTAATCTGAACAGAGTCCAAAATGGAAGCTGATAAGTTCACAACCGTGGTTTCTGAGAAATTATGGTGGCTTAATCTCTCCAATAGCGGCGTTTCCTGGATCTGAGGTGGTATCTTCTCCCTCCACCCTCTGTGTTTTCTACCCCCTCTCCTGGAATGGCGTTTCTTATTGGCAAGTTTTTTGACGCATGTGGAGGATGGATGTTTCTGCCCGATTCATATGAGCTAGTGCTATCATTAGCAGAGTCGTTCTCTGTAGAGGAAAAATAAACGGATCTTCCATTCCGCTGTCCTTGGTGTGGCTTCTTTAGAATAGGTTTGGACTTAGTGTTGAGATGCCAGGTGTATACTTGGCTAGACTCATAGTCTTTAGTATCTCTTCTATATTTGTTCTGTTTTAAGTCCATTATATCCGATTCCACTTTGTCTATTGCATTCCTGAGTCGTATATTTAGCCTGTCAAAGTCTGTAGGGTCATATGTCTCTACCAAATAAGTCTGCACTTTTTTAATTTGGTCGTCGAGACTCTGGATACGTTTCTTTTCCTCTGTAATAATCAAATCCATGAGTTTCAGCGAACAGGATGAGAGGATAGAATTCCAACTCTCTTTAAATTCCTCAGAGAAGGAGAAGGTGGGAGACTTTTTAAGTCGCAAGCCCCTAGGGATCATCTGCTTCTCCATATATTTGTGCAGGGTCATGGAGTCCCACCAGGTTTTCAAACGCTGAATGGAGAGTTTTTCTAGATCCCAGAAGGTATAAGTAGCTTCATTTGACTGATGGTTAGTCTGTGTATTATTGGAGTTCGTTTGTCCAGAAAAAACATCCTCCAATCTCTTTCTCCTTTCCTCACAGTCCAAAAAGTCCAAAGTATCCATGTTAAGAAAAATAAGTAAATAGTGGTAGCATCTATAGTAGCACAAGGATTACCATGCGTAAAATGGTCTAGATTAAATTCAACCAAAGGGTCTTCACATTAATGCAAAAAAATATATATATATGTATATATATATAGGAGGATCAGTAAAATAAACTGTATGTTGCCGCAATAAAGGCTTAGGCGTGTAAAAATAGGTACACTTGAAAATGTATATAATATTAGACTCAGTCCATGTCAAGGGCTGCAGGGAGCACGCAAGAAAGGATAGATCAAGTCAAATGGTAATATGTAAATAGCAGAATCTTCAGCTCACCTGCTGCCCGGACTGTTCAGCCCTGCGGGTGCCTGGAATCCAACGGTCTATCCCAACCGGTAACGAAGATGTGAAAGGAAAGAGGGAACGATCCAGCACAAATCCTCCTTATGTTAAAAAATCCGAGTCTTTATTTAAACATCATTAAAAACATAGTGAAGGCCGAAAAATCGCTTAGGTGGTAAAGGTACAGTTCATGAAGGCTTTACGCGTTTCGGACTAATAATAAAACCAACAAGTCCTTAATCATAAGTGTCTCATGAAACCAAAAGAGCTACTGAAATAGACTGACTCATTAGAGGAGGAAAAGGGAGGGGTGAAAAAATGTTAATTACATCAGGAAGAGGAAAACGAAAAGAAAGAAAGAGGTGAGGAGGAGGAAGCGAGTGAATATCTGGAAGTTTTAACCTCCTATGATCAAAGCTGCGATTCAAAGTTATGATAAACGTATATAAATTATACATGATAAACGATGGTATATACTGATCTAGAAATAGAAATCCCAAAACCGCCAGAATATCATACATTTTCGGTTCCTAGGGAAGGAAAGTTTAATTTATTGTCCAAAAAGGGAGGGGGGGGGTTAATATTCACAGCTATAGATATTAAATCCAATCTCAGAAAAATTGTGTGCATAAACACATAAACATGTAGGGGGTAGAAATGAGTGGTATATGATATATTATATAACATATCTTAAATCCCTTCCCAATGAACAATCGGAGGAAGAGGAAAAACTCTAGTGTTGTCATTCTTATTACTATATGGGAAAAAAAAATATATATATATATATATGAAGGACTGGGATGGGGATGGATAAATAAAAATGGCATCTTAGTCTCTATTGGACCCGTTGGTATGAAACTCTCTGGGTCCCGCTCACCCGTATAGCTAACGGAGTGAACTTGTTCTCAGGGTTCACGCGTAGGATTTCTTTGGACTGTAGTGGAAAAGTCTTATCCCATCGGTGCGCTAGTACCCCGATTTTGGAAAAACAAATCACAGAAAAAACGATCAAAGGGGAGTAACCCGAAAATATAAATCACAGAAAAAATACTCCTAAAATTTTTTTCGTTAAACTTTTATTGAATATCAATATATTGAAACATGAAGTGAGAGGGGGGGTGTTCAGAAAAATATAAAATACCCTAAGGGTCTAAAGTAAAAATACAGTCTAGTGGACCAGCCAGCGGTATATCCCAGCAAATGGTGGGAAAGGCTTATATCGCTCCACCAGTCAACTTTACAAATGATGATACATCAATTTTTTAACATTCATTGCAGAAACATTTTAATACTCAATTATTATCATCCAGATCCAATAATTAACCATGCATTGAAAAAGAGACTTATATAAAATGTAAATTTATAGATAGATTTGGCATATATCTCTCAAATACAGAAACTTGAACTATATGTATTATTGGT
The DNA here is from genome assembly GCF_048569485.1 of Anomaloglossus baeobatrachus. Lineage (NCBI taxonomy): Eukaryota > Metazoa > Chordata > Amphibia > Anura > Aromobatidae > Anomaloglossus > Anomaloglossus baeobatrachus. The sequence goes on along the minus strand of NC_134360.1, from coordinate 151,324,219 downwards.
AGGACAGTGTAAGAAAATATAATTATAGAGTACTGTAGTAGGATAAAATAAACATACAGTATTCTTTTTATGTCAAAAAAAGCATAAACAAGTTAGCCCCAAGAAATATTACCCAACGCGTTTTGTCTCCTTGGGTGGAGGTTCATCAGGGGTATAATTATTACATATGTTCCATAGTGTATCACACGTTGTAATATATCAGATTAGATTCTCATTCTTCAAATAAAGATATTTTTACAATGTAATAGAATTCATCAGTGGGACCCCGATTTTGGAGCGGGTTGGGGATGACACTTGAAGTCTTCACCCCCGTTGGGTAAATTACCGGAACGTGTGAAGCTACTTTTCGGCCTGGGGTCCACGTACCCCGTCGTGCCCTGGCCCCTGCCCGGTGATAGCTCAAGGCCGCCGGCTGCCCTCCTCAGCAGTCCGTGCCCCTTGACACTGTCCCCTGCGACCGGGTTCCAGCTCCAACCAGGCCCAGACCAACGTCTGCCACCTAGTACTCAGGAGCCCTGCTTCGTGACCTCTCTCTCCCAGAGAGTCACTTCACCTCCTTCACTCTCCACTGTCTGAACTCGACTCCCTTGCTCAACTGTAACTTTCCTCACTTTCCCCTCACCAACCCCAATGTGAGCGGTCCTATTCCCTTCAGGCCCCCATAATGGTGTGTCAGGTAGGTTCAAGTGGGAAGTGTTCACGAGATTTTGATTGGCTAAGTTGTTAGCAACACCAAAGGACCAGGATCCGTAACCAAGGAGGGTTGACACTGTGCAGAAGGGCAGATTGCACAATACCCTGTGACGACCTGATAGGCCAGAGCATCAGAAATGCAGTGGAAAGCCGATTTCATGCGCTCTGGATGCAGCCCCCAACATAGACAAAGCGGGACCTGCATCCAATGCGCAAGGAATAAGTGACATGTTGCTTTTTAGAACGCAGCGATTTGGCAGCATGCAAATCGCTGTGTTCTAAAACGCAACGTTCACATGGATTATGCACAATCTTCATAGATTGTGCTGGGGACGCAGGATGCATGCAGTTACGCTGAAGTGCAATACGCAGTGTAACTGCATGCACTATGCACACGTGGGCACAGAGCCTTACACATAGTCTTATGCGGACGTCACACGAGACGATCTATCGTGCGATGCATCATCGGGGTCACGGTTTTCGTGATGCACATCCGGCATCGCTTGCGACATCATCTCGTGTAACACCTCCGAGTGACACTGACTCGTTCACAAATCGTGATTGGTGTACTCGTCGTTTAATTTCAAAAAATCTTTCAAATTTAATGGCGCCGGTTCATCGTACCCGGGGCAGCACACATCGCTCCATGTGACACCCCGGAACGATGAACACGGCTTACCTGCATCCCGCGGCACCCGCCGGCTATGTGGAAGGAAGGAGGTGGGCGGCATGTTTATGTCCTGCTCATCTCCACCCCTCCGCTTCTATTTGCTGGCCGCTGTCTCACGTCGCTGTGGCGCCGAACATCCCTCCCCCTTTAGGAAGTGGACGTTCGCCGCCCACAGTGACCAAATTTTCATTAATACTTGGTGTCAGGGTCACTACTTCTGCTTCAAAGCCAGTACCTTCCTAGCAACAACCTTGTATAGTTTTGGGGGCTTCATATCTTACAGAACCTAGATAGTGGCTTGCTGCAACTAACACACAGTCTTAAGGGAGCTTTACACGCTGCGACATCGCTAACGATATATCGTCGGGTCACGTCGTTAGTGACGCACATCCGGTGCCGTTAGCGACATCGCAGCTTGTGACACCAAGGAGCGACGATCAACGATCGCAAAAACATGAAAAATCGTTGCTCGTTGATACTTTGCTCCTTTTCCAAATATCGTTGCTGCTGCTGGTACGATGTTGTTCGTCGCTCCTCAATCACGTGTCCGTAAACATCAAACAGGTTCTCACCAATGCCATAACATGGAAGGTCCACTTAACCACAGACACATGGACAAGCGGAAGTGGAAAGGGATGCTACATCTCACTGACGGCATACTGGGTGAACCTGGTGGTCGGCTGGTACAGAGTCTGAGCCGGCAACATACCATATAATTACCACACCCAGAATAGCGGGGCCCACTTCAATCACAGTTTCAGTAGCCTCCTACACAGCAACAACTCCCTCCTCCTCCTACTCTTCATCTGGTTCCTGTGCATCCTCCTCAACATCCGCCGGTGTCCAACCGTCGATATCATTCCCCAGCTGGGATCTTGGCAGCACTGCCTCGGCTAAGCGGCAACATGGTCTACTGAAGCTCATCTGTATTGATGACAAATCTCACACAGCACCTGAGCTTTTGAAAGCAATAACTGAGCAGATAGATGAATGGGTTGAGCCTTTGGATCTCCATCCAGGGATAGTAGTGTGCGATAATGGTCATAATCAGGTGGCGGCTATAAAGCTTGGAAAGCTTGTACACGTTCCTTATATGGAACACGTTGTAAATTTAGTAGTTCAGCACTTTCTGAAGAAATACCCTGGGATACCAGACCTACTTACCAAGGTAAGATGTATTAGCGCACATTTCCGCAAGTCATCTCCCTCTTTTGCTGGCCTGGCAGCGCTGCAGCAGCGCTTACACTAGCCTCATCACAAACTAATATGTGACATCCCTACTAGAAGGAATTCAACCTATCATATGTTGGCCAGGATCCATGAGCAGGAGAGGGCAGTATCCCAATTCCAGCTGGAACATGCCCGTCAGACGCAGCTATCAGACATAAGTACTGCCGAGTGGGTGTGGATTGCAGACATTTGTCAGGTCTTGGAGAATTTTGATTACTGTACCAACATTGTGAGGATGCTGTTATTAGCATTACCATTCCACTGATTTGTTTATTGAAACGCTCTCTGGATGGTCTGACTGACCAAAGTGTTCTTGCACCCAAGTTGTCTGTGGATTCAGACTTCACAATTGTTGCTAGTAATCCACACAACCTCGGCCAACAAGCTCAGGCCAACTTTGCTCAGCATCATGAGGATGAGGAGGATGATGAAGAACAGGAATGTTTTAAAGTTGGTTACCAAGGGATTGACAAACCAAGCTTCAGGGCTGTCCAGCATGGATTGCCTGAGGAGGAGCAGGAGGAGAAGAGACAGACTGAGGAGGAGAGGAGGTTTAGGGAGACAGAATGTATTCTTAGCAGTGACACACAAAGGTTTCCAGTTCGGAGTCTGTGACACATGGCACAGTTCATGTCACACTGCCTTTCTCATGACTGTCGGCTAGTCCACATTTTGGCAGACAACAAATACTGGTTATGTACCTTCCTTGACCCACGCTACAAAGACAAATTTGCTTCGCTACTTGTGGAGGCAAATAAGGATTGTACTATGGAAACATTCAAGAGGGCTGTAGTGGAGCAGTTGATGAAACGATTACCCTCAGATCATGCTGGTATCAGAGGTAGCGTGCCATCTCGCGCAACAGGATTACAAGAGAGGGCTATACATAGTAGGAGCAACACAGGCGGGGGACTAATGTGCCAAAACTGGTCCATTTTCCACAAACCGTCAACTTCGAATCAGATACCGGTTGGTGGAACAATGACAAGGAGGGAACAGTTAAGTAAGATGGTGAGGGACTATGTAGGTGACCGTATCAGCGTGCTTTCTGAGTCTACTGTTACCTTTTATTATTGGGTTTCCAAGCTCAACACTTGGCCAGACCTCGCGTTATACGCTTTGGAAGTGCTAGCTTGCCCTGCTGCGAGTGTGTTGTCTGAGCGTGTTTTCAGCTCAGCGGGGTCAATAATAACAGATAGTCGCACACAACTATATACGCAAAGTGCAGACACTTTGACCATGATCAAAATGAACCATAGATGGATTTCCCCAGAGTATCTCAGTCCGCCTGTTAACAAGACCTAATAATAAGTGTAGCTCCAAAATTTGGATTTCTTAAGTTCAAATAAGTTCCATTGTTTCTCATTCAAGACTATTTTGTTTTCTATCATCTAGTGACACCACATGACAATCTAACTTGTTATGCTGCTGCCATGTAATTGTTTGGCCCAATCACCCAGGGCAATATTTTTCAAGCCTTTGTACATAATGCACTGGCACAAGCACTGTCGAGGCTACACTATCTACAATTGGTCAGGCAGTCTCTATTTGTATTCTTTATTGATGCTGTACTCTACAGTGTGTTACACATGGCTTCCTGCAAAAACAGAATTTTATTTAGCTTCTTGGCATGTTATGCCCTGTTGTTTATCCTACAAATTGTTTAAAAATAAGCTGTTGGGAGCTCTTGGGAGTACCTTGTGATGCTTAGCTACATGATGTCTGAACCACTACACCCTAGGGAAACTGAATGTATTAAACTCCTTGGCATGTTATGCCCTGTTTCAAATCCTACCAATTTTTTTAAAATAAGCTGTTGGGAGTACCTTGTGATGCTTAGCTACATGATGTCTGAACCACTACACCCTAGGGGAACTGAATGTAATTAGCTCCTTGGCATGTTATGCCCTGTTGCAAATACTACCAATTGTTTTAAATAAAAACTGGTGGGAGCTGTTGGGAATTACTTCTGATGCTGTGCTACGTGGTCTTTGAACCTTTCCTCACTGGGTAAACGGAATTTGTTGACATCCTCGGTGTTAGCTAGTGGAATAAAGCCTGAGTTCCGGAGTGAACAATTGCCACTTCCACGGTGCTGCCTGCTTCACAAACTGCGGTCTAGGAAGATGGTGATGATGCCTCCTGCTCCCAACCAGCTTTTAGTCAGATGCAATCAGCATCAACGACATACGCTTCAATGTCCCAGCATGGCGTTCGTTTGTCCATAAAACATACATTTCTGAATCATTTGAATAGAATTTGAATAGAGGGCCACTGGAGCCGGTGGTGTTGGTGGAGAAAGAGGAGGAGGAAGAGGGCAAAGCCAACATCCAAATGGCCACATTGGCAATAGCACTGTAAAGTGTTATGGAGTACGTATTCTAACTTTCACACTAATTATACATGGAACGCAGAAAACTGCAAATGACTGCCATCCCTCCCCAATGTATGATACAGGGCCCACCTGAGAGCCCTAAGGGGTACTTTGCACGCTGCGACATTGCTAGCCGATGATAGTGATGCCGAGCGCGATACTACCCGCCCCCGTCGCACATGCGATATCTTGTGATAGCTGCCGTAGCAAACATTATCGCTACGGCAGCTTCACACGCACATACATGCCCTGCCACGTCGTTCTGGCTGGTGATCCGCCTCCTTCCTAATGGGGCGGGTGATGCTACGTCACAGCGACGTCACATGGCAGGCGGCCAATAGAAGCAGAGGGGCGGAGATGAGCAGGATGTAAACATCCCGCCCACCTTCTTCCTTCCGCATAGCCGGTGGAAGCAGGTAGGAGATGTTCCTCGCTCCTGCGGCTTCACACACAGAGATGTGTGCTGCCGCAGGAACGAGGAACAACATCGTATCTCCTATTGCTTTTGCGATCGTTTATCGATGCATCTAGGGTTTACACATTGCGACGTCGTTACTGGCGACGGATGTGCGTCACTTTCGATTTGACCCCGACGATATCGCAGTAGCGATGTTGCAACGTGCAAAGTCCCCCTAAGAAGTCTGAGATTTGAGAACAGCCAGTGGTCCTAAAGAGTGCTTTACACGCAACGATCTCGCTAGCAAGATCGCTAGCGAGCGTACCCGCCTCCGTCTGTTGTGCGTCACGGGCAAATCGCTGCCCGTGGCGCACAACATTACTTACACCCATCACATGGACTTACCTTCCCTGCGACGTCGTTGTGGCCAGCAAACCGCCTCCTTTTTAAGGGGGCGGTTCATGCGGCATCACAGCAACATCACACGGCAGCCGTCCAATAGAAGCGGGGGTGGAGATGAGCGGAACGAACATCACGCCCACCTCCTTCCTTCTTCATTGCGGGCGGCCGCAGGTACGAGGTTGTTACTTGTTCCTGCAGTGTCACAAATAGCGATTTGTGCTGCCGCAGGAACGACAAGCAGCCTCGCTACTGACCAGACAACGATTTTTGGTAAATGAACGACGTATCACAGACCAACGATTTTTGCCTCTTATGCGATCGTTTAAGGTCGCTCATAGGTGTTACATGCTGCAATGTTGCTAACGACGCCGAGTATGCGTCACAAACACCGTGACCCCGATGATATATTGTTAGCGATGTTGCAGCGTGTAAATGGCCCTTTAGAGGGTCACTGGAGCCAGTTGTGCTAGTGGAGGAGGAGGAGGGCAAGGTCAACATCCCAACGGGCACATTATAACTGACCTTTTAAAGTGCTGTCAAATATGTCCCAAAAAGGAGGTGTGAGACAGACACCAATATAATGTATAAGTTACAGCCCTTTCTAATCGAAAAAGGAAAAATGTAAAAAACGAAATGTGTGAACATATGCTAAAGTGGTTTTTTTGGCAGGTTGGGGCTTGATTTGATGTTTTTTTACATTTATTAGGTACTAGAAACTGTTTCTTAGCAATTTCCCCTCTTTTACTTTGGTTTGAGAGCTGTTCTGGCGCTACGTAAACGCCGCGTGCTGCACTGAGCATGTTATTCAAAGACACCAGAAATGCAGTCAGGCACCTTCTACAGGCTGTGCCCATACTGTTTCAGCCTTTTCCCATCCATTTCAGCCTTTTCCTTAGTCACCACAGGTCACCGATAGGTTCAACGTAAAATTATTCGAGTTTCCCATAGACTTACATTGGGCGTCGAATATTCGCATAGCGGCGAGGTATTCGCCGGATATCCATCGAAGCGAATAATTGGGTATTCGAGCATCCCTAATTAGCAGCAGATGTCAGGACAGCTTTAATTCTCTCCCTGCCTGTGAGTAAGCTGTCCCTAGCTGTCCCTATATTACACACTGCAGGAACAGCCCGTATGCAGCACTAAGAAGAGGATTTTTTTTTGCAGCCGCAGTTCTATGATTTACACAGCTACTAGCACAGTGAACACTGTCTTCAGCCCTTAAAAGGACTTTTTTGGATTCTGCAGCAGGAACACTATCTAATAGAACAAACTGCACTGTCCCTATACCTGTTTCTATGATTTACACAGTCGCTAACAGGTAATGCTAAATAGCTTCAGCCCTTAGAAGGACTAGTAAGAATTTGGCTGGAAAAATGCTGTACCGCACACAGTACAGTCTCGCTACACTGGCAGCTCCGGAATTAATGCGTGCACACAAAATGGCGGCTGCCTTATATAGCGCCTATGACGATGTGCGGCCGAGCCAATCATAGTAACACCACAACAAAGCTGGCTGCGGCATTACTGTGAGGGCAAGCAACATCAGATGTGTTCACTGGCTGGAAAAAGGCGCCAGGAAGTCCAGAAACGAAAATGAAAGTACCAGAGAGAATACCATTTTAGCCGTCGGATAGTGAATACCTCGGATACCCTATTATCCGTCGGATACCAAATAGTGGCAAATACATTTGCTCATCCCTAGTTAATTCCAGCTTTGTTTTACCAGTTGGTATTAAGCCCGAGATTTTTAAAGTCAGGCCAAGTTAGACTAAGCCATTAAGAATCTCCAATAAAGGGTTAAAAAAAGACACAACACAGAGTAAAAATTATTTATTAGAAATAAATAGACAGATACCTTAAGGACTCCATCTTCACTACTCCCCCTCACAGCCGTCCACAATCCTGGTCTTCTGTATTCTTTCTTCTGTATTCTGTCTTCTTCAATCGATGTAGCTCTACTATATCAGAAAGCGTGGTGGGATGAAGAATGCTTCTGCTACCTGTGCTGTCTAATCACTCAATGAGAGAGCAGAGACTGCAGGTTGGTAACTGGTGATGTCACCGCTGCCAACGTTGCCATAGTAACCTAACGAGCGGGTTACTATAACAATGGTGATCTCCGTTCATCTGATTACCGGTGCCGCTATTCACCAGCTCCTGCAGGAGCCGCAGAAGTTAACTCTGCGTTTACCGGCGTCACCGCTTACCAGCAGCATTCTCTGCTCACTCATTGAGTGACTAGACTGCACGGGAAGCAGAAGCGTTATTCCTAACCCCGTGATTTCTCATATAGTAGAGGTGCATCGGTTGAAGAAGACAGAAGAAAGATGACAGGAGACAAGGATTGTGGAGGGGTAAGAGGGAGTAATAAAGATGGAGTCCCTAAGTGTGTCTGTGTATTTATTTCTAATAAAGTATTGTTTCTCTGTGTGGTGTCTTTTTTTAACTCTTTACTGGAGATTCCTAATGGCTGGGTCAAACTTGGACTGACCTTAAGAATCTCGTGCTGAATACCAGCTGGTAAAACAAAGCTGGTATTAACCCCATATTACCCAGTATACCACCCGGCACCAGGGCTGCTGGAAAAGTTGGATACAGCGCCAGAAGATGACGCTTCTATGAAAGCGCCATTTTCTGAGGTGGCTTCAGACTGCAATTCACAGCAGGGGAAGGTGGGGGGGCAGAAAGCTTGGGACACCCTGCGCTGTGGATTACAGTCTCCAGCTGCCTAGTTGTACCTGGCTGGACACAAAAATTGGACAGAGCCCACGTCGTTTTATTTTTAATTATTTCATGAAATTCATGAAATAATTACAAAACGGGATTCCCTATATTTTTGGTTCCCAGCAGTGTACAAATAGGCAGCTGGGAGTTGGGGCAGCCTGTACCTGCCTGCTGTACCTGGCTAGCATACAAATATATGGCGAAGCCAACGTCTTTTTTTTTTTTTTTTTTTTTAGTTTTTTTGGCAAAAAAATAAAAAAAAGGACTTCCCTGGATTTTCCATTGCCAGTGAAGGTAACACCAAGCAGTGGGGGTTAGCAGCCAGAAGCTGCTTGGGATACCCTTACCTAGCAATAGAAAATGCAGCAGGAGCCCACACTTTTTTTTTTTTTTACTCCTAACTAGTGATGAGCGAGCATGCTTGTAACTACTCGGTACTCGCACGAGTATCGCTGTACTCGGGCTGCTCGGCGGGGACCGAGTAATCTCGCGATACTCGTGCTGTACTCGTGGTCTTCATTTCTGCATGTTGGCGCTCTTTTGAGAGCCAGCCCTCATGCAGGGATTGGCTGGCAGACCACTGCAATGCCACAGCCCTGTTAGTTGTGGAATTGCAGTGATTGGCCGGCCTGCACAGCGTGACCGAGCCTTTATATCGGCCGGCGCGCTGTGCTCTCCTCACAGCTATCCAGACAGTCAGTGCAGGGAGAGTGTCGCTGATTCAGGGAAAGCTTTGCGGCACTTTATAGCTTTTTCAGTTGCAGGGCTGCAAACAGTGTGACCAAAAGTCCTTCTCAGGACTATTCTAGTTGTATACAGGCAGGCAGGGTATAGCCAGGTCGGAGTACAGTAGCAGAGTCCTTCTCAGGACTATTGTTGCTATATACAGGCAGGGTATAGCCAGGTCTGAATACAGGCTAGTGACCAAAAGAGTCCTTGTCAGGACTATTGTACCAGTATACAGGCAGGCAGGCAGGCAGGGTAGTGGTGACCGTATACCAGCCTTCATCATATCTGGGGCTGGTGTACACAGTGTAAAACAGTCCAGATAGTGTCTGACTTGTCTGTAATTGTCGCTCCCCAAAAAAACCTGTTAGGTTATTATTGCGTCCGTGCTTGGTTTTTAAAACCGCACGTGTGTGCCTGTTGGTGGCAGCGTACAGGTGCACTTGTGTGCAATTTCCAGAAACTTTGATATAACGCACAAGTAGTGAATATACACGTCAGCAGTGCACAGCATTGCAAAATGCGCAAGGGCATTGGCAAGGAACAAGGAAGTGGACGTGATGGTGGTGCAGGCAGAGGCCGAGGTCGTGGGCAAGCTCTAATTTCGCCACAACAAAGGGCCACATCTAGTCGCTCGCACGTCCTGTCCCAAATTCTTGGGGACCGCAGCAGTACACCGCTCTTGAACCAAGACCAGTGTCAACAGGTTGTTAGTTGGATAGCAGATAATGCTTCCAGTCAGATTGGCACCACCACAAACACTCTGTCTTCCACACGGTCAAGTGTCAGTAGCCGTGATACTGCACCGCACATTTCTGAACCTGATCCTCCTTCCTACCACCAGGCTGAGTACACGTCCTCCTCGGACATTAATGATCCCACACTTGGACACTCGGAAGAGCTGTTCACGTTTCCATTCACACATTCTGGCCTCTCGCCAGCTCATATTGAAGTGGGTCATGAGGAGATCGTCTGTACAGATGGCCAAATATTTGAGCAGCCACGTTCTCACGAAGTTGGCAACGTGTCTCAACAAGTGGTGGACGATGATGAGACACAATTGTCAGGAAGTCAGGAGGAGGAGCAGGGTGCGGAAGAGGAAGACGACGTGGTGGATGATCCAGTAACTGACCCAACCTGGCAGGAGGATATGCAGAGCGAGGACAGCAGTGCACAGGGGGAGGGAGGCGTAGCATCACAACAGGAAGTAAGAAGCAGGGTGGTGGCCCCAGGCAGAAGTCAGGAAACCGTTCCCCGGAACAACACGACGACACAAGGTGCCTGTACAAATGTTAGGTCTTCCCGAGTCTGGCAGTTTTTTAAGTTGGATCCAGATGATTCAAAAAAGGCCATTTGCAACACCTGCCGTGCCAGCATCAGCAGGGGTACCAAAACTAGCAGCCTGACCACCACCAGCATGATCAGGCACATGTCAGCCAAGCACCCGACTTTGTGGGAAGTACAACAGAGTCGAGGAGCAGTGCTTGCTGATGTCACTGCTACGTCTTCGCTGGTTGTGCATGCGAGCCAATCCCCTGTCCATGCTGCCTGCGAACAAGCCTCCTCCACTCCTGCACCTGCAGTTGCCTACGCAGAAAGAACACCATCATCAAGCACGTCCTTGTCCCAGCGCAGCGTTCAGTTATCCATTCAGCAAACCTTTGAACGCAGGCGCAAATACACTGCCAACACCCCACATGCCACAGTTCTAAATGCTAACATTTCGCAACTGCTTGCGCTGGAAATGTTGCCTTTTAGGCTGGTGGAGACAGAAGCATTCCGTGACCTGATGGCGACAGCTGTCCCACGTTACTCGGTCCCCAGCCGCCACTATTTCTCCCGGTGTGCCGTCCCCGCGTTGCATAACCACGTGTCACAAAACATCACACGTGCCCTGAACAACGCTGTTTCACCCAAGGTCCACCTAACCACAGACACGTGGACAAGTGCTTGTGGGCAAGGCCGCTACATCTCGTTGACGGCACACTGGGTTAATATTGTGGAAGCTGGGACCCAGTCTGAGCGAGGGACGGAACACGTCCTTCCCACACCAAGGTTTGCAGGCCCTACCTCAGTCAGTGTTTCACCCACACTCTACAGCTCCGGAATGTCATGCTCTTCAGCCTCCTCCTCCTCCTGCGCATCCTCATCCACTGTACCCTCCACACCAGTCACAAGCTGGAAGCACTGCAGCACTGCCTCGGCGAAGCGGCAACAGGCTGTGCTGAAGCTAATCTGCATAGGTGACAAACCCCACAATGCAGAAGAGCTGTGGACAGCTCTGAAACAGCAGGCAGATCACTGGCTCACACCTCTGAACCTAAAGCCAGGAAAGGTCGTGTGTGACAATGGCCGGAACCTGGTGGCGGCTTTGAGGCGAGGCCAGCTGACACATGTTCCATGCGTGGCCCATGTGCTCAACCTCGTGGTTCAGCGGTTTCTAAAGTCATACCCAGAGCTGTCTGATCTGCTGGTAAAAGTTCGCCGCCTGTCTGCACATTTTCGAAAGTCACCTACTGCTTCAGCCGGCCTTGCCGGCTTTCAGCGCCGTTTGCATCTTCCGGCTCACAGACTGGTGTGTGATGTCCCCACGCGTTGGAATTCAACTCTGCACATGTTGGTCAGGATCTGTGAGCAGAAGAGGGCAGTTGTTGAGTACCTGCATCACCTAAGCCGTCGGGAAATGGGTCAAACTCCACACATAACACCTGAGGAGTGGAGATGGATGTCAGACCTATGTACCATCCTCCAAAACTTTGAGGACTCCACCAAGATGGTGAGTGGTGATGACGCCATTATTAGCGTCACCATACCGCTACTCTGCCTTCTAAAACGGTCTCTGCTGAAAAACAAACATGATGCATTGCAGGCGGAGCGCGATGAGTTGCAGCAAGAAACAGTAGTGGGTGTGGGTGATAACACACAGCCCAGCCTCGTCTCATCACAACGTGCAGTGGAGGACTATGACGAGGAGGAGGATGAAGACATGGAGCAACTCTCCGGCCAAATTGAGGATATGACATGCACACCAGTCATATCCTCGGTTCAGCGTGGCTGGCCAGAGGACAGGGTAGATGAGGAGGAGGAGGAGGAGGACAGCATGTTCAGTCATCTTGTTGGTCAGGCTACTGAAGTCCTGGCTGTTAAGAGTCTGGCGCACATGGCTGACTTTATGGTAAGCTGCCTGTCTCGTGACCCTCGCGTTAAGAACATCTTGGCCGACAATCATTACTGGTTGGTAACACTGTTAGACCCACGCTACAAGGAGAACTTTTTGTCTCTTATTCCCGTGGAGGAGAGGTCAACCAAAATGCAGCAGTTCCGGAAGGCCATAGTCACGGAAGTAGGCAAAGCATTCCCCTCACAAAACGCTAGCGGCATAGGTCAGGAATCAGTGGACAACCGAGGCGTACAGCCGAGAGAGGCACAAGTCCAATCCGCCAGAGGTAGGGGAACAGTCTTTAAGATGTGGGACAGTTTTCTCAGCCCCTCACGTACCACAGCCCCTGAGGTGCGGGGTAGTGCCACAAGAAATCCTAAGTTTGTCCAGATGCTGAAGGAGTACCTTGCAGATCGAACAACTGTACTCCGACATTCCTCTGTGCCTTACAATTAATGTGTATCCAAGCTGGACACGTGGCATGAATTGGCTCTCTACGCCTTGGAAGTCCTGGCCTGCCCTGCTGCTAGCGTTTTGTCAGAGCGTGTTTTTAGTGCCGCAGGTGGAATCATTACAGATAAACGCACCCGCCTGTCAACTGAAAATGCTGACAGGCTGACTCTGATCAAGATGAACAAGGGTTGGATTGGGCCAGACTTCACCACACCACCAGCAAATGAGAGCGGAATTTAAAGTTTGCCATGTACCTCCACTCACCCATGGGTACACACTTCTGGACTTTGGATAATCGCTGGACTGCTCCTCCTTCTCCTCATGCGCCACCATGATGATGACCGTTACAAATTGCAATACTTAGGCCTTTGTTTCAGGTATACCCCCAGTGGTAAATTTTTTCGCCCATTCTTTGCAGAATGGACATTACAACGACAGGAGACCCGCTCCTTTGCAATGGGAACAATGTTTTGAGGCCCTCATGCACGTCTCTACCCAGGGACAACGTGGAGCCTCCCAATTTTTGGCTGCCCTGCCTAAGGGCTATACTATAATACACCCACTTCCTGACAATGGACACTTAATGTTTTGAGGCCCTCATGCACGTCTCTACCCAGGGACAATGTGGAGCCTCCCAATTTTTGGCTGCCCTGCCTAAGGGCTATACTATAATACACCCACTTCCTGACAATGGACACTTAATGTTTTGAGGCCCTCATGCACGTCTCTACCCAGGGACAATGTGGAGCCTCCCAATTTTTGGCTGCCCTGCCTAAGGGCTATACTATAATACACCCACTTCCTGACAATGGACACTTAATGTTTTGAGGCCCTCATGCACGTCTCTACCCAGGGACAACGTGGAGCCTCCCAATTTTTGGCTGCCCTGCCTAAGGGCTATACTATAATACACCCACTTCCTGACAATGGACACTTAATGTTTTGAGGCCCTCATGCACGTCTCTACCCAGGGACAATGTGGAGCCTCCCAATTTTTGGCTGCCCTGCCTAAGGGCTATACTATAATACACCCACTTCCTGACAATGGACACTTAATGTTTTGAGGCCCTCATGCACGTCTCTACCCAGGGACAACGTGGAGCCTCCCAATTTTTGGCTGCCCTGGCAAAGGGCTATACTAAAATAGACCCACTTCCTTACAATGGGCACTTCAGGTTTACAGGCCATCATGCACGTCTCTATCCAGGGACAATGTGGAGCCTCCCAATTTTTGGCTGCCCTGCCTAAGGGCTATACTATAATACACCCACTTCCTGACAATGGACACTTAATGTTTTGAGGCCCTCATGCACGTCTCTACCCAGGGACAACGTGGAGCCTCCCAATTTTTGACTGCCCTGCCTAAGGGCTATACTATAATACACCCACTTCCTGACAATGGACACTTAATGTTTTGAGGCCCTCATGCACGTCTCTACCCAGGGACAATGTGGAGCCTCCCAATTTTTGGCTGCCCTGCCTAAGGGCTATACTATAATACACCCACTTCCTGACAATGGACACTTAATGTTTTGAGGCCCTCATGCACGTCTCTACCCAGGGACAACGTGGAGCCTCCCAATTTTTGGCTGCCCTGGCAAAGGGCTATACTAAAATAGACCCACTTCCTTACAATGGGCACTTCAGGTTTACAGGCCATCATGCACGTCTCTATCCAGGGACAACGTGGAGCCTCCCAATTTTTGGCTGCCCTGCCTAAGGGCTATACTACAATAGACCCACTTCCTTACAATGGGCACTTCAGGTTTACAGGCCATCATGCACGTCTCTATCCAGGGACAATGTGGAGCCTCCCAATTTTTGGCTGCCCTGCCTAAGGGCTATACTACAATAGACCCACTTCCTTACAATGGGCACTTCAGGTTTACAGGCCATCATGCACGTCTCTATCCAGGGACAACGTGGAGCCTCCCAATTTTTGGCTGCCCTGGCAAAGGGCTATACTAAAATAGACCCACTTCCTTACAATGGGCACTTCAGGTTTACAGGCCATCATGCACGTCTCTATCCAGGGACAACGTGGAGCCTCCCAATTTTTGGCTGCCCTGGCAAAGGGCTATACTAAAATAGACCCACTTCCTTACAATGGGCACTTCAGGTTTACAGGCCATCATGCACGTCTCTATCCAGGGACAACGTGGAGCCTCCCAATTTTTGGCTGCCCTGGCAAAGGGCTATACTAAAATAGACCCACTTCCTTACAATGGGCACTTCAGGTTTACAGGCCATCATGCACGTCTCTATCCAGGGACAACGTGGAGCCTCCCAATTTTTGGCTGCCCTGGCAAAGGGCTATACTAAAATAGACCCACTTCCTTACAATGGGCACTTCAGGTTTACAGGCCCTCATGCACGTCTGTATGCAGGGGCATTGGTGAACCTCACAATTTTGGACTGCCCTGGCAAAGGAAAATACTACAAAGACTCACTTCCTCAAAATGGGCACATTAGACTCAAGAGGCCTTCATGTACGTCTCTTCTCAGGGACATCGGAGTGCCACACAATGTTTTCACGTAAAATCTTTCATGTATTAATCTCAAAAAGTAACATACACCAGCTCTATCTCACTATTGGGTATGTGCCCTTAACATTTCTGCCATGAAAAATCATTTTGGGGTCATTTTGGAAGGTTTTCTGGTGAGTCCGTAAAAATGGCGTGAAACGCGGACAAAATTGTTCACAGCTGTGACTTTTGAGTGATAAATGCTTCAAGGGGTCTTCCCCATGCTGTTGCCATGTCATTTGAGCACTCTTCTGAGACTTTTGTGACATTTTTAGGGTTTCTACATGCTGCCGGGGGGTCATTTCACAAAAATACTCGGGTCTCCCATAGGATAACATTGGGCTCGTTGCTCGGCCCGAGTACACGAGTATCTTGGGAGGCTCGGGCCGAGCTTCGAGCACCCGAGCTTTTTAGTACTCGCTCATCACTACTCCTAACCCTAGGGTTAGGGTTATGTGTTTGGGTATTTCTTTCTTTTATTTTAAATGAATTCTTACAAAAAAAAATAATCGACATGGGCTTCACCATATTTTTTATTTATGCCAGCCAGATACAGCAGGCAGGTACGGGCTGCCCCCAACCCCTAGCTGCCTATTTGTACCCAACAAAAATATAGGGAAGCCCTTTTTTTTTAATTATTTCATACATTTTATGAAATAATAAAAAAAAATGACATGGGCTTCACCTAATATTTGTGTTCAGCCAGGTAGAGCTAGGCAGCTGGGGACTGGAATCCGCAGTACAGGTTGGCCCAAGCTTTCTGGGCCCCTCCACTGCAAATTGCAGTCCACAGCCGCCCTAGAAAATGGTGTGTTCATAGAAGCACCATCTTCTAGCACTGTATCCAACTCTTCCAAAGCTCTAGTGCCGGGTGGTTTACTGGTTAATACTGGGGTTAGGGCAAGCTGTGTATTATCAGCTGGCCCTAAGCCCGAAATTCATGGTGTCACACCAATATTAGACATGGCCACCATTAATTTCTAGTAAAGATAAAAAAAAACGCAACAAAGAGGAAAATATTTTATTAGAAATACAATACAACACAATTAGTGACTCCACCTTTATACAACTAAAGTACTCCCCCCGCCGTAGTCCTGGGTTAAGGGTCCCACGATGTCCAATCCACAACCAATATCATCTGATCGGTTTGCTGGAAGACCAACCGATCAGATGATATGTCAGGTTCAAGGACCTGTATCAGATGACACATCAGCTGATTGTTTAAAAGCCGGGCGGTAAAAAGCCGGCCGGTTTTTCACCGCTGGACTTACATCAGCTGATTGTTTAAGTCGAAAAAGAAAAACTATACTCACTTCTCTGCAGACTCCCAGGACACATCAGATCGGCTCCAGGACACGCCAGTAAGTAGCTGATGCTGTCACCTGACAGCATCATCTGATCTTTTAAACTTTCTGGGCGGTAAAAAGCCATCTGCTTCTATGAATGATCAGCTGATTCATCATTTGATTGTTTAAAAGCCAGGGGGTAAAAATCCTACCGGTTTTTCACCGCTGGACTTAAATGATCAGAAGATGCTGTCAGCTGATCGCTTAAACCAGCTAGGTGGTAAAAAGCCGGCTTTTGACCGGACTTAAATGATCACATGATGCTGTCATGTGACAGCATTAGCTGATTACTGGGAGGTCCTGGAGCTGATCAGACATGTTCTGGGAGTCTGCAGAGAGGTGAGTATGCTATTTTTTTTCTAGTGTTCACTTTTGACTTAGCTTGCAGCAAATGTACAGGCAGAAAGAAGCTGCTGCACATATGATACCAAGTGAAAGTGCATGTCACACATGTCACACAGGAGGAGGAACACAGGATTCTTCCTCCCTCTAATACTCAGACAATATTGTTCACAGCAGTGACCTGGGAGTCAGAAATGTTTACAGCGGCCTTCCGCATGCTCTTCCAATGTCATTTGAGCACTGTTCATATACATATGTGTCATTTTTAGGCTTTCTGCAGACCGCCAGGGGTGGTGCTGTGACGCCCTGGCCTATCAGGTTGTCACAGGGTATTGTGCAATCTACCCTTCTGTACAATATCCATCTCCTCCTTGGTTATGGGTCCCTGACCTTTGGTGTTGCCAAGAACAAGCTAATCAAAATCCAAGGAACACTCTGCACCACACCCACCAGATACACTAGTGGCTAACCTGAAGGTAATAGGGTCGCCCACTTGGGGGGTTGGTTAAGGAGAGGTCAGGAGTGTTAGGAGAAGAACAGTGTAGTGTTGGAGGTGAAAGTGAGAGGAAGTCAGGAGCTGGGCTCCTTGAGACTACTAGGTGGCAGATGTTGGTCTGGGCCTGGTAGGAGCTGGACCCCGGTCGCAGGGGATCTTGACAAGGGGCACGGACTGTCGAGGAGGACAGCCGGCGGCCTTATGCCATCACAGGGCAGGGGCCAGGGCACGACAGGGTTCATGGAACCTAGGTCAGGAAAAAGCGTCAGGCGTCCTGGCAATTTACCCGATGAGGACAGAGCCTTCAAGATCCGTTCTCCACCCACTCCAAAATCGGGGTACTAGCGCAACGAGGGGGATAGGACTTTCCAAATACATAGTCCAGAAAATCCCAAGCATGAACCCTGAGAGCAAGCTCATCCACTTAGCCACACTGGTGAGCGGGACCCGATTGTTCTATGCTAAAGGGTCCAGTTAGAAGTAAGGTGCCACGGAAAAGGCCACAGGATAACAAGCAACACCAATGGGCACGGGATCCAGGCGGGCTCCCTCCCTACTGCAGCGATATCAAAAACTTTGGTTCACCATGGTTGCCGTATCAGCGTTATTGGACTGAGTGGGTACTTAAGTGAACCCTGATCATCCCAACGGCACCTCCCTGTCACCTACACCGAGTCCCGGGGCATCCCCCTACCCATGGAGGGGTTAAACATCTGGATGCCCACACCATCGCTACCGGGTACTCCCCATTGAGGCGGTGGTACTCCATCTTACCACGCACCACGGGTGGCGTCATGAACTGTCCACACAATCCCCTGTAGATATCCCCCCTTTATTCCGAGTGGCCGCGCGACCCCGACCCCAGGGTCCGGAGACCCCTCGAGCCACCACGGATCCAGATCTGAGCAGCAGCGGCAGGCTGCTGACGTAGGGGCGGCACACCTTGGAAACTTTGGTGTCACGATTAGGATCCGAGCAGGACCCATTTACCTGGGTGACGTGTGCCTTAGAACTGAAAACCGCGAGTCAAAATCCTTCTTCCCGCCAATTCCACCATCTTTTCGCACCAAAACGCCATCTTCCCCGCAAAAGCGCGTGAAGCAGAAACCCGTCCTTTGTCTTGAGTGTGAGGCCGGAACCGGAACTTCCCAGAGGGCCACAACGCGCGAAGGAGTGGAAAGCAAAAACCAAGGGGGCACGCTAAGATGTCAGCATTAGACAATGGAAGTGTGGCAGCGTTGCCTCCACCAGACCAGCGTGCCGGAATGTAACGACAGCAGAAGAGAAGCACGGGCGCCAGGACTCTGCCACAACGTTCCTGGACGATGCAGAGGAGAGATGGCGGAGAGAGACTGGTCACCGGAACGTGCTGTTCCCGGGACCGCGACTTGGATAGAGGAAGAGACAGAGCAGCTGTGCAGGAGAATAGGGATACAGTTCCTGTTTATCTTACACCACTGGAGGGAAGAGATGAGGAGTAGAGTTGAGCGCGGTTCGTGGTTCGTGGTTCTCCAGTTCTAGGCTCGAGTGATTTTGGGGCATGTTCTAGATCAAACTAGAACTCGAGCTTTTTGCAAAAGCTCGATAGTTCTAGAAACGTTCGAGAACGGTTCTAGCAGCAAAAAAACAGCTAAATCATAGCTTGGTTTCTGCTGTAATAGTGTAAGTCACTCTGTGAATCAAACTATTATCACATTTCAGTGTATAGTGTGCGTGAACAGCGCCTTCAGATCACTGCTGTTTCTATAATGGCGATCGCCATTTTTTTTTTTTTTTCTTGTCTTCCTTCCCTAAGCGCGCGCGTCTTGTGGGGCGGGCCAGCATGTCAGCCAATCACAGACACACACAAAGCTAAGTGGACTTTGAGCCAGAGAAGCAACGGCATGTGTGATAGGATCTGCATGTCACATGTCCCTGCATTATAAAACCGGACATTTTCTTCACGGACGCCATTCTCTGCCTTCTGCGTCTTTGGTGTCAGACATCAGTGTCGCAGCTCCGTCCTCCTGAGTCCTATAGCCGATACAGCTGTATGCGCTGCATACACAGCGTTAGACAGCATAGGGAGAGCACTTTATAGCAGTCCTTTTAAGGGCTCAAACCGGCAGGGTCAGAGCCATAAGTGACAGGTCCTGCAAACAGCAACAGCATCTGTGTAGCCAAGGTCAGGGATTTCCTCCCTGCATTTCACCATTAGGAGGGAATAGAAAGGCAGGCTTCCATTCCTCTACCCAGAGCACCACAATCCTGCCACTGTACCCTCCTGTCCTCTGCACACTCCAACTCATTATAACTAAGCCATTATACTAGCAAACACTCAGTGTACCTAGTGGCATCCTATCTGTGGCTATTGGACTTTGCTATAGTCCCACTAGTGCAAAGACATTTGCAGAGCACGTCTGCCTGCATTGCACACTCCAACTTTTTTAAACTAAGCAATTTTACTAGCAAACACTCAGTGTACCTAGTGGCATCCTATCTGTGGCTATTGGACTTTGCTATAGTCCCACTAGTGCAAAGACATTTGCAGAGCACGTCTGCCTGCATTGCACACTCCAACTTTTTTAAACTAAGCAATTTTACTAGCAAACACTCAGTGTACCTAGTGGCATCCTATACGTGGCTATTGGACTTTGCTATAGTCCCACTAGTGCCAAGACATTTGCAGAGCGCATCTGCCTGCGTTGCACACTCCAACTAATTATAACGAAGCCATTATACTAGCAAACACTCAGTGTACCTAGTGGCATCCTATACGTGGCTATTGGACTTTGCTATAGTCCCACTAGTGCCAAGACATTTGCAGAGCGCATCTGCCTGCGTTGCACACTCCAACTAATTATAACGAAGCCATTATACTAGCAAACACTCAGTGTACCTAGTGGCATCCTATACGTGGCTATTGGACTTTGCTATAGTCCCACTAGTGCAAAGACATTTGCAGAGCACGTCTGCCTGCATTGCACACTACAACTTTTTTAAACTAAGCAATTTTACTAGCAAACACTCAGTGTACCTAGTGGCATCCTATACGTGGCTATTGGACTTTGCTATAGTCCCACTAGTGCCAAGACATTTGCAGAGCGCATCTGCCTGCGTTGCACACTCCAACTAATTATAACGAAGCCATTATACTAGCAAACACTTAGTGTACCTAGTGGCATCCTATACGTGGCTATTGTACTTTTGTCAATTCACAGTATTGGAACGTTATTTGCAGCACGTCTGCCTGCATTGCACACTCAAACTTTTTTAAACTCAGCCATTATACTAGCAAACACTCACTGTACCTAGTTGTATCCTAAACGTGGCTATTGTACTTTTGTCAATTCACAGTATTGGAACGTTATTTGCAGGACATCTGCCTGCATTGCACACTCTAACTTTTTTAAACTCAGCCATTATACTAGCAAACACTCACTGTACCTAGTTGTATCCTAAACGTGGCTATTGTACTTTTGTCAATTCACAGTATTGGAACGTTATTTGCAGCACGTCTGCCTGCATTGCACACTCAAACTTTTTTAAACTCAGCCATTATACTAGCAAACACTCACTGTACCTAGTTGTATCCTAAACGTGGCTATTGTACTTTTGTCAATTCACAGTATTGGAACGTTATTTGCAGGACATCTGCCTGCATTACACACTCAAACTTTTTTAAACTCAGCCATTATACTAGCAAACACTCACTGTACCTAGTTGTATCCTAAACGTGGCTATTGTACTTTTGTCAATTCACAGTATTGGAACGTTATTTGCAGGACATCTGCCTGCATTGCACACTCTAACTTTTTTAAACTCAGCCATTATACTAGCAAACACTCACTGTACCTAGTTGTATCCTAAACGTGGCTATTGTACTTTTGTCAATTCACAGTATTGGAACGTTATTTGCAGGACATCTGCCTGCATTGCACACTCAAACTTTTTTAAACTCAGCCATTATACTAGTGTGAAGCCCCACCGGTGTTGTGTCGGTGCATTACCTTCAGGGACTCCACTCAGCTGGATCTGGTCACAGGTAGGAGATCTTCTTCTTGTCGTGACGCCACTCTCAGTATTGCGGTCATTAGGGAGCGCCACTGCAGGTTGAGGGACGCCTGGGGCTGATGGTGAGTGCAGTTAGTTGGAATAGCCTC
The DNA here is from genome assembly GCF_048569485.1 of Anomaloglossus baeobatrachus. Lineage (NCBI taxonomy): Eukaryota > Metazoa > Chordata > Amphibia > Anura > Aromobatidae > Anomaloglossus > Anomaloglossus baeobatrachus. The sequence continues at coordinate 151,302,536 of NC_134360.1, read as the reverse complement.
CTGAGAGTGAGGCAAGCCCCAGGGCCCTGTGTAGGTGCGTAGAACCACAAGGCGCAGAATAACTCCACACAGGCAGAATGTCTTTCAGGGTTTTTACTCACTTCAGGTGGCAGGGTGAGTAACCCGGGCGTAGCTGGGATGAACCAGGCGGGAACCAGGTATCCTTCAGGCTGACTTCTGATGGTGACTACCAACTCGCCTTCCTTAGCCCTTGGTGGTTTGGGGTGACCCCGACTTTTAGTCCCTATGGGGGTCACCCAGGGAAGTTGCTGAAGCCTCACTCCCCTTCGTTTGCCGTTTGCTTGTGGCCTGGACCAGCTCACTCCAGCTGCTTGCCTCCTGTGAGCTATGGGCCCTAACTGTGGCTACGTGGCTGCGGCTTTTGTGGTGTTGTGGTGTGGGCTTTGAGGGCCCCACACCGGCAGGTTTAGCAAGGAAAGGTGGATCTATCCCCGCTCCGGGATCTGCCGCCCGTTTGGGCCTGGTTCTCCCTAGCAGTGTCCTTACTTCCCACTCTGTGCTCTCTCTCTAGCTGGAGATGGGTTTCGGGTAGCACTCCTAGGTGACCGTTCTCCCCCGTCGGTAGCCACTGCGCGGACGCTGTCAGACTACAGCAGCCCAGGGGAAGGGGTCAGCTCTCCTCGGAGCTCCCTGGACTCTGCTCTGAACCGGCTCACATCTGGGACCTTCACCGCTGCTCCTGTCAGAGCTTTACTTTCCTGCTCCTCACTCCTCCACACTCTGCTGCAGACTCTCTACTCCTCCTTCTCTTTTCCCTTTTGTGCCTGCCTACGCCACCTAGCAACCAGATTCTCTTACCACACCCCTTGAGAGGAGATGGAGGCTTTTGGCCCCCTCCACTATTCCAGTGGAGGCGAAGGCTTTTCCCCCTCCTGGGATCCCCAGGGGTCCTCTCATAGGTACATGTGTGAGACCTGATCACTATGCGCCTGTCTAGTCACACCTCGGTCAGCCTTTTGGATTACCTGTATTGTACTGTCCCCAGCATGGGTGCAGTACTCAGTGGTGCCTGACCAGGTCAGGGGCGCCACACTAGCAAACACTCACTGTACCTAGTTGTATCCTAAACGTGGCTATTGTACTTTTGTCAATTCACAGTATTGGAACGTTATTTGCAGGACATCTGCCTGCATTGCACACTCTAACTTTTTTAAACTCAGCCATTATACTAGCAAACACTCACTGTACCTAGTTGTATCCTAAACGTGGCTATTGTACTTTTGTCAATTCACACTACTGCAAATCTATGTGCAGCACCTCTGCATGACAACCTCGTGCTCTGTTTTTAATAAGCTATAATGATAGCACAAAATACTGCCATTTTGTGGCATCATAGAACTGGCTGTTGTATTCCATTAGTGCCCCACTGGTGACAAGCTATTTCTAGCACCTCTACATCACACCCTCATGCACATTTTGCTACGCTAATGTTATAGCAAACTCATGGAATTCATTGCTGCATTTCATAATTCGGAGGGATAGAAAGTCAGGCTTCCTTTAGCTTTTCCTTCTGTTCATAGACAGCATCTCCAAGACAAATTTCCCCTCCACGTCTAAGTGTGGAGAGGCAGCTAGTGCGCATGCGTGTGCCGATGTACCCCAGCTGCAGCATAATTACAGTGTTTCGCCTAGTGAGTATGCTCAGCCTGACTGTGCCATTCCTGACGCAAAGTTTTCATTTCGGGATACAGCGCATGCTCCCACACTAAGTGTGAAAAGCCTCTTTGCACAGGTGCTTGCATTCCGTGCCGGGTCTAAGTCCTGTTTTGTGCCTAGACACCATGCTAAAGCTGATAGTCTTTTTTCAGAGACTGTATTTCATGCTACTGAGCATGCTCAGGCACTTCCTGCATCAGAGACTAGGTCCGGTAATGAACTCTTTGGCCCTGGCCCTGATGTGGGGGTCCCATATAGACCACAGGGCATCAGGTGTCCTCCCAAATGGCTTGCAGAGGCCCACACCTATGACTTGTCACCGCATTATTGATGCTCAGACGATGACTGGTGAGGTGTTTGGGTCATGGCAGCCATGAGGTCATCATTGAAGTTGCGTTTCCAAATAGGACGCTAGTTATGCCACTCATGACGTGTCACTCTACTTTTGTCTCCAGGAGGTGCATTGTGGTTCACCCTGGTTTGGGGCGGACCCAGGTTATAAAAGGGGCTGGAGCCAACAAGGAGGTGCGCAGTCTTCTATTATGCTCCGAAAGAGCACAGCTCCATGTGTTGAACCCATTGCGGCTTTAGGCCAGAGGTAGGCAGGGATAGGGTGGTGGATGCAGGCCACCACCACAGTTGGTAACGCAGAACGGTTAAGACCAGCTCCTGTCCTAACAGTCCTGCTTGTGCAGCCCAGTGGCATTAACAGGCCTGCTGCTGCTGATGCGCCTGCTGTCCACAGGTGTGGCCCCTACGCACACGGTCAGCGTACTCAATGGCCCCTGTGTTGTTAACAGGGAGTTCCTGGGCTGGGTGGGCATGTGGACCCTGTGACGCTAACAGGGCTCACAGTCTCCAGATCCGAATGGCGTCTAACTCGGTTCAGGCTACTATTAGTTTCATAGCCACACAGCTCTGTATCCTCCACAAAACCTTCAAGTTGCCAACCTCTCCTTTTCCAACTGGGAGCACGGTGGACACTGACTGCTGATGGGGATATATACCTTTCTCTTTCTTTTCTTATTAATTTTCGTTATATAGCGGTCACAGATTATATACCACTTTATCCAAATCTGCCAGTCCCACTGTAACAGATGTTGTTTCTTCAGCAAATGTTACAGTTGCTTAACCACCAAATCCACGGACCAAAACTTTTTTCCCCTTTCCAACACACCTGTTCCCCTTTCCAACAGCATCTGTCCTTTTTCAACTCATTTTGGGATATGACCAAAAGTGCAACTGTGCAGGGACACCGTACTCAACGCCATCTCAGCACAGCAGCCATCCCTCGATCCCTCCGATGTGGACAAGTAAAAGACCATTTCCTCCTATCCATGACAAAGCGTTGAGATTCACTCTGTGCAGCACTGGTGTTTAGTGGACAAGTAGATCTAAGATTGCGTACCACATTCTGCAGATACTCCTGTATACGTGCGTCTATTTCTATGGCAGGAATTAGTTCGCCAAATTTTGTCTTGTACCGGGGATCTAACAGTGTGGCAACCCAGTATTCAGGATTAGTTCAAATTCATACAATCCGAGGGTCATGTAGGTAGTGCAGCAAGAAGGCGCTCATGTGTCTTGTGCATCCAGGAGGACCAAGTCCTTGGTGTGTTGGTGGCAGAGAGGTGAGAATCGTGCATCCTTCCTCTGCCCTCTACCCACAACCTCGCACAACCGAAATGTGAGCAAGCTCTCACTCATCTGCTGAGTCTTCCATGCCCATCGCCAGTTCGTCCTCCATTTCTTCATGGGCTCCTGCACTTTCATCAACACTTTTTGCTGATACTATGCGCCCTTGTTAATCCCTCTCCCTCACCATGACTGCCGCATAGGTGCCGCTGACCATCTGGACCTCGTAGATCTTGTTATCCCTTCCGCATATGACTCCTCCTGTACTTCCTCCCCTTCCTCTTGTCCCAACACCTGACTCCGAATAATAATTACAGTGTGCTCCATCATGTAGATGACCAGAATTGTCACGCTGAGAATGACATTGCCAGTGCTAAACATCTTCGTCGACATTTCAAAACTGTGTAGCAGGGTGCATAGGTCCTTGATCTGACACCACTCCAGCAGCGTGATCTGCACCACCTCTGGATCAAGTTATCCCAGGCTATATGTCTTACCGTATTTCAGCAGGGCTCTGCGGTGCTGCCACACACGCTGCAACATGTGCAGATTCCAATTCCTGCGTGTCTTAACATCGCATTTACGGCGTTTAACTGCCAGACCCTAAGACTTCCGGAGTGATGAAAGTTGTTGAGCTGCTGTGTGCGCACGATGGAAGTGAGCACATAGCGAGCGTGCCCACTGCACAAGGCCATGTAGGCCGTGATGGTGTTTTAAAAATTGCTGGCGAATTCGGTTCAACACGTGAGCCCTAAAAGGCACGTGTGTCACATTGCCCTGAGGATGGCCCGCAGCCAGGTTTGCATCATTGCCGCACACGGCTGTTAAGTCACCAACGGAGTCCGCTCCGTCAATTTGTACTCCGGTCGCCAGGTGACAACGTGTTCCTTTCATGAATAGTGCTGATGATGGGAGAGTAGTCGATGCCAGCGGCGCAGGTGGACGCAGGTTATGCTCACCCACTGGGCTGCATTACCTTGACAGATGCAGAATCTCTGGCTGAATGTAGCTGGTGGGTATCTCACAGATGAAATACCATCATTCAGCTACAACCAATGGGAAGACACCACACCCTTTTTTATGCCCATCCTGTCTGCAGACCACTGCCAGACATAGCTATGAACCTCTGGTTAATTTTACCCCCAGTTCAGTTTTATGATTTTGTGTGCTTGTTACCTGACTACTTTTCCTGCTTGCTGTTTATGTACCTTGTTGGCCGATACGCATTTCACCTCTGCTTGTTTTCTGATTCTTTCCTGGCCGTCCCATTCTGTTCCTGTTCCTCAATTAATGTTTTGACCCTGCCTGACTACTATTCTCTGTAATAGCGGTGTGATTCACATTTCCCATACATTTCAAAGTAAAACTTTGACCGCCTGATGGCATTGAGCTCTGCTGCCAGCATAGTAAGGAGGTGTGTGGTAGTCCTTGTGCGCAGTTGCAAGGAAGGGTGGCCTGACCACACAGGGTTTGCGCCAAGGTAGAGGACTCACACGAGGTTGAAGAGGCAGAAGCAGTGTATTAACTTCTACATACAGAACAAGGATTGAAACAACTCGTGGGGACGGCAAGACTTGTACAGCAGACCCTTCTCCATCTCTCACCATAGTTTGCCAGTGCCCAGTCAGTGACATGTAATGACCCTGTCTATGCTTACTGGTCCAAGTATCTGTGTTGAAATGCACCCTGTCGCACACAGATTTTCTCAAGGAAGTGGTGATGTTGTGTGCGACATGCTGGTGTAGCGCGGGCATGCTTTTCTTGGATAAGCAGTGGTGATTGGGCATCTGGTACTGGGGCACAGCGACAGACATAAGGTCTGTAAAATCCTGTGTGTCCACTACGCGTAAAGGCAGCATTTCGGTAGCCAACAGCTTACAGAGGGATAGAGTCAACCACTTAGCTTTGTCATGGGTCGCAGTAAGTGGCCTTTTATTTGACCACATCTAAGGGACAGAGATCTGGCTGCTGTCTGTAGACGGTGTTGAGTAGGGTGTCCCTGGAAAAATGCAGGTTTGTGAGAAAAGTGCAGGCGGAGACATGATGTTGCCTTCATCTTGCCTTCAGATCTGTTCATCTTGTATCATTTTTAAAAAACACAGCAAGCAAGGGTTACTCCAAGCGGAGTCTACCTTTTTTCCCCAAATTGGGCACACAGACACCCCATCAGTGGCAGGACTTGTGCCCTAGTTGCAAACAGGATGTTTTGATTTGCATCAAGCACATTCCAAATCCACAAGCATTTACTCTCCCCAGGATGACACAGGGGTAGTAAATTCCTTCTGGATCCATGACTTGTTCATTTTGATGAACGTCAATCTGTCCACATTGTCACTGGACAGACGCGTGCGCTTATCTGTCAGCACACACCCAGCAGCACTGAAGACACGTTCAGAGACAACGCTGGCAGCTGGACACGACAAAATCTTCAAGGCGTAACTGGAGAGCTTTTGACATTTTTCTAGATTTGAAGCACAAAAGGAGCAAGGCTCCATTTGCAAAGTCATTGCATCGATGTTCATTTGGAGATACTCCTGTATCATCCTCTCCATCCGTTGACTATGTGACACACTTGTTGTCTCTGGTGGCCTTGCAAAGGAGGGTCTAAAAAAATTATGAAAAGATTCCATAAAATTGCTGTTACCAGCACCAGATACGGTCCTACTGGTACGGTTAGACTGTTGAAGATGACGAGGCCGTCCCATGTTTGTCAAGTTACAACTGGGAGAATCACTCCCTTCACCTGCACGGTTGTTTGGTGGAAAAGCCGAGCTAAGATCGAGTAACAGCTTCTGCTGATACTCCTGCATACGTGCGTCCCTTTCTATGGGTGGAATTATGTCACAAAATTTGGACTTGTCCCGGGGATCTAATAGTGTGGCAAGCCAGTAGTCATCATCACTTCTAATTTTGACAATACGAGGGTCATGTTGGAGGTAGTGCAACAAGAAGGCACTCATGTGTCTTGCGCAGCCATGCGGACCAAGTCCACGCTGTGTTTGTGGCATAGAGGTGCTAACCGTTCTTTCTTCCTCTGTCATCTCCCCCCAACCTCTTTCAACTTAAATTTGACCAAGGTCCCCCTCATCTGCTGAGTCTTCCATGTCCATGGACAGTTCGTCCTCCATATCTTCATGTCCTCCTGCACCTTCCTCAACATCTCGCCTGCTACCATGCGCCCTTGTTGATCCCTGTCCCCCATGGTCCCATGCCTGCCGCGTTGGTGATGATGAACGTCTGGACCTTGGTGATGTTGTTGTGTCTTGCGCATATGAATCCTCCTGTAGTTCCTCCTCTTCCTGTTGTCCCACCCCCTGACTCCGAATAGTGTTTAGCGTGTGCTCCAGCATGTAAATGACTGTAATCGTCATGCTGATAATGGCATTGTCAGCGCTAAACATATTCGTCGCCATGTCGAAACTGTGCAGAAGGGTGCATAGGTCCTTGATCTGAGATCACTCCATCAGGGTGATCTGCCCCACTTCTGCATCTCGTTGACCCAGGCTATACATCATGACGTATTGCACCAGGGCTCGCCGGTGCTGCCACAGTCGCTGTAACATGTGGAGAGTTGAATTCAAGCGTGTCGCCACATCGCATTTCAGGCGATGAACCGGCAGGCCGAAAGACTTCTGGAGCGATGCAAGTCGCTCAGCTGCGGCGGTTGAACGGCGGAAGTGAGCACTGCAGACAGTTTCCGTGCCCTGGTCAGAAGGCCATCTAGGCCGGGATAGTGTGTTAAAAATTGCTGGACAACAAGGTTCAACACGTGAGCCATACAAGGCACGTGTGTCACCTTGCCCAGGCGAAGGGCCGCACCCAGGTTTGCAGCATTGTCGCACACGGCCTTACCAGGCTGCAGGTTGAGTGGAGACAACCATTTATCAAAATCAGTATCCAGAGCTGCCCACAACTCAGTCGCTGTGTGACTCCGATTTCAAAGACATGTCAAGCTAAAGACCGCCTGATGCCGTTGCGCTCTGCTACCAGCATAGTAATGAGGGGTGCGTGATTCCTTCCGCGCAGTGAGAACGCTGGTGGCCTGACCAGGCAGGCTTGGGGCGGAGGTGGATGACCCAGATGAGGTGGAGGATGCAGAAGCAGTGGCGGAACTTGGACAGACAGAGGATTGACACACAAGTCGTGGGGACGGCAAGACTTGTGCAACAGACCCTTCACCATCTATCACCATAGTTACCCAGTGGCCAGTCAGCGACATGTAACGTCCCTGTCCATGCTTACTGGTCCAAGTATCGGTGGTGAAATGCACCCGTTCACACACAGAGTTTCTCAAGGAAGCGGTGATGTTGTGTGCGACATGCTGGTGTAGCGCGGGCACACCTTTCTTAGAGAAGTAGTGGCGACTAGGCATCTGGTACTGGGGCACAGCGACAGACATAAGGTCTCTAAAATCCTGTGTGTCCACTAGGCGGAAAGGCAGCATTTCTGTAGCCAACAGCTTACAGAGGGATAGAGTCAACCTCTTCGCTTTGTCATGGGTCGCAGGAAGTGGCCTTTTATTTGACCACATCTGAGGGACAGAGATCTGGCTGCTGTGTGTAGACGGTGTTGAGTAGGGTGTCCCTGGAAAAATGCAGGTTTGTGAGGAAAGTGCAGGCGGAGACATGATGTTACCTTCATCCAACATTGGTGCTATCGATGTCTGAGAGAGCTGTACACACGCACTTGTTTCCCCTTCCAAATCAACTGACGACCTACCAAGCAAACTGCCTGTTGCGGTTACAGTGGTGGAAGTTGTGCGTGGAAAACCAGGTGTGACAGCTGTCCCCACAGTCCGAGAAGATGACGAGCGCGCGGATGCCCTGGAAGGGGCAGGCGGTGGACGGTTGGCTCCACTAGGCCGCATTGCAGCACGGTGAGCTTCCCACCAGGCCATATGATATTTATTCATGTGACGATTCATGGAAGAAGTTGTCAAACTGCTGAGGTTTTGACCTCTACTAAGAGAACCATGACAAATTTTACAGATCACATAATTTGGGCGATCTTTTGCTATGTCAAAAAAGGACCAGGCTAGGCAAGGCTTAGAGGCCATGCGACCTGATGATCCACCCCGAATAATGCTCAGAGGCAGAGTGGTGGCTGAGGATGCAGTTGTAAACGTGCTACCAGTGCTCCGACTGTGTCCAGGAAGGCGCCAGGTTACTTCGACGTCGGTTGCATCCTCCTCCACCGCCTCTGTTGACCTCCTCGAGTGTCTGACTGTGGGTTGACAGTAGGTGGGATCTAGAACTTCATCATCAATTGTTGTGTTTGCACTCCCCTCCCCCTCAGACCGAGTTTCTTCTTGCCCTGACCAAATATTTAAATTGTCATCCCAATCGGGTATCTGCGTCTCATCTTCATCAGTATGTTCCTCATTGCCTATAAGCACAGTTGTTGGAAAGGCAGCATTTTGGTAGCCAACAGTTTGCATATGATGAAAGTCAACCTCCAAGCCATGTCATGCCCTTCTAAAAGCATGTAAAACACAGCGAGGGGACTCCAACCACAGTCTCCCTCGTTTCCACTAACTGAGCCACACACACCCCACTTGACTGGCATCGGTTGAGCCCCCTTTTGAAAAAGAAAAAGATGCTTTGCATGAAGCACTCTCAAAAATACGCGTGCCTTTCCCGTCCCCTGGCTGACCCAGGGGAAGAAAAGTCCTCTGAGAGCCATGACTTGTTCATCTTGGTTCTTTTAGAGACACAGCGAGGGGACTCCAACCACAGTCTCACTCGTTTCCACTAACTGAGCCACACACACCCCACTTGACTGGCATCGGTTGAGCCCCCTTTTGAAAAAGAAAAAGGTGCTTTGCATGAAGCACTCTCAAAAATACGCGTGCCTTTCCCGTCCCCTGGCTGACCCAGGGGAAGAAAAGTCCTCTGAGAGCCATGACTTGTTCATCTTGGTTCTTTTAGAGACACAGCGAGGGGACTCCAACCACAGTCTCACTCGTTTCCACTAACTGAGCCACACACACCCCACTTGACTGGCATCGGTTGAGCCCCCTTTTGAAAAAGAAAAAGGTGCTTTGCATGAAGCACTCTCAAAAATACGCGTGCCTTTCCCGTCCCCTGGCTGACCCAGGGGAAGAAAAGTCCTCTGAGAGCCATGACTTGTTCATCTTGGTTCTTTTAGAGACACAGCGAGGAGACTCCAACCACAGTCTCCCTCGTTGCCACTAACTGGGCCACACACACCCCACTTGACTGGCATCGGTTGACCCCCCCTTTTGAAAAAGAAAAAGGTGCTTTGCATGAAGCACTCTCAAAAATACGCGTGCCTTTCCCGTCCCCTGGCTGACCCAGGGGAAGAAAAGTCCTCTGAGAGCCATGATTTGTTCATTTTGGGTCTTTTAGAAACACAGCGAGGGGACTCCAACCACAGTCTCCCTCGTTTCCACTAACTGGGCCACACACACCCCACTTGACTGGCATCGGTTGAGCCCCCTTTTGAAAAAGAAAAAGATGCTTTGCATGAAGCACTCTCAAAAATACGCGTGCCTTTCCCGTCCCCTGGCTGACCCAGGGGAAGAAAAGTCCTCTGAGAGCGATGATTTGTTCATTTTGGGTCTTTTAGAAACACAGCGAGGCGACTCCAACCACAGTCTCCCTCGTTTCCACTAACTGGGCCACACACACCCCACTTGACTGGCATCGGTTGAGCCCCCTTTTGAAAAAGAAAAAGATGCTTTGCATGAAGCACTCTCAAAAATACGCGTGCCTTCCCGTCCCCTGGCTGACCCAGGGGAAGAAAAGTCCTCTGAGAGCCATGACTTGTTCATCTTGGTTCTTTTAGAAACACAGCGAGGGGACTCCAACCACAGTCTTCCTCGTTTCCACTAACTGGGCCACACACACCCCACTTGACTGGCATCGGTTGAGCCCCCTTTTCAAAAAGAAAAAGATGCTTTGCATGAAGCACTCTCAAAAATACGCGTGCCTTTCCCGTCCCCTGGCTGACCCAGGGGAAGAAAAGTCCTCTGAGAGCCATGACTTGTTCATCTTGGTTCTTTTAGAGACACAGCGAGGGGACTCCAACCACAGTCTCCCTCGTTTCCACTAACTGGGCCACACACACCCCAGTTGACTGGCATCGGTTGAGCCCCCTTTTGAAAAAGAAAAAGATGCTTTGCATGAAGCACTCTCAAAAATACGCGTGCCTTTCCCGTCCCCTGGCTGACCCAGGGGAAGAAAAGTCCTCTGAGAGCCATGACTTGTTCATCTTGGTTCTTTTAGAGACACAGCGAGGGGACTCCAACCACAGTCTCCCTCGTTTCCACTAACTGGGCCACACACACCCCACTTGACTGGCATCGGTTGACCCCCCCTTTTGAAAAAGAAAAAGGTGCTTTGCATGAAGCACTCTCAAAAATACGCGTGCCTTTCCCGTCCCCTGGCTGACCCAGGGGAAGAAAAGTCCTCTGAGAGCCATGATTTGTTCATTTTGGGTCTTTTAGAAACACAGCGAGGGGACTCCAACCACAGTCTCCCTCGTTTCCACTAACTGGGCCACACACACCCCACTTGACTGGCATCGGTTGAGCCCCCTTTTGAAAAAGAAAAAGATGCTTTGCATGAAGCACTCTCAAAAATACGCGTGCCTTTCCCGTCCCCTGGCTGACCCAGGGGAAGAAAAGTCCTCTGAGAGCCATGATTTGTTCATTTTGGGTCTTTTAGAAACACAGCGAGGGGACTCCAACCACAGTCTCCCTCGTTTCCACTAACTGGGCCACACACACCCCACTTGACTGGCATCGGTTGAGCCCCCTTTTGAAAAAGAAAAAGATGCTTTGCATGAAGCACTCTCAAAAATACGCGTGCCTTTCCCGTCCCCTGGCTGACCCAGGGGAAGAAAAGTCCTCTGAGAGCCATGACTTGTTCATCTTGGTTCTTTTAGAGACACAGCGAGGGGACTCCAACCACAGTCTCCCTCGTTTCCACTAACTGGGCCACACACACCCCACTTGACTGGCATCGGTTGAGCCCCCTTTTGAAAAAGAAAAAGATGCTTTGCATGAAGCACTCTCAAAAATACGCGTGCCTTTCCCGTCCCCTGGCTGACCCAGGGGAAGAAAAGTCCTCTGAGAGCCATGTCCACATTGTCAGTGGACAGACGCGTGTGCTTATCTGCCAGCTGACCCCCAGCAGCACTGAAGACAGGTTCCGAGAGAACGCTAGCTGCAGGACACGACAAGATCCCCAAGGCGTACGTGGCGAGCTCAGGCAATTTATCCAGATTGGAAGCCTAAAATGAGCAGGGCTCAAGTTGCACAATAATGGAATCGATGTTTCTTTGCATATACTCATATATCTATGTGTCCTCCTCTTTTTCCTTGTCCAGCTGTTTTGTTTTCGCATGAGTATATGTCCAAGTCACTTTCCCATGTGTTTGTGTTGTGTTGTGAGTTGTTTGTCACCTTTTGGACACCTTTGAGGGTGTTTTCTAGGTGTTTTTCTGGTTTTGTGATTGCCTGCCATTGTTTAATATTGGCTCGAGTTCGGTTCGTCGAACGTTCGCCGAGCCGAACTCGAACGGGAGGTCCGTTCGGCGAACCGACCTCGAGCCGAACCGGGACCGGTTCGCTCATCTCTAATGAGGAGCCTGGCGATAGCGGTGCGAGCCCGTGAGATGGAAATCCCACGTGAAGAGAGGGTAAGCGGTTGCCCAGTCTCTACTGATTGCCCAAATCTGGCCACAGCGGCTGAGCGATCCAGACTGCCCCTGCTCGTGGCGAGCCCTTCACCGTCACCTACCCCGTCCTTGGCAGACGCTGAGCTATCCGCATCAACCCCGGCAGCGGAACCTTTGGTGTCTTTGAGTAAAGCTGCAGCTGCAGAAACCACGGTGCTGTCCCTCATCCCTGTCATGACTAGAGTTGAGCGCGGTTCTAGGTTCGTGGTTCTCCAGTTCGCGGCTCGAGTGATTTTGGGGGCTGTTCTAGATTGAACTAGAACTCGAGCTTTTTTGCAAAAGCTCGATAGTACTAGATACGTTCGAGAACGGTTCTAGCAGCAAAAGAACCAGCTAATTCCTAGCAGGCTTTCCGCTGTAATAGAGTAAGTCACTCTGTGACTCACACTATTATGAAATTTCAGTGTATAGTGTGCAGGAACAGCGCCTTCAGATCACTGCTGTATGGATAATGGCGATCGCCATTTTTTTTTTTTTTCCTTGTCTTCCTTCCCTAAGCGCGCGCGTGTAGTAGGGAGGGCCAGCATGTCAGCCAATCCCAGACACACACACAGCTAAGTGGACTTTTAGCCAGAGAAGCAACGGCATGTGTGATAGGATGTCCATGTCACTTGTCCCTGCATTATAAAACCGGACATTTTCCTCCAGCACGCCATTATCTGCCTTCTGCGTCCTTGGTGTCAGACATCACTGGCGCAGCTCCATCCTGAGTCCTATCGCCGATACTGCTGTATGCGCTCCATACACAGCGCTGGACAGCTTAGGGATAGCACTTTCTATCAGTCCTTTTAAGGGCTCGTACCGGCAGGGTCAGAGCCATAGGTGACAGGTCCTGAAAACAGAGTTTAACAGCTACACAAGATGACAGCGTCTGTGTAGCTAAGGTCAGGGATTTCCTCGCTGCATTTCCCCATTAGGAGGGAATAGAAAGGCAGGCTTCCATTCCTCTACCCAGAGCCCCACAACCCTGCCACTGTATCCTCCTGTCCTCTGCACACTCAAACTCATTATAACTAAGCCATTATACTAGCAAACACTGAGTGAACCTAGTGGCATCCTAAACGTGGCTATTGGACTTCTGTATTGTCCCACTAGTGCAAAGATATTTGCAGCACGTCTGCCTGCATTGCACACTCAAACTCATTGTTACTAGGCCATTATACTAGCAAACACTGAGTGAACCTAGTGGCATCCTAAACGTGGCTATTGGACTTCTGTATTGTCCCACTAGTGCAAAGATATTTGCAGCACGTGTGCCTGCATTGCACACTCAAACTCATTATAACTAAGCCATTATACTAGCAAACACTGAGTGAACCTAGTGGCATCCTAAACGTGGCTGTTGGACTTCTGTATAGTCCCAGTAGTGCACAGATATTTGCAGCACGTCTGCCTGCATTGCACACTCAAACTGATAGTTACTAAGCCATTATACTAGCAAACACTGAGTGTACCTAGTGTCATCCTAAACGTGGCTATTGGACTTCTGTATTGTCCCACTAGTGCAAAGATATTTGCAGCACGTCTGCCTGCATTGCACACTCCAACTCATTATAACTAAGCCATTATACTAGCAAACACTGAGTGAACCTAGTGGCATCCTAAACGTGGCTATTGGACTTCTGTATAGTCCCAGTAGTGCACAGATATTTGCAGCACGTCTGCCTGCATTGCACACTCCAACTCATTATAACTAAGCCATTATACTAGCAAACACTGAGTGAACCTAGTGGCATCTTAAAAGTGGCTATTGGACTTCTGTATAGTCCCACTAGTGCACAGATATTTGCAGCACGACTGCCTGCATTGCACACTCAAACTGATAGTTACTAAGCCATTATACTAGCAAACACTGAGTGTACCTAGTGTCATCCTAAACGTGGCTATTGGACTTCTGTATTGTCCCACTAGTGCAAAGATATTTGCAGCACGTCTGCCTGCATTGCACACTCAAACTGATTGCTACTAGGCCATTATACTAGCAAACACTGAGTGAACTTAGTGGCATCCTAAACGTGGCTGTTGGACTTCTGTATTGTCCCACTAGTGCAAAGAAATTTGCAGCACGTCTGCCTGCATTGCACACTCAAACTCATTATAACTAAGCCATTATACTAGCAAACACTGAGTGTACCTAGTGTCATCCTAAACGTGGCTATTGGACTTCTGTATTGTCCCACTAGTGCAAAGATATTTGCAGCACGTCTGCCTGCATTGCACACTCAAACTCATTGTTACTAGGCCATTATACTAGCAAACACTGAGTGAACTTAGTGGCATCCTAAACGTGGCTGTTGGACTTCTGTATAGTCCCAGTAGTGCAAAGATATTTGCAGCACGTCTGCCTGCATTGCACACTCAAACTCATTATAACTAAGCCATTATGCTAGCAAACACTGAGTGTACCTAGTGTCATCCTAAACGTGGCTATTGAACTTCTGTCTTGTCCCAGTAGTGCACAGATATTTGCAGCACGTCTGCCTGCATTGCACACTCAAACTGATAGTTACTAAGCCATTATACTAGCAATTTATGCTGCCAGTTTAAGGGCCGTAGTTGCATTGTCAGGGATATTTATTCTTTATTATTCTGCTGTTAATAAAGCTAGACCACCGCTGCAATCTACACCACCTCTCAATTTTTACTACCACATTTTCAGTGCACAATCTTGTTGCAATCAACATGAATGGCAAAATGACAGATGCTGGTGGAAAGGGGAAGAGGCGTGCTGGAACAGGAAAAAAAGGGTTTGTCCGTGGGAAAGGTGGCAAAGCTCCATTATTATCTGCTGAAGATAGACCATCTACCAGCAAAAGTAAGATGTCTACTACTTACCGTGGACAATCCGATGTGCTCCCTTTTTTACGGACACGAACAACAGGAACAAAGGTAGATGATGGCCAAAAAAGGAAAATGCTTGAATGGATCTCAAGTGGTCCAACAAGTGCCCTCTCAGCCACTTCAAGAATCGCATCCAAAAAACACCAGTCCTCTGAGTTGTCATCCCAATCAAACTTGCTTTCTCCCGGCTCTGAAGTCTCCATCAGCCCTGCACAGTATGGTGGAACTGAGATGGCTGAGTCTGCAGAGCTGTTCAGTCACACTATAGCCTGGGAATCAGAGGTCTGCTCCCAAGCTACAGTGAGTACAGACCAGTAAATGGTCTGCAGTGATGCCCAGAACCTTTGTGACTCTGATTCAGGCCGTGAGGACCAAGTTTCTGAGCATAATGTTGACCTTTTGTCACAAACTGTAACACCTGTGGTTATAGACAATGAGGAACATACTGATGAAGATGAGACGCAGATACCCGATTGGGATGACAATTTAAATATTCGGTCAGGGCAAGAAGAGGCTCGGTCTGAGGGGGAGGGGAGTGCAAACACAACAATTGATGATGAAGTTCTAGAGCCCACCTACTGTCAACCCCCAGTCAGGCACTCGAGGAGGTCAACAGAGGCGGTGGAGGAGGATGCAACCGACGACGAAGTTTCCTTGCGCCTTCCTGGACAGAGTCGGAGCACTGGTAGCACGTCTACAACTGCATCCTCAGCCACCACTCTGCCTCTGAGCACTAGTCGGGGGTGCTCAGCAGGTCGCATGCCCTCTAAGCCTTGCCTAGCCTGGTCCTTTTTTGACATAGAAAAAGATCGCCCAAATTATGTGATGTGTAAAATTTGTCGTGATTCTGTTAGTAGAGGTCAAAACCTCAGCAGTTTGACAACTTCTTCCATGAATCGTCACATGAATAAATATCATAGGTCCCGGTGGGAAGCTCACCGTGCTGCAATGCGGCCTAGCGGAGCGAACCATCCACGGCCTGCCCCTTCCAGTGCATCCGCGTGCTCTTCATCTTCTAGGACTGTGGGGACAGCTGTCACACCTGGTTTTCCACGCACAACTTCCACCACTGTAACCGCAACAGGCAATTTGCTTGGTAGGTCGTCAGTTGGTTTGGAAGGGGAAACAAGTGAGTGTGTACAGCTCTCTCAGACATCGATAGCACCAACGTTGGATGAAGGCAACATCATGTCTCCGCGTGCACTTTCCTCAAAAACCTGCATTTTTCCAGGGACACCCTACTCAACACCATCTACACACAGCAGCCAGATCTCTGTCCCTCAGATGTGGTCAAATAAAAGGCCATTTCCTGCGACCCATGACAAAGCTAAGAGGTTGACTCTATCCCTCTGTAAGCTCTTGCTAACCGAAATGCTGCCTTTCCGCCTAGTGGACACACAGGATTTTAGAGACTTTATGTCTGTCGCTGTGCCCCAGTACCAGATGCCTAGTCGCCACTACTTCTCTAAGAAAGGTGTGCCCGCGCTACACCAGCATGTCGCACACAACATCACCGCTTCCTTGAGAAACTCTGTGTGTGAACGGGTGCATTTCACCACCGATACTTGGACCAGTAAGCATGGACAGGGACGTTACATGTCGCTGACTGGGCACTGGGTAACTATGGTGATAGATGGTGAAGGGTCTGCTGCAAAAGTCTTGCCGTCCCCACGACTTGTGTGTCAATCCTCTGTCTGTCCAAGTTCCGCCACTGCTTCTGCCTCCTCCACCTCATCTGGGTCCTCCACCTCCGCCCCAAGCCTGCCTGGTCAGGCCACCAGCGTTCTCACTGCGCAGAAGGAATCACGCACCCCTCATTACTATGCTGGCAGCAGAGCGCAACGGCATCAGGCGGTCTTTAGCTTGACATGTCTTGGGAATAGGAGTCACACAGCTGAGGAGTTGTGGTCAGCTCTGCGGTCAGAGTTTAATAAATGGTTGTCTCCACTCAACCTGCAGCCTGGTAAGGCCGTGTGCGACAATGCTGCAAACCTGGGTGCGGCCCTTCGCCTGGGCAAGGTGACACACGTGCCTTGTATGGCTCACGTGTTGAACCTTGTCGTCCAGCAATTCTTAACACACTATCCCGGCCTAGATGGCCTTTTGACCAGGGCACGAAAACTGTCTGCTCACTTCCGCCGTTCAACCGCCGCAGCTGAGCGACTTGCATCTCTCCAGAAGTCTTTCGGCCTGCTGGTTCATCGCCTGAAATGCGATGTGGCGACACGCTGGAATTCGACTCTCCACATGTTACAGCGACTGTGGCAGCACCGCTGAGCCCTGGTGCAATACGTCATGATGTATAGCCTGGGCCAACGAGATACAGAGGTTGGGCAGATCACCCTGATGGAGTGGTCTCAGATCAAGGACCTATGCACCCTTCTGCACAGTTTCGACATGGCGACGAATATGTTTACCGCTGACAATGCCATTATCAGCATGACAATTCCAGTCATTTACATGCTGGAGCACACGCTAAAGACTATTCGGAGTCAGGGGGTGGGACAACAGGAAGGGGATGAACTACAGAAGGATTCATATGCGCAAGACACAACAACATCACCAAGGTCCAGACATTCATCATCACCAAGGTGCCAGGCATGGGACCATGGGGGACAGGGATCAACAAGGGCGCATGGTAGCAGGCGAGATGTTGAGGAAGGTGCAGGAGAACATGAAGAAATGGAGGACGAACTGTCCATGGACATGGAAGACTCATCAGATGAGGGAGACCTTGGTCAAATTTCAGTTGAAAGAGGTTGGGGGGAGATGTCAGAGGAAGAAAGAACGGTTAGAACCTCTATGCCACAAACACAGCGTGGACTTGGTCCGCATGGCTGCGCAAGACACATGAGTGCCTTCTTGTTGCACTACCTCCAACATGACCCTCGTATTGTCAAAATTAGAAGTGATGATGACTACTGGCTTGCCACACTATTAGATCCCCGGTACAAGTCCAAATTTTGTGACATAATTCCAGCCATAGAAAGGGACGCACGTATGCAGGAGTATCAGCAGAAGCTGTTACTCGATCTTAGCTCGGCTTTTCCACCAAACAACCGTGCAGGTGCAGGGAGTGATTCTCCCAGTTGTAACTTGACAAACATGGGACGGTCTCGTCATCTTCAACAGTCTACCCGTACCAGTAGGACTGTATCTGGTGCTGGTAACAGCAATTTTATGGAATCTTTTCATAATTTTTTTTAGACCCTCCTTTGCAAGGCCACCAGAGACAACAAGTCTGACACATAGTCAACGGCTGGAGAGGATGATACAGGAGTATCTCCAAATGAACATCGATGCCATGACTTTGCAAATGGAGCCTTTCTCCTTTTGGGCTTCAAATCTAGAAAAATGGCCAGAGCTCTCCAGTTACGCCGTGGAGATTTTGTCGTGTCCAGCTGCCAGCGTTGTCTCTGAACGTGTCTTCAGTGCTGCTGGGTGTGTGCTGACAGATAAGCGCACGCATCTGTCAAGTGACAATGTGGACAGACTAACGTTCATCAAAATGAACAAGTCATGGATCCACCAGGAATTTACTACCCCTGTGTCATCCTGGGGAGAGTAAATGCTTGTGGATTTGGAATGTGCTTGATGCAAATCAAAACATCCTGTTTGCAACTAGGGCACAAGTGCTGCCACTGATAAGGTGTCTGTGTGGCCCAATTTTTTGAATAAAGGGAGACTCCGCTTGGAGTAACCCTTGCTTGCTGTGTTTTTTTAAAAATGATCCAAGATGAACAGAGCTGGGATAAGGAAAGACTTTGCTACCTACCCCGGTGTCATCCTGGGGACGGTTAAGAATAGTGTATTTTTGAATGTGCTTGATGCAAATCAAAACATCCTGTTTGCAACTAGGGCACAAGTGCTGCCACTGATAAGGTGTCTGTGTGGCCCAATTTTTTGAAAAAAGGGAGACTCCGCTTGGAGTAACCCTTGCTTGCTGTGTTTTTTAAAAATGATGCAAGATGAACAGAGCTGGGATAAGGAAAGACTTTGCTACCTACCCCGGTGTCATCCTGGGGACGGTTAAGTATGGCGTATTTTTGAATGTGCTTGATGCAAATCTAGCTGTGAAGTGTACAACTAGGAAACGAGTGCTGACACTGAATGGGTGGGTGTGTGTGGGGCACAATATTTGGAAAAAGAGGGAGACTCCGCTTGGAGTAACCCTTGCTTGCTGTGTTTTTTAAAAATGATCCAAGATGAACAGAGCTGGGATAAGGAAAGACTTTGCTACCTACCCCGGTGTCATCCTGGGGACGGTTAAGAATAGCGTATTTTTGAATGTGCTTGATGCAAATCAAAACATCCTGTTTGCAACTAGGGCACAAGTGCTGCCACTGATAAGGTGTCTGTGTGGCCCAATTTTTTGAAAAAAGGGAGACTCCGCTTGGAGTAACCCTTGCTTGCTGTGTTTTTTAAAAATGATCCAAGATGAACAGAGCTGGGATAAGGAAAGACTTTGCTACCTACCCCGGTGTCATCCTGGGGACGGTTAAGTATGGCGTATTTTTGAATGTGCTTGATGCAAATCTAGCTGTGAAGTGTACAACTAGGGCACGAGTGCTGCCACTGAATGGGTGGGTGTGTGGGGCACAATTTTTGGAAAAAAGGGAGACTCCGCTTGGAGTAACCCTTACTTACATTGTTTTTAAAAATGATCCAAGATGAACAGAGCTGGGATCAGGAAAGACTTTGCTACCTACCCCGGAGTCATCCTGGGGACGGTTAAGTATGGCGTATTTTTGAATATGCTTGATGCAAATCTAGTTGTGAAGTGTACAACTGGGGCACAAGTGCTGCCACTGAAGGGGTGTCTGTGTGGCCCAATTTTTTGAAAAAAAGGGAGACTCCGCTTGGAGTCACCTTGCGGTGTTTTACATGATTTTAGAAGTGCATGCCATGCCTATATCTGTCTCGTCCTCTTTTTCCTCGTAACGCTGTTTTGTTTTCACATGAGAATTTGTCCTTGTCACTTTCCCATGTGTTTGTGTTGTGAGTTGTTTGTCACCTTTTGGACACCTTTGAGGGTGTTTTCTAGGTGTTTTTATGTGTTTGTGATTGCCTGCCATTGTTTCCTATGCAGTTCGAGTTCGGTTCGTCGAACGTTCGACGAACCGAACTCGAACGGGAGCTCCGTTCGGCGAACCGACCTCGAGCCGAACCGCGACCGGTTCGCTCATCTCTAGTCATGACAGCGGTCACCCGGACCCCGGCCAGACCAGACCCGGCCACATCACCGGGCCCGTCCTCAGAAGCAGAGCACACAGACCCTTCGACACTGGCTGCGGAGCAGTCGGTTCTTCAATCTGCCAAGGCAGAAGTGGAACCTGAAGATCTCCCAGTTCCACTGCCGCGCGGCATTCCGACGGCTGTTGGGGCCGCAAGAGTCCACGTGAAACCAGAGCCAGCTAGGAAGCTGAAGCTGGACGCTAACGCCCCCTACTGGGAACGACACCCCCAGCGAAAGCTGACACCAGCGAAGACAACTCCAGACCAACGGCAGCGGAAAATCGTTGCAGGTACGCAGAGGGAGAAAGAAAATGTGAGGAAAGCCACCTTTCGTGTTCGAGGGCAGCAACGAAGGGGCCTCATGCGGCGCTTCAACCCTGAGAAGGGGTGGGGTTTCCTCTGGGAAGCAAGTCTCCCTGACGAGGTGTTTGTAGCTTGAAGAGATATCGAGCAGCATCTCCCGAGGGATCACCCGAGCCGTAATCTGGAGCCAGGGGAGGTGGTCACTTACATGTGGCACTGGAGCGAGCGGGGCTGGTACGCCCTAGATGTGAAACGGCTCGCTATGGTGAATGAGCAAGTTGTGCCAGCTGCCGCAGTTGACTACCAGCCTCCCAGTGAGTCGTACAGAGAAGAGTGTTGAAAAATGCTAATAATACCAATGGTTTTACGATGCCATAGAATTATTAGGTATCGGTGCTTTCGTTTGTTGTTTTCCACAGTTTATTGTTTTTCATATAGAAATAATTAGTAGATAAGTGCATAATTAACCGGTTTTAATGAACAGAATGAAAATTACCAGATTTGCTAGAAGATTGCTAAAATGTCTACACCTGGTACATGGACTTGTTAAGTTTTTATACACAGTAAACATGGACCACAGTCACAGAACTGGCGTGACCAACACGAACTTGTGTATTGTACATAGTTGCACCTCCTGTGCCCACCAGAGTTGTCTAAAACTACGTTCAACCAAGGGGGAATGTGACGCCCTGGCCTATCAGGTCATCACAGGGTATTGTGCAATCTGCCCTTCTTTACAATATCCATCTCCTTGGTTACGGGTCCCTGACCTTTGGTGTTGCCAAGAGCAAGCTAATCAAAATCCAAGGAACACTCTGCACCACACCCACCAGACACACCAGTGGCTGACCTGAAGGGAATAGAGTCGCCCACTTGGGGAGTTGGTTAAGGGGAGGTCAGGAGTGTTAGGAGCAGAACAGTGTAGTGTTGGAGGTGAGAGTGAAGAGGAAGTCAGGAGCTGGGCTCCTTGAGACTACTAGGTGGCAGATGTTGGTCTGGGCCTGGTAGGAGCTGGACCCCGGTCGCAGGGGATCTTGACAAGAGGCACGGACTGTCGAGTAGGACAGCCAGCTGCCTTGTGCCATCACCGAGCAGGAGCCAGGGCACAACGGGGTACATGGACCCTAGGTCAGGAAGGAGCTTCAGGTGTCCTGGCAATTTACCCGATGAGGACGGAGCCTTCAAGATCCGTTCTCCACCTGCTACAAAATCGGGGTATTAGTGCAACGAGTGGGATAGGACTTTCCCAATACATAGTCCAGAAAATCCCAAGCGTGAACCCTGAGAGCAAGCTCATCCACTTAGCCACACTGGTGAGCGGAACCCAATTGTTCTATGCTAAAGGGACCAGTTAGAAGTAAGGTGCCATGGAAAAGGCCACAGGCTAACAAGCAACACTAACGGGCACGGGATCCAGGCATGCTCCCTCCCTGCTGCAGCGATATCAAGAACTTTGGTTTACCACGGTTGTCGGTGTCAGCGTTATTGGACTGAGTGAGTACTTAAGTGAACCCTGATCATCCCAACGGCACCTCCCTGTCACCTACACCGAGTCCCGGGGCATCCTCCTACCCATGGAGGGGTTAAACATCTGGATGTCCACACCATCGCCACCGGGTACTCCCCATTGCAGCGGTAGTACTCCATCTTACCATGCACCACGGGTGGCGTCATGAACTGTCCACACAATCCACTGTAGATATCCCCCCTTTATTCCGAGTGGCCGCGCAACCCCAACCCCAGGGTCCGGAGACCCCTCGAGCCACTGCGGATCCGGATCCGAGCAGCAGCGGCAGGCTGCTGATGCGGGGGGCGGCACACCGCCAGAAAAATTCTTGAGTTTCCCATAGGTTAGCTTTGGGCTTGGTGCTCAGATTGAGCACCTGAGCATTTCAATATTCTCAATCCGAGCATCGAGCACCTGAGCATTTTACTGCTCGCTCATCCCTAATTGTAAGCGAGACAGATAACTAACACAAATTTCACTCTGTAATAGATGGATAACCCTTTCTGATGAAAATATGAACATGGAATACTGTTTCTGACCTTTGCATGATTGTAATGAGTCCTATAGACCCACAGTGCTCATGTGAGTGACTCTCCTCTTGAGCTGGTAAAGAAGAGTCACAAGAAAACCTTGTATAGTTCATTTAAGTGGTTATAGGAGTAATCTTTATAAAATAACTCCATGTTTCACCAACGTTCTAAACTTACTTTGACAAGTGGGTAATGTTGGATTCCATCCTTGTTCTGTACAAGTGCTCGTTATAGATCCAAAGCTTTTGAAGCCATCAATGCATGAAAAGAAAACTCTTTCATTAGTTCTATAAGATGACAGATGAGAACTGAGTACAAGATTCAAAGTCGCTGGAATGGTACACTCAATATCTGAAAGAGAAAAATTATCAATTAAACCTCTTCCCATTAAGGCAAATTTTAATTTTTGTGATTTTATTTTCTCCATCTCTTTTTCCAAGAGCCATTACACTCATTTTTCCAGTCAGGTTGTACTTTTAATTAACAGCATTTATTTTATTATACTATATTCCATTGGAAAATAGAAAAAAATTCAAAGTACAGTGAAATGGTAAAAAAACACAATCCTACCACTGTTTTGTTTTTAAGGTGTTAGCTGTGCAGTTTGGTAAATGACGTAGCCCCATGATTCTGCAAATCAGTCCAATTACAGCAATATCAAATCAGTGTATTTTTTTAATTGCTGAACACAAAAAATTTTGAAATTTGGAAAAAATAATGATCTGACGCTAATTTCTGAGACCTATTACATTTTTAATTTTTCTAATGATTTAGCCATTTAAGGGCTTGATATACTTTGCAGTGTTTAAATTTTTATTGGCATCAATATGGGTTAGATTAGACAAACTTTTTACTACAATTTGTAAGGGGCAGTGTGGCAACAGAAAAACTGCAATTTTGATGTTTCAATTTTTTTTCGTTATAAGTTTTATTTTTGAGCTACATAAATGTATTTTTTAAAAGAATGCACTTTCATGATTGTGGTAATATCAAATATGTTTTCTTTCATTTTAACCCCACTCACTTCCATGCCTATTTTCACCTTCCTGACCAGGCCAAATTTAAAATTCTGACCAATGTCACTTTATAAGGTTATGATTAGGGATGAGCGAATGTATTTGCCACTATTCGGAATCCGGCGGATAATGGGGTATTCGAGGTATTCGGTATCCGCCGGCTAATATGGTATTCGCTCAGATACTTTAACACTAGAAGTCCCAGAAATTTCGAGCTCCCCCTGAAGTCCCGAAAGAGGGTCAAATGACATACAATAAACTGAATAGAACTAACTAAAAACTAATTGGTAAACTCAATGGAAAACAACAACCTCCTGTGGTGCGACAGTAATGGCCTTAATTACAGAACAAAAGACGGTGATTATAGGATGTTAGCTAAAATCCTTCAGGTCATTCGACCAGTCTCTGAGTTCCAAAGGCAGAAATGTTAAATGACCCCTCTCTGGGATTTCTAGTGTTAATTTTCATTTCTGGACTTCCTGGCGCCTTTTTTCTAGCCAATGAACACATCTGACGTTGCTTGCCCTCACAGTAACGCCGCAGCCATTTTTGTTATGGTGTTACTGTGATTGGCTTGGTCGCACAGCGTCATAGGGGCTATATAAAGCTGCCGCCATTTTGTGAACACGCATTCATTCCTGAGCTGCCGGTTTAGCTGGACTGTACTGTTTGCGGGACAGCGTTTCTCCACCTAACTAGTACTAGTCCTTCTAAAGACTGAAGATATTTAGCATTAGCTGCTAGCGGCTGTGTAAATCATAGAACCAGGTATAGGGACAGTGCAGTGCATTCTATGAGATAGGCCAGGGTGTCACAGAACACTATGAGGTCATCACAGGACATTGTGCAATCTGCCCTTCTGCATGGTGTCCATCTCCTCCTTGGTTACGGGTCCCTGGCCTTTGGTGTTGCTGAGAACAAGCCAATCAAAAATCCTAGAAACACTCTGCCCCACACCCACCAGACACACCAATGGGTAGCCTGAAGGGAATAGGGCCGCCCACTTGGTGGGTTGGTAAGGGAGGGTCAGGAGTGTCAGGAGCAAGTCAGTCGAGTGGTGACTCTCAAGAGGAGAGGTCACAAGTAGTTGGAGGAGGTTAGGAGCTGGGCTCCTCAGTTACTAGGTGGCAGACGTTGGTGTGGGCATGGTAGGAGCTGGAACCCTGGTCGCAGGGGATCGTGTCAAGGGGCACGGAACTGCCAAGCAGGGCAGCCGGCTGCCTTGAACCATCTCCGAGCAGGGGCCAGGGCAAGGCAGGGTACGTGGCCCCTAGGCCGAGAAGTAGCTTCCTGCATCCTGGTAATTTACCCAACGAAGGCGAAGACTTCATGATTTGTTCTCCACCCGCTCCAAAATCGGGGTCCTAGCGCAACGAGGGGGATAGGACTTTCCCAATACACAGTCCAGAAAATCCCAAGCGTGAACCCTGAGAGCAAGCTCACTCTGTTAGCCATATGGGTGAGAGGGACCCGACTAGTTTTACACTACAGGGCCAACCAGTAAAAAAGTGCCAAGGAAAAGGTCACAGGCTAACAATCAATACTATCGGGCACGGGATCCCAACGTGCACCCTCCCTGCTACAGCGGTGCTAAGAATTATGGTTTACAAATTGTCAGTGTCAGTGTAATTGGACTGAGTGAGTACATAGTGACCCATTCCTCCCCAACGGTGCTCCCCTCACACCACCACCAAGCCCTGGGGCGCTCTCCCCCTAACCACGGAGGGGTTAAACATCTAGCTGCCATACCATCGCCACCGGGCGCTCTCCACAGCAGCAATGGTATTACACCTTACCACACACCGTGGGTGGCGTCTCAAACTCTAACAACAAAATCCCTTGTAAATACTCCCCTTTCATTTCGAGTGTCCGCGCGTCCCCTTCCGGGTCCAGAGATCCCTCGAGCCACCACGGATCCGGATCCAAGCAGCAGCCCGGCTGCTGGCACTGGGGTGGTACACCTCGAAACTTCTGGCGTCACGAACAGGATACGAGCAGGACACACTTACCTTGGTGACGTGCGCCTTGAAGCCAAAAACCGCTAGTCACAATTCCTTTTCCCGCTGATTCCGCCATTTTCCGCCATCTTTTCGCGCCAAAACGCTGTCTTCCCTAAGAAAGCGTGCGAAGTCTAAGCCCCACCCTTCGTCTTGCATGTGAGACCGGAACTGGAAGTTCCCAGAGGGCCACAGTGCGCGAAAAGTGCTGAGTGATAACCGAGGGGGTGCGCGAAGATGTCGGCGTCGGATGTAACGCCTGGTACGGCGGACGCCGCTCCAGTCATAGGAGCAGCGGCACCGGGACCCGAAGCGGTTGTTCCAATAATGCCGATAACCTTGCCCTATGTACCGGGCACGGCCTGGCTTCCATAGTATGTTGGCCGACCAGACGCGCTACAGGGATTCAAGAGGAAAATCTGCAACATCCTTGACATGTATCCCTTGTTCGGGCAGCTGTTCAGGCTGGCGCTGCCGAACTGGAAGTGGAGACATGGACTGAAGCGGATCGGACATCCGTAGCCGCCATTTTCAGAAGACTGGGAGCTGCGTTTGAGACCTGCACTGAAGCGGAACTGAGAATGAGATTTTACAGCTGCAAGCAACGGCCCCAGGACAGCATCAGAATTTACACCTTAAAGCTGCAAGCAGCACTGCGAACCCTGTGGCTGACTAATGATATCGGAGAGCCGGAAGGAAACAAGATGCTCGTGGAGCAGTTCCTGCAAGGCCTGGGGTCAGTGGAGGACCGAAAGCAGCTTCAGCTGTGGGCCCTAGAACATCCTGCTTTGGACTTTGCTATCCTGAAGGAACGGGCAATCAAGGCCCTGCAGCCCCCAGAGGCCCCCGACTCTCCGCTCCCGACTTGACAAGCCGGGACGTCTCCGATGCACGTGAAGCCCCCTGCCCTGGCATCACCGGAATCCATTCCTGAAATAACGCCCGGAACCAAACAAGTGATTTGTCTACCCAAGTGCAACAATTAGGTAAAGACGTCACCACCCGGATCCTAGAGGCCATGCAGCTCAAGTCAAAGACTACTTCATGAAGGGAGATCCAACTGGCTGAATGCCCTGAAAACGTCCCCTGGATGAGAAAGCGAACTTCAGCGTACAGAGGAAGGAGCAGTGACCGGTATGGCCCAACTGTCTGTTTCAAGTGCAACAAGACCGGCCATTTTGCAAGAAGCTGTCCTTTAAATGGGCAACCCCTGGGGCCAAGGGCCAATACCCAGGAATAAATTGACAAGGCCCAGCAGACTGGAGAGAGCGGTATGTAGGGGGACGGCCCATCGTTTCCATCACCTTGGATGGGATCCCGACCTCTGCACTTCTTGATACCGGCTCCCAGGTAACGACTATTCCTTATATACTGTATAAGAAATTCTGGCTTGATGATGACTTGATCCCACCGGACGTCAGCCTGAAAATCTATGCTGTCAACGGGTTACCAGTGACTTAAATTGGGTTCAAGGAGGTGACTATTAAGATGGGCCAGGTCGAATTGCTGAGGAAAGGCCTCATAGTATTCCAAAATGACCCTAGTGATCGTAACCCGAAGATCATTTTAGGCACAAATGTCATTGAAAATTGTATGGGGGAAGTACTGTTTTGTTTCAACAGCTGTCTGAGACTGCAGGAGCAGGACGACAGAGTCCTGCAATGTGAGATCCGAGCCATCCTGCAGCAGCAACAGGTAAATCTCTCTGGAGGAGAGAGAGATGGTGTACGTGTCGCGGGTGGAGAGGGTTTTTTGGGGAACGCCGCTCGCCTGGGGGATCTCCGGCGCTCAGGTCCGGTGCTTCTGCTCCTCGGTGGCTCGAGCACGGGGCTGGACCCGGGGACTCGAGCAGCGCCTCCTCGCCCACGAGTGAAAAGGGAAGGTTTGGTGGTGGGATTTCGGTTGTGACGCCACCAACGGGGTTGTGGTGATGGTGGGCACCACCGCTGCTGGTGACGGGGGTTCCCGGGAGCGATGGCGGGGAGCAGCAAAAGTGTTGGCCCCTCCGTGGGTAGGGGCTGTTGGTCCCAGGGCCCCGGTTTGGAGAGTAGATGTCGGTGGGTAGGGGATAGGTGCAGGTGCCGATGCAGGGAGGCAGCGCGGATGCGGGGTCAGCGTTACGGTTCAGCGCTGTGCCGAATGGCACTGGTGTACTCACTCAGACAGTCAATGACAGAGTCTCTGGTAAACCAAACGGCTGGATGGATGGGGCCCACAGTCGGCTGCGGCTTCTTCACTCTCCCCGGAAGGGTTGGTGGCGGCTGTCTTTCCCTGCACCAGTGTGTAAGTGTTTGACCCCTATGGATTCCCACGGGTAGTCCGCTCCCCGGCTTGTACGTGTCGTGAGTAGAGATGAGCGAATCGGTCCCGGTTCGGCTCGAGGTCGGTTTGCCGAACGGAGGTCCCGTTCGAGTTCAACTCATCGAACGTTCGACGAACCGAACTCGAACTGCATAGGAAACAATGGCAGGCAATCACAAACACATAAAAACACCTAGAAAACACCCTCAAAGGTGTCCAAAAGGTGACAAACAACTCACAACACAACACAAACACATGGGAAAGTGACAAGGACATATACTCATGCGAAAACAAAACAGCTGGACAAGGAAAAAGAGGAGGACACACAGATATAGGCATGGCACGCCCTTCTAAAATCATGTAAAACACCGCAAGGTGACTCCAAGCGTAGTATCCCTTTTTTTCCAAAAATTGGGCCCCACACACACCCACCCCTTCAGTGGCAGCAGTTGTGCCCCAGTTGTACAATTCACAGCTAGATTTGCATCAAGCACATTCAAAAATACGCCATTCTTATCCGTCCCCAGGATGACACCGGGGTAGGTAGCAAAGTCTTTCCTGATCCCAGCTCTGTTCATCTTGGCTTCTTTTAAAAACACAGCAAGCAAGGGTTACTCCAAGCGGAGTCTCCCTTTTTTCCAAAAATTGGGCCCCACACACACCCACCCCTTCAGTGGCAGCAGTTGTGCCCCAGTTGTACAATTCACAGCTAGATTTGCATCAAGCACATTCAAAAATACGGCCTAATTAACCGTCCCCAGGATGACACCAGGGTAGGTAGCAAAGTCTTTCCTGATCCCAGCTCTGTTCATCTTGGCTTCTTTTAAAAACACAGCAAGCAAGGGTTACTCCAAGCGGAGTCTCCCTTTTTTTCCAAAAATTGGGCCCCACACACACCCACCCCTTCAGTGGCAGCAGTTGTGCCCCAGTTGTACAATTCACAGCTAGATTTGCATCAAGCACATTCAAAAATACGCCATTCTTATCCGTCCCCAGGATGACACCGGGGTAGGTAGCAAAGTCTTTCCTGATCCCAGCTCTGTTCATCTTGGCTTCTTTTAAAAACACAGCAAGCAAGGGTTACTCCAAGCGGAGTCTCCCTTTTTTCCAAAAATTGGGCCCCACACACACCCACCCCTTCAGTGGCAGCAGTTGTGCCCCAGTTGTACAATTCACAGCTAGATTTGCATCAAGCACATTCAAAAATACGCCATTCTTATCCGTCCCCAGGATGACACCGGGGTAGGTAGCAAAGTCTTTCCTGATCCCAGCTCTGTTCATCTTGGCTTCTTTTAAAAACACAGCAAGCAAGGGTTACTCCAAGCGGAGTCTCCCTTTTTTCCAAAAATTGGGCCCCACACACACCCACCCCTTCAGTGGCAGTTGTTGTGCCCCAGTTGTACAATTCACAGCTAGATTTGCATCAAGCACATTCAAAAATACGCCATTCTTATCCGTCCCCAGGATGACACCGGGGTAGGTAGCAAAGTCTTTCCTGATCTCAGCTCTGTTCATCTTGGCTTCTTTTAAAAACACAGCAAGCAAGGGTTACTCCAAGCAGAGTCTCCCTTTTTTCCAAAAAGTGGGCCACACAGACACCCCATCAGTGGCAGCACTTGTGCCCTAGTTGCAAACATGATATTTTGATTTGCATCAAGCACATTCAAAAATACGGCCTAATTAACCGTCCCCAGGATGACACCAGGGTAGGTAGCAAAGTCTTTCCTGATCCCAGCTCTGTTCATCTTGGCTTCTTTTAAAAACACAGCAAGCAAGGGTTACTCCAAGCGGAGTCTCCCTTTTTTCCAAAAATTGGGCCCCACACACCCACCCATTCAGTGGCAGCAGTTGTGCCCCAGTTGTACACTTCACAGCTAGATTTGCATCAAGCATATTCAAAAATACGCCATTCTTATCCGTCCCCAGGATGACACCGGGGTAGGTAGCAAAGTCTTTCCTGATCCCAGCTCTGTTCATCTTGGCTTCTTTTAAAAACACATCAAGCAAGGGTTTCTCCAAGCGGAGTCTCCCTTTTTTCCAAAAATTGGGCCCCACACACACCCACCCCTTCAGTGGCAGCAGTTGTGCCCCAGTTGTACAATTCACAGCTAGATTTGCATCAAGCATATTCAAAAATACGCCATTCTTATCCGTCCCCAGGATGACACCGGGGTAGGTAGCAAAGTCTTTCCTGATCCCAGCTCTGTTCATCTTGGCTTCTTTTAAAAACACAGCAAGCAAGGGATACTCCAAGCGGAGTCTCCCTTTTTTCCAAAAATTGGGCCACACACACACCCACCCCGTCAGTGGCAGCAGTTGTGCCCCAGTTGTACAATTCACAGCTAGATTTGCATCAAGCACATTCAAAAATGCGCCATTCTTATCCGTCCCCAGGATGACACCGGGGTAGGTAGCAAAGTCTTTCCTGATCCCAGCTCTGTTCATCTTGGCTTCTTTTAAAAACACAGCAAGAAAGGGTTACTCCAAGCGGAGTCTCCCTTTTTTCCAAAAATTGGGCCCCACACACACCCACCCCTTCAGTGGCAGCAGTTGTGCCCCAGTTGTACAATTCACAGCTAGATTTGCATCAAGCACATTCAAAAATACGCCATTCTTATCCGTCCCCAGGATGACACCGGGGTAGGTAGCAAAGTCTTTCCTGATCCCAGCTCTGTTCATCTTGGCTTCTTTTAAAAACACAGCAAGCAAGGGTTACTCCAAGCGGAGTCTCCCTTTTTTCCAAAAATTGGGCCCCACACACACCCACCCCTTCAGTGGCAGCAGTTGTGCTCCAGTTGTACAATTCACAGCTAGATTTGCATCAAGCACATTCAAAAATACGCCATTCTTATCCGTCCCCAGGATGACACCGGGGTAGGTAGCAAAGTCTTTTCTGATCCCAGCTCTGTTCATCTTGGCTTCTTTTAAAAACACAGCAAGCAAGGGTTACTCCAAGCGGAGTCTCCCTTTTTTCCAAAAATTGGGCCACACACACACCCACCCCTTCAGTGGCAGCAGTTGTGCCCCAGTTGTACAATTCACAGCTAGATTTGCATCAAGCACATTCAAAAATACGCCATTCTTATCCGTCCCCAGGATGACATCGGGGTAGGTAGCAAAGTCTTTCCTGATCCCAGCTCTGTTCATCTTGGCTTCTTTTAAAAACACAGCAAGCAAGGGTTACTCCAAGCGGAGTCTCCCTTTTTTCCAAAAATTGGGCCCCACACACACCCACCCCTTCAGTGGCAGCAGTTGTGCCCCAGTTGTACAATTCACAGCTAGATTTGCATCAAGCACATTCCAAATCCACAAGCATTTACTCTCCCCAGGATGACACATGGGTAGTAAATTCCTTCTGGATCCATGACTTGTTCATTTTGATGAACGTCAGTCTGTCCACATTGTCACTGGACAGACGTGTGCGCTTATCTGTCAGCACACACCCAGCAGCACTGAAGACATGTTCAGAGACAACGCTAGCAGCTGGACACGACAAAATCTCCAAGGCGTAACTGGATAGCTCTGGCCATTTTTCTAGATTTGAAGCCCAAAAGGAGCAAGGCTCCATTTGCAAAGTCATGGCATCGATGTTCATTTGGAGATACTCCTGTATCATCCTCTCCAGCCGTTGACTTTGTGTCAGACTTGTTGTCTCTGGTGGCCTTGCAAAGGAGTATCTAAAAAAATTATGAAAAGATTCCATAAAATTGCTGTTACCAGCACCAGATACGGTCCTACTGGTACGGGTAGACTGTTGAAGATAACGAGACCGTCCCATGTTTGTCAAGTTACAACTCCGAGATTCACTCCCTGCACCTGCACGGTTGTTTGGTGGAAAAGCCGATCTAAGATCGAGTAACAGCTTCTGCTGATACTCCTGCATACGTGCGTCCCTTTCTATGGCTGGAATTATGTCACAAAATTTGGACTTGTACCGGGGATCTAATAGTGTGGCAAGCCAGTAGTCATCATCACTTCTAATTTTGACAATACGAGGGTCATGTTGGAGGTAGTGCAACAAGAAGGCACTCATGTGTCTTGCGCAGCCATGCGGACCAAGTCCACGCTGTGTTTGTGGCATAGAGGTGCTAACCGTTCTTTCTTCCTCTGACATCTCCCCCCAACCTCTTTCAACTGAAATTTGACCAAGGTCTCCCTCATCTGCTGAGTCTTCCATGTCCATGGACAGTTCGTCCTCCATTTCTTCATGTTCTCCTGCACCTTCCTCAACATCTCGCCTGCTACAATGTGCCCTTGTTGATCCCTGTCCCCCATGGTCCCATGTCTGGCGCCTTGGTGATGATGAACGTCTGGACCTTGGTGATGTTGTTGTGTCTTGCGCATATGAATCCTCCTGTAGTTCATCCCCTTCCTGTTGTCCCACCCCCTGACTCCGAATAGTGTTTAGCGTGTGCTCCAGCATGTAAATGACTGGAATCGTCATGCTGATAATGGCATTGTCAGCATTAAACATATTCGTCGCCATGTCAAAACTGTGCAGAAGGGTGCATAGGTCCTTGATCTGAGACCACTCCATCAGGGTGATCTGCCCCACCTCTGCATCTCATTGGCCCAGGCTATACATCATGACGTATTGCACCAGGGCTCGGCGGTGCTGCCACAGTTGCTGTAACATGTGGAGAGTTGAATTCCAGCGTGTCGCCACATCGCATTTCAGGCGATGAACCGGCAGGCCGAAAGACTTCTGGAGCGATGCAAGTCGCTCAGCTGCGGCGCTTGAACGGCGGAAGTGAGCAGACAGTTTTCGTACCCTGTTCAGAAGGCCATCTAGGCCGGGATATTGTGTTAAAAATTGCTGGACGACAAGGTTCAACACGTGAGCCATACAAGGTACGTGTGTCACCTTGCCCAGGCGAAGGGCCGCATCCAGGTTTGCAGCATTGTCGCACACGGCCTTACCAGGCTGCAGGTTGAGTGGAGACAACCATTTATTAAACTCGGACCGCAGAGCTGACCACAACTCCTCAGCTGTGTGATTCTTATTCCCAAGACATGTCAAGCTAAAAACCGCCTGATGCCGTTGCGCTCTGCTGCCAGCATAGTAATGAGGGGTGCGTGATTCCTTCTGTGCAGTGAGAACGCTGGTGGCCTGACCAGGCAGGCTTGGGGCGGAGGTGGAGGAGCCAGATGAGGTGGAGGATGCAGAAGCAGTGGCGGAACTTGGACAGACAGAGGATTGACACACAAGTCGTGGGGACGGCAAGACTTGTGCAGCAGACCCTTCACCATCTATCACCATAGTTACCCAGTGCCCAGTCAGCGACATGTAACGTCCCTGTCCATGCTTACTGGTCCAAGTATCGGTGGTGAAATGCACCCGTTGACACACAGAGTTTCTCAAGGAAGCGGTGATGTTTTGTGCGACATGCTGGTGTAGCGCGGGCACACCTTTCTTAGAGAAGTAGTGGCGACTAGGCATCTGGTACTGGGGCACAGCGACAGACATAAGGTCTCTAAAATCCTGTGTGCCACTAGGCGGAAAGGCAGCATTTCGGTAGCCAACAGCTTACAGAGGGATAGAGTCAACCTCTTAGCTTTGTCATGGGTCGCAGGAAGTGGCCTTTTATTTGACCACATCTGAGGGACAGAGATCTGGCTGCTGTGTGTAGACGGTGTTGAGTAGGGTGTCCCTGGAAAAATGCAGGTTTGTGAGGAAAGTGCAGGCGGAGACATGATGTTGCCTTCATCCAACGTTGGTGCTATCGATGTCTGAGAGAGCTGTAGACACTCACTTGTTTCCCCTTCCAAACCAACTGACGACCTACCAAGCAAACTGCCTGTTGCGGTTACAGTGGTGGAAGTTGTGGGTGGAAAAACAGGTGTGACAGCTGTCCCCACAGTCCTAGAAGATGACGAGCGCGCGGATGCACTGGAAGGGGCAGGCGGTGGATGGTTCGCTCCGCAAGGCTGCATTGCAGCACGGTGAGCTTCCCACCGGGCCATATGATATTTATTCATGTGACGATTCATGGAAGAAGTTGTCAAACTGCTGAGGTTTTGACCTCTACTAAGAGAACCATGACAAATTTTACAGATCACATAATTTGGGCGATCTTTTTCTATGTCAAAAAAGGACAAGGCTAGGCAAGGCTTAGAGGCCATGCGACCTGTTGATCCACCCCGAATAATGCTCAGAGGCAGAGTGGTGGCTGAGGATGCAGTTGTAGACGTGCTACCAGTACTCCGACTGTGTCCAGGAAGGCGCAAGGTAACTTCGTCATCAGTTGCATCCTCCTCCACCACCTCTGTTGACCTCCTCGAGTGCCTGACTGTGGGTTGACAGTAGGTGGGATCTAGAACTTCATCATCAATTGTTGTGTTTGCACTCCCCTCCCCCTCAGACCGAGCCTCTTCTTGCCCTGACCGAATATTTAAGTTGTCATCCCAATCGGGTATCTGAGTCTCATCTTCATCAGTATGTTCCTCATTGACTATAACCACAGGTGTTACAGTTTGTGACAAAGGGTCAACATTATGCTCAGAAACTTGGTCCTCACGGCCTGAATCAGAGTCACAAAGGTTCTGGGCATCACTGCAGACCATTTCCTGTTCTGTACTCACTGTAGCTTGGGAGCAGACCTCTGATTCCCAGGCTATAGTGTGACTGAACAGCTCTGCAGACTCAGCCATCTCAGTTCCACCATACTGTGCAGGGCTGATGGAGACTTCAGAGCTGGGAGAAAGCAAGTTTGATTGGGATGACAACTCAGAGGACTGGTGTTTTTTGGATGCGGTACTTGAAGTGGCTGAGAGGGCACTTGTTGGACCACTTGAGATCCATTCAAGCATTTTCCTTTTTTGGCCATCATCTACCTTTGTTCCTGTTGTTCGTGTCCGTAAAAAAGGGAGCACATCGGATTGTCCACGGTAAGTAGTAGACATCTTACTTTTGCTGGTAGATGGTCTATCTTCAGCAGATGATAATGGAGCTTTGCCACCTTCCCCACGGACAAAACCTTTTTTGCCTTTTCCACCACGCCTCTTCCCCTTTCCACCAGCATCTGTCATTTTGCCACTCATGTTGATTGCGACAAGATTGTGCACTGAAAATGTGGTAGTAAAAATTGAGAGGTGGTGTAGATTGCAGTGGTGGTCTAGCTTTATTAACAGCAGAATAATAAAGAATAAATATCCCTGACAATGCAACTACGGCCCTTAAACTGGCAGCAAAAATTGCTAGTATAATGGCTTAGTTATAATGAGTTGGAGTGTGCAATGCAGGTAGAGGTGCTGCAAATGTCTTTGCACTAGTGGGACTATAGCAAAGTCCAATAGCCACGTTTAGGATGCCACTAGGTACACTGAGTGTTTGCTAGTATAATGGCTTAGTTATAATGAGTTGGAGTGTGCAATGCAGGCAGAGGTGCTGCAAATGTCTTTGCACTAGTGGGACTATAGCAAAGTCCAATAGCCACGTTTAGGATGCCACTAGGTACACTGAGTGTTTGCTAGTATAATGGCTTAGTTATAATGAGTTGGAGTGTGCAATGCAGGTAGAGGTGCTGCAAATGTCTTTGCACTAGTGTGACTAGACAACAGTCCAATAGCCACGTTTAGGATGCCACTAGGTACACTGAGTGTTTGCTAGTATAATGGCTTAGTTATAATGAGTTGGAGTGTGCAATGCAGGCAGAGGTGCTGCAAATGTCTTTGCACTAGTGGGACTATAGCAAAGTCCAATAGCCACGTTTAGGATGCCACTAGGTACACTGAGTGTTTGCTAGTATAATGGCTTAGTTATAATGAGTTGGAGTGTGCAATGCAGGTAGAGGTGCTGCAAATGTCTTTGCACTAGTGTGACTAGACAACAGTCCAATAGCCACGTTTAGGATGCCACTAGGTACACTGAGTGTTTGCTAGTATAATGGCTTAGTTATAATGAGTTGGAGTGTGCAATGCAGGTAGAGGTGCTGCAAATGTCTTTGCACTAGTGTGACTAGACAACAGTCCAATAGCCACGTTTAGGATGCCACTAGGTACACTGAGTGTTTGCTAGTATAATGGCTTAGTTATAATGAGTTGGAGTGTGCAATGCAGGTAGAGGTGCTGGAAATGTCTTTGCACTAGTGTGACTAGACAATAGTCCAATAGCCACGTTTAGGATGCCACTAAGTACACTGAGTGTTTGCTAGTATAATGGCTTAGTTATAATGAGTTGGAGTGTGCAATGCAGGTAGAGGTGCTGCAAATGTCTTTGCACTAGTGTGACTAGACAACAGTCCAATAGCCACGTTTAGGATGCCACTAGGTACACTGAGTGTTTGCTAGTATAATGGCTTAGTTATAATGAGTTGGAGTGTGCAATGCAGGCAGAGGTGCTGCAAATGTCTTTGCACTAGTGGGACTATAGCAAAGTCCAATAGCCACGTTTAGGATGCCACTAGGTACACTGAGTGTTTGCTAGTATAATGGCTTAGTTATAATGTGTTGGAGTGTGCAATGCAGGTAGAGGTGCTGCAAATGTCTTTGCACTAGTGTGACTAGACAACAGTCCAATAGCCACGTTTAGGATGCCACTAGGTACACTGAGTGTTTGCTAGTATAATGGCTTAGTTATAATGAGTTGGAGTGTGCAATGCAGGTAGAGGTGCTGCAAATGTCTTTGCACTAGTGTGACTAGACAACAGTCCAATAGCCACGTTTAGGATGCCACTAGGTACACTGAGTGTTTGCTAGTATAATGGCTTAGTTATAATGAGTTGGAGTGTGCAATGCAGGTAGAGGTGCTGCAAATGTCTTTGCACTAGTGTGACTAGACAACAGTCCAATAGCCACGTTTAGGATGCCACTAGGTACACTGAGTGTTTCCTAGTATAATGGCTTAGTTATAATGAGTTGGAGTGTGCAATGCAGGCAGAGGTGCTGCAAATGTCTTTGCACTAGTGGGACTATAGCAAAGTCCAATAGCCACGTTTAGGATGCCACTAGGTACACTGAGTGTTTGCTAGTATAATGGCTTAGTTATAATGAGTTGGAGTGTGCAATGCAGGTAGAGGTGCTGCAAATGTCTTTGCACTAGTGTGACTAGACAACAGTCCAATAGCCACGTTTAGGATGCCACTAGGTACACTGAGTGTTTGCTAGTATAATGGCTTAGTTATAATGAGTTGGAGTGTGCAATGCAGGCAGAGGTGCTGCAAATGTCTTTGCACTAGTGGGACTATAGCAAAGTCCAATAGCCACGTTTAGGATGCCACTAGGTACACTGACTGTTTGCTAGTATAATGGCTTAGTTATAATGAGTTGGAGTGTGCAGAGGACAGGAGGGTACAGTGCCAGGATTGTGGGGCTCTGGGTAGAGGAAAGGAAGCCTGCCTTTTTTATTCCCTCCTAATGGGGAAATGCAGCGACGAAATCCCTGACCTTAGCTACACAGACGCTGTCGCTGTTTCCAGGACCTGTCACCTATGGCTCTGACCCTGCCGGTACGAGCCCTTAAAAGGACTGATGGAAAGTGCTATCCCTATGCTGTCCAGCGCTGTGTATGGAGCGCATACAGCTGTATCAGCGATAGGACTCAGGACGGAGCTGCGCCAGTGATGTCTGACACCAAGGACGCAGAAGAGATAATGGCGTCCTGGAGGAAAATGTCCGGTTTTATAATGCAGGGACATGTGACATGGACATCCTATCACACATGCCGTTGCTTCTCTGGCTAAAAGTCCACTTAGCTGTGTGTGTGTCTGGGATTGGCTGACATGCTGGCCCGCCCCCCAAGACGCGTGCGCTTAGGGAAGGAAGACAAGGAAAAAAAAAAAAAATGGCGATCGCCATTATACAAACAGCAGTGATCTGAAGGCGCTGTTCACGCACACTATACACTGAAATGTCATAATAGTGTGAGTCACAGAGTGACTTACACTATTACAGCGGAAAGCCAGCTAGGAATTAGCTGTTTTTTTGCTGCTAGAACCGTTCTCGAACGTTTCTAGAACTATCGAGCTTTTGCAAAAAGCTCGAGTTATAGTTCGATCTAGAACAGGCCCCAAAATCACTCGAGCCTAGAACTGGAGAACCTCGAACCGCGAACCGCGCTCAACTCTAGTCGTGAGAGCCCTTGGATCTCTGGCCGTTGGCGGTGGCTCTTATCCGGACAGGTTGGGCTGTTGCCTTCTGATTCTGACTTGGTTGGGAATGAACCCCTCAGGTCCAGACCGCAATCAGAGAATTTCACCGTTATGCTATGGTGGCTTCCGAGCCTAGTCGGGGTCTGAGTACCCTGCCTTGGTGCTTAGCTTCAATCCGCTCCCCGGTTCGGTACCGGCGGGCCACCACCCAACCCCGGTCCTACGGTTCCTCAGACGTCCACTAACTCCTGCAGATGGCCACCACTCTCTGCCGACCTTGCTGTCGGTGCCTGGGCTCCGACCCAGACACACACAGTCTCTCACTTCAACCTCCAACTCCACTGCACTTGAACTCCAAACTCTAAATAACTGCTTTTCCCGCCTCCAGGCCTGTGAACTCCTCGGTGGGTGGGGCCAACCGCCTGGCTCCGCCCCACCTGGTGTGGACATCAGACCCTGGAGGAGGCAACAAGGGTTTTTGTTTGACGGGTGTTTCCTACCAGGGGAGGGGGTGTGTATGTGTGTGGTGTTATACTGTGACCCCTGGGGTCCAGGGCGTCACAGATGGGTAACGGATGTGGCCCCTTTGATTAGTGCCCCCACGAAGTGAGATGTTGATATGGTGCAGGGCTGCTGTAGGATCCCGGGGACAGGATTACTAGGCAGTGGTAGAGCCTCTACCCTCAGAGCATTGGCCCACCGTGTTCACGGCCAGGGGGGTAGATGATGTCCAGAAGGGAAGAGTGCCTGTGAGAGTACTAAACTGTGGGGAGAAGGAAGTTACACTACCCAGATATGCCACCATAGCCAAGCTGTTCATGGTAAATGCAGATGACATCCATGCAACAGGCTCATCAGACAAGCCTAGCCAGTTTCCTAGGGCTAGCCCCCAAGGCCCGGTAGAGAAGTGGTGTCAGGAGTTACACATGGGCACCGAATCTACACCTACACATCCCAAACAAGGGGTCTACAGAGTTGTCAGGGAGTACGAGCAAGTCTTTAGCAAACACCCATTGGACTTTGGGTGGATTAAAGGGGTACAACATCACATACCCATAGGTACTCACCCGCCTATCAAAGAGAGGTATAGGCCCATACCACCTGCTCATTACCAATGTGCTAAAGATATGCTCAGAAGCATGAAGGAGGCCAGAGTGATCCGTGATAGCTGCAGTCCCTGGGCCACCCCACTGGTACTTGTAAGGAAGAAGGATGGGACAATGAGGATGTGTGTAGACTACCGACAGATTAACAAAATCACACACAGACGCCTACCCTCTGCCCTGAATCGAAGAATAGTTGGCCGCTTTGAAGTCTGCTACTTACTTTGCCACCCTTGATCTCACCAGCGGGTACTGGCAGGTGGTAGTCGCCGAGGAGGACCGGGAGAAGACCACGTTCGTTACTCCGATGGGTCTTTGTGAGTTTAATAGCATGCCATTCGGGCTGTGCAACGCACCCGGGATGTTCCAGAGGTTGATGGAGTGTTGTCTGGGCCAATGCAACTTTGAGACCGTTTTATTGTATCTGGATGACGTCATTGTCTACTCCAAGACCTACGAAGCACACCTGGAGCACTTGGCTGAGGTGTTTGACGCTCTGTCCAAATACGGAATGAAGCTCAAGCCATCCATGTGCCACTTGCTGAAACTGAAGGTGCAATACTTAGGGCATGTGGTGAGTGCTGAAGGTGTGGCACCGGACACCGAAAAGATCACAGCCATACAGAATTGGCCACGGACCACTAACATCAGAGAAGTGCGGCAGTTCCTGGGCCTGATGGGGTACTACTGGAGGTTCGTCAAGGGGTACACCCATATGGCAGCCCCCTTGCAGGACCTTCTGGTGGGCCAGACCGTGCACGGCAAATTTTCAGGGCCCCCATTCAATTGTCCTGACTGGGGACAAAATTCTCGCTTATCCTGATTACGGTCTCCCATTCGTGTTGTATACGGATGCCAGTAATGTGGGATTAGGAGCCGTCCTGTCACAGGTGCAGAAGGGCAAAGAGAAGGTGATCGCCTATCCCATCCGGAAGTTAAGACCTACGGAGAGGGACCCAGAAAACTATAGCTCCTTCAAGTTGGAGTTTCTGGCACTCGTCTGGGCTGCGACAGAAAGAGTCAAGCACTACCTTGCCGCCGCTAAGTTCACGGTGTACACAGACAATAATCCATTGACTCACTTGGATATGGCGAAACTGGGAGCCCTGGAGCAACGATGGGTCGTTTGGTTAGCCAATTATGATTTTGTTATCAAATACAGGGCTGGCTGCAAGAACACTAACGCAGATGCACTGTTCAGGATGCCCCATTTGTTCGATGATGGGAGGGATAAAGATGACCTGGAAGAAGTGGAGCTACCTGTGTTCCATCAGCCCCTGCCGAAGAGCAGTCCAGATCCAGTGTTCACCAGCAGGAGATGACCTGTAACCCATTGCCTCATCATGGCTGGCAAGAAGCCCAGGATCGGGAGCCTGCAATCAAATTGGTCAAGGTGTTGCTGGCCAGAGCTGATGCCCGTCTTGGACCAGGCGCCCCAGAGGAGACCAAAAAATTGTGGCAAGACTGAAGTCGGCTTTATCTGCACCAAGGCAAGCTTGACAATGGCAATGCAGGAGCTTGACTAACCGCAAGACTCATGAGAGAATCTGCCAGATCGTGGTTCCCAAGTCATACGTCCCAGTAGTGCTGGAGACATATCATGATGGAGCCGGGCACTTTCTATGGAAGAAGCTGGAGTTGTTACTAAGGAGTCACTTCTACTGGATAGGAATGAGATACTCCATAGAGGCCTGGTGTAGGAATTGTGGCCCCTGTGCCTTGAGGAGGCAAGATGGCACTAGTCAACGAGCTCCACTTCAGCCAATCGTCACCAAGCAGCCCCTGGAGATCATGGCTCTGTACCATGTCAAGCTAACCCCCAGCCAAAGTGGGTACACGTATGCGCTCACGATGGTTGACCACTACTCACGGTTCCTGGTGGTGGTGCCTGTTAAAGATTTGACTGCCAGTACTGCGGCAAAAGCGTTCCAGGCCCACTTCTGTAGGCCCCATGGGTACCCCGACCGAGTCCTTACGGATCAGGGCCCTGCATTTGAAGCCCCCTTCTCCCAACCAGATGTTGGCCAAACTCAATCATCAACGACGACATCAGCTTCGATGTCCCAGCATTCCGTTTAGTTGTCCATACCACAGACCTTCGAAAAGAAGCAAAAATACCCCTTTACGCACCCAAGGGCAGAAACCATAACTGCTCACATTGCACGATTGATAGCCCTTGAGATTTTGCCATATCGGCTTCTGGAAACAGAAGCTTTTGGCAACCTTTTGGCTGTATTAGAAACTTAATTTATTAAACTCCTTGGCATGTTATGCCCTGTTGCTGAACCTACCAATTTTTTTTTAAAATAAGCTGTTGGGAGCTGTTCGGAGTACCTTGTGATGCTGTGCTCCATGGTGTCTGAACCATTATCTCCAGAGGGAACTGAATTTATTAAACTCCTTGGCATGTTATGTCCTGTTGCTTATCCTACCAATTTTTTTAAAAAAAGCTGTTGGGAGTACCTTCTAATGCTTTGCTACATGGTGTCTAAACCATTACACCCTAAGGGAACTGAACGTATTAAACTCCTTGGCATGTTATGCCCTGTTGCTTATCCTACCAATTTTTAAAAAATAAGCTGTTGGGAGCTGTTGGGAGTACCTTGTGATGCTGTGCTCCATGGTGTCTGAACCATTATTCCCTGAGGGAACTGAATTCCTCAAATTCCTGACGTCACAAACAGGATACGAGCAGGACCCACTTACCTGGGTGACGTGCGCCTTGAAAGTCCAAACCGCGAGTCAAGAATTCCGTTTCCCACTAATTCCGCCATCTTTGGTTCCAAAACGCCGTCTTCTCGACCAAAAGCGCACGAAGAAGAAGCCTTGCCCTTCGTCCTGAGAGTCTGCCCGGAACTGGAAATTCCCAGAGGGCCACAGCACAGCAGTGAGTGGTGAGCGAAAACCAAGGGGGAATGCGAGAATGTCCTGCTCCGGCCGCAGGAGCTGCGGCACCTAGGGCTGAGGCGGTCACGCCCATCATGCCGATCACCTTACCCTACGTGCCTGGCGCTGCCTGGCTCCCACAGTATGATGGCCAACCCGATGCACTACAGGGGTTTAAGCGGAACATCTGCAATGTCCTTGACATGTACGCCCTGACAGGTCGCCAACGAGTGTCTGTGGTACTCGGTCAGCTGACAGGCATTGCTGAGTTAGAAGTAGAGACATAGACTGAGGAGGACCGGGTCTCGGTACCCGCCATCTTTAAACTGCTGGGAGCTGCATTTGAGACCCGAATCGAAGCTGAGCTGAAGATGAGATTCTCAGTATTAGAGATTATGCCCTGAGACTGCGAGCGGCGTTATGGACTCTGAAACTGATCAACGACATCAGTGAGCCAGAGGGGAACAAGATGCTTGTGGAGCAGTTCCTGCAGGGCCTGGGATCAGTGGAAGACCGTAAGCAGCTCCGGCTGTGGGCCCTGGAACAATCCACCTTAGGCGGGCTTTGTACACTACGACATCGCAGGTGCGATGTCGGTGGGGTCAAATTGAAAGTGACGCACATCCGTCATCGCTCTCGATATCGTAGTGTGTAAATCCTTTCTGATATGATTAACGAGCGCAAAAGCACCAAAATCGTATCATCGGTGTAGCGTCGGTCATTTCCATAATTTCGGAAGGACCGATGTTATGATGTTGTTCCACGTTCCTGCGGCAGCACACATCGCTGTGTGTGAAGCCGCAGGAGCGAGGAACATCTCCTACCTGCGTCCTGCGGCTCACGCCGGCTATACGGAAGGACAGAGGTGGGTGGGATGTTTACGTCCCTCTCATCTCCGCCCCTCCACATCTATTGGCCGCCTGCCGTGTGATGTCGCTATGACGCCACACGACCCGCTCCCTTAATAAGGAGGCGGGTCGCCAGCCAGAGCGACGTCGCAGGGCAGGTGAGGGCATGTGAAGCTGCCATAGCGATAATGTTTGCTACGGCAGCTATCACAAGACATCGCAGCTGCTTCGGGGCGAGGACTATCGTGCTCGACATCGCAAGCATCGGCTTGCGATGTCGTAGTGTGCAAAGTGCCCCTTAGACTTTGCTATCCTGAAGGAGCGGGCAATCAAAGCCCTGCAGCCCCCGGAGGCTCCTGACTCTCCACTTCCGTCCTGGCAACTCGGCACCTCTCCATTGCATGTAAAGCCCCCTGCCTTAGCACTGCCGGAGCCAACCCCTCCGGTAGTGCCCATAGGCGGAACCAGCGATTTGTCTTCACAGGTACAGCAGCTGAGTAGTGACGTCACAAGGATCTTAGAGGCAATGTAACTCAAGTCAAAGGCCACCCCGTCAAGAGAGATCCAACTAGCTGACTGTCCGGAGGATGTCCATTGGATGAGGAAAAGGACCCCGGCGTATAAAGGATGGAACAGCAACCGGTATGGACAACCTGTTTGTTATAAGTGTAATAAGACCGGCCATTATGCACGGAGCTGTCGTTTAAACGGGCAACCTCAGGGGCCAAGGGCCAATCCCCAGGAATAAACTCTCAAGGCCCAGAAGACTGGCGAGAGCGGTATGTAGGGGGACAGTCCATCGTTTCCATCACCCTGGATGGGATCCCGACCTCTACACTCCGGAGTGAGATGATTATATGGTGCAGGGCAGCTGTAGGCTCCTGTGGACAAGATTACCAGGCAGTGGTAGAGCCCCTGCCCTCTGAGCATTGGCCAACGGTATTAACGGCCAGGGGGGAAGTCGATGTCCAGAAGGGGAGGGTTCCCGTGCGAGTGTTGAATTGTAGGGAAGTGGAGGTTACATTGCCTAGGTATGCCACCATTGTCAAGTTGTTTGTAGTAAACACAGATGCCATCCAGGCGGCCAGTTCCCCAAACCTGTCAGATCAGTCTCCCAGCGACAGCCCTCAGGGACCCCTAGAAAAGTGGTACCAGGAGTTACACGTGGACACCGACTGCACACCTGCACACCACAAACAAAGGGTCTACAGGGTTGTCCAAGAGTACGAGCAGGTCTTTAGTAAGCATCCACTGGATTTTGGGCGGATAAGGGGAGTACAACATCACATACCCACAGGCGCTCACCCACCTATCAAAGAGAGGTATAAGCCCATACCACTTGCCCATTATCAGTGTGCTAAGGATATGCTCAGAAGCATGAAGGAAGCTGGGGCAATCCGTGATAGTTACAGCCCCTGGGCAGCCCCTCTGGTACTGGTGAAGAAGGACGGCACTATGAGGATGTGTGTGGATTACAGACAAATCAATAAGATCAGGTATAAAGATGCCTACCCCTTACCCCGCATTGAGGAATCATTTGCTGCCCTAAAGTCTGCTACTTATTTTTCTACTCTTGATTAGAGATGAGCCACCACCCTAATGTTCGAGTTCGGTTTGTCGAACTTGGGGTGTGTTCGTCGAACATTGGTCGAACACCTTCGAATACCATTGAAAACAATGGCAGGCAAACATAAACACATACAAACATGCACAAACACGAACACACACACACACACACACATATTCTGCTCACCTTACCTTCCATTCCATCGCTGGCCTCCTGGGACTTGCAGTTCGCTGGTAAAAAATGGGTATCGGGTAACCATCGTGACCGATGCCAGAACGTCCACTGCCAGAGTGCTGACGTCAAAGGCAGGAGCTGCTTGCCTCTGATTGGCCAGCACGCTGACTTTCAGTAGCATCTGACAGAGGAAGTTCCTCCCTTGTCGTGATGGTTACCCGATACACATCCTGTAGCAGGTAACCATCGCGACGAGGGAGGAACTTCCTGTCAAATGCTACTCAAAGGCAGCACGCTGGTCAATTAGAGGCAAGCGGCTCCTGCC
The DNA here is from genome assembly GCF_048569485.1 of Anomaloglossus baeobatrachus. NCBI lineage: Eukaryota > Metazoa > Chordata > Amphibia > Anura > Aromobatidae > Anomaloglossus > Anomaloglossus baeobatrachus. The sequence continues at coordinate 151,257,800 of NC_134360.1, read as the reverse complement.
TTTGACGTCAGCGCCCCATTGCCCCGTCACAGTTGTCAAGAGGCCCAGGATGGTGACCCTGCAATCAAGCTGGTAAAAGCATTGCTAACCCGGGCTGGTTCCATCCTCGAGCCGGGCCCCCCATTAGAAGCAAAGAAGTTGTGGCAGGACAGGAGTCGGCTATATCTTCACCGAGGCAAATTGTGCAGAAGTCTATCCAATCCCAAGACACATGAAAGAATCTGCCAGATTGTGATACCCCAAGCATATGTCCTGGTAGTCCTGGAAGCGTACCACGATGGATCAGGGCACTTTGGATGGAAGAAGTTGGAGATGTTGCTGAGAAGTTGCTTCTACTGGATAGGGATGAGAGATTCCATAGAAGCCTGGCGTAGGAACTGCAGTCCCTGCACCTTGAGGAGGCAAGATGGCACCAGTCAGTGAGCACCACTCCAACCGATTTGACTTTGTATGTGCTGCAAAATTTATTGTGCAGTACAGAATGATTATGGACCATTCTTTTAATACCATAATCTGTCTATTCAGAGTTCCACCTCTGTACATCACTTTCTGACATTTCATTGTTGTTCTCCCTACCAAAACATGCAAAGTTAAACAGCGCTGATATCATGTACTATGCACTTAGTGATCAGTCGAAGTAGTAAACCAAGGTCTCTGATTCATGGATTCTGTATAACTGACAAACTGACGAATAGGAGGCATCGCACAATCATAAAGCAAGATCCGACTTGTATTGTTATGTGTGGCTAAAAATAAATCCTTTCAACCTGGCGTTGATACTTCTCTCACAGATTAGAGCTGGGTCCTTGAAAAATGTTTCATTTGCAGATCTTAACGACACCAGGTAACACCTCGATTTATATAACCTTATATAGCCTACAAAATAAGTAATTGTACTTACCAGAACATTTCGCTGCACTAAATTCTCCATCAGGAAGACATGTTCTAACTCCACTCCTTTGTCTATCTGGTGTATGGTAATTAGATAGGCAAGTATATTGCACGTCTTCTCCTTCCAGAATTATTGTTTTTATATTATAATTTCTAGAATTTTCAACATAAGCCTTCTCGGAGGAACATCGTCCTGTAAGATGCAAAGACTTTTTATATGAGTCACTTTTGTTTTTTAGGTATTTTTATATTATGGCAATCACACCCTGTGTTCCATCCATCATTAGCGCATGTTCAGATGGGGAATTTTTGTAGCAGAATTTTTGCAGCTGTCACATTCATTTGAGTGTTGATTGCAGAGAACTGGGGGCATAAGTATAATCAGCAGAGAGATTGCAAATAATCCTTTGAGTCTAGAGTCTAGAGGGGGGGAAAAGGTCCTGTTGACCCATAAGAAAAGACTATTATAGACCTGTGATAATTGGGGCTTCAGGTTACATACCTCCCAACCGTCCTGCTTTGAGAACTCTTCCCGCAGATCATAGCTCTTATCCCAGCTCCTCCCCTTAGTTTAGTGAATAAATTAACTAAGTACAGTGCATAAATTAAATTCTCATCTCATTTGGTTTACCAGGCTAGGACATAAAGTCATGAACTCCATGTCCGTAGGCAGCAGCACTACCATTGAGCCACTGCCTGAACTAAGAAGCATAGGAGGATTTAGTAATCTGGACCTGTATTGCAGGCAGAGAAGCCAGAAGCAGATTATTCAGTTACATAGAGAGACACATATACTGCATCTCCATGTAGCTGAAGGAAAAGTCAGATTCTTTTGTTCCATAAAACTACAATAAAGAAATGAAAAAAAATCAAAACATATATATGCTTTTTTTTCACCCCACTTGGAATCAAACCAGCAAGTTTCAACCATGCTCCAGCAGCCCTCCTAGCTCTTGAGCCACCTTGTTTGATGATGGCAGAGGGAGATTTTATATACATGAACCTGCATTGCAGCCTCTGCTTACATAGGACAGACTGGACATAGAGCTCCATTGTAAAGAGCAGCATCTCTATGTCCTGTATTCTAGAGGGAGAGGAAAAGAGATTTTTTTCCTTCTATTTAGAACAATTAAAATAATGTAATTTTAATTGTGCTCTTTTATAAAATTAATAAACATCACAAATCAGCAAACAACATGGACATATTTGGTGTCCCTGTAATTTTAACGATCTGAACAACGGAGAGATCAGATTATTTATGGGGATAGGTAAATAGCGTAAAAACATGACACAATTGATTATTTTTCTCTATTGAATCCATAAAAATGTAATAAAAATGTAATGCTGAGGCCATGTTCTCATATAGCGTAAATGCTGCGTTTTTTGTCCAAGTGTCCGCACCACACAACGCAATAACAATCCTCTCTGATTATTGTCTGTTTGCTGCATTTTTTATGTGTTTTCCCAGATATTTGATACATGTTTGGAGCAGATGTGAATCCGGGTTTCTAATGCTTTCATAATAATGAAAAGATTTGATTCTACATTTAAAATGTAAGAACATTTTTTTTTCTCTCGTGTTTTTTTTCAGGCTCCACAAAGAAGCCAATAGAGAAAAAAACCCTCAAACTGCACAGTTCAGCAGCGTCTTTAGACACCGAGGGTGGAGATTTCATGACATGTCATCCATTTTGCTTAGTTATTTAGTCCGTGTTGATATGTAGTGGAAATGCTGCATTTTTTTTGCTGGTTTTTTTTGCACATATATTCTGCTGTGTTTAACTATCCAATCAAAGTGGATGTGATTTCAGGAAAAGACTCAGCTGAAATCTGCGGTCTTTGTGGTTTCTTTATTCTGTAGAGATTTCTATGTGGAGCTTAAAAAAATGCATTGAGAAAACTGCAGTAAGGCTATGTGTCCACGTTGCTTTTTACCTGCTTTTTTGCTGCTTTTTCAACTGCATCATTTAATGCGAAAATGGATGTGTTCTGCTTTTCAAGCAAAGTCTATGGGAATTTGGGTTTCTTGTCCGCACTATGCTGTTCAAAACGCAAATGGCAAAAACAATTGACATGTTGCTTCTTTGAAAAGCAGAGTTTTTGCCCAAATTTTTGCCACAAAAAGGCACCTTTTTGAACAGCATAATGTGCACAAGAAACCCAAATTCCCATAGACTATGCTTGAGAAGCAGAACACATCCACTTTGGCATTAAACACTGCAGTTGAAAAAGCAGTAAAATAGCAGGTAAAAAGCAGGTAAAAAGCAACGTGGACACATAGCCTAAAGCGAGATTTACACACTGCGATATCGGTCCCGATATCGCTAGTGTGGGTAGCCGCCCCCATCTGTTGCGCGACACGGGCAAATCGCTGCCCATGCCGCACAACATAGCCCAGACCCGTCACACATACTTACCTGCCCGGCGACGTCGCTGTGACCGGCGAACCGCCTCCTTTCTAAGGGGGCGGTCCTTGCGGCATCACAGCGACGTCACTGAGCGGCCGCCCAATAGCAGCGGAGGGGCGGAGCTGAGCGGGACGTAACATCCCGCCCACCTCCTTCCTTCCGCATAGCGGCCGGGAGGCAGGTAAGGAGAGCTTCCTCGTTCCTGCGGCGTCACACGGAGCGATGTGTGCTGCCGCAGGAACGAGGAACAACCTCGTTACTGCTGCAGTAACGATTTTTGAGAATGGACCGCCATGTCACCGATGAGCGATTTTTGCACGTTTTTGCAACGATGCAAAATTGCTCATCGGTGTCACACGCAACGGCATCGCTAATGCGGCCAGATGTGCGTCACCAATTCCGTGACCCCAACGAGTTCGCATTAGCGATGTCGTAGCGTGTAAAGAGCCCTTTAGGCTAGGGCCCCACTTTGCTTTTTACCTGCTTTTTCAACTGCAGCATTTAGGCTATGTGCCCACGGTGCGTTTTTTCATGCGTTTCTGCAACGTTTTCAACTGCACCTTTTTAGTGCCAAAATGGCTGCGTTTTGATTTCCCAGCAAAGTCTATGGGAAATAGGGTTTTCCTGTGCCCACCATGCATTTGAAAACGCAGCGTCAAATTTGCATATTTTTTGGCAAAAACCATGCAAAGCAGCATGTCAATTGTTTTTGCCATTTGAGGTGTGTTTAGATAACATAGAAGTCAATGAGAAACAGGGAGTAACCAAGAAACATCAAAATTCCAGCGTTTTACCTGCTTTTTAGGTGCACAAAACATGCGTTTTGGACTAACAAAACGCATGCTTTTTGGCCATCAACAAAATGATTTCATATGTCCCTTTACACACACACATAATCACACAATTAAATTAATGAAAAATAAGAAGTTATTGCAATTTTTTAAATAAATTGTATATTACCGCTATAATTTAATGAAATATGTCTATTTTCATGATTAATTCATTATATTAAGATGTTTGGGGTTTTTTTCTCTTTTTTCACTGTGTTTGACAGATTAAACTTTATTTAGCAGTGTCCTGATGTTCAAAACGCATCTGTCAAAACGCAGGTGGAAAAGTATGCAAAAAGCGCTAAAAACGCACCAAAAACGCGGTAAATACGCATGCGTTTTTAGCACTATTTTGTGGCCAAAAGCAACTTTGACAAAATCAATTACTGCCAGAGGGTGCGTTTAGAAATGCAAGGACCTCAACGCAACGTGGGCACATAGCCTTAATGCCAAAATGGATGTGTTCTGCTTTTCAAGCAAAGTCTATGGGAATTTGGGTTTCTTGTCCGCACTATGCAGTTCAAAAAGGTGCCTTTTTGTGGCAGAACTTTGGTCAAAAACTCAGCTTTGCAGTTCAAAACCCAAATGGCAAAAGCAACTGACATGTCAATTGTTTTTGCCATTTGAGTTTTGAACTGCAAAGCTGAGTTTTTGCCTAACTTTCTGCCACAAAAAGGCTGCAGTTTGAACTGCATAGTGCGGTTTAGAAAACCAAATTCCCATAGACTTTGCTTGAAAAGCAGAACACATCCATTTTGGCATTAAACGCTGCAGTTGAAAAAGCAGGTAAAAAGCAGGTAAAAAGCAAAGTGGGGCCCTAGCCTTAGGCCCTGTGCACAAAGTGTAGTTTTTGCTGCATTTTTGTTGAAGTTTTGGGCGCAGTTTGTTGCCTTAAGGGTGCTTTACACGCTGCGACATCGCTACCGATATATCGTCGGGGTCACGTCGTTAGTGACGCACATCCGACACCGGTAGCGACATTGCAGCGTGTAACACTAATGAGCGACGATCAACGATCGCAAAATCATTCAAAAATGGTGATCGTTGACACGTCGTTCCTTTCCTTGATATCACTGCTGCCACAGGTATAATGTTGTACGTCGTTCCTGCGGCATCACACATCGCTATGTGTGACACCGCAGGAGCGAGGAACATCTCCTTACCTACGTCCACCAGCAATGTGGAAGGAAGGAGGTGACGGGATGTTACATCCCGCTCATCTCCGCCCCTCCGCTTCTATTGGCTAGCCGCTTAGTGACGCCACAGTGATGTCGCTATGACGCCGAACATACCTCCCCCTTGGGGGAGGGATTGTTCTGCGGTCACAGCGACGTCGTTGACAAGGTATGTGCATGTGACGCTGCCGTAGCAATAATGTTCTCTACGGCAGCGAGCACCAAATGTCGCACGAACGACGGGGGCGGGTGCTATCGCGCTCGACATCGCTAGCAATCGCTAGCGATGTCACAGCGTGTAAAGCACCCTTTAAACTCCATGTATAACCTTCACAAGCAAAATCTATGAGAATTCAGAAATGCTGTGTGCACGTTGCTTCTTTTTTTGCCTGCGGTTTTGATGTAGAAAAAAGAAGCAGCATGTCACTTTTTGCATTTTCCCTGTGTTATTCCATTGAATGTAGTGAAAATCGCAGGCAAAAATGCACCAAAACATGGCAAAAACGCATGCGTTTTTTGATTAGTTTTTCAGCCAGAGGGTACGTTTTTTGCTGAAGAAACAAAAGGGAGGTGTGAGCACATAGCCTTAATTTTATAAGTGCAGAATCAAAGATTTTTTGTACAATAAAAACACATAAAAACAGAGATTCACATCTGCACAAAACCATTAAATAATGGAGAAAGGGCATAAAAAATGCTGCAAAATGGAATAATCAGAGAAGATTGTTATTGTATCATTTCTTGCAGACACCTGCAGAAAAAAACCCATCGGATTCATGTAACATGTGAACTCAGATTTACAGACACAAAATAGCTACATGTGTAAAGAAATGCTTATATACCGTAAATATGAGAATGTTCTGGCAGCTATGACTATGAATGAACAGTCAGGGATATCTGCTGAATGACCCTTACTGCTAATTGGGTGTGGCCAGGTACGTGGTCAAATCCGCCATAGCGCGTTCAGCAGAATTTGTCCTTTCTGTTCTTCAAAATTTGAGAAGTTTGAGGTTATGCCACTGCAGATACACATGCACATGCTGCTGTATTAATCCCTGTTAGATACATGTAATGGACATTTTAGTTACAGAAATGCCAACAATGTAATTGGTTATCTGGTATTCTAGGATACCACGTGAAAATGTGTTGGGCTCACTTAGGTAATAGTGACTATAACAAGAAGTTTTTAAATAATAAGATGTTTATTTGAGGAGCTAAAGAAACTCTAAACTTTAGAAAGACTAAAGGGTACTTTACATGCTGCGACATCGCTAGCGATCTCGTTAGCGATGTGAAATTCTAGATCGCAATGTGCGATCTTTTGGGATCGCACATGCCTAAAATGACCTATGTGCGATCTCAAAAGATCGCACTTGCGATCTAGAATTTCACATCGCTAATGAGATCGCTAGCGATGTCGCAGTGTGTAAAGTACTCTTATATCTCAGATGCTTAGATAAACAAAGACAATATGTCTAAAAATGAAAGTACACAAAGCTAATCAGGTATAAAACCATGAACAGGTGTAAACATAGTGCCCTCTATAGGAATAAGCACGTTAGAAATAAGGAAAAATCCGAAAATCCACTGTCTTTATAGATCTGTAAAATGGTGCAATAACTGATAGAAAGCGCAGAAAGTAATTAATTTACCTTTAAAGGCAATTTTTAGTTTTTGTGCTTTGTTTTTTCCTAGCCATCTGTCAAAAGCCATAACCTTTTTATATTCAGTCGACATAAACGTATGAAAGCTTGTTTTTTGCCTGATTATTTGTAGTTATGATACACATTTTTCATTTGATGGTATAATGTACTGAAATATGGGAGAGAATCCAAATGTGAGGGAAAAAAATGCCATTTCAGCATTGCTTTTTGGGTTTAATTATTACAAAGTTCATTGTATGGTAAAAAAAAGATCACAAAACATGATTGTCCACGTCAGTCCAATTAGAGAGATACAAAACATGCATCAATTTTTTTCCTATTTATGTAATTTGAAAAAATCTGAATATTGCAAAAATATTCGCCCCAAAATTATTTGCTGCATGTTGCCATTTTGAAAGACCAGTAACTTTTTAATTTTTCTGCTTATGCTTATTGAGCTGATGTTTTGTGGACATACAATTCTTTGATTGCCTATTATTACATTACATAGGGAGGTGAGGTTATTTGTAATGAGAGAGCACTGCCATGCTCGCGTGCTTGGTACTAGTAATGAATAGTTGGACTTTTCGACGGGTTCGACTTGTATACCGAGTATAATGGAAGTAAATGGGGAACTTGAGCATTTTTCTTGAAAATCTTCCAGAAAAGTACCTGAGTTTTCCATTGACTTAAGGGCACTTTAGACGCTGCGATATCGCTATCGATATTGCTAGCGAGTGTATCCGCCCCCGTCGGTTGTGTGTCACGGGCAAATCGCTGGCGGTGGCGCACAACATCGCTTACACCCGTCATACGGACTTACCTTCCCTGCGACGTCGCTGTTGCCGGCGAACCGCCTCCTTTCTAAGGGGGCAGTTCATGCGGCGTCACAGCGACATCACACGGCAGCCGTCTAATAGAAGCGGAGGGGCGGATATGAGCGGGCGGAATATCCCTCCCACCTCCTTCCTTCTGTTTTGCCGGTAGACGCAGGTAAGGAGATGTTCGTCGTTCCTGCGATGTCACAAATAGTGCTGTGTGATGCCGCAGGAACGACGAACAGCAAGCGGCATGCACCACCAACGATATTATGAAAAGGAGCGATGTGTCAACGATCAACGATTTTTGACGTTTTTGCAATCGTTGATCGTCACTCCTAGCTGTCACACACTACGATGTCGCTAACGACGCCGGATGTGCGTCACAAACACCATGACCCCGACAATATATATTGTTAGCGATGTCGCAGTGTGTAAAGCCCCCTTTACATTATACTCAGTACATGAATCGAGCTATTCATTATGAGTACCGAGCACCCGAGCATGGCAGTGCTCACTGAACACTAGCATTTAGTTTTTTGGAAATTTAATTTTCTTTTTATTTACAACAATCACTTATCAGGTTAACTAATTCTATTTTTTAATAGATCAGACTTTTATTAACTCGGTCATAGCAGATATGTTTAATTTTGTTTAATAATATTTTTCTATTTTTCCTTTTTTTTAAAGATTGACAGCGGCATTGAAATGTTTAAATGGTTAACAACTGTGGCTGTAACTCTGCTTTGGTCGCGGTTGGTAGAGACAAATGATGGCTTTATAATATAGCCGGTCTCGGCCACGTATGATGCGAGCGCAGCTCCTGAGCCCTTTCTATATTTGAGGACTCTGAATTGCAGCATGCATTAGTTTCTTCAATTAATCAGATGACAATCGCACATTCAAGTCTCTGGGTGCGCAAAAAGTCACATACCATAAGGAGCCAAAATCTAGGATGCGATTTTTATGGCTGCATTGCATTTTTCTACTATAGGAAATTGTAAATTGTTTTGTAAATGATTGATAACTAGTGATGGGTGGACCCAGATCCACATGATTTCATAGGTGCCCGGGTGCCGGACCTGGATCTGGGATTCCAGATGTTTGACCCAGATTCAGCACTCGATAAATTAAAAATAATAAAGGAAAAATAAAGAAAGTAAGAATGAAGTGAGCACTTCATACTTACCGAGGCTCCATTGCGTCTGTAAACTGCTTCCCCATGGCTGTACACTGCTCCTGCGGCCTCCCTAGGCTGCTCATCATTGTTCATTCCTATGCACTGCTTTCCCTGCAAACTGGCCATCCTGGCGTCTGTGATTGGTTGAAGTGAGCATACAAGATAAGGCAGAAAAGGGGTTAATGCTGCGCATCAGCCAAATGAAGACGTATAATGTTGATGAAGATGAGTATTCTTTTATTTCATAGGTCTACGCGTTTCAAGGTGACAACCTCTTCCTCAGGACCAATGCATCTTGTTGTTGATGCATTGGTCCTGAGGAAGAGGTTGTCACCTTGAAACGCGTAGACCTATGAAATAAAAGAATACTCATCTTCATCAACATTATACGTCTTCATTTGGCTGATGCGCAGCATTAACCCCTTTTCTGCCTTATCTTGTATGCTCATCCACGTGGGGCTGCAGCAGACGCCATTATCTCATGCGCACTAGTGGTTGTGACTGTCACAACTGATCCAGGTGAGTGTATATTTTCCAGGTATACCCCACTGATCACTTTGGTGTTACACTATCAGCGCTCCTTATTTTCAGATCTATTGGTTGAAGTGAGACATGCTCCCGGCCTGTGTGACAGCGTTTGACTGTTTGTTTTTTACAGACAGTAGTGATGGGCAGTCCGGCTCTTTTTGGTGATCTGGTTCCCATGGCTCCGCTCACCAAAAAGAGCCGGATCTTTCAGATCGTTCTCGGCTCCTTATTATAAATGTGTTCACCCCAGGTGAACACATATTTAAGATTATAGTAATGCAGCAAAAACCCCGCCCACCCGCGGCTAAACCCCGCCCACTTGCAAATGTCCAATTAGATTGTTGAGTAGGTAGAGTTTAGCCGTGGGTGGGCGGGGTTTCAGAGGCAAAAAGTGCCGTTTAGAAATTTTAGGGGCTCTCACTGGTGATCCGGCTCTTGTCGGATCTTTGTGTTGGATCGTTCGCAACCGACACATCACTAACAGACAGCATTCGGACTGAAAATTCGGTAATGTGGAAGAGCTCTAATTTTGTAATAAAAGCTGGAAAATAGAGAAGCGCAAATAGGGTTTTACCCGGGTGTTGAATGAGGGTGAAAGCACTGAGAGAGGCTCACCTTGGTGTTTTGTGACAGTGACAACCACTCAGCTGGCATATAACACAGCTGCTGTATGCCCACGTTTAGGTAGATTTGGAGTTGAACAGGAAGGGTTAATGCCACACTGCTTTGAATGGAAAAAAAACTCTAGGAAAAAATAATGGTGATTTTCTTTAACTCGTTTCAGAGAGTTCTCTTTCCTTCATCAGGTCAATCAGATAAAGGAGAAACAACTCTGCAAAATACATTGCATAATAAAATCACCATTATTTTTTCCATTCATGCCAGTGTGGCATTAACCCTCCGGTTCAGAAAGTACTTCGGCACTACCTTAGCATGGTAATTCCTGTGGGCTGAGAAACTCGTGGCAGTTAAACAAGGAAAGAGTGGTACTCACTTTTAGAAGCCAAGTAGCATAATCCAACCAAAAAAACTGGAGGAAAAAAATATAAAAAGGGAACTCACAATCCTTAAAAAATAAGACTTTATTTACTCACGTTTTAAAAGTCCAGGCAAGGCAGGAGGATAAGAGACACGCAGTACGAACATACTACAGCTGGTTCGCATGGTCCACACCCAGTGGAACCCATTCATTTTACCTTATAATATACGGGTAAATGTTAAAGTAACCCAAGTATTGTGCAATGGGAAAAAAATTATATATAATCCGTATTGCTTTTTTATATTTTTTATTTTATTTTATTTTCATAATATTAATGTAGTAAAAATGACTTTGGAATATGCAAAATTTAAATCAGAGTCTTACAGAGGACATTCCACCAAATATTTCTTGGACTGCACAAATACTGCTATACTGGCTGCAAAGCAGAATAAAATGTTTTCTGTTTTTGTTTTAACTGTGCCTCTCTGTTGCAAAGATATTAGCAATCAAAATATTGCCGCTACAGATGAATGGATATTTTGAAATTCAAATTTACTGGCTGGGCTGAATTGTCCTTAAAATTTGATTTATGATGAATATCTTTGCACAATTCACATAAATAAAAAGCCTCTAATTACCTGGAAAATATGTTTGGAACGCTAAAAATTCCATTGGAGTCAACTGAACATGTTTTGACATCTGTGATGCAAACACAGGCTCTTTAATATCAAAATGACTTCCATATATCAGGCTAGGGGAAAATGTATGGTAACCAGAGGTGACTAATAGCATATTTCACAACACACTGCAATATCAGGTGTTTTAGGTTACATAAATTGTATAAATGGATCCCGTTTGGGTGGGCAGATACATGCATTGCTGTTGTTTATAGACAGGTGGTGCTAAAGCAAGAGAAGCCATGGCATGTTCACATGTTTAGGTGCAGAAATTATAATACAATATTTGAGGGGTATAAAGAGCAGCAGCACTTTAGGAGCCCCACCAGGGACCCTCCTCGCTGGAAGAATCCCCCAGCATCTGCCCGAAGGAGCCAGCGATGGAAGAATCCTACTCGGCGGTTAGTACCTGCAGCGGTGGATGATCCCTAAAGGGGTCAGGTGCTCAGCTGCCTCTACTGCTTTGGTCTCCAACAAGAAGGAAACGGTCCTTCCTGGTGATGCTCCTGTCACGGGAATGCTGGACTGCATGGATCTGTGAGTGCTGGAGGGCACCAGGTCCCTGAAGTCCGGAGGCCATCTCTTCCATGAACATCATCCGTGGTGCCAGCACAGGGTCCATCTTCCAGGAGGGCATCATGTGCCGGGTCAGAGTCTCCTGCCGGGAAGGAGTCGCCGCAGCTGAGGAGGTCATCACCAGAGAGGAGATTTCGGTCCAGGCAGGGGTCGCCTTCAAGGAGGAGGAGATGGTCGCCGTCGGGGAGGTCAGTGCCACGGAGAAAGTTGCCCACACGGCAGGGGCCTGAAACCTGGGAGGAGGTCGCCTTCACAGACAAAGTTGGCATCGGAGGCGAGTCAGTCTGCATCCCAACATCCAGCCTGCTACCTGGTCATCTGGCCAGGTTTGAGCATGATGGCTTGCCAGGGTCCCACTGGGCAAGCTGCCAAAGCGGCTTTAGTGCTGGGCCATCCAGGAGGTGAATCGCCATCTGGAGACAGGGGTTTCGGCTGGTGAGTTCCATGGCCTAACGCAGCCTGGTGAGTATACCTCTATGTTATGTACTGTACGTCCTCACCTAGTTCAGTTTCCCCATGGGCGAGCGTTAGACTTAGGGCATCACGAGGGGTTTTGGGGTTGCTGGGCCAAGCGCCGCGGGGTCCAATATCGGTAGCCTTAGCAGTGTGTTAGGGGGCATGCGGGAGTTGTTACAGTGTTTGGATAGGGCGAGTCGGGGGTTGGTGGGGTCTCACATCATGGTGTGGGTCCCGAGTCCCTTTGTGGCGGCACCAGCAGTTGTTCAGGCGGGGAGTGAGACTGTTTCTGGGGAGGGTGTGTTGGTATCAGTGCAGACGGAGAATAATATAGAGTGGGAAAAGATTATTTTAGATGATAGGGCCAGAGGGGAGGTGTAGGTTTACGTTGAGGGCCCTCTTGGGGCGGCTGTTGATGTACCAGGGGTTGAGAATTCTATTGCTGATTCTCTTTCTTGCTTGCAGTGGGATTGTTTATGGAGCCTGGTGCCGGAAGTGGAGTCCGTCGGCAGCAGCTGGCCGTCAGAGCTCTTGGAATTGGTGTTCGAGAGGCGGGCTCATTGATCAGAGCATCTCTTGCTTCGAGTATGTGGGCCGCATATGAAGCGGCATGGAAGGAATTGATGGATTGGAGACAGGAGTTTTGGGGCAGGGTATTCTGAAGAAGATTCAGAAGGGGCTTTGCTTTGCTGGTAGTGTAGGGTGGCAGCGGACCAGTGGTCTTTTTCTAGGTTTAATCGTTTCATGGCGGAGGTTGCGTTTGGATGTAAGTTTCGGGATTTTGTAGATATAACAAAGAATTTTTTTGGTTCATCAAGCGTTGAGGGGTTTGAGAAAAGGGCTCCCTAGACTGGATAGTCAGAGGCCAGTGTCATTTAAGTTGCTGGATGAGCTGGGAGTTCAGCTGGACCAAGTGTGTGTTTCACATTTTGAATTGGTCTGTTTAGGTTGACATTTTCCTGGGTGTTTTTTGGAGCTACAAAAATAGGCAAATTGGTATCCCCATCGTCTTCCAGGGAGGGTGGTGTTTTGGGACAGGACACAGCCAATTTGCGGGATTCTGTTGAATTTTGGATTTGGCGGTCTAAAGCGGATCAATTCGGCCATGGGAGAAGGGTCACTTTATGGGCTTTGAGGGGATCCTTCATGTGGCCGGTATCTTGTTTTCAATGGTATTTAGTGTTGGGGTTGACCACTCTGGCCCATTGTTTAAGCATAAGGATGGATGCTATTTGTCTAGGTAGCAGTTTGTTGCGGTTTTTTGAAAATGCCTGGAGAGGATGGGATTAGAGGTGGGTAAGTTTTCAACCCATTCATTCCGCATCAGAGCAGCGACGGAGGCTGAAAGTTGGGGTCTCCCGGCTGAGACGGTGCAGAGGATAGGCAGAGGTCTAGGCGTTTCAGCTTTATGTTCGCCCCCATTTGTTGTAGATGCTGGGGGTCGTTCGGCCTGGTGGGGCGAAGGGGGGTGGAGGATTTGGTTGTTCTGTGGGAGGGAAATGTGGCAATGTTGTTTAAGGGCTGTTGGTAGATTTATTGGTTTTGTTCATCAGTATTTTGGTTGTTACACCCCCACCCCCAATTTTTTCTGTTTCCTTCCCTAGATGGTACCCCCCTGGTATGGATTTTCGGCCTTTCGTTTGTTTATTGAAGGGTGCTTAGAGCTGATGTACGGAGCAATGGTTGGCAGTTGGGTTGGTCCAGAGGCAAGGTAATTGAGCGTTGGATCGGGGTGCGTGTCATGCGCTGGCGACAGGTTTTAGTCGATTTTCACCATTTCGCATGGTTAGATCGTCCCCCCGATATGCTGGTCTTGCATGTCAGGGGGAATGATTTGGGGATTCGCCCTTGTCAGGAGTTGATCAGGGATATCCAGCATGACCTGCTGTGCCTCTGGTCACGTTTCCCAAGACTAATGGTCGTTTGGTCCGACATTGTGCTCAGGATGATATGGAGGGGGGCTAGGTCACTAGAAAGGATTGACAAAACCAGGATAAAGGTCAACAGGGTGGTTGGGAATTTTGTGGCCAGGAACGGAGGAGTTGTGGTCCGGCACAGGGACTTGGAGTCAGGAGAGGGGAATTTTTGGCGGATGGAAGGAGTGCATTTGACGGCAGTGGATATTGATTTGTGGGTCTTGAGCATTCAGGAAGGAGTGGAGCAGGCACTAGTTTTGGTGGGGTGACTCGCATTATGAGGTGTCAGGTAATGCTCGTGGTGGCGAGGGGTGTTCTTGGAGTTGGTGGAAATATCGGAGTGGGGGGGTGGTACATCGGATTGATGGGGACCACCCCCCCTCGTTTATACTGAAATGGTAATTGCCTGGCAGACTTGAGGGCTCTCCAGGCTGGGGTCCCCTAAAAGTCGGTTAAAGACATGGTTTTCCGGCAATGGTAGTGCCCCCGAGCTTGTAGTCGCGGCTGAGGGCAAATATGCCGGATGGTTTAATAAACAATATTTGGTGTCCGTCAGGCTTTGGGGCTCCAATAACCTCCCTTGTGTTTATTTAAATGGTTATTTATATGTATTGTTTGTTAATAAAAGGGGACAATTTGGCCAATTTATCCAATAATGGTGTTAAGTGTTTATTATCGGATGGGGAAAGGGAGTTTTATGGGTTGGGGGTTTAACAAGCCGGTTGGGGAAGCCTCTGCAGTAGGGCAGTCATGTTTCACAAGATGTTCAAATATCATTCCTATAATAGGGAGACAAAACAGGTGTACTGCACACTGTTTTTAATGTGAAATAGTAATGGCCTATCAATCAGAAGAGAAAAATAATATTTTTTTTTGTGGACTGCAATTGGTTTGCAGTAATCATAAAATCACAAAATCATTTGTCCATTACAAAAGCTTTTTCTCAAACTATCCAAAATGTATCTGTCACACGGAGTTTTGCTCAAAACTCGCTAAGTGTCATGGCAGCATCAGACGCTGTTCACACTTCAGATATTGACACTCTACAATATGGTCTCTCCGGCGTCTCTCCAGTGTTTCAGGCAGTGGGTGGGCTAATTAATGGTCAGACTAGCAAGAATTACACTCTGCTAACCTGCTGGTTATCTCTGGGATCACACATGATGGTAACCTATCACATTTACACCCCTCATTTTTAAGATGTTGGAATTTGTCTTCCCACATTGACTACAGCTTGGCTATGTGGTTCTATGTGCTACTCTGTACCAATCCTGCTGGTGATTATATTGTGTGGTGCTTGGAGTTGTGGCATCCTCTCACTGACTTGTTGTTTTCTCGCTGCTCCTATTTTCCTCCTTACCTCTTATTGTCTTATTCCTCTGTGTCTTATTGACGTGAGATTGTTTTGGTTTCCCCCTGTTTGTCTATCTCTGTTGAGGCAGGAGGGGAGTATAAGATCAGGGCTTGGCAGGAGCAAGGTCAGCTTGGTGCCTCAGACATCTTCACATTCAGAGGTAACTCTGAGATGAGGGATAGCAAGGGTCCCCCCAGTCTGAGGGCCAGTCTAGGATCCCTTGTCCCCTGCTCTTCCTATTCATCATTAAAGATGAGCAAACCTGTTTGGTAAAGGACTGCCAATTTCAAATTTGGTATGAGCCTGAGCTTGTACGTTTGGGCTCGGCTAACCTGAGCCCCTCCCCCAAAAGTCGGTAATGTTCGTTTTTCGCCCCCAAACGCTGGCCGCATTTCCAAAAATGCTTTTTTAATAGACGCCATGGTTTTTTTTTTTCCATAACTTTATTTTTGGATGTTGCTGTGGCCAATCACAGCAAACATCAACAAGGTTCATAATTAAGGGCTTCTTTGATTGGCTTGCTAAGTCACCTTAGCTAGGTGAAATATTCTAGCTAGTTCAGATGGATAGGAGAGCGGTACTTTACAATAGTGACGTGCAGTGTAGGTGAACTTGGCTACGGGTTTAATGCTGCATAGTTCACATAGATAAGAGCGCGATAGTTTACAGTAGTGACGTGCAGTATACAGAAAGGTGTGTGTGCCACAAATCGACACATTTCATGATCAAACTAGGCATTTGTACTTGTAGTGTCTGCTAAAGAGTTGCCAGTGAAGCATGTAAATAAGTATTGCTATGTATTATTGGCTGCTGAAAAGTATGCAAACACAGTCATAGATCTTGTTATTTGATAGTGCGTGGTCTAAAAAAATAGCAAGTCAAGTATCTAAAAAGTGGTTCTTGCCAATTTTAATTGCCGCATGAAAAAATCTGAAACACAGTTATAGGTATTGTTGCTTCAAAGTGTGTGGCCTAAATACATTCCTAGTGAAGTATCTAAAAGGGGTACTTTTGGGCAATTTTAATTGCCTCCTGAAAATTACGCACACATATTTGTAGGTATTGCTAATTAGCCATGCGTAGCCGAAAAAGTTGCTAGCGAACCATCTAAAACGTGGTTCTTGCCAATTTTTATCACCTGGTTAAAATTCTGCTAACACAGTTATAGGTATTGTTACCTGTTAGTGCCTGGCCTAAAATAGGTGGTAAGAAAGTATCTGAAAAGTGTCTCTTTGCAACTTGAATTGCCAGCTCTGAATAACGCAGTGAAATACGTGTTTAGGTATTGTTAGTGGTGCCTGCTGAAAATTTGCTATTGAACAAGCTAAAAAGGTCTTCTTGTCACTTTACCGTGTTTGCTCCAAATGACACAGTGAACCACCTTTGTAGGTAGTGGTACTTTTTAGTGCCTTCATAATATTGCCAACTCAGGCAGGAAATAAATAATTTATCTTTTGTGTCAGGTGTCTCACAGGTGTGGACATAGGGTTGAAAACATCTTTTTCAAAGGGAAAAGGGCATTAACCATGAGTGGGGTAAATCATGATGCAGTTGTTGTGGAAGGGGGAATAGGTGGGGTGTTGGAGGTGTCCGTGTGGGAAGTTCTGTTAGTCAAAGGTCTAGTGAGCGAACGTTGGCTCATCCTATCACAAGAGAAATGAGAACAACTTCCATTTGTTGACAGCCTACTCCACTAGATTTCCTTGGTATACGCACATCACTTCAACTTCGAATTGAGACTGATAAACAGCAGGTGCTGGAGTGGATGTTAACGGCTGCATCAAGTGGCCTCTCCTCCTCTTCCTGCACATCAACATCACACACAGTTCATTCCTCAGAGGTGCCACTCCAATTATACTTGTTTGCGTCCTCATCACAAATTGCATATCGGCAAACTGACTGTGAAAAACCACTCATTCTATCCCATGGCCATCACAGGTCCCCTCCCAAGATTCCCAGTCTGTTAATGAGGAAAGCATCTCTACCGATGTTCAAAATCTTTTGAGTTGGATCCTAGTTCGGACGAAGTAAGGTCCCAGCAGGATCCCAACCCTCGTCAATTGAAATTAACTTCTTGGGGTGGAGGTGATGATCATGAATATCAGATACCTGATTTGCACGCGTACTGTCCTTTGATGTCGGGTCAGGAAGAGGAGGAGTGGGACAACATAGAGCCTGATGATGAAGTTGTAGATCCCACTTAGTGTGAATCCAGAGACATGCAGCTGTGTAGCTCAGCAGATGATGAGGAGGACAAAAGGTGGGGATGTTATGTTGGCGATTCCCGCGCAAACATGTCGTAAGAGTTGCCTAGCCTGGGCCTTTTTTGAGACAGTAAAGGATGACCCAACTTTTGTTATCTGCCAACATTATAAACTGCGACTCAGTAGAGGCAAAAATTAAAATAATTTGACTACAACATGCATGAACAGGCACATGCGCAACCAATATTCATTAATGTGGGAATCTCACTGCACTAAAATGCGGACTACCAGGCCCACCTAACCACCGGCCACCAAATCAACCATGTCTGTTGCTTTTTCCTCCTCCTGGGTCCTGATAGGTGACAGCCCTTTTTCTTCCATCTATTTATCCTCTCTTTCCACATCAACTATAGAAGTGAATGTCATTAGGAATATCCAGGTGCTCCTCTCTCGGTACTTTGGTGACCGAGTTTAATAAATGACTGGCTCTACAGAACCTGGAGCTAGGGAAGGCCATGAGTGATTAAGGTGCAAACCTAGTGGCAGCACTACAGCTGGGTGACACATCATATGGGTGACTGTTTAGGGGTCTATTTAACATAGGTTTCTGGAGAGGGAAAATCTTGAAATTTTTAATGGCAATGCACTTCCTATTGATGACAGCTTGTTGCTTCTGGACAACGTGGCTAACTTGAGTGAATCCTTGCTACAGTTACTGCCAAGTTTCTGCCGGCTTCCCCTGACTGTTACTAGTGGTGATTACTGGGTGGTCACTGTGGAGACACAGGGGTCAGTGGGTGCTTTCGTCTGTGGCCTGGCTGTCTTTAAAAGACTTACAGACCAGGGCTCATGTAACTAAAGCTCGCACTCCTTCCCCATGGGCAAAACACTACTCAGACAGCACAGGGTGAGTGAACCACGCATTAGAAAGACTTTATTGGTTCCCTAACAGATAAAAATATAAAATACATTCCTAGCAAAAACACAAGATGGTAGAAGCAACAGAGTCTCACCCATCCACTTACCCGCCAGGAATTAGAGTCTTTGTGACTTCAGGGCTTCCAGAGCCAACTATCACAGTCTAGCAGCACCCTGCTTTTTTGTGGGCACCCACTGAGAAGATCTGTGTTTCTTCAATCGGAACCTAAGTTCATTGGCTGACATAATGTAAAATCCATTCTCTTGGTGCAGTTTTGTGATTCCCCAGCTAGAAGTGAAGTTCCTCAGCTGAGGACATGTAGAATCTAACCCTGGTGACAGAAGCAAATCTTTCTTATACCACTAAATTCTCTTATAGGATTGGTGGAGATGGCTGCCCTCTCATTGGTTGTTCAATCCGACTTCATAATTTTCCTCTGAGCTATGCAGTCAGAGGCACTGAGGCAATACACATTTATAAACAATAAGGCTCTGATTAGTCTGGAAAAGACAATGGCTATCTTCACTTGATTTATCAAACAATAAATCACATACATCTGGTCTAATTAAGAACTGTTCATCTTCATACAAGTGGCCAAACACTGAATCGTCACAGTCCCCCTGCTGGATGCCCGCTACTGCAACAAGATGCTAACATTATGTCCATCACTGAAGCGTGGCCAAATCCCATCTTAATCATGGCCAAAGGACCACCAAACCATAAAAAAGGAAACAGTCTTACTCCATTATTCATAGCTGTAGTATTTAGTCACAGCTGCCTACTTGGACGACAAATTCAGGTGATGTTTCTTGGAGGTGTTTGTAAAGTCTTTAAAGAGGCTCTGGAGGGGCCTTCTTTAAGATTGGATGCAATGTGTTGAATCTGGGGAAATCTTGGCTGAGAATATCAACCAGTTTAAAATTCTGTTTAAGACTAGAGTTGAGCGCGGTTCGTGGTTCGTGGTTCTCCAGTTCGCGGCTCGAGTGATTTTGGGGCATGTTCTAGATCGAACTAGAACTCGAGCTTTTTGCAAAAGCTCGGTAGTTCTAGAAACGTTCGAGAACGGTTCTAGCAGCCAAAAAACAGCTAAATCATAGCTTGGTTTCTGCTGTAATAGTGTAAGTCACTCTGTGAATCAAACTATTATCACATTTCAGTGTATAGTGTGCGTGAACAGCGCCTTCAGATCACTGCTGTTTCTATAATGGCGATCGCCATTTTTTTTTTTTTTTTTTCTTGTCTTCCTTCCCTAAGCGCGCGCGTCTTGTGGGGCGGGCCAGCATGTCAGCCAATCCCAGACACACACACAGCTAAGTGGACTTTGAGCCAGAGAAGCAACGGCATGTGTGATAGGATCTGCATGTCACATGTCCCTGCATTATAAAACCGGACATTTTCTTCACGGACGCCATTATCTGCCTTCTGCGTCTTTGGTGTCAGACATCACTGTCGCAGCTCCGTCTTCCTGAGTCCTATAGCCGATACAGCTGTATGCGCTGCATACACAGCGTTAGACAGCTTAGGGAGAGCACTTTATAGCAGTCCTTTTAAGGGCTCCAACCGGCAGGGTCAGAGAGCCATAGGTGACAGGTCCTGCAAACAGCAACAGCGTCTGTGTAGCCCAGGTCAGGGATTTCCTACCTGCATTTCACCATTAGGAGGGAATAGAAAGGCAGGCTTCCATTCCTCTACCCAGAGCACCACAATCCTGCCACTGTACCCTCTTGTCCTCTGCACACTCCAACTGATAACTAAGCCATTATACTAGCAAACACTCAGTGTACCTAGTGGCATCCTATACGTGGCTATTGGACTTTGCTATAGTCCCACTAGTGCAAAGACATTTGCAGAGCGCGTCTGCCTGCATTGCACACTACAACTCATTCTAACCAAGCCATTATACTAGCAAACACTCAGTGTACCTAGTGGCATCCTATACGTGGCTATTGGACTTTGCTATAGTCCCACTAGTGCAAAGACATTTGCAGAGCGCGTCTGCCTGCATTGCACACTACAACTCATTCTAACCAAGCCATTATACTAGCAAACACTCAGTGTACCTAGTGGCATCCTATACGTGGCTATTGGACTTTGCTATAGTCCCACTAGTGCAAAGACATTTGCAGAGCGCGTCTGCCTGCATTGCACACTCCAACTCATTAAAACCAAGCCATTATACTAGCAAACACTCAGTGTACCTAGTGGCATCCTATACGTGGCTATTGGACTTTGCTATAGTCCCACTAGTGCAAAGACATTTGCATAGCGCGTCTGCCGGCATTGCACACTCAAACTCATTTTAACTAAGCCATTATACTAGCAAACACTCAGTGTACCTAGTGGCATCCTATACGTGGCTATTGGACTTTGCTATAGTCCCACTAGTGCAAAGACATTAGCAGAGCACATCTGCCTGCATTGCACACTACAACTCATTCTAACCAAGCCATTATACTAGCAAACACTCAGTGTACCTAGTGGCATCCTATACGTGGCTATTGGACTTTGCTATAGTCCCACTAGTGCAAAGACATTTGCATAGCGCGTCTGCCTGCATTGCACACTCAAACTCATTTTAACTAAGCCATTATACTAGCAAACACTCAGTGTACCTAGTGGCATCCTATACGTGGCTATTGGACTTTGCTATAGTCCCACTAGTGCAAAGACATTAGCAGAGCACATCTGCCTGCATTGCACACTACAACTCATTCTAACCAAGCCATTATACTAGCAAACACTCAGTGTACCTAGTGGCATCCTATACGTGGCTATTGGACTTTGCTATAGTCCCACTAGTGCAAAGACATTTGCAGAGCGCGTCTGCCTGCATTGCACACTCCAACTCATTAAAACCAAGCCATTATACTAGCAAACACTCAGTGTACCTAGTGGCATCCTATACGTGGCTATTGGACTTTGCTATAGTCCCACTAGTGCAAAGACATTTGCATAGCGCGTCTGCCGGCATTGCACACTCAAACTCATTTTAACTAAGCCATTATACTAGCAAACACTCAGTGTACCTAGTGGCATCCTATACGTGGCTATTGGACTTTGCTATAGTCCCACTAGTGCAAAGACATTAGCAGAGCACATCTGCCTGCATTGCACACTACAACTCATTCTAACCAAGCCATTATACTAGCAAACACTCAGTGTACCTAGTGGCATCCTATACGTGGCTATTGGACTTTGCTATAGTCCCACTAGTGCAAAGACATTTGCATAGCGCGTCTGCCTGCATTGCACACTCAAACTCATTTTAACTAAGCCATTATACTAGCAAACACTCAGTGTACCTAGTGGCATCCTATATGTGGCTATTGGACTTTGCTATAGTCCCACTAGTGCAAAGACATTAGCAGAGCACATCTGCCTGCATTGCACACTACAACTCATTCTAACCAAGCCATTATACTAGCAAACACTCAGTGTACCTAGTGGCATCCTATACGTGGCTATTGGACTTTGCTATAGTCCCACTAGTGCAAAGACATTTGCAGAGCGCGTCTGCCTGCATTGCACACTCCAACTCATTAAAACCAAGCCATTATACTAGCAAACACTCAGTGTACCTAGTGGCATCCTATACGTGGCTATTGGACTTTGCTATAGTCCCACTAGTGCAAAGACATTTGCATAGCGCGTCTGCCGGCATTGCACACTCAAACTCATTTTAACTAAGCCATTATACTAGCAAACACTCAGTGTACCTAGTGGCATCCTATACGTGGCTATTGGACTTTGCTATAGTCCCACTAGTGCAAAGACATTAGCAGAGCACATCTGCCTGCATTGCACACTACAACTCATTCTAACCAAGCCATTATACTAGCAAACACTCAGTGTACCTAGTGGCATCCTATACGTGGCTATTGGACTTTGCTATAGTCCCACTAGTGCAAAGACATTTGCATAGCGCGTCTGCCTGCATTGCACACTCAAACTCATTTTAACTAAGCCATTATACTAGCAAACACTCAGTGTACCTAGTGGCATCCTATACGTGGCTATTGGACTTTGCTATAGTCCCACTAGTGCAAAGACATTAGCAGAGCACATCTGCCTGCATTGCACACTACAACTCATTCTAACCAAGCCATTATACTAGCAAACACTCAGTGTACCTAGTGGCATCCTATACGTGGCTATTGGACTTTGCTATAGTCCCACTAGTGCAAAGACATTTGCAGAGCGCGTCTGCCTGCATTGCACACTCCAACTCATTAAAACCAAGCCATTATACTAGCAAACACTCAGTGTACCTAGTGGCATCCTATACGTGGCTATTGGACTTTGCTATAGTCCCACTAGTGCAAAGACATTTGCATAGCGCGTCTGCCTGCATTGCACACTCAAACTCATTTTAACTAAGCCATTATACTAGCAAACACTCAGTGTACCTAGTGGCATCCTATACGTGGCTATTGGACTTTGCTATAGTCCCACTAGTGCAAAGATATTAGCAGAGCACATCTGCCTGCATTGCACACTCCAACTTTTTTAAACTAAGCAATTTTACTAGCAAACACTCAGTGTACCTAGTGGCATCCTAAACGTGGCTATTGGACTTTGCTATAGTCCCACTAGTGCAAAGACATTTGCAGAGCACGTCTGCCTGCATTGCACACTACAACTCATTGTTACTAAGCCATTATACTAGCAAACACTCAGTGTACCTAGTTGTATCCTAAACGTGGCTATTGTCCTTTTGTCTATTCACAGTATTGGAACGATATTTGCAGCACGTCTGCCTGCATTGCACACTCTAACTTTTTTAAACTCAGCCATTTATAGTAGCAAACACTCAGTGTACCTAGTTGTATCCTAAACGTGGCTATTGTACTTTTGTCAATTCACAGTATTGGAACGTTATTTGCAGCACGTCTGCCTGCATTGCACACTCAAACTTTTTTAAACTCAGCCATTATACTAGCAAACACTCAGTGTACCTAGTTGTATCCTAAACGTGGCTATTTTACTTTTGTCTATTCACAGTATTGGAACGATATTTGCAGCACGTCTGCCTGCATTGCACACTCTAACTTTTTTAAACTCAGCCATTATACTAGCAAACACTCACTGTACCTAGTTGTATCCTAAACGTGGCTATTGTACTTTTGTCAATTCACAGTATTGGAACGTTATTTGCAGCACGTCTGCCTGCATTGCACACTCAAACTTTTTTAAACTCAGCCATTATACTAGCAAACACTCAGTGTACCTAGTTGTATCCTAAACGTGGCTATTGTACTTTTGTCTATTCACAGTATTGGAACGATATTTGCAGCACGTCTGCCTGCATTGCACACTCTAACTTTTTTAAACTCAGCCATTTATAGTAGCAAACACTCAGTGTACCTAGTTGTATCCTAAACGTGGCTATTGTACTTTTGTCTATTCACAGTATTGGAACGATATTTGCAGCACGTCTGCCTGCATTGCACACTCTAACTTTTTTAAACTCAGCCATTATACTAGCAAACACTCAGTGTACCTAGTTGTATCCTAAACGTGGCTATTGTACTTTTGTCAATTCACAGTATTGGAACGTTATTTGCAGCACGTCTGCCTGCATTGCACACTCAAACTTTTTTAAACTCAGCCATTTATAGTAGCAAACACTCAGTGTACCTAGTTGTATCCTAAACGTGGCTATTGTACTTTTGTCTATTCACAGTATTGGAACGTTATTTGCAGCACGTCTGCCTGCATTGCACACTCTAACTTTTTTAAACTCAGCCATTATACTAGCAAACACTCAGTGTACCTAGTTGTATCCTAAACGTGGCTATTTTACTTTTGTCTATTCACAGTATTGGAACGATATTTGCAGCACGTCTGCCTGCATTGCACACTCTAACTTTTTTAAACTCAGCCATTATACTAGCAAACACTCACTGTACCTAGTTGTATCCTAAACGTGGCTATTGTACTTTTGTCAATTCACAGTATTGGAACGTTATTTGCAGCACGTCTGCCTGCATTGCACACTCAAACTTTTTTAAACTCAGCCATTTATAGTAGCAAACACTCAGTGTACCTAGTTGTATCCTAAACGTGGCTATTGTACTTTTGTCTATTCACAGTATTGGAACGTTATTTGCAGCACGTCTGCCTGCATTGCACACTCAAACTTTTTTAAACTCAGCCATTATACTAGCAAACACTCACTGTACCTAGTTGTATCCTAAACGTGGCTATTGTACTTTTGTCAATTCACAGTATTGGAACGATATTTGCAGGACATCTGCCTGCATTGCACACTCAAACTTTTTTAAACTCAGCCATTATACTAGCAAACACTCAGTGTACCTAGTTGTATCCTAAACGTGGCTATTGTACTTTTGTCAATTCACAGTATTGGAACGTTATTTGCAGCACGTCTGCCTGCATTGCACACTCAAACTTTTTTAAACTCAGCCATTTATAGTAGCAAACACTCAGTGTACCTAGTTGTATCCTAAACGTGGCTATTGTACTTTTGTCTATTCACAGTATTGGAACGTTATTTGCAGCACGTCTGCCTGCATTGCACACTCAAACTTTTTTAAACTCAGCCATTATACTAGCAAACACTCACTGTACCTAGTTGTATCCTAAACGTGGCTATTGTACTTTTGTCAATTCACAGTATTGGAACGATATTTGCAGGACATCTGCCTGCATTGCACACTCAAACTTTTTTAAACTCAGCCATTATACTAGCAAACACTCACTGTACCTAGTTGTATCCTAAACGTGGCTATTGTACTTTTGTCTATTCACACTACTGCAAATCTATGTGCAGCACCTCTGCATGACAACCTCGTGCTCTGTTTTTAATAAGCTATAATGATAGCACAAAATACTGCCATTTTGTGGCATCATAGAACTGGCTGTTGTATTCCATTAGTGCCCCACTGGTGACAAGCTATTTCTAGCACCTCTACATCACACCCTCATGCACATTTAGCTACGCTAATGTTATAGCAAACTCATGGAATTCATTGCTGCATTTCATAATTCGGAGGGATAGAAAGTCAGGCTTCCTTTAGCTTTTCCTTCTGTTCATAGACAGCATCTCCAAGACAAATTTCCCCTCCACGTCTAAGTGTGGAGAGGCAGCTAGTGCGCATGCGTGTGCCGATGTACCCCAGCTGCAGCATAATTACAGTGTTTCGCCTAGTGAGTATGCTCAGCCTGACTGTGCCATTCCTGACGCTAAGTCTTCATTTCGGGATACAGCGCATGCTCCCACACTAAGTGTGAAAAGCCTCTTTGCACAGGTGCTTGCATTCTGTGCCGGGTCTAAGTCCTGTTTTGTGCCTAGACACCATGCTAAAGCTGATAGTCTTTTTTCAGAGACTGTATTTCATGCTACTGAGCATGCTCAGGCACTTCCTGCATCAGAGACTAGGTCCGGTAATGAACTCTTTGGCCCTGGCCCTGATGTGGGGGTCCCATATAGACCACAGGGCATCAGGTGTCCTCCCAAATGGCTTGCAGAGGCCCACACCTATGACTTGTCACCGCATTATTGATGGTCAGACGATGACTGGTGAGGTGTTTGGGTCATGGCAGCCATGAGGTCATCATTGAAGTTGCGTTTCCAAATAGGACGCTAGTTATGCCACTCATGACGTGTCACTCTGCTTTTGTCTCCAGGAGGTGCATTGTGGTTCACCCTGGTTTGGGGCGGACCCAGGTTATAAAAGGGGCTGGAGCCAACAAGGAGGTGCGCAGTCTTCTATTATGCTCCGAAAGAGCACACCTCCATGTGTTGAACCCATTGCGGCTTTAGGCCAGAGGTAGGCAGGGATAGGGTGGTGGATGCAGGCCACCACCACAGTTGGTAACGCAGAACGGTTAAGACCAGCTCCTGTCCTAACAGTCCTGCTTGTGCAGCCCAGTGGCATTAACAGGCCTGCTGCTGCTGATGCGCCTGCTGTCCACAGGTGTG
The DNA here is from genome assembly GCF_048569485.1 of Anomaloglossus baeobatrachus. NCBI lineage: Eukaryota > Metazoa > Chordata > Amphibia > Anura > Aromobatidae > Anomaloglossus > Anomaloglossus baeobatrachus. The sequence goes on along the minus strand of NC_134360.1, from coordinate 151,231,301 downwards.
GCCCCTACGCACACGGTCAGCGTACTCAATGGCCCCTGTGTTGTTAACAGGGAGTTCCTGGGCTGGGTGGGCATGTGGACCCTGTGACGCTAACAGGGCTCACAGTCTCCAGATCCGAATGGCGTCTAACTCGGTTCAGGCTACTATTAGTTTCATAGCCACACAGCTCTGTATCCTCCACCAAACCTTCAAGTTGCCAACCTCTCCTTTTCCAACTGGGAGCACGGTGGACACTGACTGCTGAAGGTGATATATACCTTTCTCTTTCTTTTCTTATTAATTTTTGTTATATAGCGGTCACAGATTATATACCACTTTATCCAAATCTGCCAGTCCCACTGTAACAGATGTTGTTTCTTCAGCAAATGTTACAGTTGTTTAACCACCAAATCCACGGACCAAAATTTTTTTCCCCTTTCCAACACACCTGTTCCCCTTTCCAACAGCATCTGTCCTTTTTCAACTCATTTTGGGATATGACCAAAAGTGCAACTGTGCAGGGACACCGTACTCAACGCCATCTCAGCACAGCAGCCATCCCTCGGTCCCTCCGATGTGGACAAGTAAAAGACCATTTCCTCCTATCCATGACAAAGTGTTGAGATTCACTCTGTGCAGCACTGGTGTTTAGTGGAAAAGTAGATCTAAGATTGCGTACCACATTCTGCAGATACTCCTGTATACGTGCGTCTATTTCTATGGCAGGAATTAGTTCGCCAAATTTTGTCTTGTACCGGGGATCTAACAGTGTGGCAACCCAGTATTCAGGATTACTTCAAATTCATACAATCCGAGGGTCATGTAGGTAGTGCAGCAAGAAGGCGCTCATGTGTCTTGTGCATCCAGGAGGACCAAGTCCTTGGTGTGTTGGTGGCAGAGAGGTGAGAATCGTGCATCCTTCCTCTGCCCTCTACCCACAACCTCGCACAACCGAAATGTGAGCAAGCTCTCACTCATCTGCTGAGTCTTCCATGCCCATCGCCAGTTCGTCCTCCATTTCTTCATGGGCTCCTGCACTTTCATCAACACTTTTTGCTGATACTATGCGCCCTTGTTAATCCCTCTCCCTCACCATGACTGCCGCATAGGTGCCGCTGACCATCTGGACCTCGTAGATCTTGTTATCCCTTCCGCATATGACTCCTCCTGTACTTCCTCCCCTTCCTCTTGTCCCAACACCTGACTCCGAATAATAATTACAGTGTGCTCCATCATGTAGATGACCAGAATTGTCACGCTGAGAATGACATTGCCAGTGCTAAACATCTTCGTCGACATTTCAAAACTGTGTAGCAGGGTGCATAGGTCCTTGATCTGACACCACTCCAGCAGCGTGATCTGCACCACCTCTGGATCAACTTATCCCAGGCTATATGTCTTACCGTATTTCAGCAGGGCTCTGCGGTGCTGCCACACACGCTGCAACATGTGCAGATTCCAATTCCTGCGTGTCGGAACATCGCATTTCCGGCGTTTAACTGCCAGACCCTAAGACTTCCGGAGTGATGAAAGTTGTTGAGCTGCTGTGTGCGCACGATGGAAGTGAGCACATAGCGAGCGTGCCCGCTGCACAAGGCCATGTAGGCCGTGATGGTGTTTTAAAAATTGCTGGAGAATTCGGATCAACACGTGAGCCATAAAAGGCACGTGTGTCACATTGCCCTGAGGATGGCCCGCAGCCAGGTTTGCATCATTGCCGCACACGGCTGTTAAGTCACCAACGGAGTCCGCTCCGTCAATTTGTACTCCGGTCGCCAGGTGACAACGTGTTCCTTTCATGAATAGTGCTGATGATGGGAGAGTAGTCGATGCCAGCGGCGCAGGTGGACGCAGGTTATGCTCACCCACTGGGCTGCATTACCTTGACAGATGCAGAATCTCTGGCTGAATGTAGCTGGTGGGTATCTCACAGATGAAATACCATCATTCAGCTACAACCAATGGGAAGACACCACACCCTTTTTTATGCCCATCCTGTCTGCAGACCACTGCCAGACATAGCTATGAACCTCTGGTTAATTTTACCCCCAGTTCAGTTTTATGATTTTGTGTGCTTGTTACCTGACTACTTTTCCTGCTTGCTGTTTATGTACCTTGTTGGCCGATACGCATTTCACCTCTGCTTGTTTTCTGATTAAGTCCTGGCCGTCCCATTCTGTTCCTGTTCCTCAATTAATGTTTTGACCCTGCCTGACTACTATTCTCTGTAATAGCGGTGTGACTCACATTTCCCATACATTTCAAAGTAAAACTTTGACCGCCTGATGGCATTGAGCTCTGCTGCCAGCATAGTAAGGAGGTGTGTGGTAGTCCTTGTGCGCAGTTGCAAGGAAGGGTGGCCTGACCACACAGGGTTTGCGCAAAGGTAGAGGACCCACACGAGGTTGAAGAGGCAGAAGCAGTGTATTAACTTCTACATACAGAACAAGGATTGAAACAACTCGTGGGGACGGCAAGACTTGTACAGCAGACCCTTCTCCATCTCTCACCATAGTTTGCCAGTGCCCAGTCAGTGACATGTAATGACCCTGTCTATGCTTACTGGTCCAAGTATCTGTGTTGAAATGCACCCTGTCGCACACAGATTTTCTCAAGGAAGTGGTGATGTTGTGTGCGACATGCCGGTGTAGCGCGGGCATGCTTTTCTTGGAGAAGCAGTGGTGATTGGGCATCTGGTACTGGGGCACAGCGACAGACATAAGGTCTGTAAAATCCTGTGTGTCCACTACGCGTAAAGGCAGCATTTCGGTAGCCAACAGCTTACAGAGGGATAGAGTCAACCACTTAGCTTTGTCATGGGTCGCAGTAAGTGGCCTTTTATTTGACCACATCTGAGGGACAGAGATCTGGCTGCTGTCTGTAGACGGTGTTGAGTAGGGTGTCCCTGGAAAAATGCAGGTTTGTGAGAAAAGTGCAGGCGGAGACATGATGTTGGCTTCATCTTGCCTTCAGATCTGTTCATCTTGTATCATTTTTAAAAAACACAGCAAGCAAGGGTTACTCCAAGCGGAGTCTCCCTTTTTTTCCAAAAATTGGGCCCCACACAGACACCTTATCAGTGGCAGCACTTGTGCCCTAGTTGCAAACAGGATGTTTTGATTTGCATCAAGCACATTCCAAATCCACAAGCATTTACTCTCCCCAGGATGACACAGGGGTAGTAAATTCCTTCTGGATCCATGACTTGTTCATTTTGATGAACGTCAGTCTGTCCACATTGTCACTGGACAGACGCGTGCGCTTATCTGTCAGCACACACCCAGCAGCACTGAAGACACGTTCAGAGACAACGCTGGCAGCTGGACACGACAAAATCTTCGAGGCGTAACTGGAGAGCTCTTGACATTTTTCTAGATTTGAAGCACAAAAGGAGCAAGGCTCCATTTGCAAAGTCATTGCATCGATGTTCATTTGGAGATACTCCTGTATCATCCTCTCCATCCGTTGACTATGTGTCAGACTTGTTGTCTCTGGTGGCCTTGCAAAGGAGGGTCTAAAAAAATTATGAAAAGATTCCATAAAATTGCTGTTACCAGCACCAGATACGGTCCTACTGGTACGGGTAGACTGTTGAAGATGACGAGGCCGTCCCATGTTTGTCAAGTTACAACTGGGAGAATCACTCCCTTCACCTGCACGGTTGTTTGGTTGAAAAGCCGAGCTAAGATCGAGTAACAGCTTCTGCTGATACTCCTGCATACGTGCGTCCCTTTCTATGGGTGGAATTATGTCACAAAATTTGGACTTGTCCCGGGGATCTAATAGTGTGGCAAGCCAGTAGTCATCATCACTTCTAATTTTGACAATACGAGGGTCATGTTGGAGGTAGTGCAACAAGAAGGCACTCATGTGTCTTGCGCAGCCATGCGCACCAAGTCCACGCTGTGTTTGTGGCATAGAGGTGCTAACCGTTCTTTCTTCCTCTGTCATCTCCCCCCAACCTCTTTCAACTGAAATTTGACCAAGGTCCCCCTCATCTGCTGAGTCTTCCATGTCCATGGACAGTTCGTCCTCCATATCTTCATGTCCTCCTGCACCTTCCTCAACATCTCACCTGCTACCATGCGCCCTTGTTGATCCCTGTCCCCCATGGTCCCATGCCTGCCGCGTTGGTGATGATGAACGTCTGGACCTTGGTGATGTTGTTGTGTCTTGCGCATATGAATCCTCCTGTAGTTCCTCCCCTTCCTGTTGTCCCACCCCCTGACTACGAATAGTGTTTAGCGTGTGCTCCAGCATGTAAATGACTGTAATCGTCATGCTGATAATGGCATTGTCAGCGCTAAACATATTCGTCGCCATGTCGAAACTGTGCAGAAGGGTGCATAGGTCCTTGATCTGAGATCACTCCATCAGGGTGATCTGCCCCACTTCTGCATCTCGTTGGCCCAGGCTATACATCATGACGTATTGCACCAGGGCTCGCCGGTGCTGCCACAGTCGCTGTAACATGTGGAGAGTTGAATTCCAGCGTGTCGCCACATCGCATTTCAGGCGATGAACCGGCAGGCCGAAAGACTTCTGGAGCGATGCAAGTCGCTCAGGTGCGGCGGTTGAACGGCGGAAGTGAGCACTGCAGACAGTTTCCGTGCCCTGGTCAGAAGGCCATCTAGGCCGGGATAGTGTGTTAAAAATTGCTGGACAACAAGGTTAAACACGTGAGCCATACAAGGCACGTGTGTCACCTTGCCCAGGCGAAGGGCCGCACCCAGGTTTGCAGCATTGTCGCACACGGCCTTACCAGGCTGCAGGTTGAGTGGAGACAACCATTTATCAAAATCAGTCTCCAGAGCTGCCCACAACTCAGTCGCTGTGTGACTCCTATTTCAAAGACATGTCAAGCTAAAGACCGCCTGATGCCGTTGCGCTCTGCTACCAGCATAGTAATGAGGGGTGCGTGATTCCTTCTGCGCAGTGAGAACGCTGGTGGCCTGACCAGGCAGGCTTGGGGCGGAGGTGGAGGACCCAGATGAGGTGGAGGATGCAGAAGCAGTGGCGGAACTTGGACAGACAGAGGATTGACACACAAGTCGTGGGGACGGCAAGACTTGTGCAGCAGACCCTTCACCATCTATCACCATAGTTACCCAGTGGCCAGTCAGCGACATGTAACGTCCCTGTCCATGCTTACTGGTCCAAGTATCGGTGGTGAAATGCACCCGTTCACACACAGAGTTTCTCAAGGAAGCGGTGATGTTGTGTGCGACATGCTGGTGTAGCGCGGGCACACCTTTCTTAGAGAAGTAGTGGCGACTAGGCATCTGGTACTGGGGCACAGCGACAGACATAAGGTCTCTAAAATCCTGTGTGTCCACTAGGCGGAAAGGCAGCATTTCTGTAGTCAACAGCTTACAGAGGGATAGAGTCAACCTCTTCGCTTTGTCATGGGTCGCAGGAAGTGGCCTTTTATTTGACCACATCTGAGGGACAGAGATCTGGCTGCTGTGTGTAGACGGTGTTGAGTCGGGTGTCCCTGGAAAAATGCAGCTTTGTGAGGAAAGTGCAGGCGGAGACATGATGTTGCCTTCATCCAAAGTTGGTGCTATCGATGTCTGAGAGAGCTGTACACACTCACTTGTTTCCCCTTCCAAACCAACTGACGACCTACCAAGCAAACTGCCTGTTGCGGTTACAGTGGTGGAAGTTGTGGGTGGAAAAACAGGTGTGACAGCTGTCCCCACAGTCCTAGAAGATGACGAGCGCGCGGATGCACTGGAAGGGGCAGGCGGTGGATGGTTCGCTCCGCTAGGCCGCATTGCAGCACGGTGAGCTTCCCATCGGGCCATATGATATTTATTCATGTGACGATTCATGGAAGAAGTTGTCAAACTGCTGAGGTTTTGACCTCTACTAAGAGAACCATGACAAATTTTACAGATCACATAATTTGGGCGATCTTTTTCTATGTCAAAAAAGGACCTGGCTAGGCAAGGCTTAGAGGCCATGCGACCTGTTGATCCACCCCGAATAATGCTCAGAGGCAGAGTGGTGGCTGAGGATGCAGTTGTAGACGTGCTACCAGTGCTCCGACTGTGTCCAGGAAGGCGCCAGGTTACTTCGACGTCGGTTGCATCCTCCTCCACCGCCTCTGTTGACCTCCTCGAGTGTCTGACTGTGGGTTGACAGTAGGTGTGATCTAGAACTTAATCATCAATTGTTGTGTTTGCACTCCCCTACCCCTCAGACCGAGTTTCTTCTTGCCCTGACCGAATATTTAAGTTGTCATCCCAATCGGGTATCTGCGTCTCATCTTCATCAGTATGTTCCTCATTGCCTATAACCACAGTTGTTGGAAAGGCAGCATTTTGGTAGCCAACAGTTTGCATATGATGAAAGTCAACCTCCAAGCCATTTCATGCCCTTCTAAAAGCATGTAAAACACAGCGAGGGGACTCCAACCACAGTCTCCCTCGTTGCCACTAACTGGGCCACACACACCCCACTTGACTGGCATCGGTTGAGCCCCCTTTTGAAAAAGAAAAAGATGCTTTGCATGAAGCACTCTCAAAAATACGCGTGCCTTTCCCGTCCCCTGGCTGACCCAGGGGAAGAAAAGTCCTCTGAGAGCCATGACTTGTTCATCTTGGTTCTTTTAGAGACACAGCGAGGGGACTCCAACCACAGTCTCCCTCGTTGCCACTAACTGGGCCACACACACCCCACTTGACTGGCATCGGTTGAGCCCCCTTTTGAAAAAGAAAAAGATGCTTTGCATGAAGCACTCTCAAAAATACGCGTGCCTTTCCCGTCCCCTGGCTGACCCAGGGGAAGAAAAGTCCTCTGAGAGCCATGACTTGTTCATCTTGGTTCTTTTAGAGACACAGCGAGGGGACTCCAACCACAGTCTCCCTCGTTGCCACTAACTGGGCCACACACACCCCACTTGACTGGCATCGGTTGACCCCCCCTTTTGACAAAGAAAAAGATGCTTTGCATGAAGCACTCTCAAAAATACGCGTGCCTTTCCCGTCCCCTGGCTGACCCAGGGGAAGAAAAGTCCTCTGAGAGCCATGACTTGTTCATCTTGGTTCTTTTAGAGACACAGCGAGGGGACTCCAACCACAGTCTCCCTCGTTGCCACTAACTGGGCCACACACACCCCACTTGACTGGCATCGGTTGACCCCCCCTTTTGACAAAGAAAAAGATGCTTTGCATGAAGCACTCTCAAAAATACGCGTGCCTTTCCCGTCCCCTGGCTGACCCAGGGGAAGAAAAGTCCTCTGAGAGCCATGACTTGTTCATCTTGGTTCTTTTAGAGACACAGCGAGGGGACTCCAACCACAGTCTCCCTCGTTGCCACTAACTGGGCCACACACACCCCACTTGACTGGCATCGGTTGACCCCCCCTTTTGACAAAGAAAAAGATGCTTTGCATGAAGCACTCTCAAAAATACGCGTGCCTTTCCCGTCCCCTGGCTGACCCAGGGGAAGAAAAGTCCTCTGAGAGCCATGACTTGTTCATCTTGGTTCTTTTAGAGACACAGCGAGGGGACTCCAACCACAGTCTCCCTCGTTGCCACTAACTGGGCCACACACACCCCACTTGACTGGCATCGGTTGAGCCCCCTTTTGAAAAAGAAAAAGATGCTTTGCATGAAGCACTCTCAAAAATACGCGTGCCTTTCCCGTCCCCTGGCTGACCCAGGGGAAGAAAAGTCCTCTGAGAGCCATGACTTGTTCATCTTGGTTCTTTTAGAGACACAGCGAGGGGACTCCAACCACAGTCTCCCTCGTTGCCACTAACTGGGCCACACACACCCCACTTGACTGGCATCGGTTGACCCCCCCTTTTGACAAAGAAAAAGATGCTTTGCATGAAGCACTCTCAAAAATACGCGTGCCTTTCCCGTCCCCTGGCTGACCCAGGGGAAGAAAAGTCCTCTGAGAGCCATGACTTGTTCATCTTGGTTCTTTTAGAGACACAGCGAGGGGACTCCAACCACAGTCTCCCTCGTTGCCACTAACTGGGCCACACACACCCCACTTGACTGGCATCGGTTGACCCCCCCTTTTGACAAAGAAAAAGATGCTTTGCATGAAGCACTCTCAAAAATACGCGTGCCTTTCCCGTCCCCTGGCTGACCCAGGGGAAGAAAAGTCCTCTGAGAGCCATGACTTGTTCATCTTGGTTCTTTTAGAGACACAGCGAGGGGACTCCAACCACAGTCTCCCTCGTTGCCACTAACTGGGCCACACACACCCCACTTGACTGGCATCGGTTGACCCCCCCTTTTGACAAAGAAAAAGATGCTTTGCATGAAGCACTCTCAAAAATACGCGTGCCTTTCCCGTCCCCTGGCTGACCCAGGGGAAGAAAAGTCCTCTGAGAGCCATGACTTGTTCATCTTGGTTCTTTTAGAGACACAGCGAGGGGACTCCAACCACAGTCTCCCTCGTTGCCACTAACTGGGCCACACACACCCCACTTGACTGGCATCGGTTGACCCCCCCTTTTGACAAAGAAAAAGATGCTTTGCATGAAGCACTCTCAAAAATACGCGTGCCTTTCCCGTCCCCTGGCTGACCCAGGGGAAGAAAAGTCCTCTGAGAGCCATGACTTGTTCATCTTGGTTCTTTTAGAGACACAGCGAGGGGACTCCAACCACAGTCTCCCTCGTTGCCACTAACTGGGCCACACACACCCCACTTGACTGGCATCGGTTGACCCCCCCTTTTGACAAAGAAAAAGATGCTTTGCATGAAGCACTCTCAAAAATACGCGTGCCTTTCCCGTCCCCTGGCTGACCCAGGGGAAGAAAAGTCCTCTGAGAGCCATGACTTGTTCATCTTGGTTCTTTTAGAGACACAGCGAGGGGACTCCAACCACAGTCTCCCTCGTTGCCACTAACTGGGCCACACACACCCCACTTGACTGGCATCGGTTGAGCCCCCTTTTGAAAAAGAAAAAGATGCTTTGCATGAAGCACTCTCAAAAATACGCGTGCCTTTCCCGTCCCCTGGCTGACCCAGGGGAAGAAAAGTCCTCTGAGAGCCATGACTTGTTCATCTTGGTTCTTTTAGAGACACAGCGAGGGGACTCCAACCACAGTCTCCCTCGTTGCCACTAACTGGGCCACACACACCCCACTTGACTGGCATCGGTTGACCCCCCCTTTTGACAAAGAAAAAGATGCTTTGCATGAAGCACTCTCAAAAATACGCGTGCCTTTCCCGTCCCCTGGCTGACCCAGGGGAAGAAAAGTCCTCTGAGAGCCATGACTTGTTCATCTTGGTTCTTTTAGAGACACAGCGAGGGGACTCCAACCACAGTCTCCCTCGTTGCCACTAACTGGGCCACACACACCCCACTTGACTGGCATCGGTTGACCCCCCCTTTTGACAAAGAAAAAGATGCTTTGCATGAAGCACTCTCAAAAATACGCGTGCCTTTCCCGTCCCCTGGCTGACCCAGGGGAAGAAAAGTCCTCTGAGAGCCATGACTTGTTCATCTTGGTTCTTTTAGAGACACAGCGAGGGGACTCCAACCACAGTCTCCCTCGTTGCCACTAACTGGGCCACACACACCCCACTTGACTGGCATCGGTTGAGCCCCCTTTTGAAAAAGAAAAAGATGCTTTGCATGAAGCACTCTCAAAAATACGCGTGCCTTTCCCGTCCCCTGGCTGACCCAGGGGAAGAAAAGTCCTCTGAGAGCCATGACTTGTTCATCTTGGTTCTTTTAGAGACACAGCGAGGGGACTCCAACCACAGTCTCCCTCGTTGCCACTAACTGGGCCACACACACCCCACTTGACTGGCATCGGTTGACCCCCCCTTTTGACAAAGAAAAAGATGCTTTGCATGAAGCACTCTCAAAAATACGCGTGCCTTTCCCGTCCCCTGGCTGACCCAGGGGAAGAAAAGTCCTCTGAGAGCCATGACTTGTTCATCTTGGTTCTTTTAGAGACACAGCGAGGGGACTCCAACCACAGTCTCCCTCGTTGCCACTAACTGGGCCACACACACCCCACTTGACTGGCATCGGTTGAGCCCCCTTTTGAAAAAGAAAAAGATGCTTTGCATGAAGCACTCTCAAAAATACGCGTGCCTTTCCCGTCCCCTGGCTGACCCAGGGGAAGAAAAGTCCTCTGAGAGCCATGACTTGTTCATCTTGGTTCTTTTAGAGACACAGCGAGGGGACTCCAACCACAGTCTCCCTCGTTGCCACTAACTGGGCCACACACACCCCACTTGACTGGCATCGGTTGACCCCCCCTTTTGACAAAGAAAAAGATGCTTTGCATGAAGCACTCTCAAAAATACGCGTGCCTTTCCCGTCCCCTGGCTGACCCAGGGGAAGAAAAGTCCTCTGAGAGCCATGACTTGTTCATCTTGGTTCTTTTAGAGACACAGCGAGGGGACTCCAACCACAGTCTCCCTCGTTGCCACTAACTGGGCCACACACACCCCACTTGACTGGCATCGGTTGACCCCCCCTTTTGACAAAGAAAAAGATGCTTTGCATGAAGCACTCTCAAAAATACGCGTGCCTTTCCCGTCCCCTGGCTGACCCAGGGGAAGAAAAGTCCTCTGAGAGCCATGACTTGTTCATCTTGGTTCTTTTAGAGACACAGCGAGGGGACTCCAACCACAGTCTCCCTCGTTGCCACTAACTGGGCCACACACACCCCACTTGACTGGCATCGGTTGAGCCCCCTTTTGAAAAATAAAAAGATGCTTTGCATGAAGCACTCTCAAAAATACGCGTGCCTTTCCCGTCCCCTGGCTGACCCAGGGGAAGAAAAGTCCTCTGAGAGCCATGACTTGTTCATCTTGGTTCTTTTAGAGACACAGCGAGGGGACTCCAACCACAGTCTCCCTCGTTGCCACTAACTGGGCCACACACACCCCACTTGACTGGCATCGGTTGACCCCCCCTTTTGACAAAGAAAAAGATGCTTTGCATGAAGCACTCTCAAAAATACGCGTGCCTTTCCCGTCCCCTGGCTGACCCAGGGGAAGAAAAGTCCTCTGAGAGCCATGACTTGTTCATCTTGGTTCTTTTAGAGACACAGCGAGGGGACTCCAACCACAGTCTCCCTCGTTGCCACTAACTGGGCCACACACACCCCACTTGACTGGCATTGGTTGAGCCCCCTTTTGAAAAAGAAAAAGATGCTTTGCATGAAGCACTCTCAAAAATACGCGTGCCTTTCCCGTCCCCTGGCTGACCCAGGGGAAGAAAAGTCCTCTGAGAGCCATGACTTGTTCATCTTGGTTCTTTTAGAGACACAGCGAGGGGACTCCAACCACAGTCTCCCTCGTTGCCACTAACTGGGCCACACACACCCCACTTGACTGGCATCGGTTGAGCCCCCCTTTTGACAAAGAAAAAGATGCTTTGCATGAAGCACTCTCAAAAATACACGTGCCTTTCCCGTCCCCTGGCTGACCCAGGGGAAGAAAAGTCCTCTGAGAGCCATGACTTGTTCATCTTGGTTCTTTTAGAGACACAGCGAGGGGACTCCAACCACAGTCTCCCTCGTTGCCACTAACTGGGCCACACACACCCCACTTGACTGGCATCGGTTGAGCCCCCCTTTTGACAAAGAAAAAGATGCTTTGCATGAAGCACTCTCAAAAATACGCGTGCCTTTCGCCTCCCCTGGCTGACCCAGGGGAAGAAAAGTCCTCTGAGAGCCAGGTCCACATTGTCAGTGGACAGACACGTGTGCTTATCTGCCAGCAGACCCCCAGCAGCACTGAAGACAGGTTCCGAGAGAACGCTGGCTGCAGGACACGACAAGATCCTCAAGGCGTACGTGGCGAGCTCAGGCAATTTATCCAGATTGGAAGCCTAAAATGAGCAGGGCTCAAGTTGCACAATAATGGAATCGATGTTTCTTTGCATATACTCATATATCTGTGTGTCTCCCTCTTTTTCCTTGTCCAGCTGTTTTGTTTTCACATGAGTATATGTCCTTGTCACTTTCCCATGTGTTTGTGTTATGTTGTGAGTTGTTTGTCACCTTTTGGACACCTTTCAGGGTGTTTTCTAGGTGTTTTACTGTGTTTGTGATTGCCTGCCATTGTTTCCTATGGGCTCGAGTTCGGTTCGTCGAACGTTCGACGAGCCGAACTCGAGCCAGACCCCCCGTTCGGCGAACCGCCTCGAGCCGAACCGGGACCGGTTCGCTCATCTCTATTTAAGACCCTTTTTAGTATTTTTAATATTTGGTTTTCTGTGGGGGAACTCTGTCAATCTTGGCTATGTGGGTGAACTGGGAATACAGTCTATATAGGGGCCTTTATTTGCTAAAATGGTTGCTCTGTGGGTAAACCCTGAAAATATTGTAGATATGTTTGCCTTGAACAATAATTTTATTTCAAAATAAATGTGTGGCGCCCCAGTGCTGTGTGGTACTTGGTCCAGGGAATGTGGTGCGTGGATAGTCGTGGTCGTGGCCGATGCCAGATTCTGTGACCCTGGGGGTCAGTCCGAATAAAAAGGGGTTAAGAATAAAAGAAAAGGGAGAAATAAAAATAACGTTTTTCGACTACGCCACTTGCGGTGTGCGGCCAAGTTATTGAAAGCCGCCACTGCAGGGTCTTGCTGGGGCTGATGGAGTAGCGCAGCTTAGGTCTTTTGGGCCCTCTGCAGGCATGGCTACGCTCCAGCAGTGTATGATGGGGGTTGTAGTGGGGAGCCGTTTGTGTAGGTGTACGGAGGTGATAAGGAAACAGTCCACACCAGTATTGCAGTTTTAACTTGCCTTGTTTCACTTGGTTTCAGTGCTTGGTGCCGGTTCCAGGTGTTCCTGCTCCCCTTGTTCTCTGTGCCAGTTGTGACCTGGTGTTGTTGACCTCCATGCGCTCTTGTTTGTGTTGGGCTCCCGTGGCCTAGAGCTTCTTGGGGACCCCTCTGTTTCTGTCTTGGTCCTATTGCAGGCAGCCTTGAATATTTAAAGGGTTCAATCTCCAGTCCTCTCTTTGCTGCTGATGCTTCAGACTCTGGTTGGTGATGGACCCTGAAGATCTTCTCACCTGGCAGATTTAACAGTTGATTATAAAGTGTCCTGCTGTCCTAGGGTCTGTGTGATGCCCCTGGACTAGTCAGGTTGTCACAGGGTACAACACAATCTTTATCTCCTAGTGCAGGATTCAAATCCCCATCGTTCTGGGTTCCCAACATGCAGTACTGCCTCCACCAGCATCTACAAACCCTAGTGACACCTCACACCACACCCTGTCTGACACACCAGTGGGCTGCTGAACTGGAATAGGGCAGTCTATCTAGGGGATAGACAGATTGATGGGAGGGGGGAAGTCAGCGAGGGAGGAAGTGTAGAACAGAGCAGAGCTGACAAGTGAGTTGAGTGGTTGTCCTCGAGCTGTGAAGAGCTCGAGGAAGCTAGGAGTTGGATCTCCCAGAGGAGAAGCAGATTAGGTCGCAGACGGTGGTCTGGACCCGGAGGAGTTGGAGACCCGGTCGCGGGAGATTGGGACTGGGTGCCTGGCTAGTCTTGGAGGATAGCCAGCAGCCGCAGTTCAATAGCTGGACTGGGACCAAAGGCACGGCGGGGTACATGGACCCTAGGTTGGGGAGAGGCTTCAAGCGACCCGGCAATTAACAATTAACCTGCGGAGGACAGGGTCTGTATGGACTATCCCTACAAAGCTCAGAGATTGGGGGCACTAGCGCAATGAGGGGATAGGGCTTTCCAACCAAAGCAGCCCACTGAAATCCCAAACGTGAACTCCTGAGAGCAAGCTCCTCTGCTGCTTATAGTAGGGAGTGGGGCCCGGACAGCTTCAAGCTTTTGGGCCACCTGAACATGTTCAAATTCTGTGCACGGAGGCAAGTTACAGACCACCAGGCAGTACTGCAAAGGACGGAACCTGGACGAGCTCCCCCAAGAGGGCAGCGGCACCAATGGAACGGGGAAGCAGAATGTGGAGCCGACCATGTGCCAGAGCATCTCGCCGGTACACGGGGATGCACAAACGAGCACTGCGTACCGGAGAGATGCAATGACAGGACCTAGCAATGACGTCTAGCCATGTGCCCAGTCTGTAGCCAATGAGATAATAGACACGTGACTGGTCACATGCTTTTTTCGACATCACGGAAGGTCCTATCATCAGTGCTGGTTACCGGGAGAACGCAGCGATTATCAGAAGGAAAAGCGGCGGGAGACAGAGTGCAGGAAGCATCGCAGGGGCCTGTAAGTGTTATGGCAATGTTTATTAACTGTGTGTGTGTTTTTATATGTTTGTGATTGCCTGTGATTGGTTTCAATGGGGCTCGAGAGGTTCGTCGATCAGTTCATCAAACCGAACTCGAACGCGACCTCCGTTCGACGAACCCGAACCGAACTCGAGCCTCTAGAGGCTCGCTCATCTCTACTGTGGAGTAAGGAACCAGGACTGCAGGGCCTGTGAGTTACCTGTGGAAGTTGAATACTCCGGGGACTGCGGGGCACCTGTAGAAGTCTGGAACCTAGGCTCACAGGACTCAGCACAAGGCGGGGTGCAGATGTGTCACCCCTGCAGCGGTCGAACATCTCGGATCCAGGGGTGATTACTCATGGCTTGAGGGTCTCCGGACCCGGGGGCTTGGGGCCATTCTAAAATTATTTACGGGGGGTAGATAGTTTGTGACGCCACCCGTGGTGTGTGGAAATAGGGAGTACCGCCGCTGCCATTGGGAGTACCCGGGGTGATGGAGTGGGGCACCAGATGACGTTACCCTCCACGGGTAGGGGAAGGCCCCGGGACTCTGGATAGTAGGATGGAGTGCAGGGGAAGCGCAGGCTCGCTGGTTGCAGGGGTTAATCAGGTACTCAGCAGACGCTGACAACGTGGTAAACCAAGTCCTGGGTGCCGCTGCCCTCTTGGGGGAGCTCGTCCGGGTTCCGTCCCCTGCAGCACTGCCTGGTGGTCTGTAACTTGCCTCCGTGCACAGAATTTGAAAGTGTTCAGGTGGCCCGTAAGCTTGAAGCTGTCCGGACCTTGCTCCCTACTATAAGTAGCAGAGGAGCTTGCTCTCAGGAGCTCACGCTTAGGATTTCAGTGGGCTGCTTTGATTGGAAAGCCCTATCCCCCTCATTGCGCTAGTGCCCCCGATCTCTGAGCTTCGTGGGGACAGTCCATATAGGCCCTGTCCTCTGCAGGTTAATTGCTGAGTCGCTTGAAGCCTATTCCCCGACCTAGGTTCCATGTACCCCGACGTGCCTTCGGTCTCAGCCCGGCTATTGAATTGCGGCTGCTGGCTATCCTCCAAGACTAGCCAGGCACCCAGTCCCAATCTCCCGCGACCGGGTCTCCAACTCCTCCGGGTCCAGACCACCGTCTGTGACCTAATCTGCTTCTCCTCTGGGAGTTTAAACTCCCAGCTTCCTTGAGCACCTCACAGCTTGAGGGCTACCACTCAACTCACTTGGCAGCTCTGCTCTGTTCTCCACTTCCTTTCTCGCTGACTTCCCCCCTCCCATCAATCTGTCTGACCCCTAGGTGGACTGCCCTATTCCAGCTCAGCAGCCCACTGGTGTGTCAGACAGGGTGTGGTGTGAGGTGTGATTAGGATTTTTAGATGCTGGTGGAGGCAGTACTGCATGTTGGGAACCCAGAACCATGGGATTTGAATCCTGCACTATGATATAAAGAGCGTGTTGTACCCTGTGACAACCTGACTAATCCAGGGGCATCACATTCTCCCTTGGTTAAACGTAGCTCGTACCTGAGCTACAGGATATCCAGAGGTTTATTTTTGTTAACTGGAAAAGAGAAAAATTAAAAGTTTAATCAACAATTTCACTTCCCTGACTGGGGAGGCACATTATTTAAACATTACAATATAAAACTCTTAGGGGTACTTTGCACGCTGCGACATCGCTAGCCGATGATAGCGATGCCGAGCACGATAGTACCCGCCCCCATTGCACATGCGATATCTTGTGATAGCTGCTGTAGCGAACATTATCGCTACGGCAGCTTCACACGCACTTACCTGCCCTGCGACATCGCTCTGGCCAGCGACCTGCCTCCTTCCTAAGGGGGCGGGTCATGCAGCGTCACAGCGATGTCACACGGCAGGCGGCCAATAGAAGCGGAGGGGCGGAGATGAGCGGGACGTAAACATCCCGCCCACCTCCTTCCTTACGCATAGCCGGTGGAGGCAGGTAAGAAGAAGTTCCTCGCTCCTGCGGCTTCATACACAGCGATGTGTGCTGCTGCAGGAAAGAGGAACAACATCGTACCTGTCGCTGCAGCGAAATTATGAAAATGACCGACACTACACAGATCACCAATTTATGACACTTTTGCGATCATTTATCGGTGCATCTAGGCTTTACACGTTGCGATGTCGTTACTGGCGCCGGATGTGCGTCACTTTCGATTTGACCCCGACGACATCGCAGTAGCGATGTCCTAACGTGCAAAGTACCCCTTAGAGTTCATTTTTTATTAAAGAACCACGAGAAAGCTACCGGTTGTAGCGGTAGTCAGTGGCTCAGCCTACTAGACTGCAGCACATTCCTACGACAGTCCATTCCCAATGTCCCTCTCCCTTCAACCCGCCACCCAAACAACCTAAACCCACTGCTTCCTACTTGGTTCCGTGACAGGGTTGAAGTCCTGGAGGCTTAAGACGACTTTGGTGGGCGCACTGGGCGCAACTATATACAAAAGCACAAGTCCGTGCTAGCCGCTGCCGGTCCCGCACCCGTGGCCCATGTTTAACTTTTAGATAATTCGCAGAAAATCAGGTGACTTTCCTGGATAATCAACATTTTCATTCAACATTAGCAGCATTTTTAAAACATTACCTATCATTTTTCAGAAAAATAACAAACTAAGAAAAATAAGAAAAGAAAACACAGTATTAACATTAGATAGCCGGTTACCGCTACCATTAGTGCTGGTAATCCACGGCAGAAGCTGGCATGACCTTCTCATCAATCATAACAAGCCTTTTCACATCTATGGCATACCAGCCCCTCTCTCCACAATGCCAGGTGTAGGAAACCACCTCTCTTGGTTCCAGGTTACGGCCCAGATGCTCCTTCGGGAGATGCCCCCCGGGCAACAAATGCCCCAGCCGTGAAGCCAGCTTCCATAATGAACCCCTATCCTTTATCGGGGTTGAAGTGCTCTACAAGGCCCCGATACCGCGGCCCTCTCACACGGAAGGTGGCATTTCTCAGGTGCTCCTTTTCTTGTTTGGTGCGAGCAGCAATCTCTCGTCGTCGCTGTTCTCGGGTTGTCATCTCCAGGTGCAGCTTTTTCTGTTGTCGTTCCCAGTAGGGGGCATCTGCATCTGGCCTCGCCTCCCTTACAGTTATCGGTCGTAGGTGAATTTCTGCGGCCCCAGCAGCCGCCGGGATGCCACGCGGCGGTGGAGCTGGCATCTCCACAGGCTCCGCCTCTGCTTTGGTAGGTAGAAAGACCGGCTGTTCCGCAGCCGGGGATGCAGAGTCTGGGTGCTCCGTATCGGGGTACGGGCCCGGTGATGTGGCCGGGTCTGGTCGGGCCGGTGCTGGGATTACCGCTGTCGTGGCCTGGTTGGATAGCAAGGTCAGAGGCTCTGAAGCCTGCTCATAAACGGGGACTGGAGGTTCCGCTGTCGGTGTTGGGGTTAGCAGCTCGGCGTCCGCCGAGGGTGACGGTGGCTGGATGCTTGCGACGGGTGGGGGCAGACCGGATCCAGCAGCAGAATAAGCCGGGTCGACTGGTACTGGGTAGCTGCTTACCCGCAACTCCCGTGGGACTTCGATCTCACAGGCTCGCACCGCCATTGCCAGGCTCCTCATATCTTCCCTTCAATGGTCTAGGATAAAAAGGAATTGCGTCCGTATCCTCCTGCAGAGTTGCTCTTTTTCTTGTTCTATCCAGGTTGCGGTCCCAGGAGCAGCGCGCTCTGGTGACCAGTCTTGTGCCGCCGCCATCATGCCTCTGCGGTGCCCAGGAACTTTATGGCAGAGTCCTGGCATCCCTGCTTCACTTCCGCTGCTACATTCCATCACGCCCCCTTGGTTTTTGCCAGCCACTCACTTTTGCGCTAGGGAGCCCTGGGAACGTCCGGTTCCAGCCATACTCTCAGGACGAGGGGCGGGGCTTCAGCTTTGCGCGCTTTTGGTCTTGAAGATGGAATTTTGGCGCCAAAGATGGCGGAAAATTGCCGCAACGTGATTTTGACACCGCAGCTTGGATCTTCAAGGCGCACGTCACTCAGGTTAGTGGGTCCTGTCCGAATCCTGTTCGTGACGCCAAGTTTTCTTTAGGGTGTTCTGCCCCTGCAGCGGTCGAACCACTTAGATCCGGGGGGTGATTACTTGTGGCACGAGGGTCTCTGGATACCCAGGGGCTTGGGGCCACTTTAAATGTAATGGGGGAATTATTTACATGGGGTAAATAGTTTGTGATGCCACCCGTGTCGTGCGGTAATAGGGAGTACCGCCACTGCTGTTGGGAGTACTCAGGGTGATGCAGTGGGGCACCAGATGACGATACCCTCCACGGTTAGGAGAAGGCCCCAGGACTCTGTATAGTAGGATGGAGTGCAGGGGAAGCACAGGCTCGCTGGTTGCAGGGGTTAATCAGGTACTCACTCAGAAGGAAAGCAGACGCTGACAATGTGGTAAACCAAGTCATTCAACGGCTGCCACAGACGGTCAATAACGGATATCACTGTTGCTATAGCAATGCGCCTGTCAGCGGTGACATCACCGCATACAGCCTGCAGCCTCTGCTACTCACTGAGTGGTATAGACTGCACAGGAAGCAGCAGCGTCTTCCTCCCATGCAGTGCTGTCTGATGTAGCAGAGCTGCATGGGTTGAAGGAGAAAGAAGACAGAAGACCATGGATCGTGGAGGGATGCGTGGGAGTAATAAACACAGAGTCTCTAAGTGTGTCTGTGTATTTATTTCTATTAAAGTATTTTTTCTCTGTGTGGTGTCCTTTTTTCTTAACCCTTTATTGGAGATTCTTAATGGCCGGGTCAAACTTGCCTGACATTAAGAATGTCTGACTTAATACTAGCTAGTAAAACAAAGCTAGTATTAACTCATTATTACCCAGCAAGCCACCCATCACCAGGGCAGCTGGAAGAGTTGGATACAGCGCCAGATGATGGCGCTTCTATAAAAGCGCCATTTTCTGGGGCGGCTGCGGACTACAATTTTCAGCAGAAAGGCCCAGAAAGTTCGGGCTAACCTGATTCTAATCCCCAGCTAGTTGTACCTGGCTGGACATAAAAATTGGGCGAAGCTCATATCGATTTTTTTTTTAATTATTTCATGAAATTCATGAAATAATTAAAAAAAAGGGCTTCCCTATTTTTTTTGTTCCCAGACGGGTACAAATAGGCAGCTGGGGGTTGGAGGCAGCCGTACCTGCCTGCTGTACCTGGCTAGCATACAAAAATATGGTGAAGCCCACGTCATTTTTTTGGTGGGCAAAAAACTCCTGCATACAGTCCTGGATGGACCAAACTCTTTGTCCAGCTCACCTGCTTCTCATCGGAGACCGCTTATCCAGGACCGTGCAAGGAAAAGGAAGGTAGCAGAACTCATGGCATAAGTTTAGAAAAAATTCCAGCAACAAGTCCACGGAAAAAATCTTCATTTAAAAATTCTTATTTTATTTATAAATCATTATTAAAACAGTCCATGTTATATTTCAAACTGCCCCACTAGAGGACGCGTTTCGAACGACCAAGTTCTTAATCCGTCTCTAATTCCTTTGAGAAAAAAATGGACTCATTAAAAAGGGGCTGAAACCTTGACATGAACATCATTAACCAGTGAAAGTTTAGAAAGGTGCAGCAAAAAAACTCCCACTAACCCTACATATCCAATACCCTGGAAAAGACTCAAATCAGTCTCCCAAGGCTTTAATCCATATATATATATCCCAAGGATTTGTTTCATCATTTCATCCTTTATTACAGAAAAATCAGAGAAAGTTATTCCTACTTAATAAAAAATGACTCTTCCCATGAATTTTTTATATTTTTAAGATTTTTAATGAAATCCCTCTTTTTTTTCTCAATAAGAAAAAAAGACCGAAGAACTGATCCATACAATACCAATATTCATTTATATATACACACTATGATATAAAACAACAACGGAAACATCACAAATTCAGACCACAAATCCCCAATTTAATATGCATATAATATATCATTTCTCCTATTCAGGCCCATCGGGGATCTAGTTCCCATCAAAAAAATCCACTTGATCTCTCTGTGCAACAACAGCCTCTTCAAATCACCCCCCCTTCTCGGCAGCCTTACTTTTTCTATCGCGTTCACCCTCATATCTGTCAGATCTCCTGCATGTGCATCCCGAAAATGCTGGGACACTCCAGATAAACTCCTGGTTGTCACATTATTTGCGTCATACGCATGTTCGGAAATTCTCTTCCTTAAAGTGCGCGAAGTGCTGCCAATATATTGCAATCGGCAAGCTACACAGGAGACCAAGTAGACTACGTGATCCGTACCGTCATTTATCATGGAATTTATTTCAGAATTTTTTCCTTGGCTAAAGGAAGAAAAATTCTTAGTATTCTGCATAAAAGCACATAAACCACATGATTTGCGTCCACATCTATAAGATCCCTTTGTTTTGTTGGAAACCAATTACCTGTAGCCTTCTCCACCCCATCAGCACTGGATCTGTTCGTATGATCACTGGGTGATAATAACGCATTCAAAGCCGTATTCCGTTTAGACACAAACTTAACCCCTTCTTTCAAGATTTTAAACAATGTCTCATCAGTTGACAATACCGACAAATACTTTTTGATCACATGTACAACTTCATGATTGGTCTTACTAAATTTGGTGGATAAAACTACAGGCAATTTAACATTAGACTCCCTATTTACTCCCTTTGCTTCCAAATACTGTGTTCTACTTTTCAGATTAGTTTTTTCCTTTGCTCTCTCCAAATTACCTCGACGGTAACCTCTGGCTACAAATCTTTCATCAATAATATTACATTCCAACTTATAAGCCTCCTCGCTAGTACAACACCTTTTTGCCCTTATGTTCTCAATGATATGCCTCGGGTGACAACTCCCTGCGTGAAGCAGAGAATTCCCCGCTGCAGGTTTTCGATACAACTTACATTCTATCACTCCGGTACTGGAATTACCCTTTAAATTCATATCCAAAATATTGGATATGAATTTAAACATGTGATCAAAAAGTATTTGCCGGTAAGGCTGCCGAGAAGGGGGGGTGATTTGAAGAGGCTGTTGTTGCACAGAGAGATCAAGTGGATTTTTTTGATGGGAACTAGATCCCCGATGGGCCTGAATAGGAGAAATGATATATTATATGCATATTAAATTGGGGATTTGTGGTCTGAATTTGTGATGTTTCCGTTGTTGTTTTATATCATAATGTGTATATATAAATGAATATTGGTATTGTATGGATCAGTTCTTCGGTCTTTTTTCTTATTGAGAAAAAAAAGAGGGATTTCATTAAAAATATTAAAAATATAAAAAATTCATGGGAAGTGTCATTTTTTATTAAGTAGGAATAACTTTCTCTGATTTTTCTGTAATAAAGGATGAAATGATGAAACAAATCCTTGGGATAGATATATATATGGATTAAAGCCTTGGGAGACTGATTTGAGTCTTTTCAAGGGTATTGGATATGTAGGGTTAGTGGGAGTTTTCTTGCTGCACCTTTCTAAACTTTCACTGGTTAATGATGTTCATGTCAAGGTTTCAGCCCCTTTTTAATGAGTCCATTTTTTTCTCAAAGGAATTAGACACGGATTAAGAACTTGGTCGTTCGAAACGCGTCCTCTAGTGGGGCAGTTTGAAATATAACATGGACTGTTTTAATAATGATGTATAAATAAAATAAGAATTTTTAAATGAAGATTTTTTCCGTGGACTTGTTGCTGGAATTTTTTCTAAACTTAGTCCTGGATTGAGCATGCTGAGCCTTGTAGTTCTGCAGCTGCTGTCTGCTCTCCTGCATACACTAGTGAATGGAGCATGCTGAGCCTTGTCGTTCTGCAGCTGCTGTCTGCTCCCTCCATACAGACAGACAGCAGCTGCAGAACTACAAGGCTCAGCATACTCCATCCAGGACTGTATGCAGGAGTTTTTTGCCCCCCAAAAAATTATGTGGGCTTTGCCATGTTTTTGTATGCTAGCCAGGTACAGTAGGCAGCTACGGGCTGCCCCCAACCCCCAGCTGCCTATTTGTACCCGGCTGGGAACCAAAAATATAGGGAAGCCCTTTTTTTTCCAACTCTTCCAGCTGCCCTGGTGACAGGTGGCTCACTGGGTAATAATGGGGTTAGGGCTAGCTGTATACTATCAACTGGCCCTAAGTCCGAAATTCATGGTGTCACACCAATATTAGACATGGCCACCATGAATTTCTAGTACAGATAAAAAAAAACACAACACACAGAAAAATATTTTTATTGGAAATAAAACACAACACAATTAGTGACTCCATCGTTATTGAAATAAAGAACCCCCCTCCGCAGTAATCCGGGGTCAAGGGTCCCGAGCCGTCCAATCCGGATCCAATATCATCTGATCAGTTTGCTGGAAGGCAAAGCGATCAGATGATGTGTCAGGTTCAAGGGCCTGAATCACATGACACAGCAGTTGATTATATAAACGGCTCTTATACAATCAGCTGATGCACCAGTGCAAAAAAACAAACTACACACTTCAGTGCAGACTCCTGTCTGACAGCATCAGCTGATAGTTTAGCCGGCCGGGCGGTAAAAAGCCGGCCACACCGCTCGACTTATAGTGTCAGCTGATTCCGTCAGGTGACCACATCAGCTGATTTTCACCAGGTCTGAGAAAGAGAGAGAGAGAAAGAAGAGAGAGAAGATAGAGAAAGGATAGAGAAAAGAGAGAGAAAAGAGAGAGAGGAGAGAGCGAGAGAAGAGAGAGAAGAGAGAGAGAGAGAAGGAAAAAGAGAAAAAGAGAGAGAGAGAGAAATAGTGAGAGAGAAAGAATGAGAAAGAGAAAAGAGAGAGAAAGAGAGAGGAAACAGAAGAGAGAGAGAGAAGAGAGAGAGGGAAAAAGAGAAAAAGAGAGACTGAGAAAAAGAGAGAGAGAAAAAGAGAGAGAAAGAGAGAGAGGGAAGAGAAAGAGAGAGGGAGAGAGGAGAGATGGAGAAGAGAGAGAGAGAAGAGAGAGAGAAGAGAGAGAGGGAAAAAGAGAAAAAGAGAGACTGAGAAAAAGAGAGAGAGAAAAAGAGAGAGAAAGAGAGAGAGGGAAGAGAAAGAGAGAGGGAGAGAGGAGAGATGGAGAAGAGAGAGAGAGAAGAGAGAGGGAGAAGAGAGAGAGAAGAGAGAGGTGAGAGGAGCGAGAGAGCCAGAGAGAGAAAGAGAGAGAGAGAGAAAGAGAGAGAGGAGAGAGAGGAGAGAGAGAAGAGAGAGAGAGAAAAAGAGAGAGAGAAGAGAGAGAGAGAAAAAGAGAGAGAGAGAGAGAGAGAAGAGAGAGAGGAGAGAGCAATGCAGCCTCATTCCGTGAACTGCTCCGATTTTAGAGGTGTGCCCCGCAGCTCACAGCTGATGTCCGGCTCCTCCCCTCAGTACAGAATTAAATTAAATTATAATTATAAACATATATTTATAATTTAAAATAAAAAATAAAAAAAAAAAATTAAATTCTTTACCAGGACTGGGACTAGAACTCACGAAGTTATGCTTTTTAGGCAAGCGCTTTATCCATTTTGCTACTGCCTCTAATGATAAAGATAGGCATATTTGATAATCTTGAAGTCTGCATTGCTGAAGTTTCTGCTGACCGCGCGATTCACTTCATTGCTATTTGGAGCTGATACAGAGCACTCGTGTTCTGTAGCAGAGCTAACACTGTCGTGTGGATTATGTTGGACCCGGAGGGGTATTTGGGGATTTTAATAAAATGGTGAAACAGGGTGTTTTTTTGTCTTTTATTCCAAATAAAGGATTTTTCGCTGTGTGTGTTTGTTCACTTTCACTTTCAGTTTAATCATGGAATGTATCTCGGGGAGACGCCTGGCATGATTAAACTCATTATTACCCCGATTGCCAGTGCACCAGGGCAATTCGGGATGAGCTGGGTGGAGTCCCGGGACTGTCGCATCTAATGGATGCGGCAATTCCGGGCTGCTGCTGGGTGATATTGTTAGGGTGGTGGGCTCCCCATAATTTGGCGCTACCCATCCTGACAATACCAGCCTCAAGCCGTGTGGCTTTATCCTGGCTTGTATCAAATATGGGGGGAACCGCATTTTTTTTTCTTTATTATTTATTTATTTTACTGCACAATATCATTTAAAATTAAAAATAAAAACATTAAAAAAATTAAATTCTTTACCAGGACCTGAACTAGAACTCGTAAAGTTATGCTTCCTACGCAAGCGCTCTATCCACTGAGCTACTACCTCTAATGATAAAGATAGGCAGATTTGGTAATCTTGACGTTTGCATTGCAGAGTGAAGTCTCTGGTGACAGCGCGATTCACTTCATTGCTACGTGGAGAGGACACAGCGCGATCGTGTTCTATGGTGCTGCTGCATCTTCATGTCGCAGAGCTGACAGTGTCGTGTGGATTACGTCGGACCTGGATGTGCATTTGGGGATTAATAAACTGGTAAAAGAGGGTGCTTTTTGTCTTTTATTCCAAATAAAGGATTTTTCGCTGTGTGTTTCTTTACTTTCACTTTCAGTTTAATCATGGAAGGTGTCTCAGGGAGACACCTGGCATGATTAAACTCATTATTACCCTGATTGCCACCGTACCAGGGCAATTCAGGATGAGCTGGGTGGAGTCCTGGGACTGTCGCATCTAATGGATGTGGCAATTCCGGGTGGCTGCTGGGTGATATTGTTAGGCAGGAGGGCTCCCCATACTGTGGCGCTCTCCATTCTGACAATACCAGCCTTCAGCCGTGTGGCTTTATCCTGGCTGGTATCAACTATGGGAGGAACGGCATTTTTTTTTATTATTTATTTATTTATTTTACTGCACGATATAGACCCGCCGGCGGCTGTGATTGGTTGCAGTGAGACAGCTATCACTCATCGTGGGGGCGTGTCTGACTGCAACCAATCATGGGTGCTGGTGGGTGGGGAAAGCACAGAATACCTGATTGAATAATGAAGCGGCAGCCATTTTCTAAAGAGGAAAAGGCGCCGCAGATTTCTGACAGCCATGCAGCGAGGCGCTCGTGATCGGTGAGTAGGAAAGAGAGAGGGATTGTGCTGGGGACGCAGGACGCATGCAGATAGCAATGTGTGCACATAGCCTTACTGTGAAAAGCCACATTTTTGTTGATTGAACCGTTCTCAAACCTAACTCGAACTGTCGAACTTTTAGCAAAAAGCTCGAGTTCGAGCTCAAACACCCCCCAAAATCACTCGAACATGAAATTGGCGAACCTCGAACTTCGAACATAGCTCATCTCTACTCCACAGTCGCTCACTCATGTTACAGCTTTCTGTTGTTATTGTAGATCTGTCACTTCTGTTATTTTTGTGGTGGATCTCTGGCAATGTTAGCTGTGAGGTTCAACCAGGTAATGAGCTTGATTGAGGCCTTTTTTAAACATTGTGTGCTGTGTGGTTGACCTTGCACAATCTGGACTGTGACAGTCAACTAGGTAAAGAGGCTGTTTAGGGGCCTTTTATAAAATGTGGTGGTCTGTGGGGGAATTCTGTCATTTTTTTGCTCTCTATTGGTGAACTGTAAATACAGGCTGCATGGGGCAAAGTTGTTAAACTTTTTGTTCTGTGGGAGAAGTCTGGCAAATTTTGGCTATGTGGGGCAATTGATTAAAATTTTACATTTACACTTTGTGGTTAAACTTTGCTGTGTGGGGCAACTGTTTGAAAAGGCTCTGTTGTGACCTAGATTTGATATTTAAACTCTGTAGATGAACTGGCAATCTTGACTGTGTGGATGAACTAGAAATGCAGGCAATATATTGGAAATTGGTTAAACTTATCATTCTGTGGGGGACTTCTGGCAATCTTGACTGTGTGGATGAACTAGAAATGCAGGCAATATATTGGAAATTGGTTAAACTTATCATTCTGTGGGGGACTTCTGGCAATCTTGACTGTGTGGATGAAGTGGGAATACAGGTTCTGTAAAAGCCATTTTTTAAATTGTTGGTCTATAGAAAATCTCTGAAATACATCTCTGTGGGGTCACTGATGAAATTTTTAGGTTTTACTTGCCATGTAATCACAATTGCTGTGGTGACAGAAGCCCTTTAAGTAATTTCCCTATCCACATTTGTTTGCAGAGCAATTATCCTGCCACCATTTAGCTTCATTTGTAGCCCCCTAGCCCTTACTATGACCATTAAACAGATTGTGTCTCCATTGACTTGTATAGGGTTTTTTGTCCGGGGTCAAGTTCTGGTCCCAAACTGAACTTTTCTTAGTCAGTGCAAGTTCAGCGAACCCGCTCATCACTAGAACTAATTATAAATTGCAACTTTTTAGAAGATAATTATAGATGAACAAATCTGAAGTTCGGTGTTCGTACCAAACACAGTCTTTTAATGAAAAAACAACAGAGTTCAAATTCAGATATTTGGGGCTTTATATATGCAAATTACTTGTGCAAGCATCAATGTGCTCAGGTACTTTTGGTGAAAAGCGCATGATTGGATGTAGTGTGCACCAAACAAAACAAAAAATTGAAGAACCTCACCCACTCTCACCTGGAAGTGTTCTATTTATGGCTGGCTACATGTGAGCAGAGACCCAAACTGCCCAATTAGTGAATTCCATTGGGGTTCAGATCAAGTCCAGGTCCCAAACCAAACATTATCTAAAGTTCAACTAAACCCAACGAAGCAGCCGAACCGAACTTCAAAAGGTTCCCTCATCTCTAAAGATAATGGTTTAATTAAATAAGTGTAATGGAAAACAGTACAGTTTTTCTTTCCACAATGAAGCTTTGCTGATTTAAACCAAAATATCTACTTATGTTTAGAGTTGAGCGAACCGGTCCCGGTTCGGCTCGAGGTCGGTTCGCCGAACGGAGGTCCCGTTCGAGTTCGGCTCGTCGAACGTTCGACGAACCGAACTCGAACTGCATAGGAAACAATGGCAGGCAATCACAAACACATAAAAACACCTAGAAAACACCCTCAAATGTGTCCAAAAGGTCACAAACAACTCACAACACAACACAAACACATGGGAAAGTGACAAGGACATATACTTATGCAAAAACAAAAGAGCTGGATAAGGAAAAAGAGGAGGAGACACAGATATAGGCATGGCACGCTCTTCTAAAGTCATGTAAAACACCGCAAGGTGACTCCAAGCGGAGTCTCCCTTTTTTCCAAAAATTGGGCCCCACACACACCCACCCATTCAGTGGCAGCACTTGTGCCCTAGTTGTACACTTCACAGCTAGATTTGCATCAAGCACATTCAAAAATACGCCATACTTAACCGTCCCCAGGATGACTCCGGGGTAGGTAGCAAAGTCTTTCCTGATCCCAGCTCTGTTCATCTTGGCTTCTTTTAAAAACACAGCAAGCAAGGGTTACTCCAAGCGGAGTCTCCTTTTTTTCAAAAAATTGGGCCACACAGACACCCACCCCATCAGTAGCAGCACTTGGGCCCTAGTTGCAAACAGGATGTTTTGATTTGCATCAAGCACATTCAAAAATACGCCATAATTAACCGTCCCCAGCATGACACCGGGGTAGGTAGATAAAGTCTTTGCTGAACCATGACTTGTTCATCTTGGCTTCTTTTAAAAACAATGTAAGCAAGGGTTACTCCAAGCGGTCTCCCTTTTTTCCAAAAATTGTGCCCCACATACACCCACCCATTCAGTGGCAGCACTTGTGCCCTAGTTGTACACTTCACAGCTCGATTTGCATCAAGCACATTCAAAAATACGCCATTCTTATCCATCCCCAGGATGACACCGGGGTAGGTAGCAAAGTCTTTCCTGATCCCAGCTCTGTTCATCTTGGCTTCTTTTAAAAACACAGCAAGCAAGGGTTACTCCAAGCGGAGTCTCCCTTTTTTCCAAAAATTGTGCCCCACACACACCCACCCCTTCAGTGGCAGCACTTGTGCCCTAGTTGTGCACTTCACAGCTAGATTTGCATCAAGCACATTCAAAAATACGGCCTAATTAACCGTCCCCAGGATGACACCGGGGTAGGTAGCAAAGTCTTTCCTGATCCCAGCTCTGTTCATCTTGGCTTCTTTTAAAAACACAGCAAGCAAGGGTTACACCAAGCGGAGTCTCCCTTTTTTCAAAAAATTGGGCCACACAGACACCCACCCCATCAGTGGCAGCACTTGGGCCCTAGTTGCAAACAGGATGTTTTGATTTGCATCAAGCACATTCAAAAATACGCCATAATTAACCGTCCCCAGGATGACACCAGGGTAGGTAGCAAAGTCTTTCCTGATCCCAGCTCTGTTCGTCTTGGCTTCTTTTAAAAACACAGCAAGCAAGGGTTACTCCAAGCAAAGTCTCCCTTTTTTCCAAAAATTGTGCCCCACACACACCCACCCCTTCAGTGGCAGCACTTGTGCCCTAGTTGTACACTTTACAGCTAGATTTGCATCAAGCACATTCCAAATCCACAAGCATTTACTCTCCCCAGGATGACACAGGGGTTGTAAATTCCTTCTGGATCCATGACTTGTTCATTTTGATGAACGTCAGTCTGTCCACATTGTCACTGGACAGACGCGTGCGCTTATCTGTCAGCACACACCCAGCAGCACTGAAGACACGTTCAGAGACAACGCTGGCAGCTGGACATGACAAAATCTCCAAGGCGTAACTGGATAGCTCTGGCCATTTTTCTAGATTTGAAGCCCAAAATGAGCAAGGCTCCATTTGCAAAGTCATGGCATCGATGTTCATTTGTAGATACTCCTGTATCATCCTCTCCAGCCGTTGACTATGTGTCAGACTTGTTGTCTCTGGTGGCCTTGCAAAGGAGGGTCTAAAAAAATTATGAAAAGATTCCATAAAATTGCTGTTACCAGCACCAGATACGGTCCTACTGGTACGTGTAGACTGTTGAAGATGACGAGACCGTCCCATGTTTGTCAAGTTACAACTGGGAGATTCACTCCCTGCACCTGCACGGTTGTTTGGTGGAAAAGCGGATCTAAGATCGAGTAACAGCTTCTGCTGATACTCCTGCATACGTGCGTCCCTTTCTATGGCTGGAATTATGTCACAAAATTTGGACTTGTACCGGGGATCTAATAGTGTGGCAAGCCAGTAGTCATCATCACTTCTAATTTTGACAATACGAGGGTCATGTTGGAGGTAGTGCAACAAGAAGGCACTCATGTGTCTTGCGCAGCCATGCGGACCAAGTCCACGCTGTGTTTGTGGCATAGAGGTGCTAACCGTTATTTCTTCCTCTGACATCTCCCCCCAACCTCTTTCAACTGAAAATTGACCAAGGTCTCCCTCATCTGCTGAGTCTTCCATGTCCATGGACAGTTCGTCCTCCATTTCTTCATGTCCTCCTGCACCTTCCTCAACATCTCGCCTGCTACCATGCGCCCTTGTTGATCCCTGTCCCCCATGCTCCCATGCCTGGCGCCTTGGTGATGATGAACGTCTGGACCTTGGTGATGTTGTTGTGTCTTGCGCATATGAATCCTCCTGTAGTTCATCCCCTTCCTGTTGTCCCACCCCCTGACTCCGAATAGTGTTTAGCGTGTGTTCCAGCATGTAAATGACTGGAATCGTCATGCTGATAATGGCATTGTCAGCGCTAAACATATTCGTCGCCATGTCGAAACTGTGCAGAAGGGTGCATAGGTCCTTGATCTGAGACCACTCCATCAGGGTGATCTGCCCCACCTCTGCATCTCGTTGGCCCAGGCTATATGTCATGACGTATTGCACCAGGGCACGGCGGTGCTGCCACAGTCGCTGTAACATGTGGAGAGTTGAATTCCAGCGTGTCGCCACATCGCATTTCAGGCGATGAACCGGCAGGCCGAAAGACTTCTGGAGCGATGCAAGTCGCTCAGCTGCGGCGCTTGAACGGCGGAAGTGAGCAGACAGTTTTCGTGCCCTGTTCAGAAGGCCATCTAGGCCGGGATACTGTGTTAAAAATTGCTGCACGACAAGGTTCAACACGTGAGCCATACAAGGTACGTGTGTCACCTTGCCCAGGCGAAGGGCCGCACCCAGGTTTGCAGCATTGTCGCACACGGCCTTACCAGGCTGCAGGTTGAGTGGAGACAACCATTTATTAAACTCGGACCGCAGAGCTGACCACAACTCCTCAGCTGTGTGACTCTTATTCCCAAGACATGTCAAGCTAAAGACCGCCTGATGCCGTTGCGCTCTGCTGCCAGCATAGTAATGAGGGGTGCGTGATTCCTTCTGCGCAGTGAGAACGCTGGTGGCCTGACCAGGCAGGCTTGGGGCGGAGGTGGAGGACCCAGATGAGGTGGAGGATGCAGAAGCAGTGGCGGAACTTGGACAGACAGAGGATTGACACACAAGTCGTGGGGACGGCAAGACTTGTGCAGCAGACCCTTCACCATCTATCACCATAGTTACCCAGTGCCCAGTCAGCGACATGTAACGTCCCTGTCCATGCTTACTGGTCCAAGTATCGGTGGTGAAATGCTCCCGTTGACACACAGAGTTTCTCAATGAAGCGGTGATGTTGTGTGCGACATGCTGGTGTAGCGCGGGCACACCTTTCTTAGAGAAGTAGTGGCGACTAGGCATCTGGTACTGGGGCACAGCGACAGACATAAGGTCTCTAAAATCCTGTGTGTCCACTAGGCGGAAAGGCAGCATTTCTGTAGCCAACAGCTTACAGAGGGATAGAGTCAACCTCTTAGCTTTGTCATGGGTCGCAGGAAATGGCCTTTTATTTGTCCACATCTGAGGGACAGAGATCTGGCTGCTGTGTGTAGACGGTGTTGAGTAGGGTGTCCCTGGAAAAATGCAGGTTTGTGAGGAAAGTGCAGGCGGAGACATGATGTTGCCTTCATCCAAAGTTGGTGCTATCGATGTCTGAGAGAGCTGTACACACTCACTTGTTTCCCCTTCCAAAACAACTGACGACCTACCAAGCAAACTGCCTGTTGCGGTTACAGTGGTGGAAGTTGTGGGTGGAAAAACAGGTGTGACAGCTGTCCCCACAGTCCTAGAAGATGACGAGCGCGCGGATGCACTGGAAGGGGCAGGCGGTGGATGGTTCGCTCCGCTAGGCCGCATTGCAGCACGGTGAGCTTCCCACCGGGCCATATGATATTTATTCATGTGACGATTCATGGAAGAAGTTGTCAAACTGCTGAGGTTTTGACCTCTACTAAGAGAACCATGACAAATTTTACAGATCACATAATTTGGGCGATCTTTTTCTATGTCAAAAAAGGACCAGGCTAGGCAAGGCTTAGAGGCCATGCGACCTGTTGATCCACCCCGAATAATGCTCAGAGGCAGAGTGGTGGCTGAGGATGTAGTTGTAGACGTGCTACCAGTACTCCGACTCTGTCCAGGAAGGCGCAAGGTAACTTCGTCATCAGTTGCATCCTCCTCCACCACCTCTGTTGACCTCCTCGAGTGCCTGACTGTGGGTTGACAGTAGGTGGGATCTAGAACTTCATCATCAATTGTTGTGTTTGCACTCCCCTCCCCCTCAGACTGAGCCTCTTCTTGCCCTGACCGAATATTTAAGTTGTCATCCCAATCGGGTATCTGAGTCTCATCTTCATCAGTATGTTCCTCATTGTCTATAACCACAGGTGTTACAGTTTGTGACAAAGGGTCAACATTATGCTCAGAAACTTGGTCCTCACGGCCTGAATCAGAGTCACAAAGGTTCTGGTCATCACTGCAGACCATTTCCTGTTCTGTACTCACTGTAGCTTGGGAGCAGACCTCTGATTCCCAGGCTATAGTGTGACTGAACAGCTCTGCAGACTCAGCCATCTCAGTTCCACCATACTGTGCAGGGCTGATGGAGACTTCAGAGCTGGGAGAAATCAAGTTTGATTTGGATGACAACTCAGAGGACTGGTGTTTTATGGATGCGGTACTAGAAGTGGCTGAGAGGGCACTTGTTGGACCACTTGAGATCCATTCAAGCATTTTCCTTTTTTGCCCATCATCTACCTTTGTTCCTGTTGTTCGTGTCCGTAAAAAAGGGAGCACATCGGATTGTCCACGGTAAGTAGTAGACATCTTACTTTTGCTGGTAGATGGTCTATCTTCAGCAGATGATAATGGAGCTTTGCCACCTTCCCCACGGACAAAACCTTTTTTGCCTTTTCCACCACGCCTCTTCCCCTTTCCACCAGCATCTGTCATTTTGCCACTCATGTTGATTGCGACAAGATTGTGGATTGAAAATGTGGTAGTAAAAATTGAGAGGTGGTGTAGATTGCAGTGGTGGTCTAGCTTTATTAACAGCAGAATAATAAAGAATAAATATCCCTGACAATGCAACTACGGCCCTTAAACTGGCAGCAACAATTGCTAGTATAATGGCTTAGTTATAATGAGTTGGAGTGTGCAATGCAGGCAGACGTGCTGCAAATGTCTTTGCACTAGTGTGACTATAGCAAAGTCCAATAGCCACGTTTAGGATGCCACTAGGTACACTGAGTGTTTGCTAGTATAATGGCTTAGTTATAATGAGTTGGAGTGTGCAATGCAGGCAGACGTGCTGCAAATGACTTTGCACTCGTGTGACTAGACAAATGTCCAATAGCCACGTTTAGGATGCCACTAGGTACACTGAGTGTTTGCTAGTATAATGGGTTAGTTATAATGAGTTGGAGTGTGTAATGCAGGCAGACGTGCTGCAAATGTCTTTGCACTAGTGTGACTAGACAAATGTCCAATAGCCACGTTTAGGATGCCACTAGGTACACTGAGTGTTTGCTAGTATAATGGCTTAGTTATAATGAGTTGGAGTGTGCAATGCAGGCAGACGTGCTGCAAATGTCTTTGCACTAGTGTGACTATAGCAAAGTCCAATAGCCACGTTTAGGATGCCACTAGGTACAGTGAGTGTTTGCTAGTATAATGGCTTAGTTATAATGAGTTGGAGTGTGCAGAGGACAGGAGGGTACAGTGCCAGGATTGTGGGGCTCTGGGTAGAGGAATGGAAGCCTGCCTTTCTATTCCCTCCTAATAGGGAAATGCAGGGAGGAAATCCCTGACCTTGGCTACACAGACGCTGTCGCTGTTTTCAGGACCTGTCACCTATGGCTCTGACCCTGCCGGTTTGAGCCCTTAAAAGGACTGCTAGAAAGTGCTCTCCCTAAGCTGTCTAACGCTGTGTATGGAGCGCATACAGCTGTATCAGCGATAGGACAAAGGACGGAGCTGCGACAGTGATGTCTGACACCAAAGACGCAGAAGAGATAATGGCGTCCTTGAGGAAAATGTCCGGTTTTATAATGCAGGGACATGTGACATGGACATCCTATCACACATGCCGTTGCTTCTCTGGCTAAAGGTCCACTTAGCTGTGTGTGTGTCTGGGATTGGCTGACATGCTGGCCCGCCCCACTACACGCGCGCGCTTAGGAAAGGAAGACAAGGAAAAAAAAAAATGGTGATCGCCATTATAGAAACAGCAGTGATCTGAAGGCGCTGTTCACGCACACTATACACTGAAATGTTATAATAGTGTGATTCACAGAGTGACTTACACTATTACAGCGGAAACCAAGCTAGGAATTAGCTGTTTTTTTGCTGCTAGAACCGTTCTCGAACGTTTCTAGAACTATCGAGCTTTTGCAAAAAGCTCGAGTTCTAGTTCGATCTAGAACAGGCCCCAAAATCACTCGAGCCTAGAACTGGAGAACCTCGAACCGCGAACCGCGCTCAACTCTACTTATGTTAAAAACAATCTTTACTTTTCAAGAAAAGTATCATACTGGACAAATTCTTACGTAAGCATTTTGGTTCAGAACTCCATCCATGGTTAGTACACTCTATTCTCTCCCAGTAATCTTTCTGTGGTGTGAGATAATTTTGATTACACCGATATTCTAAAAAACTTCCAGGATTCTTTGGAAACCTGTGATACCAGCCGTTGTAAATATATCCATTTTTAATATCAGGTTTGTCACATTTTTTACCTGCAGAAACAAATTATAAAAAGAGAAAATGTAGTTATAAGGATGAAAAAAGTCTGACAACAGCTGCTAAAACTAATACAATCTACCAGTAACTCAAGTTTGAAAATACAAAAGGCTGACAAAGCAAAGATTACATGATCCTGATTGACCATTGAAGCTACTTGTTTAATGGTATAAAATTAAAGAACTGAAAATTACATTTTTTTTACATTTTGGTCAAATTTCAAGGATTTTCATAAATAAATGCAAAATTTCTCAACTTAACTTTACCACTAAAATAAATTGTAATGTGTTACACAAAAAACCTTAAAACAATCTCAGAATCACTGGGCTGTGTTATATAATTTCAGAGGTATTACCAAGTACTGTAAAGTGACACGTGTCATATTTTAAACATTTGTCCAAAACCCTATTGTGTTAATATTCACATGTTAAAGAAAAAATAGGGTAAGATTTACACACAGGGATATCAATCTATCCATTTAGGAAGAATTTTGGTTGTTTTGATTGCTTTGGTATAAATGAAAATGAAAACGGGCACTGGAGGGGCAACTACAAGACAAACCCCAAAAAGAGAATGGTTTGTCAGATGGTGACCACAGATAATTACTCTCTCCTCATCCTCCAGACTCACTCTGGTCTAGTTTCCCATTTCGCCAGTGTCCATGTTCCATCTCGTAACATTATGCAATACCTGCAGCCCATTCAGGTCGCACAAGCAGTTTGTCTCCTGAGTAGGGATGAGCGAACCGGCCGTGGTTCGGCTCGAGTTCGGTTCGTCGAACGGAGGTCCCGTTTGAGTTCGGTTCGTCGAACGTTCGACGAACGAAACTCGAACCTATAGGATATAATGGGAGGCAATCACAAACACATAAAAATGCATTATAAATGTACATATACAGTTAATAAACATTGCCATAACACTTACTGGTCCCCGCGATCCCTCCTGCACTCTGTCTCCTGCCACTATTCCATCCGATGATCGCTGAATCCTCCCGGTGTCCAGCACTGCCAGCAGTGATGCAGGACCTATCGTGACGTCAAAATAGCCATGTGACCAGTCACGTGGCTATTATCTCATTGGCTACAGACTGGTCACATGACTATGACGCGTCATGTAGGACCTGCGAGTGCATCTCTCCAGTACACGGTGCACATTTGTGTATCGCCGTGTACCGGCGACATGCTCTAGCACACGGCCGACTCCCCATTCCGTTAGGGCCCGGCTGACACCGCCGGTCATTAACGGAGATCACCGTTGCCATAGCAACGCAGTTAGCGGTGACGTCACCGCTAACCGCGGCTCCGGGAGCACCGTTGCTTTGGTAACGCGTCTGTCAGCGTTACTGCTGTTACCGCTAGCAGCACTGATCTCTCACGGAGTGAAGGCTGCACGCTGCTTCCCGTGGAGCCTTCACAGAGTGAAGGCTCCACTGGAAGCAGCGTCTTCCCCCATGCAGCAGTGATGTAGCAGAGCTGCATTTGTTGAATGAGAAAGACAGAAGACCATGGATCGTGGAGGGCTGACAGGGGGTAATAAAGATGGAGTCTCTAATGTGTCTGTGTATTTATTTCTATTAAAGTATTTTTTCTCTGTGTGGTGTCTTTTTTTTAACCCTTTATTGGAGATTCTTAATGGCCGGGTCAAACGTGCCTGACATTAAGAATCTCTGGCTTAATACTGGCTAGTAAAACAAAGCCAGTATTAACTCATGATTACCCAACAAGCCACCTGGCTGCAGGGCTGGTGGAAGAGTTGGATACAGCGCCAGATGATGGCGCTTCTATGAGAGCGCCATTTTCTGGGACGGCTGCGGACTGAAATTCGCAGCAGAGGCGCCCAGAAACCTCGGGCTAACCTGTGCTGCGGATTCCAATTCCCAGCTGCCTAGTTGTACCTGGCTGGACACAAAAATGGGGCGAAGCCCACGTCATTTGTTTTTTCATTATTTCATGAAATAAGTGAAATAATTAAAAAAAACGGGCTTCCCTATATTTTTGGTTCCCAGCCGGGTACAAATAGGCAACTGGGGGTTGGAGGCAGCCCGTGGCTGCCTGCTGTACCTGGCTAGCATACAAAAATATGGCGAAGCCCACGTCATTTTTTTGGTGGACAAAAAACTTCTGCATACAGGACTGGATGGAGTATGCTGAGCCTTGTAGTTCTGCAGCTGCTGTCTGCTCTTCTCCATACAGACAGACAGCAGCTGCAGAACTACAAGGCTTAGCATACTCCATCAAGGACTTTATACAGAAGTTTTTTGCCACCTGAAAAAATTATGTGGGCTTCGCCATATTTTTGTATGCTAGCCAGGAACAGCAGGCAGGAACGGCTGCCCCCAACCCCCAGTTGCCTATTTGTACCCGGTTGGGAACCAAAAATAAAGGGAAGCCTTTTTTTTATTATTTCATGAATTTCATGAAATAATTAGAAAACAAATGACGTAGGCTTCGCCCCATTTTTGTGTCCAGTCATGTACAACTAGGCAGTTGGGGATTGGAATCCGCAGCACAGGTTGGCCTGAGCTTTCTGGGCCACACTGCTGCGAATTGCAGTCTGCAGCCGCCTCAGAAAATGGCATTTTGTTAGGGCCAGATGGACGGGCAGACCCAGGAGGTGGATCCACTGGGCTGAACTCCTTGATGAAGGTAAGGGGTTTGGTAGCCGGAGCACTACGGGTAGCAGGACAGTCCGTGCACAAGCGTAGAATGGAGAAGTCCCTGGGACCACGGAGTCACTGATGGTAGTCCAGGTGACGGAGCTCAGGTTCGGAAGCCGAGATGTTGTCAGGCGGAGTCCGGAACCGATGGAGCGAGAGGACGGGTCACCACAGGGATCAGAGATGGAACGGACTGTCAGGATGGCAGATGGTCAGCGTTCGGGGTTCGGGGTTCGGCAGGACCGGATGGCGAGGCAGGATCGGCTCTAGAAGAGAGAGAGGTGAGTATCTCACAAGAACACAAGGAGACCTGACTCCTAGCTTGGGAAAACACGAAGAACAGGCCCCGCCCACTTGGACACTAACCCCTTTATACCCTGTACCTGTGTGCTTAATTTCCTGTCAGTGGACGCTGGCCCTTTAAGAAATGGTCAATGACCGCGCGCGCGCCCTAATGCGCATGCGCGAGGCCCGGGTGCCAGAAGCCAGGGCAGGGAGCGGTGAGGAGGAAGCAGGAGAGCCGGGCTGGGGCTGAGAAGCCGCCGGGCGCCGGGAGCTGGGACCTGGACGCCTGGGAACCGCAGGCAATGGAGGCTGGAGACCGGGGAGCGGCGGACGCTGGACAGAGGAACCGGGAAGCGACGCAGGGAAGCCGGGGAGCGTGGCAGGTGAGCCGGGGAGCAGAGCAGGGGACCCGGGGAGCGTGACAGTACCCCCCCCCACGCCACCCTCCCCGCAACCGGGACAGGAAGGCACGGATCAGAGGAGTACCCACATTCTCCCGGGGCTCCCAGGACCTATCCTCAGGACCATACCCAGTCCAGTCCACCAGGAAGAACTGTCGGCCCCGTAC
Source organism: Anomaloglossus baeobatrachus (assembly GCF_048569485.1). Taxonomy (NCBI): domain Eukaryota; kingdom Metazoa; phylum Chordata; class Amphibia; order Anura; family Aromobatidae; genus Anomaloglossus; species Anomaloglossus baeobatrachus. Next base: position 151,193,715 of record NC_134360.1, on the reverse strand, counting down.
GGTTTTCATGGCCACGATATCCCTTACCGCATAGATGTCGTCATCGGCAATAGGAGGGGGAGCCGAACTGGCAGCAGCGGAGAAGGGACCAAGGACAACCGGCTTGAGCAGGGAGACGTGGAAGGAGTTGGGTATCCTCATCGTGGCCGGGAGCTGCAGCTTGTAGGAGACCTCATTGATCTTGCCGAGGATTTTAAACGGCCCGATGTAGCGAGGTCCCAGCTTGTAGGAGGGCAGTTTCAATCGGACGTACTTGGAGGCAAGCCAGACGAGATCTCCTGGAGAGAAACACGGAGGGTCCAGACGCCTCTTGTCTGCGTGTCTCTTCATCCGCAGGGAAGCACGTCCAAGGGACGCCTTGACAGAGTCCCAAATCGTTGCAAAGTCGCGGGCTACAGTATCAGCAGCTGGGACATCCGAGGAAGAGGATACAGGCAATGGGACGGAAGGCTGAAGTCCGTAAACGACATGGAAGGGAGAGCTGGAGGAGGACTCACTGACGTGGTGGTTATGGGAGAATTCCGCCCAAGGAAGAAGCGTGGACCAGTCGTCATGATGGGCGTTGACGTAGTGACGTAAGAAGGAGGTCAAGATCTGATTGACCCGTTCCACTTGGCTGTTTGACTGAGGATGGTAGGCTGAAGAAAAGTCCAGAGTCACTCCCAGATGTTTGCAGAGAGCCCTCCAGAAGCGGGAGGTGAACTGAGTTCCTCTGTCGGACACAATGTGTGATGGAAAGCCATGCAAGCGGAAGATGTGTTGTATATAGGCGTCAGCGAGTTCCTGGGCAGAGGGCAGTTCAGCCATAGGGACGAAATGAGCCATTTTAGAGAACCGATCCACCACGACCCATATTACTGTGTGTCCGGAGGACAGTGGCAAGTCCGTAATAAAGTCCATCGCAATGTGTTGCCACGGAACTGAGGGTATAGGCAGAGGCAGGAGACGGCCATATGGCAGGTGTTTGGGCGTCTTGTTCCTGGCACAGGAGGGGCAGGCTGAGACAAAAGAAGCGACATCCGTCCGAAGGGATGGCCACCAGTAATGACGTACAATCGTACTCCATGTTCTCTTCTGACCAGCATGACCGGCTATTTTCGAGGCATGGCCCCAGTGTAATACTTTTTGCCTGTCAGTCTCAGAGACATAGGTCTTCCCGGGCGGTATCTGGGCCAGGGTGACTGGAGCCACCGGAATGATTTTACTAGGGCAAATGATGGGCTGGGATGTCTCCTCCTCCTGCTCCATGGGCATGAATGACCTGGACAAGGCATCTGCGCGTACATTTTTGTCCGTGGGTCGGAAATGGAGCTGGAAGTCGAATCTGGCAAAGAACAAGGACCACCTGGCTTGCCGTGGGTTCAGTCGTTGAGCAGACCGCAGGTATTCCAGGTTCTTGTGGTCCGTGTAAATAATAACGGGGTACACTGCTCCTTCCAGAAGGTAGCGCCATTCCTCCAGAGCCAGTTTGACTGCCAATAGCTCTCGGTCACCGATGGTGTAGTTGCGTTCAGGCGCAGAGAAGCACTTGGAGAAGAAACCGCAAGTCCCCATCTTCCCGGAGGAGGACTTCTGCATGAGTACTGCTCCGGCTCCCGAGGAGGAGGCATCCACCTCCAAGGTGAACTGTCGGTTTAACTCCGGACGGTGGAGCACAGGAGAGGAGGCAAATGCCCGCTTCAGAGAGCCAAACGCGGCGTCGGCCGCAGGTGACCAGTCCTTTGGATTAGCCCCCTTCTTGGTCAAGGCGGAGAGAGGAGCAGCCAGAGCCGAGAAGTGAGGGATGAACTGGCGGTAATAGTTGGCGAATCCCAGAAAGCGTTGGATTGCCTTTAGTCCAGAAGGAGGAGGCCAGTTGAGAATGGAAGAGACCTTCTTCGGATCCATCTGCAGTCCGGTATCGGAGATGACGTAACCCAGGAAGGGAAGGGAGGACTGCTCGAAGACGCACTTCTCGTACTTGGCATACAGACGATTCTCCCTCAGTCGTCGTAGTACCAGCTGTACGTTCTCTCTGTGGGTCTGGAGGTCCGGAGAAAAGACCAGGATGTCATCAAGATACACCACCACACAGATGTAGAGAAGGTCCCGAAACACGTCGTTCACCAATTCCTGGAAGACTGCTGGTGCGTTGCACAGGCCGAAGGGCATCACACAGTATTCATAGTGCCCATCGCGAGTATTGAACGCGGTCTTCCATTCGTCCCCAGAGCGGATGCGGACCAGGTTGTAGGCACCCCGAAGATCCAACTTGGTAAACACACGAGCTCCTCTAAGCCGATCAAACAATTCGGGGATGAGCGGCAGGGGGTACTTGTTTTTCACAGTGATTTGGTTCAATCCCCGGTAGTCTATGCATGGGCGTAGGTCCCCTTCTTTCTTCTTAACGAAAAAGAAGCCTGCTCCAGCAGGAGAGGAGTTTCTCCGAATGAATCCCTTTGCCAGGCTCTCAGTGATGTAAGTAGACATGGCCCTTGTTTCGGCAGGAGACAGCGGATATATCCGTCCTCGAGGTGGTGTAGTTCCCGGGAGCAGGTCGATGGCACAATCGTAAGGACGATGTGGCGGAAGTACCTCTGATTCCTTTTTGTCAAAGACGTCCGCGAAGGACCAATAGGCCGAGGGCAGTCCCGGTAGGGACTCTGGAATCGGAGGTCGTCGGATGGGTTGTATGGTCTTCAGACAGTTCTCATGGCAAGAAGAGCCCCATCGGGTGATTTCACCAGTGCCCCAGCTGACTGACGGTTCATGTGTCCGTAACCAGGGGAGTCCCAGCAGGATTTGATGGGACATGTGTGGGAGGACGTAGAGAGCGATGTTCTCAGTGTGCAGGGCACCGATACGCAGTTCCACCGGCCTGGTGATCCACGAGATGGTGTCAGATAGGGGTCTCCCATCCACAGAGGCAATCACGAGGGGTTTGTCGAGTGGAGTAACAGGCACCTGGTACTTGTCCACCGTGGCCTGCTGGATGAAATTGCCTGCTGCCCCAGAATCGAGGTACGCCTCGGCCGTGAACCGCGTCTCTCCCGTTGTCACTTGAACAGTCCACGTAACCGGGTCTGAGAGAGTCCCAGCACCTAGGGTGGCCTCTCCTACCAACCCTAGGCTTTGGAGTTTCCTGGCCTCTCTGGACAGGAACGTAGAAGGTGTGTGCCCTCTCCGCAGTAGAAGCAGAGGCCCTTGGCGAGCCACTCTGCTCGGCGTTGTTCAGACTGCCGCACACGGTCGATTTGCATTGGCTAAGTGGACGGAGCCACCAGATGCCGTAGACTGAAGTACAGCGGGCTTCTGCGGAGGAGAGGAATGCCGTACCGGACGTCTCTCACGGGACACCTCTTTGGATCGCTCCTGAAAGCGAATGTCCACTCGAGTCGCTAGGGTAATCAGGGCATCCAGGGTGGACGGTACGTCACGACCAGCCAGCTCATCTTTAATTCGACCCGAGAGTCCTTCCCAGAAGGCGGCGGTTAGAGCCTCGTTGTTCCACCCGAGTTCCGAAGCCAAGGTGCGAAAACGGATGGCATATTGACCCACCGTCAGAGTCCCCTGACGTAACCGGAGAAGAGATGAGGCAGACGCGGAGGCGCGTCCGGGCTCGTCAAAGGTGCCACGAAATGCCTGCAGGAACTCCTGGATGTTCGTGGTCATAGGGTCCTCCTTCTCCCACAAGGGGTTCATCCACGCCAGTGCCTCGCCGTCTAGATGAGACATTATGAAGGCAACCTTGGCTTGGTCGGAGGCAAACAAATGCGGCAGCTGCGTGAAATGGAGGGAGCATTGGTTTATGAATCCCCTGCAGGTCTTGGGATCTCCGGCGTACCGGGGTGGTGAGGCCAAACGAAGCCTGGAAGCATCCGAGGAGGCTGCCATGGGAGCTGGAGCCGTGGATTGTCTAGTGGAAGCCCGAGATGCTGAAGATGTAACCGACGCTTGTAGCGTGTTCAAGTGGGCATCCACAGAAGTCATAAAGTTCAGCATGCGGGTCTGGGTCTCACGCTGGCGTTGGAGTTCCTCATGCAAGGCCGCTAGTGCTTCGGCGGGATCCATGGCCTGTTCTCACTATTAGGGCCAGATGGACGGGCAGACCCAGGAGGTGGATCCACTGGGCCGAACTCCTTGATGAAGGTAAGGGGTTCGGTAGCCGGAGCACTACGGGTAGCAGGACAGTCCGTGCACAAGCGTAGAATGGAGAAGTCCCTGGGACCACGGAGTCACTGATGGTAGTCCAGGTGACGGAGCTCAGGTTCGGAAGCCGAGATGTTGTCAGGCGGAGTCCGGAACCGATGGAGCGAGAGGACGGGTCACCACAGGGATCAGAGATGGAACGGACTGTCAGGATGGCAGATGGTCAGCGTTCGGGGTTCGGGGTTCGGCAGGACCGGATGGCGAGGCAGGATCGGCTCTAGAAGAGAGAGAGGTGAGTATCTCACAAGAACACAAGGAGACCTGACTCCTAGCTTGGGAAAACACGAAGAACAGGCCCCGCCCACTTGGACACTAACCCCTTTATACCCTGTACCTGTGTGCTTAATTTCCTGTCAGTGGACGCTGGCCCTTTAAGAAAGGGTCAATGACCGCGCGCGCGCCCTAATGCGCATGCGCGAGGCCCGGGTGCCAGAAGCCAGGGCAGGGAGCGGTGAGGAGGAAGCAGGAGAGCCGGGCTGGGGCTGAGAAGCCGCCGGGCGCCGGGAGCTGGGACCTGGACGCCTGGGAACCGCAGGCAATGGAGGCTGAAGACCGGGGAGTGGTGGACGCCGGACAGAGGAACCGGGAAGCGACGCAGGGAAGCCGGGGAGCATGGCAGGTGAGCCGGGGAGCAGAGCAGGGGACCCGGGGAGCGTGACACATTTTCATAAAAGCGCCATCTTCTGGCGCTGTATCCAACTCTTCCAGCACCTGCCACCTGCCTGCTATACCTGGCTAGCATACAAAAATATGGCGACGCTGACGTCCTTTTTTTGTAGTTTTTTGGCAAAAAAAATAAAAAATGCTTCCCTGGATTTTCCATTGCCAGTGAAGGTAACACCAAGCAGTGGGGGTTAGCAGCCAGTAGCTGCTTGGATTACCCTTAGCTAGCAATACAAAAAATGCAGCGGGAGCCCATATATATTTTTTTTAATTATTTATTTAAATAACTAAAAACAAAATGGGCTTCCCTGGATTTTGATTGCTGGACATCACAGTGCTGTAAAAATAAATCTTTAAAAAAAATGATGTAGCGCTCCGCGGTATTTTTGATTCTCAGCGCAGATAAAGCAGACAGCTATGGGTTGCCACCCACATCTGCCTGCCGTTACCTTGGTTGGCAATCAAAATACAGGGAAGCCCATTAATTTTTTCTATTTAAAACATAGTTAAAAAAAAATGACGTTGGGTCCCCCCATTTTTGATAGCCAGCTAGGGTAAAGCAGACGGCTGTAGCCTGAAAACCACAGCTGGCAGCTTTACCGTGGTTGGGGATCCAATGTGGAGGTCCCCTCAGGCTCTTTTTTTATAATTATTTTATAAATTTTAATAATTACACAATAAAAGTAGGGTCCCCCCCAAATTGGATCACCAGCCAAGGTAAAGCGGACAGCTGTGGTCTGGTATTCTCAGGGTGGGAAGGTCCATAGTTATTGGGCCTTCACAGCCTAAAAATAGCAGGCCGCAGGCACCCCAGACGTGGCGCATCCACTAGATGCGCCAATCCTGGCGCTTCACCCCAGCTCATCCCGTGCCCTGGTGCAGTGGCAAACGGGGTAATAAATCGGGTTGATACTAGCTGTAAAGTCACCTGAGATCAAGCCCAGCAGTTTGTGATGTCATGGCGTCTATTAGATACCCAACATCATAAACTGTCAGTACTAACAAAATAAAAAAAAAAAAAATCGACAAAAGAAATTTATTTGAAAAAACAGTCTCCAAAACATTTCCTCTTTCACCAATTTATTGTAAGAAAAAAAAATAAAGGGGTCCCACGACGACTCTGGACCGTCTAGAATATGGGGGGGAGACACTCAGGGAACGTATCCCCCATTTTCTAGGAGTTCGGACCCTTCATGTGAGGAGTGTGGGTGCAATGAATCTGCACTCACTCTCCCTGGGTCCACAGCAGCAGAGTCTATGTCGTAATGGTTGCTACCAAAGCTGCAATGCCCTGCTCATGAGGTAAGGGCATGCCTAATCAGGAGAACTATTCTACATTTCCAAATATTGGTATTTGCTGATATTATTGCTATTCCACCTACTATATATTGGGGATAGGATCGTGGAGATGGAATACCCCTTTAAGTCCAGTTATCCAGCTGAATGAATACTTAACAACAGAGCTCGCTATTTAGATGTGTTTTCTTGTGGCGTATAACGGACTCTCATGTTTGGTAGTTGTTCAGCAGGGAAACTATAAAAGCAAATCCCTCCATTTGGAAATGTAGTATATAGCTCTCCTGATCAATTATGTTCCTTACCTCATGAGCAGGGCATTGCAGTAATAATAATAATTTATTCATTTATATAGCGTTATTAATTCCATAGCGCTGTATGTCTTTGGAGTGTGGGAGGAAACCGGAGTACCTGGAGGAAACCCACGCAAACACAGGGAGAACATACAAACTCCTTGCAGATGGTGTCCTTGGTGAGAATTGAATTCAGGACCTCAGCGCTGCAAGACTGCAGTGCTAACCACTGAGCCACCGTGCCGCCCATTTAGCTTACAGATGCATAACCACCACTCACTGTGTCTGAACACAGGAAGCTGAGCTGACAGCCGCTGTGTGCATGCGGCAGCGTCTATTGTGAAGGAGAGGGCCGTGGGGGGATCAACGCTACACAGGTACCGTGGGCCACCGGGGAACACCGGTGGGGTTATAGGGGGTGACCTGGCAGGGCCTGGGGAGGAGTTTTCTGTCGCATGTGTCATGGCAAATGCGACAGAAATCAGAGGAGTAGGGTGAATGCGACCGGCGCGCTGCTGCGCGCGCGGCCATCTTGGATTTCTGGGAGGGCATCAGGGGGGGCACTTTGGCGACACCGGGGGACCGGAGGGGACCGGGGAGGAGATTTATCATGTTTGTTCATGCCAGATGGGAGATAAATAATTTTTTACCGGCGCTGTCATTTACTGTAACGTGATCATCGGTGTACGGTGTATACCTGTGATCACGTGAGCGGGGACCGGAAAAACCGTCCTGAATCATGATCTCCAGGGTCTCAGCTAGCCCTGAAACCCCGGAGATTTTCTGACGCCGGGGGGCGTTATTCACTTATTTCTGCCTGCTGTTTATAAACGGCAGATCAGAATAAGGCTGCATTAACACGACCGATCCATTTTTGCGGTCTGCAAAAAACAGTCCGTTTTTTTTTCACAGGTGCATTCGTGTGGCATCCGTTTCCGTTCCGTAGACGGTCCGTATGTCATCTGTTTGTCATCCATGTGCCTTCCGTTTTTTTTGTGTACTGCAAAAAAACTGAAGGAGAGTAAATGCATACATTTACCCAGGATCCATAGCTTCATCCTACATGAGGCGGTCACATGTTCACTCCAGTGCCATTTTCTACTGCTTTTCACAGCGTAGAGCGCTCTGATTTTCTTGTGCTTGTACACTTCATATCAGTCTTTTCTGTCATTATAATGGCAGAAAGACACATAATGTCCCACTCTCCTGCATTTTGTAATTTTGCACCCTTTGGTGCCTTTCATGTGGCACTAAGGGGTGCTTAGCTTTGTATTTAGCCAAAAAAATGAAAAAAAAAAATGACGTAGGGTTCCCCCTATTTTTGTAGCCAGCTAGGGTAAAGCAGACGGCTGCAGCCTGCAGACCACAGCTGGCAACCTCACCTTGGCTGGTAATCCAAAACTGAGGGCACCCCACGCTGTTATTTTAAATTAAATAAATAATTTAAAAAAAAAAAACACGTAGGAGTCCCCCGAAAATTGGATCACCAGCCAAGGTAAAGCAGACAGCTGTGGTCTGATATTCTCAGACTAGGGAGGTCCATTGTATTGGACTCTCCCCAGCCTAAAAATAGCAGGCCGCAGCCGCCCCAGAAATGGCGCATCCATTAGATGTGCCAATCCTGGTGCTTCGCCCCAGCTCATCCCACGCCCTGGTGCGGTGGCAAACGGGGTAATATATGGGGTTAATACCAGATATGTAATGTCACCTGGCATCAAGCCCTGGGTTTGGTGAGGTCAGGCGTCTATCAGATACCCGACATCACCAACCTAGTCAGTAATAAAAAAAAATAGACGACAAACACATTTTTATTTGAAAAAACACTCCCCAATACATTCCCTCTTTAACCAATTTATTAGAAAGAAAAACAAATCCAGGTCTGGTGTTATCCAAGGGGTTGCCATGACGATCCACACTGTCCCAGTCAATGAATAGCAGGATGTTCCCCATTGGCTGGGAGAGCAGTGCAGTGATCTGAGCTAACATCAATGGGTCAGCCCAGGTCACTGCAGGGCATGACAAGTGCTGCTGTCAGCGAGGTACATTACCTGTGCTGATCTCCTGCACTGCTGACAGCACCTGTCACTGAGTTCAATGACCGCCGCCTTCACAGCCAAGAGGCCCGTGACGTCACCGCTAGTCAGTCTCGGGTCGGAAGCGAGAGAAGGTGATGTGACAAGCGGCGGCCATGGAGGACAGTGATAGCGCTGAGGTCGGGACTTCATCACTGCAGGTAAGCCGAGCGGGACCATGTGTGCTGCAGAGTGACAGGAGGACGTCAGTGTCGTGGACTGCATGGCTGGGGACGTGTGTGTGTGTGTGTGTGTGTGTATGTATGTGTACATGCCGCGTGCAGGAGGGGGCGGAGTGAGCTGAGCGGGGAAGTGTGGGCTTCCTGCACGTAACTAGGATAAACATCGGGTTACTAACCAAAGCGCTTTGCTTGGATACCCGATGTTTATCTTGGTTACCAGCTTCTGTCAGGCTGCCAGCGATGGCTCCTGCACACTGTAGCTGTAAAAAGCCCTGCTTTTTGCTGCTAGAACAATTCTCGAACGTATCTAGAACTATCGAGCTTTAGCAAAAAGCTTGAGTTCTAGTTCTATCTAGAACACCCCCAAAAATCACTCGAACCGCGAACTGGAGAACCTCGAACCGCGCTCAACTCTACTCCTGAGTTTTTCTCAGTACAGTTGTAAGAACTGGCATAATTACAAGGACTGATACAGCTCTCGGGATCGCATTGATAGTGCGGTGAAATGAACATTTGTCTATGCTTAGTTGTGCTGACAGGAGCAGTGGACATGTGTCACACTGTTTGCACTTTCCAATACAGTCATATGAAAAGTTTGGGCACCCCTATTAAAGAAGTTGTCCAGTTACCAAAACTGATTTTTTTTTTCTAAAAAATCTTGCTAATATGTGCCCCTCAACACATCTATTATGTTTTTTCAGCAAAATTACCTTTTATTGTGCACTAGCAGCACATGCTCATTGCTGGCTCCAGCTCTGATGGGGTTAATCTCTCCTCTGACTTCCTGTGTTCAGTTCCTACAAGTCCCAGAATTCTTTGTGGCTCTAGGGCGGTGTCTAGCTTATCTAACACACCCATTGTGTCTAATACACCCACCCTGCTCCCACCCAAACCCTCCTCCCTGCCTCTTCCCAGTGGATGTGCACTGAGAGCAATCACACAGAGACAGCAGCAGCTCTACACAGCCAGGGGAAGAAAGTGTGTGTGCGCGTATATACAGTGTATGTGTGCGCGTATATACAGTGTGTGTGTGTATATACAGTGTGTGTGTGTGTGTGTATACAGTGTATGTGTGCGCGTATATACAGTGTGTGTGTGTATATACAGTGTGTGTGTGTGTATATACAGTGTGTGCGTATATACAGTGTGTGTGCGTATATACAGTGTGTGTGTGAGTGTGTATGTGTGTATGTCATACTCACCTGTCTGCAGGGTCCCGGTGCCATGCCCGCTTCCAGCCCCTGTCTCGGTACCGCCGCTTCGGCTGTGTGCAGTCTCCCCGGGGCACGTACGAAGCTTGCAGGACCTGGTGTTGGATCACCTGATGCAGTCACCTGACGCATCAGCTGATCGATTCTCGTGGTCTCGCCAGCTTTTTCGTGCCCGGCCGGCTATCAGCTGATCCTGCCGTCAGGGGACTTCATCAGCTGATTACCGGCAGCTCCTGCAGTGATGGGCCAGGATCAGACTCCCCTGCAGGAGCTGCCGGTAATCAGCACAGACGTGAGTATTTATTTATTTTTTTTTTCTACTGATGCATCAGCTGATTGTATAATCGGCTTTTATACAATCATCTGATGTGTCATGTGATTCACGTAGTTTAACCTGACACATCATCTGATCGCTTTGCCTTCCAGCAAACCGATCAGATGATATTGGATCCGGATTGGACGGCGCGGGACCCTACCCAGGATTACTGCGGAGGGGGGTTTATTTAAAAAAAGATGGAGTCACTAATTGTGTTGTGTTTTATTTCTAATAAAAATATTTTTCTGGTTGTTGTGTTTTTTTTTTATCATTACTATAAATTCATGGTGGCCATGTCTAATATTGGCGTGACACCATGAATTTCGGGCTTAGGGCTAGCTGATAATATACAGCTAGCCCTAACTCCATTATTACCCAGCTAGCCACCCGGCATCAGGGCAGCTGGAAGAGTTGGATACAGCGCCAGAAGATGGCGCTTCTATGAAAGCGCCATTTTCTGGGGTGACTGCGGACTGCAATTCGCAGTGGGGGTGCCCAGAAAGCTTGGGCACCCTTCACTGTGGATTCCAATCCTCAGCTGCCTAGTTGTACCCGGCTGGACACCAAAATTAGGCGAAGCTTACGTCATTTTTTTTTTAAATTATTTCATGAAATTCATGAAATAATTAAAAAAAAAAGGGGCTTCTCTATATTTTTGGTTCCCAGCCGGGGACAAATAGGCAGCTGGGGGTTGGGGGCAGCCCGTACCTGCCTGCTGTACCCGGCTAGCATACAAAAATATGGCGAAGCCCATGTCATTTCAAAAACTGCATACAGTCCTAGATGGAGGATGCTGAGCCTTGTAGTTCTGCAGCTGCTGTCTGCTCTCCTGCATACACTAGTGAATGGAGGATGCTGAGCCTTGTAGTTCTGCAGTTAGTAACTAACTACAGTTAGTGACATGTAGCATCCGGTCACCTGCACAACAAGTACCAGAGTGGAGAAAGATAGTGACATGCAGCACACTATGTGTCAGAGCAGAGCATGTCACTGTCTCCACTCCGCTGACCTCACAGCCCGTACACGCTGCGATGGATGCAGGGGGACACAGAACGAGTAATCGGCCGACACTGGAGTCATCTGATTACTTGGGATGAATGAGAAGTAAAATGCTCTGGTGCTCGATGGGCGAAGCCCATGCTGATTTTTTTTTTAAAAAAATTCATTAAAAATAAAAAAACAAAAAAATCACATTGTTTGTGGGCTCCCGCTGTATTTTCTATTGCTAAGGGTAACCAAAGCAGCTACTGGCTGCTAGCCCCTGCTGCTTGGTGTTACTTTCACTGGCAATAGAAATGCAGGGAAGCATTTTTTTTTATAAAGGTTTTTCCCTGAAAACGTTTTTAAGAAAATGACGTGGGCTTCGCCATATTTTTGGATGCTAGCCAGGTACAGCAGGCAGCTACGGGCTGCCCCCAACCCCCAGCTGCCTAGTTGTACCCGGCTGGCAACCAAAAATATAGAGAAGCCCTTTTTTCATGAATTTCATGAAATAATTAAAAAAAAAAAAATGATGTAGGCTTCGCCAAATTTTTGAGTCCAGCCAGGTACAACTAGGCAGCTGGGGATTGGAATCCACAGTGCAGGGTGCCCAGACTTTCTGGGCCCCCCACTGCGAATTGCAGTCCACAGCTGCCCCAGAAAATGGCGCTTTCATAGAAGCGCCATCTTCAGACGCTGTATCCAACTCTTCCAGTGGCCCTGGTGGCAGGTGGCACGCTGGGTAATAAGGGGTTAATACCAGCTATGTTTTACCAGCTGGTATAAAGCCCGAGATTCTTAATGTCAGGCCAAGTTTAACCTGGCCATTAAGAATCTTCAACAAAGGGTTTAAAAAAAAACAAAAAGACATCACACAGAGAAAAATACTTTATTAGAAATAAATACACAGACACAGTAGGGACTCCATGTTTATTACTCCCTCTCACCCCTCCACGATGGAGAGATTTCTGTACTGACCATGCCAGGAGAGAGCGAGGAAAAAGAGCGAGCGGGGGGGTGGAAAAGAGAGCGAGCGGGGGGTGTGGAAAAGAGAGCGGGGGGGTGGAAAAGAGAGCGAGCGGGGGGGAGGAAAAGAGAGCCAGCGGGGGGAGGAAAAGAGAGCGAGCGGGGGGGAGGAAAAGAGAGCGAGCGGGGGGAGGAAAAGAGAGCGAGCGGGGGGGAAAGAGAGCGACCGGGGGGGAGAAGAGAGCGAGCGGGGGGGAGAAGAGAGCGAGCGGGGGGGAGAAGAGAGAGAGGGGGGAAGAAAGAGAGGGGGGAGAAGAGAGAGGGGGGAGAAGAGAGAGGGGGGCAGAAGAGAGAGGGGGGCAGAAGAGAGAGGGGGAGAGAGAGAGGGGGCAGAGAGGGGGGGAGAAGAGAGGGGGGAGAGAGGGGGGAGAGAGAGAGGGGGGGAGAAAAGAGAGGGGGGGAGAAGAGAGGGGGGGAGAGAGAGAGGGGGGGAGAAGAGAGAGAGAGGTGGGAGAAGAGAGAGAGGGGGGAATAGAGAGAGAGGGGGGGAGAAGAGAGAGAGAGGGGGGAGAAGAGAGAGAGAGGGGGGAGAAGAGAGAGAGGGGGGGAGAAGAGAGAGAGGGGGGGAGAAGAGAGAGAGGGGGGGAGAAGAGAGAGAGGGGGGGGAGAGAAGAGAGCGAGGGGGGGGAGGAAAAGAGAGCGACGGGGGGAGGAAAAGAGAGCGAGGGGGGGGGAAGAGAGCGAGGGGGGAGGAAAAGAGCGCGGGGGGAGGAAAAGAGCGCGGGGGGAGGAAAAGAGCGCGGGGGGAGGAAAAGAGAGCGAGGGGGGAAGAGAACGAGGGGGGGAAGAGAGCGAGGGAAAAGAGAGGGGAGAGGAGAGAGGGATAAGGGGGGGCAGAGAAGAGGGGGAAGAGGGGAGGGGGAGAAGAGTGGGGGGAGAGAAGAGAGTGGGGAAAGAACGGGGGGGGGGGCAGAGGTGCTCTGTCACCAACTGTCTCCACTCTGTGACTTGTGGTGCAGGTGACAGAGTGCAGACAGTTGGTCCCATGCAGCAGGACAGATGGCAGAGCACAGCGGTGACATGCCTGTCAGTGTCTTTCTGCTGGGAGGAGCAGATGATCACACTGCCCGACACCGGCCGCTCTCCTGACATCGCAGCAGAGCGGGCGGGTGGAGAGTGTGAGCACATACTTACGTGCAGGGGGGGATTCAGCTGAAGAACCCCCTCCCTCCCTGTACTGCACACTGGCGCCCCGTGCCTCACCATCTGCAGGACGCCGGCTCCACAGTGACGTCCTCCGGATCCTCACCTCGATGCTGGGCTGTGATGTGCGGTAGTTACCGCCCACAGCCCTGTCACTCAATCTGAGTGGTGCCAGCCTCCTCTGACGTACCCGTCCAGTTTGAGAGCCCGGAAATGCCGGGACGTCAGAGGATGCTGGCGGCCACAGCTCCAGGGGGTCATGTGACCGGCACTGAGCGTGCAGGATAGCGCCGCTCAGTGCCAGAACTGGAAACAGAAGCCAAAGGAGAAAACGCCTAGAAAGGTAAGTAGAACTCCTACAGAAAATAAAAAAATGGGTGAACCACCCCTTTAATGTTAACCTTTTTTCTTTATCACAATTTGGGTTTTTGTAACAGCTATTTCAGTTTCAAATATTTAATAACCGATGGACTAAGTAATATTTCTGGATTGAAATGATATTTATTGTACTAACAGAAAATGTGCAATCTGCATTTAAACAAAATTTGACCGGTGCAAAAGTATGGGCACCCTTATCAATTTCTTGATTTGAACACTCCTAACTACTTTTTACTGACTTACTAAAGCACTAAATTGGTTTTGTAACCTCATTGAGCTTTGAACTTCATAGGCAGGTGTATCCAATCATGAGAAAAGGTATTTAAGGTGACCACTTGCAAGTTATTCTCCTATTTGAATCTCCTATGAAGAGTGGCATCATGGGCTCTTCAAAACAACTCTCAAATGATCTGAAAACAAAGATTATTCAACATAGTTGTTCAGGGGAAGGATACAAAAAGTTGTCTCAGAGATTTAAACTGTCAGTTTCCACTGTGAGGAACATAGTAAGGAAATGGAAGAACAGAGGTACAGTTCTTGTTAAGCCCAGAAGTGGCAGGCCAAGAAAAATATCAGAAAGGCAGAGAAGCAGAATGGTGAGAACAGTCAAGGACAATCCACAGACCACCTCCAAAGATCTGCAGCATCATCTTCCTGCAGATGGTATCAATGTGCATCGGTCAACAATACAGCGCACGTTGCACAAGGAGAAGCTGTATGGGAGAGTGATGCGAAAGAAGCCGTTTCTGTAAGCACGCCACAAACAGTCACCTGAGGTATGCAAAAGCACGAGCCAGTTACATTTTGGAAGAAGGTCCTGTGGACTGATGAAACAAAGATTGAGTTGTTTGGTCATACAAAAAGGCGTTATGCATGGAGGCAAAAAAACACGACATTCCAAGAAAAGCACTTGCTACCTACAGTAAAATTTGGTCGAGGTACCATCATGCTTTGGGGCTGTGTGGCCAATGCCGGCACCGGGAATCTTGTTAAAGTTGAGGGTCGCATGGATTCAACTCAGTATCAGCAGATTCTTGACAATAATGTGCAAGAATCAGTAACGAAGTTGAAGTTACGCAGGGGATGGATATTTCAGCAAGAAAATTATCCAAAACACCGCTCCAAATCTACTCAGGCATTCATGCAGAGGAACAATTACAATGTTCTGGAATGGCCATCCCAGTCCCCAGACCTGAATATCATTGAACATCTGTGGGATGATTTGAAGCGTGCTGTCCATGCTCGGCGACCATCAAACTTAACTGAACTGGAATTGTTTTGTAAACAGGAATGGTCAAATATACCTTCATTCAGGATCCAGGAACTCATTAAAAGCTACAGGAAGCGACTAGAGGCTGTTATTTTTGCAAAAGGAGGATCTACAAAATATTAATGTCACTTTTATGTTGAGGTGCCCATACTTTTGCACCGGTCAAATTTTGTTTAAATGCAGATTGCACATTTTCTGTTAGTACAATAAACCTCATTTCAACATTTCAATCCAGAAATATTACTGAGTCCATCACTTATTAGATATATGAAACTGAAATAGCTGTTGCAAAAACCCAAATTGTTGTAAAGAAAAAAGGTTAACATTAATAGGGGTGCCCAAACTTTTTCATATGACTGTATATCTGGTGTATGTCATACCTCCACATTTGTGTATTGTATGTGTTGCGTCATTTGACCTCTTTCACCCCTGTGCTCTGTCTCTTCCTTGTGTGCTGTATATTGGAATCTGGTGCTGTGTTCTCTATGTGGTGTCTCTTGTGTGCTGTGTGTGTGTGTTTACACTATATGGTGTCTTGTAAGCTGTTGTGACTAATACTGGAGGTGGTACATTGTTCTCTGCAATTTGATGTGTGTGATTATCCGTTTCCAAAATGGACCAAAAAACACAAAGGAAGTGAGAGGATAAAAATTTATAAACGTCAAAAATAATGGCAAAGCTTCTTTCTTTTACATAACAGTAACAGAAAAACAGTAAATAGAACTGTTATTACATGACTGCCCTACTGCAGAGGCTTTCTTCATATTGTCAGCAGAATCCCCCACACCAACCCCCCCCCCCTTTTTTCCCAACCGCTAATAAAAACACAACACCCTTCTTTGGATAAATTGGCCAAATCGGCCCGGTTTATTAACAAACATTATAACAGATAATAAATAACCATTTTACCAATGCAAGGGCGGTTCTTGGAGCCACCAAAACCTGGCGGACACCAAATATTGTTACCAAACCACCAGGCATATTTTGCCCCCAGCCACGACCACAAGCTCGGGGGCACCACCTTTGCCGGAAAACCGTGTCCCTAACCGACTCTCAGGGGACCCCCACCCCTGGAGAGCCCCCCCCAAGGTCCGCCAGGCAATTACCATACCAGAATAAACAAAGGGGGGTGGTCCCCCATCTATCCGATGTACCACCCCCCCACCCCGAATTTCCACCGACTCCAAGAACCCCCCCTCGCCACCGCTCGCCGAAATGACTCGAACACCCAATAAAAAATTAAATGAACCTTGACTCCACCATCTTCCCCGACAAAGATTAAACATATATGTATAGGGCGGGAGGGCGGGACCTTCTCTAATGGTACCTCGCGCCGAAGTAGTGCCCCCCCCTTTCTCCCTGGACATATATACAGCCCCCACCCTGTCCCCTCCCCTGGCCCTATAGATCCACCCCCCCTAAACTCTTGACCCCCGCAAAAGCCCGCTCTTTCTATAGAAAAACATTAACCCCTTGCTTCCCTGCAATGGTGAGTCATGGGTCACTACGCCCATGGCTCTGCCCTGGCTCCGTTCAGCCTTTCTATGTCTATGTATTAGGTATATTGATGTAAATATATTATTTATGTATGTATGGGTAAACTATGTATATCTGTATCTATAATATCTCCTCGATCTATATATGTCTATATATCTATCATCTATGTTTATCATACTAAGAAATTATATATCTATGTATTTAGCTGTATGACAGCAGACGCGGAGGCCTCATGCTGGGAGGTGTAATTCCTTCCTTTAATTATATAACATGGACATGCTGGGAGGTGTAGTTCCTTCTTGTAGTTATATAAAATGGACATGCTGAGAGGTGTAGTTCCTGTCGTCTGTGTACATGTGTGTGTGTATATGGCTGCATGCTGTGTGTAGGTGGCATCTGTGTGTATTGTATATATGTAAGTATATGGCTGTATGCTGTGTGTACGTGTCGTCTGTGTACATGTGTGTGTATATGGCTGTACGCTGTGTGTACTGTCGTCTGTATACATGTGTGTGTATATGGCTGTACACTGTATGTGTCATCTGTGTACATGTGTTTGTATATGGCTGTATGCTGTGTCTACGTGTCATCTGTGTATATGTGTGTGTATATATGACTGTAGGCTGTGTGTTCATGTCGTCTGTGTATACGTGTGTGTATATGGCTGTATAACTGTGTTTACCGGTTTTCTGTGTATATGTGTGGTGTATATGGCTGTACGCTGTGCATACCTGTAGTCTGTGTATATGTATGTGCATATGGCTGTAAAGCTGTATGCGTCAACTGTGTACATGTGTATATATGGCTGTACGCTGTGTGTATGTGTCGTGTGTATATATGGCTGTACGCTGTGTGTACATGTCTGTGTACATGTGTGTATATATGGCTGTACGCTGTGTGTACATGTGTGTGTATATATGGCTGTACGCTGTGTGTACGTGTCATTTGTGTACATATGTGTATGTATAAGGCTGTACGCTGTGTACATGTCGTTTGTGTATATGTGTGTATGGCTGTGTGTATGTCTTGTCTGTATATATGTGTGTATATGGCCATATGCTGTGTGTACGTGTTGTCTGTGTATATGTGTGTGTATATGACTGTACACTGTGTGTTCGTGTCGTCTGTGTATATGTGTGGGTATATGGCTGTACGCTGTGTGTACATGTCGTCTGTGTATGTGTGTGTGTATTCTCTCTCTCTCTCTTTTTCCCCGTCCCCCCGGAGAAAACACGGATCTTTTAAATAAAAAGATTTTCTATATTTACCTCTCTCCAGCGGTGCAGTCTTCGGCTATTCTGCCTCCCGCTCCTGACCGCCACTCATGATACTCACTGAATAGTCCACTGTGGGGTTGGAAGCCGGAGCAGTGCTGGAGACTTCAGTGGTGGGGACCGCATCGCTGGGGACAGGTGAGTATCCCAGTGTGTGTAAATGGCTGTACGCTGTGTGTAGGTGGCGTCTGTGTGTGTATATGTGTGTGTATATGGCTGTATGTGGCTTTAGGCTGTGTGGATATGGCATCTGTGTGTGTATATGTTTGTGTATATAGCTGTAGATTTTGTGTAGGTGGCATCTGTGTGTGTGTATGAATGTGTGTATATGGCTGTACGCTGTGTGTAGGTGACATCTGTGTGTGCATATGTGTGTATATGATTGCACGCTGTGTGTAGGTGGTGTGAGATAGTGGGTCCATTGATATGTGACGGACGGTACATATCTCCCAGAATGCGTACAGAAACATATTAGAGCCCTAGATAGTGGTCAGTCCTGTAACCTCCAGGCCGGGTTATGCAGGTGGCTCATGTCCACAGTTCTCATTTAAAAGCTCTTTGTAAAGGCCTGGGTGGGGCAGAGTTGCTTTGTAAGCTGCAGAGCAAGAAGCTGAGAGGAGTTCAGACCCGTGTGGTGTGATAACACAGGTCTGTGGGGCTCCCTGAAAAGCAGTACGGGGTACAGTAAGACCGTCTTCTAAGGCAGCGGGTACCTGTGTGACGTGGTAACCTATGGACTGTATATAGCCTGGATGTATCCTGAAGGACGTATTTTCCTGTGCAACAGCGGTAAATAAACTTATGTTGATTGGACTTTCTGGGTCACTGCCTCTTTGTCGTCCTGGGGGACCCCCACCCCGCTACATTATGGTGGAGAATGCGGGCATTGAGACTTGAGGCATACCCCACCGCTGCATGTCAATAATCAAGCCTGCTACGCTACAGTATAAACCCGCTGACAACATGGAGGAGCTTCTGCGGCAGCTGGTAGTCACTCAGCAGAAACAACAGGAGCAACTGGGTCTGTTCCAGCAGCAACTGAGTCTGTTCCAACAGTACCACCAGGAATCCCAGCAGCAGCACCAGGAATCCCAGCGGCATCATCAGGAAACCCAGCGACAACAACAGGAGGCGAACACATTTCTACAGCAGCAGGTTGCGACCCTGCGTGAGACAGCGCCAGCAACTGCCTCCGACCAACGGGTACCCCGGGACAGGGTTCGCTCTGCCCTACGGAAGCTAAGCCCGGGGGATGACGTGGAGGTCTTCCTTACGGTATTTGAGCGCACAGCAGAGCGGGAAAAACTGCCGGCGAATCAGTGGGCGGAAGTGGTGGCTCCGTTCCTGATTGGGGACGCCCAGAAAGCCTGCTTTGACCTCAGCCGGGAGGATGCCTTGGACTACGAGAAACTGAAAGGTGAGATCCTTGCCCGTCTGGGGGTCAATACCTACGTGCGGGCTCAGCGGGTATTTGCCTGGACCTATGTGGAGACCTGTCCGGCCAGGTCTCAGGCATATGACCTACTTCAATTGGTAAAAAAGTGGCTGCAGCCGGAGATGTTGTCTCCAGCCCAGATGGTGGAACGGGTGGTGGTCGACCGGTTGGTGCGGACTCTGCCGGTCGCTATACAACGCTGGGTGGGGCAAGGGGACCCGGGTAACCTGGACCAGGTGGTGAGTCTAATTGAGCGTTATACCGCCACCCAGGACTTTATACGAGACTCTGCCCCAGGGCGTCAGGCCCGGCGGCCACAGGACCGGGGCCGAGAGACACGTACGGCGCAGGTGAACCCCAGAAACCAAACCCACATTGAGGGGGTAACCCGCACTGAGAGTGGCAAAAGACTAGTCCCCCCAAGAATTGTAACAAAAACTGGTGGGGCCACCGCTATGAAGTGCTGGAGATGTCAAGGGCCCGGCCATATCGCAGCTTATTGCCCTTTGATTACGGAGGCCATGGATTGTGACTACACCCGCCGAATGTCTATGTATGCTAATACGGTGTGTGCTGCACAACCTTTTCTTGAACCTCCTCTCTGTCCTGTGTATATAAATGGACATCGGGCAGAGGCCCTGTTGGACTCGGGCAGTATAGTGACCCTCGTACATGGGTCGCTGGTATCGGGGTTGGAGTCCACGAAGAGGGAGGTTGGGATTGTATGTATACATGGAGAGCTCCGCAAATATCCAACAGCAGAGGTAGGCCTCTCCACTCCGTGTGGAGATGTGACACATGTAGTAGGAGTGGTGAAAACTCTACCATACGGGGTAGTGCTGGGCAGGGATTTTCCGTTGTTCTGGTGCTTGTGGGAGAGAAATGGCACATCTTCCCAAGCAAGAATGGGTTCGGGTGCAGAGCCCGACGATCCCGAGGCGGGAATACCTGCTGTAGGGATCACCGACCTTGGGACAGGGGGAGAACCTGACCAGGGTCCCCTAGAAGTATTGGCGGGAGACAGCGAAGAGACCGTAGCGATCCCGGAGCTGGACACGTCCCGGGAGGCCTTCGGGACGGCACAGCTGAGGGATCCTACCCTCTCCCAAGCGTGGGGTAATGTAAAAGAGGTGAATGGGGTGGCCCAACAACCAGGGGCAGAAGCTGTCTTTCCCCGCATGGCGGTTTATAATGATTTACTCTACCGAATAGACAAAATCAGGGAAGAGATAGTAGAACAATTGGTAGTGCCCCAATCCCACCGTCGGGTAGTGCTCAACATGGCTCACACACACCCCCTGGGGGGGCACTTAGGGGTTAGCAAGACACAAGAGCGTATTTTACAGAGGTTCTTTTGGCCGGGAGTGTACGCAGAGGTACGGAAGTTCTGTGAAACCTGCCCGGACTGCCAGTTGACTTCGCCCATTGCAAGTTTCCGGAGTCCATTGGTGCCTCTCCCTATTATAGAGGAACCTTTTGAACGAATTGCAATGGATCTGGTAGGACCCCTGGTAAAATCCGCGCGCGGTCACCAACACATATTGGTGGTTGTGGATTATGCCACACGCTATCCCGAGGCCATTCCGCTGCGCCATACCTCCGCTAAGCTTATTGCTCGGGAATTATTCGCCATGTTTTGTCGTCTTGGGCTACCAAAGGAGATCCTGACTGACCAGGGAACCCCGTTTATGTCCAAGGTGACAAAATAATTATGTAAACTGTTGAAAATAAAGCACCTGCGCACATCGGTGTACCATCCACAAACCGATGGGCTGGTAGAGCGGTGTAACAAAACCCTTAAGTCCATGCTTAAAAAGGTGGTTGCCAAGGACGGGAGGGACTGGGACATGCTGTTGCCCTATCTTATGTTTGCGCTCCGAGAAGTACCGCAGGCGTCCACGGGGTTTTCACCATTCGAGTTGCTCTATGGCAGACACCCTAGGGGCTTGCTGGACGTAGCCAAGGAAACATGGGAACAGGAGCCCACCCCATATAAAAGTGTGATTGAACATGTGGCCCTAATGCAGGACCGCATTACAGCGGTTTTGCCTATCGTAAAAGAACATATGACAAGGGCACAAGGGGCACAAAGGCGCAGTTATAACACACGAGCCACCCTCAGATCTTTTAATGTAGGGGATCGGGTCTTGGTTTTGGTGCCCACTGCCGAGAGTAAACTGCTGGCCAAATGGCAGGGGCCGTATGAGGTTCGGGGAAAGGTGGGGGAGGTGAACTACCGAATATATCAGCCGGGGAGGAGGAAGCCGGAACAAGTGTATCATGTTAACTTGCTTAAAGCCTGGAAAGACCGCGACTGTATGGTGACGGGAGTAACACCGGTGGGGGCATGTGAGGGTCCTGTAGTGCCGCTCATCCTGGGACCCGAAGGGGGGGTACACCTAGGCGACACCCTCACTAAAACGCAGCGTCGTGAAGTTCGGAAGTTGGTACAGCAGAACTCGGATGTGTTTTCCGAGTTACCCGGCCGTACTTCGGTTATCCAACATGACATTGTCACCGAGCCTCGGGTAAAGGTGCGTATGAAACCGTACCGGGTGCCCGAGGCCCGGAGACAAGCCATTGCAGCAGAGGTGAAACAGATGCTTACTCTAGGGGTGATTGAGAAGTCAAAGAGTGACTGGGCTAGTCCCATTGTGCTGATTCCAAAACCCGACGGGTCGCTACGTTTCTGCAATGATTTCAGGAGATTGAATGAGGTTTCCAAGTTCGACCTTTACCCTATGCCCCGGGTGGACGAACTTATTGAACGGTTGGGAAAGGCTCAATATTTCACGACGCTTGACCTCACCAAAGGCTATTGGCAGGTGCCACTGACAGAGTCGGCCAAAGAAAAGACGGCCTTTATTACACCAGAGGGGCTCTATCACTATGTTGTCTTGCCTTTCGGTTTACATGGAGCCTCGACTACTTTCCAAAGACTGATGGACATAGTGTTGGAGCCCCATCAGAAGTACGCATCCGCCTATCTAGATGACATCATCATCTTCAGTACCGATTGGCAGACCCACTTGTCCCAGGTCCAGGCCGTCGTTAACTCCCTGCGGGCGGCAGGATTGACCGCAAACCCAAAAAAATGTGCAATCGGTCTGGAGGAAGCCCGCTATTTGGGGTACGTGATTGGCCGCAGGGTGATCAAACCTCAAGTAAATAAAATAGAGGCCATCCAAAAGTGGCCCAGACCAGTGTCCACTAAACAGGTGAGGGCGTTCCTCGGCATTGTTGGGTATTACCGGCGGTTTATACCGGACTTCGCCGGGAGAACAGCGGCTTTGACTGACCTGTTGAAGGGTAAGAAGGCGGCTATGGTACGCTGGACCCCTCAGGCTGAGGAGGCGTTTCGGTCCATGAAGACTGCCTTGTGTGGTCAACCGGTCCTCATTAGCCCCGATTTCGGTAACACCTTCTTGGTGCAAACAGATGCCTCCGAGGTGGGTCTGGGGGCCGTACTCTCGCAAGAGGTGAACGGAACTGAGCACCCGGTTACCTATCTGAGCCGGAAGCTTACCCCGGCAGAAAAGAATTATAGCGTAGTGGAGAAGGAGTGCTTGGCTATTAAATGGGCCTTGGAGTCCCTGCGCTATTATTTGCTCGGGCGACAGTTTCGGTTGGTAACGGACCACGCGCCCCTTGTCTGGATGAGAAATGCGAAGGAACGGAATGCCCGGGTCACCCGCTGGTTCCTGTCCCTTCAGAATTTCAGTTTTACGGTGGAACATCGGGCCGGTTCCTCCCAGGGCAATGCCGATGCCCTGTCACGGGCGGCCTGTTTGGGAGCGTCCGTTCATCCCCTCGGGTTTGAACGGAGGGGGGGGGTATGTGAGATAGTGGGTCCATTGATATGTGACGGACGGTACGTATCTCCCAGAATGCGTACAGAAACATATTAGAGCCCTAGATAGTGGTCAGTCCTGTAACCTCCAGGCCGGGTTATGCAGGTGGCTCATGTCCACAGTTCTCATTTAAAAGCTCTTTGTAAAGGCCTGGGTGGGGCAGAGTTGCTTTGTAAGCTGCAGAGCAAGAAGCTGAGAGGAGTTCAGACCCGTGTGGTGTGATAACACAGGTCTGTGGGACTCCCTGAAAAGCAGTACGGGGTACAGTAAGACCGTCTTCTAAGGCAGCGGGTACCTATGTGACGTGGTAACCTATGGACTGTATATAGCCTGGATGTATCCTGAAGGACGTATTTTCCTGTGCAACAGCGGTAAATAAACTTATGTTGATTGGACTTTCTGGGTCACTGCCTCTTTGTCGTCCTGGGGGACCCCCACCCCGCTACAGTGGGATCTGTGTATATATATGTGTGCATATGGCTGTACGCTGTGTGTAGGTGGCGTCTGTGTTCTGTGTGTGTATATATGTGTATATGGCTGTAAGGTGGGTGTAGGTGGCATCTGTGTGTGTACATGTGTGTATATGGCTGTACGCTGTGTTTAGGTGGCGTGTAGGTGGTGTCGGTGTGTTTATACTGTATGTGTGTGTGTATGGCTGCACGCTGTGTATAGGCTGCGTCTGTGTATATGTGTGTGTATATGGCTCTATGTTGTGTGCAGGTGGCGTCTGTGTATATGTGTGTGTAGATGGCTGTACACTGTGTGAAGGTGGCATCTGTGTGTATAGATGTGTGTGTATATGGCTGTACTCTGTGTGTAGGTAGTGTCTGTGTGTGTGTATATGGGTGTATATGGCTGTGTGTAGGTGGCGTCTATGTGTGAATATGTGTGTATATGGTTGTGCGCTGTGTGTAGATGGCGTCTTTGTGTGTATATGGCTGTACGCTGTGTGTAGGAAGCGTCTGTGTATATGTGTGTGTCGCGGGCGGAGGAAGGGACGTTGCGCTTACCCACTGCTCGGGTCCGGCTGCTGCTGCTACTGCTGCTCGGTGGTGACTCAAGCGGTGGGCCGGATCCCGGGGACTCGAGCGGCGTTCCTCGCCCGTGAGTGAAAGTGGGTGGTTTGGGTTTAGGGATATTGTCCGTGACGCCACCCACGGTTGTTGTGAGATTAGTGACACCATCGCTGCTCTGGACGGGGATCCCGGGAGCGATGCTGGGGAGCAGCTTGGATGTTGGTTCTCCCCTCCGTGGGTATGGGGTTGATTGTCCTGGGGCCCGGTAAGGGAGGTAGGGGTGAGTGACAGGCGGGTTACGGGGCCTGGTGAGGTGCAGGGTCGCGGGGGCAGCACGGTGCCTCACGGCACGGTGGTACTCACTCAGCCAATGACGAATGCAAAGTCCTTGGTAAAACACACGGCTGGATGGACGGGTCCCACAGACGGCTGCGGTGTTTTTCCCCTGACCCCAGGTTGGTAGTGTAAGTCCTTTCCTTCACCTTCGTGTAGGCTCCTCCTGCACTCCAGTTTCCAGCTGGCTCCCCGGTTCAGTACCGGTGGGCTACCGCCCAACCCCGTTCCACCAAGACTGTCTCACTATCTACACGAGGGCCCTAGGCTCCAACCTAGGCCCCAGTCTGCGTCTGCCTCCCTGCAGACCTCCTCTCTCTTCCTCTGCCTGGACTTCACTCCTCACTTCTCCAACTCCAAAACTAATCTCCTCCTTTTTCCCGCCTCCAGGACTGTGAACTCCTCGGTGGGCGGGGCCAACCGCCTGGCCCACCCCCTGGTGTGGACATCAGCCCCTGGAGGGAGGCAACAAGGGTTTTTGTGTTTGGCTTAGGTGTGCCTAACCGGGGTGTGGGGTGTGTTGGTGTAGTCCTGTGATGACCTGGCTTGTCCAGGGCGCCACATGTGTGTATATGGTTGTACGCTATGTGTAGGTGGTGTCTGTGTGTGTATATGGCTGTGTGTAGGTGGCATCTGTGTGTGTATATGTGTGTAAATGGCTGTGCGCTGTGTGCAAGTGACGTCTGTGTGTGTATATGGCTGTACGCTGTGTGTAGGTGGTGTCTGTGTGTGTATATGGCTGTGTGTAGGTGGCGCCTGTGCGTATATGTGTGTATATGGCTGTGCGCTGTGTTTAGGTGGCGTCTGTGTGTGTATATGTGTGTATGTGTGTGTGCATTTGGCTGTATGCTGTGTGCAGGTGGTGTCTGTATGTGTATATATGTGTGTAGATGGCTGTGTGCTGTGTGTAGGTGGCGTCTATGTGTGTATATGTGTGTGTATTCTCAGTTTCTCTTTCCCTCTCCCTGGAGAAAACACGTGTCTGTTCTTACCTCTCTCCAGCGGTGATGTCTCCAGCTCTGCTGCCTCTCTCTGACCCCCGCTCATAATACTCACTGAAAATTCAGTGCACTGAGGAGCTGGAAGCAGGAGCAGCGCTGGGTACTTCAGTGCCGGCGACCGCGTTGCTGGGGACAGGTGAGTGTGTGGGTCTGTGTGTGTGTTTGTGTCTGTGTGTGTGTGTCTGTGTGTGTGTGTGTCTGTGTGTGTCTGTGTGTGTATAGTGAGGACCTGGAAGCCGGAGCATTGTGGCCACAGCATCGGGGACTCACTGCGGTAACGTGCATGTCACTACGCCTGTGCAGCTGCCAGAGGCGTGGTGCATGCCAGAATAGGTGGACATCCACAACTGCTAATTATGTATGCAGATGCACCCTCCATATTCCTCCACACAGTATAATTCACCCTATAGTTATCCATATATGATTATGCATTTCCAAAGGCCTCAATATATTATAATGCACTCCCCCTAATCCTATGTATGGTATATGGCACCCCCATACTCCCCTGTTACGGGGGCTGTCGGATAATAAGGGAATGGAAGGGTATCCGACAGTCAGGGTCCGCCGTGCAGAGTTCTGCTGCAGAGTAGGGCAGAGGATAGGGGAAACCTGTACCACCAGAGTGGTACTGACACTGTTACGTCACAGTGTCACCAAGACCAATAGCGGCGTATACTGTTTAAGTCACAGCAACTACCTCTTAGCAAAACATAGGAGTGGAAATGCAAAAGAGTGAGGAATACAACATAAAAGTGCAGAGAAGTCTCACAATCTGTGAGCGTGAAAGCACCTGTCTCAGTTAACAGTCACAGAGACTAGGTGTAGTGTGTGCAATATGGCACCTACCTATGTCCGCTCCACTTGTGGTACAAGGATACGGACAGCAGCAATGCTGCTAGCTTGAAACTCCTGCCTATGACCGCTCCCCTAGTGTGCGAGGATACGGACTGCTGCAGGAGGCAGCGTAGTGGAGCGTCAGCCTAGAAGGCAACGACCACCTAACATACCTATGACCGCTCCACTAAGGTGCGAGGATACGGACCACAGCATAAGCTGCAAGGTACAAGAACGTTACCCTACCGATAACGTTCACCTAGATAGACAATAGGTGCCACAAGGGACATGCACAGAGCATCTACTCCTATGCAGGAACCAAGAGGACACACCGGGCAGCGTGCGTCAGGGTCTTATATAGACTCTGTACCTCATCCAAGATGGAGGGCACCAGCCAATCTGCTGCGAGAACGTCAGCAATGACGTCACGCTGGCCTATCACAGAGCAAAGCGTCATAAGCACATGACCAGCGGCCAATCGGCTTAGAATGTGTCAGAGACATGTGGCCTCGTGTCAGCGATGATGTCACCCGCACATGTGCAGTGGCTCCAAGATAGGACTTAGCCTCCAGCGCTCGCACATGCTCAGTAGCATGGCATCAGAACATAGTCTCCAGCGCCACACAGACCTGGGACAAAGAAATAACATAGCCAGACCACAGCAAAGGATAAGGAGACACGCAGATCCCCAGAAAAGGGAACCGTAAAAGTACCTCCCCCTCAAGGGCCCCCCTCCGGCAGCGCAGGTAGTCGGCAACTAAGTCAGGAGTTTTGACACCTCCTCAGGCTCCCAGGAGCGATGCTCCGGACCGTAGCCTTCCCAATCGATCAAAAAGAACCTGCGACCACAAACCATCTTAGAACCAGCGATGGCCCGTACCTCATAGCTGGACTGAGAAGAATCGGAGGAAGGAGATGGCTCTGCACGGGCATGGGATAGAATAGCCGGCTTCAAGAGCGAAACGTGGAATTTGTCATGAATCCTAAGATGGGCAGGTACCTTCAGTTGATATACCACAGGATTAACCTGGCGAAGTACCTCATAAGGACCCAGAAATCGAGGAGCAAACTTGGCAGATTCCACTCTAACTTTCACGTTTTTAGCAGAGAGCCATACGAAATACCCCGGGGAAAAGACAGGAGAGGGACGGCGAAAACAATCGGCTACCGTCTTCATATGATACTTTGCTACTTGGATCGCACTCTGAGTCTGATCCCAGACCTCCCTAGCATTGGTTGCCCAATCCGCCACAAGAGGCGGTGGTACGGAGGCGGGAAACGGAACAGGCACCCTGGGATGTCGCCCATTATTGAGAGTGAAAGGCGTCTGCCCAGTGGCTTCAGCCACGGAATTGTTAAGGGCAAACTCTGCCCAGGGTAGGAGAGTAGACCAATTGTCATGATTCTCTGAGACAAAGTGTCATAGGTATATGATCATAGATTGGTTGGTTCATTCAACCAAAAGAAACCACCTAAACAAACCTCTATAAAAAATATCCTTTAATATTATTCAGTAAAAACAATGTACGACACCAATGTCAAATAACATATAAAACACATAACAGTGTATTAGTGAGAGGTCTAATGAAGAGCAGGAAAGGCGTGCAGGAATAGGATGATAGTTAGATAAACTCTAGATGATCTTAGAGGAGCTAGATGATCCTCAATTTCTCCTGCCTGACTGCGGAGGGTATTATAATGTTTTGAACACCCCCCGCTCCAGGTGGCTGTCCCTTGCTATCCCTGTTCTTCACTGGCCTGAAACCCACCACCAAACCAGGTGCATTATGTAAGACCAGGACAACGTAAAAAAATACAAAGAATTATGTTGGTTCCTGAACAAGACTGGATTCTATACTTCAGTCTAGATACTGTATAAACAGCAGTTAGGAAAGAGCTACTGGGTCCACCAAGGCCGGTACCCACAGCTTCTCCCGACGCGTTCCCCCCCCCTCCTAACTGAATGGTCGGGGGTTCATAAGGGGTAAATATCCAACAACACCTGTGAATAAACAAAAAACAGACAAAAGGTGTCTTTTAAAATAGATAAATTCAATATTCATCTCCAAAAAGTCTCCTCAATATAGGGGACTTACTTGGAACAACATCCAAGATTGATACACTGGTTTCAGCAAAAAGTGCTTGCTTGATCTGTCTGAGTACAGTCTCCTAAAAGGACTAGTAGTGTCCTCCTAAAATGGAACAAGATCACATAAATCATTTGTCCCCACCTATCAGTGATCCCTCCCAAAAAGGCATACACAGGGATAGCCATTGTCAGTCTAGATTATATTTCTACCTTATGTGGTCCACTTTTCTTGTCTCAGCAGAGAGAAGATATCACTATTCAAGGTAGAAGACACCTATGTAGTTAGAAGAAAAGGCATACATGTAGGTATATTGCTACTCCTATTTCTCAGGGAGTGATGTCTTGGTCTAGAATAGGGATATCATAGCTACTCAGAACATATGTATCACTATGTTCCTCAGAAGTCTGAGTATTTAACTCGGCTTATAAGTCCCTGTAGATAGAGGGAAGCTATCTCAGTTGACAAAGGCAGAATGTCAATCATCATATGGGGGAGTCATAGGCTCTCAGAATTCATATATAACATCAGCAAAAAATACCAATAGTCTGATGCAAGGCTTATGGATGGTGCACTGTGTGCCGTTTAGGGCAGAGGATCTCAGTCAGCTCTCTAGGTTATATATTCAGCTGTCCAATTTACCTGTAAAGGAAGACATATAGTATGGCTCAAACAGAGCTGGTGCATATATGATCAAGTCATATTGTGGCCCATGGTTACCTATATACTAATGTTTCCATAAAGAGAATCCCCAGATTTCATTTCAAATCCCAGAGAGTAAACCCTGTGGAAGAAGCATATTGTATCTCTCATATCTCAGATAAGACAAAATAATATATGGACCTGAATCATCCTTATGTCCATCATTACCTCTACAGTAATGTTTCTTTGCTGGAGGCCCTGAATCTCCACTTCAAATCCCTTAAAATGTAAGTACATCCTAAGGGAATAAAAACATACAAAATGCTAGTGCTACTTTTTAGTCACCTAAATAGGCATGTACAGACCCTAAGTGTCCTGTGTGGACCTATAAGAAAGAAAAAACACCTACCAGGGATACACTCTATCTGCAAGGACAAATGTCCCGAGCGCCTAAGCACATCTAGTTACGCAGAGAGTGTGGATGATGCCATCTGGGCCGGAGATGAAGTAGCCTGTGGTGTCCCCGCTTGCTGTGTGCTTCACTGGCAAACAAGATCATTTAAAGTGCCCGCGCCCGGAAGTGGGGGCGGGACATCCTGTCTTCAAGCATTGGCACATAAATAAGCCTATCGTGGATCTATCTGCCAAAACCGGAAGTGACACATCCCGGTCAGATTGACAGGACCAGCGTCCTATGGTCGCTGCTGATCCTCCCGGAAATGACATAACGCTGGTTCTATATCCTGGGTATGTCTGCTAGAACCGGAAATGACATAGCCCAGTTTGATTGACAGGATCAGCAGCCTATAGTCGCTGCTAATACTCCCAGAAGTGACACAAGAACACTAACAATATTGACAAGTCCAGCAGCCATTCATGTCCACTAGAGCTGCTGGAAAAGACGTACCCCTGTCTGATTGATGGGACCAGCTACCTATAGTTGCTGCTGATAATCACTGCATAGTAAAAACTTATAATAGATTTTCAAAGTGCAGTTTAATATCTTGACAGCTCCACCTAACACTGAAAATTCACATGGACTACATATAGTTACATTTCACTACTATTAATCCCCATACGCTATCAAATATGCATCTTAAAGGAATCTATCTCCAGATGTCTCCACATCTGCTAAAAATAAATGGCAAAGTCGCTGCTAATACTCACAGAAGTGACATATCGCTAGTTCGATATGAACACCAGCCATAATGACAGGTCCAGCAGCCATTCTTATCCACTAGAGCAACTGGGAGAGGCGTATCCCTATCTGATTGAGGGGACCAGCTACCTGTAGTTGCCGCTGATAATCACTACATAGTAAAACCTTATATATGGATTTAAAGTTTTAAGAGGTCCACCTAACACTGAAATTCACTGGGACTAAATATGGTTTCGTTAGCATACACATTGATTAAATAACACTACTATTGATCCCCATACATGATCATATATGTGTCTTAAAAGAATCTGTCTCCAGATGTCTCCATATCTGCACAAAATACAGGGCAAATAGTGACTCTAGTAATACGCCTGTGTATGTTCTCTGTCTGAGGGGGCATCACTGTATGTATTATAAGGGGCAAGGAGATGTTTATCAAATACAAAGCAGGTATGAATGACCTTACATATGGCATGGGTGTAGATATCCTATCTTAACCTGTATCTAAAAGTGACCAAATATTCTGTATATTCATTGCTGATTTAGATGAAGCTGACGAAACTCAAGGTCTCATTAAGTCCGCCCGGGCTAACAGAATCTAGCAAGAAAGTCCACCTGGCCTCTCTTTGGAGGATTTTATTATTCCAATCGCCCCCCCGGATTGGTTTTTTCACCACCTCAATCACTTGGAATGATATGGTGCCGGTATCTCCATTGTGGCACGAGTTGACGTGTCGGGCTATGGCCGTATCCCTCTTGTGACCAATGTCTCCCAGGTGTTCCCCAATTCTAACACGTAGCTCCCTTTTGGTTTTGCCCACGTACCCCAGAGGGCAGCTGCACGTACAAAGATATACGTACCAGCTTATAAACATGCAAGATCCACCCCAAGGAGGGATCTTCTAAAGCTGAATAAAAAACGTGAAGAGGATCAGATTACACGATTAATAGGAACCTATGATGATCAAAATCCCCGAATTATGGAGGTGCTGAGGCGTTACTGGCCCATTCTTAAGTCTGATCCAGACATAGGAAAATTTGTCTCACCGCATGTAAGTGTTACCTTCAGAAGGGGGAGATCAATTAGAGACCAGCTAACACATAGCCATTTCTCTGCCCCAGAGGGACAGGGGACATGGCTGCATCGTAAGCCCCAAGGGACATTTAGATGTGGAAAGTGCATCTGCTGCCCACGAATTAACCAGAGTAAAGAGTTTAGGAACAACATGACAGGAAGAATTTTTAGGATCAAAGGTTTTGCAAACTGTAGGACCCCGGGGGTAGTATATCATTGTACGTGCAGCTGCCCTCTGGGGAAGGAATTTAAAGTGACATCCTGACATAATAGGGGAACAAAACGCAGGATAGTCTGTTTAATTTGAAAAAAATCCACACAAGATTTAAGATGAACTTATACATGGAAGCGGCTCCCTTCTTGGACGTCCTGCTATCTGGAGATTCAACCACCGGCTCCATTCACTCCACCTTGTATAGAAAGCCCATTAGTGGAAATTCTTCCCTTCATGCAACCAGCTGTCATACACCCCACACTTTAAAGAACCTACCTGTGGGGGAACTCTTGCGAGCTAAACACTTGTGTTCTTCTGATGCTTCTTATCACAATGAAGCTGCTTGCATTAAAGGGAGACTCAGCAGAAGAGGTTACTCTGATTCAGTTTTTAGAAGGGCATCTTCCATTGTTGCAAATCGGTCCAGAACTACTTTATTGGAAGATCGCTCTATACCTTCTATACTTAATGATCGAATAACTTTCTCTACACCTTTCAGTGTGGATTTTTTTCAAATTAAACAGACTATCCTGCGTTTTGTTCCCCTATTATGTCAGGATGTCACTTTAAATCTCATTCTTCAGTCAGGAGTGAATGTAGCAGCCAGAAAGGCTTGTACTATAGGGAATTTGGTAGCACCTAGTAGATATGCCTCCAAAAAATCTGGAAGATCTAATAAAAACTGGCTCAATATTCTAGGTTCCTACAAATGCGGATCCAACCGGTGTGGGCTCTGCAGATTTATGCAAAATAACAAATCCCTTCCAGGGAAAAATGGAGAAAACTTCGAAAATTCGATCCTTCATTAACTGTTCCTCCACGCACATAGTCTATGTGGCAACATGTACTTTATGCTGTAAAAACTACGTGGGTTGCACCTCTCGAGCATTAAGGATTAGAATTTCGGAACATATTCGCATTCCTTCAGCAGCTCAAGATAAAACCTCTTTGAACTATGTTGCACTAGTTAAAAAACGTTCCCTATCAGGGTTCACTAGGCATTACATTGAATGTCATGCAGCAGATTTTTCATCATTAAGAATCACAGAATCACACATGTTTAGTGCTTCAGTGCACATTTGGTGCTGCTTTTTGTTTTTTCTTCATTGAATTGGTCGGTGGTTGACCTCCACCTTGCTTTGCACCCTAATTTGGGATGTATTCCATCTGTCTAGATTTTGGCGGTTGGTGACTGTTCACATTAAGTCATCAGGCTTTGTCCACAGGCTATTTACTTCATGCAGCATTTGCTTGGACCTGTCCCGCCCACAGCCATGACTCAGTCATGGGTACGGGATTGAAATAGACCAGGTGAGTGCTGCTAAGAGCAGTTCTACTATTCATATGTGAGGCCGTATGGCACATTTTATAAAAATATTTTAGTGTAGGACTGCTTCAAATGAGATTTGCCGTGACGTGGCGAAGCAGCTCAAGAAATTGCAATTTTTTGCCAAAAATCTCAAAATTTTTAAAATAAGTACAGTTTGGAATGTTTAGTGCTTCAGTGCACATTTGGTGCTGCTTTTTGTTTTTTCAACATGTACTTTATGCTGTAAAAACTACGTGGGTTGCACCTCTCGAGCATTAAGGATTAGAATTTCGGAACATATTCGCATTCCTTCAGCAGCTCAAGATAAAACCTCTTTGAACTATGTTGCACTAGTTAAAAAACGTTCCCTATCAGGGTTCACTAGGCATTACATTGAATGTCATGCAGCAGATTTTTCATCATTAAGAATCACAGGCATAGAATATGTTCCCAGACCCCCACGTGGAGGTAACTGGTTTAAAGCCTTGCTATTAGCAGAAGCCAAGTGGATTTTAAAGTTGGATTCGAAATACCCTAATGGGTTCAACTATCGCTCTGATCTACGATTCATTTTTTGAAAATGGGTATACTTAAACAGATATGATACATACCAAAAGAGGATACTGAGAATAAGGATAATAATATGCACTTTTTAGTTGACACGATCTGCATTTATGACATATAATGAGATGCCTGACATTGAATATAACAACTGCTAAATGTCTCCTTTTGGATTATTTTCATATCTTGGAAGCTATTTAGATCTAAGAATAATATGACGATAATGTTATTTATATTTAATGAATTATATATTCACTGTAATGTATTCTCTTCCCCCTGTTCAACTATGAGATTTCATCCATTGGATATTGCAATGGGGATGGGGACTCCTATGGCCGTGGTTTTTCCATGTGTGTATATATACATGGACATAAATATTTATTTTCTCGCCCCCCCCCCTTTTTATACAATTTCTTTAATATTTTTATATTTATTTTTATTTACTCATTTTTCTTTAATATTAATTTTCCATTATTATACATATATATTTTTCATTAATTATTGTTACCTCCCAATTTTTTGAATTATTCACTCATTTGATAGGCAATTCTCGTTTTTTCTGTATATCCAGATTTATATGATAGATAAAAGGTTTTGAATTTACCTTTAATATATGAACACATTTAATTTAATCTAATATTCATAGTTTTTATGTTTGTATTTATTCTTACATGTGAATATGGGTAAGACGTCCATTATGAGCAGATTATATATATATATATATATATATATATATATATTTTTTTATGATAATTGAATTCAATATCTGAATATACCACTGCACACAAGATCAACCGGCATCTATCTTCAATCCTACCATCCATGAAAATGTCTATTTGCCAATCCTACAGCCATAAGATGATATTATATGTCCTGATACTCACCTGTTTTTTGCATGTAATTAACATACCCCTACCCCTCCCTTTTGTCCACCCAGCAGACCAGTCTATTTCAGTAGCCTTGCAGTGTTCATGAGACACTTATGATTAAGGACTCTTTTGCTTTTAATGGAAGTCCGAAACGCGTAATGTTATCATGACTCTAACTCTTACCATCTGAGTTGATACTCAGTCTTCACGATGCTTTTAAATAATATTTAAATAAAGCCTTGGATGTTTTAATATAAGAAGAACTTGTGCCGGATCCCTTCTGCCTTTCTATGCTGTTTTGCTTGTTACCGGTTGGGATTTACCGGAGGATCCCAGGCACCCGCAAGGCTGAGCAGTCCGGGCAGCAGGTGAACTGAAGATACACTTTTTCTCAAACTGATAGTCTGCTTCTGAGCCTGTTGCTCAGGCTACTGAGCATGCTCAGGCACTTAGTGCATCAGAGGCTAGGTCCGGTAAGGACTTCACGGAGCATGTCCGTGAGGTGGCAGGCCCTGATAGGGCAGAGGGTGTCAGGTGTCCTGATGACGTGGCAACTCCGGACTGGCTCGCAGAGGCCCGCCCCTATGATCTGGCACCTCACCATTGGTCGTCAGACGATGACTGGTGAGGTGTTTGGGGCGTGGCTGCCATGAGGTCATCAATGACGTGGCGGTTCAGGATAGGTCGCATATGATGTCACTGATGACATGGCACTCTGCTATTGGACCTTGGTGGTTCCACCCTGGGTTTGGGGCGGACCCAGGTTATAAAAGGGGCTGGAGACAACATGGAGGTGCGCAGTCTTCATTTAGAGTTCTTGGTGGCATAAGCCTTGTTGGAAGCGGTAGGTAGGGCTAGGCGAACGGTGCCAGTCACGCCAAGATTCGTGGCTCAGCACATGAGGGTCAGGCGCCGTGCTTCGTTGCTACCGTTCCTGTTGTGCTAGAGCAGTCCAGTGGCGTTAACTGGGCTGCGGCTGCTGCGTCACCTGTTCAGTTGTGCCTCCTACGCACACGGACAGAATACCTGTTGCGTCACCTGTCCGAGAGTGCCCTCTACGCACACGGGCAGTATACCTGCTGTGCCACCTGTCCGGTTGTGCCCTCTACGCGCACGGACAGCGCACCCTAGAACCCCTATGAAGTTAACAGGGTGTTCCTGGATTGGGTGTGTGAACCCTATTATCATCCTCGGCTTCCCAGTCAAATGCTACTGGTGTGACTACCTGGTCTGACGTGTCCTTTACACACGTGGCCAGTCGAGTGGTGGCCATAAACGCTAATCGGAGGACTGCTCGGCCTGACGTGTCTTACACACGTGGCCGACAGGGCGCTGTCGCAGCAGTCTTCTCTGTCAACGCTAACTGGTTACCATCCGGCCTGACGTGTTGTTACACACGTGGTCGGAGTAGCGTCCGCTCCACCGAAACGCTAACTGGGTTGTCGTCCAGTCTGACGTGTCCCTACACACGTGACCGGTTCCTTGAGTTATCTCAGAGCCATCCAGCTCTATAGTCTCCGCCTAACCCACAGGGTGCCAGCAGCTCCATTACCATCTGGAGCACGGTGGGCCCCGACTGGCGATTGGGATATATACCCCTGGTCCTAATCTGCCGGTCCCCCGTAACATAAGGGAGTAGCCCACTCTAAGGCTTTATCCTGAAGCAGGGATATAATAATGCCTACTTTAGACTTCTCCATAGAGAAGCGAGAGGCATTAACCTCAAGGTGAATCTGACACTGGCTTATGAACCCACGACAAGACCTGGCATCGCCAGAGTATCTGTTGGGTAGAGCAAGTCGTGGGTCATGTGGCGAAGACACCAAAGTTTGAGGTTTTTCCTCTACAGTCTTGAGCCTTGCTTCAAGAAGCTGTATATACCGATGTAATTGGTGATACTCTGCCATCTCTGCCAGACCCTTGGCTCACTCCTAATTAGAGATGAGCGAACCGGTCCCGGTTCGGCTCGAGGTCGGTTCGCCGAACGGAGGTCCCGTTCGAGTTCGGCTCGTCGAACGTTCGACGAACCGAACTCGAACTGCATAGGAAACAATGGCAGGCAATCACAAACACATAAAAACACCAAGAAAACATCCTCAAAGGTGTCCAAAAGGTGACAAATAACTCACAACACAACACAAACACATGGGAAAGTGACAAGGACATATACTCATGCGAAAACAAAGCAGCTGGACAAGGAAAAAGAAGAGGACACACAGATATATGAGTATATGCAAGGAAACATTGATTCCATTATTGTGCAACTTGAGCCCTGCTCATTTTAGGCTTCCAATCTGGATAAATTGCCTGAGCTCGCCACGTACGCCTTGGGGATCTTGTCGTGTCCTGCAGCCAGCGTTCTCTCGGAACCTGTCTTCAGTGCTGCTGGGGGTCTGCTGGCAGATAAGCACACGTGTCTGTCCACTGACAATGTGGACATGGCTTTCAGAGGACTTTTCTTCCCCTGGGTCATCCAGAGGACGTGAAAGGCACGCGTATTTTTGAGAGTGCTTCCTTCATGCAAAGCATCTTTTTCATTTTGAAAAGGGGGATCAAGTGATGCCAGTCAAGTGGGGTGTGTGTGGCCCAATTAGTGGAAACAAGGGAGACTGTGGTTGGAGTCCCCTCGCTTTTGAAAAAAGAACCAAGATGAACAAGTCATGGCTCTCAGAGGACTTTTCTTTCCCTGGGTCATCCAGGGGACGTGAAAGGCACGCGTATTTTTGAGAGTGCTTCATGCAAAGCATTTTTTTCATTTTGAAAAGGGGGATCAAGTGATGCCAGTCAAGTGGGGTGTGTGTGGCCCAATTAGTGGAAACGAGGGAGACTGTGGTTGGAGTCCCCTCGCTGTGTTTCTAAAAGAACCAAGATCAACAAATCATGGCTCTCAGAGGACTTTTCTTCCCCTGGGTCAGCCAGGGGACGGGAAAAGCACGCGTATTTTTGAGAGTGCTTCATGCAAAGCATCTTTTTCATCTTGAAAATTGGGGTCAACTGATGCCAGTCAAGTGGGGTGTGTGTGGCCCAATTAGCGGAAACGAGGGAGACTGTGGTTGGAGTCCCCTCGCTGTGTTTCTGAAAGAACCAAGATGAACAAGTCATGGCTCTCAGAGGACTTTTCTTCCCCTGGGTCAGCCAGGGGACGGGAAAAGCACGCGTATTTTTGAGAGTGCTTCATGCAAAGCATCTTTTTCATCTTGAAAATGGGGGTCAATTGATGCCAGTCAAGTGGGGTGTGTGTGGCCCAATTAGTGGAAACGAGGGAGACTGTGGTTGGAGTCCCCTCGCTGTGTTTCTAAAAGAACCAAGATGAACAAGTCATGGCTCTCAGAGGACTTTTCTTACCCTGGGTCAGCCAGGGGACGGGAAAGGCACGCGTATTTTTGAGAGTGCTTCATGCAAAGCATCTTTTTCATCTTGAAAATGGGGGTCAACTGATGCCAGTCAAGTGGGGTGTGTGTGGCCCAATTAGTGGAAACGAGGGAGACTGTGGTTGGAGTCCCCTCGCTGTGTTTCTAAAAGAACGAAGATGAACAAGTCATGGCTCTCAGAGGACTTTTCTTCCCCTGGGTCAGCCAGGGGACGGGAAAGGCACGCGTATTTTTGAGAGTGCTTCATGCAAAGCATCTTTTTCATCTTGAAAATGGGGGTCAACTGATGCCAGTCTAGTGGGGTGTGTGTGGCCCAATTAGTGGAAACGAGGGAGACTGTGGTTGGAGTCCCCTCGCTGTGTTTCTAAAAGAACCAAGATGAACAAGTCATGGCTCTCAGAGGACTTTTCTTCCCCTGGGTCAGTCAGGGGACGGGAAAGGCACGCGTATTTTTGAGAGTGCTTCATGCAAAGCATCATTTTCATCTTGAAAATGGGAGTCAATTGATGCCAGTCAAGTGGGGTGTGTGTGGCCCAATTAGTGGAAACGAGGGAGACTGTGGTTGGAGTCCCCTCGCTGTGTTTCTAAAAGAACCAAGATGAACAAGTCATGGCTCTCAGAGGACTTTTCTTCCCCTGGGTCAGCCAGGGGACGGCAAAGGCACGCGTATTTTTGAGAGTGCTTCATGCAAAGCATCTTTTTCATCTTGAAAATGGGGGTCAACTGATGCCAGTCAAGTGGAGTGTGTGTGGCCCAATTAGTGGAAACGAGGGAGACTGTGGTTGGAGTCCCCTCGCTGTGTTTCTAAAAGAACCAAGATGAACAAGTCATGGCTCTCAGAGGACTTTTCTTCCCCTGGGTCAGCCAGGGGACGGGAAAGGCACACGTATTTTTGAGAGTGCTTCATGCAAAGCATCTTTTTCATCTTGAAAATGGGGGTCAACTGATGCCAGTCAAGTGGGGTGTGTGTGGCCCAATTAGTGGAAACAAGGGAGACTGTTGTTGGAGTCCCCTCGCTGTGTTTCTAAAAGATCCAAGATGAACAAGTCATGGCTCTCAGAGGACTTTTCTTCCCCTGGGTCAGCCAGGGGACGGCAAAGGCACGCGTATTTTTGAGAGTGCTTCATGCAAAGCATCTTTTTCATCTTGAAAATGGGGGTCAACTGATGCCAGTCAAGTGGGGTGTGTGTGGCCCAATTAGTGGAAACGAGTAAGACTGTGGTTGGAGTCCCCTCGCTGTGTTTCTAAAAGAACCAAGATGAACAAGTCATGGCTCTCAGAGGACTTTTCTTCCCCTGGGTAAGCCAGGGGACGGCAAAGGCACGCGTATTTTTGAGAGTGCTTCATGCAAAGCATCTTTTTCATCTTGAAAATGGGGGTCAACTGATGCCAGTCAAGTGGGGTGTGTGTGGCCCAATTAGTGGAAATGAGGGAGACTGTGGTTGGAGTCCCCTCGCTGTGTTTCTAAAAGAACCAAGATGAACAAGTCATGGCTCTCAGAGGACTTTTCTTCCCCTGGGTCAGCCAGGGGACGGCAAAGGCACGCGTATTTTTGAGAGTGCTTCATGCAAAGCATCTTTTTCATCTTGAAAATGGGGGTCAACTGATGCCAGTCAAGTAGGGTGTGTGTGGCCCAATTAGTGGAAATGAGGGAGACTGTGGTTGGAGTCCCCTCGCTGTGTTTCTAAAAGAACCAAGATGAACAAGTCATGGCTCTCAGAGGACTTTTCTTCCCCTGGGTCAGCCAGGGGACGGGAAAGGCACGCGTATTTTTGAGAGTGCTTCATGCAAAGCATCTTTTTTATCTTGAAAATGGGGGTCAACTGATGCCAGTCAAGTGGGGTGTGTGTGGCCCAATTAGTGGAAACGAGGGAGACTGTGGTTGGAGTCCCCTCGCTGTGTTTCTAAAAGAACCAAGATGAACAAGTCATGGCTCTCAGAGGACTTTTCTTCCCCTGGGTCAGCCAGGGGACGGCAAAGGCACGCGTATTTTTGAGAGTGCTTCATGCAAAGCATCTTTTTCATCTTGAAAATGGGGGTCAACTGATGCCAGTCAAGTGGCATGTGTTTGGCCCAATTAGTGTATATGAGGGAGACTGTTGTTGGAGTCCCCTCGCTGTATTTCTAAAAGAACAAAGATGAACAAGTCATGGCTCTCAGAGGACTTTTCTTCCCCTGGGTCAGCCAGGGGACGGGAAAGGCACGCGTATTTTTGAGAGTGCTTCATGCAAAGCATCTTTTTCATCTTGAAAATGGGGGTCAACTGATGCCAGTCAAGTGGGGTGTGTGTGGCCCAATTAGTGGAAACGAGGGAGACTGTGGTTGGAGTCCCCTCGCTTTGTTTCTAAAAGAACCAAGATGAACAAGTCATGGCTCTCAGAGGACTTTTCTTCCCCTGGGTCAGCCAGGGGACGGCAAAGGCACGCGTATTTTTGAGAGTGCTTCATGCAAAGCATCTTTTTCATCTTGAAAATGGGGGTCAACTGATGCCAGACAAGTGGGGTGTGTGTGGCCCAATTAGTGGAAACGAGGGAGACTGTGGTTGGAGTCCCCTCGCTGTGTTTCTAAAAGAACCAAGATGAACAAGTCATGGCTCTCAGAGGACTTTTCTTACCCTGGGTCAGCCAGGGGACGGGAAAGGCACGCGTATTTTTGAGAGTGCTTCATGCAAAGCATATTTTTCATCTTGAAAATGGGGGTCAACTGATGCCAGTCAAGTGGGGTGTGTGTGGCCCAATTAGTGGAAACGAGGGAGACTGTGGTTGGAGTCCCCTCGCTGTGTTTCTAAAAGAACGAAGATGAACAAGTCATGGCTCTCAGAGGACTTTTCTTCCCCTGGGTCAGCCAGGGGACGGGAAAGGCACGCGTATTTTTGAGAGTGCTTCATGCAAAGCATCTTTTTCATCTTGAAAATGGGGGTCAACTGATGCCAGTCTAGTGGGGTGTGTGTGGCCCAATTAGTGGAAACGAGGGAGACTGTGGTTGGAGTCCCCTCGCTGTGTTTCTAAAAGAACCAAGATGAACAAGTCATGGCTCTCAGAGGACTTTTCTTCCCCTGGGTCAGTCAGGGGACGGGAAAGGCACGCGTATTTTTGAGAGTGCTTCATGCAAAGCATCATTTTCATCTTGAAAATGGGAGTCAATTGATGCCAGTCAAGTGGGGTGTGTGTGGCCCAATTAGTGGAAACGAGGGAGACTGTGGTTGGAGTCCCCTCGCTGTGTTTCTAAAAGAACCAAGATGAACAAGTCATGGCTCTCAGAGGACTTTTCTTCCCCTGGGTCAGCCAGGGGACGGCAAAGGCACGCGTATTTTTGAGAGTGCTTCATGCAAAGCATCTTTTTCATCTTGAAAATGGGGGTCAACTGATGCCAGTCAAGTGGGGTGTGTGTGGCCCAATTAGTGGAAACGAGGGAGACTGTGGTTGGAGTTCCCTCGCTGTGTTTCTAATAGAACCAAGATGAACAAGTCATGGCTCTCAGAGGACTTTTCTTCCCCTGGGTCAGCCAGGGGACAGGAAAGGCACGCGTATTTTTGAGAGTGCTTCATGCAAAGCATCTTTTTCATCTTGAAAATGGGGGTCAACTGATGCCAGTCAAGTGGAGTGTGTGTGGCCCAATTAGTGGAAACGAGGGAGACTGTGGTTGGAGTCCCCTCGCTGTGTTTCTAAAAGAACCAAGATGAACAAGTCATGGCTCTCAGAGGACTTTTCTTCCCCTGGGTCAGCCAGGGGACGGGAAAGGCACACGTATTTTTGAGAGTGCTTCATGCAAAGCATCTTTTTCATCTTGAAAATGGGGGTCAACTGATGCCAGTCAAGTGGAGTGTGTGTGGCCCAATTAGTGGAAATGAGGGAGACTGTGGTTGGAGTCCCCTCGCTGTGTTTCTAAAAGAACCAAGATGAACAAGTCATGGCTCTCAGAGGACTTTTCTTCCCCTGGGTCAGCCAGGGGACGGCAAAGGCACGCGTATTTTTGAGAGTGCTTCATGCAAAGCATCTTTTTCATCTTGAAAATGGGGGTCAACTGATGCCAGTCAAGTGGGGTGTGTGTGGCCCAATTAGTGGAAACGAGGGAGACTGTGGTTGGAGTCCCCTCGCTGTGTTTCTAAAAGAACCAAGATGAACAAGTCATGGCTCTCAGAGGACTTTTCTTCCCCTGGGTAAGCCAGGGGACGGCAAAGGCACGCGTATTTTTGAGAGTGCTTCATGCAAAGCATCTTTTTCATCTTGAAAATGGGGGTCAACTGATGCCAGTCAAGTGGGATGTGTTTGGCCCAATTAGTGTATATGAGGGAGACTGTGGTTGGAGTCCCCTCGCTGTGTTTCTAAAAGAACCAAGAAGAACAAGTCATGGCTCTCAGAGGACTTTTCTTCCCCTGGGTCAGCCAGGGGACGGGAAAAGCACGCGTATTTTTGAGAGTGCTTCATGCAAAGCATCTTTTTCATCTTGAAAATGGGGGTCAATTGATGCCAGTCAAGTGGGGTGTTTGTGGCCCAATTAGTGGAAACGAGGGAGACTGTGGTTGGAGTCCCCTCGCTGTGTTTCTAAAAGAACCAAGATGAACAAGTCATGGCTCTCAGAGGACTTTTCTTACCCTGGGTCAGCCAGGGGACGGGAAAGGCACGCGTATTTTTGAGAGTGCTTCATGCAAAGCATCTTTTTCATCTTGAAAATGGGGGTCAACTGATGCCAGTCAAGTGGGGTGTGTGTGGCCCAATTAGTGGAAACGAGGGAGACTGTGGTTGGAGTCCCCTCGCTGTGTTTCTAAAAGAACGAAGATGAACAAGTCATGGCTCTCAGAGGACTTTTCTTCCCCTGGGTCAGCCAGGGGACGGGAAAGGCACGCGTATTTTTGAGAGTGCTTCATGCAAAGCATCTTTTTCATCTTGAAAATGGGGGTCAACTGATGCCAGTCTAGTGGGGTGTGTGTGGCCCAATTAGTGGAAACGAGGGAGACTGTGGTTGGAGTCCCCTCGCTGTGTTTCTAAAAGAACCAAGATGAACAAGTCATGGCTCTCAGAGGACTTTTCTTTCCCTGGGTCAGTCAGGGGACGGGAAAGGCACGCGTATTTTTGAGAGTGCTTCATGCAAAGCATCTTTTTCATCTTGAAAATGGGAGTCAATTGATGCCAGTCAAGTGTGGTGTGTGTGGCCCAATTAGTGGAAACGAGGGAGACTGTGGTTGGAGTCCCCTCGCTGTGTTTCTAAAAGAACCAAGATGAACAAGTCATGGCTCTCAGAGGACTTTTCTTCCCCTGGGTCAGCCAGGGGACGGCAAAGGCACGCGTATTTTTGAGAGTGCTTCATGCAAAGCATCTTTTTCATCTTGAAAATGGGGGTCAACTGATGCCAGTCAAGTGGAGTGTGTGTGGCCCAATTAGTGGAAACGAGGGAGACTGTGGTTGGAGTCCCCTCGCTGTGTTTCTAAAAGAACCAAGATGAACAAGTCATGGCTCTCAGAGGACTTTTCTTCCCCTGGGTCAGCCAGGGGACGGGAAAGGCACACGTATTTTTGAGAGTGCTTCATGCAAAGCATCTTTTTCATCTTGAAAATGGGGGTCAACTGATGCCAGTCAAGTGGGGTGTGTGTGGCCCAATTAGTGGAAACAAGGGAGACTGTGGTTGGAGTCCCCTCGCTGTGTTTCTAAAAGAACCAAGATGAACAAGTCATGGCTCTCAGAGGACTTTTCTTCCCCTGGGTCAGCCAGGGGACGGCAAAGGCACGCGTATTTTTGAGAGTGCTTCATGCAAAGCATCTTTTTCATCTTGAAAATGGGGGTCAACTGATGCCAGTCAAGTGGGGTGTGTGTGGCCCAATTAGTGGAAACGAGTAAGACTGTGGTTGGAGTCCCCTCGCTGTGTTTCTAAAAGAACCAAGATGAACAAGTCATGGCTCTCAGAGGACTTTTCTTCCCCTGGGTAAGCCAGGGGACGGCAAAGGCACGCGTATTTTTGAGAGTGCTTCATGCAAAGCATCTTTTTCATCTTGAAAATGCGGGTCAACTGATGCCAGTCAAGTGGGGTGTGTGTGGCCCAATTAGTGGAAATGAGGGAGACTGTGGTTGGAGTCCCCTCGCTGTGTTTCTAAAAGAACCAAGATGAACAAGTCATGGCTCTCAGAGGACTTTTCTTCCCCTGGGTCAGCCAGGGGACGGCAAAGGCACGCGTATTTTTGAGAGTGCTTCATGCAAAGCATCTTTTTCATCTTGAAAATGGGGGTCAACTGATGCCAGTCAAGTGGGGTGTGTGTGGCCCAATTAGTGGAAATGAGGGAGACTGTGGTTGGAGTCCCCTCGCTGTGTTTCTAAAAGAACCAAGATGAACAAGTCATGGCTCTCAGAGGACTTTTCTTCCCCTGGGTCAGCCAGGGGACGGGAAAGGCACGCGTATTTTTGAGAGTGCTTCATGCAAAGCATCTTTTTTATCTTGAAAATGGGGGTCAACTGATGCCAGTCAAGTGGGGTGTGTGTGGCCCAATTAGTGGAAACGAGGGAGACTGTGGTTGGAGTCCCCTCGCTGTGTTTCTAAAAGAACCAAGATGAACAAGTCATGGCTCTCTGAGGACTTTTCTTTCCCTGGGTCAGTCAGGGGACGGGAAAGGCACGCGTATTTTTGAGAGTGCTTCATGCAAAGCATCTTTTTCATCTTGAAAATGGGAGTCAATTGATGCCAGTCAAGTGTGGTGTGTGTGGCCCAATTAGTGGAAACGAGGGAGACTGTGGTTGGAGTCCCCTCGCTGTGTTTCTAAAAGAACCAAGATGAACAAGTCATGGCTCTCAGAGGACTTTTCTTCCCCTGGGTCAGCCAGGGGACGGCAAAGGCACGCGTATTTTTGAGAGTGCTTCATGCAAAGCATCTTTTTCATCTTGAAAATGGGGGTCAACTGATGCCAGTCAAGTGGAGTGTGTGTGGCCCAATTAGTGGAAACGAGGGAGACTGTGGTTGGAGTCCCCTCGCTGTGTTTCTAAAAGAACCAAGATGAACAAGTCATGGCTCTCAGAGGACTTTTCTTCCCCTGGGTCAGCCAGGGGACGGGAAAGGCACACGTATTTTTGAGAGTGCTTCATGCAAAGCATCTTTTTCATCTTGAAAATGGGGGTCAACT
This sequence comes from Anomaloglossus baeobatrachus, assembly GCF_048569485.1. Classification (NCBI taxonomy): domain Eukaryota; kingdom Metazoa; phylum Chordata; class Amphibia; order Anura; family Aromobatidae; genus Anomaloglossus; species Anomaloglossus baeobatrachus. The sequence goes on along the minus strand of NC_134360.1, from coordinate 151,149,063 downwards.
GATGCCAGTCAAGTGGGGTGTGTGTGGCCCAATTAGTGGAAACAAGGGAGACTGTGGTTGGAGTCCCCTCGCTGTGTTTCTAAAAGAACCAAGATGAACAAGTCATGGCTCTCAGAGGACTTTTCTTCCCCTGGGTCAGCCAGGGGACGGCAAAGGCACGCGTATTTTTGAGAGTGCTTCATGCAAAGCATCTTTTTCATCTTGAAAATGGGGGTCAACTGATGCCAGTCAAGTGGAGTGTGTGTGGCCCAATTAGTGGAAACGAGGGAGACTGTGGTTGGAGTCCCCTCGCTGTGTTTCTAAAAGAACCAAGATGAACAAGTCATGGCTCTCAGAGGACTTTTCTTCCCCTGGGTCAGCCAGGGGACGGGAAAGGCACACGTATTTTTGAGAGTGCTTCATGCAAAGCATCTTTTTCATCTTGAAAATGGGGGTCAACTGATGCCAGTCAAGTGGGGTGTGTGTGGCCCAATTAGTGGAAACAAGGGAGACTGTGGTTGGAGTCCCCTCGCTGTGTTTCTAAAAGAACCAAGATGAACAAGTCATGGCACTCAGAGGACTTTTCTTCCCCTGGGTCAGCCAGGGGACGGCAAAGGCACGCGTATTTTTGAGAGTGCTTCATGCAAAGCATCTTTTTCATCTTGAAAATGGGGGTCAACTGATGCCAGTCAAGTGGGGTGTGTGTGGCCCAATTAGTGGAAACGAGTAAGACTGTGGTTGGAGTCCCCTCGCTGTGTTTCTAAAAGAACCAAGATGAACAAGTCATGGCTCTCAGAGGACTTTTCTTCCCCTGGGTAAGCCAGGGGACGGCAAAGGCACGCGTATTTTTGAGAGTGCTTCATGCAAAGCATCTTTTTCATCTTGAAAATGCGGGTCAACTGATGCCAGTCAAGTGGGGTGTGTGTGGCCCAATTAGTGGAAATGAGGGAGACTGTGGTTGGAGTCCCCTCGCTGTGTTTCTAAAAGAACCAAGATGAACAAGTCATGGCTCTCAGAGGACTTTTCTTCCCCAGGGTCAGCCAGGGGACGGCAAAGGCACGCGTATTTTTGAGAGTGCTTCATGCAAAGCATCTTTTTCATCTTGAAAATGGGGGTCAACTGATGCCAGTCAAGTGGGGTGTGTGTGGCCCAATTAGTGGAAATGAGGGAGACTGTGGTTGGAGTCCCCTCGCTGTGTTTCTAAAAGAACCAAGATGAACAAGTCATGGCTCTCAGAGGACTTTTCTTCCCCTGGGTCAGCCAGGGGACGGGAAAGGCACGCGTATTTTTGAGAGTGCTTCATGCAAAGCATCTTTTTTATCTTGAAAATGGGGGTCAACTGATGCCAGTCAAGTGGGGTGTGTGTGGCCCAATTAGTGGAAACGAGGGAGACTGTGGTTGGAGTCCCCTCGCTGTGTTTCTAAAAGAACCAAGATGAACAAGTCATGGCTCTCAGAGGACTTTTCTTCTCCTGGGTCAGCCAGGGGACGGCAAAGGCACGCGTATTTTTGAGAGTGCTTCATGCAAAGCATCTTTTTCATCTTGAAAATGGGGGTCAACTGATGCCAGTCAAGTGGGATGTGTTTGGCCCAATTAGTGTATATGAGGGAGACTGTTGTTGGAGTCCCCTCGCTGTATTTCTAAAAGAACAAAGATGAACAAGTCATGGCTCTCAGAGGACTTTTCTTCCCCTGGGTCAGCCAGGGGACGGCAAAGGCACGCGTATTTTTGAGAGTGCTTCATGCAAAGCATCTTTTTCATCTTGAAAATGGGGGTCAACTGATGCCAGACAAGTGGGGTGTGTGTGGCCCAATTAGTGGAAACGAGGGAGACTGTGGTTGGAGTCCCCTCGCTGTGTTTCTAAAAGAACCAAGATGAACAAGTCATGGCTCTCAGAGGACTTTTCTTACCCTGGGTCAGCCAGGGGACGGGAAAGGCACGCGTATTTTTGAGAGTGCTTCATGCAAAGCATCTTTTTCATCTTGAAAATGGGGGTCAACTGATGCCAGTCAAGTGGGGTGTGTGTGGCCCAATTAGTGGAAACGAGGGAGACTGTGGTTGGAGTCCCCTCGCTGTGTTTCTAAAAGAACGAAGATGAACAAGTCATGGCTCTCAGAGGACTTTTCTTCCCCTGGGTCAGCCAGGGGACGGGAAAGGCACGCGTATTTTTGAGAGTGCTTCATGCAAAGCATCTTTTTCATCTTGAAAATGGGGGTCAACTGATGCCAGTCAAGTGGGGTGTGTGTGGCCCAATTAGTGGAAACGAGGGAGACTGTGGTTGGAGTTCCCTCGCTGTGTTTCTAATAGAACCAAGATGAACAAGTCATGGCTCTCAGAGGACTTTTCTTCCCCTGGGTCAGCCAGGGGACAGGAAAGGCACGCGTATTTTTGAGAGTGCTTCATGCAAAGCATCTTTTTCATCTTGAAAATGGGGGTCAACTGATGCCAGTCAAGTGGGGTGTGTGTGGCCCAATTAGTGGAAACGAGGGAGACTGTGGTTGGAGTCCCCTCGCTGTGTTTCTAAAAGAACGAAGATGAACAAGTCATGGCTCTCAGAGGACTTTTCTTCCCCTGGGTCAGCCAGGGGACGGGAAAGGCACGCGTATTTTTGAGAGTGCTTCATGCAAAGCATCTTTTTCATCTTGAAAATGGGGGTCAACTGATGCCAGTCTAGTGGGGTGTGTGTGGCCCAATTAGTGGAAACGAGGGAGACTGTGGTTGGAGTCCCCTCGCTGTGTTTCTAAAAGAACCAAGATGAACAAGTCATGGCTCTCAGAGGACTTTTCTTCCCCTGGGTCAGTCAGGGGACGGGAAAGGCACGCGTATTTTTGAGAGTGCTTCATGCAAAGCATCATTTTCATCTTGAAAATGGGAGTCAATTGATGCCAGTCAAGTGGGGTGTGTGTGGCCCAATTAGTGGAAACGAGGGAGACTGTGGTTGGAGTCCCCTCGCTGTGTTTCTAAAAGAACCAAGATGAACAAGTCATGGCTCTCAGAGGACTTTTCTTCCCCTGGGTCAGCCAGGGGACGGGAAAGGCACACGTATTTTTGAGAGTGCTTCATGCAAAGCATCTTTTTCATCTTGAAAATGGGGGTCAACTGATGCCAGTCAAGTGGGGTGTGTGTGGCCCAATTAGTGGAAATGAGGGAGACTGTGGTTGGAGTCCCCTCGCTGTGTTTCTAAAAGAACCAAGATGAACAAGTCATGGCTCTCAGAGGACTTTTCTTCCCCTGGGTCAGCCAGGGGACGGCAAAGGCACGCGTATTTTTGAGAGTGCTTCATGCAAAGCATCTTTTTCATCTTGAAAATGGGGGTCAACTGATGCCAGTCAAGTGGGGTGTGTGTGGCCCAATTAGTGGAAACGAGGGAGACTGTGGTTGGAGTCCCCTCGCTGTGTTTCTAAAAGAACCAAGATGAACAAGTCATGGCTCTCAGAGGACTTTTCTTCCCCTGGGTAAGCCAGGGGACGGCAAAGGCACGCGTATTTTTGAGAGTGCTTCATGCAAAGCATCTTTTTCATCTTGAAAATGGGGGTCAACTGATGCCAGTCAAGTGGGATGTGTTTGGCCCAATTAGTGTATATGAGGGAGACTGTGGTTGGAGTCCCCTCGCTGTGTTTCTAAAAGAACCAAGATGAACAAGTCATGGCTCTCAGAGGACTTTTCTTCCCCTGGGTCAGCCAGGGGACGGGAAAGGCACGCGTATTTTTGAGAGTGCTTCATGCAAAGCATCTTTTTCATCTTGAAAATGGGGGTCAACTGATGCCAGTCAAGTGGGGGGGGTGTGGCCCAATTAGTGGAAACGAGGGAGACTGTGGTTGGAGTCCCCTCGCTTTGTTTCTAAAAGAACCAAGATGAACAAGTCATGGCTCTCAGAGGACTTTTCTTCCCCTGGGTCAGACAGGGGACGGCAAAGGCACGCGTATTTTTGAGAGTGCTTCATGCAAAGCATCTTTTTCATCTTGAAAATGGGGGTCAACTGATGCCAGACAAGTGGGGTGTGTGTGGCCCAATTAGTGGAAACGAGGGAGACTGTGGTTGGAGTCCCCTCGCTGTGTTTCTAAAAGAACCAAGATGAACAAGTCATGGCTCTCAGAGGACTTTTCTTCCCCTGGGTCAGCCAGGGGACGGCAAAGGCACGCGTATTTTTGAGAGTGCTTCATGCAAAGCATCTTTTTCATCTTGAAAATGGGGGTCAACTGATGGCAGTCAAGTGGGGGGGGGTGTGGCCCAATTAGTGGAAATGAGGGAGACTGTGGTTGGAGTCCCCTCGCTGTGTTTCTAAAAGAACCAAGATGAACAAGTCATGGCTCTCAGAGGACTTTTCTTCCCCTGGGTCAGCCAGGGGACGGGAAAGGCATGCGTATTTTTGAGAGTGCTTCATGCAAAGCATCTTTTTTATCTTGAAAATGGGGGTCAACTGATGACAGTCAAGTGGGGTGTGTGTGGCCCAATTAGTGGAAACGAGGGAGACTGTGGTTGGAGTCCCCTCGCTGTGTTTCTAAAAGAACCAAGATGAACAAGTCATGGCTCTCAGAGGACTTTTCTTCCCCTGGGTCAGCCAGGGGACGGCAAAGGCACGCGTATTTTTGAGAGTGCTTCATGCAAAGCATCTTTTCCATCTTGAAAATGGGGGTCAACTGATGCCAGTCAAGTGGGATGTGTTTGGCCCAATTAGTGTATATGAGGGAGACTGTTGTTGGAGTCCCCTCGCTGTATTTCTAAAAGAACAAAGATGAACAAGTCATGGCTCTCAGAGGACTTTTCTTCCCCTGGGTCAGCCAGGGGACGGGAAAGGCACGCGTATTTTTGAGAGTGCTTCATGCAAAGCATCTTTTTCATCTTGAAAATGGGGGTGAACTGATGCCAGTCAAGTGGGGTGTGTGTGGCCCAATTAGTGGAAACGAGGGAGACTGTGGTTGGAGTCCCCTCGCTTTGTTTCTAAAAGAACCAAGATGAACAAGTCATGGCTCTCAGAGGACTTTTCTTCCCCTGGGTCAGCAAGGGGACAGCAAAGGCACGCGTATTTTTGAGAGTGCTTCATGCAAAGCATCTTTTTCATCTTGAAAATGGGGGTCAACTGATGCCAGACAAGTGGGGTGTGTGTGGCCCAATTAGTGGAAACGAGGGAGACTGTGGTTGGAGTCCCCTCGCTGTGTTTCTAAAAGAACCAAGATGAACAAGTCATGGCTCTCAGAGGACTTTTCTTCCCCTGGGTCAGCCAGGGGACGGCAAAGGCACGCGCATTTTTGAGAGTGCTTCATGCAAAGCATCTTTTTCATCTTGAAAATGGGAGTCAATTGATGCCAGTCAAGTGGGGTGTGTGTGGCCCAATTAGTGGAAACGAGGGAGACTGTGGTTGGAGTCCCCTCGCTGTGTTTCTAAAAGAACCAAGATGAACAAGTCATGGCTCTCAGAGGACTTTTCTTCCCCTGGGTCAGCCAGGGGACGGGAAAGGCACACGTATTTTTGAGAGTGCTTCATGCAAAGCATCTTTTTCATCTTGAAAATGGGGGTCAACTGATGCCAGTCAAGTGGGGTGTGTGTGGCCCAATTAGTGGAAATGAGGGAGACTGTGGTTGGAGTCCCCTCGCTGTGTTTCTAAAAGAACCAAGATGAACAAGTCATGGCTCTCAGAGGACTTTTCTTCCCCTGGGTCAGCCAGGGGACGGCAAAGGCACGCGTATTTTTGAGAGTGCTTCATGCAAAGCATCTTTTTCATCTTGAAAATGGGGGTCAACTGATGCCAGTCAAGTGGGGTGTGTGTGGCCCAATTAGTGGAAACGAGGGAGACTGTGGTTGGAGTCCCCTCGCTGTGTTTCTAAAAGAACCAAGATGAACAAGTCATGGCTCTCAGAGGACTTTTCTTCCCCTGGGTAAGCCAGGGGACGGCAAAGGCACGCGTATTTTTGAGAGTGCTTCATGCAAAGCATCTTTTTCATCTTGAAAATGGGGGTCAACTGATGCCAGTCAAGTGGGATGTGTTTGGCCCAATTAGTGTATATGAGGGAGACTGTGGTTGGAGTCCCCTCGCTGTGTTTCTAAAAGAACCAAGATGAACAAGTCATGGCTCTCAGAGGACTTTTCTTCCCCTGGGTCAGCCAGGGGACGGCAAAGGCACGCGTATTTTTGAGAGTGCTTCATGCAAAGCATCTTTTTCATCTTGAAAATGGGGGTCAACTGATGCCAGTCAAGTGGGGGGGGTGTGGCCCAATTAGTGGAAACGAGGGAGACTGTGGTTGGAGTCCCCTCGCTTTGTTTCTAAAAGAACCAAGATGAACAAGTCATGGCTCTCAGAGGACTTTTCTTCCCCTGGGTCAGCCAGGGGACGGCAAAGGCACGCGTATTTTTGAGAGTGCTTCATGCAAAGCATCTTTTTCATCTTGAAAATGGGGGTCAACTGATGGCAGTCAAGTGGGGGGGTGTGGCCCAATTAGTGGAAATGAGGGAGACTGTGGTTGGAGTCCCCTCGCTGTGTTTCTAAAAGAACCAAGATGAACAAGTCATGGCTCTCAGAGGACTTTTCTTCCCCTGGGTCAGCCAGGGGACGGGAAAGGCACGCGTATTTTTGAGAGTGCTTCATGCAAAGCATCTTTTTTATCTTGAAAATGGGGGTCAACTGATGCCAGTCAAGTGGGGTGTGTGTGGCCCAATTAGTGGAAACGAGGGAGACTGTGGTTGGAGTCCCCTCGCTGTGTTTCTAAAAGAACCAAGATGAACAAGTCATGGCTCTCAGAGGACTTTTCTTCCCCTGGGTCAGCCAGGGGACGGCAAAGGCACGCGTATTTTTGAGAGTGCTTCATGCAAAGCATCTTTTCCATCTTGAAAATGGGGGTCAACTGATGCCAGTCAAGTGGGATGTGTTTGGCCCAATTAGTGTATATGAGGGAGACTGTTGTTGGAGTCCCCTCGCTGTATTTCTAAAAGAACAAAGATGAACAAGTCATGGCTCTCAGAGGACTTTTCTTCCCCTGGGTCAGCCAGGGGACGGGAAAGGCACGCGTATTTTTGAGAGTGCTTCATGCAAAGCATCTTTTTCATCTTGAAAATGGGGGTCAACTGATGCCAGTCAAGTGGGGTGTGTGTGGCCCAATTAGTGGAAACGAGGGAGACTGTGGTTGGAGTCCCCTCGCTTTGTTTCTAAAAGAACCAAGATGAACAAGTCATGGCTCTCAGAGGACTTTTCTTCCCCTGGGTCAGCAAGGGGACGGCAAAGGCACGCGTATTTTTGAGAGTGCTTCATGCAAAGCATCTTTTTCATCTTGAAAATGGGGGTCAACTGATGCCAGACAAGTGGGGTGTGTGTGGCCCAATTAGTGGAAACGAGGGAGACTGTGGTTGGAGTCCCCTCGCTGTGTTTCTAAAAGAACCAAGATGAACAAGTCATGGCTCTCAGAGGACTTTTCTTCCCCTGGGTCAGCCAGGGGACGGCAAAGGCACGCGTATTTTTGAGAGTGCTTCATGCAAAGCATCTTTTTCATCTTGAAAATGGGGGTCAACTGATGCCAGTCAAGTGGGGTGTGTGTGGCCCAATTAGTGGAAACGAGGGAGACTGTGGTTGGAGTCCTCTCGCTGTGTTTCTAAAAGAACCAAGATGAACAAGTCATGGCTCTCAGAGGACTTTTCTTCCCCTGGGTCAGCCAGGGGACGGGAAAGGCACGCGTATTTTTGAGAGTGCTTCATGCAAAGCATCTTTTTTATCTTGAAAATGGGGGTCAACTGATGCCAGTCAAGTGGGGTGTGTGTGGCCCAATTAGTGGAAATGAGGGAGACTGTGGTTGGAGTCCCCTCGCTGTGTTTCTAAAAGAACCAAGATGAACAAGTCATGGCTCTCAGAGGACTTTTCTTCCCCTGGGTCAGCCAGGGGACGGCAAAGGCACGCGTATTTTTGAGAGTGCTTCATGCAAAGCATCTTTTTCATCTTGAAAATGGGGGTCAACTGATGCCAGTCAAGTGGGATGTGTTTGGCCCAATTAGTGTAAATGAGGGAGACTGTTGTTGGAGTCCCCTCGCTGTATTTCTAAAAGAACAAAGATGAACAAGTCATGGCTCTCAGAGGACTTTTCTTCCCCTGGGTCAGCCAGGGGACGGGAAAGGCACGCGTATTTTTGAGAGTGCTTCATGCAAAGCATCTTTTTCATCTTGAAAATGGGGGTCAACTGATGCCAGTCAAGTGGGGTGTGTGTGGCCCAATTAGTGGAAACGAGGGAGACTGTGGTTGGAGTCCCCTCGCTGTGTTTCTAAAAGAACCAAGATGAACAAGTCATGGCTCTCAGAGGACTTTTCTTCCCCTGGGTCAGCCAGGGGACGGGAAAGGCACACGTATTTTTGAGAGTGCTTCATGCAAAGCATCTTTTTCATCTTGAAAATGGGGGTCAACTGATTCCAGTCAAGTGGGGTGTGTGTGGCCCAATTAGTGGAAACAAGGGAGACTGTGGTTGGAGTCCCCTCGCTGTGTTTCTAAAAGAACCAAGATGAACAAGTCATGGCTCTCAGAGGACTTTTCTTCCCCTGGGTCAGCCAGGGGACGGCAAAGGCACGCGTATTTTTGAGAGTGCTTCATGCAAAGCATCTTTTTTATCTTGAAAATGGGGGTCAACTGATGCCAGTCAAGTGGGGTGTGTGTGGCCCAATTAGTGGAAACGAGGGAGACTGTGGTTGGAGTTCCCTCGCTGTGTTTCTAATAGAACCAAGATGAACAAGTCATGGCTCTCAGAGGACTTTTCTTCCCCTGGGTCAGCCAGGGGACGGGAAAGGCACGCGTATTTTTGAGAGTGCTTCATGCAAAGCATCTTTTTCATCTTGAAAATGGGGGTCAACTGATGCCAGTCAAGTGGGGTGTGTGTGGCCCAATTAGTGGAAACGAGGGAGACTGTGGTTGGAGTCCCTCCGCTGTGTTTCTAAAAGAACCAAGATGAACAAGTCATGGCTCTCAGAGGACTTTTCTTCCCCTGGGTCAGCCAGGGGACGGCAAAGGCACGCGTATTTTTGAGAGTGCTTCATGCAAAGCATCTTTTTCATCTTGAAAATGGGGGTCAACTGATGCCAGTCAAGTGGGGTGTGTGTGGCCCAATTAGTGGAAACGAGGGAGACTGTGGTTGGAGTCCCCTCGCTGTGTTTCTAAAAGAACCAAGATGAACAAGTCATGGCTCTCAGAGGACTTTTCTTCCCCTGGGTCAGCCAGGGGACGGCAAAGGCACGCGTATTTTTGAGAGTGCTTCATGCAAAGCATCTTTTTCATCTTGAAAATGGGGGTCAACTGATGCCAGTCAAGTGGGGTGTGTGTGGCCCAATTAGTGGAAACGAGGGAGACTGTGGTTGGAGTCCCCTCGCTGTGTTTCTAAAAGAGCCAAGATGAACAAGTCATGGCTCTCAGAGGACTTTTCTTCCCCTGGGTCAGCCAGGGGACGGGAAAGGCACGCGTATTTTTGAGAGTGCTTCATGCAAAGCATCTTTTTCATCTTGAAAATGGGGGTCAACTGATGCCAGTCAAGTGGGGTGTGTGTGGCCCAATTAGTGGAAACGAGGGAGACTGTGGTTGGAGTCCCCTCGCTTTTTTTCTAAAAGAACCAAGATGAACAAGTCATGGCTCTCAGAGGACTTTTCTTCCCCTGGGTCAGCCAGGGGACGGCAAAGGCACGCGTATTTTTGAGAGTGCTTCATGCAAAGCATCTTTTTCATCTTGAAAATGGGGGTCAACTGATGCCAGTCAAGTGGGGTGTGTGTGGCCCAATTAGTGGAAACGAGGGAGACTGTGGTTGGAGTCCCCTCGCTGTGTTTCTAAAAGAACCAAGATGAACAAGTCATGGCTCTCAGAGGACTTTTCTTCCCCTGGGTCAGCCAGGGGACGACAAAGGCACGCGTATTTTTGAGAGTGCTTCATGCAAAGCATCTTTTTCATCTTGAAAATGGGGGTCAACTGATGCCAGTCAAGTGGGGTGTGTGTGGCCCAATTAGTGGAAACGAGGATGACTGTGGTTGGAGTCCCCTCGCTGTGTTTCTAAAAGAACCAAGATGAACAAGTCATGGCTCTCAGAGGACTTTTCTTCCCCTGGGTCAGCCAGGGGACGGCAAAGGCACGTGTTTTTTTGAGAGTGCTTCATGCAAAGAATCTTTTTCATCTTGAAAATGGGGGTCAACTGATGCCAGTCAAGTGGGGTGTGTGTGGCCCAATTAGTGGAAACGAGGGAGACTGTGGTTGGAGTCCCCTCGCTGTGTTTCTAAAAGAACCAAGATGAACAAGTCATGGCTCTCAGAGGACTTTTCTTCCCCTGGGTCAGCCAGGGGACGGGAAAGGCACGCGTATTTTTGAGAGTGCTTCATACAAAGCATCTTTTGCATCTTGAAAATGCGGGTCAACTGATGCCAGTCAAGTGGGGTGTGTGTGGCCCAATTAGTGGAAACGAGGGAGACTGTGGTTGTAGTCCCCTCGCTATGTTTTACATGATTTTCGAAGGGCATGACATGCCTAAGAGGTTGAGTTTCATCATCTGCAACTTGTTGGCAACAGAAAGGCTGCCTTTACACCCTTTTGAGACCGAGCATTTTCAAGACCTTATGCCCATTGCAGTGCCCCAAGAGCCGATGGCCAGTCGTCACTCCTTCTCCAAGAAAGGCGTGCCCGCGCTACCACAGTAGGTCCCACACAACCTCACCGATTCCTTGAGTAACTCTGTGTGTGACAGGGTGCATTTCAACACAGATACTTGGACCAGTAAGCATGGACAGGGGAGTTACATGTTGCTGACTGGGCACTGGGTAACTATGGTGAGAGATGGAGAAGGGTTTGCTGTACAAGTCTTGCCGTCCGCACGACTTGTGTGTCAATCCTTCCTCTTTATGTACAAGTTCCTCCACTGCTTCTGCCTCCTCAACCTCGTGTGGGTCCTCTACCTCGGCCCAAACCCTGTGTGGTCAGGCCACCCTTCCTTGTAACTGCGCCCAAGGAATCCCACACACCTCCTTACTATGCTGGCAGCAGAGCTCAAGGCCATCATGCGGTCAAATGTTTACTTTGAAATGTAGGGGAAATGTGAGACACCGCTGAGGAATTGTGGACGGTTAGCTCTGGAGAGTGAGACCGAGTTTCATCAATGGTTGTCTCCAGTCAACCAGCAGTCAGGGAAGGTCGGGTGCGACAATGATGCAAACCAGTCTGCGACCCTTCCTCAGGGCAATGTGACACACGTGCCTTGCATGGCTCACGTGTTGAACCTGGTTGTCCAGCAATTTTTAAAACACTATCCCTGCCTACATGGCCTTCTGCAGAGGGCACGGTGTAACACCTGCCTGGATCGACACACTCAGATGGGCTGTAAAGGATAGGCTAGAGGCAAGCCACTCACCAAGCTGGACACCCAGAACCCTGAAACCCTTTAACCCCTATACAGTGATTTGGAATTACACAGGGCCCACGTTGATCAATACCTGTGGAAGGCTGCAGTTCCAGAGAATAGTAGTCATGCAGGTTCAAAAACATTAATTGAGGAAGAGGAACAGAATGGGATGGCCAGGACTTAATCAGAAAACAAGCAGAGGTGAAATGCGGATCGGCCAACGAGGTACATAAACAGCAAGCAGGAAACGTAGTCAGGTAACAAGCACACAAACTCATAAAACTGAACTGGGGGTAACAGTAACAAGAGGTTCATAGCTTTGTCTGGCAGTGGTCTGCAGACAGGAGGGGCCTAAAAAAGGGTGTGGTGTCTTCCCATTGAGACCAGAGTACAAATTGATTGAGTGGACTACGTTGGTGACTTAAAAGCCGTGTGCGGCAATGATGCAAACCTGTCTGCGGCCTTTCGTCAGGGCAATGTGACACACGGGCCTTGTATCACTGAAAATAAAGATAGCGCATATGAGAAGCACCCGTGGGACAAAGTTTGTTACAGCGTATTAAAAACTGCTCACCTGATTAAGTTGTGCGCCCTCGCACAACCTCGGTGATATCATATAATTCCTCTGGAGGATGGTGGGTTGTCTCGGCTGGCGTTATCCGATGTTAGGCTGGGTAAACCTGGGGAGATGACCGCTCCTGGTTCCTAGTTCCCCGACTCTTAAGATCCTGGAACTAATTGCGGCCGTTTGTCTTCCCTCTAGGGTTATTTGGGAGGATTAAGATCTATTGCTTTCAGCAGCTCTAAGCCAGAATCCCTTAAGGGAGTGAAGGCATTTGGAAGATAGATAAAGCCGGTCCTTTGAGCGCTAATAGATCTATTATCTCAGGTTTTCTTTGTGAATAATTATGCTTTATTTGTGACAATTATATTAAAATAAAGCTCTTGTTATCACAACGCGTTTCAGCAAGATAAACTTGCCATGATGATGGCAAGTTTATCTTGCTGAAACGCGTTGTGATAACAAGAGCTTTATTTTAATATAATTGTCACAAATAAAGCATAATTATTCACAAAGAAAACCTGAGATAATAGATCTATTAGCGCTCAAAGGACCGGCTTTATCTATCTTCCATACACGGGCCTTGTACGGCTCACGTGTTGAATCTGATTCTCCAGCAATTTTTAAAATACCATCCCGGCCTACATGGCCTTGTGCAGCGGGCACGCTGCTATGTGGTCACTTTCATCCTTCGCACCCAGCAGCTCAACAACTTTCATCGCTCCGGAAGTCTTAGGGTCTGGCAGTTAAACGCCGGAAATGCGATGTTCCGACACGCAGGAATTGGAATCTGCACATGTTGCAGCGTGTGTGGCAGCACCGCAGAGCCCTGCTGAAATACGGTATGACGTATACCCTGGGCTAACTTGATCCAGAGGTGGTGCAGATCACGCTGCTGGAGTGGTGTCAGATCAAGGACCTATGCACCCTTCTACACAGTTTCCAAATGTCGACGAAGATGTTTAGCACTGGTAATGCCATTCTCAGCGTGACAATTCTGGTCACCTACATGATGGAGCACACTGTAAGCATTATTCGGAGTCAGGTATTGGTCCAAGAGGAAGGTGAGGAAGTACAGGAGGAGTCATATGCAGAAGGGATAATAAGATCTACAAGGTCCATACGGTAAGCGGCACCTAGGCAGCAGTTATGGTGGGGGATAGGGATTACCAAGGGCGCATAGTATCAGCAAAAATTGGTGAGGAAGGTGCAGGAGCCATGAAGAAATGGAGGACGAACTTGCGATGGGCATGGAAGACTCAGCAGATGAGTGAGAGCTTGCTCACATTTCGGTTGTGCGAAGTTGGGGGGAGAGGGCAGAGGAAGGAGGCACGATTCTCACCTCTCTGCCACCAACACACCAAGGACTTGGTCCTCCTGGATGCACAAGACACATGAGCGTCTTCTTGCTGCACTACCTACAACATGACCCTCGGATTGTACGAATTCTAAGTAATGCTAACTACTGGGTTGCCACACTGTTAAATCCCCGGTACAAGACAAAATTTGGCGAAATAATTCCTGCCATATAAAGGGACGCACGTGTACAGGAGTATCTTCAGAAGGTGTTACGCAATCTTCGATCTGCTTTTCCACTAAACACCAGTGCTGCACAGAGTGAATCTCAACGGTTTGTCATGGATAGGAGGAAATGGTCTTTTACTTGTCCACATCTGAGGGACCGAGGGGTGGCTGTTGTGCTGAGATGCCATTGAGTACGGTGTCCCTGCAGAGTTGCACTTTTGGTCATATACAAAATGAGTTGAAAAAGGACAGATGCGGGTGAAAAGGGGAACAGGTGTGTTGGAAAGGGGAAAAAAGTTTTGGTCCGTTAGTTTGGTGGTTAAGCAAAAGTAACATTTGATGAAGAAACACCATCTGTTACGGTGGGACTGGCAGATTTGGATAAGGTGGTATATACTATGTTACAGCTATATAACGAAAATTAATAAGAAAAGAAAGAGAAAGGTATATATCCCCATCAGCAGTCAGTGTCCACCGTGCTCCCAGATGGAAAAGGAGAGGTTGGCAACTGGAAGGTTCGGTGGAGGATACAGAGCTGTGTGGCTATGAAACTAATAGTAGCCTGAACCAAGTTAGACGCCACTCGGATCTTGAGACTTGGAGCCCTGTTAGCGTCACAGGGTCCACACGCCCACCCAGCCCAGGAACTCCCTGTTAACATCACAGGGGCCATTCAGTACGCTGAACGTGTGCATTGGGGCCACACCTGTGAACAGCAGGCGCATCAGCAGCAGCAGGCCTGTTAATGCCACTGGGCTGCACAAGCAGGACTTGTAGGACAGGAGCTGGTCTTAACCGTTCTGCGTTACCAACTGTGGTGGCGGCCTGCATCAACGCCCTATCCCTGCCTACCTCTGGCCTAAAGCCACAATGGGTTCAACACATGGAGGTGTGCTCTTTCGGAGCATAATAGAAGACTGCGCACCTCCTTGTTGTCTCCAGCACCTTCTATAACCTGGGTCCGCCCCAAACCAGGGTGGACCACAATGCACCTCCTGGAGACAAAAGCAGAGTGACACGTCATGAGTGGCATAACTAGCATCCTATTTGGAACCGCAACTTCAATGATGACCTCATGGCTGTCATGACCAAAACACCTCACCAGTCATCGTCTGACCATCAATAATGAGGTGACAAGTCATAGCGGCGGGCCTCTGCAAGCCATTTGGGAGTGGCCTGGCCACATCGTCAGGACACCTGATGCCCTGTGGTCTAAATGGGCCCCCCACATCACGGGCAGGGCCAAAGAGTTCATTACCGGACCTAGTTTTTGATGCAGTAAGTGCCTGACCATAGTCAGTTGCATGAAATACAGTCTCTGAAAAAAGACTATCAGCTTTAGCATGGTGTCTATGCACAACACAGGACTTAGACCCGTCACGAAGTGCAAGTACCTGTGCAAAGAGGCTTTTCGCACTAAGTGTGGGAGCATGCGCTGTAGCCCGAAATGAAGACTTAGCCTCAGGAATGGCACAGTCAGGCTGAGCATACTCACTAGGCGAAACACTGGAGTTAGGCTGCGGCTGGGGTAATTCGTCACACGCATGCGCACTAGCTGCCTCTCCACACTTACACGTGGAGGAGAAAGCAGCCAGCTGGACAACCCGAGGCACAGGCCTAAATGGCAGCTGATGCCTGGGCGCAACTGAAACCGCAGCAGGCTGCTTGCGTTTAAGGCGTCACCGTTTTGTAACAACAAATAACATCCAAAAGAACAGGTGTACTTCTTCCCATGGATAATCTGATATGATCCCTTTTTTCATGGACACGACCATCGCTAACAAATGTAGATGAGGCCAAATCAGCAGCTGCTTCAATGGATCTGAATTGCTCCATAAAGTGGCCTCTCCTCCACCCCAATTTCAAGATCCCAAATACTCCATTCCTCTGTGGTGTCAATCCAATCGCACTTGCTTCCTAACAGCTCTCAAGTTTCCACCAGCCCTGCTGAGTATGGGGTGACAGAGATGGTTGAGTTTGCATAGCTGTTCAGTCGCACTATAGCCTGGGAATCAGAGGTCTGCTCCAAAGCTGCAATGAGTACAGACAAGGAAGTTATTATTATTTTTATCATTATTGATTTATAGAGCACCATTGATTCCATGGTGCTGTACATGAGAAGGGGGTTACATACAGAATACATATACAAGTAACTATAGACAGACTGGTGCAGAGGGAAGAGGGCCCTGCCCTTGCGGGATTACATTCTAAAGGATTTTTGGGAGGAGACAGTAGGAGTTGTTTAGGTTGAGCGTCAAGTACGTATGGTGGTGGTGTCATTGAAGGTTATAGTCATTTCTGAACAGATGAGTTTTCAGATTCAGTTTGAAGCTTGCGTGTGTAGCAGATAATCTAATGTGTTGAGGTAGCGAGTTCCATGAGACAGGGGAAATGATCTGCGCAGATAGCCTGAAGCTTTGTGACTGGGATCCAGGCCCCGATGAAGAAGGTGCTGAGCCTAATCTACACCCTCATTTCCAAATAGTAAATCCTCCTGGTGGAGACAATGGGGAACATGATGAGGAGCACAGATACCTGATTGGAAGGACAACTTTACTATTCGGTCAGGGCAGGAAGAGGTTGTCTCGGAGGACTCAGGACGAGGGGAATGAAAACACACAGGGTTATTGTTGAGGGTGGAGACAACACTTACTGTCAAACCAAAGTCAGCCAGTCGATGAGGTCAGCAGAGAAGGTGGAGGAGGATGCTACTGACGACGAGGTTACGTTGCGTCTTCCTGGCCAGAGACAAAGTACTGGAAGCACGTCAACAACTGAATCCTGGACCACAACTTTGACTCTGAGCAGATGTCGTGTTGGCTATGCAGGTCGCATGGGCTGTAAGCCTTTCCTAGCCTGTGAATTTTTGGACATCGCAAAAGATCACCCAAGTCATGGAATCTGTAAGATTTGTCAACAATCTGTAAGTAGAAGGCAAAAACTCACACTTTTGAGTACTTCCTCCATGAAGTATCACATGGATATGAATTGACAGCGTGAAGGTGTATTGCTCAGCTTTAGCAACTGTCAACGCAATATGCTTATTTGCCGTTCATTGCATGCATTGTTGCAGACTACACACAAGGGGCTGCTGTTTTTTTGGATCTGCCTTTGGTCACTATAGCAATAGAAAATTGCTCTTCGGGGGTGGACTTGGAGATGCTGTCTATGAACAGAATGAAAAGCTAAAGGTGTGTGTTACAGCAAGGAGCCACCGCGGAAACACTTTGTTCAATTGTGAGGGGAGTTGTGTTGTACTTTGATGATGAGCACTGTAACGTCAGTGAGCAGCATCCTGTGCCACAGACCAACATTCTTAGAGTGCTGTCTATACTGTTTACCGTGAGAGGAGCGTAAAGTCTGTATTTCTGGCAACTGGACATCACAGTACCCGGTTACGGTAGGCTGTGCCCAGACAATAATGCGGGCACAAAACACTTTGTTTTATTAGCAAAACACATATCTGTTCTGGGTAGGCCGACTATATAGACAATAAGACTTGCTGCCTCTGCACTGTCAAATTGTCACGTACAGTTTAAATCATAGAGGGACAGCAACACATGTTTGCATTGACTGTTGCTTTTCAAGATTTCCATGACTGTGTTGCAGAGCTGTGTGGTTTGCATTCACACTGTTATCATCTGCAATATCTGTGAGGCTTCAGCTAACAAGGGTATTCAGGGGGGGTCATGTGTTTTATCTATGTTTAGGTAGATAACTTGGAAGCTCTTGTGATGCGCCACTGGTAAGTCGTGTTCGCACACACACACACACACACGCACAAACACACAATTACTGCTACACAGAGGGATTAGCAGGTAGTAGGCAACAGAATAGATTGTTCAATTATTTTAATTGTATGCATGGTTCTTATTGTTTGTTTTGGTAAAGTTAAACAATCATTTATCAACCCAACTGGCTAGAGTCCTTTTCCTTTTGCCTGGTTTTGCTGCATACTGGGGAGCCCACCCTGTACACGACTTAAAATGAAGCATAAGTCGCAATGTGAATTTCACTGTGCTACAATGCGGACTAGCGTGCCTGTGCAACCACCGCCTGCCCCATCAAGTGCATCTGCGTGCTCTTCATCCTCTGTGACTGTGGGGACAGCAGTCACACATGGTTTTTCACACTGAACTTCCACTCCTTAACCCGCAACAGGGAGTGTGATTGGCAGGTCATCACTTGTTTTGGAAGTGGAAACAGAAGGTATTGTTGAGCTGTCAGACATCGAGAGAACCATCATTGGATGCAGGCTACATTATATCCACCCCTGCACCTTCGTCACAGATTGCCTGGACTACCTGCAGTTAATAATTGCATTCCAGAAACGGAAAGGAGTGTAGAATGCACAGTTAGTGTTCCCTTGCTTGGCAGCAAAGGAACACTAACTTAGTATTCCAGACAATTTTAGGAAGGCAGAAAAAGAGTCAGCTCTTTGTGCAAATTAAATAGCGTGGCAAAAGTGGACAGATGGGTACAGTGGCCGTGTTCTGTGGGTACCAGGACAGTAAAAGAAGCTTCACTTTCTATCCCTCGTAATGATCAAATGCAGCAAGGAATTCCCTGAGTTTGCTATAAAATTAGCATAGCAAAATGGGCATGAGTGTAGAATGCACAGGTGCTTGAGATTGCTTGGCACCAGTGGCACAATAAAGGAGTCCTACAGGCATTTTTTGTATACCACTAAGTGGCAGTATTTTTTGCTATAATTATAGCTTATTAAAAACAGAGCAGGAGGGTGTCATGCAGAGGTGCTAGAAATAGCTTGGCACCAGTGGGGCACTAATGGAATACAACAGCCAGTTCTATGATGCCACTAAATGGCAGTATTTTGTGCTATAATTATAGATTATTAAAAACAGAGCAGGAGGGTGTCATGCAGAGGTGCTGCACATAGATTTGCACCAGTGGGGCATTAATGGAGTACAACAGCCACTTCTTGTATGCCACTAAGTTTACTCAATTTTTGGTATTATAATGTATTAGTAACAATGAGTTTGAGTGTGCAATGCAGGCAGACGTGCTGCAAATATCTTTGCACTAGTGTGACTAGACAAAAGTACAATAGCCACGTTTAGGATGCCACTAGGTACACTGAGTGTTTGCTAGTATAATGGCTTAGTTAAAAAGAGTTTGAGTGTGCAATGCAGGCAGACGTGCTGCAAATATCTTTCCACTAGTGTGACTACACAAAAGTCCAATAGCCACGTTTAGGATGCCACTAGGTACACTGACTGTTTGCTAGTATAATGGCTTAGTTAAAAAGACTTTGAGTGTGCAATGCAGGCAGACGTGCTGCAAATATCTTTGCACTAGTGTGACTAGACAAAAGTACAATAGCCACGTTTAGGATGCCACTAGGTACACTGACTGTTTGCTAGTATAATGGCTTAGTTAAAAAGAGTTTGAGTGTGCAATGCAGGCAGACGTGCTGCAAATATCTTTCCACTAGTGTGACTAGACAAAAGTCCAATAGCCACGTTTAGGATGCCACTAGGTACACTGACTGTTTGCTAGTATAATGGCTTAGTTAAAAAGACTTTGAGTGTGCAATGCAGGCAGACGTGCTGCAAATATCTTTGCACTAGTGTGACTAGACAAAAGTACAATAGCCACGTTTAGGATGCCACTAGGTACACTGACTGTTTGCTAGTATAATGGCTTAGTTAAAAAGAGTTTGAGTGTGCAATGCAGGCAGACGTGCTGCAAATATCTTTCCACTAGTGTGACTAGACAAAAGTCCAATAGCCACGTTTAGGATGCCACTAGGTACACTGACTGTTTGCTAGTATAATGGCTTAGTTAAAAAGAGTTTGAGTGTGCAATGCAGGCAGACGTGCTGCAAATATCTTTCCACTAGTGTGACTAGACAAAAGTCCAATAGCCACGTTTAGGATGCCACTAGGTACACTGACTGTTTGCTAGTATAATGGCTTAGTTATAATGAGTTGGAGTGTGCAGAGGACAGGAGGGTACAGTGTCAGGATTGTGGGGCTCTGGGTAGAGGAATGGAAGCCTGCCTTTCTATTCCCTCCTAATGGGGAAATACAGCGACGAAATCCCTGACCTTAGCTACACAGACGCTGTCTCTGTTTTCAGGACCTGTCACCTATGGCTCTGACCCTGCCGGTACGAGCCCTTAAAAGGACTGATAGATAGTGCTATCCCTATGCTGTCCAGCGTATCCAGTATCTGCGATAGGACAAAGGACGAAGCTGCGCCAGTAATGTCTGACACCAAGGACGCAGAAGAGATAATGGCGTCCGGACGGGCAGATACTCGTTTTTATAATGCAGGGACATGTGACATGGACATCCTATCACACATGCCATTGCTTCTCTGGCTAAAAGTCCACTTAGCTGTGTGTGTGTCTGGGATTGGCTGACATGCTGGCCCGCCCCACAAGACGCGCGCGCTTAGGGTAGGAAGACAAGGAAAAAAAAAATAAATGGCGATCGCCATTATACAAACAGCAGTGATCTGAAGGCGCTGTTCACGCACACTATACACTGAAATGTCATAATAGTGTGAGTCACAGAGTGACTTACACTATTACAGCGGAAAGCCAGCTAGGAATTAGCTGTTTTTTTGCTGCTAGAACCGTTCTCGAACGTTTCTAGAACTATCGAGCTTTTGCAAAAAGCTCGAGTTCTAGTTCGATCTAGAACAGGCCCCAAAATCACTCGAGCCTAGAACTGGAGAACCTCGAACCGCGAACCGCGCTCAACTCTAGTCCTAATGTTACGGGGGCTGTCGGATAATAAGGGAATGGAAGGGTATCCGACAGTCAGGGTCCGCCGTGCAGAGTTCTGCTGCAGAGTAGGGCAGAGGATAGGGGAAACCTGTACCACCAGAGCAGTACTGACACTGTTACGTCACAGTGTCACCATGACCAATAGCGGCGTATACTGTTTAAGTCACAGCAACTACCTCTTAGCAAAACATAGGAGTGGAAATGCAAAAGAGTGAGGAATACAACATAAAAGTGCAGAGAAGTCTCACAATCTGTGAGCGTGAAAGCACCTGTCTCAGTTAACAGTCACAGAGACTAGGTGTAGTGTGTGCAATATGGCACCTACCTATGTCCGCTCCACTTGTGGTGCTAGGATACGGACAGCAGCAATGCTGCTAGCTTGAAACTCCTACCTATGACCGCTCCCCTAGTGTGCGAGAATACGGACTGCTGCAGGAGGCAGCGTAGTGGAGCGTTACCCTAGAAGGCAATGACCACCTAGCCTACCTATGTATGGCACCTACCTATGTCCACTCCACTTGTGGTGCAAGGATACGGACAGCAGCAATGCTGCTAGCTTGAAACTCCTGCCTATGACCGCTCCCCTAGTGTGCGAGGATACGGACTGCTGCTGGAGGCAGCGTAGTGGAGCGTTATCCTAGAAGGCAACGACCACCTAACCTACCTATGTCCGCTCCACTAAGGTGCAAGGATACGGACCACAGCATAAGCTGCAAGGTACAAGAACGTTACCCTACCGATAACGTTCACCTAGATAGACAATAGGTGCCGCAAGGGACATGCACAGAGCGTCTACTCCTATGCAGGAACCAAGAGGACTGAGCACCGGGCAGCGTGCGTCCGGGTCTTATATAGACTCTGTACCTCATCCAAAATGGAGGGAACCAGCCAATCCCCTGCGAGAACGTCAGCAATGACGTCACGCTGGCCTATCACAGAGCAAAGCGTCATAAGCACATGCCCAGCAGCCAATCGGCTTAGAATGTGTCAGAGACATGTGACCTCGTGTCAGCGATGATGTCACCCGCACATGTACAGTGGCTCCAAGATAGGACTTAGCTTCCAGCGCTCGCACATGCTCAGTAGCATGGAATCAGAACATAGTCTCCAGCGCCACACAGACCTGGGACAAAGAAATAACATAGCCAGACCACAGCAAAGGATAAGGAGACATGCAGATCCCCAGAAACGGGAACCGTAACAGTCCCCCATATAATATAAAGCAACCCTTACAGTCCTTCATACGACCCATGACGTACTGGGTATGTCATGGATCGTGTGAGGTTAATCCCCGCCGCCTGCCGTGTGCAGGTCGCGGCGATCAATGCACATATCAGCTGTTTTCAACAGCTGACATGTGTGCCTGCTAGTGGCTTCCACCCGCGACCATTAACCCCTTACATTTCGCTGCCAAAATCTGGCAGAGAGATGTATATGCGCGCCGCCATGACAGTGACTTATCCCGCCCCCATCGGAAATCACATGACATGATCACGTGACTTTCGGTGGTTGCCATGGTAGCACTGGGTCATCTGATGATGCCTGTAGCTAACATGAGTCACTTCCTCTCAATGCCGGAATACAGCCAGTATTGAAAGTAAAGCACCAAATCTGCAGTTCTCAGCTCTGTAGCTGTGATCTGCAGATAGGGCAGAGCGATCGGATTGTTGATCGCTATAGTCCCCTATGGGGACTAGAAAAATTAAAAAAAAAAGTTTTAAAAAATTTAAAAAAAAATAAAAAAAACCTAAAAGTTCAAATCACCCCCCTTTCAACCCATTGAGAATTAAAGGGTTAAAAAAATAAACAATATACACATATTTGGTATCGCCGCGTTCAGAAATGCCCGATCTATCAAAATATAAAATCAATTCATCTGATCAGTAAACGGTATAGCGGCAAAAAATTCCAAACGCCAAAATTATGTTTTGTGGTCGCTGCAAATTTTGCGCAAAATGCAATAACAGGCGATCAAAACGTAGCATCTGTGCAAAAATGATACCATTAAAAACGTCAGCTCGAGACACAAAAAATAAGCTGTCACTAAGCCTCAGATCCCGAAAAATTAGAACGCTATGGGTTTTGGAAAATGGCGCAAAACGTGCGCCACTTTTTTAGAGAAGCTTGTGAATTTTTTTTAACCCTTTAAATACAAGTAAACCTATTCATGTTTGGTGTCTACAAACTCGCACTGACCTCTGGCATCATAATGACACATACGTTTTACCATATAGTGAACACGGTGAATAAAATATCCCAAAAACTATTGTGCAATCACACTTTTTTGCAATTTTTCCGCACTTGGAATTTTTTTCCCCTTTTCCAGTATACTATATGGTAAAACTTATGGTTTTATTTAAAAGTACAACCCGTCCCGCAAACAACAAGCCCTCAAATGGCAAGATTGACAGAAAAATAAAAAAAGTTACGGCTCTTGGAAGAAAGAGAGGAAAAAAACAAAACGGAAAAACACAAAAATGCCCGGGGGCTGAAGGGGTTAAGGGGTCCCATAATCTGCCATATAGTATAATGCACCCAATATAGTACGCCATGTTAGAATAAACACCCTATAGTCATCCATAGAATATTATGCACATCCAATAGTCCTTCATATATTATAATGCACAAATCATGGTACTCCTTATAGTATAATGCACCCCATTGTCCTCCATGTATTATAATGCACCTTCCATAATCCTCCATATAGTAAAATGCGCCCCCTAGTCCTCTATATATTATAATGCACCCCCGTTGACCTCCAAATAGTACAGTCATATGAAAAAGTTTGGGCACCCCTATTAATGTTAACCTTTTTTCTTTATAACAATTTGGGTTTTTGCAACAGCTATTTCAGTTTCATATATCTAATAACTGATGGACTCAGTAATATTTCTGGATTGAAATGAGGTTTATTGTACTAACAGAAAATGTGCAATCCACATTTAAACAAAATTTGACAGGTGCAAAAGTATGGGCACCTCAACATAAAAGTGAGATTAATATTTTGTAGATCCTCCTTTTGCAAAAATAACAGCCTCTAGTCGCTTCCTGTAGCTTTTAATGAGTTCCTGGATCCTGGATGAAGGTATTTTTGACTATTCCTGTTTACAAAACAATTCCAGTTCAGTTAAGTTTGATGGTCGCCGAGTATGGACAGCACGCTTCAAATCATCCCACAGATGTTCAATGATATTCAGGTCTGGGGACTAGGATGGCCATTCCAGAACATTGTAATTGTTCCTCTGCATGAATGCCTGAGTAGATTTGGAGCTGTGTTTTGGATCATTGTATTGCTGAAATATCCATCCCCTGCGTAACTTCAACTTCGTCACTGATCCTTGCACATTATTGTCAAGAATATGCTGATACTGAATTGAATCCATGCGACCCTCAACTTTAACAAGATTCCCGGTGCCGGCATTGGCCACACAGCCCCAAAGCATGATGGTACCTCGACCAAATTTTACTGTAGGTAGCAAGTGCTTTTCTTGGAATGTCGTGTTTTTTTGCCTCCATGCATAACGGCTTTTTGTATGACCAAACAACTCAATCTTTGTTTCATCAGTCCACAGGACCTTCTTCCAAAATGTAACGGGTGTGTCTAAATGTGCTTTTGCATACCTCAGGCGACTCTGTTTGTGGCGTGCTTGCAGAAACGGCTTCTTTTGCATCACTCTCCCATACAGCTTCTCCTTGTGCAACGTGCGCTGTATTGTTGACCGATGCACATTGACACCATCTGCAGCAAGATGATGCTGCAGGTCTTTGGATGTGGTCTGTGGATTGTCCTTGACTGTTCTCACCATTCTTCTTCTCTGCCTTTCTGTTATTTTTTTTGGCCTGCCACCTCTGGGCTTAACAAGAACTGTACCTGTGTTCTTCCATTTCCTTACTATGTTCCTCACAGTGGAAACTGACAGTTTAAATCTCTGAGACAACTTTTTGTATCCTTCCCCTGTACAACTATGTTGAATAATCTTTGTTTTCAGATCATTTTAGAGTTGTTTTGAGGAGCCCATGATGCCACTCTTCATAGGAGATTCAAATAGGAGAACAACTTGCAAGTGGCCACCTTAAATACCTTTTCCCATGATTGGATACACCTGCCTATGAAGTTCAAAGCTCAATGAGGTTACAAAACCAATTTAGTGCTTTAGTAAGTCAGTAAAAGTCAAATCAAGAAATTGATAAGGGTGCCCATACTTTTGCACCAGTCAAATTTTGTTTAAATGCGGACTGCATATTTTCTGTTAGTACAATAAACCTCATTTCAATCCAGAAATATTACTCAGTCCATCAGTTATTAGATATATGAAACCCAAATTGTTATAAAGAAAAAAGGTTAACATTAATAGGGGTGCCCAAACTTTTTCATATGACTGTATAATAGTATAATAATCCCACATAGTCGTGTATATAGTATAATGCACATCCCCAGTCCTACATATAATATTATGCACACTGCAGCGTCCTCCTTATTAGTGTTGAGCCACTCCCCTAGTGCTCGAGTTCGGTTTGGTTCGTCGAACGGCGGCTTAGTTCGGCGAACGTTTAACGAACTTTTCGACGAACACCTTCAAACCCATTTGAAAACAATGGCAGGCAAGCAAAAACACATACAAACACATTATACATGTACACGTACAGTTAATGAACATTGCCATTACACTTACAGGTCCCCGCGACGCGTCCTTCACTCTGTCTCCCGCCGCTTTTCCTTACGATCCTCGCTATGCCCTCCCGGTAACCAACACTGATGATAGGACCTTCCGTGACGTTGTCGTAGCATGAGACCAGTCACGTGTTTATTATCTCATTGGCTACAGACTGGTCACATGACTATACGTCATGCTAGGTCCTGTCAGTGCATCTCTCCAGTATGCAGTGCTCCTTTGAGCATCTCCGTGTACCGGCGATATTCTTGGGCACATGGTCGACTCCTCGTCCCTGCATGTCAGCGCTCTTTACAGAGTCATCCCACATGCAAGGACTGGATGCCACAGCCGGTTACTATAGCAACGGTGGCAGCGGTGACGTCACCGATTACAACCCGCAGCCTCTGCTCACTCACTGAGTGATTAGACTGCACGGGGGAGCAGCAGCGCCTTCCTCTCATGCAGTGCCGTCTGATATAGCAATGCTGCATGGGTTGAAGGAGAAAGAAGACAGAAGACCATGGATCGTGGAGGGTTGAGAGGGAGTAATTAACATGGAGTCTCTAAGTGTGTCTGTATATTTATTTCTATTAAAGTATTTTTCCTCTGTGTGGTGTCTTTTTTTAACCCTTTATTGGAGATTCTTTGTAAAATAGTGAGTTTATGGAGATTTGATTCATAAACTTGAATACATACATTCATATAATGTGTGTATTTTGCCCATCCCTTTAAGAGAGCCTGTGAGTTGAAATTTCTAACCAAAGTCTCTGACATGGTAGAACCAAAGCCATCTGACATTGTTCATCAAAGCTGACAGCGTAGTGCTATATTCTATCTGGAATTTGAGCAAAGATCTGAATTTAGCATTGGAAGTCTTCTTAGTGTTACACTAAGGTCAAAGGGTCAGCGAGCTTCAAAGAGGTCTATATATTTTACATTCTATGGTAAAATGGTTTAGTTTTACAAGTCTCTACTGCGCATGAAGCTTATCTTGCAAATTATGGATCACGTGATATGACATAATGCCATAACTAAAAAGGATAGTTAGTTCTTGACACCATGTAAAGAGATAAGGAGAATCAGGGGGTGGGGTTTGAATTATATAAGCAGACCACATTTCAAAGAAGAAGAAGAAGAAGAATGGGAGCATTCTCACCCTGACGATCCAGAGAGAGGACGGCTTATCACAACATCACAGCTATGTAAGACAAATGAACTCTCTTTTTCTCTATCTTATCTACTTCTCTTCACTAACTAAAGCCAAGACATTATTTTTCTGTAATGACTTTAACTTTTATTGAATAAATCCACATATGTTTTTGCACCTATTTCTCTCCAATCATTAATATACTGGCTTAGCATATGTCACGTCAACCGTATTTTTAACATATTTGGCGAGCATCAGCCTGAATGATTGAGAGGCACAGCTGTTTTCTGTGCGTGGTGATTTTTTTCACACTACCTTTTCTTGCTGCGGGACCTTTTTTTTTTTCTTACGTCATTCCCTGCCTTTTGTCCGATAAGGGGGGTCAGTGAGTAAAATCTCTGTCCAAGACTGCAGGAAAAGACGCACACTGTGTCTACATCAGTGAACCTTGGAGAGGTTTGACGTGACAAGCTGCACGAAGGTCGTATGTGTCAAGCCTTGACGGACATCTGAGGACTTCCAATCCAGGAGATCCCCAGGGTAATCCTTCTAGGACACAGAGGACCATCGACCCATAGACGATTGGAGCCATTCCAGGACGATCGACCCATAGACGATTGTAGCCATTCCAGGACAACGCATCACATATTGGTGAGATATGGATTTCATGCATGATTATTCTAGACAAAGTCATGTGGAGTATTTATTTGACCATACGCATACTGACGCACAGTTATGGTCAAATCTGTACCGGCAATGTGAAATTGAGAATGCTAAGTTAGATAAGAAGTTTTTTACTGTGAAACGGTTACAGAAAAAGATACAAAATGTATTGGGTATGGTATACACTTACAACTCCATGGTGGGTGGGGCACAGCAATCAGCACACACCATCTGCATGGAGACAGATACACCCAATACAACAGATACCCACATCACAGATGCAGAAACAACAGATTGTACAAATTGTTCAATATTAGCAGAACATATCGAACATCTGGAGGATCAGTTGGAAACAAGAGCAGATTTAATATCAAAATTACGGAAAGATATTAAATATGTATCTGTTAATACGAGACAGAACACGAAAGATGCTTCCGCATCACCTGCCTCAGGTTCCGACATCCCGGAACGGCTGGACGCAGCTGAGGACGAGAGTCTAAATGAGGAGGGCCTGCGGAAAAAGAAGTTACATGAGAAGGCAGCTCGTCTTAACATTAAAATCCATGACCAATTAATGAAAATCATTAAAGACATACCCAAATATGATGATAAAATGGACGCCTTCCATAATGCGGACATTTTTGAGTCACATTCGGATAAATATAATCTGACGAATGAACAGAGAAATAAGATATTCAGGGTATGGCTTCCCTCCCACATGGCAAAAAGGTTACAAGCAACACCTAGGCCAAACGAACACGATGACCTGATCCATGACACAAAGGAAGATAGGCTGAGACAGTTAATTCTTTTTACCACAGGAGAGTCTACCCCAACAGTCGAATTGTTAGAAAACCTTAAAACACACATACAGGAGGATCCGTATGTATTTTTAGTGAAATTCGAACAAGGGTATTGTTTGATAATGGAAATTGGATCTGATCAAGAACCGACTTCCATGGTCAAGGCCTTTGTTAACAAGTTTAAATATTTGGACCCTGCTTCATTCGAAATTGCTTCTAGGATGGACAATTTACAAGAGGCCACGTCATTTATTGATAGAATACGTAGACGAATGAAGCAAAATCAGGTAAAGTCAAAAATAGCCGATAGAGGGGACCCCTGACACATTAGTATCCCAGGAAAAACAGACCAAAAACAAAAGACCCGTGTTGAATTCTAAAAACAAGAATTCAGGTGGGGGTAACAGAAAGAGCAATATACACTGCTTTTTCTGTGGCCTACCCGGACATCTGAAGTGGGAATGCAAGAAATTCCTAAGGGCGGGAGCTGAGGAAAGGCGGGGTAAAGAAAATGGACTGATTCCAAACACATCCAGTGCACCTCCTCCATCTTCAGCACCTCCACCTTCATACACGCCCACTCATACTGACAACAGAAATAACCAATCACCATATGCACCTCTGACCAGACAAATAAGGGAAATGACCATACAGGGATTGAATGGAAGGAGCAAGACACCTGCTGTTTTTCTCCCTTCTCCATCATCCTGACTAGCAAAGCCGGTGCCCAGGCTCCATCCACTGGAATTTGTCACTCGAGTTTCAATGGATAGCTGTGGTCGACCATTTTTAAAGGTAAATCTTGAAGGTCAGGAAGTAACATTTCTCCTTGATACAGGTGCGCAATTGAGTGTCACAAATGTTGATTTACATTTAAAGCCAGATTCCCCTGTATGTACAATTGTTGGTTTCAGTGCTAAAAATGGAACAAAGGTGACATTAGCGCAGGATGTTTCTTTGGAAATACCTGTTTTTTTTAAAACGAAAATGGATATTTGGTGTTGTCAGGATACTGAGAATATAATTGGCACTGATTTTATGGAAAAGCATGGCTGGATTATTGATTTGGGTAACAAAACAGTTTGGAAAGACTCTAACGGTTGTAAGGCGGTACTTATTGATCCAATTGAATATAGTCATGTCGGGACCATTTGTTTGACCGATGTAGTGTCAGCAAATCATTTGTGGCCCGACACTGGTGGTGATAAAGTATTGACTGAGATAGTACAGTGGTTTCCTTCTCTATGGGCTCAGTACAGAAATGAGGTTGGGACTATGAAGGATGTTGTTAAAATTGAAAGCCGAGATCCGCCTCCACAGCGTCAATATAAGTTGCCTCCGGAGTCAGTTGCTCCGATGTCTAAAATTATTCAGGAATTGTTGGCTCAAGGTGTGATACGTAAGGCAAATTCTGTTTGTAACAATCCATTGTGGTGTGTTCTGAAAAGCGATGGTAGCTATCGGATGTTATTGGACTTGAGGATGTTCAATAAGTTTACTCCCAATGTTGCACCAATTGTAGCTGATACACATGACATGATGTCGAGATTGGATGCTAAGGCAAAGTATTTCTCAGTATTGGATATCAGTAATGGTTTCTTCAGTATACCGATTGAGAAAAGTTGACAGTATAGGCTTGCATTTAATCACCTGGATCAACAATTTATATGTTGTCATCTTCCTCAAGGGGCTAGTATGTCGCCAAGCATTTTTCATCAGGCGCTAGCAAATGTTTTGTCGAAATTTTCTCGTCCGGAATGTTTATTGCAGTATGTAGATGATATCTTGTTGAGTACTGAGGATGAGGAGTTGCACGTGACTCTACTTGCAGAATTGTTTGAGCTGCTGCATGATGCAGGTTTAAAACTGAATACCAAAAAGGTCAAGCTGCTGCAGACTGAGGTCAGATTTTTAGGAGTTCTGCTAAGTCCAGGTAAACGGCGACCCCTACAGGACAGAATTGAGGCAATTGCATCCCTTCCAATTCCAACATCACACAAGGCACTAAGACATTTTTTAGGACTTGTAAATTACTCAAGGGATTTCATAGAAAATTTTGCTGACAAAGCCAGACCTTTGTATGATCTTTTAAAAGGTGAAAATGATGATTATTTTGGTCCCTGGGGTGTCGAACAGGAAAAAGCCTTCACACAATTGAAACATGATCTACAACACGCACCTGCGTTAAGTATGGTGGAAAAGAACGCACCTTTTGCACTTCAAGCACACACTTCAGAGACAAGCATCTCTGTGGTTTTGCTGCAGCTGCAAGGGGGGGAATGGAGAATCTTGGGTTACTTCTCTAAGCTTCTCTCACCTGTTGAGAGGTGGTTTGAGGTGTGCGCAAGACACCTGGTGGGAGTGTATTTTGTGATAAAAATCACTCAACACATCATCGGGTTCCAAAAGGTTATTCTCCAAATGCCACATTCCACACTGAAACATCTCTTTGAGAAAAACATCCCAGGTGTGTCACATCAGAGATTTGCCCATTGGTTGCTCTCATTGTCTCCAAATCAAATTGAGGTACATTATAAGGCCAAATATGTTCTTCCTCAGTTGACGCAGTATGAAGGACAAACCAATGATTGCCTACAAACGTTCCATGAACCAAGTCCATCTCTCTTCAGACGACAGTCGGAAGACGCAGATGAACCTGTGTTTGTAGACGGTTCTAGATTTTTTCTGGAAGGACACTATCACACAGGATATGGAATTTATTATTCCAAGCGAGGACAAGTGGTAAAACACAAGTTACCGAGTCATTTCTCAGCTCAAAGGTTAGAGATAGAAGCAGTAAGAATGGTCCTACAGCTGAATGAAGCTGATGATCAAACACCAATGGTAATCTACAGTGATAGCTCCTATGTTGTCAGGTCCCTAACTGATTATCTGCCTGTCTGGGAGAGGAGAGGCTATGTAGATTCCTCCAACAAGGCCTTGGTGCACAGCGAAACTCTAAAATCAATTTTTGAGATGGCATCTAGGGCCCCAAATAGGTTTGCTATAGTAAAAGTCGCTGCACATAAAAGATCTGATGACGAGTTATCTGTAGGAAATGCAACCGCAGATGCTCTAGCCAAAGAAGCTGCCCTGACAGGAGAGGAAGTGTTTGACTCTGAACCTTCTGAGAATTCAGCGGTTCAAAGAGCAGACACGTACATACCTTCATTTGCAGAAGAACAGAGAAAAGATCCTTCTCTTGTTACTTCTCAGGATGATCCAAAGCCTCCTTTTATCTGTGAAAATGGGGTTTTGTGTCACAATTCAAATGGAGAATTGCGTCCCGTTGTACCAAAACATCTACAGGTAGAATTCACTCGATACAACCATGAGAGTTTAGGTCACTTGGGTCAACAGAAATTGTTAGTCATTCTCAAGGAGAAATTTTATTGGGAAAAAATAGATGAAACAGTTCAAAGTGTTGTACTATCATGTCTCATTTGTGCCCAAATAAATCCAAGACCTAAAGGACAGAAGCCACCACTTCTACGAATCGCACCTGCAGATGGTCCATGGTCTACACTGCAAATAGACTATATTGGTCCTTTACCCTCAGGTAAACATGGTCTCAGGTATGCATTGATTGTGGTAGATGTGTTCTCAAAATGGGTAGAAATATTACCTGTTAGGAAAGATGATGCTTTGTCCACAGCAAGGGAATTGGTACAACATGTCTTTTGCACTTGGGGGATCCCAAGGATGATTACCTCCGATCGAGGAAGCCAATTCACAGGTAAAATCATGCAAACTGCTTGTGCTACTCTAGGGGCACGACAGCAATTTCATGTCCCCTATCATCCACAATCTGCGGGAATTGTGGAAAGAATGAATAGAACTATCAAATCCAGAATTGCAAAGATGTTTTTGGACAAAGGTAACACTTGGGTTGACAAAGTACCCTTCATACTCATGAGTATAAGAGGTTCAATCTCTTCTACAACTCAATTCACTCCATTTGAGTTGATGAAGGGAAGGAAAATGCCATTGTGGTTTCCACATGAGCCATTTTTATCCACTCCACAAAAAGATGCTATCTCAAGGTCCCAATGGTTGAGATCGCTACAGGAGAACCTGAAAGCGATTCTGCCATATGCGGCATCGAGAATGCAGAAAATGGAGCCACCCTATGAGTCCAAATTCAAGAAAGGTGCTCTAGTGATGATCAAAACCTTTCGCAAGAGTGGTCCATGGGAGTGTAATTGGGAAGGTCCGTTTGAAGTCCTTGAGACTATGGGACAAGTCATGATTCTCGTGCAACGAGCATCAAATGTGGTAAAAAAGACCCAAAAAACACAAAAAGTGTTGGTTCACATTGATCAGTGCAAAATATTTGTAGCAAAATAATGATACTGCATTTCTTTCCAGGAAGAAATGGATTCCTATAAGAACTGGAATAAGGAACCTAAAGACTTTGAAGGAAAGATGACATCAAGTCTTCCGGAAAAAGAACATCTTCCCAAGCTCAAGACAAGCTTCTATGTGATGGGAACTACTTTCCTGCTGCTTTGCTTTATTTCCGTCATTGTCTACAAGTTACATCAAGGAACAATCGCCAATGATGTGAATGAGCGGACCAGAGAGATTCAACATTCACGAAGACCAAGAGTATCAGAGACACTGAACTTATTGACAGAGAACATCACGGATTATTCTGTGGAGATAACAGGAAATATCTGCATGGGATATGGAACAAAATGTTGCATTGAATTACATTTCATACACGACACAGACATAATATTACATGCTATTGCAGGACCTAAAACTAGATTCACACAATTACAAGGAGAATATGTACACAATAATAAAACGGGTACATGGGAATGTTCTCCTACAGATGTACAGTTAGGTCCAGAAATATTTGGACAGTGACACAAGTTTTGTTATTTTAGCTGTTTTCAAAAACATGTTCAGAAATACAATTATATATAATATGGGCTGAAAGTGCACACTCCCAGCTGCAATATGAGAGTTTTCACATCCAAATCGGAGAAAGGGTTTAGGAATCATAGCTCTGTAATGCATAGCCTGCTCTTTTTCAAGGGACCAAAAGTAATTGGACAAGGGACTCTAAGGGCTGCAATTAACTCTGAAGGCATCTCGCTCGTTAACCTGTAATCAATGAAATAGTTAAAAGGTTGGGGTTGATTACAGGTGTGTGGTTTTGCATTTGGAAGCTGTTGCTGTGACCAGACAACATGCGGTCTAAGGAACTCTCAATTGAGGTGAAGCAGAACATCCTGAGGCTGAAAAAAAAGAAAAAATCCATCAGAGAGATAGCAGACATGCCTGGAGTAGCAAAATCAACAGTCGGGTACATTCTGAGAAAAAAGGAATTGACTGGTGAGCTTGTGAACTCAAAAAGGCCTGGGCGTCCACGGATGACAACAGTGGTGGATGATCGCCGCATACTTTCTTTGGTGAAGAAAAACCCGTTCACAACATCAACTGAAGTCCAGAACACTCTCAGTGAAGTAGGTGTATCTGTCTCTAAGTCAACAGTAAAGAGAAGACTCCATGAAAGTAAATACAAAGGGTTCACATCTAGATGCAAACCATTCATCAATTCCAAAAATAGACAGGCCAGAGTTAAATTTGCTGAAAAACACCTCATGAAGCCAGCTCAGTTCTGGAAAAGTATTCTATGGACAGATGAGACAAAGATCAACCTGTACCAGAATGATGGGAAGAAAAAAGTTTGGAGAAGAAAGGGAATGGCACATGATCCAAGGCACACCACATCCTCTGTAAAACATGGTAGAGGCAACGTGATGGTGTTAGAGCCGTCTGCTCTATACCTTCTCAGGTAGATGATGAATCGGCCGGTTGTGAGAGGTTAGTTAAATCACCATGACAGACTTAAGTAATAGTGGTTCAATCAGCTCTGCCTCTTTATTGTAATGAAGCTTTCTTTATACCTTTCAAACTGATTACGCAATATGAGACACGTGATATGATTATACAACTTTAGATTATACCAAATATAGTCATTTGGAATATAAGCATGATATCATCACATAAGGAAAAGATTAGTGTTTCAATGCCAAAGAGATATGTAATCAAAAGCGTTTCAAGAGATGTATTCAATCAAACCTTGTCAAACAAGCTGCATGTCAAGATGACCGTATAAACAATAAAAGAATAACAATTCTTGGGCCCTAATGATAATCATAACAAATAGCAGATGTGAAATAGAACATCAATTACTCATTCCAAGATTGTGTAACTAATCAAATACCCATATGTGCAAGAATATAATGAAAGAATATAATGAACTTCACAAGTTATAATGAACTTTGGACTTATACCTAACTTATACCAAAAAGATACAAAATGGCTTCTCTAACAATGGCATGGGCATTCATGGCTTTCAATGGCACTGGGTCACTTGTGTTTATTGATGACATAACAGCAGACAAGAGTAGCCGGATGAATTCTGAAGTGTACCGGGATATACTTTCAGCCCAGATTCAGCCAAATGCCGCAAAGTTAATCGGACGGCGTTTCATAGTACAGATGGACAATGACCCCAAGCATACAGCCAAAGCTACCCAGGAGTTCATGAGTGCAAAAAAGTGGAACATTCTGCAATGGCCAAGTCAATCACCAGATCTTAACCCAATTGAGCATGCATTTCACTTGTTTAAATCCAGACTTAAGACGGAAAGACCCACAAACAAGCAAGACCTGAAGGCTGCGGCTGTAAAGGCCTGGCAAAGCATTAAGAAGGAGGAAACCCAGTGTTTGGTGATGTCCATGGGTTCCAGACTTAGAGCAGTGATTGCCTCCAAAGGATTCGCAACAAAATATTGAAAATAAAATTATTTTTTTTGGGTTTGGTTTATTTGTCCAATTACTTTTGACCTCCTAAAATGTGTAGTGTTTGTAAAGAAATGTGTACAATTCCTACAATTTCTATCAGATATTTTTGTTCAAACCTTCAAATTAAACGTTACAATCTGCACTTGAATTCTGTTGTAAAGATTTCATTTCAAATCCAATGTGGTGGCATGCAGAGCCCAACTCGCAAAAATTGTGTCACTGTCCAAATATTTCTGGACCTAACTGTACTATACTGGAGCATAGAGATCAGAGGTGATGAACCTGCTGTATGGTCCGATGATATTACAAATTACATGATTGCTAGGGGAAAGTTTGGAAGATCCAAAACAGAAATTTTGTTAAAAACTCAGGTTTTTGGGAAAATTCTGGATCCTTCTTTACTCTCCATTACAGAAGGAGATAAAGATTGGGTCAAAACATGGAATTTCCAGATAACACGGGAAGCTGTACAAGTTCAGGTATCTGTAGTGTTTACCGTTACTAACACTATAGTTCTGGAAATAAAGGTTTCACCACAGACAGTACATACAGTTAGGACCAGAAATATTTGGACAGTGACACAATTTTCGCGAGTTGGGCTCTGCATGCCACCACATTGGATTTGAAATGAAACCTCTACAACAGAATTCAAGTGCAGATTGTAACGTTTAATTTGAAGGTTTGATCAAAAATATCTGATAGAAATTGTAGGAATTGTACACATTTCTTTACAAACACTCCACATTTTAGGAGGTCAAAAGTAATTGGACAAATAAACCAAACCCAAACAAAATATTTTTATTTTCAATATTTTGTTGCGAATCCTTTGGAGGCAATCACTGCCTTAAGTCTGGAACTCATGGACATCACCAAACGCTGCGTTTCCTCCTTCTTAATGCTTTGCCAGGCCTTTACAGCCGCAGCCTTCAGGTCTTGCCTGTTTGTGGGTCTTTCCGTCTTAAGTCTGGATTTGAGCAAGTGAAATGCATGCTCAATTGGGTTAAGATCTGGTGATTGACTTGGCCATTGCAGAATGTTCCACTTTTTTTGCACTCATGAACTCCTGGGTAGCTTTGGCTGTATGCTTGGGGTCATTGTCCATCTGTACTATGAAGCGCCGTCCGATCAACTTTGCGGCATTTGGCTGAATCTGGGCTGAAAGTATATCCCGGTACACTTCAGAATTCATCCGGCTACTCTTGTCTGCTGTTATGTCATCAATAAACACAAGTGACCCAGTGCCATTGAAAGCCATGCATGCCCATGCCATCACGTTGCCTCCACCATGTTTTACAGAGGATGTGGTGTGCCTTGGATCATGTGCCGTTCCCTTTCTTCTCCAAACTTTTTTCTTCCCATCATTCTGGTACAGGTTGATCTTTGTCTCATCTGTCCATAGAATACTTTTCCAGAACTGAGCTGGCTTCATGAGGTGTTTTTCAGCAAATTTAACTCTGGCCTGTCTATTTTTGGAATTGATGAATGGTTTGCATCTAGATGTGAACCCTTTGTATTTACTTTCATGGAGTCTTCTCTTTACTGTTGACTTAGAGACAGATACACCTACTTCACTGAGAGTGTTCTGGACTTCAATTGATGTTGTGAACGGGTTCTTCTTCACCAAGAAAGTATGCGGCGATCATCCACCACTGTTGTCATCTGTGGACGCCCAGGACTTTTTGAGTTCCCAAGCTCACCAGTCAATTCCTTTTTTCTCAGAATGTACCCGACTGTTGATTTTGCTACTCCAAGCATGTCTGCTATCTCTCTGATGGATTTTTTCTTTTTTTTCAGCCTCAGGATGTTCTGCTTCACCTCAATTGAGAGTTCCTTAGACCGCATGTTGTCTGGTCACAGCAGCAGCTTCCAAATGCAAAACCACACACCTGTAATCAACCCCAGACCTTTTAACTACTTCATTGATTACAGGTTAACGAGGGAGACGCCTTCAGAGTTAATTGCAGCCCTTAAAGTCCCTTGTCCAATTACTTTTGGTCCCTTTAAAAAGAGGAGGCTATGCATTACAGAGCTATGATTCCTAAACCCTTTCTCCGATTCGGATGTGAAAACTCTCATATTGCAGCTGGGAGTGTGCACTTTCAGCCCATATTATATATATAATTGTATTTCTGAACATGTTTTTGTAAACAGCTAAAATAACAAAACTTGTGTCACTGTCCAAATATTTCTGGACCTAACTGTAACAAAGAAAATACATTTCCTATAATGTTAAAATGTAACACAAGGTTGAAATTGCCTTCTGAGTCTCTGATGACATGGACCAAAAATTCATCATTTTTGGGAAGTTTTTTAAACAGTCCAACTAATGTCATTCACAGGGGTCAGATTGGTAATATCAGATGGATGGATGATAATTTCATTTTTTCCATAGAAAATCCATCTTCCAGGGACTCTGGAATTTACCAGTGTTGCGTTGAAACAAAGACACATTACAGACATTGTAAAGACGTTAGTGTGAATATTTGGTCAGCAGCAGATAATGCATGCACAAACACAAGATTCATGCCATCTACTCCTTTTCAAATTAATCAATTTCAGTCTAAGTCTTTATTAGAGTTGAGCGCGGTTCGTGGTTCGTGGTTCTCCAGTTCTAGGCTCGAGTGATTTTGGGGCATGTTCTAGATCGAACTAGAACTCGAGCTTTTTGCAAAAGCTCGATAGTTCTAGAAACGTTCGAGAACGGTTCTAGCAGCAAAAAAACAGCTAAATCCTAGCTTGGTTTCTGCTGTAATAGTGTAAGTCACTCTGTGAATCACACTATTATGACATTTCAGTGTATAGTGTGCGTGAACAGCGCCTTCAGATCACTGCTGTTTCTATAATGGCGATCGCCATTTTTTTTTTTTTCTTGTCTTCCTTCCCTAAGCGCGCGCGTGTAGTGGGGCGGGCCAGCATGTCAGCCAATCTCAGACACACACACAGCTAAGTGGACTTTTAGCCAGAGAAGCAACGGCATGTGTGATAGGATGTCCATGTCACATGTCCCTGCATTATAAAAATGGACATTTTCCTCCAGGACGCCATTATCTGCCTTCTGCGTCTTTGGTGTCAGACATCACTGTCGCAGCTCCGTCCTCCTGAGTCCTATCGCCGATACAGCTGTATGCGCTGCATACACAGCGTTAGACAGCTTAGGGAGAGCACTTTCTAGCAGTCCTTTTAAGGGCTCAAACCGGCAGGGTCAGAGAGCCATAGGTGACAGGTCCTGCAAACAGCAACAGCGTCTGTGTAGCCAAGGTCAGGGATTTCCTCCCTGCATTTCACCATTAGGAGGGAATAGAAAGGCAGGCTTCCATTCCTCTACCCAGAGCCCCACAATCCTGCCACTGTACCCTCTTGTCCTCTGCACACTCCAACTCATTATAACTAAGCCATTATACTAGCAAACACTCAGTGTACCTAGTGGCATCCTATACGTGGCTATTGGACTTTGCTATAGTCCCACTAGTGCAAAGACATTTGCAGAGCACGTCTGCCTGCATTGAAGACTACAACTCTTTTTAACTAAGCCATTATACTAGCAAACAGTCAGTGTACCTAGTGGCATCCTAAACGTGGCTATTGGACTTTGCTATAGTCCCACTAGTGCATAGACATTTGCAAAGCACGTCTGCCTGCATTGCACACTCCAACTTTTTTAAACTAAGCCATTTTACTAGCAAACACTCAGTGTACCTAGTGGCATCCTAAACGTGGCTATTGGACTTTGCTATAGTCCCACTAGTGCAAAGACATTTGCAGAGCACCTCTGCCTGCATTGCACACTCCAACTTTTTTAAACTAAGCCATTATACTAGCAAACAGTCAGTGTACCTAGTGGCATCCTAAACGTGGCTATTGGACTTTGCTATAGTCCCACTAGTGCAAAGACATTTGCAGAGCACGTCTGCCTGCATTGCAGACTCCAACTCTTTTTAACTAAGCCATTATACTAGCAAACAGTGTACCTAGTGGCATCCTAAACGTGGCTATTGGACTTTGCTATAGTCCCACTAGTGCAAAGACATTTGCAGAGCACGTCTGCCTGCATTGCACACTCCAACTTTTTTAAACTAAGCCATTTTACTAGCAAACACTCAGTGTACCTAGTGGCATGCTAAACGTGGATAATGGACTTTGCTATAGTCCCACTAGTGCAAAGACATTTGCAGAGCACGTCTGCCTGCATTGCACACTCCAACTTTTTTAAACTAAGCCATTATACTAGCAAACAGTCAGTGTACCTAGTGGCATCCTAAACGAGGCTATTGGACTTTTGTCTATTCACACTATTGTAAAGATATATGCAGCACCTCTGCCTGCATTGCACACTCCAACTCATTATAACTAAGCCATTATACTAGCAAACAGTCAGTGTACCTAGTGGCATCCTAAACGTGGCTATTGGACTTTTGTCTATTCACACTATTGTAAAGATATTTGCAGCACGTCTGCCTGCATTGCACACTCCACCTTTTTTTAACTCAGCCATTATACTAGCAAACACTCAGTGTACCTAGTGGCATCCTAAACGTGGCTATTGTACTTTTGTCTATTCACACTATTGTAAAGATATTTGCAGCACGTCTGCCTGCATTGCACACTCCAACTTTTTTAAACTAAGCCATTATACTAGCAAACACTCAGTGTACCTAGTGGCATCCTAAACGTGGCTATTGTACTTTTGTCTATTCACACTATTGTAAACATATTTGCAGCACGTCTGCCTGCATTGCACACTCAAACTTTTTTAAACTAAGCCATTATACTAGCAAACACTCAGTGTACCTAGTGGCATCCTAAACGTGGCTATTGTACTTTTGTCTATTCACACTATTGTAAAGATATTTGCAGCACGTCTGCCTGCATTGCACACTCCAACTTTTTTAAACTAAGCCATTTTACTAGCAAACACTCAGTGTACCTAGTGGCATCCTAAACGTGGCTATTGTACTTTTGTCTATTCACACTATTGTAACGATATTTGCAGCACGTCTGCCTGCATTGCACACTCAAACTTTTTTAAACTAAGCCATTATACTAGCAAACACTCAGTGTACCTAGTGGCATCCTAAACGTGGCTATTGTACTTTTGTCTATTCACACTATTGTAACGATATTTGCAGCACGTCTGCCTGCATTGCACACTCAAACTTTTTTAAACTAAGCCATTATACTAGCAAACACTCAGTGTACCTAGTGGCATCCTAAACGTGGCTATTGTACTTTTGTCTATTCACACTATTGTAACGATATTTGCAGCACGTCTGCCTGCATTGCACACTCAAACTTTTTTAAACTAAGCCATTATACTAGCAAACAGTCAGTGTACCTAGTGGCATCCTAAACGTGGCTATTGTACTTTTGTCTATTCACACTATTGTAATGATATTTGCAGCACGTCTGCCTGCATTGCACACTCAAACTTTTTTAAACTAAGCCATTATGCTAGCAAACACTCAGTGTACCTAGTGGCATCCTAAACGTGGCTATTGTACTTTTGTCTATTCACACTGTTGTAACGATATTTGCAGCACGTCTGCCTGTATTGCACACTCCAACTTTTTTAAACTGAGCCATTATACTAGCAAACACTCAGTGTACCTAGTGGCATCTTAAACGTGGCTATTGTACTTTTGTCTATTCACACTATTGTAACGATATTTGCAGCACGTCTGCCTGCATTGCACACTCCAACTTTTTTAAACTAAGCCATTATACTAGCAAACACTCAGTGTACCTAGTGGCATCCTAAACGTGGCTATTGTACTTTTGTCTATTCACACTATTGTAACGATATTTGCAGCACGTCTGCCTGCATTGCACACTCAAACTTTTTTAAACTAAGCCATTATACTAGCAAACACTCAGTGTACCTAGTGGCATCCTAAACGTGGCTTTTGTACTTTTGTCTATTCACACTATTGTAAACATATTTGCAGCACGTCTGCCTGCATTGCACACTCAAACTTTTTTAAACTAAGCCATTATACTAGCAAACACTCAGTGTACCTAGTGGCATCCTAAACGTGGCTATTGTACTTTTGTCTATTCACACTATTGTAACGATATTTGCAGCACGTCTGCCTGCATTGCACACTCAAACTTTTTTAAACTAAGCCATTATACTAGCAAACACTCAGTGTACCTAGTGGCATCCTAAACGTGGCTATTGTACTTTTGTCTATTCACACTATTGTAACGATATTTGCAGCACGTCTGCCTGCATTGCACACTCCAACTTTTTTAAACTGAGCCATTATACTAGCAAACACTCAGTGTACCTAGTGGCATCCTAAACGTGGGTATTGTACTTTTGTCTATTCACACTATTGTAAACATATTTGCAGCACGTCTGCCTGCATTGCACACTCAAACTTTTTTAAACTAAGCCATTATACTAGCAAACACTCAGTGTACCTAGTGGCATCCTAAACGTGGCTATTGTACTTTTGTCTATTCACACTATTGTAACGATATTTGCAGCACGTCTGCCTGCATTGCACACTCAAACTTTTTTAAACTAAGCCATTATACTAGCAAACAGTCAGTGTACCTAGTGGCATCCTAAACGTGGCTATTGGACTTTTGTCTATTCACACTATTGTAACGATATTTGCAGCACGTCTGCCTGCATTGCACACTCCAACTTTTTTAAACTGAGCCATTATACTAGCAAACACTCAGTGTACCTAGTGGCATCCTAAACGTGGCTATTGTACTTTTGTCTATTCACACTATTGTAAACATATTTGCAGCACGTCTGCCTGCATTGCACACTCAAACTTTTTTAAACTAAGCCATTATACTAGCAAACACTCAGTGTACCTAGTGGCATCCTAAACGTGGCTATTGTACTTTTGTCTATTCACACTATTGTAAACATTTGCAGCACGTCTGCCTGCATTGCACACTCAAACTTTTTTAAACTAAGCCATTATACTAGCAAACACTCAGTGTACCTAGTGGCATCCTAAACGTGGCTATTGTACTTTTGTCTATTCACACTACTGCAAATCTATGTGCAGCACCTCTGCATGACACCCTCCTGCTCTGTTTTTAATAAGCTATAATGATAGCACAAAATACTGCCATTTAGTGGCATCATAGAACTGGCTGTTGTATTCCATTAGTGCCCCACTGGTGACAAGCTATTTCTAGCACCTCCACATGACACCCTCATGCACATTTTGCTACGCTAATGTTATAGCAAACTCATGGAATTCATTGCTGCATTTCATAATTCGGAGGGATAGAAAGTCAGGCTTCCTTTAGCTTTTCCTTCTGTTCATAGACAGCATCTCCAAGAGCAATTTCCCCTCCACGTCTAAGTGTGGAGAGGCAGCTAGTGCGCATGCGTGTGCCGATGTACCCCAGCTGCAGCATAATTACAGTGTTTCGCGTAGTGAGTATGCTCAGCCTGACTGTGTTATTCCTGACGCTAAGTCTTCTTTTCGGGATACAGCGCATGCTCCCACACTAAGTGTGAAAAGCCTCTTTGCACAGGTGCTTGCATTCCGTGCCGGGTCTAAGTCCTGTTTTGTGCCTAGACACCATGCTAAAGCTGATAGTCTTTTTTCAGAGACATTATTTCATGCTACTGAGCATGCTCAGGCACTTCCTGCATCAGAGACTAGGTCCGGTAATGAACTCTTTGGCCCTGGCCCTGATGTGGGGGTCCCATATAGACCACAGGGCATCAGGTGTCCTCCCAAATGGCTTGCAGAGGCCCACACCTATGACTTGTCACCGCATTATTGATGGTCAGACGAAGACTGGTGAGGTGTTTGGGTCATGGCAGCCATGAGGTCATCATTGAAGTTGCGGTTCCAAATAGGACGCTAGTTATGCCACTCATGATGTGTCACTCTACTTTTGTTTCCAGGAGGTGCATTGTGGTTCACCCTGGTTTGGGGCGGACCCAGGTTATAAAAGGGGCTGGAGCCAACAAGGAGGTGCGCAGTCTTCTATTATGCTCCGAAAGAGCACACTTCCATGTGTTGAACCCATTGCGGCTTTAGGCCAGAGGTAGGCAGGGATAGGGTGTCGATGCAGGCCACCACCACAGTTGGTAACGCAGAACGGTTAAGACCAGCTCCTGTCCTACCAGTCCTGCTTGTGCAGCACAGTGGCATTAACAGGCCTGCTGCTGCTGATGCGCCTGCTGTCCACAGGTGTGCCCCTACGCACACGGTCAGCGTACTCAATGGCCCCTGTGTTGTTAACAGGGAGTTCCTGGGCTGGGTGGGCATGTGGACCCTGTGACGCTAACAGGGCTCACAGTCTCCAGATCCGAATGGCGTCTAACTCGGTTCAGGCTACTATTAGTTTCATAGCCACACAGCTCTGTATCCTCCACCAAACCTTCCAGTTGCCAACCTCTCCTTTTCCAACTGGGAGCACGGTGGACACTGACTGCTGATGGGGATATATACCTTTCTCTTTCTTTTCTTATTAATTTTCGTTATATAGCGGTCACAGATTATATACCACTTTATCCAAATCTGCCAGTCTTACTGTAACAGATGGTGTTTCTTCAGCAAATGTTACAGTTGCTTAACCACCAAATCCACGGACCAAAACTTTTTTCCCCTTTCCAACACACCTGTTCCCCTTTCCAACAGCATCTGTCCTTTTTCAACTCATTTTGGGATATGACCAAAAGTGCAACTGTGCAGGGACACCGTACTCAACGCCATCTCAGCACAGCAGCCATCCCTCGGTCCCTCCGATGTGGACAAGTAAAAGACCATTTCCTCCTATCCATGACAAAGCGTTGAGATTCACTCTGTGCAGCACTGGTGTTTAGTGGAAAAGTAGATCTAAGATTGCGTACCACATTCTGCAGATACTCCTGTATACGTGCGTCCATTTCTATGGCAGGAATTAGTTCGCCAAATTTTGTCTTGTACCGGGGATCTAACAGTGTGGCAACCCAGTATTCAGGATTACTTCAAATTCATACAATCCGAGGGTCATGTAGGTAGTGCAGCAAGAAGGCGCTCATGTGTCTTGTGCATCCAGGAGGACCAAGTCCTTGGTGTGTTGGTGGCAGAGAGGTGAGAATCGTGCATCCTTCCTCTGCCCTCTCCCCACAACCTCGCACAACCGAAATGTGAGCAAGCTCTCACTCATCTGCTGAGTCTTCCATGCCCATCGCCAGTTCGTCCTCCATTTCTTCATGGGCTCCTGCACTTTCATCAACACTTTTTGCTGATACTATGCGCCCTTGTTAATCCCTCTCCCTCACCATGAATGCCGCATAGGTGCCGCTGACCATCTGGACCTCGTAGATCTTGTTATCCCTTCCGCATATGACTCCTCCTGTACTTCCTCCCCTTCCTCTTGTCCCAACACCTGACTCCGAATAATAATTACAGTGTGCTCCATCATGTAGATGACCAGAATTGTCACGCTGAGAATGACATTGCCAGTGCTAAACATCTTCGTCGACATTTGTGAACTGTGTAGCAGGGTGCATAGGTCCTTGATCTGACACCACTCCAGCAGCGTGATCTGCACCACCTCTTGATCAAGTTATCCCAGGCTATATGTCATACCGTATTTCAGCAGGTCTCTGCGGTGCTGCCACACACGCTGCAACATGTGCAGATTCCAATTCCTGCATGTCGGAACATCGCATTTCCGGCGTTTAACTGCCAGACCCTAAGACTTCCGGAGTGATGAAAGTTGTTGAGCTGCTGTGTGCGCACGATGGAAGTGAGCACAT
Source organism: Anomaloglossus baeobatrachus (assembly GCF_048569485.1). NCBI lineage: Eukaryota > Metazoa > Chordata > Amphibia > Anura > Aromobatidae > Anomaloglossus > Anomaloglossus baeobatrachus. The sequence continues at coordinate 151,105,085 of NC_134360.1, read as the reverse complement.
AGCGAGCGTGCCCGCTGCACAAGGCCATTTAGGCCGTGATGGTGTTTTAAAAATTGCTGGAGAATTCGGTTCAACACGTGAGCCATACAAGGCACGTGTGTCACATTGCCATGAGGATGGCCCGCAGCCAGGTTTGCATCATTGCCGCACACGGCTGTTAAGTCACCAACGGAGTCCGCTCCGTCAATTTGTACTCCGGTCGCCAGGTGACAACGTGTTCCTTTCATGAATAGTGCTGATGATGGGAGAGTAGTCGATGCCAGCGGCGCAGGTGGACGCAGGTTATGCTCACCCACTGGGCTGCATTACCTTGACAGATGCAGAATCTCTGGCTGAATGTAGCTGGTGGGTATCTCACAGATGAAATACCATCATTCAGCTACAACCAATGGGAAGACACCACACCCTTTTTTATGCCCATCCTGTCTGCAGACCACTGCCAGACATAGCTATGAACCTCTGGTTAATTTTACCCCCAGTTCAGTTTTATGATTTTGTGTGCTTGTTACCTGACTACTTTTCCTGCTTGCTGTTTATGTACCTTGTTGGCCGATCCGCATTTCACCTCTGCTTGTTTTCTGATTAAGTCCTGGCCGTCCCATTCTGTTCCTGTTCCTCAATTAATGTTTTGACCCTGCCTGACTACTATTCTCTGGAATAGCGGTGTGACTCACATTTCCCATACATTTCAAAGTAAAACTTTGACCGCCTGATGGCATTGAGCTCTGCTGCCAGCATAGTAAGGAGGTGTGTGGTAGTCCTTGTGCGCAGTTGCAAGGAAGGGTGGCCTGACCACACAGGGTTTGCGCCAAGGTGGAGGACCCAAACGAGGTTGAAGAGGCAGAAGCAGTGTATTAACTTCTACATACAGAAGAAGGATTGAAACAACTCGTGGGGATGGCAAGACTTGTACAGCAGACCCTTCTCCATCTCTCACCATAGTTTGCCAGTGCCCAGTCAGTGACATGTAATGACCCTGTCTATGCTTACTGGTCCAAGTATCTGTGTTGAAATGCACCCTGTCGCACACAGATTTTCTCAAGGAAGTGGTGATGTTGTGTGCGACATGCTGGTGTAGCGCGGGCATGCTTTTCTTGGAGAAGCAGTGGTGATTGGGCATCTGGTACTGGGGCACAGCGACAGACATAAGATCTCTAAAATCCTGTGTGTCCACTAGGCGGAAAGGCAGCATTTCGGTAGCCAACAGCTTACAGAGGGATAGAGTCAACCACTTAGCTTTGTCATGGGTCGCAGGAAGTGGCCTTTTATTTGACCACATCTGAGGGACAGAGATCTGGCTGCTGTCTGTAGACGGTGTTGAGTAGGGTGTCCCTGGAAAAATGCAGGTTTGTGAGGAAAGTGCAGGCGGAGACATGATGTTGCCTTCATCCAACGTTGGTGCTATCGATGTTTGAGAGAGCTGTACACAATCACTTGTTTCCCCTTCCAAACCAACTGACGACCTACCAAGCAAACTGCCTGTTGCGGTTACAGTGGTGGAAGTTGTGGGTGGAAAAACAGGTGTGACAGCTGTCCCCACAGTCCTAGAAGATGACGAGCGCGCGGATGCACTGGAAGGGGCAGGCGGTGGATGGTTGGCTCCGCTAGGCCGCATTGCAGCACGGTGAGCTTCCCACCAGGCCATATGATATTTATTCATGTGACGATTCATGGAAGAAGTTGTCAAACTGCTGAGGTTTTGACCTCTACTAAGATAACCATGCCAAATGTTACAGATCACATAATTTGGGCGATCTTTTTTTATGTCAAAAAAGGACCAGGCTAGGCAAGGCTTAGAGGCCATGCGACCTGTTAATCCACCCCGAATAATGCTCAGAGGCAGAGTGGTGGCTGAGGATGCAGTTGTAGACGTGCTACCAGTGCTCCGACTGTGTCCAGGAAGGCGCAAGGTTACTTCGTCGTCGGTTGCATCCTCCTCCACCGCCTCTGTTGACCTCCTCGAGTGTCTGACTGTGGGTTGACAGTAGGTGGAATCTAGAACTTCATCATCAATTGTTGTGTTTGCACTCCCCTCCCCCTCAGACCGAGCCTCTTCTTGCCCTGACCGAATATTTAAGTTGTCATCCCAATCGGGTATCTGCGTCTCATCTTCATCAGTATGTTCCTCATTGTCTATAACCACAGTTGTTGGAAAGGCAGCATTTTGGTAGCCAACAGTTTGCAGATGATGAAAGTCAACCTCCAAGCCATGTCATGCCCTTCTAAAAGCATGTAAAACACAGCGAGGGGACTCCAACCACAGTCTCCCTCGTTTCCACTAACTGGGCCACACACACCCCACTTGACTGGCATCGGTTGAGCCCCCTTTTGAAAAAGAAAAAGATGCTTTGCATGAAGCACTCTCAAAAATACGCGTGCCTTTCCCGTCCCCTGGCTGACCCAGGGGAAGAAAAGTCCTCTGAGAGCCATGACTTGTTCATCTTGGTTCTTTTAGAGACACAGCGAGGGGACTCCAACCACAGTCTCCCTCGTTTCCACTAACTGGGCCACACACACCCCACTTGACTGGCATCGGTTGAGCCCCCTTTTGAAAAAGAAAAAGATGCTTTGCATGAAGCACTCTCAAAAATACGCGTGCCTTTCCCATCCCCTGGCTGACCCAGGGGAAGAAAAGTCCTCTGAGAGCCATGACTTGTTCATCTTGGTTCTTTTAGAGACACAGCGAGGGGACTCCAACCACAGTCTCCCTCTTTTCCACTAACTGGGCCACACACACCCCACTTGACTGGCATCGGTTGAGCCCCCTTTTGAAAAAGAAAAAGATGCTTTGCATGAAGCACTCTCAAAAATACGCATGCCTTTCCCGTCCCCTGGCTGACCCAGGGGAAGAAAAGTCCTCTGAGAGCCATGACTTGTTCATCTTGGTTCTTTTAGAGACACAGCGAGGGGACTCCAACCACAGTCTCCCTCGTTTCAACTAACTGGGCCACACACACCCCACTTGACTGGCATCGGTTGAGCCCCCTTTTGAAAAAGAAAAAGATGCTTTGCATGAAGCACTCTCAAAAATACGCGTGCCTTTCCCGTCCCCTGGCTGACCCAGGGGAAGAAAAGTCCTCTGAGAGCCATGACTTGTTCATCTTGGTTCTTTTAGAGACACAGCGAGGGGACTCCAACCACAGTCTCCCTCGTTTCCACTAACTGGGCCACACACACCCCACTTGACTGGCATCGGTTGAGCCCCCTTTTGAAAAAGAAAAAGATGCTTTGCATGAAGCACTCTCAAAAATACGCGTGCCTTTCCCGTCCCCTGGCTGACCCAGGGGAAGAAAAGTCCTCTGAGAGCCATGTCCACATTGTCAGTGGACAGACACGTGTGCTTATCTGCCAGCAGACCCCCAGCAGCACTGAAGACAGGTTCCGAGAGAACGCTGGCTGCAGGACACGACAAGATCCCCAAGGCGAACGTGGCGAGCTCAGGCAATTTATCCAGATTGGAAGTCTAAAATGAGCAGGGCTCAAGTTGCACAATAATGGAATCGATGTTTCCTTGCATATACTCATATATCTGTGTGTCCTCCTCTTTTTCCTTGTCCAGCTGTTTTGTTTTCGCATGAGTATATGTCCTTGTCACTTTCCCATGTGTTTGAGTTGTTTGTCACCTTTTGGACACCTTTGAGGGTGTTTTCTAGGTGTTTTTCTGTGTTTGTGATTGCCTGCCATTGTTTCCTATGCAGTTCGAGTTCGGTTCGTCGAACGTTCGACGAGCCGAACTCGAACGGGACCTCCGTTCGGCGAACCGGCCTCGAGCCGAACCGGGACCGGTTCGCTCATCTCTAGTCTTTATTAAGGGATGGAGAATTTATGACAATGGTATGGACTTTCAATATGTCTCATTGGAAAATCTCTACCAGGTTTCATCAGTGTCAATCACATCTTATTAACATGGAGATGGGGATAGAACAATGGTTTGGGAGAAGAACAACTCAGACTAGGAGTAAGAGAGGAGTGTTAGAAGGAATTCTGGGAGGAATTGGGACAGTGGGAAGTCTGACTAATGCCATGGATATACAGACACTTAAGTCAGATTTGGATAATATTGGTTTTATTGGAGGAAAAGGTGTAAAGATTCAGAAAAGTTTGAATCAACTTCTTGAAAAGATGGTTATGAATACAGCTGCTGTACTAGGGTCTTCCGTGTCACATCTACAGGATGCTACATTAGCTCTCGTGGAAAGCACACACGAAACACAAGTAGCTAAAGCGTGCCTGGAGATACAGGTAGAGTATTCTTCTAATCTGAAGTTGATTGCACAGGCTTTACAGAGTGGAATTACTCCACTGGGAATACTGAGAAATTTACCTGTAGATAATGATTTTGCATTGAATCATACGGATTTGTGGGTAAATAAGTGGTTAGGATGTGAACGAAACATTTGTGTTGGCACATCGCTAATCCCAGTGATCGGAAGAGAAGGGACTATTGTTCCTGTTACAGTTTTGGGTATACCTGTGAGTAACACACAAGTGTTCTATCAACTGCAGTACACAGATTTTGCATTTGATGGCGTGAACACTGAACAAGTAGACATTTCTTCATGTTTACATTTTGTTTCTAAGGTGATGTGTCTACCTGGACAGGATAAGGTGATCTATCATTCATGTTTTCATAATCATTCCTCTTGTCATGCGAGAATAGAGACTGTACAGACAATACATGATTTGGTGACTCCAGTAATTCCAAATAAGATTTGTTTCCAGGTCATGTCGGAGACAGAAATGGTTTCTGTTTTCTATTCTACTTGTGTACATAAGGAAAATTTACCTATGGGTTTGTATTGTATATAAGGAAATGTGAGATCTCTTTCAAAGAAGGAAGGAAGTTTTAATATCACTTCTATAGGAAAGAGAAACTTAACGGCATTTCCCATACAATTCAATTTATCACAAATAAATGATTTTCCTTGGGATATGTGGACAAGTGAAATAAAGAAAGATAAGGGTTTGTTAGATTTATTAACGAAACAGTTAAAGGAAGCAGAAATTATATTCAGGCACGAACAAGGTGAATTAAGTGATATTGAACACGAATGGAATGGAATGTCAGGTAGAACTTGGTGGAAAAGTTTTGGGAAATCGGTACATTCTTAAGCCTGCTTTACACGAGTCAATCCATCGTGCGATTTATTTGGCAAAGTCTTTTTTCTTTTTTTTTTTTGTATCGCTGATAGGTATTTGTCCATGTGTCACACGTTGAGTGTTGTTAAACGACCACAAAGCGCTCATCGATATATTGATTGGCCATGGCGGACGTCCAAAAGGCTTCACACATGTTTTCCTTTGGTCAATCTGTCTTTTGTATGGGCGTAATTAGGCAAACTATACAGCCCTCCGTGACGTTTTCTGGATTGTTGCACGCCCTGAATTCTTCTGACCTGCTCAATCCAGTTCTGCTAATGTGGTTGATTGGTTACATACCATATATATAGTTTCGCTTCAGCGCCGTCTTTTATAACAGTAATAACCTATCACAACGCATCTGCTACAACCAATCAGATTAGATTAGGCGTGATTATTTAAAACCACAAATACGCCCTGAACGTTTACTGACGTCACAAACAACTACGAGGATGGCCGATTACACGGTGTCACACTTTGCAATGTGTCGTTCATTAAGACTAAACTGACCGATTTTATGGAATTAAACGATGTGTACACGATGGCCGAATTTCAAACGATTAGGCATCGGTTGGACTCGCAAGGAGCTGTCACATGAGGAGATGTCGTTACGAATGACGGAAGTGCGTCACAAAATCCGTGACCCCAACGATGCGTCGCACAATAGATCGACTCGTGTAAAGCAGCCTTTAGTCTCAGTCATCATTTCAGTCAGCGGTTGGAAATGTTTTATTTAATCCCATCATAATCATATTTTTATTAGTTTTGATGTGTATTATTTATCAAGTTTTTGTGATGTGTAGAATTCAGAAGATATATAAGAATATAAAAATAGAAATGAAAAAGGAAGATAACATTCTTAGAGGAATGTTAAATCGCAAGATGACTTTTTAACAGAAAGTTTCACATTGGTTTATCAAGTCAGATATTGGTATAGAATTTTCAACAAGAATGTATGTGATACGAATGATGATGAATGAGTTAGGGTTTCCCGGGGGTTCATCAAATCTTCAAAAGGAGGGTTTGTAAAATAGTGAGTTTATGGAGATTTGATTCATAAACTTGAATACATACATTCATATAATGTGTGTATTTTGCCCATCCCTTTAAGAGAGCCTGTGAGTTGAAATTTCTAACCAAAGTCTCTGACATGGTAGAACCAAAGCCATCTGACATTGTTCATCAAAGCTGACAGCGTAGTTCTATATTCTATCTGAAATTTCAGCAAAGATCTGAATTTAGCATTGGAAGTCTTCTTAGTGTTACACTAAGGTCAAAGGGTCAGCGAGCTTCAAAGAGGTCTATATATTTTACATTCTATGGTAAAATGGTTTCGTTTTACAAGTCTCTACTGCGCATGAAGTTTATCTTGCAAATTATGGATCACGTGATATGACATAATGCCATAACTAAAAAGGATAGTTAGTTCTTGACACCATGTAAAGAGATAAGGAGAATCAGGGGGTGGGGTTTGAATTATATAAGCAGACCACATTTCAAAGAAGAAGAAGAAGAAGAAGAATGGGAGCATTCTCACCCTGACGATCCAGAGAGAGGACGGCTTATCACAACATCACAGCTATGTAAGACAAATGAACTCTCTTTTTCTCTATCTTATCTACTTCTCTTCACTAACTAAAGCCAAGACATTATTTTTCTGTAATGACTTTAACTTTTATTGAATAAATCCACATATGTTTTTGCACCTATTTCTCTCCAATCATTAATATACTGGCTTAACATATGTCACGTCAACCGTATTTTTAACATTCTTAATGGCCAGGTCAAACTTGCCTGACATTAAGAATCTCTGGCTTAATACTAGCTAGTAAAACAAAGCTAGTATTAACCCTTATTACCCAGCAAGCCACCCGGCTTCAGGGCTGCTGGAAGAGTTGGATACAGCGCCAGACGATGGCGCTTCTATGAAAGCACCATTTTCTGGGGCGGCTGTGGACTGCAATTCTCAGCAGAGGGGCCCAGAAAGCTCGGAACAACCTGTGCTGCGGATTCCAATCCCCAGCTGCCTAGTTGTATCTGGCTAGACACAAAAATTGGGCAAAGCCCACGTCATTTTTATTATTATTATTTCGTGAAATTCGTGAAATAATTTAAAAAAAAGGGCTTCCCTATATTTTTGGTTCCCAGCCGGGTACAAATAGGCAGCTGGGAGTTGGGGGCAGCCCGTAGCTGTCTGCTATATCTGGCTAGCATACAAAAATATAGCGAAGCCCACATACTTTTTTTAGGGGGCAAAAAACTCCTGCATACAGTCCTGGATGGAGTATATTGAGCCTTGTCGTTCTGCAGCTGCTGTCTGCTCTCCTGCATACACTAGTGGATTAAGTATGCTGAGCCTTGCAGTTCTGCTTCCCCTGCCTCTCCCTCCAGCATACAGTCCTGGATGGAGGATGCTGAGCCTTGTAGTTCTGCAGTTGCTGTCTGCTCTCCTCCATACAAATATCAAAAAACTGACCCGCACATCCAACAAATGTGAACAGGTGCTAACTGAAAAAACATAGTATCTGTAAATGCATACAGTTGCACACTGAAAAAGCCAAACATATACAAGGGAAAATATGGCACTGCATTACTGCAAAAGAGAGATATTTAGTTTATGTATTGGGCAATGCATGTAAGCGCGGAAACCAACGGCAAGGTATATCTCTGTAATCCGGGTTTACAGAGATATACCTTGCCGTTGGTTTTCCGGGCTTACATGTATTGGCCAATACATAAACTAAATATCTCTCTTTTGCAGTAATGCAGTGCCATATTTTCCCTTGTACATTTTTGGCTTTTTCAGTGTGCAACTGTATGCATTTATAGATACTATGTTTTTTCAATTAGCACCTATTCACATTTGTTGGATGTGAAGGTCAGTGTTTTGATATTTCTAGTGAGTCTTTTTCTGACTGAGCACTCTGCCCTAAGACCTGGCTGTGTTCTTAACCATTGTAGCAGGAGCCTAGCTGCCCATACATGGAGCTTTGTAGTCCAAATAGTGGCAGTTTGCCCAGATACGGATGTTTTTAACCTAGATAGTGGCATTTAATTTAGGTTCCTGGATTACAAAGATATACCTTGCCGTTGGTTTCCGGGCTTACATGCATTGGCCAATACATAAACTAAATATCTCTCTTTTGCAGTAATGCAGTGCCATATTTCCCTTGTACATTTTTGGCTTTTTCAGTGCTCTCCTCCATACAGACAGACAGCAGCTGCAGAACTACAAGGCTCATCAACAGGACTGTATGCAGGAGTTTTTTTGCCCCCCCCCCCAAAAAATATGTGGGCTTCGCCATGTTTTTGTATGCTAGCCAGGTACAGCAGGCAGCTACGGGCTACCTCCAACCCCCAGCTGCCTATTTGTACCCAGCTGAGAACCAAAAATATAGGGAAACCCTTTTTTTTAAATTATTTCATGAATTTCAAAAAATAATTTAAAAAAATGACTTGGGCTTCGCCCAATTTTTTATGTCCAGCAAGGTACAATTAGGCAGCTGGGGATTGGAATCCGCAGCTAAGGGTGAACAAGCTTTCTGGGCACCCCTGCTGCGAATGCAGTCCGCAGCCGCCCCAGAAAATGGCGTTTTCATAGAAACACCATCTTCTGGTGCAGTATCCAACTCTTCCAGCTGCCCTGGTGACGGTTGGCTTGCTGGGTAATAATGGAATTAGGGCTAACTGTATATTATCAACTGGCCCTAAGCCCGAAATTCATGGTGTCACGCCAATATTAGACATGGCCACCATGAATTTCTAGTACAGATAAAAAAAACACAAAACACAAAAAAATATTTTTATTAGAAATAAAACACAACACAATTAGTGACTCCATCTTTATTGAAATAAAGAACCCCCCTCTGCAGTAATTCTGGGTCAAGGGTCCCGCGCTGTCCAATCCGGATCCAATATCATCTGATCGGTTTGCTGGAAGGCAAAGCGATCAGATTATGTGTCAGGTTCAAGGGCCTGAATCACATGACACAGAAGCGGATTGTATAAACGGCTTTTATACAATCAGCTGATGCATCAGTACAAAAAAAACAAAAAACAAACTACACAATTCTGTCTGACAGCAGCAGCTGATAGTTTAGCCGGCCACCGCTTGACTTATAGTGTCAGCTGATTCCGTGAGGTGACCGCATCAGCTGATCATCGCCAGGTCTGAGAGAGAGAGAAAAGAGAGAGAAAAGAGAGAGAAAAAAGAGAGAAAAGAGAGAGAAAAAAGAAGGGAGAGAGGGAGATATAGAGAAGAGAAAGAGGACAGAGAGAAGAGAGAGAGGAGAGAGAAGAGAGAGAGAGAGAGGAGAGAGAGAAAAGAGAGAGAGAGGAGAGAGAATAGAGAGAGGAGAGAGAAGAGAGAGGGAGAGAGAAGAGTGAGAAGAGAAAGAGAGGAGAGAGAAGAGAGAGAAAAGAGGAGAGAAGAGGAGAGAAGAAAAAGAGGAGAGAGAGAGAGAGAGGAGAGAGGAGAGAGAGAAAAAGAGAGGCTGAGAAAAAGAGAGAGAAAAAGAAAGAGAGAGAAAAAGAGAGAGAGAAAAAGAGAGAGAGAAAGAGAAAAAGAGAGAGAGAAAGAGATAGAAAGAGAGAGAAAGAGAGAGAGAGGGGGGGAGAGAGAGAGAGAAGAGAGAGGAGAGAGCAATACAGCCTCAATCCGTGAACTGCTCCGATTTTAGAGGTGTGTCCCGCTGCTCACAGCTTATGTGCGGCTCCTCTCCTCAGTGCATAATTAAATTAAATTATAAATAAATAATTATAATTTAAAATAAATTAAATTCTTTACCAGGATAGCCGGGACTGGAACTCGTGAACTAACTCTCCTTAGGCAGTAGCTCTATCCATTGAGCCTCTGCCTCTAATGAAAAGCATTGGAAGATTTGGTAATCTTGACCTCTGTATTACAGTATTGAATCTAGAAGCAGATTGTTCAGCTGCAAGGATGGATGGATGGATGGTGAAAGGAGGAAACACTGGCACCATTCAGCGAACTAACCGCTTAATCTTCCTATTTCAGGTTTATACACGCATTATATGGCTTGTAAATTTCCTTGCATTCTGGCCACTGTGCTCATTCCAATGAAAGGCCACGCCTTTCCCCCTGACCTGATTGTCGAATAAAACAGCTTTTTTACCGCATATTTGGTGAGTGCCTTCCGTCTCTTTTCACATGGACTGGATGGGCGGATGGATGGATGGATAGGCGGATGGATGGATGGGCGGATGGGTGGGCAAACACCGGCAGTACTGCACTCATCATCCTCGCACACACACAGGGACTACAACTCCCATCATCACCGCACACGCAGGCACTACAACCCCCATCATCACCGCACATGCAGGCACTACGGCACTCATCCTCGCACACACGCAGGCACTACAACCCCCATATCATCACTGCACACGCAGGCATTACCTGCGTGAAGTCTCCGGTGACAGCATGGCTCACTTCATTGCTCCGTGGATCTGACACATAGCGCTCGTGTGCTACAGTGCTCCCTGTCAGCTTCATGTAGCAGAGCTGGATGCATCGCGGGACCTCTGTAGATTACGCCGGACCTGGAGGGGTATTTGGGGATTTGAATAAAATGGTGAAAAAGGGTGGTTTTTTTGTCTTTTACTCCAAATAAAGGATTTTTCGTTGTGTGTGTTTATTTACTTTCGCTTACAGTTTAATCATGGGAGGTATCTCAGGGAGTTGCCTGCCATAATTAACCCCGTTATTACCCCGATTGCCACCGTACCAGGGCAATTCGGGATGAGCTAGGTAGAGTCCCGGGACTGTCGCATCTAATGGATGCGGCAATTCCGGGCGGCTGCCTGCTGATATTGTTAGGGTGGTGGGCTCCCCATAACGTGGCGCTCCCCATCCTGATAATACCAGCCTCCAGCCTTGTGACTTTATCCTGGCTGGTATCAAATATGGGGGAACCGCATTTTTTTTTTAATTATTTATTTATTTCTTTTACTGCACGATATAGACCCGCCCGCCGGAGGCTGTGATTGGTTGCAGTGAGACAGCTGTCACTCATCATGGGGGCGTGTCTGACTGCAACCAATCATGGGCGCCGGTGGGCGGGGATAGCAGGGAATACCTGATTGAATAATGAAGTGGCAGCCATTTTTAAAAGAACAAAAGCCGCCGGAGCTTTCTGACAGCCATGCAGCCTCACGCCCGTGATCGGTGAGTAGGAGAGAGGGATTGTGCTGAGGACGCAGGACGCATGCAGATACGCAACGTGCACACATAGCCTTAAGGGGGCTTTACACACTACTTCATCGCTAATGCGATCTCGTTGGGATCACGGAATTCGTGACGCACATCCGGCCGCATTAGCGATGCCGTTGCGTGTGACACCTATGAGCGATTTTGCATTGTCGCAAAAACGTGCAAAATCGCTCATCGATGACATGGGGGTCCATTCTCGATTATCGTTACTGCAGCAGTAACGAAGTTGTTCCTCATTCCTGCGGCAGCACACATCGCTCCGTGTGACGCCGCAGGAACGAGGAAGCTCTCCTTACCTGCCTCCCGGCCGCAATGTAGAAGGAAGGAGGTAGGCGGGATGTTATGTCCCACTCATCTCCGCCCCTCCGCTGCTATTGGGCGGCGGTTCAGTGACGCTGCTGTGACGTCGCTGTGACGCCGCACGGACCGCTCCCCTAGAAAGGAGGCGGTTCGCCGGTCACAGCGACGTCGCTAGGCAGGTAAGTATGTGTGACAGCTCTGGGCGATGTTGTGCGCCACGGGCAGCGATTTGCCCGTGTCGCACAACAGATGGGGGCGGGTACCCACACTAGCGATATCGGTACCGATATCGCAGTGTGTAAAGGGGCCTTTACTGTGAAAAGCCACGCTTTTGGTGATCGAACCATTATCGAATGGTAACTCGAACTGCCGAACTTGAAGCAAATCGTTCGAGTTCGTCGAACGACTCGAACGTCGCCCAAAGTCACTCGAATTTGAAATTGGTGAACCGTTCAACTCGAACATCGCTCAACTCTAGAAACAACCTTAGACTGGTAGGGCTCCCTGAGTTCATCCAACCAAGGGACTTTATAAAATTTACTGCGGAATCGCTACCTAAGGCCCTAAATGTGAAAACACCATCAGGGATAATAGCAATCAAAAGAGCTCATAGAATACGTCCCCATTGCAAGGATGGAGATTCCAGACCCTGTCTGGTTATATTCAGAGTTTTGGACTTTCAAGACAAACTCAAAATTCTGGCGGCTTTCCAGAGGGAGAGAGCCCTATTATACAACAACACTAAACTCCTACTTTTCCAGGACTATTCCACGGTTGTAGCAGCAAAACATAAAGCATTTAGTCCAGCAAGTCAATTGCTTTTGGAAAGTGATATCCGCTTTAGCCTACAATACCCGGCGACTCTCATCTTCACAGTGGAGGGGAAGAATTGGGTGTTTGGGGATTCAGAGAAGGCCCTGAATTATCTAAATGCAGGAGTACCACCTTCACCATCCAAAGGAGACACTTGACATGGTGACACCATTATTATGACCTGTTTGACGTAATGTTTGTGTTTTTAATGCTGTTCCTAGGCATGCCCACATTGAAGGCAGGAAGCCTTGAAGTTGTTACTGGGGTGTTTAATTGGGTTTTGCTTAGGGGGCTGGGGGAGACCTCTGTGTGTGTGTATCTCCAAGTGTGCCATTTTGGGGGAGTTTCTACTCAATTGCTGGGATGGGTGGGGACTCCGAAAGAGGCAAGGGCAGTCTTTGCTAAATTTCCTTCGTCAGGCATTGGGTAATGGCTAACCAAACAAACTTGGGGGTGTCCACGTTGCAGGAACTGTCTTGGTGTTCTTGGAACGTGAACGGCTTCAATTCACTGGTTAAATGGAAAAATGTTCTTAACTATCTGAACCACTCAAATTTTCACCATTGCATTTTTTGCGGGAAACACATTGGATGAAAGGCAACCACCCTTCTTTCCGTGTTAGGAGGCACGCCATATGCGCTGAAGCACCTTTCACTAAGAAACAGAAAGGTGTCTACATTCTCATCAATAGGATCATCAATCATGAGGTACTATATGTGATAGAGGACCCTTCGGGGAGAGTCAAAATTGGTCAAAATAAATATTGAAGGTTCGGTTTATTGCTTAGCCAACATATACTCACCCAACACTGCTGACACCAGATTTAACTCCGGACTCCTGATAAGCATAGCAGGATAGATAGATTAAACCCACACAAACCCCACTCGGCCACACATCAGGGATGTATACAGTTATTAATTGACCACCTGGGGCTAGTTGACGTCTGGCTACGTGTGCAGGGAGCCAGCGCTGGCAGTCTGAGAGCGGCGTACGCTAGTAACCAAGGTAAATATCGGGTAACCAAGCAAAGCGCTTCACTTATTTACCCGATGTGTACCTTGGTTACCAGCGTCCGCAGCTTCCAGACGCCATCTCCCTGCTCCCTGCACATTCAGATCGTTGCTCTCTCGCTGTCAAACACATAGATGTATGCATCACAGCGGGAGAGCAATGAGCAAAAAATTAACCAGCACTGTGTGTAACGATCAGCGATTTCACAGCAGGGGCCAGGTCGCTGCTTAGTGTCACACACAGCGAGATCACTGATGAGGTCACTGGTACGTCACAAAATCTGTGACTCAGCAGCGATCTCGCTAGCGATCTCACTATGTGAGAAGTACCCTTACTCTCATGTTCATAATTCCCATACAAGATTAGATTACTGGCCAGTGGGCTCATCATTGTTACCCTCACTTACCTCCTCGAGCATCCCAGATATATACTTATCAGACCCCGCACCTGTCATATTCAAATCCAGGTTAAGTTGGGTGATCACAAGATAACAAGATTCCCATTGTACATTTATCAGTCAGAGGTTTTAATGCATCTTTACAGACCTTTTGGGACACATACAAAATTGACAACCAGAAACATTGTGAGGATGCTCATCTATTTTGGGCAGCTTCTAAAGCGGTGGTGAGGGGGAAAATACTTGCATATGTTAGGTATAGGAGAATTGCAGTAGTTAAGGTGGGAGTGAATCAGGGCCATGGTGAGGGTTTTTGTAGTTTCCAGAGAAAAGGGCAGATTTTAGAGATGTTCTTGAGGTGCAAGAGAAGGGAGCGGGCAAAAGATTGTATATAGGAGGTTAAGGAGAGATCTGTTTGCACCATAACCCCTAGACAGCAAGCCTGCTGCCTAGGCATTATCTTGGTACCACACACAGAGAGGGAGATGTCAGGTTTAGGGAGGTTAGAAGATGAAGGGAACAGGAGTAGTTCAGTTTTGGAAAGGTTAAGTTTCAAATAGAGAGCAGACACGATGTTGGAAACTGCAGAGACACAGTAGGTGGGCAGAACACCAGGGTATCAAATTTATGTGTGCAGGTCAAACAACTGCCATGCCGCTTGTGCTACAATCTGCTGTCCAGGAAGCAGGCAGTCATATAGCCTGCCAACAAACAATTACACAGACACAGCAAACATCAACCACATCCATTTCCTTATCCCAGTAAAGTGTCCAGTTGTCCGTGCCTGAAAGTGTGGAAAGGAATCATAAATACCCAGCCACACACCCACAGGCACAAAACCTAAAATCGCATATTGCCAAATTGCTAGCTGTGGAGATGTTGCTATTTAGGCTTGTGGGAACACAGTGTTTCAGTGTTGGCTGTGGCTACCCTATGATACAGTGTTCCCATCCCCCACTAGTTTGCCCGTTGTGTACCAGCCCCGCGTTACGCAAGTGTTGCGCCCGGGGCCGCTGCCGCTTCTGGAGCCGCTCGGATCCGGGATCGCTGCTGCGGCCTGAGTGGTGACCGTACCCAGGCTGGCACGGCCGTCCGTCGTCACAACCGTCGGAAGGGGATATTTACAGGGGATTGATGTGTCGGTGACGCCACCCGTGGGTTGCGGTGAGGGATGGTGACACCGCCACTGCCTGGTGATGGGGCGCCCGGGGCTGATGGAGCGGGGCAGCAAGATGGGATCCCCTCCACGGGTAGGGGAGGCATAGTCCCGAGGCCCTTGGTACATGGGAGTAATGGCTGCTGGAGGTGGCGTGCCGGGTTGGAGCGGGGAGCAATGGTGTACTCACAGTTTAAGAATCACACACAAGTCTAGTGGTAAACCAAGTTGTCAGTGACCGGTCGCCTTTGGTGGGTGTATTCGGGTACCACACCCGGGTGTAGCAAACAGGGGTCCCTTCCTCCTGCACTCTGTGTCTGTGTCGTCTGTCGAACAACTCCGCATGGAACGGGGAAGTCCACTCCCAGTACTGTGCATGTTTGGGAGCTGTGGCCCGCGAAATCTGACCCTTGGGATTTCTGTGGGTTTTGACGGACACCCTAACCCCGCGTTGGGCTTCCGTATCGCTCTCTGGGCTTGGCAAGGCCTGAAACCTCATCCTCTGTTGTTTGATTAACAAGGGGCATGCAACCTGCCTCGTCCTAGGGTCCAGGCACCCCGTCTGTGCACGGCCTCCGGACTGGATTCCCGCTGTCGGCACCGGTGGACTACAACCCTGTCCAGGTCCACTTAAGGTCTCTCGCGACCGGATCTCCGTCGCCTGTGGCCCTGTTTGCTGTCTGCCACCTAGTCAGGTAGTCCAGGGGCCCCTACCCCTGACTCTACTGCTGTCAGCACTCCTCCACAGCTCTCAACTTCAACTATCAGTCCTACATTCTACTGTGTTCATGCTCCTGACACCGCAGGACCCTTAGGTCGGCGTTCTCATCCATCTGATTCCGCCTACTGGTGTGTCCCTATTGTCATGAGGGGGTAGCTAGGCTTTAATGGCTGTGTGTTGTGCCTGCATGTGGGTTTTTGGTGGTATCAAGGAGGGTGGACTATTTCTGTGACTACCTGGTTTTGCCAGGGCGTCACACAAGCAGCATGTGTTAAAAAATTTCAACCATGCTCTGACCAACGCCGTAACTGCGAAGCTCCAGCTAACAGCAGGCACATGGAAAAGTTGTTGTGTACATGGACAATACAATTCTGTCATGGCACACTGGTTGAATCTGGTGGAGGCTGGGACAAAGTTCAAACTGGAACATCACACATCCTATCCACGCCAAGAATATCAGGCACAACTTCTATCAGATTTTCTGCCTTATCATATGCCACTTCCTGTCTCCCCTCCTCCTTCTCCACACCCTCTGCTGAATTACCCTCCCTATCACTGCTAAGTCGGGAGCTGTGAAGCAGAGCATGGGCAAATCGGCAGCACACTCTGCTGAAGCTGATCTGCTTAAGTCAGAAACCACACACTGCTGCAGAGCTGTGGCAAGGTATAAAACAACAAACCGATCAGTGGCTCTCCCTGCTGCACCTCCAACTTGGTCTGGTTGTCTTTGATAATGGGCATAACCTAGTGGTAGCTTTAAAGGCCGGCAAGCTGGTACACATACCCATGCATGGCTCGTGTTGAACATAATTGTTCAGAAAATTCTCAAAACATACCCTGACTTGCCATACCTACTTGAGAAGCTGCGCCATACTAGTGCCCATTTCCGCTATTCCTCTACCGCTTTTGATGGTCTCACAGCACTACAAAAAAGCTTTAATTTCCAAAGTCACTGACTCATTTGCAACCTGCTCACATGGTGGAACTCTACATATCATATGTTTGTGAAGATTAGTGAGCAGCAGAGGACAGTAGCTGAATACCAGCTTTAACATGCCCGTTAGGCTGACAGTCAACCACCACACATAACAACTGTCCAGTGGGTGTGGATTGCTGACATTTGTGAGGTTCTTGAGAACTTTGAGTAGTGCACCAAGCTCGTGAGTGGAGATCAGGCTATTATCAGTTTAACCATCCCGCTGCTGTGCCTGTTGAAACAAATAGGAAGCTATGAGTGCCAAGCTATGAAGCCAAATTACCCAATGGGTGATACTACCCAGCCCAGCCAATATTCATAGGCAACATTGGGTGATGATAAGGAGAATGAGGAGGGAGAGGACTTGTTTTTTTGTGCCACCAAGGGAAACATGACCTGTGCGTTTAGTGTATCAGGCAGCATTAAGGCTATGTGCGCACTTTGCATTTTTTCTGCATTTTGGCTGCGTTTACACTGCACTGTGTGATTGACAAAATGCATGCGTTCTGATTCCCCAGCAAAGTCTATGAGAATCATGCAAAATCTGTGCGCACGATGCTTTTTGAAATGCAGCGTTTTGATTGTCAAAAATTTGTCAAAATCTCTTCGTTTGAAGAAGCAACATGTCAATTGTTTTTGCCATTTCTGCTGCGTTCTACACCCATTGAAATCATTGAGTTGTAGAAAATCGCTGCCAAAATGTTATGCAGTGCGTTTGCATTGCATTATTGTTGCGATCCGCATGTTTTTTTACCATAACAAAGGCAGGTCTTTCGTCTTTCTCTCTCTGTTGATCAGTCTGTCGGTCGGTCTTTCGGTCGGTCTCTCTCTATCTCTATGTCTTTATCTCTCTCTCTGACCTTGTTGGTCTCTCCCTCCCACCCCCTCTCTCATACTCACCAATCCATGATCACCGGCGCGGCACTGCAAGGCGTTCACACTGTGGTGGCTTCTCTTTTGAAAATGCCGTTCGCTCCTTAATCCATCACGTATTCCCTGCTTCCCCAGCCCACCAGCGCCTATGATTGGTTGAAGTCAGGCACGCCACCACGCTGAGTGACAGCTGTCTCACTGCAACCAATCACACCCGCTAGTGGGCGTGTCTATATCGAGCAGTAAAAAAAAAAAATAAGTAATTGAAAAAAAAAATGACTTGCGGTCACCCCCAATTTGGATACCAGCCAGGGTAAAGCTACACGGCTGAAGGCTGGAATTCTCAGGATGGGGAGCTCCACGTTATTGGGAGCCCCCCAAGCCTAACAATATCAGCCAGCACCCGCCTGGAATTGCCGCATCCAATAGATGCGACAGTCCCGAGACTTTACCTGGCTCATCCCGAATTGCCCTGGTGCGGTGGCAAACGGGGTAATAAGGAGTTAATGGCAGCAGCCCATAGCTGCCACTAGGTCCTAGGTTAATCATGGCAGGCGTCTCCCCGAGATACCTTCCATGATTAACCTGTAAACACACACAACAAAAAATCCTTTATTTGGAATGAAAGACAAAAAAACACCCTCTTTCATCACTTTATTAACCCCTCAAAAACAACTCCAGGTCCGACGTAATCCACGCAAGGTCCCACGACGCTTTCAGCTCTGCTACATCGGAAGCTGACAGGAGCGGCAGTAGAACACCGCCGCTCCTGTGAGCTCCATGCAGCAACTGAAGTGAGTCGTGTGATCAGCAGTGCTGTCGCTGAGGTTACTCACGGCCACCGCTCTCAGGTGGAGGACTGCAGCTGTGGCCGTGAGTAACCTGAGTGAAAGCACAGCTGATCGCATGGCTCATTGCAGTCACTCAGGGGATTTGCGATCACAGGTGAGTCCTTCACGTGTTACTGCAAATCAAGCCACGGAACACGCACAGAGCCGCGCAATCACAATGAAGTCGGGTGAAGTTCATCCGGGTTCATTCTGATCGTGCGGCACTGTCTCGCAGCCAGCCATGCTCTTTTTGACAGTGTGGTCCCACTCGGCTCTGCTGCAAGTCCATGGGGATGCTGCAGAGACGAGTGGGACCGCACTGTGAAAAATGTGCGTTCTGGATGCTTTTCCCACTGTGTCTATGGCAGAGAAAGCATCCAGAACGCATGAACTCTCCAGGAATGTGCGCACATTGCATTCTGCCGAATGCGTCTCAGAATGCAGCTTTTTTGGCTGCGTTCTGAGACGCACAGGCAGTGACTTACACGCTGTGGAATTGAACGCAAAGTGCGCACATGGCCTAAATGCTAGAGTACTGTCTTTTATTTGCAAAGGCCACTAGCAACGTATTATTGTGGCTGATGTGGATGCCACAAGTCACACTGTGAACCCCTAATTATTGTGGATACAGAACCAGCGCGTTTAGTGTATCAGGCAGCACTAAATGCTAGAGTACTGCTATCACGGTCACCACCAGGGATGGGGCAGCAAGATTTGGGATGGCGCATCCCAAGGGGCTGTGGCAGCTGAGCTGGGGCTAGGTGACTGCAGGACAGGGGACAGGCAAGGACAGACAGGATTGGCATGGGAACACAGTACAGTTCAGGAACGGGTCAGGATCAGGCTAGTGCCGGGACACAGGAATGGACCAAAAACTCAGTCAGGATGGATCAGGGATACTGGCTGGTCCTGGCCATGGAGATGGATAGGAACACAGGACAGCTGACTCAGGAACAGGACAGACACAGGAAGTCATCAGGAAAGGCTCCAGGCATCGGGCAGAGGTCATCACACACACCGGACATCGGATAAGGCTCCAGAAACCGGGTAGAAGTCATCAGACACCGGACATCAGGCACAGCAGGCATATACCATAGCATGGCAGCACAGGCACAATAAGCACAGACCGCAGCAGGGTAGTACTAGCACAGCAGGCTTGGACCGCAACAAGGTGGTGCTGGCAGAGTGGGCCTGGACCGCTATAGGGTAATGCAGGCACAGCGGACTTGGACCACTACAGGATGGTGCAGGCACAGCAGGAACTCCGAACTACAGGCTTAAAACACAAACAGGACTTTATTCACAGAAACAGGACACACAAGGGTTTCAAGTACAGAAAACAGCAGGAATTCAGAAAAATTACACAGACTGGTACCAGGGCTACACATAAACAGGAAAGATCCAGGGCAGACATCAGCATACCAGGACTATAGCAGTCAGGATTGGAGATGAGTACTGGCAGACCAGAGCAACATGGCAGGACCAACACAGAGCTAGGTTACTGAACCTAAAGCAGTTACTTGGCCCCACCCATAAGTGAAGGGGAACTTTTATACTAAATGCCTCCCAGCCATAGGCTGGGGACACCAAATCAAAGTGTGCACCCTAGGTATTAACCAGGAACCTAGCAGAACAAGCTCAGGCCTGGGGCCTAAGGACCGAAAAGGACAGCGGGGGACCAAACAACACATGAGTGGCAGTGCAACAAAGCAGGGAATTGTGCGAGCAGCCAAATGGAAAGTTGAATGGTATCCCAGCTGGGTAGGGAGGAGGAGAGTGCAGAGACACCGGTGCTAGGACATACCAAGGCGCTGGCATAGGAATGGAACCAGAACACCGAAGTTACAATTGCTTTTTATTTGCAAAGGCCACTAGCAGTGTATTAATGTGGCTGACATGTATGCAACAAGCCAGGCTGTGAACCCCTAAATATTGTGGAAACAGGACCGATGCATTTAGTGTATAAGGTAACACTAAGTGCTAGAGTACTGCTTTTTATTTGCAAAGGCCACTAGCAATGTATTAATGTGGCTGATGTGAACATCACAAGCCAGGCTATGAAACCCAAAATATTGTGGAAACAGGACTGGTGCGTTTAGTGTATCAGGCAACACTAAAAGCTAGATTACTGCTTTCTATTTGCAAAGGCCACTAGCAATGTATTAATGTGGCTGATGTGGCCGCCACAAGCCAGGCTTTGAAACCTAAATGTTGTGGAAACAGGTCCCGATTCCCTACCTAATCCACAATCTCTCTCTCCCTGCTTTGACTTTGTCCTGTAGTTTCAGCTCTTAAAAGAGCTGTTGTATTCTAGACCGTACTATGGAGATAGTGACACGCTGCTTTGAACTCTTTCCCTGCAGGAAAATCTGTCCCTCCCTACACAACACTGACCTACTATATACTGCAGGGAGCCCTGAAATGGGCTTATTTTTGTTATTAAGAGGCCTATCACTCTCCCTAGAAGCGGCTTATTCTGTCTCTATGCTGATATAGCGTTGGCTCCAGATAAAATATGAGTAAAATTGCGGCGGACGAGCTTTTATAGACCCTATGACGCTGTGCAGCCAGCCAATCACAATAATTCCACAACCAAAATAGCTGCGGCATTACTGTGATTGGTTAAGAATCCCAGCATGTTTACTGGCTGCAATTCAGGTGTCAAAAAGGCTGGGCAGGACATTAAAATATAGCGAAGCGAGTATACAAAAACTTGCAATATAACGAGTAACCCGAGTGCTGTACTATCCGTGCGAGTAGTGTCGTGGGCGGGGAGGGCGCCGCCGCCGCTGCGCTCGCTGCCAACCTTGCTGTATGTGCCCGGGCCACGCACCCAGACACGGTCAGTCTGTCCCTCCACTACTGCTTCCCTAAACTCATCTGAATTCCTTTTCCCGCCTCCAGGACTGTGAACTCCTCGATGGGCAGGGCCAACCGCCTGGCTCCGCCCCACCTAGTGTGGACATCAGCCCCTGGAGGGAGGCAACAAGGATTTGGTGTCTCGCTGATGTGCCTATCTCGGGGTGGGTGTGTGTGTGTTGTAGTACCTGTGACGACCTGGAGAGTCCAGGGCGCCACATTCCCCCTTGGTTAAATGCAGACCGTCCGCGAGCTGCCCGTCCATGACCGGTTTTATTTTTCAACTGAAAAAGATAAATTTAACACGTAAAACAGTCAACATAAGCATTCTTGTAAATCTTCCCTTACGGGAGGCATTTTCTTTAACGTTACTAACGGCATATATATATTTCAACATTTTTATTTACAATGTTGTAGCTGTTCTGTTTTGTCACAAGTCAGCTTATGGGATCACCAGTGAGGTCCTCTGAATTAGGCGTCTTCAGACCTAATCAAGATCGAGCGCTTGGAGAAAAAGACCTGCATCCATGTGGGCATGATCAATTTTCTGTTTATTTAACCAAAGTACAGTTTATTTATACCATTTACAGATCAATGTGATATTGCAAAAAAAAGCTTCTAGCTGGACTTCACAAGTTGCTCATATGACTTTTAAGTTTTAGCAAAACAAAAATGTAGAGTCATGCATATGAGATAAGAAGAAGATAAGAAGAACATTTAGAGACAATAATAATCCTTGATCTTGTCTCTTATTCCGAAGGCTCTATGACTATGAACTACTTACTAATGAAATAAAATATCTTTAATAAAGAAATAGAGAAACCATTTAACCCTTCTATATCAATTTCCCCCTTTTGTAAATGGTATAACCTTCACTACAGGGTCAGGGTCAAACGGCTTCCGCTCTCCCACCCAAGCAACCTGGCCATGATGCTGCTCCTAAGAAAATGGGCAGCACCCCTTGACCCCAGTCCAGATCCAGGCTGCCCGAGCGGGAACGGGTACGGTTTCTTGCACCCGACGGTCACTTCAGGGGACCCCACGTCCATGGGGGACCCCTGGCCCCCGGAGGATGGCCACCAGTCCTGGTAGTGGTCGGGCCTCAGCCTGGTCCGCTGCGGGCCCTTCCTCCAATCCGCCTCTCCGGAGACGGTAACGGTCAGCAGGCGCCAACTATTTACATCTCCACAAGTTTGTGGTTGCCTTGCAAGTTCTCAGGCATTGTTCATGAAGAGTCCCTCATGCAACGGTACAAAGGGTCCCTACGGGGACTACTTGCCGGCAACGGCCGGATCAATCACAGTCGACAATCAGGTAAAACTTCGGTTTGATTTCTCTCTTATCATTCATTCACTTGTTTAACGGTGCTGATGGTCCCAACGGGGACAACGTTGCGTTGGTGGTGGCTGCCTTTCCCTGCACCTGTGTGTATGTTCGGTTCCGATGGGTTCCCACCGGTAACCCGCTCCCCAGCGTGTATATGTGCTGTAGGAGCCCTTTTGCCCGCAGGCTCTGGCCGCTGTGGCGGTAGCTGTATTTCCTTTTGCTTGATGGACGGTTGCCTTCAATCGGGACTTGTTTGCTAGGAAACCCCTAGGGTTCCGGTGACTGACGGATTTGACCTTTACTGGCGGCTCCAAGCCTGGTCGGGGTCCGCAGGCCCTGCCGGTGTGTGCTGGCTTCTCTTCGCTACCCGGTTCGGTACCGGTGGGCCACCGCCCAACCCCGGTCCTACGGTTCCGCGTTGATCCGCCTCTCCTGCAGACGGCAACCACCATCTGCCAACCTTGCTGTATGTGCCCGGGCCACGCACCTGGACACGGTCAGTCTGTGCCTCCACTACTGCTTCCCTAAACTCATCTGACTTCCTTTTCCCGCCTCCAGGACGGTGAACTCCTCGATGGGCAGGGCCAACCGCTTGGCTCCGCCCCACCTGGTGTGGACATCAGCCCCTGGAGGGAGGCAACAAGGATTTGGTGTCTCGCTGATGTGCCTATCTCGGGGTGGGTGTGTGTGTGTTGTAGTACCTGTGACGACCTGGAGAGTCCAGGGTGCCACAGTAGCATATAATAACAAATACACTCGCCCATCAGTAATGATGATCACTATTGGCCAAGCCAATTTACTGTTCACATTATTACAACAATAAAAAGTAGTCTAAAAATCTATGGTTCAGTCTTAGTATGTTTTTAGGAAACAAATATTTACACTCTACATATTATTTTTTGCAAATGTACTTACTAACACAGGTAGAAACCGGCTCCCATCCATTTATTGTGCATTTACGTGGTTTATCGGGTTCCGTCTGAAGCACAAAGCCATCATCACAATTTACATCAATTTCTTCCCCGTCTTTGTACACGACTTTCTTTGCATCCACACTACCTTTTACCACATTAGGAGGATTGCAGGTTATTTCTGCTAAAAAAATCCATAAACAATTTAATCAAACACTGGTCTTGGTATGTTATATACAGAAATATAATATCCTGCCTCAGTACCATTGATTTTATTAGTAGAGATGAGCGGTGTTCAAATCGAACTGTTCGCCAACCTCAAATTCGACCTGTTTTATGCGATGTTCAAGTCATTCGACGAACGCGAACAATTGGATTCAAGTTCGACAGTTCGAGGTTATGTTCGATAACGGTTCGATCACCAAAAGCGTAACTGGCTTTTCACTGTAATACTGTCACTCAATGTTAATACAATGGAACCTTGGTTAACTAGTACAATCCGTTCTGGGAGTCGCGATGGTTACTTGATCCATGTAGTTCGCCGCTACAGGATGTGTATCAATAACCATCGCGACCGATGCCGGACCTTTCGCTGTCAGCCACTACTCAAAGGCAGCGCGCTGGCCAATCAAAGGCAAGCGGCTCCTGCCTTTGATGTTAGCGTCCTGGCAGCAGAAGTTCCGGCATCGGCCGCGATGGTTACCCGATACATATCTTGTAGCGGCGAACTGCAAGTCCCAGGAGGCCGGCGATGGAACGGAAGGTAAGGTGAGCATAATATGTGTGTGTGCGTTCCTGTTTGTGCATGTTTGTATGTGTTTATGTTTGCCTGCCATTGTTTTCAATGGTATTCGAAGGTGTTCGAAAGTGTTCGATGAACGTTCGAAGAACGTTCGACAAACACACCCCAAGTTCGACGAACTGAACAGAACTCGATCACTAGTGTGGTGGCTCATCTCTATTTATTAGCTAGTTAATTTTAGCCAATTGACAAACTTCATATTTATAATAATAAAGGAGGCTATATGAGGAGTGGCTTTTAATTTTTAAGCAGTTTTCCACTATGATCCAGGGAGAAAAAAAGTAGTCAGCATTGCATTCAGCCCAGCAGACCCCTACCATTCACACCTTGTGGGGGTGTCACGTGAAAACTGCAGTTAGCTGTAGCCATTCAGATGACACTGTCACATTTCGCTTTAACTGAAGAAACAGGCTGCTGTTTGGCTGCAGCGCTTCACTGATACCCTGCCAAATGTTGATTTCAGGAGACAGAAAGGGGACTACAGATAAGCACCACCAGGCTGCGCGGTGGCAAACAGATATTATTCACACAACGTATACTAACCTCTGACCTTGCCAGTCCTATGCATAGCAATTATATGTAATTGTATACTGTTCTGTTTCCAGGGCCAGCTCCATTGTCCCTATGTGTATAGGTGTAATTGTTTGCACCTGCATATGTATATTGCCAAAAACATGTCTCTCCGCATGAATATTAAAGAGTGGTGTAAAAAAGTGTTTTCCTCCTTCCTGATTTCTTATTCTTTTGCATGTTTATCACACTTAGATGTTTCAGATCACCAAACAAATTTAAATATTAGACAAAGATAACACAAGTTATTACAAAATGCAGTTTATAAATGAATGTCTTTATTATTATTAATGGAAAAGAAACCCAAATCTACAGTGTTTGAAAAAGTGATTGTCCCCTCCACACCCCTAAAAGATAAATTACCTGTGATTAAGTTTGCAAGAGTGCTAATATCCCACTACTCCCAGTAACTGCAGCAGATTATTTGCAAATACCCTCCCTTTGCTAATGGTACACTGAATAAATAAATAATTAAATCTGCGCTATTTTTAGAGTTAAAATCTCATTTTTTTTATTTTGTATATTTATGTAGCTGTATGAAATTACCGTATTTTTCGTTTTGTAAGACGCACCGGATAATAAGACGCACCACAAATTTGAAGGAGAAAAATAGGTAAACAATATTTTTTACTGTTAAAATGAGGGTTTGTCTTATATTCCTTGCGCCTCTTATATTAGCTCACCAGGGGGAGCAGCGGTGGTGGAGCGGCTCAGTAAAAGGTCACAGGAGGCAGGGCAGGCGATGCTTGGAGGAGGGGGTGTTGCGGCTTAAAAAGGTCAGTGTGCAGAGGGTGGCCGATAGTGCAGGCTCGTGGGCTATTGCGGCGGTGAGCACCATTGATCTGCCGGCGGGCTCGGAGGAGGGGGTGTCACGGCTCAAGAGGGTCAGTGTGCGGCAGCGGATGGTCGGCGATACTGCAGGCACCATTGAATTGACGGTGGTTGACGCGATGGACTTGAAGAAAATGGCCACGAAGGTGACGCATGCACAGTTTGGCTTCCATGGCCATCTTCTTGAATTCCATCATGTCAACAGCCAGCAATTCAAAGCAGCTCGCAGTCCGCCGGCATATCAATGGCACCCGCCACTATGACACCCCATGAGTCCACCGTATTGCTGACCCTCCTCTGCCGCAAAGTAACCCTCTTGAGCCACGACTCCCTCTCCTACAAGCCTGCCGGCAGATCATCGGTGCTCACCACAGCAACACCCATTCCAAGCCCTCCATGTCGCCGATACTGTGCCACCACTACCGCCGTAGTAAGCCATATGCGGGTTGTAAGATGCACTCCCTTTTTCCATGAGTTCTGGGGGAAAAAAAATGTGCCTTACAAATTGGAAAATACGGTATATTCTTTGGAAAAAAAGAGGGGTTATATACAAAAAACAAAGAGGCTATCTCGACCTATTCCTACCAAATTCCTTACCAAGGGGGCTGTTAATTGTAGTTGAAAATTTGGTTGATAAGTTTCCCAAGTCACTTTAATTTCAGAAAAACAATATTATTAATGACAATACAATTTGGAGGTTGCTCCACCCAGTAGCTGAACCCTCTGAAATAGAACACAACAATAATTAAAACAAATAGATCCAATAAAATAAGTATGACAAAATAGATTCAATAAATACAAAAGTTCAATGAGTTCTAAGAGGTCAAGAGAGATAAATAAATAAATAAATAAATAGATAAATGATCCACTGCGTTGAAGACAGCTATGTTATTTTATAAGTTCAGTTCATATAGCAGTTCATTTGTTATAATATATTAGTTTTGTATTTGGTTTTAGCTGATATTTGCATGGATAGTGGATTTGGGTGCTTACCTTTGATGTTACAAATCCTACTTGGTGCTCTTTCTATGGTTCCAGGGGGCCCTGCTTTCTACAGTGTGCCTGGTCTGCCGGGACCACACCGGAGTGCTCCTTGGGTATAGTGAGTCTGGTCCTGGGGCACAAAGGGTTACCCAATGTGTACCTTGGTTACCAGCGTCCGCAGAAGCCGGCTCCCTGCACATTCAGATCGTTGCTCTCTCGCTGTCAAACACAGCGATGTGTGCTTCACAGCGGGAAAGCAACTACCAAAAAATGGTACAGGACATTCAGCAATGACCGGTGACCTCACAGCAGGGGCCAGGTCATTGCTGGATGTCACACACACCGACATCGCTAGCAAGATCGCTGTTCCGTCACAAAAACCGGGACTCAGCAGCGATGTCGCTAGCGATGTTGCTTAGTGAGATGTGGCCTTTAGAACAGATCTGTGTCCCTGAGATCGTGGCAGCAGAGGCAGCTGTCCAGAAGCACTTTTCACGTCCACTGAGTGTCTGTCAACTCCAAGGTTTGGATTTCTCAGCATGCACCGCACATCCATGCTAGCTGGCTAGAATTTTCACTGGCATATTTGCAGATAATCCGACTAAGATAATATAGGTTAGATGAGCTTCAGGAAGGGGACCATAGGTCCTCAAAATGTACGTCAGATATTAGCCAAGTTTAATCCACTTGCGGCACCTTTGAACAACTCTAATCTGCCCATTCTCTAGCCACAGACTTCTCTATCTGGCAGATACACCCTGGAAGACAAGTGTATCTGCTTAAGCTCATCTAACTCGCTGAACCAGGCACACTGTAGATTGTGGGGCACCACAGATCGTAGGAGCAGCATTACGGAAGCCTTGTAATACCCAGGGTAAGGACTTGAATCCATTGTGTTCCAGGATCAGACCCACTGTACCCTAGTAGCAGGCGGACCAGGTATACTGTAGAGTGCGGGGTCCCCTGGAACCCTAGGAACAGCACCATGGATGATTTGTAACATCAAGGGAAAGCACCCAAATCCACTATTCTTGCAAATATCGGGTAAAACTGAATACAAAACTAATGTATAAATAACCAATGAAGTACTATATGAACTGAACTTATAAAAAAATAGTGCTGTCTTCACCGCAGTGGATCATTTATCTATTTATTTATTTATTGAACTTTCTTGACATATTTAAGCTAATTGAACGTTTGTATTTATTGAACCTATTTTATCATACTTATTTTATTGGATCTATTCATTTTAAATTATTGGTTGTTATGTTCTAACTCAGGGGGGTCAGATACTGGCCGGAGCGTCCTCCAAATTGTATTGTTATTATTAATACTGTTTTTCTGAAATGAAGCAACTTGTAAAACTTATCAATCAAATTTTCAACTAAAATTAACAGCCCCATTGGTAAGGAATTTGGTAGGAATAAGTAGAGATAGCCTCATTATTTTTTGTGTAAAATCCCCCTTTTTTTTCCTAAGTATATAATTTTCAAACAGCTATATAAAAAAAAAGACATTTTAACTTTAAAAACAGCACATATTTAATTATTTATAAATTACATATGGGTCATCACATCTTTGGGAATATGAGTTCAATTTCCCTAGCCACACCCAGACCTGATTACTGACACACCTGTTCTCAATCAAGAAATCACTTAAATAGGACCTGTCTGACAAAGTAAAGTAGACATAAAGATCCTCAAACACTATACATTATGCCGCAATCCAAATAAATTCAAAAACAAATGAGAAACAAAGTAATAGAGATCTATCTGTCTGGAAAAGTATAGAAAGCCATTTCTAAATATTTGGGACTCCAGCGAACCACAGTGAGAACTATTATCCACAAATGGCGTTAACATGAAACAGTGATGAACCTTTCCAGGAGTGGCCAGCTGACTAAAATTACTCCAAGAGCTAATGACTCATCAAAAAGGTCACAAGATAAACCACAACAACATCCAAAGAACTCCAGCCCTCACTTGCGTCAGTTAAGGTCAGTGTTCTCGACTTCAACATAAGAAGAGACTGGGCAAAAATGACCTGCACGGCAGAGTTCTAAGACAAAAACTACTGATGAGCAAAAAGAACATAAAGGCGCTTCTCAGTTTTGCCAAAAAAACATCTTGATGATCAAAACGAATTTTGGGAGAATACTCTGTGTACTGACGAGACAAAAAGTGAGCTTTTTAAAAGGTGTAAGTCCCATTACATCTGGTAAAGAATTAACAGCATTTAGAAAAATTACCATCATACCAAAAGTAAAATATGGTGGTGGTACTGTGATGGTCTGGTGCTGTTTTGCTGCTTCAGGAACTGAAAGATTTACTGTGCCATATGGAACCATGAATTGTGATTTTGTGACGCCCTGGCACACCAGGTAGTCACACATAGGCCCCCGCATAACACTTTCCCACACAGGGTTACATTCAGCCGACCTGAAATCCCAGCCCCCCCTTTAGGGAAGTACAGACACACCAGTGGGC
The DNA here is from genome assembly GCF_048569485.1 of Anomaloglossus baeobatrachus. Classification (NCBI taxonomy): domain Eukaryota; kingdom Metazoa; phylum Chordata; class Amphibia; order Anura; family Aromobatidae; genus Anomaloglossus; species Anomaloglossus baeobatrachus. Next base: position 151,075,871 of record NC_134360.1, on the reverse strand, counting down.
TGGACCAGGCGGATGAGAAACGCCCACCTAGGGGTCTAGAGAACACAGGGTCGGGAAAACCAGTCAGTTTGCAGTTAAGTTGGAAGATGTCCGCGCCCAATGTTGATAATGGAGCAGCGCCTGCCGCTGGAGCGGCGGCGCTCAGAAGTGGCAGAGGTGGAGTCCTGCTTCCCGCAGAGGAGCAAGAATCGGACTGCTTACCACAGGGGACCACTGCCTGGCTGGAGCGAGAACTAGCGAGGTTCTGTGTCCGGGTGTAAGCTCAGTCACTGCAACAAGTGCTGGATTGGAAATTGGAGGTCCGGAGAATAGTGGCCGTGGTGTGGGCCCACGAGAGTCAAGCCGCCCAGACAGCGCCGCGTCGGGAGAGAGGAACACAGACCCTCCTGGCCTTGCTGACCTGCCAGGAGCCGGAGCCCGTTCCCAGCATGGCCGAGGTGCGTCGGCCAACACAGCTCCCAGAAGTGGCAGTATCGCCTGCTATACCACCTCCATTCCCGATAGAAGTCCAGAGTTCCCGGATGTACTTCGGCTGGTCCAGGGATGCTGTTCCCAGAGCGCTGAGTGAGCTGTACGGTCCTATGCAGCAGTAGTAGCGGAACCCGTAAGTCTACCAATGAAAGTTAAAAAGTTAAAAGTTACAAGTTGACTGTTTAAAGAACCCACCACCCTTGTTGAACGTCCTCATGTTCCCGGAGGAGGCCATCTGCACAGCAGGTGGAGGGTGGCAGGGCAGTTGGAAAAATCATAGTTGGAGCTCTATTCTTATTGAACGTTTTCCCCCTGCTTGTTGAAGTGAAGATGCCATCAGGGGTCGGAGCCCCTGGTGGAGGATGGAGACAGATCTGGAGCAGCAGTTGTACCTGCACCATTGGCAGAAGAAGAAGGACAGTGCAGCACCGTGAGTGAAGGTGGGGATCCGTGTTGTCCGAGCGGTGGTCTTGTGGGAAAGGTGCGGTAGGAGGCTGCATCGGCAGCAGTATTTAAATGTTTTAACTGACTACCTTCTTGTTACACACCGTCCAGTCTCTGGAGAGGCTGATTGGAGGAAGGGCCTGCGTTAGAGTAGGCCGAGGCCCAGTCACCACTGCAACCGGTGGCTAACCTCCAGGCCAGGGGTCCCCCGGACTTGGGGCCCTTGAGATGGACTGCCGGGTAAAGAACTTTTTACCCGACCCGTGTGGGTGTCACCCGGACCAGTTCCTGGACTTGGGCAAAGGGGTGTGCACCAGTGTTTAGCGGTGGCACCAGGGAACAGGTTGTTTTGGGAGGGTGCAATAAGAAGGTAGCCCGTTCCGGAAATGTTAGTATACTTGTATTCCTGTTTTCTACTTTTTTTCTAGTTCCGGTCAAAATAAACGTTGGTGGTCGGACAGCCCGCAGATGGTCTGTATTAAACCAAGGGGCTTACCTGGCACACCAGGTAGTCACACATAGGCCCCCGCATAACACCTTCTCACACAGGGATACATTCAGCCGACCTGAAATCCTAGCCACCCCCTTTAGGGAAGTACTGACACACCAGTGGGCCGGACCAGGCGTATGAGAAATGCCCATCTAGGGGTCTAGAGAACCTTGGGGCGGGAAAAGCAGTCAGTTTGCAGTTAAGTCTCAGTCTAGTCAGTTGAGGTTTGGGGTTCTAGTTGAGAGGTTGGAGTTGACAGGCGTCGGGGTTGGAGCTCTGGCGTGCTGGCTAGGTGTATAAAGGAGAGCAAGTTGTGATGTATTATTCATCTTAAGACACTAAAATAAGGTCAATCATGATAATTAGGACTTGAATGATTATGGGCAAAAATCGCAGGACATGTTACAGAAAAAAGAGAGAAAGAGGCGATCATGAAAGCCCAAAAGACCAATAGACAGGAATTACAGTACAATGTACTTTTTATTAATATTTTATTATGTATTTTTCATATAAATATAACAAGTGTGAGTGTGGGCAGAACAAACATACGCCAATGTATACATACAGCGGAAAATATCATAGTTCAGTCAATACAATTGATTACATAAGGCTGCACATTCCTGCAACTTATATGCAATATTCAAAGAGAGGACTCTAGTATCTGTACATGCAAGGCACTCCAATTGATATCATGTATATATACAAATCCAATAGCACAATCTTTATAATATATATGTTTATACCAAGGATAGATAGATAACCATATACTTCATATTGGAGAACCTAAAAGCATGTAAAAGTACGGAGTCCCCATCTCATTCATGGTTACAGCTCAAGGTTCCTAAAGTAGTCATTATACGGGACGCCACTAGGTGTCACTATAACCATGTGGGTATATATAACTCGTATCTGGTTAATAGTAGCTCCCTATCTATCACTAAACGTATTAGCATCAATAGATGCGATCAGTCAATATGAACCAGAGCTGACCGCTAGATAAAACACAGGAAAACAATCTATTTACTTGCAATAAGTGGATTCCCGCAAATGGTGATAAAGCTCCCCATTCATGGTTACAACTCAAGGTTCATAGGGAAATCATTATATGGGACGCCACTAGGTGTCACTATAACTATGTGAGTGTATATAACTCTCACCTAGTTAATGGTGGCTCCCTATCTAACACTAACGTGTTTATATCAACAAATACGATCAGTCAATAAGGACCGGAGCTAACCACTAAATAACACACAGGAGAGCAGCCATAAAAAACAATCCATTTACTTACAATGAGTGAATTCCCGCTGATGGTGATAAGGCTCCCGACACGTGTTTCAGTTCACTACCTTCGTCAGGGGGCGTATCTAATCAACCAAGAGGAGGCTTTTTATATCTCCTGCCTCCAATTACCAACAGATACTTCCGTGACGCACCCGTCGTCATGGCTACTTGCCGACGCCAGTCAGGCCGCCGCGTCACCAGCCATCCAGCCCAGGACACCACATGGCCCCTGAACAGAAGACCAGTAAAGACGCAGCGGCCGGACCAGTGCCGGCAGCCTAATGGCGGCCGTGCGTACATGTATCGGGTAATGGTATACAAAGTGCAAAAATCGTGAAGTACATAAAATATAAATGTGGACATATTACCACCATGGAGGGAATATACGGATATAGACGGCGATCGGAGAGAACATCATTTTCGCAAAGCAAACACATGTGTGCATATATACACACACATGCATGCCACTCATAATAAACGGCATGAACAAAAAAGAACAAGTATAAATATAGCAAAAAATACAAAACAGCCGATAGTGAATTGAGAAATCACAGTTAGGATATAACATCTCATACTTCTGTCTCTCATCACTACGGCTGCCACAAAAATTACTGCTTAGCATCGCTCTTTCATCCAGATAGCCAGATAATGCAGCCGTCTTCGCAATCATATGTGCGAGTATAAACACAGGTCCTGTAGATCAATATAAATACTACGTCCATCGGGTCACCACACACATGTGTAACATGTTCACATAACTAAAATAAATAAGGAAAAAAAGGGGATTGATTAGACAAAAGTTAACCAACACCATATAAAAACCAGAGGCGTGTAAAATACAATTTAAATGTATTCAATAGGAGTCAAAAAGAGGCATATATTAGACGACATAGAACTCTCGGTATCTATAGGAAAGACGCAAAACTGATATTATCGTTGAGGCCAGATGGACACACAGTACCCAATGTGTATATCCACCTGGCCTCAAGTTGGGCCAATCTTCTGCTAACCTCCCCACCACGGATCCCCAAATCTAGTTGATCAATACCTTTAACCCTAAGCAAACCACCATTACAAGAATGGAATTTAAAGAAATGTTTAGGAAGGGTCTTGAGGCTCTCAACATCAGTTGTATTTCGTGCGGCCTCAATCCCCAATACATGCTCGCGAGTACGTACCTTCAGCTGACGCGTGGTAAGTCCAATATAGATCTTAGGACATGGACATGTTGCGTAGTACACAACTGCTTTTGAATTACATGTAATACGTTTACGTATATGATAGATTTTGTGGTTGTCAGCGTCAGTGAAGGTACTCTCGCGACATATATTGGGGCATGCCACGCATTCCCCACAGGGGAAGCAACCTACTTTAATAATGGGATTAATTTTACCCAAAAAAGTTGAATCCTTCCTATCACTTGTATAGTGGCTGCGGATAAGATGATCGCGAAGATTTTTACTGCGACGCATAGTAATTGATAATTGCTCGGGGATGATTTTATTAAGGGTGGGATCGGCTTGGAGTATCGGCCATGCCCTATTGAGACATGCCCGAATAGATGGAATTTGGGCACAAAAGTTGGTAATAAATCGAATTTTATTACTGGATTCTGGTATCTTTTGGGAATACAGAAGGGAGTCCCTAGGCGTATATTTGGCCCGATGGTAGGCCTTTTTTACCATCCTCCCACTATATCTCCTCTCCCTGAACCTCCCCTTAAGGTCCAAGGCCTGTCGTTCAAAATCGGCGTCGGTCGAGCAGATCCTCCGTAACCGAAGGAACTGCCCAACCGGCACCGACCTGATCATAAATGTTGGATGTGATGAGGATGCATGGAGAAACATGTTAGTAGATGTAGGCTTACGATACAAGTCAGACTGCAGAACACCCTCTGCGTCCTTTCTCACCACAATATCCAGGAACTCAATTTGTTCTGCGGACCATTTGGATGAAATTTTGATGTTGCGCGTGTTCGAGTTCACTCCTACTAAAAATAAATTAAGTTCTTCCACCGACCCCTGCCAGATCATAAAGATGTCGTCGATGTACCGTGTCCATAGAAGGACACGGCACACCAACGGCTCCCGATCTGACAGGAGAAGGTCCCTCTCCCACAGCCCCAGGAATAAATTAGCATAAGACGGGGCGAAAGCCCCCCCCATTGCAGTACCCTGGAGCTGTAGGTAGAAGGAATTCATAAAAGTAAAAAAATTGTGGGTAAGAGAGAATTCGAGCAGGCGCAACACCAACTCACGAAAGTCCTGAGGCATATCGGCAGTATCAAGATAGAATTTTGCTGCTTCAATTCCATCACTGTGAATGATGCTGGTGTAGAGGGACTCAACGTCCCCCCGTCACCAGCAGCGTATCCTTGCCAACATGCAAGCCATCAATTCTCCTGAGGAAGTCGCCGGTATCTTTGATAAATGATGGTAAACATTCAACCATAGGTTGAAGGATAAAATCAATCCACCGGCTGACTCTCTCAAGAAAATTCCCACACCCCCGAAACAATAGGTCTTCCGGGGGGTGTGGTGGCATTCTTGTGTAATTTCGGCAGCAAGTAAAAGGTGGCAATGGTTGGCTCAGCCACAAGTAGTGCCGAAGCCAGCCCACTGTCGACAATGCCGTCATCCGTCGCCTTACCAATAATTTTTTTAAGTTGTGATACATATGCTGAGAGGGGATTAAATGTCAATTTTTTATAACATGTTTCATTCTGAAGCTGTTTAAATACCTCTCTCTCATACATATTGGTAGGCCAGATGACGACATTGCCGCCTTTATCAGCCGGCTTCAGCACCACTCCCGGTAGTTGTTTGAGCTCCTGGAGTCTGACACGCTCAGCTCTCGTAAGATTGTCACTATCCACTATGGGAGAGATTTTTTCTAACTCTTTAGTGACAACCTTCACAAATAATTCCATGTTAGGACATGTGGACAACGGAAGGAATTTTTTGGAGCGAGGCTTGATGGTGGGAGGAATCTTACCTCCGATCTCAGTGTTATGTTCTCTTGCCAAATCCTCAAGGATAGTCACCGCATTTTGTTCCTTTTCTGTAGGGAACAAATTATGCAAGGTATCATCAAAAAAATGTTTTTTGAAAATGACTGACCGTGCAAATATATGCAGGTCTTTAATGACAGAGAACAGATCGAAACTAGACGTAGGAGAGAAGGACAACCCTTTTTCCAAAAGTTGCAAATCAATATTAGATAGCTTATACGAGCTAAGGTTAATTACCTTGTTGTCCTGTCTCCTATACGCAGATCCATTTTGTTGATTAAAAAATCTATGATTAGATCGGTTCCCACCATCAAGTCTGGCTCCAGAGCGTGTAGTGATACCAGATACAGATGTATCAGAAATATCACTCATAGTATTTAGAGATGACTGTGAGGATGCTCTGCTAGGTCCGGCTGTATCGTCATTTGGTCGTCTCCATGCATAAACCAACTTCATATTGGAATCGTTTTGATCTCTATGTAGCTTAGAGGTCTGTGTGGAATGGATCTTTTTGATTATCAATTCCAGTTTTCGAGTAAGCATATCATCAAAGATCTTTAACCTTTCCTCTGAGCATAATGTTCTGAATTCTGCTTGTTTCTGATCCAAGATCTTATCCAATTTATTTAAAGAAGAAGAGTCCAATTCAATTAACAATTGCATCAAGGTAGTAGAACACAGATTACAAGCATTCTCCCATTTTTCAATAAATGATTCATCGTCAATTGTGAAGGAAGGAGTAACTCTTATGCGAAGACCTCTAGGGATTAGTTTTTTAGCTATATAACGTTCCAATAATGCCCTATTCCACCACAACCGTGTGCGTCTGGTGATCAATCTTTGTATCTCCGAGAATCTATCATCCAGGCCAGGTGACTCCTCATTAGATATACTAATAGACGGCCCACCAAACACTTGTTCAACCTGATTCTGCCATGTGTTTTCCATGGCCTTGTAGTCCATCATCACCACTAAATCTGTGCTAAACACAGTGAAAACTGAAATATAAAGGAGAGCAAGTTGTGATGTATTATTCATCTTAAGACACTAAAATAAGGTCAATCATGATAATTAGGACTTGAATGATTATGGGCAAAAATCGCAGGACATGTTACAGAAAAAAGAGAGAAAGAGGCGATCATGAAAGCCCAAAAGACCAATAGACAGGAATTACAGTACAATGTACTTTTTATTAATATTTTATTATGTATTTTTCATATAAATATAACAAGTGTGAGTGTGGGCAGAACAAACATACGCCAATGTATACATACAGCGGAAAATATCATAGTTCAGTCAATACAATTGATTACATAAGGCTGCACATTCCTGCAACTTATATGCAATATTCAAAGAGAGGACTCTAGTATCTGTACATGCAAGGCACTCCAATTGATATCATGTATATATACAAATCCAATAGCACAATCTTTATAATATATATGTTTATACCAAGGATAGATAGATAACCATATACTTCATATTGGAGAACCTAAAAGCATGTAAAAGTACGGAGTCCCCATCTCATTCATGGTTACAGCTCAAGGTTCCTAAAGTAGTCATTATACGGGACGCCACTAGGTGTCACTATAACCATGTGGGTATATATAACTCGTATCTGGTTAATAGTAGCTCCCTATCTATCACTAAACGTATTAGCATCAATAGATGCGATCAGTCAATATGAACCAGAGCTGACCGCTAGATAAAACACAGGAAAACAATCTATTTACTTGCAATAAGTGGATTCCCGCAAATGGTGATAAAGCTCCCCATTCATGGTTACAACTCAAGGTTCATAGGGAAATCATTATATGGGACGCCACTAGGTGTCACTATAACTATGTGAGTGTATATAACTCTCACCTAGTTAATGGTGGCTCCCTATCTAACACTAACGTGTTTATATCAACAAATACGATCAGTCAATAAGGACCGGAGCTAACCACTAAATAACACACAGGAGAGCAGCCATAAAAAACAATCCATTTACTTACAATGAGTGAATTCCCGCTGATGGTGATAAGGCTCCCGACACGTGTTTCAGTTCACTACCTTCGTCAGGGGGCGTATCTAATCAACCAAGAGGAGGCTTTTTATATCTCCTGCCTCCAATTACCAACAGATACTTCCGTGACGCACCCCGTCGTCATGGCTACTTGCCGACGCCAGTCAGGCCGCCGCGTCACCAGCCATCCAGCCCAGGACACCACATGGCCCCTGAACAGAAGACCAGTAAAGACGCAGCGGCCGGACCAGTGCCGGCAGCCTAATGGCGGCCGTGCGTACATGTATCGGGTAATGGTATACAAAGTGCAAAAATCGTGAAGTACATAAAATATAAATGTGGACATATTACCACCATGGAGGGAATATACGGATATAGACGGCGATCGGAGGAGAACATCATTTTCGCAAAGCAAACACATGTGTGCATATATACACACACATGCATGCCACTCATAATAAACGGCATGAACAAAAAAGAACAAGTATAAATATAGCAAAAAATACAAAACAGCCGAGATACCGAGAGTTCTATGTCGTCTAATATATGCCTCTTTTTGACTCCTATTGAATACATTTAAATTGTATTTACACGCCTCTGGTTTTTTATATGGTGTTGGTTAACTTTTGTCTAATCAATCCCCTTTTTTTCCTTATTTATTTTAGTTATGTGAACATGTTACACATGTGTGTGGTGACCCGATGGACGTAGTATTTATATTGATCTACAGGACCTGTGTTTATACTCGCACATATGATTGCGAAGACGGCTGCATTATCTGGCTATCTGGATGAAAGAGCGATGCTAAGCAGTAATTTTGTGGCAGCCGTAGTGATGAGAGACAGAAGTATGAGATGTTATATCCTAACTGTGATTTCTCAATTCACTATCGGCTGTTTTGTATTTTTTGCTATATTTATACTTGTTCTTTTTTGTTCATGCCGTTTATTATGAGTGGCAATGCATGTGTGTGTATATATGCACACATGTGTTTGCTTTGCGAAAATGATGTTCTCTCCGATCGCCGTCTATATCCGTATATTCCCTCCATGGTGGTAATATGTCCACATTTATATTTTATGTACTTCACGATTTTTGCACTTTGTATACCCATTACCCGATACATGTACGCACGGCCGTCATTAGGCTGCCGGCACTGGTCCGGCCGCTGCGTCTTTACTGGTCTTCTGTTCAGGGGCCATGTGGTGTCCTGGGCTGGATGGCTGGTGACGCGGCGGCCTGGCACTGCGGTCGGCAAGTAGCCATGACGACGGGTGCGTCACGGAAGTATCTGTTGGTAATTGGAGGCAGGAGATATAAAAAGCCTCCTCTTGGTTGATTAGATACGCCCCCTGACGAAGGTAGTGAACTGAAACACGTGTCGGGAGCCTTAATCACCATCAGCGGGAATTCACTCATTGTAAGTAAATGGATTGTTTTTTATGGCTGCTCTCCTGTGTGTTATTTAGTGGTTAGCTCCGGTCCTTATTGACTGATCGTATTTGTTGATATAAACACGTTAGTGTTAGATAGGGAGCCACCATTAACTAGGTGAGAGTTATATACACTCACATAGTTATAGTGACACCTAGTGGCGTCCCATATAATGATTTCCTATGAACCTTGAGTTGTAGACCATGAATGGGGAGCTTTATCACCATTTGCGGGAATCCACTTATTGCAAGTAAATAGATTGTTTTCCTGTGTTTTATCTAGCGGTAGCTCTGGTTCACTATTGACTGATCGCATCTATTGATGCTAATACGTTTAGTGATAAGATAGGGAGCTACTATTAACCAGATACGAGTTATATTATACCCACATGGTTATAGTGACACCTAGTGGCGTCCGTATAATGACTACTTTAGGAACCTTGAGCTGTAACCATGAATGAGATGGGGACTCCGTACTTTTACATGCTTTTAGGTTCTCGCAATATGAAGTATATGGTTATCTTATCTATCCTTGGTATAAACATATATATTATAAAGATTGTGCTATTGGATTTGTATATATACATGATATCAATTGGAAGTGCCTTGCATGTACAGATACTAGAGTCCTCTCTTTGAATATTGCATATAAGTTGCAGGAATGTGCAGCCTTATGTAATCAATTGTATTGACTGAACTATGATATTTTCCGCTGTATGTATACATTGGCGTATGTTTGTTCTGCCCACACTCTCACACTGTTTTATATTATATGACAAATACATAATAAAATATTAATAAAAAGTACATTGTACTGTAATTCCTGTCTATTGGTCTTTTGGGCTTTCATGATCGCCTCTTTTCTCTCTTTTTTCTGTAACATGTCCTGCGATTTTTTGCCCATAATCATTCAAGTCCTAATTATCATGATTGACCTTATTTAGTGTCTTAAGATGAATAATACATCACAACTTGACTCTCCTTTATATTTCAGGTCTTCACATGTGTTTTTAGCACAGATTTAGTGGTGTGATGATGGACTACAAGGCCATGGAAAACACATGGCAGAATCAGGGTTGAACAAGTGTTTGGTGGGCCGTCTATTAGTATATCTAATGAGGAGTCACCTGGCCTGGATGATAGATTCTCGGAGATACAAAGATTGATCACCAGACGCACACGGTTGTGGTGGAATAGGGCATTATTGGAACGTTATATAGCTAAAAACTAATCCCTAGAGGTCTTCGCACTAAGAGTTACTCCTTCCTTCACAATTGACGATGAATCATTTATTGAAAAATGGGAGAATGCTTGTAATCTGTGTTCTACTACCTTGATGCAATTGTTAATTGAATTGGACTCTTCTTCTTAAATAAATTGGATAAGATCTTGGATCAGAAACAGCAGAATTCAGAACATTATGCTCAGAGGAAACGGTGAAAGATCTTTGATGATATGCTTACTCGAAAACTGGAATTGATAATCAAAAAGATCCATTCCACACAGACCTCTAAGCTACATAGAGATCAAAACGATTCCAATATGAAGTTGGTCTTATGCATGAGACGACCAAAATGACGATACAGCCGGACCTAGCAGAGCATCCTCACAGTCATCTCTAAATACTATGATGATATTTCTGATACATCTGTATCTGGTATCACTACACGCTCTGGAGCCCAGACTTGATGGTGGGAACCGATCTAATCATAGATTTTTTAATCAACAAAATGGATCTGCGTATAGGAGACAGGACAACAAGGTAATTAACCTTAGCTCGTATAAGCTATCTAATATTGGATTTGCAACTTTTGGAAAAAGGGTTGTCCTTCTCTCCTACGTCTAAGTTTCGATCTGTTCTCTGTCATTAAAGACCTGCATATATTTGCACGGTCAGTCATTTTCAAAAAACATTTTTTGATGATACCTTGCATAATTTGTTCCCTACAGAAAAGGAACAAAATGCGGTGACTATCCTTGAGGATTTGGCAAGAGAACATAACACTGAGATCGGAGGTAAGATGTCCTCCCACCATCAAGCCTCGCTCCAAAAAATTCCTTCCGTTGTCCACATGTCCTAACATGGAATTATTTGTGAAGGTTGTCACTAAAGAGTTAGAAAAAATCTCTCCCATAGTGGATAGTGACAATCTTAACGAGAGCTGAGCGTGTCAGACTCCAGGAGCTCAAACAACTACCGGGAGTGGTGCTGAAGCGCGCTGATAAAGGCCTGGCAAATGTCGGTCATCTGGCCTAAACAGCTTCAGAATGAAACATGTTATAAAAAATTGACATTTAATCCCCTCTCAGCATATGTATCACAACTTAAAAAAATTATTGGTAAGGCGACGGATGACGGCATTGTCGACAGTGGGCTGGCTTCGGCACTACTTGTGGCTGAGCCAACCATTGCCACCTTTTACTTGCTGCCGAAATTACACAAGAATGCCACCACACCCCCCGGAAGACCTATTGTTTCGGGGTGTGGGAATTTTCTTGAGAGAGTCAGCCGGTGGATTGATTTTATCCTTCAACCTATGGTTGAATGTTTACCATCATTTATCAAAGATACCGGCGACTTCCTCAGGAGAATTGATGGCTTGCATGTTGGCAAGGATACGCTGCTGGTGACGGGGGACGTTGAGTCCCTCTACACCAGCATCATTCACAGTGATGGAATTGAAGCAGCAAAATTCTATCTTGATACTGCCGATATGCCTCAGGACTTTCGTGAGTTGGTGTTGCGCCTGCTCGAATTCTCTCTTACCCACAATTTTTTTACTTTTATGAATTCCTTCTACCTACAGCTCCAGGGTACTGCAATGGGGGCGGCTTTCGCCCCGTCTTATGCTAATTTATTCCTGGGGCTGTGGGAGAGGGACCTTCTCCTGTCAGATCGGGAGCCGTTGGTGTGCCGTGTCCTTCTATGGACACGGTACATCGACGACATCTTTATGATCTGGCAGGGGTCGGTGGAAGAACTTAATTTATTTTTAGTAGGAGTGAACTCGAACACGCGCAACATCAAAATTTCATCCAAATGGTCCGCAGAACAAATTGAGTTCCTGGATATTGTGGTGAGAAAGGACGCAGAGGGTGTTCTGCAGTCTGACTTGTATCGTAAGCCTACATCTACTAACATGTTTCTCCATGCATCCTCATCACATCCAACATTTATGATCAGGTCGGTGCCGGTTGGGCAGTTCCTTCGGTTACGGAGGATCTGCTCGACCGACGCCGATTTTGAACGACAGGCCTTGGACCTTAAGGGGAGGTTCAGGGAGAGGAGATATAGTGGGAGGATGGTAAAAAAGGCCTACCATCGGGCCAAATATACGCCTAGGGACTCCCTTCTGTATTCCCAAAAGATACCAGAATCCAGTAATAAAATTCGATTTATTACCAACTTTTGTGCCCAAATTCCATCTATTCGGGCATGTCTCAATAGGGCATGGCCGATACTCCAAGCCGATCCCACCCTTAATAAAATCATCCCCGAGCAATTATCAATTACTATGCGTCGCAGTAAAAATCTTCGCGATCATCTTATCCGCAGCCACTATACAAGTGATAGGAAGGATTCAACTTTTTTGGGTAAAATTAATCCCATTATTAAAGTAGGTTGCTTCCCCTGTGGGGAATGCGTGGCATGCCCCAATATATGTCGCGAGAGTACCTTCACTGACGCTGACAACCACAAAATCTATCATATACGTAAACGTATTACATGTAATTCAAAAGCAGTTGTGTACTACGCAACATGTCCATGTCCTAAGATCTATATTGGACTTACCACGCGTCAGCTGAAGGTACGTACTCGCGAGCATGTATTGGGGATTGAGGCCGCACGAAATACAACTGATGTTGAGAGCCTCAAGACCCTTCCTAAACATTTCTTTAAATTCCATTCTTGTAATGGTGGTTTGCTTAGGGTTAAAGGTATTGATCAACTAGATTTGGGGATCCGTGGTGGGGAGGTTAGCAGAAGATTGGCCCAACTTGAGGCCAGGTGGATATACACATTGGGTACTGTGTGTCCATCTGGCCTCAACGATAATATCAGTTTTGCGTCTTTCCTATAGATACCGAGAGTTCTATGTCGTCTAATATATGCCTCTTTTTGACTCCTATTGAATACATTTAAATTGTATTTTACACGCCTCTGGTTTTTATATGGTGTTGGTTAACTTTTGTCTAATCAATCCCCTTTTTTTCCTTATTTATTTTAGTTATGTGAACATGTTACACATGTGTGTGGTGACCCGATGGACGTAGTATTTATATTGATCTACAGGACCTGTGTTTATACTCGCACATCTGATTGCGAAGACGGCTGCATTATCTGGCTATCTGGATGAAAGAGCGATGCTAAGCAGTAATTTTTGTGGCAGCCGTAGTGATGAGAGACAGAAGTATGAGATGTTATATCCTAACTGTGATTTCTCAATTCACTATCGGCTGTTTTGTATTTTTTGCTATATTTATACTTGTTCTTTTTTGTTCATGCCGTTTATTATGAGTGGCATGCATGTGTGTGTATATATGCACACATGTGTTTGCTTTGCGAAAATGATGTTCTCTCCGATCGCCGTCTATATCCGTATATTCCCTCCATGGTGGTAATATGTCCACATTTATATTTTATGTACTTCACGATTTTTGCACTTTGTATACCATTACCCGATACATGTACGCACGGCCGTCATTAGGCTGCCGGCACTGGTCCGGCCGCTGCGTCTTTACTGGTCTTCTGTTCAGGGGCCATGTGGTGTCCTGGGCTGGATGGCTGGTGACGCGGCGGCCTGACTGGCGTCGGCAAGTAGCCATGACGACGGGTGCGTCACGGAAGTATCTGTTGGTAATTGGAGGCAGGAGATATAAAAAGCCTCCTCTTGGTTGATTAGATACGCCCCCTGACGAAGGTAGTGAACTGAAACACGTGTCGGGAGCCTTATCACCATCAGCGGGAATTCACTCATTGTAAGTAAATGGATTGTTTTTTATGGCTGCTCTCCTGTGTGTTATTTAGTGGTTAGCTCCGGTCCTTATTGACTGATCGTATTTGTTGATATAAACACGTTAGTGTTAGATAGGGAGCCACCATTAACTAGGTGAGAGTTATATACACTCACATAGTTATAGTGACACCTAGTGGCGTCCCATATAATGATTTCCCTATGAACCTTGAGTTGTAACCATGAATGGGGAGCTTTATCACCATTTGCGGGAATCCACTTATTGCAAGTAAATAGATTGTTTTCCTGTGTTTTATCTAGCGGTCAGCTCTGGTTCATATTGACTGATCGCATCTATTGATGCTAATACGTTTAGTGATAGATAGGGAGCTACTATTAACCAGATACGAGTTATATATACCCACATGGTTATAGTGACACCTAGTGGCGTCCCGTATAATGACTACTTTAGGAACCTTGAGCTGTAACCATGAATGAGATGGGGACTCCGTACTTTTACATGCTTTTAGGTTCTCCAATATGAAGTATATGGTTATCTATCTATCCTTGGTATAAACATATATATTATAAAGATTGTGCTATTGGATTTGTATATATACATGATATCAATTGGAGTGCCTTGCATGTACAGATACTAGAGTCCTCTCTTTGAATATTGCATATAAGTTGCAGGAATGTGCAGCCTTATGTAATCAATTGTATTGACTGAACTATGATATTTTCCGCTGTATGTATACATTGGCGTATGTTTGTTCTGCCCACACTCACACTTGTTATATTTATATGAAAAATACATAATAAAATATTAATAAAAAGTACATTGTACTGTAATTCCTGTCTATTGGTCTTTTGGGCTTTCATGATCGCCTCTTTCTCTCTTTTTTCTGTGCTGGCTAGGTGGCAGACAGTGGCCAGTGTTAGCAGGAGACGGGAAGACGGATGCCGGAGATCCGAGGTGGACCGGGGCAGGGTTGTAGCCTGCCAGTACCGACACTGGAGAACGGACCCAGAAACTGTGCACAAAGGGGGTACTTGGACCCTGAAGCCAGGACCGAAACCTACGGCCTAGCTAATTAACCAATTGAGGGCAGAATTATAGGTCCTGTACAACCTAAGTCCCGAAAAGAGACAACCACCCACCGAGAGGGATAGGGCATTCGCCAGGGCCTGGTAGATCCCACGGGTCAGCGTCAGCGGGCAAGGCTCCCAACCAAAGGACCGGGAGCGGACTCCCATGTTTCACACCGGGAGGTCCAACACACAACACAAAGCGTGCCAAGGAGAGAGACATTGACTACTAGCCCGGGTGTGGGATCAGATACACTCGTCTGCGGCCGGCCACCAACATCTTGGTTTACCAAAAGGACTTTGTGTTTATTGATTCCACACATCAGTGCAACTTCATCCAGCACAACGACAACCAATGACTACACACATCCGTGCAACCTCATGGAGCATCGGGACAACCGAACTGTAAGTCTACTGGTCCCTGCAACCAGGGGTGGGATTCAGCCGGTTCTGTCCAGTTCGGGAGAACCGGTTGTTAAAATAGCAGCCGGTTCCCCGAACTGGTAAGAAACAGCTTCAGCGATCCGGTTCCCTGTATTCATTTGTGTTAGTGTCTCTTTAAGACTCTAACACAAATGAATCCCCGTACCTCCGCGCCGCACTTCCGGGTTCAGTGAAGCCTGTCTGCTCCCTGACCTGGCGTGCAGTGACGCGCTGATGCTGCAGAGAGGTCACGGCAGTGTGAGGAGGTAGCTCCTCCTACTGCCGTCTGTCAGCATCAGTGTGCAGAGTCAGTGGAAGGAAGATACAGGAGAGGCCTCCGGTGCATGGCGCAGTTAAGCGCTCAGTGAGCCGAAGAGGCAGGGAGAGGGGCCGCATAAGATGGAAACTATATGGGAAAAGGAGCCATATGGGACAGGATCTGCAGGGAGAAAGCGGCCATAATAGGATGAGATCTGCAGGGAGAAAGAGGCCATAATGGGATGGGATCTGCAGGGGGAAAGAGGCCATAATGGGACAGGATCTTCAAGGGAAAGAGGCCATAATGGGATGGGATCTGCAGGGGGAAAGGTGCCATAATGGGACAGGATCTGCAGGGAGAAAGAGGCCATAATGGGATGGAATCTGCAGGGAGAAAGAGGCCATAATGGGATGGGATCTTCAGGGGGAAAGAGGGGGAAAGAGGACATAATGGAATGGGATCTGCAGGGGGAAAGAGGCCATAATGGGATGGGATCTGCAGGTGGGAGAGACCACATGGGATGGGATCTGTAGGGGGAAAGCAGCCACATGGGATGAGATCTGGATTGGGAAGGTTGTCCGTTAGAATGTTTGCAGGGCTCCTTTAGTAATAATTTTTAAAAATTGTAGAAAAAAACGTTTCATACATTATGACTGACAATGACTGGAGCAACTGGTGCTGGACAAGAGAGTGATCGTATAGCAGGGTAACAAGGGGAAAGAGATTATGCTTTAAATTACTTGGATTTTTTGGTTGAGGAAAGTGCGTGAAAATGAGTGTGGCTAACAAAATGGGTGTGGTTACAGAATGGGTGTGGTTTTCAAATGGGCAGGGTTTACAGAGAACCTGTTGTTAAAAATTTGAATCCCACCCTTGCCTGCAACGCTGCACAACCCTGGGCCCCGGGGCATCCATCCCTACCCACGGAGGGGTTAATATCCAGCTGCCATCCCATCGCCCCCGGGTACTCCATAACAGGAGCGGTGGTGCCACATCTCACCACACACCGTGGGTGGCGTCACAGACAGTTTACAGCACATCCCGTACAAATACATGCCCTTTTATTTGGAGTGTCCGCGCGACCCCCGGGTCCGGAAGAACCCCTCGAGCCATACCGTAGATCCGGATCCGAGCAGCCCGACGGCTGGCATGGGGGTGGCACACCTCCCACCAAAAAATCCTGAAGCAGAATGTCGGGCCATCTTTTTGTCACCTCAAGCTGAAGCGCACTTGGTTTATGCAGCAGGACAATGATCCAAAGCACACCAGCAAGTCAATCTCTGAATGGATTAAGAAAAACAAAAATAAAGACTTTGGAGTGGCCTGGTCAAAGTCCTGACCTTAATCCTTTTGAGATGTTGTAGTGTACCGCCCCGCGCTCGGCTGCAGCCGAGCCGCTCGGATGCGGGCTCTTTGGTGGGTGGCTTGAGCGCCTCCGGACCCAGGGTCACTTCGCTCTGAAAGGATGCTGGTGCTACGTAGAGGGGTGGTAGGTAGGTGTATGGCCGGAGCCGTGTTTGAGTTCGTGACGCCACCCACGGCAGGGGGTGAAGGTGAAGACACCACCGCTGCAGTTACGAGGCACCCGGGGGAGATGGTTATGCAGCAAGATGTTAACCCCTCCATGGGCAGGGATGATGGCCCCGGGACCCGTTGGGGAGAAGTATCTGGGCGGTGCAGGGCGGCGTGCGGCTGGATGGCACTGTGGTACTCACTGTTATTGACACACACAAGTCTCTGGTAAACAAAGCTAATGGTGGTCGGTGCCCGCAGCCGGCTGCGTCTGGTCCCACACCCGGTTCGGTGGTATTTGCCTTTCTTCTGCACCATGTATTGTATGTGTAGACTGCCTGCGCTTCAGCGATGGGAGTCCGCTCCCCGGCTGTATGTACTGTATGTCGGGAAAGCCCATTTGCCCGCAGACGCTGGCCCGTGGGATCTCTCTGCCTGTGCGGTGGCTTTCTATCCCCCTTGGTGGGCTGTTGTCTTCAGTTAAGACTTGGGTGGGAAAAGACTTATAGTTCAGACCTCAATCAGTGAATTAACTCAGTCCAGTGGCTTCTGGACCTCGTTTCAGGGTCTGAGTACCCCCCATGTGCTCCGGTTTCCAGTCGGTTCCCCGGGTCGGTACCAGCGGCCACTACCCTGTCCCCGCCACTGCGGTTCCACCGAGCCGTCTTCCTGGCTCCTGCAGGCTAGGTCACCATATGCCTCCTAGCCAAGGTGTGCGGGCTACGACCCTCACACCTGTCAGTCTCCTGCAGACCTGCTACACAGGCCTGCTTCCACTCACTGACTGAACTTAACTTAGACTGACTGTGTTTTCTGCCGCAGGCCCTCTGAACTCCTCGGTGGGCGTGCCAACTGCCTGGCTACGCCCCTCTGGTGTGTCCATTAAGCACTGAGGGAGGTGGCTAGGGTTTATGTGTTTGGCTGATGTTACCTAATGTGGGACTGGTGTTGTGCGGGGCGCTATCTGTGACTACCTGGCTAGTCCAGGGCGTCACAGTAGCATGACCTTAAAAAAATTTAATTCTCGTAAACCCTCCAATGTGGCTGAATTACAACAATTCTGCAAAGATGAGTGGGCCAAAATTCCTCAAAGCATTATAAAAACTCATTGCCAGCTATTGCAAACACTTGATTGCTGTTTTTGCTGTTAATGATGGTCCAACGATTTATTAGGTTTTGGGGGCAATCACTTTTTTTCAGAAAGGGCCCTGTAGATTTGAATTTCTTTTTCCCTTAATAATACCCTTTGATCATAAACTGCATTTTGTGTTACTTGTGTTATCTTTGTCTACTAGTTAAATTTGTTTGGTGATCTGAAACATAAGTATGCCAAACATGCAAAAGAATAAGAAATCAGAAAGTGGACAAACATTTTTTTCACACCACTCTATGTATAAGTGAAAGCAAATAAATAATGCGAATAAACAGGCGACAGGACCACGGTGACTAAATTCTGTCTGAGAAAAAAAAAAATCAGCAATTAAAAAAATTAAAAGTGTTAATTGTTTTGACAGCTTCACCTCCCGGTAATTTTCAGTTTTTTCTCCACTTCTTCCGAGAACTATAACTTTTTTATTTTTCCATCAATATAGCCACATGAGGGCTCCTTTTTTGTGGGTTGAGTTGTACTTTTGAATGACACCATTCATTTTACCCTATAGTGTACCAAAAACAGGAAAAAATTCCAAGTACGGTGAACTTGTAAAAATAAGTACAATTGCACAATTGTTTTTTTTTTTTGTTGGTTTTTTTTTAATTACTATGTTCTCTATACAGTAAAACTGACGTGGCAGTATGTTTCCCAGGTCAGTACAAGTTTGCAGATACCAAATATGCATAGTTTTATTTTTATCTAAGTGGTGAATAAAAAATACAGAAGTTTTTTTTTAAAAAATAATTGTGCTTTTGTCACCATTTTCTGAGACTCTGAGATAGCATTCACATTTTTTGGGATTTGGGGCTCAGTTACAGCTTACTTCTTGCATCTTGAGCTGAAGTTCTTTATTATACCATTTAGGCATAGATGCAAAGTTTTTATCATTTCTTATTGCATCTGAATGCAATGTTGCGGCGGCCGAAAAAACTTGATATTGGCGTTTGAAATTTTTTTCGGCAATGTGGCAAAAGGGGGGGGGGTGATTTGAACTTTTAGCTTTTTATAGTTTTAATTGTTCTTAAAATGATTGCTTATGCTGATCAGAGAGATGCTAAAGCATCTCACCCCGCACTGTCATGGCAACCCATTGGCACCTTGTGATCATGTCACGGGACTGCCGATGGCGGTGGGGAACAGTGTGATCCCCGCCAGAGTGTGTTGGATCGTGTTGTCAAGAGTTTGGCAGCTCAATCTATGGAGTTAACAGGAGTGGGTGGATCTCCAATCCACCCGCGTCTGTTAGCCATACATGTCGGCTGATCAGGTCAGGTCAGGAGACATATGTGGGACTGAATGCAGGTGGGAGGTCATCTAGAATGTATATACAAGTCCTAGGTGGTAAAGGGGTTAAAATAGGATTTTTTAATGTAATGATATAAAATACGAATAGCTAAAATATAGGAAAAAAGTTTTGATGTTTTCAACTTTTAAACACTAAAGCGAACAGCTTCTAAATTTTGACATGAAAACATTTGTATGCTGCAAGATATCATTATGACTGCAGTAAAAGTGGGCAGTATTTATTGTTATGTGTCTGACATTACTCTTCCCCTCCCTATCAATTGCAAATGATAAGGATGAATGAAGTTTAAAATCACAGTGCAGTGCCATCTTGTTGGTGACTTTAATGCATAGTTGCTAACTGGACTGTTCCAATTTGAGATGCTTGAGGGCTCAATTTGAGTAACAAGTTTAATGGAAGCCAATAGAAAAATTTATCATTTTTCAGGAAGACCCCACAGGAGGGCTCAGTTCAAATGGAAAGAAAGCCATGGACCCCATAGGGGGGAGGGGCGACATGACCAAAGGGAAGGGAGGGAGTGAGGGGGTTAATAAAGTGAAATAAGGGGATTATGGGACATCGTAGGGGATTGGTGGAAAAGGGTCCCTATAGGGGAGGGGGGGGGAGTATATAAGCTATAGGGGAGGGGTCTTACCTTCCCTTGTGATTCCGGACGGCGAAGGATTCAGACCCAGGACCCAGCATGGCGGACCTCCAGGAGCTCGATAGGCTCCTCAGAGCGGCAATGGCGTTGCACGGGGCTCAGGCAGTGCAGTCCCACGTCAGGGCTGCCTGGGCTTCCCCGTCGGCACCTGCCCCTTGCTCCCCCCCTAGACGCGGGCGGCGTTCCAGGCCCCCCATCCGATATTCCCCAGGCACAGGGGGGGCAAGGAGGCACAGCGAGAGCCCCCCTCGGGACCCTCTGCGGCGGGGCGGGCAGCGGCAGCTCCCTGCGTCTACCCCGGCCGCCGGGAGGAATCTCCGGCGAGGCCGCGGCGGCCGAGAAGGGGGCGTGGCCAGCCCGGGGCCTTCTTCTGGTCTCCGGCCTCGGGCTGGAGTCCGAACCCCTGCGGCGTCTCCCGGCCGGGAGCGAGCCCGGCGACGATGTGAGGCCAGCGGCGGCCTGGATGGAGGCGGGCCCGGCCTGGGACCTACTTCCGGTCCCAGGCCTCGGGCTCAATTTTCCAGGCCGGCGGCAGCCCGGGATTGGGGGCGTGCCCAGTGCGGGACGGAGGCCCGGGGAGGGGGCGTGTCCAGCCTGGGGCCCGCTCTGGACGCCAGGCCCCCGGCGGTGGGGCACGTCCCGGCGGCAGCAACCACACAGGAGTGTGCCCGGCAGAGGAATGAGGCCGGCAGTACCCCCCAAGGACCGTGGGGGAGCCGGGCGCAGGCAGCCAGCAGGGGGACCGGTGTGGGCAGGCGCCACCTGGATACCTGCGAGGCTGGGGAGAGTAGGGGGGACGGCGGGAGCCCGGCGGTGACTGCCAGGTCCCTCAGATCAGCTGCACTGCGCCCGGAGGCCGCAGTCTCCCCCGGGCGGGGGAGGACCCAGCGGGAGGTTCCGGTCGGAGGCCCTGGAGGGCGAGGAACGACGGTGGGGAGCCCCCTGAGTCCGGGGAGCGGCTCCTCCAGGAAGAGGCCTCGGTCAGCGGCGGCCCAGGGGACAGGACGGTCTCGTGGGCTGTCGCCGCACAGCAAGTGATGGATGTCGACCACCAGTGCCGACGCGGCGGCCCAGGAGGGTGGCCGTGGTGGAGGGGACGCATCGGCTGCGTCCTCTGGAGCGGGACCGGTAGGGGACGACTACAGTGAGGAAGAAGAGGGAGCCATCCGGTCGAGTGACGACTCAGAGGAGCAGCTGGCGGCTGACGTCGCGGAACCGTTTTTCATCTCTACATCACGGTCGGGTGAGCTGGCCGTGGATTCGGCATTGATTGCGGCGCAGGGCGCTGGTGTTGGGGAGGCGGCTGCGGGCACGGCAGCGCCGGAGGGGTCAGCTTTGCTTAGTCAGTTGTTGGGGCTGCTGCAGGGATTAGCGCGAGCACCGGCGGCTGCGGCGGCCTGGACGGGGTCGGTGGCGGATAGCGCGGGGGCGGTCGGCAGCGAGGCGGCGCCGGTGGGGGCAGCGGCAGTTAGCGGAGTAGTTGAGTCTGTAGGTGAGAAAGTGGTAGAGAAGGAAAAGGAGGATGAGGTGGTGCGGCTGGATGACAGGGCTAAGAGCGAGGTGTATGTGTGCTTTGAGGGGCCGCTGGGGGCGCACCTCAAAAAAGAAGTGAGGGACAAAATTTGGAAAGGGGAGTATGTGGAGATATTTTCCCTGCTACCCCTGGAAAAATTTAACCTGGACAAGGTCAGGCCGAGCGATTCCAAGAAAGAAAAGGAGGAGGAAGAAAAGCGCCGTTATAGGCTCATTCCTCGTTCCTTTTCTAATTGGTTGCAGGCATTTGCAATTTTAGCTAGCGTGATAGGGGAAAAGGAGTCGGAGTACTGCTCGGCCCTTTTCGGCTATATGGATGCTATTGGGGAGGCGTATCGCACGTACGGGGGTTTGGCGTGGCTGCGGTATGACGAGCAGTTTAGGCAGAGGAAGGCATTGCGGCCCAATATGCGGTGGGACCATAAGGATATTTCCTTGTGGATGCGTCTAATGGCGGCCCCGAGTCAGCCCTTTCGTGGCGGTGTTGGGGGAACGGGAACCGGGCCCTCGGGTACACAGAAAAAGGGATTATGCTGGCATTTTAATGAAGGCCAGTGCAAATTTGGTGCAGCGTGTAGGTTTAAGCATGAGTGCTCCAGCTGCGGGGGGGGACATAGTTTGTCCAAGTGTTTTAAAAAAGCGAGGGGCAAGGCCGGGGACGGATCTGGTAAAAGGGAGGACGCCAGTGAAAATAGAGGTGATGGCGCCGTTTTTAAATAGGTATCCGGACGGGGCAGCGGCGTCACTTTTGCGTGGTGGTTTCTTGTATGATTTTCAGATTCCGTCAGCGGTTGAGGCACTGCCTCCGGTGTGTCGTAATTTGCGGTCGGCGAGGGACCACCCTGAGGTGGTGGGTGAGAAATTGGAGAAAGAGGTTGAGCTGGGCAGGATGGGGGGCCCATTTGTGAGCCCGCCGTGCAGTAATCTGGTGGTATCTCCATTGGGGGTGGTGCCGAAGAAGGAGCCGAACAAATTTCGGCTCATTCACCATCTTTCATTTCCGGAAGGGTCGTCTGTGAATGAAGGCATTGAGCCAGCATTGTCGGCAGTGTATTACGTCTCGTTTGACAAGGCGCTAGACTTGGTGCGGGCGGCGGGGCGTGGTGCGTTGATGGCAAAGGCGGATGTGGAATCGGCGTTTCGTTTGTTGCCGGTGCATCCGGAGAGCCAGCACCTTCTGGGTTGCTGGTGGGGTGGGAAGTTTTATGTTGATCATTGTTTGCCTATGGGTTGTTCAATTTCTTGTTCGTATTTTGAGGCGTTTAGTTCCTTTGTCGAGTGGGTGGTGCGGGACGTGTCCGGCTTGTCCTCTATTATCCATTACTTGGATGACTTTCTTTGTGTTGGGCCGGCGGGTTCCATGGTTTGCGCTGGTTTGTTGTTTACCTTTCAGAAGGTGGCGGATCGTTTTGGGATACCATTGGCGCGGTAAAAAACTGAGGGGCCGGCGCCGGTTATGCGGTTCCTGGGGATTGAAATTGACTCTTTGGCGATGGAGTGTAGGTTGCCGGAAAAAAAAATTGCGGATTTGCGGAGCGCAGTAGCAGCAATGCTGGCGGCAAAGAAAGTGCGGCTTAAGGTGGTGCAGTCGTTGCTTGGGAAGCTGAATTTTGCGTGCAGGATTATGCCGATGGGGCGTGTGTTCGCCAGGAGGTTGGCTACTGCTACAGCAGGTGTACGTTCCCCGGGGAAGATTTGGATCAAGGAAGATTTGGTGGTTTGGGATGTCTTCTTGCGGCGTTTTAACGGCCGAGCTTTGTGGTTGAAGAAGGTGGTGCCCAACGGTGCGCTGGAACTGTATACGGATGCGGCCGGGTCGGCGGGTTTCGGCGCAATTTTTCAAGGGCACTGGTGTGTCGGGAGGTGGCCTGAGGAATGGCGGCAGGGTGGCCTGGTTAAAAATTTGGCTCTGCTGGAGTTGTTCCCAATCGTGGTGGCGGTGGAGTTGTGGGGGTCACAATTTTCTGGACGGAAAGTGTGTTTTCATTGCGACAATCAGGCGGTCGTGCATGCAATTAACAGCTTGTCAGCAAAGTCTGGGCCTGTGGTGGCGTATCTGCGGCATTTGGTGCTCAAATGCTTACTGTGGAACATTCATGTGGTGGCAAAACATGTACCGGGGGTTGACAATGGGGTGGCTGACGCTTTATCTCGTTTTCAGTTTCGCAGGTTTCGGGAGTTGATGCCGGGGGCGGACGAGATCGGAGCGGTGTGTCCAGAGGACTTGTGGAGCCTGGTGAGGCAGTGATTATGGGTTTGATTCGGAATTCGGTGACTGAGGTGACTTGGTGCCGTTATGCTAAAGTGTGGGTTGAGTGGCAGGTAGTGTTAGGTGAGATGTTTGGTAATGGGCGAGCGGATTATTTATTGGCACTACTGGCGTTGGTGAGTGAGGATTTTAGGGCCGGGAGATCGGCATCGGCGGTAGCCCTTAGGGTGGCGGCTGTTGCCTTTTGGTTGAAGGTCAGGGGCGAGCGAGACGTGTCGCGGGATTTTCGGGTGCGGCAGGCCTTGAAAGGTTTTCGAAAAGGGGTGAAGGAACGGGACACTAGGCGGCCCATTTCATTTGAGTTGTTACAGCGGTTGGTGGATGGTTTGAGGGTAATCTGTGTCTCGGGGTATGAGAGGGTGCTTTTTGGAACTGCTTTTGTGTTAGCCTTTTTTGGGGCTTTTAGAATCGGGGAATTGGTAAGCCCGTCCAGGGTAAAAGGGGGTGGTTTGCTGTCTGAGGACGTGGCAGTAGTGGGACGGAGAGTGGAGTGTCGGCTTCGGCGGTCAAAAACGGACCAGATTGGTCGAGGCAGGTTGGTTGTGCTGTATGCGGTGCTGGGGGAGGAGTTGTGCCCGGTGCAGGTGGTGAGCAAGTTTTGCAGTTTGCGGGGCAGTCTTCCGGGCCCGCTGTTACGACACGAGGATGGTAGGTGGTTGTCTCGTTACCAGTTTGTGGCAGTGTTGCAAAGTTGTTTGCGCTGGGCGGGGGAGTGCCCGGAGGATTTTGGGTCCCATTCCTTGAGGATCGGGGCAGCTACGGAGGCTTCGCGTTGGGGCCTGGGAGATGACATGGTGAGACGGATTGGTCGTTGGGAGTCCTCTCGTTTTAAGGGTTATGTGCGCCCACAGTTGTTGTCTCGTTGAGGGATGTGTTTGAGTCGGTTGGGTTGCCGTTGGTTGATTGTTCCTTTGCGTGTATTGGGGAGTGGTGATATTTTGTTTATTAAATTTGTTTCCTTTACTGTAGGAAGTTGCCTGATATGGATTCTAGGGCACTCTTTCGTGTTCTGGGGGGCTCGTCGGGCCGACGCTCGCCCGAATGGTCGGCAGCTGGGCCTGGACAGATCAGTGGCGTCAGTCAAGTGGATCGGCGTGCGGGGCATGGAATGGAGCCGGGTCGTGCCGGAGTTTGAGTATTATTGTAGGGTAGATAGACCTCCGAACGTGTTGGTTTTACACGTGGGGGGGGAATGACTTGGGTGCGCGGGCGTCCCGGGACTTGATCAGGGACATTAAGATTGATTTATTACGTTTATGGACTAAGTATCCGGGTTTGATAGTGGTATGGTCAGATATTGTGGCCAGATTGGTGTGGAGGGGGGCGCGGTCGGTTGAGAAGCTGAATCGCCCCCGGGCTCAAGTGAACAGGGTGATTGCTCGTTTTGTGAGAAGAAACGGCGGTGTTGTGGTACGGCATGTAGATCTGGAGTCGCCGAAGTGGCAGTTTAGGAGGGGTGATGGGGTTCACCTTAATGAGATTGGTTCAGATCTATGGGCCTTGGGTTTGCGTGAGGGTGTGGAGCAAGCCTTGGGTGTGTGGCGGGTCCAGGCCACGTAAGGTGTCACGTGTCCTGTCCTGTGGCGGGGGTAGGTCTGGTCCAGAGGCGGTTGTAAGGGATTGGTGGCTGGACCGAGAGGCACTGTCTTGGTATGGTGTCTCCGGGTTCCGGTAAATTGCAGGCACGGGGTTCTGCAAAGTTTGGGGGGTATTAATCCGTGGGGTGATTAATACCTCATCTCTGGGTCGGAGTGTTGTGGCCAGGGATTTGGTGTAGGAAAGGGTTTCTGGACCGGGCCTACATAGGGTACTTGTACAGTGTATTATTTATGTGTTACCTATTATTATTTGTTTGGGGTCGCCCGTTGGACGGCGCCCCCTGGTGTTAGAATGTTAATAATAGGTAATAAAGGCTGCTGTGGCCAATTTGTTTAACCAAAGTGGCATGCAGTCAGTGTGTTATTTATTAGGTTAAGTTGGGGGGATATGGTAAACCATCACGACCGGAGAATCCTTCCTCAGTGGTCAAGAAAGCCATGGACCCCATAGGTGGCAGGGGCGACATGACCAAAGGGAAGGGAGGAAGTGAGGGGGTTAATAAAGTGAAATAAGGGGATTATGGGACATCGTAGGGGATTGGTGGATAAGGGTCCCTATAGGGGAGGGGGGGGAGTATATAAGCTATAGGGGAGGGGTCTTACCTTCCCTTGTGATTCCGGACAGCGAAGGATTCCCGCCTACCCTCCCTTGTGTTTTGTGTGTGTTTTCCGGCTATGTCGTTTTAACAATAAAACATTAATTCAATGGATAAACTGTTTGAAGAAAGTTAAAAAAAAAAAAAAAGAAAAACAGAAAACAAAAGGAAGACTAAGTTGGTGGGGTCATATGTTCTGTCGCAGCAGCGGGGGTAGGTCTGGTCCAGAGGCGGTTGTAAGGGATTGGTGGCTGGACCGAGAGGCACTGTCTTGGTATGGTGTCTCCGGGTTCCGGTAAATTGCAGGCACGGGGTTCTGCAAAGTTTGGGGGGTATTAATCCGTGGGGTGATTAATACCTCATCTCTGGGTCGGAGTGTTGCGGCCAGGGATTTGGTGTAGGAAAGGGTTTCTGGACCGGGCCTACATAGGGTACTTGTACAGTGTATTATTTATGTGTTACCTATTATTATTTGTTTGGGGTCGCCCGTTGGACGGCGCCCCCTGGTGTTAGAATGTTAATAATAGGTAATAAAGGCTGCTGTGGCCAATTTGTTTAACCAAAGTCGCATGCAGTCGGTGTGTTATTTATTAGGTTAAGTTGGGGGGATATGGTAAACCATCACGACCGGAGAATCCTTCCTCAGTGGTCATGGGAACAGCATGGGGAAGACGCCTGGATGCATCTCTGACTCTCATGTCGCGGCTGGCAACTATGTTGTCAGAGTAATATGCCACTTTTACCGACTGACAATAAAACATACAAACCCGAAGATAAAACGGATTTCACAGAAAAAAGTTAAGAAACATTATTTTCTGTAAAATGACTAGGCTATGTTCACGTTTAGTGTTTTTGCTGAGTTTTGATGTTTTCTCATTGCTTTAAATGTTGGAAAAATGTTGCAAAAAAAGCTATAAAAACACAGCAGTTTTCCATTTCAGTAATGAAAATAAAACAATCGTGTGCATTAGATTTAAAGGGAAGGTGTCGTCCAAAAAAAAATTTCATTAACTGAAAAAATGTAAAGCATTAATGTTTTAATGTTTTGTTTAAATATTATTATTTGTTTTTAATTGAGAAAAACATAAAAAAAATTAAAAAGTTTGATATTTTCCACTGTTAAGCACTAGGGGGAGCAGCTGCTGAAATCGTATAGAAATCCTACTGTAGAAATAGCTTGGATTACAGCTGCAGTAAAAGTGGGAAGAATCTGCTCTCCTGTGTGTGATATCACCTCCCCCTCCTAACCTGAGTGTTTGCAAAAAGATAAGAGAGAATGAAGTGTAGGGACACAGTGCCTCACATGTATCACACAGGATAGGATTAGATACACGGCTCAGCAGACAATATCACACAGGAGAGGATTAGATACACGGCTCAGCAGACAGTATCACACAGAATAGGATTAGATACATGGCTCAGCAGACAGTATCACACAGGATATGATTAGATACACAGCTCTGCAGACAGTATGACACAGGCTAGGATTAGATACACAGCTCTGCAGACAGTATCACACAGGATAGGATTAGATACACAGTTCTGCAGACAATATCACACAGGACAGAATTAGATACAGCTCAGCAAACAGTATCACACAGGAGAAGATTAGATACACAGCTGTGCAGACAGTATCACACAGGATAGGATTAGATACACAGCTCTGTAGACAGTATCACAAAGGATAGGATTAGATACAGCTCAGCAGACAGTATCACACAGAAGAGGATTAGATACACAGCTGTGCAGACAGTATCACCGGTACACACATAGGCCGACAGGTGGCAGGCGGAAGGGATGGGGGGTGAGCGGGGTTTTTTTTTGGAGGCAGTAGCAGCAGCGGTGGTGGGGGGAGGGGCGCACAAACACACACACAGCAGCGGCGGCGGGGAGAAGAGCAGGGGCTGGGTAGAGCAGAGGGAGGGGGTGTCATTGGAGACGGTAATGGCGAGGGGATGGGCGGCGGTGACAGCAGTAGCGGGGGCTGGGTAAAGCAGAGGGAGGGGATGTCATTGGAGACGGTAACGGCGGGGGGAGGGGAGGGTAGGCGGCCCGTACTCACACATCCCAGCACTTGACAGGGGTAAAGTAGAGCAATCAGCATACGCTGTGAGCTCCACAATGATGGCGCCGATCTCCTCCTTCTGCTGTGATCTGGACAGCCCAGGGGGCGTGTCCAGGTCACAACAGACGCCTACTCTAACGTTAGTAAATGGGGTCGGATCCCACTGTTTTTGCTATTCTCACTATTTTTAATACAAAAATAAAAAAATGCGACACCTTCCCTTTAAGAAATCTCCTAGCTTTTGCTGGTACTGTAAAAATTAGTTTTAATTTGCATAAAACTCATAAAAGAAAGCTGAAAAAAATACATCAAAAATGTAAAGTGTGAATATAGTCTTAATGGCTGCACCATCTCTCACTGTATCTCCTTGTAGTCTATAACGGTAGTAAATTAAATATTAGAAGGGGAAATAAAACTACACCTTCTGGGGTAGACACAGGTAAATGTAATCAGGGCCGGTGTCAGCACCCAGCACACCCAGGAAAATGCCAGGGCCCTGGACAGCCAGGGGGGCCCACTTGCCATTGTCATTTCTGCAGGCCTTGGGTTGAGTTCCGGGGACTACAGTGCTCAGGCCAGCAGCTGCACTGTCTTGACTGCCAGCCCTTTAATCCACACTGGCACGCAGGCCACAGCATTCACTGCTAAACACTCCATGGACCTGCATTGATGTTGATGGAGCAGGACAGAGACAAGTGGAGGAGGTGAGTAAGGCTGTTGCTGGCTTCCCCATATTAATAATATCTCCAATGTGCCTGTGTGTGCATGTATGATGTGTGTGTCTACATATGTCACTGTATATTACTGTGTAAATATTTGTCTATTTATATGTATTGTTGTGAATTTATCTTCAAATATGTATATGTACGGATGCCTGTATGTGTATGTGCATGTCTGTGTGTGCATGGGGCCCACTGAGACACTTTCACCCGGGGCTCACAAACACCTGGAGCCAGCCCTGAATGTAATGATAATATTTCACCTCGGTTTTTGGGCCTGTGGTGTATTTCACCTCGTTTTTTGGGCCTGTGGTGTGTGTGACAGACACATTCTGTTTCATTTATGAAGGTGGGATTCTAAAACTCAGAAAGCCTATGCGGACAATGCAAGAACTGACAAAAATTAGGTGGAAGAGGAACTCCAATAGACCCTGTATTAGACATAAAGGAGAGCCTCATACACATTCTGTTAAAATTGTTAGGTAGTGAGACGCCTAGACTCATAAAGCCTGTGCACTATGTACAAGAGCTGCTAAGAATTAAAGGAGGTACTCCAATACATTCTGAAAGACATGTAAAGGAGAGCTTCAGAAAACATTTATTCCAATTATTAAGGAGTGAAACTCCTAGACTAGTAAAGCCTATGCACAGTCTGCAAGGGCTGCCAAAAAAAAAAAAAAAAAAAAAAAAAAATCGATGAATGGACTACAATACCCTGGAAGACACATAAACGAGTGTAAGGGGTGGACGGACCCCTTACAAGGAGGCGTAGGTTTCCCCCCCCCCTGAAGATACCCCCGCTGGGGTAGACAAAGACGTTATGTTTATGTTTGGGTTTTACTGTATTGCACTGGATAGATGGGGTTCCCCTAGTGGCCGGGTGGGACGGCTGTCCCCAGAGAAACAGGGCAGGAGAAAGGAGGAGCCGGCAGGAGCAGGGGGAGGGAGAGAGTGTAGTAGAGAAAGGGGAAGAGTTTTGAGGCAGTCGAGTCCGGGACAGGGGAGAAGAACAGAGGGGGCAGGGTGTGGAAGCTTGTTGGACAGCTAGCGAAGAAAAAGGGAAAGAAAGAGTGTCCTCTATGGTGAAACAGGGTTGGGTGGGTCAAGCCTGTAGTAGCCGGAGTGGGAGCCCAGGTGAAGTGGAGTAGCCGGGCACAGCCCCATGAGAGGAGACGACAAGAGGAGTTCCCCCCCCAGCAGAGGTTGTGAATCGACGCTATCAAACTGTTGCCGTGGTTGTGAAGATTCGTGCAATAAATATGCCTTCTTATTCAACTGATCTCCGTCTGCAGAGTCTTCCTACGTCTGCCAGCGTGCTTTCTACCACCACACTCTGCCCCACCAAGCAATCCCCTGTCCCAATAGTGACGGAGGGGCCGGGGGTTAGCCTGAGAGAAAAAGGGGCCACGACTACAATCCCCGAGGCACCCCCGACACCCCGTTACACGAGTGCCTCAGAATATTCTTTTTTTCCCCATTATTAAGAAGTGGGACTCCTAGACTAGTAAAGCCTATGCACTGTGTGCAAGTGTAGCGCCCCTGAATATATCAGGGTGCTACAGGGAACTGCATCCCCTCCCCGGGATGCAGGGCCTACCCCCCATGGTTCCAGTTTCCCAACCAATGGTGTCACTACCACCCGCACCACAAATCCCAATCAACACCTCACACCAGGATAGGTCAGACACACCAGTAGGTTGGTCTAGTAGGGATAGGGCCACCCACCTAGGGGTCAGGCAGACTGGTGGGAGGGAACAAGTGAGTGAGCTCCAGGAGAGCAAGGAGTGAAGTGAGAGCCCTCAAAGTGTGAGGAGCTGGAGAGTGTTAGCTCCCGGGGAGCTGGACTAGATTGGGTCACAGATGGTAGTCCAGGATCGGAGGAATCGGGGACCAGTCGCAGCGACTTGGGAGGGGTGCGACGGACATAGTCTTGGAGGACAGTCAGCACCAGCAAGCCCAATAACCGGACTGATACCGAGCACGGCGGGGTACAGGACCCTAGATCAGGAGTCAGTTCATCGTCCTGATAATTAACTTGGGAGGGAGAGTATCTTTATGAACTTCCCTAACAGTTCAGAGATTGAAGGCATCAGCACAATGTGAGGGACAGGGTTTCCAGAAGTAACAGCAGCCCACTGAAGTCCCACATGCCAGCCATCAAGAGCACAGCTATACTACATATAGTGACCGGGGCCCCAAGCTTCAAGCCAAGGGACCAACAGACCACCACGGAGGCAGGCTCCGGATTACCAAGTAGAACCATTGGGAGCGAACACCTGGATGGGCTCCCTACAGTGGCAGTGGTACACAGAGACTTTTGGTTTACCAACAGTGTGTGTGTCTACTTTATGCACATTATCCAACATCATGACTACCAACAGTGAGTACCCCTGCTCCATACCTCCTGGCCTCCCACAACAGCCAAAAACCCCAGAGTCCGATTCCTTCCCTACCTGTGGAGGGACTGACACCTTGCTTCCCCGCACCATCTGCCCCAGTACTCCCTCTGGCAGCAGCAGTACTCCCATTACCGCAACCCGCAGATGGCGTCACAAACTTCTCCCCTGTAAATAACCCCCTTTCAAGGATCAGAGTGTTTGCCGGGTCCGGACCCCTCGAGCCATGACTACCCCGGATCTGAGCACCCCAGTTTGCGCCGGGGCGGCACACCTCCAATCTTTTCTGGCATCACAAACAGGATAAGAACTGGACCCATTAAACCGACTGACGTGCGCCTTATAGAACTGTTTAAAACTGAACTGTGACTGTTTATTTGCCTTGCCGCCATTTTGCCAGCCATTTTGGCGCCTAAAAACAACAGCTGCGCCATGATCCCCACAAAAGGGCGCAAAACAAAGCCCCGCCCCTCGTCCTGAAAACTTGTCCGGAAACCGGTAGTGGCCGGACCCGGAAGTCTGAGTGAGTTCCTGTTCCGCAGGTTGGTGACGAAAACCAATTTTTGGGAGGAAAACTGCGTCTTATAATCCGAAAAATCTGGTAATATCCTTTACATATTTGCTTTACAATTCTATGCCCATCCTATAAATTGTCCTATTGTTTCTCCCCTCACCATTTTTTGTATTTTGTTTTTAAAAATATGTGTTTGTTTTTTTAATCAATAAAAATTGGTTTTTAACATCCATGCCTTATGGGATATCTTTGTTGGGTTATATTATGTTTATTCATTTACTTTCACCCTCAAGACATTAAATGATGTAGAAAGTTTAGATTTGACTTACCTGTACATTGACCTTTACCAATTTTCCACCAAAGGCCTTCAATACATGCCATTTTAATGAGTACATCCTGGGTATATCCTGGAAGGCAGGCATAATTTGCTACCGTACCATGTGGGTATGTTTTTTCATTCCATTCTCCTTGTAATTGAGCTTCTTTTATGTTGTCAGGCTTTTGGCAATGTTCTATAATATGGAAACATGAATATATTAAAAAGTGAATGCTGAATTGAATTTTTATTAGTGAGTGTATCATACTTTGTAAATTTATCTGGTGCTTAAAGTTGTAGGCAAAGAATAAACCACATTAGAAAAAAACAATTCTTCCTCACTTAGTCAATTATTTCCCCATGATGTTTCACAACTGCACAAAACCATCTCAAGTCCTCCTTCCACTGAGAGATCAGATTCCAGCTGATTTCTATAAAAGACAGTGAAAGTGGATAAATCTAGTGACGAGAACCTACATGGTGGGGAAAAAAAAGCTTAGAAATTCAAGATGCATCTTACTTTATGGTCAGAAATATTTTTTATTCCTCATTTATCCATTAGAGATGAGCAAACCTGTCAAAGTTCTGTTCGGTTCGGGTTCGCCAACCTTCCCGATGTTAGCCGAATAGTTTGATGAACAGTTTGACGAACATAGCCGAACGCCATTGAATTCAATGTTAGGCAAACTTATGCATTAGTAAGGGCTACGGGGGCTGATGTTAGTAAAAGTTAGGGGCTGCAAAAGAAAGAAAATAAGGAATAAAGGAGGACAGTAATACCTACCGAGTCTCCTGTACGGCTCTCACATTGTTTCCAGATCTGCCCATTAAACCTCATACATATTCACTGCTTCCCCCTACCATCGTTAGTCCCGCCATCTCTGATTGGTTGCTGTCAAACCGCATCCCCAACCTGCGTAACAGCTTCTATGATTGGTTGGAATCACAGATGCTATCTGGGTCCCATAATGCAGTGTAAAACTAAATAAATGAAAAAAATAGGTGTATAGTCCCACGTATATTGATTCCTAGCGCAGCTAAAGAAGATGGCTACAGGCTGCAGCTCACAGCCATGTGCTTATCTTGGTTATGTATCAAAATACGAGAACACTATGTGGCTTTTTTATAACTTATTTTAATAACTAATTTACAAAAACGACGTATGGTCCCTGCACAATGCTGATACACTTCCAGACAGCTGGGTGCTGGTATTCTCAGGCTGTGGAGGCCCATGGTTATTGGACCCCCAGCCTAAAAATGGCAGCACTCAGCTGCCCAGAATTGTTGCATGCATTAAATATGACAATCTCAGCACTTTTCCCTGCTCATCCCAATTGCCCTGGTGCGGAGGCAATTGGGGTAATATAAACAATTAATGACAGCACACAGCTGCCACTAAGCCTCAGATTAGTAATGGGATGGGTCTATGAGATCCCCTCATTACTAATCCATTAAGTGAAAAGATATAAACACAAACACTGGAAAGATTATTTTATTTGAAATAAAATACAAAACACCCCCACCCTCCTTCACCCCAACATAATCCACACAAAGTCCCACAGTGATCCCGATTCTGCTACATCCTTAAGTCACAGAACTTGACCTCGTGCTGTGACTACAGGCAGATACTCACTAGAAATATCAAAAAACTGACTTGCACATCCAACAAATGTGAACAGGTACTAACTGAAAAAACATAGTAACTATAAATGCAAACAGTTGCACACTGAAAAAGCCAAAATGTACTAGAAAAAATAAGAAAGCCACGGACCCACTTGGGGGGAGGGGCGACATGACCAAGGGGGAGGTAGGGAGTGATGGGTTAATAGGGACAGTGGTATATGCCTAATATGGCTTTGGGGGATGGTTTTAGCCGGGGAGGAAGAGGAGGAGCAGGGAAAGGGTTAGCTGGGAGAGGAAGGAGTTACCTCCTCTTCTGTTTCCGGACGCCGAACGATCTGCACGTGCACCTCCATGGCAGATCTTCAGGAGCTCCAGCGTCTGATTCAGGCAGCGGTCGCAGCGCACGGGCCCCTGGCAGTGCAGACCCACATCAGGGCTGCCGGGGTTAACCCGTCGGCGCTTGCCCCTCGTCCCCCCAGCAGCGGCGGGCGCCAGTCGCGGCCCCCCCGCAGGTATTCCCCGGGCGCGGGGGGGGCGAGGAGGAGATGTAAGAGCCCCTCCAGGGACCCTCCGCAGAGTGCAGCGCAGCAGCAGCGTCTGGCTGCTGCAGAGGCCGGCGGGAGGAATCTTCGTTCCAGCCGCGGCGGTCGGGAGGTGGGAGTGGCCAGCACGGGGCCTGCTTCCGGTCCCGGCCTCCGGGCTGGAGTTACTGAGACTGCAGCGGCTCCAGGCCGGGAGCGCGCTCGGCGCAGGAGAGAGGCCAGCAGATCCCCCTGCAGTCGGCGGGGGGACCGCGGGGCTGCACGTGGCGGTAGGTCCGGCGCCGGGGGGGGGGTCTGCGGTGCCTGACCCCGGTGCGGCTGAGAGAAGGAGTGACGGCGGGAGCCCTGCGGCAACCGCCGGGTCACTCAGTACCGCTGTGCAGCCCCCGGATGTGGCAGTCTCCCGTGGGAGCGGGAGGACTCGGCGGATGGAGGCCTGCAATAGCCCAGGAGGGCCAGAGGCGACGACGGCTGAGATCCGGAGCCGGGCGTCTGGTCGTCCGCGCCCAGAGGCCCCTTGCAGTCGGCAGGGGGGCGGGCGCAAGAGGTCGAGGCCCGGGGTGCCGGCGCGGGGGACAGGACGGTCTCCTGGGTTGTCACCCCGGGGCAAGAGATGGAGCGGGGATGACTCTGCCCACGCGGCGGCCCTGTCTGGCGGCCGTGGTGGGGGGGGTGCTGCGGCGGCGCCCCCCGGATGTCGGATGGAAGATGAGGCCAGCGGCGAGGAGGGGGAAGAGGCTTTCGGTTCGGAGGAGTCGGATGGACGACAGACGGAGGACAGCGAGGCGGCGGTCTCGGGAGACGCCGAGCGGCGGTCGGGTGAGACGGCCGCGGAGGCGGCAGGGGCTGCGCTGGCGGGGGGCTTCGGGGGGGGGGGCGGCTGCGGCTACGGCAGCGCCCGCTGGTTTCGCAGTGTGGAGTCAATTGTTGGGGCTGTTGCAGGGGCTGGCGGCGGCTTCGGGAGCGGGGGGGGGAGGGGGCCCAGGCGCCGGTGGCGGCGTGGGTGGGTGCAGCCGGTTTAGGGGCCTCGGCGGCGACGGGGGGGTGACGGAGCGGGTGCGAGTAGAGGGGGGGGGCGAAGGGGGGAGTGAGACGGGGGGGGGGAAAGGAGAAGGAAAAGGAGAAGGAAAAGGAGAAGGAAAAGGAGAAGGAGGATGAGGTGGTGCGCTTAGATGATAGGGCTAAAAGCGAAGTTTATGTTTGTTTTGAGGGCCCGCTGGGGGCCCATTTAAAGAAGGAGGTGCGGGAAAAAATTTGGAAAGGGGAATATGTGGAGATATTTTCTCTGCTTCCCCTGGAGAAATTTAATTTGGATAGGGTTAAGCCGAGTGATTCCAAAAAGGAGAAGGACGAGGAGGAAAAGCGCCGTTATAGGCTTATTCCTCGGACTTTTGCCAACTGGCTACAGGCATTTGCGATTTTGGCGAGCGTGGTCGGGGAGAAGGAGCCGGAGCATTGTTCGGCTTTGTTCGGCTACATGGATGCGATAGGGGAGGCTTATCGAGTTTATGGCGGACTGGCGTGGCTGCGCTACGACGAGCAATTTAGGCAGCGGAAGGCATTGCGGCCAGATATGCGTTGGGACCATAAGGATATTTCCTTATGGATGCGATTGATGTCGGCACCGGCTCAGCCCTTTCGGGGGGGCGCCGGGGGTTCGGGGGGGGCCGGGTCCCCGGCAAGTTTCAAGAAAGGTTTGTGTTGGCAGTACAATGAAGGGCAGTGCAGGTTTGGAGCGGCGTGCCGTTTTAAGCATGAATGCTCCGGATGTGGGGGGGGACATAGCTTGTCCAAATGTTTTAAAAAAGGAAAAGGAAAGGCTGGTGATGGGGCTGGTAAGAGGGACGACGCCGGTGAAGGTAGAAGTGATGGTTCCGTTTTTAAATAGGTATCCGGACAAGGAGGCGGCGGCGTTGTTAAGTTCTGGTTTTTCGGATGGTTTTCATATTCCGTCGGTTGTTAATGCATCGGTTCCGCCGTATCGTAATTTGCGTTCCGCTCGGGATCACCCGGAAGTGGTGGATGAGAAGCTGGAAAGGGAGGTGGCTTTGGGCAGGATGGGCGGCCCTTATGTCGCCCCGCCGTGCGGGAATTTGGTGGTGTCACCGTTGGGGGTGGTACCAAAGAAGGAGCGGAATAAATTTCGGCTGATTCATCATTTGTCTTACCCGGAAGGGTTATCGGTGAATGATGGCATTGCGCCGGAGTTGTCGGCGGTATATTATGTGTCGTTCGATAAGGCGTTGGACCTGGTTAGGGCGGCGGGGCGGGGTGCATTGATGGCAAAGGCGGATGTGGAAGCAGCGTTTCGGTTGTTACCGGTTCATCCAGATAGTCAGCATTTGTTGGGTTGCTGGTGGGATGGCAGTTATTATGTTGATCGTTGTTTGCCAATGGGCTGTTCCATTTCGTGTTCGTACTTTGAGGCATTTAGTTCGTTTGTTGAGTGGGTGGTTCGGGACGTGTCCGGGCTTACGTCCATCATTCATTACTTGGATGATTTCCTGTGTGTCGGGCCGGCGGGTTCGATGGTTTGTGCGGGTTTGCTATTTGCGTTGAAAAAAGTTGCGGCCAGTTTCGGGATTCCTTTGGCGCCGGATAAGACGGAAGGCCCGGCGCCGGTGATGTGTTTTCTGGGAATTGAAATTGACACCATTGCTATGGAATGCAGGTTGCCGGCGGAGAAGGTCCGTGATTTGAGGTCCGCAGTGTCAGGGGTAAAAGCGGCGAAGAAGGTGCGGCTTAAGGCGGTGCAGTCTTTGCTTGGAAAATTGAATTTTGCTTGCAGAATTGTGCCAATGGGGAGAGTGTTTGCGAGGCGTTTGGCGACGGCGACGGCCGGGGTACGGTTGCCGGCGCATTTTGTGCGGATCAC
Source organism: Anomaloglossus baeobatrachus (assembly GCF_048569485.1). Lineage (NCBI taxonomy): Eukaryota > Metazoa > Chordata > Amphibia > Anura > Aromobatidae > Anomaloglossus > Anomaloglossus baeobatrachus. Next base: position 151,038,348 of record NC_134360.1, on the reverse strand, counting down.
AAAGGCGATCAGGGACGATTTGGAAGTATGGGATCAATTTTTGCAGCATTTCAACGGCCGGACGCTGGTGATGGAGAGGGTGGCGTCTAACGGGGCGTTGCAGCTGTTTACGGATGCGGCGGGGTCGGCCGGGTTTGGGGCTGTCTTCAGAGGTCATTGGTGTGTCGGGCAGTGGCCACAGGCGTGGCGGGAGAGCGGCTTGGTTAGGAATTTGGCTCTGTTAGAGCTATTCCCCATTGTAGTGGCAGTGGAGCTATGGGGGTCGCACTTTGCCGGAAGGAAAGTGTGTTTTCATTGTGATAACCAGGCGGTGGTGCACGCGATTAACAACTTGTCTGCTAAGTCGGAGCCGGTGGTGGTGTATTTGCGGCATTTAGTGTTGAGATGTCTGCAGTTGAATGTGCAGGTAGTGGCAAGGCACGTTCCGGGTGTTGACAACGAGGTGGCTGATGCTTTGTCTCGTTTTCAGTTCAGCAGGTTTCGGGCGCTGTTGCCGTGGGCGGACGAAGTTGGAGTGGAGTGCCCCGAGGATTTGTGGCATCTGGTGAGGCGGTGATCTCAGACTTGATTCGGAACTCGGTGACCGAGGTGACTTGGTGCCGGTATGCTAAGGTGTGGGCTGAATGGGAGGAGTTGTTGCGTCTGATGTTTGGTGGGGAAAGCGTGGATTACTTGGTGGCTTTGTTGTCATTGGTGAGTACGGATTTTTCAGCCGGGCGATCGGCATCGGCTGTGGCACATCGGGTGTCGGCAGTGGCATTTTGGTTAAAAATGAGAGGGGAGCGTGATGTTTCACAGGATTTTCGGGTTTGTCAGGCTTTGCGGGGCTTTCGCCGTGGCGTACGGGAGAGGGACAAGAGGCGCCCTGTATCGTTTGGTTTGTTGAGACGGATGGTGGGTGGCCTGAGCGGCATTTGTGAGTCTGTGTACGAGACGGTTCTATTTACAACGGCTTTCGGTCTCGCTTTTTATGGGGCGTTCCGGATAGGCGAGCTGGTGAGCCCGTCCAGGGTGACGGGTGGTGGTTTGATGTTTGAGGACGTGCAAGTGAGCAGTAGTCAGGTGGAGTGCCGGATTCGCCGGTCAAAAATGGATCAGCTGGGCCGTGGTAGATTGGTGGTGTTATATGCGGTTCCAGGAGAGGAATTGTGCCCTGTGCGTGTAGTCGAGAGATTTATGGCCGTGAGGGGAGGCTTACCTGGCCCGTTGTTGCGGCATTTGAATGGGTCGTTTTTGTCGAGGTTTCAGTTTGTGGCGGTGCTGCGGCTAAGTCTACGTAACGCGGGGGAGCGCCCGGAGGAATTCGGGTCGCATTCATTCCGAATTGGTGCAGCAACGGAGGCAGCCCGTTGGGGGCTTGGAGATGAGGTGGTAAAGCGTATTGGTAGATGGGAATCTTCTTGTTTTCGGCGGTATGTGAGACCGCAGTTGTTGTAGCATCATGGGACTTTGGTTACGTGCGGAAGGTTTGAGGAAAGGGGTGTTTTTTGATGTGTTGGTGGTTGTGCTGTTATTGGTTTTGATATTTTCGTTTTGTTTTATTTGTTATAGGGAAGTGCCTGATCTGGATCTTGGGGCACTCCTTCGTATTTTGGGGTGCCCGTCGGGCGGAGGTCCGCCCGAATGGTCGACAGCTGGGTTTGGATCGTGCGCAGGCGACTGTTCGATGGATCGGAGTTCGGGGCATGGAGTGGGGCAGGGTGGTCCCGGAATTTCGTTTCCATTGTAAAGTTGAGCGGCCCCCGGATGTGCTGGTATTGCATGTGGGGGGTAATGATCTTGGTGCCAGGGCGTCGCGGGATTTGATCCGAGACATAAAGATTGATTTACTGCAGTTGTGGAAGCGGTATCCTGGTTTGCTGGTCGTATGGTCTGACATAGTGACCAGGTTGGCATGGAGAGGGGCTCGGTCGGTGGAGAAGGTTAATAAGGCCAGGGCCCAGGTGAATAGGGTAGTGGCTAGGTTTGTGACCAGGAATGGTGGGATTGTGGTACGGCACAGGGATTTGGAGCCGGCTGATTGGCGATTTCGGAGGGGTGATGGTGTGCACCTCAACGAGGTCGGTCTGGATTTATGGGCGTTGGGTCTGCAGGATGGTGTGGAGCGTGCTTTTGGTGTGTGGCGGGTCCAGGCCACGTAAGGTGTCACGTGGTCTGTCCTGTGGCGGTGGGGGTAGGTCTGGTCCAGAGGTTTGGAAGTGATTGGTGGCTGGACCGGGAGTCATTGTCTTGGTATGGTGGCTCTCGGTTTCCGGGATGTGGCAGGCACGGGGTTCTGCCAAAGTGTGGGGGTCAATCCGTGGGTGATTGGCACCTCGTCTCTGGGTCGGTGTGTTGCGGCCGGGGACAGGGGGAGTAGTAGTAGTGGACTGGGCCTACCCCGGGGGGTATTGTAAATGTTATTGTCTATTGTTACCGTTATGTGGTTGTTTTGGGTCGCCCGTTGGACGGCGTCCCTAAGGTACTAGTCTGTAAAACAATAGGCAATAAAAAGGCTGCTGTGGCCATTTGAACCAAGTCGCATGCAGTCCGTGTGTTTAATTTTAGAGGATAAGGGGGTTTGGTTACACAGACATCATGACCGGAGAATCCTCCCTCAGCTGGTCAAGAAAGCCACGGACCCACTTGGGGGGAGGGGCGACATGACCAAGGGGGAGGTAGGGAGTGATGGGTTAATAGGGACAGTGGTATATGCCTAATATGGCTTTGGGGGATGGTTTTAGCCGGGGAGGAAGAGGAGGAGCAGGGAAAGGGTTAGCTGGGAGAGGAAGGAGTTACCTCCTCTTCTGTTTCCGGACGCCGAACGATCCCCGCCCACCCTCCCTTTGTGTTGTCATGTGGGAGATGTTTTTGGGTAGTTGGGATACCTTTTGTCACAGTAGCGGTGGGGGTAGGTCTGGTCCAGAGGTTTGGAAGTGATTGGTGGCTGGACCGGGAGTCATTGTCTTGGTATGGTGGCTCTCGGTTTCCGGGATGTGGCAGGCACGGGGTTCTGCCAAAGTGTGGGGGTCAATCCGTGGGTGATTGGCACCTCGTCTCTGGGTCGGTGTGTTGCGGCCGGGGACAGGGGGAGTAGTAGTAGTGGACTGGGCCTACCCCGGGGGGTATTGTAAATGTTATTGTCTATTGTTACCGTTATGTGGTTGTTTTGGGTCGCCCGTTGGACGGCGTCCCTAAGGTACTAGTCTGTAAAACAATAGGCAATAAAAAGGCTGCTGTGGCCATTTGAACCAAGTCGCATGCAGTCCGTGTGTTTAATTTTAGAGGATAAGGGGGTTTGGTTACACAGACATCATGACCGGAGAATCCTCCCTCAGCTGGTCATGGCACTGCATTACTGCAAAAGAGAGATATTTAGTTTATGTATTGGCCAATGCATGTAAGCCCGGAAACCAAACGGCAAGGTATATCTCTGTAATCCGGGAACCTAACTTAAATGCCACTATCTAGGTTAAAAACATCCATTACATTTTTAAATGCAAAATTACAGCTCTTGTGTAGAATTAAAGCATTAAAAACTACGATTCACATCTGCACCAAACATAAAATATCTGGGAAAACTCATAAAAAAATGTAGCAAATGTAGCAAACTTGCAATAATCAGAGAGGATTGTTATTACGTTGTGTGGTGCAAACACCTGCAGAAAAAAACTCAGCATTTCCCCAATGTGCAAATATGGCCTCAGCATTACATTTTTATTTCATTTTTTATGGGTGTAATAGACATAAATAATTGCGCTATGTTTTTATGTCATTTACCGATCCTCATAAATAATCTGATTCCTATGTAAATCAGGTCATTACGATTACAGGGACATCAAATATGTGTTTGATATTTGCTGATTTGTGCTGCTTATTATTTTATAATTTTAAAAAAAAGTGCAATAAGAATTACATTATTCTAATTTTTTTAATTGTTTTTAGGAATTTTATTAGAAGAAAAAAAATCTCTTTTCTTGTCCCTTTAGAATACAGGACCTAGAGATGCTGCTCTGCAGGTTTATCTATACAAAATTCGTCTTTTGACCTCATTAAAAGCTTGTAGGTCAACAGCTAGCACTGCTGGACACATGTTTAAACGTTGCAGTTTTGGTTCCAAAGGGGTAGAAATATTTTTTTTTCTATTCTAGTTTTATAGGAACAAAAGAATCTGACTTTATTTTTCAGCTACATAGAGATATAGTATCTATCTATCTTTCTATTGTGAGGTAGCAGCGTTGCTTGGGCAAAAACGTGAGGCAGTGAGGCAGCAGCGTGTTCACACCAACAGTCTATTTATTGTTGCAGCATAAATAGATCCAATTTCCCACTGTCAAAGTCTCTTCCGGATCACAGCCGGTGCATATAGACAAATTCTTTGCATCAAAAAGTCTTGTTACCTTAGGACCCCGTTAACCGCAGGGATCTGTGTAAGGTTCTCCTAGGCTCACACTCTTGGCCTGTGTTCACTCCACACAGAGCCAGCCCAGCTCACACGGCGTGTGTTAGCTTCACCAAGCCTGGCTCTCAACTAAGACACACCCTGCTGTGCTCTGCATGATTTTAAACGAAAATGCCGGACATGAGGATTGCTACAAAACCTGGACTGGGAGGAGGGATCTGTCTCCCTGTTACCCTTTGTGCTATACTCCCAGTAATAGCTCAATTAGTACATTTATCCAGATTTGCATCATGAATCAATATTATGCTAACTCCACTATAATATCTGAACAAAATAGAACACCGGAGTGATTGCGCATTATAATTTAACAAATTTTATTGCACATACATAAGACAATATAAAAACATACATGAAGATAAAAATGAGGTGTTTCACAGTGTACAAAACACACATAGATGCAAAGGACGGGATTACAGGCTGAATCTCCGTTGCCCACAATAATTAGTGTAAAATACTAGGAGGGCCTTCCATAGGTCTATTCCTCCTGTAAATACTGAGCAACAGAGATATAAATCACCCAGATGCTATGTTTGGAGTGCTGAATATAACAATTAAATGGTTTATATTATCCATAAAATGGTACAATCCATAACATCTAGTCAATAGTGAAAGACTGTATAAGAAGCACTTCACCATACATGAATATCAGTGTCTAGTTTAAACAAATTGCTGAATAGAGCATGGATCCACATTAAGTCCACAATCGCTATACATTATCAATTAGTCAGCATGTGGTCCAAGTCGCACAGTATGACACTACCATGAAGTGTTCACCATGACAAAGAAAACAACATTGAGCACATATAATCCAATTCAATTGGACATAGCATGAAAGTATTACCCATTGTAGAGTGGTGACTCAGCACTGTCAGTCCTCTACCCCAATGTACATTTCGCAGATAAGGACGCTTCCTCAGGGGGCTGCCATCAATCCATACATCCTCACCTTTTAAACTATTGTATCCAAATGAGATCACACCTGCGATCCCACGCCGCCGCATGTGCGATGCAACCGCGCGTGCGCGCCCCACGGCGGTGACGTCATGACGCACATGCGGCGGCGCCCGATCTCACCTGCAATCCCTTGTCGGCGCATGCGCGATGCCGTCCACCGCCCCCCGGGGAAGGGCCGCTCGTCAGCGACGCACGTGCGTACAGAGTGGCAGTGATGCCAGACGCACATGCATCGCCTGAGACAGCAGCGCCACCTAGGGGAGCGGCGGAGGGCAGCGCACACGCGCACAGGGATGCACCTGGGATGCAGTAAGTCTTTATACAGGGACATGGTCCACTATTCCACATGGCATCACATAATTAACAATATATACAAAAGCCGTGCATGTATAGTAAAAATGCACTACATGTTGAGGATGTCCACACTCGCGATGTCTTGTTTTCTTCACTGGACTAGATGTCCCCAGATGGTAGGTTTGACTTAATAAGGATCACATTCATAAATACTATTCTTCACAAGGTGATAGGAGAAAAAATTGACTGTGAACAAACAGAAAAATTACATATATTAAAAGATTGATTAAAAGCAGTGTAGGAGAGCTGTGGAGAGAGAGCTGCTAATGTTACTTAGAGGTCTCAAGCATGCCGCGCTAGGATCCAAAGCAGAAGATGGACACCCTATTTATGTGATCTGTCAAGTGAATCCACTCAAAGAAAACATACAAATGACTTTGTCTCATTTAGCCCTATAGGTGATTCTGTCTGTAAAAGGGTGATCCATTTACATTCCTGCTGTAGAAGTTTTTTGTGAATGTCACCTCCACGGATCCCCACTGATACTCTTTCAATACCTATAACTTTAAAGGTACTGGGGTCACAGCCGTGTTTAGATCTAAAATGGCGTGGGATAGTCTTAAGATCATCAACATTGAGGATAGTTTCCGCAGCTAGAATGTCACGGACATGTTCTCTGGTCCGAACCCGCAGTTGGCGAGATGTCAGCCCGATATAAATCAGGTTGCATCCGCAAACCGCATAGTATATCACCTGCGTGGTAGAGCAGGTTATATACTGCCGGATTTCAAACTCTTTATCTCCCCCAGAGGACTTAAACCTTTTTACTCTACTCATATTGGCACAGGCCTTACAACTGCCGCAGGGAAAAAAACCCCTAACTGGTGGGCCCGCGGCAAATGGTGTGTTAGTGGTTGTAACATAATGGCTTCTAACCAACAGATCTTTTAAGTTTTTATCTCTCTTATAAGACATCTGGGGGTAATCCATTAAATAGTTCTTCAGAGTTGGTTCTGTTTGGAGAACAGACCAATGACGCTGCAAAATCCTCTTAATTTCCTCACTCTGTGAGTTGAAGGTTGTAATAAACCTAACACAGTCCCTGCCCCCAGAAATACGTGTCGAAGGTTGGAGTAGGGTTTCCCTAGTGGAGTTCCTGGCCCTGTTATAACCTTGTTTTATGGCTCTATTACTGTACCCTCGTGACTGGAATCTCTTTTTAAGTATCTCTGCCTGATGTTCATATTTTTGTGGGGTAGAGCAGATCCGCTTCGTCCTCATGAATTGGCCAACTGGGATGGCCTTGATGGTTGAATAATGGTGGCTAGACCCAGCATGCAGCAGGGAATTGACTGCCGTGGGCTTCCTGAAGAGGTCTGTCTGTAACTGACCATGATCATCGACCTCAATCTTAATATCCAGGAAGTCCACCGCAACCCTGCTGCACACATAGGTCAGCTTAATGTTATGATTATTCCCATTGAGTCGTCCCATGAACCGCCGGAGTCCATCCTCACTCCCTTGCCAAATAAACAAAATGTCATCAATATATCTCAGCCAGAGGGGCACATGATCCTCTGCCTGCGCGCCCTCGTCCCCCCACAAACCCCTCTCCCAAAATCCGAGAAAGAGGTTTGCGAACGAAGGCGCGCAAGCCGCCCCCATGGCGGTGCCCCTCCGCTGAAGATAATACTGTTCTTTAAACGTAAAAAAATTGTGAGTGAGGATGAACTCAAGCAGCGCCATGACCAACTCACATGTGGAGCCATCCCAGTTACTGTTCACAAGAAAGCAGCGGACCGCCTCCAACCCCTGTTGATGGTCTATGCAGGTATAAAGAGATTCGATATCCGCAGTCACGAGGTACATATCTTCCTCAAGGGATATGCCATTAATTCTCTTCAACACGTCCGTGGTGTCACGGACGTATGAAGGAAGGGCCTCCGCTAATGGCTTCAAGTAGAAGTCCACAAATTTGCACACCGAATCGTTCAAACCTTCCATCCCCGACACAATAGGTCTGCCGGGGGGTTCAGTGGCATTTTTGTGGACTTTAGGAATGAAGTAGATTGTTGGTGTCCTGGGGCACTTAGTAGTTAGGCCTTCATAAATTTTCTTGGGAATGATCCCCTGAATGAGGGCATCATATAGTATGAGATCCAGTTCTGCTGAGAACGCCACTATAGGGTTAGATGGTAATTTGGTATATGTGGTCCTATCCCTAAGTTGTCTTTGTGCTTCTTTTTCATATAAAGCCTTAGGCCATAGGACCACATTACCCCCCTTGTCGGCGGGCTTGATGACTATGTCATCAAGTGCCCGCAATTCTCTCAGGGCTTTACGTTCAGCCCTGGTAAGATTGTCGACACGTCGTGCGGTGGGGACCCCCCCAGGTCACGAGTGACCAATTCGGTGAAGATCTCCACCGCAGGACATGTCGACAAAGGGGGGTAAGTTGTAGATTTAGGATACAGATACTCTGGATACTTGCCTTTAAATATTCCCTCCTGCTCGTCCAACAAGGAATTCAAATTTCTGAGGGCATCCTCTTCTATCATGGAGTCAGTCAAGGTGGTGTAGTCATCACAGTTTTTATGATGGAGCTTCTTCAAGACGAGCTTCCTTGCGAAGAGGTTGACGTCCCTAATTACTGAGAAAAGATCAAAATCGTTAGTGGGTACAAAAGTCAACCCCCTCTCAAGCAACCTCGTCTGATCGGCTGTCAATGGGTGATCAGATAAATTAATCACCTGGAGTTTATCAGGATTATTTTTCCTGAAGCCCTTCTTGTGTGCTCCTGAGGGTATGCCCCTATTAGGGTTATTTGGTCTTCTGTCTACCGATCTTAAAGTCATACCACTGTTGGATCCCGACTCCTGATTGTTTGACTCCTCATTGGACGTGCAGGATGTGAGTGATCCAGATCTGGAGCCTGTATTTCTCCATTTACCCCGTTGTTTTCTACGCCATTTGTAGACATTATTAGAATTACGATCCATGGTGTCTCTTTGGAACTTTTTTGTTTTAATTTCACAGATCTCTTTTTCACATTTAGTGGATTCCTCCTCAATCTCGGAATTTAGTTTAACTAGTGCATCACTAGACAGACCATCCTGGAGTTTCTTCTGCAGTTGTTCAATTTCAGTATCCATCTCATTGACAGTCTGTCTATTGTTTTGCACCAGTAACTCCATAAACTCTCTAGAACAGGTGGTGGCCGCCTGTTCCCACCTGCTCCTAAATGCATCATCCGGGACCTCAAAGGCAGGAAACACCTGCACTCTGAGTCCTCTTGGTATGAGATTCTTCTCCAAATATTTTTCTAAAAATGCCCTATTCCACCAAACTTTTGTTCTTTTGCGCAGCAGCTCCTTATATCTGAATATGCAGCCTTGCATCTCTCCACTGCTCTCCAGAGACACCGATGTAGTCTCGTCACTGAACACCTCGTTGACTTTAGAGAGCCACACTTTCTCTCTGGCTCTGTAGTCCATTTTCTTAATACTGGATGCTGTGTAAAACACAGTAAATATGACAATTAGTACATTTATCCAGATTTGCATCATGAATCAATATTATGCTAACTCCACTATAATATCTGAACAAAATAGAACACCGGAGTGATTGCGCATTATAATTTAACAAATTTTATTGCACATACATAAGACAATATAAAAACATACATGAAGATAAAAATGAGGTGTTTCACAGTGTACAAAACACACATAGATGCAAAGGACTCAGTAATTAGGGACGTCAACCTCTTCGCAAGGAAGCTCGTCTTGAAGAAGCTCCATCATAAAAACTGTGATGACTACACCACCTTGACTGACTCCATGATAGAAGAGGATGCCCTCAGAAATTTGAATTCCTTGTTGGACGAGCAGGAGGGAATATTTAAAGGCAAGTATCCAGAGTATCTGTATCCTAAATCTACAACTTGCCCCCCTTTGTCGACATGTCCTGCGGTGGAGATCTTCACCGAATTGGTCACTCGTGACCTGGGGGGGGTCCCCACCGCACGACGTGTCGACAATCTTACCAGGGCTGAACGTAAAGCCCTGAGAGAATTGCGGGCACTTGATGACATAGTCATCAAGCCCGCCGACAAGGGGGGTAATGTGGTCCTATGGCCTAAGGCTTTATATGAAAAAGAAGCACAAAGACAACTTAGGGATAGGACCACATATACCAAATTACCATCTAACCCTATAGTGGCGTTCTCAGCAGAACTGGATCTCATACTATATGATGCCCTCATTCAGGGGATCATTCCCAAGAAAATTTATGAAGGCCTAACTACTAAGTGCCCCAGGACACCAACAATCTACTTCATTCCTAAAGTCCACAAAAATGCCACTGAACCCCCCGGCAGACCTATTGTGTCGGGGATGGAAGGTTTGAACGATTCGGTGTGCAAATTTGTGGACTTCTACTTGAAGCCATTAGCGGAGGCCCTTCCTTCATACGTCCGTGACACCACGGACGTGTTGAAGAGAATTAATGGCATATCCCTTGAGGAAGATATGTACCTCGTGACTGCGGATATCGAATCTCTTTATACCTGCATAGACCATCAACAGGGGTTGGAGGCGGTCCGCTGCTTTCTTGTGAACAGTAACTGGGATGGCTCCACATGTGAGTTGGTCATGGCGCTGCTTGAGTTCATCCTCACTCACAATTTTTTTACGTTTAAAGAACAGTATTATCTTCAGCGGAGGGGCACCGCCATGGGGGCGGCTTGCGCGCCTTCGTTCGCAAACCTCTTTCTCGGATTTTGGGAGAGGGGTTTGTGGGGGGACGAGGGCGCGCAGGCAGAGGATCATGTGCCCCTCTGGCTGAGATATATTGATGACATTTTGTTTATTTGGCAAGGGAGTGAGGATGGACTCCGGCGGTTCATGGGACGACTCAATGGGAATAATCATAACATTAAGCTGACCTATGTGTGCAGCAGGGTTGCGGTGGACTTCCTGGATATTAAGATTGAGGTCGATGATCATGGTCAGTTACAGACAGACCTCTTCAGGAAGCCCACGGCAGTCAATTCCCTGCTGCATGCTGGGTCTAGCCACCATTATTCAACCATCAAGGCCATCCCAGTTGGCCAATTCATGAGGATGAAGCGGATCTGCTCTACCCCACAAAAATATGAACATCAGGCAGAGATACTTAAAAAGAGATTCCAGTCACGAGGGTACAGTAATAGAGCCATAAAACAAGGTTATAACAGGGCCAGGAACTCCACTAGGGAAACCCTACTCCAACCTTCGACACGTATTTCTGGGGGCAGGGACTGTGTTAGGTTTATTACAACCTTCAACTCACAGAGTGAGGAAATTAAGAGGATTTTGCAGCGTCATTGGTCTGTTCTCCAAACAGAACCAACTCTGAAGAACTATTTAATGGATTACCCCCAGATGTCTTATAAGAGAGATAAAAACTTAAAAGATCTGTTGGTTAGAAGCCATTATGTTACAACCACTAACACACCATTTGCCGCGGGCCCACCAGTTAGGGGTTTTTTTCCCTGCGGCAGTTGTAAGGCCTGTGCCAATATGAGTAGAGCAAAAAGGTTTAAGTCCTCTGGGGGAGATAAAGAGTTTGAAATCCGGCAGTATATAACCTGCTCTACCACGCAGGTGATATACTATGCGGTTTGCGGATGCAACCTGATTTATATCGGGCTGACATCTCGCCAACTGCGGGTTCGGACCAGAGAACATGTCCGTGACATTCTAGCTGCGGAAACTATCCTCAATGTTGATGATCTTAAGACTATCCCACGCCATTTTAGATCTAAACACGGCTGTGACCCCAGTACCTTTAAAGTTATAGGTATTGAAAGAGTATCAGTGGGGATCCGTGGAGGTGACATTCACAAAAAACTTCTACAGCAGGAATGTAAATGGATCACCCTTTTACAGACAGAATCACCTATAGGGCTAAATGAGACAAAGTCATTTGTATGTTTTCTTTGAGTGGATTCACTTGACAGATCACATAAATAGGGTGTCCATCTTCTGCTTTGGATCCTAGCGCGGCATGCTTGAGACCTCTAAGTAACATTAGCAGCTCTCTCTCCACAGCTCTCCTACACTGCTTTTAATCAATCTTTTAATATATGTAATTTTTCTGTTTGTTCACAGTCAATTTTTTCTCCTATCACCTTGTGAAGAATAGTATTTATGAATGTGATCCTTATTAAGTCAAACCTACCATCTGGGGACATCTAGTCCAGTGAAGAAAACAAGACATCGCGAGTGTGGACATCCTCAACATGTAGTGCATTTTTACTATACATGCACGGCTTTTGTATATATTGTTAATTATGTGATGCCATGTGGAATAGTGGACCATGTCCCTGTATAAAGACTTACTGCATCCCAGGTGCATCCCTGTGCGCGTGTGCGCTGCCCTCCGCCGCTCCCCTAGGTGGCGCTGCTGTCTCAGGCGATGCATGTGCGTCTGGCATCACTGCCACTCTGTACGCACGTGCGTCGCTGACGAGCGGCCCTTCCCCGGGGGGCGGTGGACGGCATCGCGCATGCGCCGACAAGGGATTGCAGGTGAGATCGGGCGCCGCCGCATGTGCGTCATGACGTCACCGCCGTGGGGCGCGCACGCGCGGTTGCATCGCACATGCGGCGGCGTGGGATCGCAGGTGTGATCTCATTTGGATACAATAGTTTAAAAGGTGAGGATGTATGGATTGATGGCAGCCCCCTGAGGAAGCGTCCTTATCTGCGAAATGTACATTGGGGTAGAGGACTGACAGTGCTGAGTCACCACTCTACAATGGGTAATACTTTAATGCTATGTCCGATTGAATTGGATTATATGTGCTCAATGTTGTTTTCTTTGTCATGGTGAACACTTCATGGTAGTGTCATACTGTGCGACTTGGACCACATGCTGACTAATTGATAATGTATAGCGATTGTGGACTTAATGTGGATCCATACTCTATTCAGCAATTTGTTTAAACTAGACACTGATATTCATGTATGGTGAAGTGCTTCTTATACAGTCTTTCACTATTGACTAGATGTTATGGATTGTACCATTTTATGGATAATATAAACCATTTAATTGTTATATTCAGCACTCCAAACATAGCATCTGGGTGATTTATATCTCTGTTGCTCAGTATTTACAGGAGGAATAGACCTATGGAAGGCCCTCCTAGTATTTTACACTAATTATTGTGGGCAACGGAGATTCAGCCTGTAATCCCGTCCTTTGCATCTATGTGTGTTTTGTACACTGTGAAACACCTCATTTTTATCTTCATGTATGTTTTTATATTGTCTTATGTATGTGCAATAAAATTTGTTAAATTATAATGCGCAATCACTCCGGTGTTCTATTTTGTTCAGATCCCAGTAATAGCTATAGCAAACTCAGAGGGTTTCCAGACACATTCTGGGGGACACATAGCGGTCTTCAAATATTACCCCTGTCACTGCCTCACATATCCCCCCCCTCAGTTCAATTGGGCGGGGTTGAACTTTTGCCAACATACAGGGACCTCTGGACAGGGCATCCGCATTGCCCTGCAACCTACCAGCCCGGTGTTCAACAGAAAAGTGAAAGTTCTGCAAGGAGAGAAACCACCTGGTGACTCTAGCATTTCTCTCCTTAGCATTCCTCATCCAGACCAAAGGGGAGTGGTCTGTCACCAGGCGAAAGTGTCGCCCCAGCAGGTAGTAGCGTAGGGATTCCAGAGCCCATTTTATGGCCAGGCACTCCTTCTCCACTATGCTATAGTTCTTCTCTGCCGGGGTGAGTTTTCTACTCAAATAGGTGACCGGGTGCTTTTCTCCATCTACCTCCTGGGACAGAACTGCACCCAGACCCACCTCAGAGGCATCTGCCTGTACTATAAACTCCTTTTGAAAGTCAGGGTTGACAAGGACAGGCTGACCACATAGGACTACCTTTAGCCCCTGAAAGGCTTCCTCTGCTTGTGTATTCCAGTGGACCATGACCGACTTCTTCCCTTTTAAAAGATCGGACAAAGGCGCCGACCGTCCAGCAAAATTGGGTATGAATCGTCGGTAATACCCCATTATACCCAGAAAGGCTCTTACCTGTTTTGTGGTAAGGGGACGAGGCCAGTTTTGAATGGCTTTGAATTTGTTTACTTGTGGCTTGATAACCCCTTGGCCTATCACATACCCCAAGTAATGGGCTTCTTTGAGACCCATAGCACATTTGCTTGGATTCGCCGTCAGACCAGCAGCTCTGAGCGAATCCACTACCGCTTGTACCTGAGATAAGTGGGTGCTCCAGTCACTGCTATAGATGATGATGTCATAAAAATATGCGGAGGCATATGGTTGATGGGGTTCTAACACTATGTTCATTAATCTCTGAAACGTGGCCGGAGCCCCATGTAAACCAAATGGTAAGACGACATAGTGATAGAGCCCCCCTGGCGTGACAAAAGCGGTCTTTTCTTTTGCCGCCTCTGTCAACGGCACCTGTCAGTAACCTTTAGTGAGATCGAGAGTCGTGAAGTACTGGGCCCGTCCCAGTCTCTCTATCAGCTCGTCGACCCTGGGCATGGGATACATATAAAACTTCGATACCTCATTTAACTTTTGGAAGTCATTACAGAATCTTAAAGAACCGTCTGGTTTCGGGATCAGCACAATGGGACTGGCCCATTCGCTCGTGGATTTTTCAATAACCCCTAGTTGGAGCATCTTTTTTACCTCCTCCGCAATGGCTTGCCTACGAGCCTCTGGTACCCGGTATGGCCTCAGGCGTACCCTTACTTGAGGCTCGGTGACAATATCATGGTGGATTACGGTTGTTCGGCCGGGTAGGCTTGAGAACACATCCGTATTCCGCTGCACTAATCTCCGAGACTCCCGTCTCTGCTGTTTTGAGAGAGAATCCCCTATCCTCACTCCCAATTCATCATCAGGGGACTCCTCCTTTGTTGTTGTCAAGGCACCTGAAAAGGTTAGATCCAACGTTACGTCAGCCACCATACATTCCCTGTCTTTCCACGCCTTCAGCAGGTTTACATGGTAGATTTGCTCTGGTTTTCTTCTACCTGGCTGATACACCTTATAGTTTACTTCCCCCACTTTCTCCCGGATCTCATAAGGACCTTGCCATTTGGCTAAGAACTTACTTTCTGCAGTAGGTATTAGGACTAAGACACGATCTCCCGGTTTAAAAGACCTGATGGAGGCCTTTCTATTATACTGAGTACTTTAGGCTGCCTGAGCATCCAGCAAATGCTCTTTAACAATGGGCATTATTGCCGTGATATGATCCTGCATACCCATAACGTATTCCACTGTGCTTTTGTGAGGGGTGGGCTCCTGTTCCCAAGTTTCCTTAACTATATCCAGCAGTCCCCGCGGATGTCTGCCATACAGTAACTCAAATGGCGAGAACCCGGTGGAAGATTGTGGGACCTCGCGGATAGCGAACATTAAATAGGGCAATAACATGTCCCAATCTTTCCCCTCTTTGGAGACCCCCTTTTTCAACATAGCCTTTAGAGTTTTATTAAAACATTCCACTAGACCATCAGTCTGGGGATGGTACACTGACGTGCGTAGCTGCTTGATCTGGAGGAGTTTGCACAGTTCCTTTGTAATTTTAGACATAAAGGGAGTGCCCTGATCGGTCAGGATTTCTTTGGGTAACCCCACGCGACAGAACATAGCAAACAACTCCCGAGCAATAAGCCTCGCCGAGGTGTGACGTAGTGGAATGGCCTCCGGATAACGTGTCGCGTAATCCATCACTACCAGGATGTGCTGGTGACCACGGGCTGATTTTACAATGGGTCCGATCAGATCCATAGCAATCCGCTCAAAAGGCACCTCTATAATGGGTAAAGGTATCAGAGGACTACGGAAACGGTGCGTTGGTGCGGTCAACTGACAAACTGGGCAGGACTCACAGAACCTCTTAATTTCTGCGCCGACCCCTGGCCAGTAAAACCGCTGAAACATGCGTTCCCGCGTTTTCTCTTCACCTAGGTGCCCACTCATTGGGTGGTTATGAGCCAATTCCAAGGTCTGACGGCGGTACGGCTGAGGGACCACCAACTGTTCCACTATTTCCCCCCGGATTGTATCAACCCGATAGAGAAACTCTCGCTTTAGAGCCATGTAGGGAGTTTCCAGCCTAGCACCAGGCCGCTGGGGTACCCCATCAATTACCTGTACATTTCCACGTCCAGGAGCCAATGTGGGGTCCCGGAGCTGTGCTGTTCCGAAATTATCTGGAGACACGTTCAACTCCGGGATTGCCTCGGGTGGCTCAACCTCTCCTGCCATTACCTCTAGGGGGAACCTGGCAGGGTTACACTCTGTCCCTATACTGGTGACCCCTACGGCAGGTATCCCTGAGTCGGGATCGTCCGGCTCAGGGGCTGGTTCAATCATACACCTCGGAGGGCTAGGTCGCCTCCCACATAATGTCCAGAACAGGGGCAAGTCTCTTCCCAAAATAACAGCATATGGAATTCTTTTCATCACCCCCACTTCATGTTGAACCTCTCCACACGAGGTAGCAATGGTGACCCTTTCCATAGGGTATTCACGTAGGTCTCCATGAATACAAAGTACCCCTACTTTATGTCCCGTAGGGTTTTCCCCGGAGACCAAGGAGGCATGTACAAGAGTCACTAAACTTCCTGAGTCCAACAAGCCTCTGCTGTATAGCCATTAACACGTACTTTGCAGAGATGGGGCTCCTCCCCCATAGTAACAGTGCTTACGGTACAAACAGTATGGGCATACATTGATACCCGGCGAGCGTACCGGCAGTCCATGGGTTCTGATGTGAGTGGGCACTGTGCCATCACATGCCCGAGCTGATGGCACCGCCAGCACATAACAGCAGAGGTGTCCCTGTTTCGGGTGTCTGACTTTGGGGAACCGGGACTCCTGCTGACCTTAGTCTGGGGTTTACTCTCTGCCAGGGCTGAAGACGGGGCAGCACCCGAGGAGGGACGGGAGTCTTTTACCAACTGTGAAGGGGGCGTATCCCTACGGAGTGCCCGCCGTGAAGCAGAGTCCCGGACCAACTCCTGGGTAGCTGTGTAGCGTTCCACCAAATTCACTAGCTGATCTAGGGTACCGGGGTCCCCCTGTCCCACCCACCGTTGAATGGGGGCTGGCAAAGTCCGCACAAACCGTTCAATCACCACCCGCTCAATCATCTGTCCGGGGTTCAAGGTCTCCGGCTGCAGCCATTTTTTTACAAGGTCCAGTAAGACATGGGCCTGTGAGCGTGCAGGTTTTCCCTCCTCAAAGGACCACTGATTCACTCGTTGGGCCTGGAGATAAGTGTTAACCCCCATTCGTGCAAGGATCTCACCTTTCAGTGTGCCATAGTCCTTGGCATCCTCCGTGCTGAGATCCAGGTAGGCTTTTTGGGGTTCACCTACCAAGAACGGGGCCACAACATCAGTCCAACGGTCGATAGACAATTTCTCTCGCTCAGCGGTCCTCTCAAACACGGAGAGAAAGGCTTCTGGGTCATCCTCTGCACTCATCCTCGTAAGTGCTGCCCTTACTCTGTCCTGGGCCGCAGGAAGGACTGGATGACCTGGAGTTACCGCTGGGAGCGCTTCTCGCAGAGCAGAAAGCTGCTTAGCCAACAAGCTGTTTGTCTCCTGTTGCTGAACGAACGCCTGCTGGAGCTGGACATTGGTATGTTGCTGCTGAGCATTAGCCTGGGCCAGCTGCTTTACAAGATCCTCCATAGTGGCTGCTGAGTTAAACTGTAACTTTGCAGGCTTGATCATAAACATGTGAAAACTGGGTTGTTGCCCCTAGCAACCAGGCTGCAAGGCCTGTAAGCTTCATGGACCCGCCGATCCACCGCAAACAGTCAGTAAAAAAAAAAAAATATTTTTTTTTTCCGGGTAAGTACCTCTTAGGCCATTGCCCTTAGCAACCAGGCTGCCATGCCCGCATTCTCCACCATAATGTGAGGTAGCAGCGTTGCTTGGGCAAAAACGTGAGGCAGTGAGGCAGCAGAGTGTTCACACCAACAGTCTATTTATTGTTGCAGCATAAATAGATCCAATTTCCCACTGTCAAAGTCTCTTCCGGATCACAGCCGGTGCATATAGACAAATTCTTTGCATCAAAAAGTCTTGTTACCTTAGGACCCCGTTAACTGCAGGGATCTGTGTAAGGTTCTCCTAGGCTCACACTCTTGGCCTGTGTTCACTCCACACAGAGCCAGCCCAGCTCACACGGCGTGTGTTAGCTTCACCAAGCCTGGCTCTCAACTGAGACACACCCTGCTGTGCTCTGCATGATTTTAAACGAAAATGCCGGACATGAGGATTGCTACAAAACCTGGACTGGGAGGAGGGATCTGTCTCCCTGTTACCCTTTGTGCTATACTCCCAGTAATAGCTATAGCAAACTCAGAGGGTTTCCAGACACATTCTGGGGGACACATAGCGGTCTTCAAATATTACCCCTGTCACTGCCTCACACTATGTAACTGAATAACTTACTTCTAGTGTCTCTGCTTGCAATTCAGGTGAAAATTACCAAATGCTCTTATGCCTCCCAGTACAGACAGTGCCTCAATTGTAAAGCTGCTGCCTATGGCCACAGAACTCACAAACTTATGAATTCTAGTCCCATCTGGGAAAGCATAGCAAATGAGAATTTAATTTATACACTGAACTGAGTTCATTTATTCACTGCATGGAGAGGAGAAGGGACAAGAGCTGTGAACAGCAGGACTGTGGGAAAGAGCCTTCAAATCGGGATAGTCCAACTGAATTTGGGATGGTTGGGAGGTATGCCCAAACGTATGACAGCTTATGATGAAAAATGACTTGAAACGACATGTACACTTTGATCAATAGCTATGATTGCAGCAATGGAGCATATAATTGTGGAGCACTGCAGCCACACAGTTCCGCCCCTAAAAATATTTCTATGACAGATAATTTGCAATGGCTGGAAGGTTCCTTAAGACTTTGTTTTCTCATAAAAAAAATACATAAGCTTCATTTGTAATAACATTGTGGCAGGTAGGAAACACTGGGGTAAATTTACTAAAGCAGAGCCAGATTTGAGTTTTCTAGTATTCGGGGCAAGAATTCAGTTTGGGGCCCCACCGCTGGAGCTGTTTGAGCAGTCATCATGTGACCTCTGATATGTGATTTGTGCACCTACAGTCACATGCCAACTAGCTGCTCTTCCTAATTATCTCAATATTCAGTAAAACCTACAGCCCTGCTTCACTGAGAGAGGGAGGAAGAAAAGCTAGATATCACTTGAATAAGTATGAAATTCTCACATGAATCCTGACACTGAGTATCTTATATGCTGTTAGGCCTGGGCATCCTGCAGTGCTTAATTGTATTGTTAAATGTATGTAAAGTGCTGTGGAATTAATAGCGCTATATAAAATGAATAAAATTATAAATTATTATTAATTAAATGAGTGTTTCCAGTTTGTGATGAAAGTCTGCAATCACTTTAGGGGTCTGCAGACTTCTAAATTCTCACAGTGCATGTGTAAGACCTGTTAACATTTACATATATAGGTTAGAAGACTGTGGACTTTTCCTTGTTATGCTGCCACCTGCTGTCAAAACAAAGAACAGCGGGCAGAAACCCGTGCTGCTTGATTTACTTGGTACAGTCCTGAACAGGATGTGAAGAGGAGCTAGTTTTGTTTGGTAGCTGTTTATGCTGAGAGGTGTGTGTTCGGACGTGCTGAAGAAGGCAAGGCCGCATTCTGCCCTGCTGAACAAGGTCTAAGTACCTGAGTGTTGCGTGACATCTCCCCAAGACACAGATCCAAGAAAGGCTGGATGTGGAGCGAGGTGCCAGACAGCACGGGCAAATTACAGATCCGGGACAAAGACTGAACTTTAGAGGTGTCTGCGGCGGAATACGGGCCCCAACGGTGACGAGGTACCCCACGCTAAAACCTGCAGTTAAGTGTGCACACTACTTTTAGTTAGGGACAGATAGGAAAAGACTCTGCACTGTGTTATACAAGAAAGGTAGCAAGGACCCTGCGGTTTTTTTTGCTTAATAAGGATTTTTGTGTTTTGCTTTTGGGAGTACAATCTGAGGCTTCCCACCCTTGACAAGCTATTCAAAGTGGTTGTATGTATATTGCATTATATCTACTGCTGTGCACCTTCCCGCTTTTCTCTCCCTCCTTTCCCGCACTATTCCTCCACCTGTGTTGTGCAATATGTTATTAAATTTGCATTGATTAACCCCCGTGGTTCCGTGCAGTCCTTGCGTATCCCGTTACCTGCAAGTTATTACATTTGGCGTAGTCGGCAGGATACGCAGGCTGGTACGGAACAATGGACGGACATGGGGGTGTCGCTGATGGAGGTGTTCTAATACAACCTGATGGAGGAATACCAGCAAGGCAGCTGTCCCTGGGGGCTATGCTGACCCATATACCAAAATTTACTGGCAACAATGTACCTCTATATGATTGGGCGCAGAGAGTGAGGGGCATGTTGAGAGTAGCAGGAGTGACTGCAGAAAATCAAGGGGAGATATTGTTGATTGCCCTTGAAGGCCATGCTCAAGAGACTATTTTATTGCGCCCTGAGAGTGAACGAAAGACATTAGAGCAGGTGGTGAAGATTCTTGAGAGAGTGTATGGCGGGAAACCAGAAGCAGGAGATTTACAGGCGCAACTGTTCTACAGGCTGCAGGGTGAAGAAGAAGGTCTGCCACAGTATGCAAATGCTTTCCATAGAATAATGAGACAAATGCTTACAGCAGAGCCAGAGCTAGCACAAACCCCCGGTTATGCTGACCGTACCCTACGAGATCAATTCCTCCGTGGGTTACATAACCCCAAGATCAAAGGTGCCCTCCGTGAACGGCTCAGGGTAGAAAAAAAACTAACTTTCCAGGAAATATTGGAAGAAGCAGTCTCCCGCGCACAAACTGAAAATTGCGACCCGCAGAACGCCTGGGGAGAAGTTTGTATGCATAAGATAGTCCCGGGTGAGAAAAACCAAGAACCGAGCCAACTTGAGGCTAAAGTGGATCAGTTACAAGAGACGGTTACTGCTCTACAAGAGTTGCTGAAGAATATGCAAGCCCCGGCGTCAGAAGTAAGAACGACAGCACCGCGGCCAAATACCCGCACGCATACCTATCAAGAAGAGAGGAGACCATCTGAGCTTAGAGAAAACCAACGCTCTGAAGATATAGCAGCCAGCACACCGACGATCATGGCCGAATTTGAAGGGAAAGAAGTAAGATGCTTGATGGATACTGGGTCCCAAGTGACCACCATGCCAGAACAGTTCTTCTACCAACATTTTGGACAAACTGTATCCATTGACAAAGGGGCACATATCAAACTGAGGGCTGCAAACAATCTTCCCATTCCGGTTGTAGGGGTCGTGTGGATGAACATACGTGCATGTGGCCAGAACTTAGGCAAAAAAGGGATTGTGTTAACGGAGGGCCGGTACGACAGAGAGGTGCCGGCTATCGTGGGTATGAACGTCCTGAAAGAATTAGACCAGTTGCTCTTCGACAAGGGGGGCTGTGATTACTGAAGACGAAAGTTGCTAACAGGCCCGCCCAAAAGGTCTTCCAACACCTTATCCGTGCCCGAGGACTGTGGAGGAATGGTGGGAGCTGCTACCCGGTGGGGAGGGTTCGAGTCCCAAGACAGACAACAATTACTCTACCTCCAAATGGTGAGACAGTCCTCACCTTGCCAGTCGGAGCCCACCGTACACTCGAGGGGATGGAGGTGTTGGTGGAGCCTTACCGTGGTGAAGAGAACGGAGATGAACCGTTGGTGGCTCGCACTTTAGCAACAGTAAGAAATGGAAGAGTCCCTTTCCGTTGCGTGAACACCGGTGAACAGGCCTACACCTTGACCTCGGGAGTTGTTCTGGCCCATGTCTACCTGGCGCCTGAAGAGGTGGCGACCGTAGAATCGATTGAATTGCAGCCCATGGCAGGGAAAGCCTGGACTTGGGCTGTTTCTATGGAAAGAAAAGAGAAACCCACTGATCAGTGGAACAGTCGCGTCATCTTAGGGCAGGTGGGAGTGGACCTGAGCCCCTTCGCTTCGGAGAAAGCCCAAGCCATAGAAGACTTTATTTGGGAGAATCAAGCCACGTTCTCCCGTCATGCAGAAGATTTTGGCTGTACTGACAAGATTCAGCACGAAATACCCACGGGAGATGCCCCACCGATCAGGGAAAGGTACAGACAAATACCCCCAAAGTACTACCAAGAGGTGAAAGAGCTCTTGGCGCAGATGCTGAAGAGCGGGGTGGTAAGAGAAAGTCAGAGTCCATGGGCTGCCCCAATCGTGCTGGTCAAGAAAAAGGATGCGTCTACCCGCTTCTGTGTTGACTACCGCAAGCTTAATGGATGCACGGTTCGTGATTCCTACCCTCTGCCCCGGATAGAGGAGTCCCTGTCGGCGCTGGGAAAGTTACGTTACTTCTCCTCCCTTGATCTGGCCAGTGGATATTGGCAGGTCCCTGTGGCAGAGAAAGAAAAGGCCAAGACCGCATTTATTGTACCCATGGGACTCTTCGAGTTCAATCGCATGCCGTTTGGACTAAATAATGCCCCAGGAACTTTTCAGCGCCTCATGGAAAGTTGCCTTGGAGACATGAACTTCGAGGCCACGTTGATTTACCTGGATGACATAATAGTGTATTCTGCAACCTTCGAAAAACATCTAGAAAACCTGGGTCAAGTGTTTCAGCGGTTACGGGCCCATGGGCTTAAACTGAAACCAAAAAAATGCCGGATCTTTCAGGAAGAGATTGAATATCTCGGACACAAGGTGTCGGAAGCCGGCGTACAGCCCTCCGATGGGAAAGTGAGAGCAGTGCTACAATGGCCCACACCCAGCACAGTGCGGGAGGTTTGAGCTTTCCTGGGGCTAGCCAGATATTACCGTCGTTTTATCAAAGATTTCGCGAAGGAGGCAGAACCTTTGCACGAATTGCTCCGAGGGACTGCGAAAGGACCAAAAGCACAGAAAATTTGCTGGGGACCAAGACAAGCAGAAGCCTTACACCGATTGAAAGAGGCCTTGGTTAGCGCCCCTGTGCTTGCCTATGCAGACTATAACCTCCCTTTTCGGTTGTATACAGACGCAAGCCTCTACGGCCTGGGTGCAGTACTGGCCCAGGTACAGAATGGTACTGAACGGGTGATTGCATATGGAAGTCAGACGTTACGGGAAGCCGAGCGCAACCCCGAGAATTACAGTTCCTATCGGCTGGAGTTACTGGCACTAGTATGGGCAATAACCGAAAAGGTTCTCGGAATATCTCACGGGAGCCCAAATTGAAGTCTATACGGATAATAATCCCCTGGCTCACATCTCCACCACCAAACTGGGAGCAATGGAACAGAGGTGGCTGGCACGACTCTCCAGATACAATTATCATGTGCAGTACCGCTCCAAGCATGAAAATCAGAATGCGGATGCCCTTTCTCGTGTTACCACCGAAGCCCCAGTGGGGGAGAGAGATGAACAGTTGGAGGAAGACGAAATTCCGGACTTCAGTAAATTCACCGCTCAATTGGTAGAGGTTCGTATGCTGGAAATTACATTGGGCACGACATCACGCCTGCTTGGCCAAACCAGAGAGGAATGGGTGAAAATCCAGTCATCTGACCCAGAACTGCTTCAAGTGAAAGAGTGGGTGATCCAGCAGCGCAAGCCTAGAAAGGAAATACTGGCCACGCAGACGCACGTGGCCCTCCAGATTCTCAGCCAGTGGGATAAGCTGTCGGTGCAGGAAGGGATGCTGTATCGGAAGGTGCACCTAGCTACAGAGTTGGAAGTGCGGTGGCAAGTAGTGATACCCCAGAAGATGGCAGTACCATTGGCCCGAGAGGCGCATGAGAAAGGAGCCCATTTCGGACCGGACAAGACTTACCAGTGGTTGCAAAGAATAGTATACTGTCCTCAGATGCTTCGGGCAGTAGAGAAGGCCTGTAAACTGTGCCGTTCCTGTGAGTTAAGTAAAGCTCCCCCACAGCGAGCACCAGTACAGACTATTGCAACCAAAGAGCCATTGGAAGTACTCATGATCGATTATCTGAAGATTGGTCACTCCCACCGGGGCTATCAGTTCTGCCTTGTGATGACAGATCACTTCTCCAAATTTGCGGTGGTGACGCCCACCAGAGATCAGACGGCTGAATCAGCTGCTCGAGCCATCAGTGATGACTTTATTCGGGTGTACGGCTGCCCCAAAAGAATACATTCCAACCAAGGGGCTTGCTTTCAGGGCGGTGTCATGAGAGAGCTGCAAAGGATTTACGGAATGCAGAAGTCAAGGACTACGCCTTATCATCCACAGGGCAACGGAGCCTGCGAGAGATTTAACCGAACCCTCCTACAAATGCTACGCACGTTAGAGGATGATCGTAAGAATCACTGGCCCGGCTATCTCGCAGAACTCGTGTGGGCGTACAATAATCGTGTCCACTCCACCACTGGGTACACCTCGTACGTGCTACTGTTTGGAAGAGCCGGAAGAGGCATTGAAGAGCTAAAACTGGCTCCCCCCGAGATCAGTGAAGGTCAGAGTGTGGGTTCCTGGGTTGACTGTCACCGTCGACGGCTGGAGACTATCCATCGAATTGTCACCAAGCGGCTGCAAGAAAAGACACATCCACAGCGGAAACCTGTGTGTGAAACCCCGTTCTTGCCAGGGGACCGAGTACTAGTTGCAGAGAAGCACCCGAGATACAAGTTGAGCGAGCGCTGGAAAACAGAGCCTTACATTGTGATCAGAAGAATCTCGCCCCACGGATCAGTATACGAAGTGAGAGGCGAGCAAAGAGGCAGCACCCTCATCCTGCATCGCAATATGCTGAGGCCCTGCTATTCAGAAGACAGGACCAGACAAAGTACCTTGGAGACGGTTCCCGTGCCCGTTCCTGTCACCCTCGAAGAGGGCTCTGACGATGAAGAATGGTGGCGGACCCCGGCCAACCCAGCAGACTGGGCGAGATCCACGTCCCCATCCGTTCAAGACACAGGTGCCACCCCTGCAGAGCAGGAATCACCAATCGCCAGAGATGGGGACGAGAATACTGTACTCCCTGATACGGCGCCGACGTCTGGTGACTTAGCCGTAGTACCACGCCGGACTGAGCGGGCTAATGCTGGTATTCCCCCTGATTGGTACTTGGCAGATGAATTTGTGTGTTCTGTCACGGGATCCTGTTTTAAGACATTGGCTCCCAAGCAACAGGTTGTGAAGCAGGGCAGGAGTTGCCATCGTGTGCCCCTGTGCAGAGCGCCTCAGGAGAGTATCGGCCGGGACGACCGAGGTTAAAGAGGGGGGGAAATGTAAGACCTGTTAACATTTACATATATAGGTTAGAAGACTGTGGACTTTTCCTTGTTATGCTGCCACCTGCTGTCAAAACAAAGAACAGCGGGCACAAACCCGTGCTGCTTGATTTACTTGGTACAGTCCTGAACAGGATGTGAAGAGGAGCTAGTTTTGTTTGGTAGCTGTTTATGCTGAGAGGTGTGTGTTTGGACGTGCTGAAGAAGGCAAGGCTGCATTCTGCCCTGCTGAACAAGGTCCAAGTACCTGAGTGTTGCGTGACATCTCCCCAAGACACAGATCCAAGAACGGCTGGATGTGGAGCGAGGTGCCAGACAGCACGGGCAAATTACAGATCCGGGACAAAGACTGAACTTTAGAGGTGTCTGCGGCGGAATACGGGCCCCAACGGTGACGAGGTACCCCACGCTGAAACCTGCAGTTAAGTGTGCACACTACTTTTAGTTAGGGACAGATAGGAAAAGACTCTGCACTGTGTTATACAAGTAAGGTAACAAGGACCCTGCGGTTGTTTTTGCTTAATAAGGATTTTTGTGTTTTGCTTTTGGGAGTACAATCTGAGGCTTCCCACCCTTGACAAGCTATTCAAAGTGGTTGTATGTATATTGCATTATATCTACTGCTGTGCACCTTCCTGCTTTTCTCTCCCTCCTTTCCCGCACTATTCCTCCACCTGTGTTGTGCAATATGTTATTAAATTTGCATTGATTAACCCCCGTGGTTCCGTGCAGTCCTTGCGTATCCCATTACCTGCAGGTTATTACACATGCACTGCACACTTTCCTGAGTCCCCCAGTACAGGCGGCAAGAGTGTATGGTCATGGAAATGCAAGCATGCAATTTGCATAATTCCGCTCATATTCCAACAAGACTTGTCCAGCTTCACTCGATTTACTTGTATTGAGGAAGGCCACACATGCCTAATTGGCATGTGGCTGCATATATGCAAATTATCACTTGAAGTTTCATGATCTTTCTCTTTTGATTTTGGCAACAGAGAATCCTGAGAGCGTGTAGTGCCCACGATGTAAGAATTTAGAAACCTGCAGTCACATGGTCTTACTGCAGACTTTCATCAAAAACTTGAGAAACTCCTTAACATCCACTGGACGTGTATGGCAGCGCGGGAAGTGCGTTCCCACAAACCTGACGTACATGTACAGCACCTCAAGTTCCCATCACTGCAGCAGACCTTCCCTGAACATCACCCCTGGGCGCTGTACCACCCCCCTGCATCAACGATCGCTGTGATTGGTTTGTCAATTCGGTCCAGCCAATCACAGCATTTTACAATAAAGTTGTGGAAAAAAAAATCAATGTGACTTGCTGTGATTGTTTCTGTCTAACAAAGCACCAATCACAGGAGTCAAAATGGATGGGATGATTGCAATGTCCCCTCTGTTTGGTAACCCTTTTGGTGCTGATTGACTGATCAATGGTTTCTGACCAACTGCCGGGAAAAGGGTTCATTTAAAATGCTGATCACCACTCTGCACGTCATTTTTACCTTAGAATTGATGTGCAGAGTGGGTTGTGTACCCCCTGTAAGCTGCTGAGAGAAAGAAAAATCATTGGTGGCTAGTGCGATCTTGCTGTATCTCTTGTATCCTGCAATCTGATCTTCTGTTGTGCTGTGTGCTCTCTGTGTGAACGACTTGTGATCACAGCAGCAGCAGTTCCCAAATTCTTGTTCCAGATCCCCCAACCCCAAATTCTTCAACTCCCCAATTGTATTTTTGACATACTTTTCTTTTTGCACCTTTTGTGTGTGCACATCCTGCGTACACACCCCAATTTCCTTCACTGAGCTGCATGGCTCAATTTTTGTTGGTTTTTTTTTGCCACACTTATGTGTGCATTTCCAGCAGTTGCAGTGCTCTGTTCAGTATTGCTGCTGATTAGTATCTGCGCAAAGGGACTTTTTCTTTTTCTTTCTCTTTGTACAGGCCTATTTTACTCTGCTGTCCAGTTTGCCTTCAGCGCCAGTACTCGTTGAAAACTCCATCCAACACATCTTCTACCTACACGGCCTATCGCTCCATATTGTGGCCGACAGAGGTATCCAGTTCACAGCTCAGTTCTGGAGGCCTTCCTGTAAGCTGGCAAATGTCAACATGCACTTCTTGTTGGCCTACCATCCACAGTTCTACAGCCAAGTGGCCGCATTAGCGATTCCGTTGCGTGTGACACCTATGAGCGATTTTGCATCGTCACAAAAATCTGCAAAATCGCTCATCGGTGACATGGGGGTCCATTCTCAAATATCGTTACTGCAGCAGTAACAAAGTTGTTCCTCGTTCCTGCGGCAGCACACATCGGTATGTGTGACACCGCAGGAACGAGGAACCTCTCCTTACCTGCCTCCCGGCCGCTATGCGGAAGGAATGAGGTGGGCGGGATGTGACGTCCTGCTCATCTCTGCCCCTCCGATTCTATTGGGCGGCGGTTCAGTGACACAGCTGTGACGTCGCTGTGACGCTGAATGAACCGCCCCCTTAGAAAGGAGGCGGTTCGCCGGTCACAGCGACGTCGCCGGGCAGGTAAGTACGCGTGACGGGTCTGGGCGATGTTGTGCGGCACGGGCAGCGAATTGCCCGTGTCACACAACAGATGGGGGTGGGTACCCATGCTAACGATATCGGTACCGATATCGCAGCGTGTAAAGCGGCCTTAAGACTAGAGATGAGCGAACTGGTCCCGGTTCGGCTCGAGGTCGGTTCGCCGAACGGAGGTCCCGTTCGAGTTCGGTTCGTCGAACGTTCGACGAACCGAACTCGAACCAATAGGCTATAATGGGAGGCAGTCACAAACACATAAAAATGCATGATAAATGTACACAAACAGTTAATAAACATTGCCATAACACTTACCGGTCCCCGCGATCCCTTCTGCACTCTGTCTCCTGCCGCTATTCCATCCGATGATCGCTGAATCCTCCCAGCGACCGGCACTGCCAGCAGAGATGCAGGACCTATCGTGACGTCAAAAAAGCCATGTGACCAGTCACGTGGCTATTATCTCATTGGCTACAGACTGGTCACATGACTATGACACGTCATGTAGGACCTGCAAGTGCATCTCTCCGGTACACGGTGCACATATGTGTATCGCCGTGTACCGGCGACATGCTCTACCACACGGTCGACTTCCCGTTCCGTTAGGGACCGGCTGACACAGCCGGTCATTAACGGAGATCACCGTTGCCATAGCAACGCAGTTAGCGGTGACGTCACCGCTAACCGCGGCTCCGAGAGCACCATTGCTATGGTAACGCGTCTGTCAGCGTTACCGCTGACAGCTAGCACTGATCACTCACGGAGTGAAGGCTGCACGATTGTAGTGAGCATTGTAGTGAGGATGAGGTTCCCCAGCCCCAAGTGATGAGCTGGTGAACCTCATCCTTCCTCACTACAATCGTCACTACTACTACACTAGAAAGAAGACAGAAGAGCAGGATCGTGGAGGGCTGACAGGGGGGTAATAAAGATGGAGTCTCTAATGTGTCTGTGTATTTATTTCTATTAAAGTATTTTTTCTTTGTGTGTGTTTTTTTTAACCCTTTATTGGAGATTCTTAATGGCCGGGTCAAACGTGCCTGACATTAAGCATCTCTGGCTTAATACTGGCTAGTAAAACAAAGCCAGTATTAACTCATGATTACCCAACAAGCCACCCGGCTCCAGGGCTGTTGGAAGAGTTGGATACAGCGCCAGATGATGGCGCTTCTATGAGAGCGCCATTTTCTGGGACGGCTGCGGACTGAAATCCGCAGCAGAGGCGCCCAGAAACCTCGGGTTAGCCTGTGCTGCGGATTCCAATCCCCAGCTGCCTAGTTGTACCCGGCTGGGGACACAAAAATGGGGCGAAGCCCACGTCATTTGTTTTTTAATTATTTCATGAAATAAATGAAATAATTAAAAAAAAACGGGTTTCCCTATATTTTTGGTTCCCAGCCGGGAACAAATAGGCAACTGGGGGTTGGAGGCAGCCCGTGGCTGCCTGCTGTACCTGGCTAGCATACAAAAATATGGCGAAGCCCACGTCATTTTTTTGGTGGGCAAAAAAATTCTGCATACAGTCCTGGATGGAGTATGCTGAGCCTTGTAGTTCTGCAGCTGCTGTCTGCTCTTCTCCAGACAGACAGCAGCTGCAGAACTACAAGGCTCAGCGTACTCCATCCAGGACTGTATGCAGAAGTTTTTTGCCCCCCTGAAAAAATTATGTGGGCTTCGCCACATTTTTGTATGCTAGCCAGGTACAGCAGGCAGATACGGTTGCCCCCAACCCCCAGTTGCCTATTTGTACCCGGCTGAGAACCAAAAATAAAGGGAAGCCCTTTTTTTATTATTTCATGAATTTCACAACTAGGCAGCTGGGGATTGGAATCCGCAGCAAAGGTTGGCCTGAGCTTTTTGGGCCCCACTGCTGCGAATTGCAGTCTGCAGCCGCCTCAGAAAATGGCATTTTCATATTAGCGCCATCTTCTGGCACTGTATCCAACTCTTCCAGCACCTGCCTGCTATACCTGGCTAGCATACAAAAATATGGCGAAGCTCACGTCCTTTTTTTGTAGTTTTTTGGCAAAAAAAATAAAAATGCTTCCCTGGATTTTCCATTGCCATTGAAGGTAACATCAAGCAGTGGGGGTTAGCAGCCAGTAGCTGCTTGGATTACCCTTAGCTAGCAATACAAAAATGCAGCGGGAGCCCATATATATTTTTTTTAATTATTTATTTAAATAACTAAAAACAAAATGGGGCTTCCCTGTATTTTCATTGCTGGACATCACAGTGCTGTAAAAATAAATCTTTAAAAAAATGACGTAGTGCTCCGCGGTATTTTTGATTCTCAGCGCAGATAAAGCAGACAGCTATGGGTTGCCACCCCCATCTGCCTGCCGTTACCTTGGTTGGCAATCAAAATACAGGGAAGCCCATTAATTTTTTCTATTTAAAAAATAGTTAAAAAAAAAATGACGTTGGGTCCCCCCATTTTTGATAGCCAGCTAGGGTAAAGCAGACGGCTGTAGCCTGAAAACCACAGCTGGCAGCTTTACCGTGGTTGGGGATCCAATGTGGAGGTCCCCCTCAGGCTCTTTTTATAATTATTTTATAAATATTAATAATTACACAATAAAAGTATGGTCCCCCCCAAATTGGATCACCAGCCAAGGTAAAGCGGACAGCTGTGGTCTGGTATTCTCAGGGTGGGAAAGGTCCATAGTTATTGGGCCTTCACAGCCTAAAAATAGCGGGCCGCAGGCACCCCAGACGTGGCGCATCCACTAGATGCGCCAATCCTGGCGCTTCACCCCAGCTCATCCCGTGCCCTGGTGCAGTGGCAAACGGGGTAATAAATGGGGTTGATACTAGCTGTAAAGTCACCTGAGATCAAGCCCAGCAGTTTGTGATGTCATGGCGTCTATTAGATACCCAACATCATAAACTGTCAGTACTAACAAAAAAAAAAAATCGACAAAGAAATTTATTTGAAAAAACAGTCCCCAAAACATTTACTCTTTCACCAATTTATTGTAAGAAAAAAAATAAAGGGGTCCCACGACGACTCTGGACCGTCTGGAATATGGGGGGGAGAAACCCGGTGAACGTTTCCCCCATTTTCTAGGAGTGCGGACCCTTCATGTGAGGAGTGTGGGTGCAATAAATCTGCACTCACTCTTCTCGGGTCCACAGCAGCTGAGTCCATGTCGTAATGGTTGCTACCAAAGCTGCAATGCCCTGCTCATGAGGTAAGGGCATGCCTAATCAGGAGAACTACTGTAGAGGAAGCTCTGCTCACTGGTATATAGGTGCTCAGAGGAAATAATAGATAAAATTAGTGAGTAACCTCGGCACTCTAAATCTCCCAGACTAAGTCAGTAAGTCACAACGGATAGTAATGCAAAATCACTCTTTATTGGTCGGTATTAAGAAAAAAAAATTTCATAAGCATATATGTTTTTGTCCAAAACAAGTTACAAATGACGTTTCGGCCTGAGCCTTCGTCAGATTGGACTTATCTGCATGTAATCATGAAAAATGACAATAATCAGTATCACATAAGAGTGAGAGAACAATAACATAAACTCGAACAATGTAGAGGTACAATTGGGATGCAGCAAAAAAATTGCAACACAGCAAGAAATGAAACACATGATACAAATGTCATAATACAGTACAAGGACAATATAGTAATGACAAATATGGGGTCAGAGTAGGCTTAGTCAGCTCTGGTACGAAAGAGATGTCAATCATAAAGTAACATGTGCAGTAGGTGTAGAGCTACAGTATGCATGGCAGAGCTAATGGGTAGACCAACCTGATATAGTCCTGGTATGGTGCAGAGCTTGCTCCACATGCTGGGACCTGGGCTGGTCTCTATCCACAAGTGCCTTTTTTGCAACATAGAAGCGGTTATATACAGGTTACAGGTATGTGTGCTCTATTATGGTTCTGCTTTTAACTTTATCTAGGAGGCCGCATGGCACATGAAATACAGAATGTAGAGTAGGACCCCCCTATTGAGATTTGCCGTGACGTTGGCAGGGGTGGCTCAAAAAATTGATCAATTATTTGCTAAAAATCTCATTTTTTTTATTGTAGTACAGTTGGAATAAATCTGTGAATTTTCACTTTTTATATGATGCATGCCAATTTCAGATCGTGCTGGCTCCCCTCTCTCTCTGTTTGGTCGTAGTTATGCTACAAATTCTGGTGGCCGGTCACCACCATGCCATGCACGCCTGATTTTGGTTTGCTTTGTATTCCTCCTGTTGGTAGCTGTTCAGATTCAGTTACCTCACCCCTTTCCACAGGCAATGCTAATTAAGCACCATCTTGGATCTGGTCCGCCTTTATCAATGGTTGCTGTTTGGCACTGGGAGGATCAGTTCTGATATAGTCCTGGTATGGTGCAGAGCTTGCTCCACATGCTGGGACCTGGGCTGGTCTCTATCCACAAGTGCCTTTTTTGCAACATAGAAGCGGTTATATACAGGTTACAGGTATGTGTGCTCTATTATGGTTCTGCTTTTAACTTTATCTAGGAGGCCGCATGGCACATGAAATACAGAATGTAGAGTAGGACCCCCCTATTGAGATTTGCCGTGACGTTGGCAGGGGTGGCTCAAAAAATTGATCAATTATTTGCTAAAAATCTCATTTTTTTTATTGTAGTACAGTTGGAATAAATCTGTGAATTTTCACTTTTTATATGATGCATGCCAATTTCAGATCGTGCTGGCTCCGCTCTCTCTCTGTTTGGTCGTAGTTATGCTACAAATTCTGGTGGCCGGTCACCACCATGCCATGCACGCCTGATTTTGGTTTGCTTTGTATTCCTCCTGTTGGTAGCTGTTCAGATTCAGTTACCTCACCCCTTTCCACAGGCAATGCTAATTAAGCACCATCTTGGATCTGGTCCGCCTTTATCAATGGTTGCTGTTTGGCACTGGGAGGATCAGTTCTGATATAGTCCTGGTATGGTGCAGAGCTTGCTCCACATGCTGGGACCTGGGCTGGTCTCTATCCACAAGTGCCTTTTTTGCAACATAGAAGCGGTTATATACAGGTTACAGGTATGTGTGCTCTATTATGGTTCTGCTTTTAACTTTATCTAGGAGGCCGCATGGCACATGAAATACAGAATGTAGAGTAGGACCCCCCTATTGAGATTTGCCGTGACGTTGGCAGGGGTGGCTCAAAAAATTGATCAATTATTTGCTAAAAATCTCATTTTTTTTATTGTAGTACAGTTGGAATAAATCTGTGAATTTTCACTTTTTATATGATGCATGCCAATTTCAGATCGTGCTGGCTCCCCTCTCTCTCTGTTTGGTCGTAGTTATGCTACAAATTCTGGTGGCCGGTCACCACCATGCCATGCACGCCTGATTTTGGTTTGCTTTGTATTCCTCCTGTTGGTAGCTGTTCAGATTCAGTTACCTCACCCCTTTCCACAGGCAATGCTAATTAAGCACCATCTTGGATCTGGTCCGCCTTTATCAATGGTTGCTGTTTGGCACTGGGAGGATCAGTTCTGATATAGTCCTGGTATGGTGCAGAGCTTGCTCCACATGCTGGGACCTGGGCTGGTCTCTATCCACAAGTGCCTTTTTTGCAACATAGAAGCGGTTATATACAGGTTACAGGTATGTGTGCTCTATTATGGTTCTGCTTTTAACTTTATCTAGGAGGCCGCATGGCACATGAAATACAGAATGTAGAGTAGGACCCCCCTATTGAGATTTGCCGTGACGTTGGCAGGGGTGGCTCAAAAAATTGATCAATTATTTGCTAAAAATCTCATTTTTTTTATTGTAGTACAGTTGGAATAAATCTGTGAATTTTCACTTTTTATATGATGCATGCCAATTTCAGATCGTGCTGGCTCCCCTCTCTCTCTGTTTGGTCGTAGTTATGCTACAAATTCTGGTGGCCGGTCACCACCATGCCATGCACGCCTGATTTTGGTTTGCTTTGTATTCCTCCTGTTGGTAGCTGTTCAGATTCAGTTACCTCACCCCTTTCCACAGGCAATGCTAATTAAGCACCATCTTGGATCTGGTCCGCCTTTATCAATGGTTGCTGTTTGGCACTGGGAGGATCAGTTCTGATATAGTCCTGGTATGGTGCAGAGCTTGCTCCACATGCTGGGACCTGGGCTGGTCTCTATCCACAAGTGCCTTTTTTGCAACATAGAAGCGGTTATATACAGGTTACAGGTATGTGTGCTCTATTATGGTTCTGCTTTTAACTTTATCTAGGAGGCCGCATGGCACATGAAATACAGAATGTAGAGTAGGACCCCCCTATTGAGATTTGCCGTGACGTTGGCAGGGGTGGCTCAAAAAATTGATCAATTATTTGCTAAAAATCTCATTTTTTTTATTGTAGTACAGTTGGAATAAATCTGTGAATTTTCACTTTTTATATGATGCATGCCAATTTCAGATCGTGCTGGCTCCCCTCTCTCTCTGTTTGGTCGTAGTTATGCTACAAATTCTGGTGGCCGGTCACCACCATGCCATGCACGCCTGATTTTGGTTTGCTTTGTATTCCTCCTGTTGGTAGCTGTTCAGATTCAGTTACCTCACCCCTTTCCACAGGCAATGCTAATTAAGCACCATCTTGGATCTGGTCCGCCTTTATCAATGGTTGCTGTTTGGCACTGGGAGGATCAGTTCTGATATAGTCCTGGTATGGTGCAGAGCTTGCTCCACATGCTGGGAGCTGGGACCTGGGCTGGTCTCTATCCACAAGTGCCTTTTTTGCAACATAGAAGCGGTTATATACAGGTTACAGGTATGTGTGCTCTATTATGGTTCTGCTTTTAACTTTATCTAGGAGGCCGCATGGCACATGAAATACAGAATGTAGAGTAGGACCCCCCTATTGAGATTTGCCGTGACGTTGGCAGGGGTGGCTCAAAAAATTGATCAATTATTTGCTAAAAATCTCATTTTTTTTATTGTAGTACAGTTGGAATAAATCTGTGAATTTTCACTTTTATATTTGATGCATGCCAATTTCAGATCGTGCTGGCTCCCCTCTCAACCATAGAAAAAGTAGAGAAAAAGTGGAGAAAAAGTGGAGAAAAAGTGGAGAAAAAGTGGAGAAAAAGTGGAGAAAAAGTGGAGAAAAAGTGGAGAATAAGTGGAGAAAAATGGAGAAAAACTGTAGAAAAAGTAGAGAAAAAGTGGAGAATAAGTGGAGAAAAAATGGACAAAAAAATGGAGAAAAAATGGAGAAAAAATGGAGAAAAAATGGAGAAAAAGTGGAGAAAAAGTGGAGAAAAAGTGGATAAAAAGTGGATAAAAAGTGGATAAAAAGTGGATAAAAAATGGATAAAAAATGGATAAAAAGTGGAGAAAAAATGTAGAAAAAGTGGAGAAAAAGTGGAGAATAAGTGGAGAAAAAATGGAGAAAAAGTGGAGAATAAGTGGAGAAAAAATGGAGAAAAAATGGAGAAAAAGTGGAGAAAAAGTGGAGAAAAAAATGTAGAAAAAGTGGAGAAAAAATGTAGAAAAAGTGGAGAAAAAATGTAGAAAAAGTGGAGAAAAAGTGGAGCACCCTTTGGTGCCTTTCATGTGACACTAAGGGGTGCTTAGCTTTGTATTTAGCCAAAAAAATGAAAAAAAAAAATGATGTAGGATTCCCCCTAGTTTTGTAGCCAGCTAGAGTAAAGCAGACGGCTGCAGCCCGCAGACCACAGCTGGCAACCTCACCTTGGCTGGTAATCCAAAACTGAGGGCACCCCACGCTGTTATTTTAAATTAAATAAATAATTTAAAAAAAAAAACACGTAGGGGTCCCCCCAAAATTGGATCACCAGCCAAGGTAAAGCAGACAGCTGGGGCCTGATATTCTCAGACTAGGGAGGTCCATGGTTATTGGACTCTCCCCAGCCTAAAAATAGCAGGCCGCAGCCGCCCCAGAAGTGGCGCATCCATTAGATGCGCCAATCCTGGTGCTTCGCCCCAGCTCATCCCGCGCCCTGGTGCGGTGGCAAACGGGGTAATATATGGGGTTAATACCAGATGTGTAAGTCACCTGGCATCAAGCCCTGGGGTTGGTGAGGTCAGGCGTCTATCAGATACCCGACATCACCAACCCAGTCAGTAATAAAAAAAAATAGACGACAAACACATTTTTATTTGAAAAAACACTCCCCAAAACATTCCCTCTTTAACCAATTTATTAGAAAGAAAAACCAATCCAGTTCTGGTGTAATCCAAGGGGTTGCCATGACGATCCACACTGTCCCAGTCAATGAAGAGCAGGATGTTCCCCATTGGCTGGGAGAGCAATGCAGTGACCTGAGCTAACATCAATGGGTCAGCCCAGGTCACTGCAGGGGATGACAAGTGCTGCTGTCAGCGAGGTACATTACCTGCGCTGATCTCCAGCACTGCCGACAGCCCCTGTCACTGAGTTCAATGACCGGCGCCTTCACACCAAGTCTCGCGAGAGGCCCGTGACGTCACCGCTAGTCAGTCTCGGGTCGGAAGCGAGAGGTGATGTGACAAGCGGCGGCCATGGAGGACAGTGACAGCGCTGAGGTCGGGATGGCGGGACTTCATCACCGCAGGTAAGCCGAGCGGGGACCATGTGTGTGTGTGTGTGTGTGTGTGTGTGTGTGAGTGTGTGTGTGTATGTGTGTGAGTGTGTGTGTGTATGTGTGTGAGTGTGTGTGTGTGTACAATACATGCCGCGGGCAGGAGGGGGGCGGAGCGAGCTGAGCGGGGAAGTGTGGGCTTCCTGCACGTAACTAGGATAAACATCGGGTTACTAACCAAAGCGCTTTGGTTGGATACCCGATGTTTATCTTGGTTACCAGCTTCTGGCAGGCTGCCAGCGATGGCTCCTGCACACTGTAGCTGTAAAAAGCCCTGCTTTTTGCTGCTAGAACCGTTCTCGAACGTATCTAGAACTATCGAGCTTTTGCAAAAAGCTCGAGTTCTAGTTCGATCTAGAACAGCCCCCAAAATCACTCGAACTTAGAACTGGAGAACCACGAACCGCGCTCAACTCTACTTAAGACTATTGTTTTGGCAGATTGCAAGGATTTTGGTCCTGAGGGGAGGTCATGGGATCCAAAAGAGAATATTAATGTCCCTCTTCTCCTTAAGACATTCCTAGAAAAAGGACGGCATAAGGGAGGAACTGTGATGCCCTCACTGGCATCCCCACACTGCTCTGCCTTCCTTCTCTGGCTTGGACACTGGCACACTCACCATCCCGGCTGCTCAGTGGTGGCTGCTGCCTTCCTGGTCCCTGTCACTGACTCTTTCGGCCTGAGCAAACTGCACAGGCCTCATGAAGCACACTTAGGGCGTGCACTCTTTTTATTAAAGGGCCAGCACTCACTAAACCAAAAGTGCTTCTTAGCCTATGGCTGAGAGTTATCAGGTATCTCAGGTACCCTCCCTTTTGGGAAGTGCCTGGTCATAGTGCTGCATCAATTGTTACCGGCTGTAGCTGCTGAGCTGGCTGCTGCATCCTACCATACCAGCCATACCTGCTGCATCAGCCATCCCGGCTGCAACTTCTATCAGTGACTGTTAGTATCCATACCCCTGGGGTCAGCTGTCGCAGCACCGAGTATCTTTGTTTGGCATCTTGTTTCTACCTGCAAATCAAATCCACCCTCACCATCAGAAGCTTTGGTGAATACCTGATGTGAGCCATTGTCATTCCCCTGAGGTACTCTGTGTGCTGTTGTCCAGTGGGTCACTCCCCAATCATACACGCAAACATTACACTGCACTAAGAAGATTGGATTAGAGAAAAGGTGCAAAGCAATCACATCATGAATACCTGGAAACTGACAGCCATCACTTTTGTGTACTTCTCCTGATTGTAGGTACCCTAGTATAGCATCACTTCCTGTACTAGCCTTATGATTCTGCGCAGTGGAACACATGGCCCTGTAGGTGACATGCATTTTCTACCTCTTTGTGCAGCCGTCACTTCCAGGTACTTCTCACATAGTATGTACCTCGGGATTACATCACTTCCTGGATTTGCTGCTTACAGCATGGTGTGACATATGTGCATTGCTCAGTGAGTTATTTCCATGTCCACAGCTGTTGACATTTTAATGGATACTTCCTGGGCTATTTAACATGTATTACTAACACAGGTTAGTTCAGCCTGATGAAGCTGCAAGCACAGGCTGTGATACGCGTGGTACTTCTGAGACCACCAGTCCAAGCATTTTTTACATATTTTGCTTGAGCAGTATGTTTGCATTTACTACTGCTGCCTCTGCACATTTATCTTCCTGCCAGGATTTATGAATTTCATGTTTTTATGTTACAGAACCTGGGTTGTAACTAGAGATGAGTGATCTTGATCGGAAAACATCAGAAAATTACACAATCCTTGGCGGAATTGGGTCAGTATCGAAAAACCGAACATTTGACCGAAAAGTTCAAATGTTAAATGTTCGGTTTGGATTGGTACATGTTCAGAATGCAGAAACCATCCACTTTCCGCTCTATCATAGCCATGTGAAGTATTGGCATGGCTATAATTGACTAGGGAAACACTGTAAAAAAAAAAAAAAGCAAAAGGGTAAAAGCAGGACATACTTAACAAGACTAACCATGGCTGCAGTGCTTCTTCTGGGGCCGCTAAATATCCCTCATACATATTCACTGCTGTCCTCACCCACCGGTGTCTCTGATTGGCTACAGGCAGAACGCGCCCTCACCCTCTCTGACAGCGTTATACTGCTGATGTGAAACAACTAAATAAATAAATTTAATGCCATGCTGTTCCTTCTGAGGTGAGGTCACTGAGTTCATTGAGGTCCCCTGAGGTTAGATTACCTGCGGTCACAGGTGGAGGGCAGTGGGAACCTGCAGCTGTGACCACAACTAACCTGAGTGACGTTAGAGATGACCGCTCATCGCTATGGCTCATTCTCTGACTCAACTCACAGTGGGCAGTCAAGTTCAATGGCCTCATGCTGTCAGTTCAGAAGAAGCAGAGCTGGAATCCTCATATGACCTCATGGAGATAATGTCGGATCTGGGTGTTTTAGGGATGAAAAAGGGTTGGGGGGATTTTTGTATTATATTTCAAATAAAGTATTTTTTCAGTGGTTGTGTCTATTTGTTTTCACTTACAGATTAGTAATGAAGAGGGTCTCAAAAACACCTGATATTACTAATCCAGGGCTCAGTGGCAGCTGTGAGTTGCCATTAACTCTTTATTACCCCAATTGCCACCACACCAGGGCAATTGGGAAGAGCCGAGTAAAGTTCTGGGATTGTCACATCTAATGGATGCTGCAATCTTGTGCGGCTTTTTCACAGATGGATATCAAAATTGGGGGGTAATCGCATGCTGTTTTTTTATTTTTTTTATTTTAATAATTTATTTAAATAATTAAAAAAAGAGCCTCATGTGGTTCCTCTAATTTTGATACACAGCCAAAATAAGGGGCTGCAGCCTTTAGCCGTGGGCTTTAACTGTGCTGGTATCAACATATTGGGGAATCACATGGTATTTTTTTAATTTATTTATTTAATATACCCCAGCAGTATAACACTGTCAAAGGGGGTGGAGGCGTGGTCTGACTACCGCTAATCAGAGACACTGGTGGGTGGGGAAAACAGTAAATATGTATGAGGGATAATTATAGGCCCCAGAAGTAGCAGTGCAGCTGCGGGAAGATGTATGTGCTGCTTTATTCCTTTAAGAGTCAGACGTGTGTCATTATACCGTGATCCTGTGATCTTGCAATTAG
Organism: Anomaloglossus baeobatrachus; assembly: GCF_048569485.1. Lineage (NCBI taxonomy): Eukaryota > Metazoa > Chordata > Amphibia > Anura > Aromobatidae > Anomaloglossus > Anomaloglossus baeobatrachus. The sequence goes on along the minus strand of NC_134360.1, from coordinate 150,999,049 downwards.
ATCACAGGTGCAGAGGAGAGGAAGAGAGTTATCTCTCCATTTCATCCATTGTCAGCCTTTGCGTATTGGATGAACTTGGATGTCATCCCTGTGCAGTCCAATGTTTCACTCATACCCCTAGATTTATTTGGGTGCTAGTGATGAGAGACTGTCAGACAATTGCAGCATGTTGCGATTTTTTTCTTAGTCTGATCAGGGCTGAGGAAAAACTTGCAGATGTGATCTGCAGCATTGTCTTAAATGGAGCCGAATGCAGTGCGAGATTTTCTCACATTGCACTCGTGCGAGTTAGTGTGACTCTAGCTTAATAGGCAGGCTAGCCAATCACATCTGCTTCCCCTATTTATACTTAATGAAATCTCCTAGAGTTTTCTTGGTTTGCATTACATAATCCTATTGTTGACTGGAAAACCCAAGACATCATTAAATGGAGCACATATTGTAATTAACACTGTCTAGGAACCTGTATTTCAGTGGTAAACACTAGTCTTCTGGATTCTCTCTCAGGTTTTGGTGATGTGTTCTGTGAGAAAGATTGTGAGGAGTTGCCGCCGCATAGAACTTATGACTACACCATGAGGTTGAGTCTAGGGGCAAAGTTACCCAAGCGCAGACTGTATAATTTGTTGGGCCCAGGGAGTCTAGCTCTTATAGAGTACATAACAGAGAGTCTGGCTAAAAGGCACATTAGGCTATCATCATCTCTTGTGTCTGCTGGTTTCTTCTTTGTTAAAAAGAAGGATGGTAGATTACAATCATGTCTGGACTTATATGAGATCAACCAGATAACGGTTCGTGATCGGTATCCGATGCCACTCATTCCTGAACTATTTAATCAGATTGCCGGTGCTAAATGGTTATCTAAACGCGACCTTAGAGGGCCTATAATCTGATCCGTGCCAGACAGGGGGATGAGTGGAAAACAATGTTCAATACACCAGAGGAGCACTTGGAAAATTTGGTGATGCCGTTTGGTCTAACCAAGATGTCCGCGGTTTTCCAGCATGTTGTTAATGATGTGCTTTCTCATCTGTTAGGGAAATTTGTGATTATTTATCTTGATGACATTCTCATATATTCATGTGATTTTGGGTCTCATTTTGAACATGTAAAACAAGTATTACAAATCCTCAGAGAGAATAAAATTATATGCTAAGCTAAAAAAATATGTGTTCACCGTTCAGGAACTTAAACGCTGCAGTTGAAAAAGCAGGTAAAAAGCAACGTGGACACATAGCCTCAGAGTGTACAATTTCTGCTCCAAGTTTTTGGATGGACCCCTATAAATTAAAGGCTATTTTGTAATGGAAGGAAGAAAGTCTTACCAGCATCCTCATAAGGAATATATTAAAAATAAACCTTTATTCCAAATACATAAAAAAGGAAAATATGTTAAAACAGCAGGGTAGATAGATTCATGCTTTTCAAGTGGAAAACCGCTCTTAATTATGATCTCTGTCTACACTGTTGTTTTAACATTTTTTCTTTTTTATGGATTTTAAATAAAGGTTTGCTTTTCAATATATTCTTTATGTGGATGTTGGTAAGACTTTCTTCCTTTCACCATGATTCCTGGTGGCCGGCCCAGATTTTCCGTGCATTGCACCCACATCAAGCTTAGCACCTGGTGAACTGATCCTTTCTTTGTTATTTTGAAACTGGATTCATAGAGTATTAGTTCTAGATGTACTCTCTCCTATAATATCACAGACCAATTATTAAAAAACATTATTATTAATATACATTGTTAAAACGGGAAAACTCTGATTAAATATACACCTACTATCCCCCTATAGAACAAAACATACCTCCACACAGTGTTATCACCAATTTATGGAAAATACTACCTCAGACAGCAGGGGAGATTTTCTTCCTCTGTTCTCGAGGCAATAGATCTCAGAGAGGACCTCTCCATGCTTAGGACCTCAATGTCGTTATATAATTATCAATGTCCTGTCTACTGTAGGTCTCATATAGACCTGGTACCCACTCTTGCTTAACCCCTCAACGACCGCGGGCCGTAAAATTACGTCCTAGCGGTCATAACGTTACTGCCCGCGGTCTCCTGGCAGCAGCATGCTGCGATCGGCGCACATCTCAGCTGATTTTCACAGCTGAGATGTGTGCCTGCTAGGCACGAGCAGAATCGTTATCTGCTCGTGCCGTTTAACCCCTGTAATGGTGCTGTCAATATGTGACAGCGCCATTATAAACGCGATCGCGGTAAAGTTTTACTTACCACCCGATACCGGAAGTCACGTGACATGATCACGTGACTTCCGATGGTTGTCATGGTAGCACAGGGTCATGTGATGACTCCTGTGCTAGACATGAACTACTTTCACTTTCGCTTTCCACAGAGGCCAGGGAAGCAGAAAGTGCACGTATCTGCTGTTTACAGCTGTGTAGCTGTGATCAGCAGATAGTGCACAGCGATCGGATTGCTGATCGCAATAGCCCCCTAGGGGGACTAGTAAAATAAAAATTTTTTTTTAAAAAATTAAAAAAAAACAAAAAAACATAAAAGTTCAAAACACCCCCCTTTCGCCCCATTGAAAATTAAAGGGTTAAAAAAATAAAAAATATACACACATTTGGTATCGCCCCGTTCAGAAACGCCCGATCTATCAAACTATAAAATCAATTAATCTGATCAGTAAACGGCGTAGCGGCAAAAAAATTCCAAACGCCATAATGACGTTTTTTTGTCACCACAACTTTTGTGCAAAAAGCAATAACAGGCGATCAAAACATAGCATCTGCACAAAAATGGTACCGTTAAAAACGTCAGCTCGAGTTGCAAAAAATAAGCCATCACTGAGCCATAGATCCCGAAAAATGAGAACGCTACGGGTCACGGAATATAGCGTAAAACGTGCGCTACTTTTTTCAGACAAACTTCCGAATTATTTTTAACCCCTTATATAAAAGTAAAACTATACATGTTTGGTGTCTCCGAACTCGCACTGACCTGAGGCATCACACCCACACATCAGTTTTACCATACAGTGAACACAGTGAATAAAATATCTCAAAAACTATAGTGCAATCGCACTTTTTTGCAATTTTTCTGCATTTGGAATTTTTTTGCCATTTTCCAGTACACTATATGGTAAAACCTATGATTTTATTGAAAAGTACAGTTCGTTCCACAAAAAATGAGCCCTCACATGACCATATTGACTGAAAAATAAAAAAGTTACGTCTCTTAGAAAAATAATGGCGAAAAAAAAAACGGAAACCGAAAAATCGGCCGGTCGTGAAGGGGTTAAAGAGACCAGATATAGATATCAGTAAAGGATTCCAAGTAACCAAGTGAAAATAATCCATGTATTAGTACTTAGAAAATGATCTTAGATGCATCAATTAGAGCCATCCTTATCTGGGTAAACCAAAATTGATTTCAAATCAAAAACTAGATTACATGCAATAGTTCAAATAGTTAGGTAAAGTTAATCAGGTAAACCAAAAATTGATTAACTGTAGCACTCCCTGGGGTTATTCACCAATATAGGACATTGATACCCGACTATAGTTCATTCATATCTCAGAAATATATTCAAAAATCATTCCTGAATGGAGCTAAATAAATCTACACTCCAACTCTAATATTTAAACCCACAAATAATAATGATCCGACGTGTTTCCCCTCGACAATAGGTAAGGTTCATCAGGGGTTCAATGGATAATTTTTCGATGTAGTCACATATGTCTAGTAAAGAGATCATAGTATCATAGTTTTTAAGGTTGAAGAGAGACTCTAAGGCAGGGGTGGGCAATTAATTTTCCCATGGGGCCGCATGAGAAATTGGGATGGTTTTAGAGGGCCGGACTAATATAATTAACTCGGTTCTACATACATATATATATTATATATATATATATATATATATATTATATATTATATATATATATATATATATATATTATATATATATATATATATATATATATATATACACACACACACACACACAAACACACAAACACGCATATATACTGTGCGTGTATAATATATATACACATACACACAATGTATACATACACACACAATCCCCATATACTACATCACTACACCCGCCACATACTACACCTGTAATATACATCAGTATACACTACACCTGTAATAAACTACACCTCTATATACTATACCACTATATATTACATCACTACACCCCTATATACACCTGTAATATGCTACATCACTATATACTACACCTGTAATAAACTGCAGCACATCACTATATACTACACCTGTGACAACCTACATTACTACACCCCTATATACTACACTTGTATTATACTACATCACTACACCCCTATATACTACACTTGTATTATACTACATCACTACACCCCTATATACTACACTTGTATTATACTACATCACTACACCCCTATATACTACACTTGTATTATACTACATCACTACACCCCTATATACTACACTTGTATTATACTACACTCCTATATACTACACCTGTATTATACTACACCACTACACCCCTATAAACACCTGTATTATACTACACCACTACACCTGTAATATACTACACCCCATATACACCTGTAATATAATACACCACTACACCCTTATATACACCTGTAATATACTACACTACTACACCCCTATATACACCTGTATAATACAGGTGTATATAGTGGTGTAGTATAATACAGGTGTATATAGGGGTGTAGTATAATACAGGTGTATATAGGGGTGTAGTATAATACAGGTGTATATAGGGGTGTAGTATAATACAGGTGTATATAGGGGTGTAGTATAATACAGGTGTATATAGGGGTGTAGTATAATACAGGTGTATATAGGGGTGTAGTGGTGTAGTATAATACAGGTGTATATAGGGGTGTAGTATAATACAGGTGTATATAGGGGTGTAGTATATTACAGGTGTATATAGGGGTGTAGTGGTGTAGTATAATACAGGTGTATATAGGGGTGTAGTATTATACTACACTCCTATATACACCTGTATTATACTACACCACTACACACCTATAAAACTACACCACTACACCCCCCCCATATACCACACCTGTAAAACTACATTCCCATATACTAAACCACTACACCCCAAATATTTGTCAAAAGTTACCCCTCTCCCCCAGCCCCCCGCCTGCCCGCCCCCATTGTCCCCGCAGGTTACTAGTAACCACTCACCTCTCTTTTTATCGTTCCCGTCCTCAGACACCTCCGTACGAGCCCCCCGCTGAGCTGCTTCTCCTTCACATGGCCAGGCTGCACCAACGCTGTATTCCTAGGAGCCCCCGCCGCTGCCTCTCTCCATACGGCCCCCGCCTCTGCAGCTTCTCCTTCCGGGCAGGAACTTTTCAAATGACACACGCGCGCCGTACTGACGATATCAGGGCGCGCGTGTGTCACAGAGAAAAGTGTCGGGCAAGGAACAGAGGAGAGATTCCTGCGTTACGCTGCCTACACTGTGCGGAGCTTCAGGATCTGTCCTCTGTTTCCTGCCCGACACGCAGCGTGTGATGAGGGTCAGGGCCGGCTCCAGGTTTTTGTGGGCCCCGGGAGGAAGAGTCCCAGTGGGCCCCATCAACACGCAGACACACATACGTACACATACATATTTAAAGACAAACTCACAAAAATACATATAGAACGGACACATCTATACAGCCATATACACTGACATACATAGATACACATTATACATGCCTACAGACACACAGCTCTGCTGCATACATACAGACACACATAGCTCTGCTACAGACACACATAGCTCTGCTACAGACACACATAGCTCTGCCACAGACACACATAGCTCTGCTACAGACACACATAGCTCTGCTACATACATAGCTCTGCTACATACATACACACATAGCTCTGCTACATACATACACACATAGCTCTGCTACATACATACACACATAGCTCTGCTACATACATACACACATAGCTCTGCTACATACATACACACATAGCTCTGCTACATACATACACACATAGCACTGCTACATACACACATAGCACTGCTACATACAGACACACATAGCTCTGCTACATACATACACACATAGCTCTGCTACATACATACACACATAGCTCTGCTACATACATACACACATAGCTATGCTACATACATACACACATAGCACTGCTACATACACACATAGCACTGCTACATACACACATAGCACTGCTACATATATACATACATACACATTGCTCTGCTACATACACACATAGCTCTTCTACATACATACACACATAGCTCTGCTACATACATACACACATAGCTCTGCTACATACATACACACATAGCTCTGCTACATACATTGCTCTGCTACATACATACACACATAGCACTGCTACATACACACATAGCACTGCTACATACAGACACACATAGCTCTGCTACATACAGACACACATAGCTCTGCTACATACATACACACATAGCTCTGCTACATACATACACACATAGCTCTGCTGCATACATACACACATAGCTCTGCTACATACATACACACATAGCTCTGCTACATACATACACACATAGCTCTGCTACATACATACACACATAGCTCTGCTACATACATAGCTTTGCTACATACATACACACATAGCACTGCTACATACACACATAGCACTGCTACATACAGACACACATAGCTCTGCTACATACAGACACACATAGCTCTGCTACATACATACACACATAGCTCTGCTACATACATACACACATAGCTCTGCTACATACATACACACATAGCTCTGCTACATACATACACACATAGCTCTGCTACATACATACACACATAGCTCTGCTACATACATACACACATAGCTCTGCTACATACATACACACATAGCTCTGCTACATACATACACACATTGCACTGCTACATACACACATAGCACTGCTACATACAGACACACATAGCTCTGCTACATACAGACACACATAGCTCTGCTACATACATACACACATAGCTCTGCTACATACATACACACATAGCACTGCTACATACACACATAGCACTGCTACATACAGACACACATAGCTCTGCTACATATATACATACACATTGCTCTGCTACATACACACATAGCTCTGCTACATACACACATAGCTCTGCTACATACATACACACATAGCTCTGCTACATATATACATACATAGCTCTGCTACATATATACATACATACACACATAGCTCTGCTACATACACACATAGCTCTGCTACATATATACATACAGACAGACACACACGCGGCTCTGGGGCCCAGCACATACGGCACGGGGGGGGGAAGGGGGGGGGTTTGCAGGGAATACACCTAGGGGGGAGAAGAGCCCATACAGCTCACCAGGGCCCATAAATCGGGGGGTGGGGAGGGCACATACCGCTCAGGTCACGGTGGAGAGGGGGCCCACACAGAGCCGGAAAGAAGCACTGTGCTGGGGGTCGCTGGCTGGCACTGCAACTCTCATCTGTGGGATGAGCAGGACGCCGGCCGGTAGCTCCGCCCACAGATTAAGTTCAGCCAGGAAGTCTTTGCTCCTTAAAGGGACGGCGCTGCAGATTCCTACTCGGCCCGGGGGGCAGCAGAACTAAGGCGAGTGGGTCCTGGCCAAGGGTCACCAGAACTGACGAGGCCGAGTGGGCCCCCCCGGCTCTCCAGGGCCCCGGCATTTGCCCGGGCACTGATGAGGGCAATCTGACCACGCGCCTCCCGGAGCCTGGAGCTCCGGACAACAGGTCAGATTGCTCTCATCAGTGACCGGCCAGCAAGGATGCCCTGAGCCAGGCGGGCCGGTCACAGAGAGTAGGCGGGCCGGATGTGGCCCGCGGGCCGCCCCTTGCCCAGGTCTGCTCTAAGGGGTACTTTGCACACTACGACATCGCAGCTGCGATGTTGGTGGGGTCAAATTAAAAGTGACGCACTTCCGGCATCGCATGCAACATCGTAGTGTGTAAAGGCTCGATGATACGATTAACGAGCGCAAAAGCGTCGTAATCGTATCATCGCTGCAGCGTCGGCGTAATCCATAATTACGCCGACGCGACAGTCCGATGTTGTTCCTCGCTCCTGCGGCAGCACACATCGCTGTGTGTGAAGCCGCAGGAGCGAGGAACATCTCCTACCGGCGTCACCGCGGCTTCCGTAGAATATGCGGAAGGAAGGAGGTGGGCGGGATGTTTACATCCCACTCATCTCCGCCCCTCCGCTCCGATTGGCCGCCTGCCGTGTGACGTCGCAGTGACGCCGCACGACCCGCCCCCTTAACAAGGAGGCGGGTCGCCGGCCAGAGCGGCCGTCACAGGGCAGGTGAGTGCATGTGAAGCTGGCGTAGTGATAATTTTCACTACGCCAGCTATCACAATATATCGCCCCTGCGACGGGGGCGGGGACTATCACGTGCGACATCGCAGCATCGGCTTGCGATGTCGCAACGTGCAAAGCCCGCCTTAGTCCATCTAGTTCAACCCGTAGCCTAACATGTTGATCCAGAGGAAGGCAAAAAAAACCCCAATGTGGCAAACAAGCTCCAAAGGGGGAAAAAAATTCTTCCTGACTCCACATACGGCAATCAGACTAGTTCCCTGGATCAACACCCTGTCTTAAAATCTAATATACATAACTGTGGATAGATAAGTCCATCCTCAGCCACTTTAGATATAAATCGCTATTCACATTAAACAATAATAGACCAGAGTGATTTCCTGGTTCATATGAATCATATTTATATTTTATCTTATTATCTTATTTTTATATTATCCGATTATCTCCCTGTGGGATGATAATCTAACTGGCATCCCACGGTAGGAATATGGACCTTAATCTCTAAAGTAGTATACTCAGAAGACTCGCTACCAATACTGGGTCAGAATAGATTACCATTTAACTTTGATGTATATTACGTTGCATGAGGGGGATTCGGAGAAGCACCCCCAAGGTCACAGATGAACCATCACTGCAAAAAAAACAGCTAATCTCAGATGCCTTCATAGGTACATAAACCCAAGCTGCCATATACTAGGGCTATGATATACTCCTCCAAGTTGATCCAGAGCTGTTAACACTGGCTGTACAGTTCAGATGGACTTGCAGTCTCCTGTTTGGAGCGTTCCTGATTATTTTGAAATTGGACCATCCGAAGGACCCTAAAGCTTTGCAAAGTTTTTAAGAGTTTGCAAATTATTACATGGAACCTTATTAAGAATTTCTCAGGGCTGTCGGGCTGTATTTTCTCAAGGTACGTCTCTTGGTTAACTGCATCCATGCACTTTCTTTTCTGTGAAATTATCTTCGGCAGAATGTAATTACAATATTGGGAACAGGGAATTACAGGCAATCAAGATAGTGTTTGAGGAATGGCGACACTTTCTGGAGGGAGCTAGTCATCCGGTTACAGTGATTACTGATCTTAAAAAAAGTTCATTACCTTGAGTCTGCTAAGCATCTTATACCAAGACAAGCTTTTGGTCATTGTTTTTAAATAGGTTTAATTTTTTCGTTACTTATAACTAGAGATGAGCGAACTGGCCGTTGTTCGGCTCGAGTTCGGTTCGCCGAACGGAGGTCTCGTTCGAGTTCGGTTCGTCGAACGTTCGACGAACCAAACTCGAACCAATAGGATATAATGGAAGGCAATCACAAACACATAAAAACGCATTATAAATGTACACATACAGTTAATAAACATTGCCATAACACTTACCGGTCCCCACGATCCCTCCTGCACTCTGTCTCCTGTCGCTATTCCATCCGATGATCGCTGAATCCTCCCGGTGACTGGCACTGCCAGCAGTGATGCAGGACCTATCGTGATGTCAAAATAGCCATGTGACCAGTCACGTGGCTATTATCTCATTGGCTACAGACTGGTCACATGACTATGACGCGTCATGTAGGACCTGTCATTGCACTCTCCGGTACACGGTGCACATTTGTGTATCGCCGTGTACCGGCGACATGCTCTAGCACACGGTCGACTCCCCGTTCCGTTAGGGACCGGCTGACACAGCCAGTCATTAACGGAGATCACCGTTGCCATAGCAACGCAGTTAGCGGTGACGTCACCGCTAGCCGCGGCTCTGGGAGCACCGTTGCTATGGTAACGCGTCTGTCAGCATTACCGCTGTTACCGCTGACAGCCAGTAGCACTGATCACTCACGGAGTGAAGGCTGCACGGGAAGCAGCGTCTTCCCCCATGAAGCAGTGATGGAGCAGAGCTGCATTTGTTGAACGAGAAAGACAGAAGACCATGGATCGTGGAGGGCTGACAGGGGGTAATAAAGGTGGAGTCTCTAATGTGTCTGTGTATTCATTTCTATTAAAGTATTTTTTCTCTGTGTGGTGTCTTTTTTTTAACCCTTTATTGGAGATTCTTAATGGCCGGGTCAAACGTGACTGACATTAAGAATCTCTGGCTTAATACTAGCTAGTAAAACAAAGCTAGTATTAACTCATTATTACCCAACAAGCCACCCGGCTTCAGGGCTGTTGGAAGAGTTGTATACAGCGCCAGATGATGGTGCTTCTATGAAAGCGCCATTTTCTGGGGCGGCTGCGGACTGCAATTCGCAGCAGAGGCGCCCAGAAACCTCGGGCTAACCTGTGCTGCGGATTCCGATCCCCAGCTGCCTAGTTGTACCTGGCTGGACACAAAAATGGGGTGAAGCCCATGCCATTTGTTTTTTAATTATTTCATGAAATAAGTGAAATAATTAAAAAAAACGGGCTTCCCTATATTTTTGGTTCCCAGCCGGGTACAAATAGGCAACTGGGGGTTGGAGGCAGCCCGTGGCTGCCTGCTGTACCTGGCTAGCATACAAAAATATGGCGAAGCCGACGTAATTTTTTTGGTGGGCAAAAAACTTCTGCATACAGTCCTGGATAGAAGAAAAGAGGGTTTCACCAGCACATGAATCCAGGCAACTTGTATCTTAAAACTGAAGATTCTTTATTCGCATAATGTTAAAAAGTTCATGCTGTGGTATTCATGCCCATATTAGAGAGGACGCGTTTCAAACATCCAGTTCTTATTCAGTCTCTAAACCATCTAGTCACAGAACTGATTTAAAAAGGGCTAAACCCAAACATGTGGTCAAATGGATGGAGAGAGCATAGTGATTGCAAAAAGGTTAACCCATTAAGGTAAGACAATCCGTATACTGATACAACACATATATACATATACAATAGTGAACAGATTTAATATGCAAACATCAATTCATTCCTTTTATTTAAACCCATAGGGAATCTTGTGCCCATTAAAAAAATCCATGAGCCTGAGCTTTCTGGGCTCCACTGCTGCAAATTGCAGTCTGCAGCTGCCTCAGAAAATGGCACTTTCATAGAAGTGCCATCTTCTGGCGCTGTATCCAACTCTTCCAGCACCTGCCTGCTATACCTGGCTAGCATACAAAAATATGGCGAAGCTCACTTCCTTTTTTTGTAGTTTTTTGGCAAAAAAAATAAAAAATGCTTCCCTGGATTTTCCATTGCCAGTGAAGGTAACACCAAGCAGTGGGGGTTAGCAGCCAGTAGCTGCTTGGATTACCCTTAGCTAGCAATACAAAAAATGCAGCGGGAGCCCATATATATTTTTTTTCATTATTTATTTAAATAACTAAATACAAAATGGGCTTCCCTGTATTTTGATTGCTGGACATCACAGTGCTGTAAAAATAAATCTATAAAAAAAATTACGTAGCGCTCCGCGGTATTTTTGATTCTCAGCGCAGATAAAGCAGACAGCTATGGGTTGCCACCCCCATCTGCCTGCCGTTACCTTGGTTGGCAATCAAAACACAGGGAAGCCCATTAATTTTTTCTATTTAAAAAATAGTTAAAAAGAAAATGACGTTGGGTCCCCCCATTTTTGATTGCCAGCTAGGGTAAAGCAGACGGCTGTAGCCTGAAAACCACAGCTGGCAGCTTTACCGTGGTTGGGGATCCAATGTGGAGGTCCCCCCAGGCTCTTTTTTTATAATTATTTTATAAATATTAATAATTACACAAAAAAAGTAGGGTCCCCCCCAAATTGGATCACCAGCCAAGGTAAAGCGGACAGCTGTGGTCTGGTATTCTCAGGGTGGGAAGGTCCATAGTTATTGGGCCTTTCACAGCCTAAAAATAGCAGGCCGCAGGCACCCCAGACATGGCACATCCACTAGATGCGCCAATCCTGGCGCTTCACCCCAGCTCATCCCGTGCCCTGGTGCAGTGGCAAACGGGGTAATAAATCGGGTTGATACTAGCTGTAAGGTCACCTAACATCAAGCCCAGCAGTTTGTGATGTCATGGCGTCTATTAGATACCCAACATCATAAACTGTCAGTACTAACAAAAAAAAATCGACAAAAGAAATTTATTTGAAAAAACGGTCCCCAAAACATTTCCTCTTTCACCAATTTATTGTAAGAAAAAAAATAAAGGGGTCCCACGACGACTCTGGACCATCTAGAATATGGGGGGGAGACACTCAGGGAACGTATCCCCCATTCTCTAGGAGTGCAGACCCTTCATGTGAGGAGTGTGGGTGCAATGAATCTGCACTCACTCTCCCCGGGTCCACAGCAGCAGAGTCCATGTCGTAATGGTTGCTACCAAAGCTGCAATGCCCTGCTCATGAGGTAAGGGCATGCCTAATCAGGAGAACTATTCTACATTTCCAAATATTGGTATTTGCTGATATTATTGCTATTCCACCTACTATATATTGGGGATAGGATCTTGGAGATGGAATACCCCTTTAAGTCCAGTTATCCAGCTGAATGAATACTTAACAACAGAGCTCGCAATTTAGATGTGTTTTCTTGTGGCGTATAACGGACTCTCATGTTTGGTAGTCGTTCAGCAGGGCAACTATAAAAGCAAAGCCCTCCATTTGGAAATGTAGTATATAGCTCTCTTGATCAATTATGTTCCTTACCTCATGAGCAGGGCATTGCAGTAAGAATAATACTTTATTCATTTATATAGCGTTATTAATTCAATAGCGCTGTATGTCATTGGAGTGTGGGAGGAAACCGGAGTACCCGGAGGAAACCCACGGAGAACATACAAACTCCTTGCAGATGGTGTCCTTGGTGAGAATTGAACCCAGGACCTCAGCGCTGCAAGACTGTAGTGCTAACCACTGAGCCACCGTGCCACCCATTTAGCTTACAGATGCATAACCACCACTCACTCTGTCTGAACACAGGAAGCTGAGCTGACAGCCGCTCTGTGCATGCGGCAGTGTCTATTGTGAAGGAGAGGGCCGCGAGGGATCAACGCTGCACAAGTACCGTGGGACACCGGGGAACACCGGTGGGGTTATAGGGGGTGACCTGGCAGGGCCTGGGGAGGAGTTTTCTGTCGCATGTGTCATGGCACATGCGACAGAAATCAGAGGAGTAGGGTGAATGCGGCCGGCGCGCTGCTGTGCGCGCGGCCATCTTGGATTTCTGGGAGGGCATCAGGGGGGGCACTTTGGCGACACCGGGGGACCGGAGGGGACCGGGGAGGAGATTTATCATGTTTGTTCATGCCAGATGGGAGATAAATAATTTTTTACCGGCGCTGTTATTTACTGTAACGTGATCATCGGTGTACGGTGTATACCTGTGATCACGTGAGCGGGGACCGGAAAAACCGTCCTGAATCATGATCTCCAGGGTCTCAGCTAGCCCTGAAACCCCGGAGATTTTCTGACGCTGGGGGGCGTTATTCACTTATTTCTGCCTGCTGTTTATAAATGGCAGATCAGAATAAGGCTACATTAACACGACCAATCCATTTTTGCGTGTCTGCAAAAAACAGTCCATTTTTTTTCATGGGTGCATCCGTGTGGCATCAGTTTCTGTTCCGTAGACGGTCCGTATGTCATCTGTTTGTCATCCGTGTGCCTTCCGTTTTTTTTGTGTACTGCAAAAAAACTGAAGGAGGGTAAATGCATAAATTTACCCAGGATCCATAGCTTCAACCTACATGAGGCGGTCACATGTTCACTCCAGTGCCATTTTCTACTGCTTTTCACAGCGTAGAGTGCTCTGGTTATTTTCTTGTGCTTGTAAACGTCATATCAGTCTTTTCTGTCATTATAATGGCAGAAAGACACATAATGTCCCACTCTCCTGCATTTTGTAATTTTGCACCCTTTGGTGCCTTTCATGTGGCACTAAGGGGTGCTTAGCTTTGTATTTAGCCAAAAAAAATGAAAAACAAAATGAAGTAGGGTTCCCCCTATTTTTGTAGCCAGCTAGGGTAAAGCAGACGGCTGCAGCCTGCAGACCACAGCTGGCAACCTCACCTTGGCTGGTAATCCAAAACTGAGGGCACCCCACGCTGTTATTTTAAATTAAATAAATAATTAAAAAAAAAAAACCACGTAGGGGTCCCCCCAAAATTGGATCACCAGCCAAGGTAAAGGAGACAGCTGGGGTCTGATATTCTCAGACTAGGGAGGTCCATGGTTATTGGACTCTCCCCAGCCTAAAAATAGCAGGCCGCAGCCACCCCAGAAGTGGTGCATCCATTAGATGTGCCAATCCTGGTGCTTCGCCCCAGCTCATCCCGCGTCCTGGTGCGGTGGCAAACGGGGTAATATATGGGGTTAATACCAGATGTGTAATGTCACCTGGCACCAAGCCCCGGGGTTGGTGAGGTCAGGCGTCTATCAGATACCCGACATCACCAACCCAGTCAGTAATAAAAAAAAATAGACGACAAACACATTTTTATTTGAAAAAACACTCCCCAATACATTCCCTCTTTAACCAATTTATTAGAAAGAAAAACAAATCCAGGTCTGGTGTAATCCAAGGGGTTGCCATGATGATCCACACTGTCCCAGTCAATGAGGAGCAGAATGTTCCCCATTGGCTGGGAGAGCAGTGCAGTGACCTGAGCTAACATCAGAAGGTCAGCCCAGGTCACTGCAGGGGATGACAAGTGCTGCTGTCAGCGAGGTACATTACCTGCGCTGATCTCCTGCACTGCTGACAGCACCTGTCACTGAGTTCAATGTCCGCCGCCTTCACAGCCAAGTATCGCGAGAGGCCCGTGACGTCACCGCTAGTCAGTCTCGGGTCGGAAGCGAGAGAAGGTGATGTGACAAGCGGCGGCCATGGAGGACAGTGACAGCGCTGAGATCGGGACTTCATCACCGCAGGTAAGCCGAGCGGGACCATGTGTGCAGAATGCAGTGTGCAGAGTGTGTGTGTGTGTGTGTGTGTACATGCCGCGTGCAGGAGGGGGTGGAGCGAGCTGAGCGGGGAAGTGTGGGCTTCCTGCACGTAACTAGGATAAACATCGGGTTACTAACCAGAGCGCTTTGGTTGGATACCCGATGTTTATCTTAGTTACCAGCTTCTGGCAGGCTGCCAGCGATGGCTCCTGCACACTGTAGCTGTAAAAAGCCCTGCTTTTTGCTGCTAGAACCGTTCTCGAACGTATCTAGAACTATCGAACTTTAGCAAAAAGCTCGAGTTCTAGTTCGATTTAGAACAGCCCCCAAAATCACTCGAACCGCGAACTGGAGAACCGCGAACCGTGAACCGCGCTCAACTCTACTTATAACCCTGGTTCAAACAACATTAAAGCCAATACCTTGTCCAAGAGTTTTCTGGGAAAGGAACCCTGTGAGGAACCTTTCGCCATACTTCAGCAGGGAGTGGTAATGTTGGCACTCAGTACTAATGTAGAAATTGCTAAGGCTCAAGGTGAGATGCCATCTGGTGTTCCTGTGAACAAGTCATTTGTTCCTCTGAATCTTTGTCTTAGGGTTCTAGGTAAACATCATGATTATGTTCTGGCTGGTCACCCTGGGGTTAAAGGTGCTCTGGATTGCATATTGTGTCACTTTTGATGGCCCCAGAATCCGAAGTTATGTGGTATCCTATGTGTCTGCGTGTGCCACATTTGCACATCTCACTCTCATCCCTTAGGATGTTTGCAGCTTTTGAGTGTTCCTAGTCAACCTTGGGCAGACATTTCCATGGACTTTATTATGGATTTACCTTCCTTTGCTGGTAATATGGTTATTTTGGTGGTGGTGGTGGATAAGTTTTCTAAGAGCCTATCAAACTCTGCGCTTACCTCCGCCCTGGTCTTAGTCGATGGGTCATTGGAAATTCAGGTATCTAAGGTAATTGATTCTCATTTTGTCTGCCATTCATTACAGTACTTGGATGATTGCCAAGGTTATGTTACTGAGGAGAGGACTTGGGTACCAGCCTCATATATCTATGTGGAGCATTTGGTTAGGTCATTTCATCATCTCCATCCAGAGATACCAGGTGCGGAGGGCCCACAGGTCCCTTGTAGAGGGTGGCATACTGTTACATGGAGTTTTGCACAAACTTTGCCTACTGTCAGGGCTAGAGATGAGCGAACCGGTCCCGGTTCGGCTCGAGGTCGGTTCGCCGAACGGACCTCCCGTTCGAGTTCGGCTCGTCGAACGTTCGACGAACCGAACTCGAGCCAATAGGAAACAATGGCAGGCAATCACAAACACAGTAAAACACCTAGAAAACACCCTCAAAGGTGTCCAAAAGGTGACAAACAACTCAAACACATTGGAAAGTGACAAGGACATATACTCATGCGAAAACAAAACAGCTGGACAAGGAAAAAGAGGAGGACACACAGATATAGGCATGGCACGCCATTTTAAAATCATGTAAAACACCGCAAGGTGACTCCAAGCATAGTCTCCCTTTTTTTCCAAAAATTGGGCCCCACACCCACCCACCCATTCAGTGGCAGCAGTTGGGCCCCAGTTGTACAATTCACAGCTAGATTTGCAGCAAGCACATTCAAAAATACGCCATTCTTATCCGTCCCCAGGATGACACCGGGGTAGGTAGCAAAGTCTTTCCTGATCCCAGCTCTGTTCATCTTGGCTTCTTTTAAAAACACAGCAAGCAAGGGTTACTCCAAGCGGAGTCTCCCTTTTTTTCCAAAAATTGGGCCCCACACACACCCACCCATTCAGTGGCAGCACTTGTGCCCTAGTTGTACACTTCACAGCTAGATTTGCATCAAGCACATTCAAAAATACGCCATTCTTATCCGTCCCCAGGATGACACCGGGGTAGGTAGATAAAGTCTTTGCTGACCCATGACTTGTTCATCTTGGCTTCTTTTAAAAACAATGTAAGCAAGGGTTACTCCAAGCGGAGTCTCCCTTTTTTTCCAAAAATTGGGCCCCACACACACCCACCCATTCAGTGGCAGCACTTGTGCCCTAGTTGTACACTTCACAGCTAGATTTGCATCAAGCACATTCCAAAATACGCCATTCTTATCCGTCCCCAGGATGACACCGGGGTAGGTAGATAAAGTCTTTGCTGACCCATGACTTGTTCATCTTGGCTTCTTTTAAAAACAATGTAAGCAAGGGTTACTCCAAGCGGAGTCTCCCTTTTTTTCCAAAAATTGTGCCCCACACACACCCACCCATTCAGTGGCAGCACTTGTGCCCTAGTTGTACACTTCACAGCTACATTTGCATCAAGCACATTCCAAAATACGCCATTCTTATCCGTCCCCAGGATGACACCGGGGTAGGTAGCAAAGTCTTTCCTGATCCCAGCTCTGTTCATCTTGGCTTCTTTTAAAAACACAGCAAGCAAGGGTTACTCCAAGCGGAGTCTCCCTTTTTATCCAAAAATTGGGCCCTACACACACCCACCCATTCAGTGGCAGCACTTGTGCCCTAGTTGTACACTTCACAGCTAGATTTGCATCAAGCACATTCCAAAATACGCCATTCTTATCCGTCCCCAGGATGACACCGGGGTAGGTAGCAAAGTCTTTCCTGATCCCAGCTCTGTTCATCTTGGCTTCTTTTAAAAACACAGCAAGCAAGGGTTACTCCAAGCGGAGTCTCCCTTTTTTTCCAAAAATTGGGCCCCACACACACCCACCCATTCAGTGGCAGCACTTGTGCCCTAGTTGTACACTTCACACCTAGATTTGCATCAAGCACATTCAAAAATACGCCATTCTTATCCGTCCCCAGGATGACACCGGGGTAGGTAGCAAAGTCTTTCCTGATCCCAGCTCTGTTCATCTTGGCTTCTTTTAAAAACACAGCAAGCAAGGGTTACTCCAAGCGGAGTCTCCCTTTTTTTCCAAAAATTGGGCCCCACACACCCACCCATTCAGTGGCAGCACTTGTGCCCTAGTTGTACACTTCACAGCTAGATTTGCATCAAGCACATTCAAAAATACGCCATAATTAACCGTCCCCAGCATGACACCGGGGTAGGTAGCAAAGTCTTTCCTGATCCCAGCTCTGTTCATCTTGGCTTCTTTTAAAAACAATGTAAGCAAGGGTTACTCCAAGCGGAGTCTCCCTTTTTTTCCAAAAATTGGGCCCCACACACACCCACCCATTCAGTGGCATCACTTGTGCCCTAGTTGTACACTTCACAGCTAGATTTGCATCAAGCACATTCCAAAATACGCCATTCTTATCCGTCCCCAGGATGACACCGGGGTAGGTAGCAAAGTCTTTCCTGATCCCAGCTCTGTTCATCTTGGCTTCTTTTAAAAACAATGTAAGCAAGGGTTACTCCAAGCGGAGTCTCCCTTTTTTTCCAAAAATTGGGCCCCACACACACCCACCCATTCAGTGGCAGCACTTGTGCCCTAGTTGTACACTTCACAGCTAGATTTGCATCAAGCACATTCAAAAATACGCCATTCTTATCCGTCCCCAGGATGACACCGGGGTAGGTAGCAAAGTCTTTCCTGATCCCAGCTCTGTTCATCTTGGCTTCTTTTAAAAACACAGCAAGCAAGGGTTACTCCAAGCGGAGTCTCCCTTTTTTTCCAAAAATTGGGCCCCACACACACCCACCCATTCAGTGGCATCACTTGTGCCCTAGTTGTACACTTCACAGCTAGATTTGCATCAAGCACATTCCAAAATACGCCATTCTTATCCGTCCCCAGGATGACACCGGGGTAGGTAGATAAAGTCTTTGCTGACCCATGACTTGTTCATCTTGGCTTCTTTTAAAAACAATGTAAGCAAGGGTTACTCCAAGCGGAGTCTCCCTTTTTTTCCAAAAATTGTGCCCCACACACACCCACCCATTCAGTGGCAGCACTTGTGCCCTAGTTGTACACTTCACAGCTACATTTGCATCAAGCACATTCCAAAATACGCCATTCTTATCCGTCCCCAGGATGACACCGGGGTAGGTAGCAAAGTCTTTCCTGATCCCAGCTCTGTGCATCTTGGATCATTTATAAAAAACACAGCAATCAAGGGTTACTCCAAGCGGAGTCTCCCTTTTTTTCCAAAAATTGGGCCCCACACACACCCACCCATTCAGTGGCAGCACTTGTGCCCTAGTTGTACACTTCACAGCTAGATTTGCATCAAGCACATTCCAAAATACGCCATTCTTTTCCGTCCCCAGGATGACACCGGGGTAGGTAGATAAAGTCTTTGCTGACCCATGACTTGTTCATCTTGGCTTCTTTTAAAAACAATGTAAGCAAGGGTTACTCCAAGCGGAGTCTCCCTTTTTTTCCAAAAATTGTGCCCCACACACACCCACCCATTCAGTGGCAGCACTTGTGCCCTAGTTGTACACTTCACAGCTACATTTGCATCAAGCACATTCCAAAATACGCCATTCTTATCCGTCCCCAGGATGACACCGGGGTAGGTAGCAAAGTCTTTCCTGATCCCAGCTCTGTTCATCTTGGCTTCTTTTAAAAACACAGCAAGCAAGGGTTACTCCAAGCGGAGTCTCCCTTTTTTTCCAAAAATTGGGCCCCACACACACCCACCCATTCAGTGGCAGCACTTGTGCCCTAGTTGTACACTTCACAGCTAGATTTGCATCAAGCACATTCCAAAATACGCCATTCTTATCCGTCCCCAGGATGACACCGGGGTAGGTAGATAAAGTCTTTGCTGACCCATGACTTGTTCATCTTGGCTTCTTTTAAAAACAATGTAAGCAAGGGTTACTCCAAGCGGAGTCTCCCATTTTTTCCAAAAATTGTGCCCCACACACCCACCCATTCAGTGGCAGCACTTGTGCCCTAGTTGTACACTTCACAGCTACATTTGCATCAAGCACATTCAAAAATACGCCATAATTAACCGTCCCCAGCATGACACCGGGGTAGGTAGCAAAGTCTTTCCTGATCCCAGCTCTGTTCATCTTGGCTTCTTTTAAAAACAATGTAAGCAAGGGTTACTCCAAGCGGAGTCTCCCTTTTTTCCAAAAATTGGGCCCCACACAGACACCTTATCAGTGGCAGCACTTGTGCCCTAGTTGCAAACAGGATGTTTTGATTTGCATCAAGCACATTCCAAATCAACAAGCATTTACTCTCCCCAGGATGACACAGGGGTAGTAAATTCCTTCTGGATCCATGACTTGTTCGTTTTGATGAACGTCAGTCTGTCCACATTGTCACTGGACAGACGCGTGCGCTTATCTGTCAGCACACACCCAGCAGCACTGAATACACGTTCAGAGACAACGCTGGCAGCTGGACACGACAAAATCTCCAAGGCGTAAGTTGCGAGCTCTGGCCATTTTTCTAGGTTTGAAGCCCAAAAGGAGCAAGGCTCCAGTTGCACAGTCATGGCATTGATGTTCATTTGGAGATACTCCTGTATCATCCTCTCCAGCCGTTGACTATGTGTCAGACTTGTTGTCTCTGGTGGCCTTGCAAAAGAGGGTCTAAAAAAATTATGAAAAGATTCCATAAAATTGCTGTTACCGGCACTAGATACGGTCCTACTGGTATGGGTAGACTGTTGAAGATGACGAGACCGTCCCATGTTTGTCAAGTTACAACTGGGAGATTCCCTCCCTGCACCTGCACGGTTGTTTGGTGGAAAAGCCGAGCTAAGATCGAGTAACAGCTTCTGCTGATACTCCTGCATACGTGCGTCCCTTTCTATGGCTGGAATTATGTCACAAAATTTGGACTTGTACCGGGGATCTAATAGTGTGGCAATCCAGTAGTCATCATCACTTCTAATTTTGACAATACGACTGTCATGTTGGAGGTAGTGCAACAAAAAGGCACTCATGTGTCTTGCGCAGCCATGCGGACCAAGTCCACGCTGTGTTTGTGGCATAGAGGTGCTACCCGTTCTTTCTTCCTCTGACATCTCCCCCCAACCTCTTTCAACTGAAATTTGACCAAGGTCTCCCTCATCCGCTGAGTCTTCCATGTCCATGGACAGTTCGTCCTCCATTTCTTCATGTTCTCCTGCACCTTGCTCAACATTTCGCCTGCTACTATGCGCCCTTGTC
This sequence comes from Anomaloglossus baeobatrachus, assembly GCF_048569485.1. NCBI lineage: Eukaryota > Metazoa > Chordata > Amphibia > Anura > Aromobatidae > Anomaloglossus > Anomaloglossus baeobatrachus. The sequence continues at coordinate 150,977,764 of NC_134360.1, read as the reverse complement.
GATCCCTGTCCCCCATGGTCCCATGCCTGCTGCGTTGGTGATGATGAACGTCTGGACCTTGGTGATGTTGTTGTCCCTTGCGCATATGAATCCTCCTGTAGTTCCTCCCCTTCATGTTGTCCCACCCCCTGACTCCGAATAGTGTTTAGCGTGTGCTCCAGCATGTAAATGACTGGAATCGTCATGCTGATAATGGCATTGTCAGAGCTAAACATATTCGTCGCCATGTCGAAACTGTGCAGAAGGGTGATCTGCCCCACCTCTGCATCTCGTTGGCCCAGGCTATACGTCATGACGTATTGCACCAGGGCTCTGCGGTGCTGCCACAGTCGCTGTAACATGTGGAGAGTTGAATTCCAGCGTGTCGCCACATCGCATTTCAGGCGATGAACCGGCAGGCCGAAAGACTTCTGGAGCGATGCAAGTCGCTCTGCTGCGGCGCTGGAACGGCGGAAGTGAGCTGACAGTTTTCGTGCCCTGTTCAGAAGGCCATCTAGGCCGGGATAGTGTGTTAAAAATTGCTGGACGACAAGGTTCAACACGTGAGCCATACAAGGTACGTGTGTCACCTTGCCCAGGCGAAGTGCCACACCCAGGTTTGCAGCATTGTCGCACACGGCCTTACCAGGCTGCAGGTTGAGTGGAGACAACCATTTATTAAACTCGGACCGCAGAGCTGACCACAACTCCTCAGCTGTGTGACTCTTATTCCCAAGACATGTCAAGCTAAAGACCGCCTGATGCCGTTGCGCTCTGCTGCCAGCATAGTAATGAGGGGTGCGTGATTCCTTCTGCGCAGTGAGAACGCTGGTGGCCTGACCAGGCAGGCTTGGGGCGGAGGTGGAGGACCCAGATGAGGTGGAGGATGCAGAAGCTGTGGCGGAACTTGGACAGACATAGGATTGACACACAAGTCGTGGGGACGGCAAGACTTGTGCAGCAGACCCTTCACCATCTATCACCATAGTTACCCAGTGCCCAGTCAGCGACATGTAACGTCCCTGTCCATGCTTACTGGTCCAAGTATCGGTGGTGAAATGCACCCGTTCACACACAGAGTTTCTCAAGGAAGCGGTGATTTTGTGTGCGACATGCTGGTGTAGCGCGGGCACACCTTTCTTAGAGAAGTAGTGGCGACTAGGCATCTGGTACTGGGGCACAGCGACAGACATAAGGTCTCTAAAATCCTGTGTGTCCACTAGGCGGAAAGGCAGCATTTTGGTAGCCAACAGCTTACAGAGGGATAGAGTCAACCTCTTAGCTTTGTCATGGGTCGGAGGAAGTGGCCTTTTATTTGACCACATCTGAGGGACAGAGATCTGGCTGCTGTGTGTAGACGGTGTTGAGTAGGGTGTCCCTGGAAAAATGCAGGTTTGTGAGGAAAGTGCAGGCGGAGACATGATGTTGCCTTGATCCAACGTTGGTGCTATCAATGTCTGAGAGAGCTGTACACACTCACTTGTTTCCCCTTCCAAACCAACTGACGACCTTACAAGCAAACTGCCTGTTGCGGTTACAGTGGTGGAAGTTTTGCGTGGAAAAACAGGTGTGACAGCTGTCCCCACAGTCCTAGAAGATGAAGAGCGCGCGGATGCACTGGAAGGGGCGGGCGGTGGATGGTTCGCTCCGCTAGGCCGCATTGCAGCACGGTGAGCTTCCCACCGGGACTTATGATATTTATTCATGTGACGATTCATGGAAGAAGTTGTCAAACTGCTGAGGTTTTGACCTCTACTAAGAGAATCATGACAAATGTTACATATCACATGATTTGGGCGATCTTTTTCGATGTCAAAAAAGGACCAGGCTAGGCAAGGCTTAGAGGCCATGCAACCTGTTGATCCACCCCGAATAATGCTCATAGGCAGAGTGGTGGCTGAGGATGCAGTTGTAGACGTGCTACCAGTGCTCCGACTCTGTCCAGGAAGGCGCAAGGTAACTTCGTCGTCGGTTGCATCCTCCTCCACCGCCTCTGTTGACCTCCTCGAGTGCCTGACTGGGGGTTGACAGTAGGTGGGATCTAGAACGTCATCATCAATTGTTGTGTTTGCACTCCCCTCCCCCTCAGACCGAGCCTCTTCTTGCCCTGACCGAATATTTAAGTTGTCATCCCAATCGGGTATCTGCGTCTCATCTTCATCAGTATGTTCCTCATTGTCTATAACCACAGGTGTTACAGTTTGTGACAAAGGGTCAACATTATGCTCAGAAACTTGGTCCTCACGGCCTGAATCAGAGTCACAAAGGTTCTGGGCATCACTGCAGACCATTTCCTGTTCTGTACTCACTGTAGCTTGGGAGCAGACCTCTGATTCCCAGGCTATAGTGTGACTGAACAGCTCTGCAGACTCAGCCATCTCAGTTCCACCATACTGTGCAGGGCTGATGGAGACTTCAGAGCTAGGAGAAATCAAGTGTGATTGGGATGACAACTCAGAGGACTGGTGTTTTTTGGATGCGGTACTTGAAGTGGCTGAGAGGGCACTTGTTGGACCACTTGAGATCCATTCAAGCATTTTCCTTTTTTGCCCATCATCTACCTTTCTTCTTGTTGTTCGTGTCCGTAAAAAAGGGAGCACATCGGATTGTCCACGGTAAGTAGTAGACATCTTACTTTTGCTGGTAGATGGTCTATCTTCAGCAGATGATAATGGAGCTTTGCCACCTTCCCCACGGACAAAACCTTTTTTGCCTTTTCCACCACGCCTCTTCCCCTTTCCACCAGCATCTGTCATTTTGCCACTCATGTTGATTGCGACAAGATTGTGGACTGAAAATGTGGTAGTAAAAATTGAGAGGTGGTGAAGATTGCAGTGGTGGTCTAGCTTTATTAACAGCAGAATAATAAAGAATAAATATCCCTGACAATGCAACTTAGTTATAATTAGTTGGAGTGTGCAACGCAGGCAGATGCGCTCTGCAAATGTCTTGGCACTAGTGGGACTATAGCAAAGTCCAATAGCCACGTATAGGATGCCACTAGGTACACTGAGTGTTTGCTAGTATAATGGCTTAGTTATAATTAGTTGGAGTGTGCAACGCAGGCAGATGCGCTCTGCAAATGTCTTGGCACTAGTGGGACTATAGCAAAGTCCAATAGCCACGTATAGGATGCCACTAGGTACACTGAGTGTTTGCTAGTATAATGGCTTAGTTATAATTAGTTGGAGTGTGCAACGCAGGCAGACGTGCTGCAAATGTCTTGGCACTAGTGGGACTATAGCAAAGTCCAATAGCCACGTATAGGATGCCACTAGGTACACTGAGTGTTTGCTAGTATAATGGCTTAGTTATAATTAGTTGGAGTGTGCAACGCAGGCAGATGCGCTCTGCAAATGTCTTGGCACTAGTGGGACTATAGCAAAGTCCAATAGCCACGTATAGGATGCCACTAGGTACACTGAGTGTTTGCTAGTATAATGGCTTAGTTATAATTAGTTGGAGTGTGCAACGCAGGCAGATGCGCTCTGCAAATGTCTTGGCAATAGTGGGACTATAGCAAAGTCCAATAGCAACGTATAGGATGCCACTAGGTACACTGAGTGTTTGCTAGTATAATGGCTTAGTTATAATTAGTTGGAGTGTGCAACGCAGGCAGATGCGCTCTGCAAATGTCTTGGCACTAGTGGGACTATAGCAAAGTCCAATAGCCACGTATAGGATGCCACTAGGTACACTGAGTGTTTGCTAGTATAATGGCTTAGTTATAATTAGTTGGAGTGTGCAACGCAGGCAGATGCGCTCTGCAAATGTCTTGGCACTAGTGGGACTATAGCAAAGTCCAATAGCCACGTATAGGATGCCACTAGGTACACTGAGTGTTTGCTAGTATAATGGCTTAGTTATAATTAGTTGGAGTGTGCAACGCAGGCAGACGTGCTGCAAATGTCTTGGCACTAGTGGGACTATAGCAAAGTCCAATAGCCACGTATAGGATGCCACTAGGTACACTGAGTGTTTGCTAGTATAATGGCTTAGTTATAATTAGTTGGAGTGTGCAACGCAGGCAGACGTGCTGCAAATGTCTTGGCACTAGTGGGACTATAGCAAAGTCCAATAGCCACGTATAGGATGCCACTAGGTACACTGAGTGTTTGCTAGTATAATGGCTTAGTTATAATTAGTTGGAGTGTGCAACGCAGGCAGATGCGCTCTGCAAATGTCTTGGCACTAGTGGGACTATAGCAAAGTCCAATAGCCACGTATAGGATGCCACTAGGTACACTGAGTGTTTGCTAGTATAATGGCTTAGTTATAATTAGTTGGAGTGTGCAACGCAGGCAGATGCGCTCTGCAAATGTCTTGGCACTAGTGGGACTATAGCAAAGTCCAATAGCCACGTATAGGATGCCACTAGGTACACTGAGTGTTTGCTAGTATAATGGCTTAGTTATAATTAGTTGGAGTGTGCAACGCAGGCAGACGTGCTGCAAATGTCTTGGCACTAGTGGGACTATAGCAAAGTCCAATAGCCACGTATAGGATGCCACTAGGTACACTGAGTGTTTGCTAGTATAATGGCTTAGTTATAATTAGTTGGAGTGTGCAACACAGGCAGACGTGCTGCAAATGTCTTGGCACTAGTGGGACTATAGCAAAGTCCAATAGCCACGTATAGGATGCCACTAGGTACACTGAGTGTTTGCTAGTATAATGGCTTAGTTATAATTAGTTGGAGTGTGCAACGCAGGCAGACGTGCTGCAAATGTCTTGGCACTAGTGGGACTATAGCAAAGTCCAATAGCCACGTATAGGATGCCACTAGGTACACTGAGTGTTTGCTAGTATAATGGCTTAGTTATAATTAGTTGGAGTGTGCAACGCAGGCAGATGCGCTCTGCAAATGTCTTGGCACTAGTGGGACTATAGCAAAGTCCAATAGCCACGTATAGGATGCCACTAGGTACACTGAGTGTTTGCTAGTATAATGGCTTAGTTATAATTAGTTGGAGTGTGCAACGCAGGCAGACGTGCTGCAAATGTCTTGGCACTAGTGGGACTATAGCAAAGTCCAATAGCCACGTATAGGATGCCACTAGGTACAGTGAGTGTTTGCTAGTATAATGGCTTAGTTATAATTAGTTGGAGTGTGCAACGCAGGCAGATGCGCTCTGCAAATGTCTTGGCACTAGTGGGACTATAGCAAAGTCCAATAGCCACGTATAGGATGCCACTAGGTACACTGAGTGTTTGCTAGTATAATGGCTTAGTTATAATTAGTTGGAGTGTGCAACGCAGGCAGACATGCTGCAAATGTCTTGGCACTAGTGGGACTATAGCAAAGTCCAATAGCCACGTATATGATGCCACTAGGTGCACTGAGTGTTTGCTAGTATAATGGCTTAGTTATAATTAGTTGGAGTGTGCAACGCAGGCAGATGCGCTCTGCAAATGTCTTGGCACTAGTGGGACTATAGCAAAGTCCAATAGCCACGTATAGGATGCCACTAGGTACACTGAGTGTTTGCTAGTATAATGGCTTAGTTATAATTAGTTGGAGTGTGCAACGCAGGCAGATGCGCTCTGCAAATGTCTTGGCACTAGTGGGACTATAGCAAAGTCCAATAGCCACGTATAGGATGCCACTAGGTACACTGAGTGTTTGCTAGTATAATGGCTTAGTTATAATTAGTTGGAGTGTGCAACGCAGGCAGACGTGCTGCAAATGTCTTGGCACTAGTGGGACTATAGCAAAGTCCAATAGCCACGTATAGGATGCCACTAGGTACACTGAGTGTTTGCTAGTATAATGGCTTAGTTATAATTAGTTGGAGTGTGCAACGCAGGCAGATGCGCTCTGCAAATGTCTTGGCACTAGTGGGACTATAGCAAAGTCCAATAGCCACGTATAGGATGCCACTAGGTACACTGAGTGTTTGCTAGTATAATGGCTTAGTTATAATTAGTTGGAGTGTGCAACGCAGGCAGATGCGCTCTGCAAATGTCTTGGCACTAGTGGGACTATAGCAAAGTCCAATAGCCACGTATAGGATGCCACTAGGTACACTGAGTGTTTGCTAGTATAATGGCTTAGTTATAATTAGTTGGAGTGTGCAACGCAGGCAGACGTGCTGCAAATGTCTTGGCACTAGTGGGACTATAGCAAAGTCCAATAGCCACGTATAGGATGCCACTAGGTACACTGAGTGTTTGCTAGTATAATGGCTTAGTTATAATTAGTTGGAGTGTGCAACGCAGGCAGACGTGCTGCAAATGTCTTGGCACTAGTGGGACTATAGCAAAGTCCAATAGCCACGTATAGGATGCCACTAGGTACACTGAGTGTTTGCTAGTATAATGGCTTAGTTATAATTAGTTGGAGTGTGCAACGCAGGCAGATGCGCTCTGCAAATGTCTTGGCACTAGTGGGACTATAGCAAAGTCCAATAGCCACGTATAGGATGCCACTAGGTACACTGAGTGTTTGCTAGTATAATGGCTTAGTTATAATTAGTTGGAGTGTGCAACGCAGGAAGATGCGCTCTGCAAATGTCTTGGCACTAGTGGGACTATAGCAAAGTCCAATAGCCACGTATAGGATGCCACTAGGTACACTGAGTGTTTGCTAGTATAATGGCTTAGTTATAATTAGTTGGAGTGTGCAACGCAGGCAGATGCGCTCTGCAAATGTCTTGGCACTAGTGGGACTATAGCAAAGTCCAATAGCCACGTATAGGATGCCACTAGGTACACTGAGTGTTTGCTAGTATAATGGCTTAGTTATAATTAGTTGGAGTGTGCAACGCAGGCAGATGCGCTCTGCAAATGTCTTGGCACTAGTGGGACTATAGCAAAGTCCAATAGCCACGTATAGGATGCCACTAGGTACACTGAGTGTTTGCTAGTATAATGGCTTCGTTATAATTAGTTGGAGTGTGCAATGCAGGCAGATGCGCTCTGCAAATGTCTTGGCACTAGTGGGACTATAGCAAAGTCCAATAGCCACGTATAGGATGCCACTAGGTACACTGAGTGTTTGCTAGTATAATGGCTTAGTTATGAGTTGGAGTGTGCAGAGGACAAGAGGGTACAGTGCCAGGATTGTGGTGCTCTGGGTAGAGGAATGGAAGCCTGCCTTTCTATTCCCTCCTAATGGTGAAATGCAGGGAGGAAATCCCTGACCTTGGCTGCACAGACGCTGGCGCTGTTTTCAGGACCTGTCACCTTAACTCTGACCCTGCCGCTTTGAGCCCTTAAAAGGACTGCTATAAAGTGCTCTCCCTATGCTGTCTAGCGCTGTGTATGCAGCGCATACAGCTGTATCAGCGATAGGACTCAGGATGACGGAGCTGCGACAGTGATGTCTGACACCAAAGACGCAGAAGGCAGATAATGGCGTCCGTGAAGAAAATGTCCGGTTTTATAATGCAGGGACATGTGACATGCAGATCCTATCACACATGCCGTTGCTTCTCTGGCTCAAAGTCCACTTAGCTGTGTGTGTGTCTGTGATTGGCTGACATGCTGGCCCGCCCCACAAGACGCGCGCGCTTAGGGAAGGAAGACAAGAAAAAAAAAAAAAAATGGCGATCGCCATTATAGAAACAGCAGTGATCTGAAGGCGCTGTTCATGCACACTATACACTGAAATGTGATAATAGTTTGATTCACAGAGTGACTTACACTATTACAGCAGAAACCAAGCTATGATTTAGCTGTTTTTTGGCTGCTAGAACCGTTCTCGAACGTTTCTAGAACTATCGAGCTTTTGCAAAAAGCTCGAGTTCTAGTTCGATCTAGAACATGCCCCAAAATCACTCGAGCCTAGAACTGGAGAACCACGAACCACGAACCGCGCTCAACTCTAGTCAGGGCAGCATCGGTCTCTGATCACATTGCAGATTATGACACTCTGTCCAATGGTTTCTTTGGTGTCTGCGATCAACACAGGCATACTCGGGTGTCAACCTGCTGTGTGCTGATTAATAGGCAGGCTAGCAACATTTATTCTCTGCTAGTCTGCTTGTAATACTCCTTGAACACATGTGGTGGAGAAGCTAATCACATATGCTCCTATCCTATGATATCTTCTACCCATGCCAGCTATAGGTTTTTCTGTGTTGGTCTGTGAGCTTTGATGTCCCAGGCTTTCTGGTGAAATTGTTATTTTTTGCTTGAAGCAGTTGTAGAGATTTCCCCTGTTGTCTTGTTGCTTCCTTCCTGCTCTTGTTTTCCTCCTAATACCTTATAGCCTTATACCTTTGTGTTTGCAAGTTATGTGCCAGAGTTTTGGTCTTTTCTGTCTGTCTACTTTTGTGGGTTTCATCTCACTCCTGTCTTATCCCTCCCTGGGGGAGGGGGTGGGAGTATCAGATCAGGACTGGTCAGGTGCCAGGCCAGAAAGGAGGTTCTGGCCTCTCCACCATTAGGAGTATCCCTGAGGGTAGTTATAGCTTAGGGTCCAGTAGCTTGAGGGTCAGCAAAGGAGTCCCAATTTCCTGCTATCCCATAGTCATTGTGAGTCTTCACACTGAGAATAATTTCATTCTCTTGGGTTTACTGGGAATGTTTCTTGTGGTGGGATGCAGATCTGAACAGTTGTCATCATCCTATTAAATGGATAAAAATTAGTGTTTGGGTATGCTTTATTCGAGATGGAGTAAATGATTAGCCTAAGGTGTGGAAGAGATGTAGCACCTCACGGGAACGTGGGGTACTCGTCACGGGCCAATGGTTTCTTGGGGTTGCTGTGACTGGCTTGACCCGGCTCTGTGGCCCCGTCGACTACAAGAAAAGACAAAAAAACAGGTGTCCAATGTAAATGGAGATGGAAGGAGGGCAACGGGTCTCTAGAAAGCATGTCGTTAGTTGCAGTGGCGACTGGGTCTCGGCCTCCTCTGCCGCAGACCCTTCCTGTGACTTTTCCTCTGCCAGGAGCGGTGTTGGATGGGAATGGGAGATGCTTCGCAGCGTCACCCATGGTGTGCGGCCATGAATTAGCCGCCACTGCAGAATCTCTCTCCAGGGCAGGTGTTGGGTGCAGCCAGGATGGTATCGCTCCCCACAGGTGGAGCGGGATTACCCCGGGAGGTTGGTGAGAATGGGGCTGCAGTCCACAGGAGTGCCGGAGCGTAGGCGGCGGCATTTACTCACAGAATCACCGGGTGCGGGTTTCAGATGCTTTTATTCTTTGGTTAGGATGGTATCGCACCCCAGGTGCTGGTCCTCACCGTCAGAGACTCCGGTCGATCCTTGGCAGGTCAGAGGTCTGGGAATGTCTGGTAATTGGTGGGCTTTCTCCTCAGTGCACAATTCTGTACTTGCTGGGTCCTCGTGGCCTGAAGCATCTTGGGATCTCCTCCTGCTCTCTCTCCCACTCTCTGTCTTGGCCCATATGGCAGGCAGCTTGAACCTCTCTATGGCCTGGACCTCAGTCCCCGTTCCCGGGTTCCCTCTTTGCTGCTGTGTCCCGGACACTAACATCGGTGAGGTCCTTGATGGTCCTCTCACCGGGCAGATTTTTATCAGGTGAGCATCTTCCTGAACCGGCCCTAGTGACACCTGGAGGATCCGGTACCAGTAATCGTAGGCTAAAGGAGTATGGTCGTCAGGGAGAATATGGTGAAGTACTCATGGGACTGAGCACAGGCGGGGTACGGAACCCGCCTGTGCTCAGTCCCGTGAGTACTTCACCATATTCTCCCTGACGACCATACTCCTTTAGCCCACGATTACTGGTACCGGATCCTCCAGGTGTCACTAGGGCCGATCTTGCTCCCCTCTGCAGAAGACTCCTGCAGAGGTTGGTGCAGTGTTAAATCCCAGATGGTTCTGTTCTGCCTCCCTGAGGGGTGCCTGGCAGCAACCCCTCAGGGAGCTGCTCCACAGCATGTCTACTCTGTCTCTGTCTGACTGGAACTCTGCCCTGACTTCCTGTCTGCTTTGTAACTTAACTCCTACTCATGCCAGCACCTTTGCAAGGATCCAGATCATTGTTATGGTGACCTGGAGTTCCCCTAGTGCCTGGGCCTGCTAGGAACTGGCTGAGTGACTTCCTGATTGTGTTTAGATGAGCTATATGAGCTGTGTAAACTTACCAGGTTAACTTCTTCTTTCCAGGAAGGATATAATGATATACCCTGTAGCGACCAGTCTCAGGGGTGCTACAGATACGTTTTATTTTATCTTTTTTATTTTGCCTTATAAACAAGTCATTATACAGTAAAAAATGTTTTCTACCATTTTTGTCCTGTATAATCCATTTTATCTTTGGCTTGGTATGTTTTATTGTCAGTTGGCAAAAGTGGCTTAATACTCTGACAACATTATTCCCAGCAGTGACGTGGGAGTCAGAGATTCATCCAGTCTGTTTCCATTCCATTTGAGTGCTTTTTCCATCCATTTCAGCGATTTTTACTGCCTCCTAGACTTCCCGTGAGACTCTTTCAACTCGAGTTTCCCATTGACTTCCAATATACTCGTTACTCAAGTCAAGCACCAAAGCGTCTGACTTGCTTGATTCCAGTAATAAGCACCAGAGCAATTAAGTGCTTGCTCATCACTAGTACACACATTAAAAATATTTACATATTGTCACATAACAAAAGCCCCATGGTCCATAAGGTCTCTGCTGATGATACACCTAATAATATCCCCCTACACAGTATACAGTATACATGATAAACAAACTTTAATAAATCAAATCAATAATAAATATTAAAGCCACAGTTAACTAAAAAGGAAAAAGATAAAAAATACTAAAAAGTACTATATAGAATAGTAGACAATATACATAAAATGTACAGTCATGGCCAAATCTACAGTCATGGCCCAAAGTTTTGAGAATGCTACAAATATTAATTTTTACAAAGTCTACTGCTTAAGTTTTTCTAATGGCAATTTGCATATACTCCAGAATGTCATAAAGAGTGATCAGCTTAACAGCAATTACTTGCAAAGTCAATATTGGCTAAGAAAATGAACTTCAACCCCCAAAACACATTTCAACATCATTGCATTCCTGCCTTAAAAGGAGCAGCTAACATTATTTTAGTGATTGTTCCATTAACACAGGTGTGGGTGTTGATGAGGACAGGGCTGGCGATCAATCAGTCATGATTAAGTAAGAATGACACCACTGGACACTTTAAAAGGAGGCTGGTGCTTGGTATCATTGTTTCTCTTCAGTTAACCATGGTTATCTCTAAAGAAACACGTGCTCTGCACAAAAATGGCCTAACAGGGAAGAGTATCGCAGCTACAAAGATTGCACCTCAGTCAACAATCTTTCGCATCATCAAGAACTTCAAGGAGAGAGCTTCAATTGTTGCCAAAAAGGCTCCAAGGTGCCCAAGAAGGACCAGCATACACCAGGACCATATATTAAAACTGTTTCAGCTGCAGGATCGGACTACTAGCAGTGCCGAGCTAGCTCAGCAATGGCAGCAGGCTGGTGTGAGTGCTTCTGCACACACTGTGAGGTGGAGACTGCTTGAGCAAGGCCTGGTTTCAAGGAGGGCAGTAAAGAAGCCACTTCTCTCCAGAAAAAACATCAGGGACCGACTGATATTCTGCAAAAGGTACAGGGAGTGGACTGCTGAGGACTGGGGTAAAATCATTTTCTCAGATGAATCCCCTTTTCAATTGTTTGGGACATCTGGAAAACAGCTTATTAGGAGAAGAAGAGGTTAGTGCTACCACCAGTCTTGTCTCATGCCAACTGTTAAGCATCCTGAAACGATTCATGTGTGGGGTTGCTTCTCAGCCAAGGGAATCAGCTCACTCACAGTCTTGCCTAAAAACACAGCCATGAATAAAGAATGGTACCAGAATGTCCTCCAAGAGCAACTTCTCCCAACTGTCCAAGAGCAGTTTGGCACCCAACAATGCCTTTTCCAGCATGATGGAGAACCTTGCCATAAAGCAAAGGTGATCACTAAATGGCTCATGGAACAAAACATAGAGATTTTGGGTCCATGGCCTGGAAACTCCACAGATCTTAATCCCATTGAGAACTTGTGGGCAATCATCAAGAGACGGGTGGACAAACAAAAACCAACAAATTCTGGCAAAATGCAAGCATTGCTTATGCAAGAATGGACAGCTATCAGTCAGGATTTGGTCCAGAAGTTGATTGAGAGCATGCCAGGGAGAATTGCAGAGGTCCTGAAGAAGAAGGGTCAACACTGCAAATATTGACTTGCTGCATTAACTCATTCTAACTGTCAATATAACATTTTGGTACTCATAATATGATTGCAATTATATTTCTGTATGTGATGTAAACATCAGACAAACACAATTAAAAACCAGAGGGCAACAGATCATGGGAAAATAGAATTTTGGTGTCATTCTCAAAACTTTTGGCCATGATTGTAGATAATAATTTAGATGCAGTCGTCAATTTCTGATAGCTGCATTTAAATGGAGATGTAGTTGGTGTATTTGTGTATATTGGCTATAATTGGCCCCTCACAATGTGTTTTTGGGGTGCTGGTGGGTTAAAATGGGAGGTAGGGGTTTGCTGAAGACCCCCATGGCTGACATCTTGGTATTTTAGTGAAGCATACATCCCAATTTTTACAAAACAGGGACAAACTATGTGGCGCATTACACAGGACCTGTCAAATTTTGACCATGCTCCTGGCCACACCGTTTTAACATTTTTCTACCCTGGCAGAAAGAGATGTCAGGGGGGACAGTGGCAGTGAGTGTCTTTCACACCTGGGACTGCAGGGCATAGACTCAAATCCAGAACTATCTCTATGTATCTGGGCTGGCTGGGACCTATGGATGGTTTTTGTTTGTTTACTCAGAGTAGCAACCCTTATGTTCCTATTTTTATGTAGGTTTCACTATAAGGGCATGTGTGCACGTGTGCGTATTGAATGCATTTATGCTGCATATTGCACTGCAGCGTAAATGCATGCGTCCTGCGTCCCCTGCACAATCTATGAAGATTGTGCATAATCCATCCGCACGATGCTTTTTTGAACACAGCGATTTGGATGCTGAAATTTTGATCCAAATCGGTGCGTTCAAAAATGCAGCATGTCACTTCTATTGTGCGCTTTGGATGCAGCTCCCAGTCTGTCTATGGAGAGGCAGCATCCAGAGGGATTTTTTCTGCTGAAACACTGCATCCATTACACAGTGTTTCTGCAGCGATTTGCAGCGCACATGTGCTGACAAATCGTTGCAGAAATTTCAGCATGTACGTGCGAACACAGCCTTAGGCCAGTAAAAACGTAGCGTTTTTTCATGCGTTTCCGCAGCTTTTTGAGCTGCAGCGTTTTAGTGCAAAATTGCATGCATTTTGATTTCCAGGCAAAGTCTATGGAAAATAGGGCTTTCTTGTGCGCACAATGTTTTTAAAAACGCAGCATTTTTGGTGTCAAAAATGTGTCAAAATCGCTGCGTTTGAACAAGCAACTTGTCAATTGTTTTTGCCATTTTGGCTGTGTTTTGATAACATTAGAGTCAATGAGAAATATCAATACGCATCCTAAAAGAAATTTCTAGCATTTTACATGCTTTTTGGATGCATGCTTTTTTGTCAAAAATAAAAGCATGCGTTTTTGGCATTATAGTGAGGTCAAGAGGTTTCCATTTGCCCTCACATCCATTCCGACGTTAAAAAAAGAATTAAACAATACTTTTACTTTATTTTGAACATAATTATTAAATCTCATTAATCATTTTCCGTAAATTATCATTACAGTGTATGATTTAAAGGTTATTATTTTATTTTTTTTGTCAATTTTTTTCCTACTGTTTGAATGGTCAAACTTTATTTATTAGTGTATTTGTATTGAAAACGCATCTCAATTTTAGCACTGAAAATGCATGTAAAACGCGGTCAAAACGCGGCAAAAACGCTTGCGTATTTCCTGCGTTTATGTGGTCAAAACCAAATTTAACAAAGACAATTTCTGCCAGAGAATACATTTTCTTCAGCAAGTTACTCAATGCAACGTGCGCACATAGCCTTAAAGGTCCTGATTTTTCGAGTCTGTAAAGCCAGGTTCACACGTTACTTAAATTCTGTTTTTCTTCTCTGGGTATTATATTTTTGCTGTACTTCTTTATTTTGGTGGCGATTTAAAGCAGCGTTATTAATGTTTTTTTGTTAAGGTGCAGTTTTGTGGTTTTGCCGTGGTTTTTGCCGTGGGTGCGGTATTCTGCCAGAGGGTGAGGATTTTTCTTAAGAAAAGTCCATTTTCTAGTGTGCACATAGCCTAAAGGCCGCTTAACACGCTGCGATATCGGGACCGATATCGCTAGCGAGGGTACCCGCCCCCATCGGTCGTGCGACATGGGCAAATCGCTGCCTGTGGTGCACAACATCGCCCAGACCCGTCACACTACTTACCTGCCTTGCAACGTTGCTGTGACCGGCAAACTGCCTCCTTTCTAAGGGAGCGGTTCGTTCAGCGTCACAGCGACGTCACAGCTGCATCACTGAACCGCCGTTCAATAGAAGCGGAGGGGCGGAGATGAGCGGGATAAACATTCCAACCACCTCCTTCCTTCCGCATTGCGGCCAGGAGGCAGGTAAGGAGAAGTTCCTCGTTCCTGCGGTGTCACACATACCGATGTGTGCTGCCGCAGGAACGAGGAACAACTTCGTTACTGCTGCAGCAACGATATTTGAGAATGGACCCCCATGTCACCGATGAGCGATTTTGCACGTTTTTGCAACGATGCAAAATCACTCAAAGGTGTCACACGCAACGGCATCGCTACAGCGACCGGATGTGCGTCACAAAATTCATGACCCCAACGAGATCGCTGTAGCGATCTCGTAGCATGTGAAGCCCGCTTTAGAAATGTTCCTTCTTTGAGTTTTTGAGATCTTAATTTCCTAAAGTGGCTTTAAAGAGTTTTTGAAGTATTTTTGATGTTTTTTCCTGAAGCATTTTTTAAAACTTTTTCAGGCTGTGCCTAATTTGGAGCAGATTCTATCAGGAGAGTCACTTTCCTTTTTCTTCAGCAGACATGTTTTTAAAAGCCAGAAAGAAAATGCTCAAAACAGTGAATTGAACACAAGCAAAATGGTTTTACAATAGAAATAAATAAGAAAACTCTTTCAAGTGTAATTGAAGCAATTTTTTTACATGTTGTTTAAGCGGATATAAAAAATAAACTCATCATTAAATAATCTCCCCTTGCACATATCCTTTGGAAAACAAAGGTATAATTAACAGTCTTGTGTTTCACGTCTAACATTTTTGGAAACAGTGCTGCACTTTTTGAGAACACGTTTGAGCCAAAAACAGAATTGTATGTAAAAGTAATGTGGAATTGAAATAATGTGGAAATATTCTTCCCAATCCCGCTGGATCTATTTCTGACCACAGCTAGAAAACTGAAGTGACATTCTCCAAATAATGCTTAATTGTAAAACAACCCTTATAGCTGAATTGTACCTTGTCTTCATGAAAAACAAAAAGCTAATGAAAAGTGAGCTGATGACTTACCTCTCTCCGGCATTATAGCTGCACAACAAAATGCTGCGCACAGAAGCAGAATGAAGAATTGTATCACAGACATCCTGAGGTTCCCAGCACAGTTGTGTCTCCAGCTTACTGCCTTTCTCTCCACGGCTCAATGAATGCAGCAGTGAGATGAAATTTAAAACGTATCACCTTGTTTCTTACTTCTTGTTTTTTACTGCAATTGTTGAAACTAACCATCTACTGATGATGCAAGAGCAAATAGTACATAGGTTACCTAACATTTCTGCAGAAATCATTTGATCCATCTGAAAACATTTACTGCTTAAACAAAGGTCACATTTATTTGCACTCTGGAATTGAACATTTACACCAAAAATACAAGACAAAAAGGATGGAAAATGTGCTAAACCGTGACATAAAATAATAAGATTTATCCCCTAATCTTTAAAGGGGTTTACCAGTTTCACAAAACTCCATGCTACTGTGAAGAAAATATATCAGTGTATTGGAAATGTATGACAGTAGCAGTAAAGTAACACTGGTTTAAAGGCCCAGTCACACATAACGAATTACCAGTAGAGATGAGCGAACCGGTCGCGGTTCGGCTCGAGTTCGGTTCGCCGAACTGAGGTCTCGTTTGAGTTCGGTTCAACGAACCGGTTCGGCGAACCACTCGAACCGCATAGGAAACAATGGGAGGCAATCACAAACACATAAAAACACCTAGAAAACACCCTCAAAGGTGTCCAAAAGGTGACAAACAACTCACAACACAACACAAACACATGGGAAAGTGACAAGGACATATACTCATGCAAAAACAAAAGATCTGGACAAGGAAAAAGAGGAGGAGACACAGATATATGAGTATATGCAAGGAAACATCGATGTCATTACTGTGCAACTTGAGCCCTGCTCATTTTAGGCTTCCAATCTGGATAAATTGCCTGAGCTCACCACGTACGCCTTGGGGATCTTGTCGTGTCCTGCAGCCAGCTTTCTTTCGGAACCTGTATTCAGTGCTGCTGGGGGTCTGCTGGCAGATAAGCACACGCATCTGTCCACTGACAATGTGGACATGGCTCTCAGAGGACTTTTCTTCCCCTGGGTCATCCAGGGGAGGTGAAAGGCACGCATACTTTTGAGAGTGCTTCATGCAAAGCATATTTTTCATTTTGAAAAGGTGGATCAACTGATGCCAGTCAAGTGGTGTGTGTGTGGCCCAATTAGTGGCAACGAGGGAGACTGTGGTTGGAGCCCCCTCCCTGTGTTTCTAAAAGAACCAAGATGAACAAGTCATGGCTCTCAGAGGACTTTTCTTCCCCTGGGTCAGCCAGGGGACGCAAAAGGCACACATATTTTTGAGAGTGCTTCATGCATAGCATCTTTTTCATTTGGAAAAGGGGGATCAACTGATGACAGTCAAGTGGGGTGTGTGTGGCCCAATTAGTGGCAACAAGGGAGACTGTGGTTGGAGTCCCCTCGCTGTGTTTCTAAAAGAACCAAGATGAACAAGTCATGGCTCTCAGAGGACTTTTCTTCCCCTGGGTCAGCCAGGGGACGCGAAAGCCACGCATATTTTTGAGAGTGCTTCATGCAAAGCATCTTTTTCATTTTGAAAAGGGGGATCAACTGATGACAGTCAAGTGCGGTGTGTGTGGCCCAATTAGTGGCAACGAGGGAGACTGTGGTTGGAGTCCCCTCGCTGTTTTTTTACATGATTTTCGAAGTGCATGACATGCCTAAGAGGTTTAGTTACGGCATCTCAAACTTGTTAGCTACAGAAAGGCTGCCTTTACACCCTTTTGTCACCGAGGATTTTCGAGACCTTATGCCCATTGCAGTGCCCCAAGAGCCGATGGCCATTTGCCACTCCTTCTCCAAGAAAGGGGTGCCCGCGCTAACACAGCAGGTCGCACACAACATCACCGCTTCCTTGAGAAACTCTGTGTGTGACAGGGTGCATTTCACCACAGATACTTGGAACAGTAAGTATGGACAGGGGCGTTACATGTCGCTGACTGGGCACTAGGTAACTATGGTGATAGATGGAGAAGTGTCTGCTGTACAAGTCATTCCGTCCCCACGAGTTGTGTGTTTAAATCCTTTCTCTGTATGTACAAGTTCCTCCACTGCTTCTGCCTCATCAACCTCGTGTTGTTCCTGCACCTCAGCCCAAACCCTGTGTGGTCAGGCCACCCATCCTTGTAACTACGCCCAAGGAATCCCACACACCTCCTTACTATGCTGGCAGCAGAGCTCAAGGCCATCAGGCGGTCAAATGTTTACTTTGAAATGTAGGGGAAATGTGAGACACCACTGAGGAATTGTGGACGGTTAGCTCTGTAGAGTGAGACCGAGTTTCATCAATGGTTGTCTCCACTCAACCAGCAGCCAGGGAATGCCGGGTGCGACAATGATGCTAAACAGTCTGCGGCCCTTCTTCAGGGCAATGTGATACACGTGCCTTGTATGGCTCATGTGTTGAATCCGAATCTCCAGCAATTTTTAAAACACTATCCCGGCCTACATGTCCTTCTGTCGAGGGCACGGTGTAACGCCTACCTGGATTGACACACTCAGACGGGCTGTAAAGGATAGGCTAGAGGGAACCCACTCACCAAGCTGGACCCCCAGAACCCTGAAACCCTTTAATCCCTATACAGTGATGTTGAATGACACAGGGCCCAAGTTGATCAATACCTGTGGAAGGCTGCAATTCCAGAGAATAGTAGTCATGCAGGGTCAAAACATTAATTGAGGAAGAGGAACAGAATGGGAGGGACAGGACTTAATCAGAAAACAAGCAGAGGTGAAATGCAAATCGGCCAATGAGGTACCTAAACAGCAAGCAGGAAAAGTAGTCAGGTAACAAGCACACAAACTCATAAAACTAAACTGGAGGTAACAGTAACCAGAGGTT
This sequence comes from Anomaloglossus baeobatrachus, assembly GCF_048569485.1. Classification (NCBI taxonomy): domain Eukaryota; kingdom Metazoa; phylum Chordata; class Amphibia; order Anura; family Aromobatidae; genus Anomaloglossus; species Anomaloglossus baeobatrachus. Next base: position 150,959,443 of record NC_134360.1, on the reverse strand, counting down.
CATAGCTATGTCTGGCAGTGGTCTTCAGACAGGAGGGGCAAAAAAAAGGGTGTTATGTCTTCCCATTTTTTGTAGCTGAATGATGGTACTTCATCTGTGAGATAATTACCACCTGCATTCAGCCTGTGGTTCTGCTTCTGTCAAGGTAACGCATCCCAGTGGGTGAGCATAACTTGTGTCCACCTGCGCCGCTGGCGTCGACTCCTTTCCTATCATCTGCACTATGCACGAAAGGAACACGTTGTCACTAGAGATGAGCGAACTGGCCGTGGTTCGGCTCGAGTTTGGTTCGTCAAACGTTCGACGAACCAAACTCGAACCTTTAGGATATAATGGGAGGCAATCACAAACACATAAAAATGCATGATAAATGTACACATACAGTTAATAAACATTGCCATAACACTTACCGGGCCCCGCGATCCCTCCTGCACTCTGTCTCCTGCCGCTATTCCGTCCGATGATCGCTGAATCCTCCCGGTGACCGGCACTGCCAGCAGAGATGCAGAACCTATCGTGACGTCAAAATAGCCATGTGACCAGTCACGTGGCTATTATCTCATTGGCTACAGACTGGTCACATGACTATGACGCGTCATGTAGGACCTGCGAGTGCATCTCTCCGGTACACGGTGCACATTTGTGTATCACCATGTACCGGCGACATGCTGTAGCACACGGTCGACTCCCCGTTCCGTTAGGGACCGGCTGACACAGCCGGTCATTAACGGAGATCACCGTTGCCATAGCAACGCAGTTAGCGGTGATGTCACCGCTAACCGCGGCTCCGGGAGCACCGTTGCTATGGTAACGCGTCTGTCAGCGTTACCGCTGTTACCGCTGACAGCCAGCAGCACTGATCACTCACGGAGTGAAGGCTGCACGCTGCTTCACTTCACTTCATGGGGGAAGCAGCGTCTTCCCCCATGCAGCAGTGATGTAGCAGAGCTGCATTTGTTGAGCGAGAAAGACAGAAGACAATGGATCGTGGAGGGCTGACAGGGGGTAATAAAGATGGAGTCTCTAATGTGTCTGTGTATTTATTTCTATTAAAGAATTTTTTCTCTGTGTGGTGTTTTTTTTTAACCCTTTATTGGAGATTCTTAATGGCCGGGTCAAATGTGCCTGACATTAAGAATCTCTGGCTTAATACTGGCTAGTAAAACAAGCCAGTATTAACTCATGATTACCCAACAAGCCACCCGGCTTCAGGGCTGTTGGAAGAGTTGGATACAGCGCCAGATGATGGCGCTTCTATGAAAGCGCCATTTTCTGGGGCGGCTGCGGACTGCAATTCGCAGCAGAGGCGCCCAGAAACCTCGGGCTAACCTGTGCTGCAGATTCCAATCCCCAGCTTCCTAGTTGTACCCGGCTGGACACAAAAATGGGGCGAAGCCCACGTCATTTGTTTTTTAATTATTTCATGAAATAAGTGAAATAATTAAAAAAAACGGGCTTCCCTATACTTTTGGTTCCCAGCCGGATATAAATAGGCAACTGGGGGTTGGAGGCAGCCTGTGGCTGCCTGCTGTACCTGGCTAGCATACAAAAATATGCCAAAGCCCACGTCATTTTTTTGCTGGGCAAAAAACTTCTGCATACAGTCCTGGATGGAGTATGCTGAGCCTTGTAGTTCTGCAGCTGCTGTCTGCTCTTCTCCATACAGAAAGACAGCAGCTGCAGAACTACAAGGCTCAGCATACTCCATCCAGGACTGTATGCAGAAGTTTTTTGCCCCCTGAAAAAATTATGTGGGCTTCGCCATATTTTTATATTGTATTGTATTTTTGTATGCTAGCCAGGTACAGCAGGCAGGTACGGCTGCCCCCAACCCCCAGCTGCCTATTTGTACCCGGCTGGGAACCAAAAATAAAGGGAAGCCCTTTTTTTATTATTTCATGAATTTCATGAAATAATTAGAAAACAAATGACGTAGGCTTCGCCCCATTTTTGTGTCCAGCCAGGTACAACTAGGCAGCTGGGGATTGGAATCCATAGCACAGGTTAACCTGAGCTTTCTGGGCTCCACTGCTGCGAATTGCAGTCTGCAGCCGCCTCAGAAAATGACACTTTCATAGAAGCGCCATCTTCTGGCGCTGTATCCAACTCTTCCAGCACCTGCCTGCTATACCTGGCTAGCATACAGCTTTTTGCTTTTTGGCAAAAAAAATAAAAAATGCTTCCCTGGATTTTCCATTGCCAGTGAAGGTAACACCAAGCAGTGGGGGTTAGCAGCCAGTAGCTGCTTGGATTAACCTTAACTAGCAATACAAAAAATGCAGCGGGAGCCCATATATATTTTTTTTAATTATTTATTTAAATAACTAAAAACAAAATGGGCTTCCCTGTATTTTGATTGCTGGACATCACAGTGCTGTAAAAATAAATCTTTAAAAAAAATGACGTAGCGCTCTGCGGTATTTTTGATTCTCAGCGCAGATAAAGCAGACAGCTATGGGTTGCCACCCCCATCTGCCTGGCGTTATCTTGGTTGGCAATCAAAATACAGGGAAGCCCATTAATTTTTTCTATTTAAAAAATAGTTAAAAAAAAATGACGTTGGGTCCCCCCATTTTTGATAGCCAGCTAGGGTAAAGCAGACGGCTGTAGCCTGAAAACCACAGCTGGCAGCTTTACCGTGTTTGGGGATCCAATGTGGAAGTCCCCCAGGTTCTTTTTTTATAATTATTTTATAAATATTAATAATTACACAAAAAAAGTAGGGTCCCCCCCAAATTGGATCACCAGCCAAGGTAAAGCGGAGAGCTGTGGTCTGGTATTCTCAGGGTGGGAAGGTCCATAGTTATTGGGCCTTCACAGCCTAAAAATAGCAGACCGCAGGCACCCCAGACGTGGCACATCCACTAGATGCGCCAATCCTGGCGCTTCACCCCAGCTCATCCCGTGCCCTGGTGCAGTGGCAAACGGGGTAATAAATGTAATAAATCGAGTTGATACTAGCTGTAAGGTCACCTGACATCAAGCCCAGCAGTTTGTGATGTCATGGCGTCTATTAGATACCCAACATCATAAACTGTCAGTACTAACAAAAAAAAAATCGACAAAAGAAATTTATTTGAAAAAACAGTCCCCAAAACATTCCCCCTTTCACCAATTTATTGTAAGAAAAAAAATAAAGGGGTCCCACGACGACTCTGGACCGTCTAGAATATGGGGGGGAGACACTCAGGGAACGTATCCCCCATTTTCTAGGAGTGCAGACCCTTCATGTGAGGAGTGTGGGTGCAATGAATCTGCACTCACTCTCCCCGGGTCCACAGCAGCAGAGTCCATGTCGTAATGGTTGCTACCAAAGCTGCAATGCACTGCTCATGAGGTAAGGGCATGCCTAATCAGGAGAACTATTCTACATTTCCAAATATTGGTATTTGCTGATATTATTGCTATTCCACCTACTATATATTGGGGATAGGATCTTGGAGATGGAATACCCCTTTAAGTCCAGTTATCCAGCTGAATGAATACTTAACAACAGAGCTCGCTATTTAGATGTGTTTTCTTGTGGCGTATAACTGAATCTCATGTTTAGTAGTCATTCAGCAGGGCAACTATAAAAGCAAATCCCTCTGTTTGGAAATGTAGTATAGCTCTCCTGATCAATTATGTAATAATAATTTATTAATTTATATAGCGTTATTAATTCCATAGCGCTGTATGTCTTTGGAGTGTGGGAGGAAACCAGAGTACCCGGAGGAAACCCACGCAAACATGGGGAGAACATACAAACTCCTTGCAGATGGTGTCCTTGGTGAGAATTGAACCCAGGACCTCAGCGCTGCAAGACTGCAGTGCTAACCACTGAGCCACCGTGCCGCCCATTTAGCTTACAGATGCATAACCACCACTCACTGTGTCTGAACACAGGAAGCTGAGCTGACAGCGGCTCTGTGCATGCGGCAGCATCTATTGTGAAGGAGAGCGCCGCGGGGGATCAACGCTGCACAGGTACCGTGGGACACCGGGGAACACCGGTGGACTTATAGGGGGTGACCTGGGGAGGAGTTTTCTGTCGCATGTGTCATGGCACATGCGACAGAAATCAGAGGAGTAGGGTGAATGCGACCGGCGCGCTGCTGTGCGCGCGGTCATCTTGGATTTCTGAGAGGGCATCAGGGAGGGCACTTTGGCGACACCGGGGGACCGGAGAGGACCGGGGAGGAGATTTATCATGTTTGTTCATGCCAGATGGGAGATAAATAATTTTTTACCGGCGCTGTCATTTACTGTAACGTGATCATCAGTGTACGGTGTATACCTGTGATCACGTGAGCGGGGACCGTAAAAACCGTCCTGAATCATGATCTCCAGGGTCTTAGCTAGCCCTGAAACCCCGGAGATTTTCTGATGCTGGGGGGGCATTATTCACTTATTTCTGCCTGCTGTTTATAAACGGCAGATCAGAATAAGGCTACATTAACACGACCGATCCATTTTTGCGGTCTGCAAAAAACAGTCCGTTTTTTTTCACGGGTGCATTCGTTTCCGTTCCGTAGACGGTCCGTATGTCATCTGTTTGTCATCCGTGTGCCTTCCGTTTTTTTTGTGTACTGCAAAAAATCTGAAGGAAGGTAAATGCATAAATTTACCCAGGATCCATAGCTTCAACCTACATGAGGCGGTCACATGTTCACTCCAGTGCCATTTTCTACTGCTTTTCACAGCGCAGAGCGCTCTCGTGATTTTCTTGTGCTTGTGTACTTCATATCAGTCTTTTCTGTCATTATAATGGCAGAAAGACACATAATGTCCCACTCTCCTGCATTTTGTAATTTTGCACCCTTTGGTGCCTTTCATGTGGCACTAAGGGGTGCTTAGCTTTGTATTTAGCCAAAAAAAATGAAAAAAAAAATGACGTAGGGTTCCCCCTATTTTTGTAGCCAGCTAGGGTAAAGCAGACGGCTGCAGCCTGCAGACCACAGCTGGCAACCTCACCTTGGCTGGTAATCCAAAACTGGTGGCAAACGGGGTAATATATGGGGTTACTACCAGATGTGTAATGTCACCTGGCATCAAGCCCTGGGGTTGGTGAGGTCAGGCGTCTATCAGATACCCGACATCACCAACCCAGTCAGTAATAAAAAAAAATAGACGACAAACATTTTTATTTGAAAAAACACTCCCCAAAACATTCCCTCTTTAACCAATTTATAAGAAAGAAAAACAAATCCAGGTCTGCTGTAATCCAAGGGGTTGCCATGACGATCCACACTGTCTTAGTCAATGAAGAGCAGAATGTTCCCCATTGGCTGGGAGAGCAGTGCAGTGACCTGAGCTAACATCAATGGGTCAGCCCAGGTCACTACAGGGGGATGACAAGTGCTGCTGTCAGCGAGGTACATTACCTGCGCTGATCTCCTGCACTGCTGACAGCACCTGTCACTGAGTTTAATGACCGCCGCCTTCACAGCCAAGTATCGCGAGAGGCCCGTGACGTCACCGCTAGTCAGTCTCGGGTCCGAAGCGAGAGAAGGTGATGTGACAAGCGGCGGCCATGGAGGACAGTGACAGCGCTGAGGTCGGGATGGCGGGACTTCATCACTGCAGGTAAGCCGAGCGGGACCATGTGTGCAGAGTGCAGTGTGCAGAGTGTGTGTGTGTGTGTGTGTGTGTACACGTACATGCCGCATGCAGGAGGGGGCGGAGTGAGCTGAGCGGGGAAGTGTGGGCTTCCTGCACGTAACTAGGATAAACATCGGGTTACTAACCAAAGCGCTTTGCTTGGATACCCGATGTTTATCTTGGTTACCAGCTTCTGGCAGGCTGCCAGTGATGGCTCCTGCACACTGTAGCTGTAAAAAGCCCTGCTTTTTGCTGCTAGAACCGTTCTCGAACGTATCTAGAACTATCGAACTTTAGCAAAAAGCTCGAGTTCTAGTTCAATCTAGAACAGCCCCCAAAATCACTCGAACCGCGAACTGGAGAACCTCGAACCGCGAACCGCGCTCAACTCTAGTTGTCACCTTGCGACAGGAGTACAAATTGACGTAGCGGACTACGGTGGTGACTTAACAGCTGTGTGCGGCAATGATGCAAACATGGCAGCATGCCTTCGTCAGGCCCATGTGACACACGTGACTTGTATGGCTCACGTGTTTAATCTGATTCTCCAGCAATTTTTAAAACAACATCCCAGCCTACATGGCCTTGTACAGCGGGCACGCTCACTATGTGCTCACTTCCATCGTTCGCACCCAGTAGCTCAACAACTTTCATCACTCCTGAAGTCTTAAGGTCTGGCGGTTAAACGTCAGAAATGCGATGTTCCGACATGCAGGAATTTTAATCTGCACATGTTGCAGTGTTTGTGGCAGCACCGCAGAGCCCAGCTGAAATACGTTATTATGACGTATACCCTGGGCTAACTTGATCCAGAGGTGGTGCAGATCACGCTGCTGGAGTGGTGTCAGATCAAGGACATATGCACCATTCTACACAGTTTACAAATGTCGACGCAGATGTTTAACACTGGCGATGACATTCTCAGCGTGACAATTTTGGTCATCTACATGATCGAACATACTGTAAGTATTATTCGGAGTCAGGTGTTAGTCCAAGAGGAAGGGAGGAAGTACTGGAGGAGTCATATGCGGAAGGGATAACAAGATCTACAAGGTCCAGACGGTCAGCGGCACCTTGGCGGCAGTCATGGTACTGTGGGGGAGAGGGATTATCAAGGGAGCATAGTATCAGCAAAACAGTTGAGGAAGGTGCAGGAGCCCAGGAAGAAATGGAGGACGAACTGGCGATGGGCATGGAAGACTCAGCAGTAGAGTTGAGCGCGGTTCGCGGTTCGAGGTTCTCCAGTTCGGGCCTCGAGTGATTTTTGGGGCTGTTCGAGATCGAACTAGAACTCAAGCTTTTTGCAAAAGCTCGATAGTTCTAGATACGTTCGAGAACGGTTCTAGCAGCAAAAAGCAGGGCTCTTTACAGCTACAGTGTGCAGGAGCCAGCTGGTAACCTGCCACAAGCTGGTAACCAAGATAAACATCGGGTATCCAAGCAAAGCGCTTTGGTTAGTAACCCGATGTTTATCTTAGTTACGTGCAGGAAGCCCACACTTCCCGCTCAGCTCGCTCCGCCCCCTCCTGCCCGCGGCATGTATACATACATATACACACACGCACACACACACACACTCTCACACATGCAACCCCCCCCCCCCCGCTCGGCTTACCTGCGGTGATGAAGTCCCGCCATCCCGACCTCAGCGCTGTCACTGTCCTCCATGGCCGCCGCTTGTCACATCACCTGTCGCTTCCGACCCGAGACTGACACTGGCGGTGACGTCACGGACCTCTCGCGATACTTGATGTGAAGGCGCCGGTCATTGACCTCAGTGACAGGGGCTGTCAGTGTGCTGGAGATCAGCGCAGGTAATGTACCTCGCTGACAGCAGCACTTGACATGCCCTACAGTGACCTGGGCTGACCCATTAATGTTAGCTCAGGTCACTGCATTGCTCTCCCAGCCAATGGGGAACATCCTGCTCTTCATTGACTGGGACAGTGTGGATCGTCATGGCAACCCCTTGGATTACACCAGACCTGGATTTGTTTTTCTTTCTAATAAATTGGTTAAAGAGGGAATGTTTTGGGGAGTGTTTTTTCAAATAAAAATGTGTTTGTCGTCTATTTTTTTTTATTACTGACTGGGTTGGTGATGTCGGGTATCTGATAGACGCCTGACCTCACCAACCCCAGGGCTTGATGCCAGGTGACATTACACATCTGGTATTAACCCCATATACTACCCCGTTTGCCACCGCACCAGGGCGCGGGATGAGCTGGGGCGAAGCTCCAGGATTGGCGCATCTAATGGATGCGCCACTTCTGGGGCGGCTGCGGCCTGCTATTTTTAGGCTTGGGAGAGTCCAATAACCATGGACCTCCCTAGTCTGAGAATATCAGGCCCCAGCTGTCTGCTTTACCTTGGCTGGTGATCCAATTTTGGGGGACCCCTACGTGTTTTTTTTTTTTAAATTATTTATTTAATTTAAAATAACAGCGTGGGGTGCCCTCAGTTTTGGATTACCAGCCAAGGTGAGGTTGGCAGCTGTGGTCTGCAGGCTGCAGCCGTCTGCTTTACCCTAGCTGGCTACAAAACTAGGGGAAACCCTACGTCATTTTTTTTTTAAATTTTTTTGGCTAAATACAAAGCTAAGCACCCCTTAGTGCCACATGAAAGGCACCAAAGGGTGCTCCACTTTTTCTCCACTTTTTCTCCACTTTTTCTCCACTTTTTCTCCACTTATTCTCCACTTTTTCTCCGTTTATTCTCCACTTTTTCTCCACTTTTTCTCCATTTTTTCTCCACTTTTTCTCCACTTTTTCTCCATTTTTTCTCCACTTATTCTCCACTTTTTCTCCACTTTTTCTCCACTTTTTCTCCACTTTTTCTCCACTTTTTCTCCACTTTTTCTCCACTTATTCTCCACTTATTCTCCACTTTTTCTCCATTTATTCTCCACTTTTTCTCCATTTTTTTCTCCACTTTTTCTCCACTTTTTCTCCACTTATTCTCCACTTTTTCTCCATTTATTCTCCACGTTTTCTCCACTTTTTCTCCATTTTTTTCTCCACTTTTTCTCCACTTTTTCTCCACTTATTCTCCACTTTTTCTCCACTTTTTCTCCACTTTTTCTCCACTTTTTCTCTATTTATTCTCCACTTTTTCTCCACTTTTTCTCCACTTTTTCTCCATTTTTTTCTCCACTTTTTCTCCACTTTTTCTCCACTTTTTCTCCACTTTTTCTCCACTTTTTCTCCACTTATTCTCCACTTTTTCTCCACTTATTCTCCACTTATTCTCCATTTATTCTCCACTTTTTCTCCATTTTTTCTCCACTTATTCTCCACTTTTTCTCCACTTTTTCTCCACTTTTTCTCCATTTATTCTCCACTTTTTCTCCACTTTTTCTCCATTTTTTTCTCCACTTTTTCTCCACTTTTTCTCCACATATTCTCCACTTTTTCTCCACTGTTTCTCCATTTTTTTCTCCACTTTTTCTCCACTTTTTCTCCACTTTTTCTCCACTAATTCTCCACTTTTTCTCCACTTATTCTCCACTTTTTCTCCACTTATTCTCCACTTATTCTCCACTTTTTCTCCATTTATTCTCCACTTATTCTCCCCTTTTTCTCCACTTTTTCTCCATTTTTTTCTCCACTTTTTCTCCACTTTTTCTCCATTTATTCTCCACTTTTTCTAAACTTTTTCTCCATTTTTTTCTCCACTTTTTCTCCACTTTTTCTCCACTTTTTCTTCACTTTTTCTCCACTTTTTCTCCACATATTCTCTACTTTTTCTCCACTGTTTCTCCATTTTTTTCTCCACTTTTTCTCCACTTTTTCTCCACTTTTTCTCCACTTATTCTCCACTTTTTCTCCACTTATTCTCCACTTTTTCTCCACTTTTTCTCCATTTTTTTCTCCACTTTTTCTCCACTTTTTCTCCACTTTTTCTCCACATATTCTCCACTTTTTCTCCACTGTTTCTCCATTTTTTTCTCCACTTTTTCTCCACTTTTTCTCCACTTTTTCTCCACTAATTCTCCACTTTTTCTCCACTTATTCTCCACTTTTTCTCCACTTATTCTCCACTTATTCTCCACTTTTTCTCTATTTATTCTCCACTTATTCTCCCCTTTTTCTCCACTTTTTCTCCATTTTTTTCTCCACTTTTTCTCCACTTTTTCTCCATTTATTCTCCACTTTTTTTCCACTTTTTCTCCACTTTTTCTCCACTTTTTCTTCACTTTTTCTCCACTTTTTCTCCACATATTCTCCACTTTTTCTCCACTGTTTCTCCATTTTTTTCTCCACTTTTTCTCCACTTTTTCTCCACTTTTTCTCCACTTATTCTCCACTTTTTCTCCACTTATTCTCCACTTTTTCTCCACTTATTCTCCACTTTTTCTCCACTTTTTCTCCATTTATTCTCCACTTTTTCTCCACTTTTTCTCCATTTTTTTCTCCACTTTTTCTCCACTTTTTCTCCACTTTTTCTTCACTTTTTCTCCACTTTTTCTCCACTTTTTCTCCACTTTTTCTCCACTTTTTCTCCACTTATTCTCCACTTTTTCTCCATTTATTCTCCACTTTTTCTCCACTTTTTCTCCATTTTTTTCTCCACTTTTTCTCCACTTTTTCTCCACTTATTCTCCACTTTTTCTCCACTTATTCTCCACTTTTTCTCCACTTTTTCTCCACTTTTTCTCTATTTATTCTCCACTTTTTCTCCACTTTTTCTCCATTTTTTTCTCCACTTTTTCTCCACTTTTTCTCCACTTTTTCTCCACTTTTTCTCCACTTATTCTCCATTTATTCTCCACTTTTTCTCCACTTATTCTCCACTTTTTCTCCACTTTTTCTCCATTTTTTTCTCCACTTTTTCTCCACTTTTTCTCCACTTTTTCTCCACTTTTTCTCCACTTTTTCTCCACTTATTCTCCACTTTTTCTCCACTTTTTCTCCACTTTTTCTCCACTTATTCTCCACTTTTTCTCCACTGTTTCTCCATTTTTTTCTCCACTTTTTCTCCACTTATTCTCCACTTATTCTCCACTTATTCTCCACTTTTTCTCCGTTCTTTTTCTATGGTCAGTCTACCCATTAGCTCTGCCATGCATACTGTAGCTCTACACCTACTGCACATGTTACTGTATGATTGACATCTCTTTCGTACCAGAGCTGTCTAAGTCTACTCTGACCCCATATTTGTCATTACTATATTGTCCTTGTACTGTATTATGACATTTGTATCATGTGTTTCATTTCTTGCTGTGTTGCAATTTTTTTGCTGCATGCCAATTGTACCTCTACATTGTTCGAGTTTATGTTATTGTTCTCTCTTTCTTATGTGATACTGATTATTGTCATTTTTCATGATTACATGCATATAAGTCCAATCTGACGAAGGCTCAGGCCGAAACGTCAATTGTAACTTGTTTTGGACAAAAACATATATGCTTATGAAAAAAAAAATGTTCTTAATACGGACCAATAAAGAGTGATTTTGCATTACTATCCATTGGGACTTACTGACTTAGTCTGGGAGATTTAGAGTGCCGAGGTTACTCACTAATTTTATCTATTATTACCTCTGAGCACCTATATACCAGTGAGCAGAGCTTCCTCTACAGTAGTTCTCCTAATTAGGCATGCCCTTACCTCATGAGCAGGGCATTGCAGCTTTGGTAGCAACCATTACGACATGGACTCTGCTGCTGTGGACCCGGGGAGAGTGAGTGCAGATTCATTGCACCCACACTCCTCACATGAAGGGTCCGTACTCCTAGAAAATGGGGGATACGTTCCCTGAGTGTCTCCCCCATATTCTAGACGGTCCAGAGTCGTCGTGGGACCCCTTTATTTTTTTTCTTACAATAAATTGGTGAAAGAGGAAATGTTTTGGGGACTGTTTTTTCAAATAAATTTCTTTTGTCGATTTTTTTTTTTTGTTAGTACTGACAGTTTATGATGTTGGGTATCTAATAGACGCCATGACATCACAAACTGCTGGGTTTGATCTCAGGTGACTTTACAGCTAGTATCAACCCGATTTATTACCCCGTTTGCCACTGCACCAGGGCACGGGATGAGCTGGGGTGAAGCGCCAGGATTGGCGCATCTAGTGTATGCGCCACATCTGGGGTGCCTGCGGCCTGCTATTTTTAGGCTGTGAAGGCCCAATAACTATGGACCTTCCCACCCTGAGAATACCAGACCACAGCTGTCCGCTTTACCTTGGCTGGTGATCCAATTTGGAGGGGACCCTACTTTTTTTGTGTAATTATTAATATTTATAAAATAATTATAAAAAAGAGCCTGAGGGGACCTCCACATTGGATCCCCAACCACGGTAAAGCTGCCAGCTGTGGTTTTCAGGCTACAGCCGTCTGCTTTACCCTAGCTGGCTATCAAAAATGGGGGGACCCAACGTCATTTTTTTTTTTTAACTATTTTTTAAATAGAAAAAATTAATGGGCTTCCCTGTATTTTGATTGCCAACCAAGGTAACGGCAGGCAGATGGGGGTGGCAACCCATAGCTGTCTCTGCTTTATCTGCGCTGAGAATCAAAAATACCGCGGAGCGCTACGTCATTTTTTTAAAGATTTATTTTTACAGCACTGTGATGTCCAGCAATCAAAATACAGGGAAGCCCATTTTATTTTTAGTTATTTATATAAATAATTAAAAAAAATAAATATGGGCTCCCGCTGCATTTTTTGTATTGCTAGCTAAGGGTAATCCAAGCAGCTACTGGCTGCTAACCCCCACTGCTTGGTGTTACCTTCACTGGCAATGGAAAATCCAGGGAAGCATTTTTTATTTTTTTTGCCAAAAAACTACAAAAAAAGGACGTGAGCTTCGCCATATTTTTGTATGCTAGCCAGGTATAGCAGGCAGGTGCTGGAAGAGTTGGATACAGTGCCAGAATATGGCGCTTCTATGAAAATGCCATTTTCTGAGGCGGCTGCAGACTGCAATTCGCAGCAGTGGGGCCCAGAAAGCTCAGGCCAACCTGTGCTGCGGATTCCAATCCCCAGCTGCCTAGTTGTACCTGGCTGGACACAAAAATGGGGCGAAGCCTACGTCATTTGTTTTCTAATTATTTCATGAAATTCATGAAATAATAAAAAAAGGGCTTCCCTTTATTTTTGGTTCCCAGCCGGGTACAAATAGGCAACTGGGGGTTGGGGGCAGCCGTACCTGCCTGCTGTACCTGGCTAGCATACAAAAATATGGCGAAGCCCACATAATTTTTTCAGGGGGCAAAAAACTTCTGCATACAGTCCTGGATGGAGTATGCTGAGCCTTGTAGTTCTGCAGCTGCAGTCTGTCTGTATGGAGAAGAGCAGACAGCAGCTGCAGAACTACAAGGCTCAGCATACTCCATCCAGAACTGTATGCAGAATTTTTTTGCCCACCAAAAAAATGACGTGGGCTTCGCCATATTTTTGTATGCTAGCCAGGTACAGCTGGCAGCCACGGGCTGCCTCCAACCCCCAGTTGCCTATTTGTACCCGGCTGGGAACCAAAAATATAGGGAAGCACGTTTTCTTTAATTATTTCACTTATTTCATGAAATAATTAAAAAACAAAAGACGTGGGCTTCGCCCTATTTTTGTGTCCAGCCGGGTACAACTAGGCAGCTGGGGATTGGAATCCGCAGCACAGATTAGCCCGAGGTTTGTGGGCGCCTCTGCTGCGGATTTCAGTCCGCAGCCGTCCCAGAAAATGGCGCTCTCATAGAAGCGCCATCATCTGGCGCTGTATCCAACTCTTCCAACAGCCCTGGAGCCGGGTGGCTTGTTGGGTAATCATGAGTTAATACTGGCTTTGTTTTACCAGCCAGTATTAAGCCAGAGATTCTTAATGTCAGGCACGTTTGACCCGGCCATTAAGAATCTCCAATAAAGGGTTAAAAAAAGACACCACACAGAGAAAAAATACTTTAATAGAAATAAATACACAGACACATTAGAGACTCCATCTTTATTAACCCCTGTCAGCCCGCCACGATCCTGCTCTTCTGTCTTCTTTCTTTCTAGTGTAGTAGTAGTGACGATTGTAGTGAGGATGAGATTCACCAGCTCATCACTTGGGGCTGGGGAACCTCCATCCTCACTACAATCATCACTAGTGTAGTAGTGGTGACGATTGTAGTGAGGATGAGGTTCACCAGCTCATCACTTGGGGCTGGGGAACCTCTATCCTCACTACAATCATCACTAGTGTAGTAGTAGTGACGATTGTAGTGAGGATGAGATTCACCAGCTCATCACTTGGGGCTGGGGAACCTCCATCCTCACTACAATCATCACTAGTGTAGTAGTAGTGACGACTGTAGTGAGGAAGGATGAGGTTCACCAGCTCATCACTTGGGGCTGGGGAACCTCCATCCTCACTACAATCATCACTACAATCGGGAAGCAGCGTGCAGCCTTCACTCCGTGAGTGATCAGTGCTGGCTGCTAGCGGTAACGCTGACAGACGCGTTACCATAGCAACGGTGCTCTCGGAGCCGCGATTAGCGGTGACGTCACCGCTAACTGCGTTGCTATGGCAACAGCGATCTCCGATAATGACCGGCTGTGTCAGCCGGTCCCTAACGGAACGGGGAGTCGACCGTGTGCTAGAGCATGTCGCCGGTACACGGCGATACACATATGTGCACCGTGTACCGGAGAGATGCACTCGCAGGTCCTACATGACGTGTCATAGTCATGTGACCAGTCTGTAGCCAATGAGATAATAGCCACGTGACATAGCTATTTTGACGTCACGATAGGTCCTGCATTTCTGCTGGCAGTGCAGGTCACCGGGAGGATTCAGCGATCATCGGATGGAATAGCGGCAGGAGACAGAGTGCAGAAGGGATCGCGAGGACCGGTAAGTGTTATGGCAATGTTTATTAACTCTTTGTGTACATTTATAATGCATTTTTATGTGTTTGTGATTGCCTCCCATTCTAGCCTATACGTTCGAGTTCGGTTCGTCGAACGTTCGACGAACCGAACTCGAACGGGACCCCCGTTCGGCGAACCGGCCTCGAGCCGAACCGGGACCAGTTCGCTCATCTCTACTCAGCAGATTAGTGAGAGCTTGCTCACATTTTGGTTGTGCGAGGTTGTGGGGAGAGGGCAGAGGAAGGAGGCACGATTCTCACCTCTCCGCCACCAACACACCAAGGACTTTGTCCTCCTGGATGCTCAAGACACATGAGCGCCTTCTTGCTGCACTACCTACAACATGACCCTCGGATTGTAAGAATTAAAAGTCATGCTGACTACTGGGTTGCCACACTGTTAGATCCCCGGTACAACACAAAATTTTGCGAAATAACTCGTGCCATAGAAAGGGACGCACATATCCAGGAGTATCAGCAGAAGGTGGTACGCAATCTTACATCTGCTTTTCCACTAAACACCAGTGGTGCACAGAGTGAATCTCAATGCTTTTTCATCGATAGGAGGAAATGGTCTTACTTGTCCACATCTGAGGGACCGAGGGCTGGCTGCTGTGCTGAGACGGCGTTGAGTACGGTGTCTCTGCAGAGTTGCATTTTTGGTCATATACAAACTGAGTTGAAAAAGGACAGATGCTGGTGGAAAGGGGAACAGGTGTGTTGGAAAGGGTAAAAAAGTTTGTGTCCATGGATTTGGTGGTTAAGCAACATTAACATTTTCTGACGAAACAACATCTGGTATGGTGGGACTGGCAGATTTGGAAAAGGTGGTATATACTATGTAACCGGTATATCAAAAATATTAAGAAGAAAAGAAAGAGAAAGGTAGTTTTCCCAATCACCATTCGGTGTCCACCGTGCTCACAGATGGAAAAAGAGAGGTTGGCAACTGGAAGGTTAGGTGGAGGATACAGAGCAGGTTGACTCTCAAACAAATAGTAGCCTGAACCGAGTTAGACGCAACTCGGATCTGGAGACTTGGAGCCCTGTTAGCGTGACAGGGTCCACACGACCACCCAGCCCCGGAACTCCCTGTTAACAACACAGGGGCCATTGGTTACGCAGTCCGTGTGCGTAGGGGACACACCTGTGGACAGCAGGCGCATCAGCAGCAGCAGGCCTGTTTATGCCACTAGGCTGCACTAGCAGGACTGGTAGGACAGGAGCTGTTCTTAAACGTTCTGCGTTACCAACTGTGGTGGCGGCCTGCTTCGATGACCTATCCCTGCCTACCTCTGGCCTAAAGCCGCAATGGGTTTAACACATGGAGGTGTGCTCTTTCGGAGCATAATAGAAGACTGGGCACCTTCTTCTTGGCTCCAGCCCCTTTTATAACCTGGGTCCGTCCCAAACCAGGGTGGACCACAATGCACCTCCTGGAGACAAAAGCAGAGTGACACGTCATGAGTGGCATAACTAGCGTCCTATTTTGAACCGCCACTTGAATAATGACCTCATGGCTGCCACAACCAAAACACCTCAACAGTCATCGTCTGACCAACAACAATGAGGTGACAAGTCATAGGGGCGGCCCTCTGCAAGCCTTTTGGGAGTAGCCTGGCCAAATTGTCAGGACACCTGATTCCCTGTGGTCTATATTGGCTCCCCACATCAGGGGCAGGGCCAAAGAGTTCATTACCCGACCTAGCCTCTGATGCAGTAAGTGTCTGAGCATGCTCAGTAGCATGAAATACTGTTTCTGAAAAAAAGACTATCCGCTTCAGCATGCTGTCTAGGCACAACACAGGACTTAGACCCGGCACGGAGTGCAAGTACTTGTGCAAAGAGGCTTTTCTCAGTCAGTGTGAAGCCCCACAGGTGTTGTGTTGGTGCATTACCTTCAGGGACTCCACATGGAGGAAGAGTCTGGTCACACTTAGGTTGCTTCTTTATATGTATTTTCGTGATGCCACTCTCAGTATTGCGGTCAGTGGGGACCGCCACTGCAGTGTAAGGAGACACCTGGGGCTGATGTTGGGTGCAGTTAGTTTTAGTGGCCTCCTGAGAGTGAGTCAAGCACCAGGGCCCTGTGTAAGTGTGTTGAGCCGCAGGTCGCAGAATGACTCAGGCACAGTCCAATCGAGCATGCGCTGTAGCCCAAAATTAAGACTTTGCCTCAGGAATGACACAGTCAGGCAGAGCATGCTCAGTTGGCAAAACACTGGAGTTAGGCTGCGGATGGGGTAAATCGGCACACAGGAAGGAGCAACTGCGGAAACACTTCGTTCAATTGTGAGAGTAGTCATTTTGGAGTTTGGTGAGGAGTACCGTAGCGCCAGTGAGCAGCATCCTGTGCCACAGACCAACATTCTTCCAGTGCTGTCTATACTGTTAACCATGATAGGAGCGTAAAGTCTGTATTTATGGCAACTGGACATCACATTACCTGGGTACGGTAGACTGTGCCCAGACAGTAATGCGTGCACGCAACACTTTGTTTTATTATGAAAACACATATCTGTTCTGGGTAGGACGGCTATATAGACAATCACACTTGCTGCCTCTGCACTGTCAAATTGTCACGTACAGTTTAAATCATAGAGGGACAGCGACACATGTTTGCATTGAATTTTGCTTTTCAATATTTACATGACTGTGTTGCAAAGCTGTGTGGTTTGCATTCACCCTGTTATCATCTGCCTTATCTGTGAGGCTTCAGCTAACAAGGGTATTCAGGGTGGGTGATGTGTTTTGTCTATGTTTAGGTAGATAACTGGGAAGCTCTTGTGATGCGCCACTAGTAAGTTGTCTTCGCGCACACACACACACAAACACACAATTACTGCTGCTACGCAAAGGGCTTAGCAAGCAGTAGGCAACTGAATAGATTGTTCTATTATTTCAATTTAATGCATGGTTCTTATTGTTTGTTTTGGGAAAGTTAAAGAATCATTTATGAACCCAACTGCAAACAGTGCTTTTCATGTTGCGTGGTTTTGCTGCATACTGTGGATCCCACCAAATACAAGACTTAAAATGAAGCATAAGTCGCAAAGGGAATTTCACTGTGCTACAATGCGGCCTAGCGGGGCTGTGCAACCACCGCCTGCCCCATCCCGTGCATCTGCTAGCTCTTCATCCTCTGTGACTGTGGGGACAGCAGTCACACATGCTTTTTCACACTGAACTTCCACCCCGTTACCCGTAAGCGGGAGTGTGATTGGCAGGTCGTCACTTGTTTTTTAAGTGCAAACAGATGTTATTGTTGAGCTGTCAGACATCGAGAGAACCACCATTGGATGAAGGAAACATTATATCCACGCCTGCACCTTCGTGAAAGATTGGCTGGACTACCTGCAGTTATTTATTGCGTTCCAGAAATGGAAAGGAGTGTAGAATGCACAGGTGTTGTACCTTGCTTGGCAGCAAAGGAACAATATCTTAGTATTCTAGACAATTTTAGGATGGCAGAAAAAATGTCAGCTCTTTGGGCAAATTAAATAGCATGGCAAAGGTGGGCAGGTGGGTACAGTGGCCAAGTTCTGTGTGTACCAGGACAGTAAATAAAGCCTAACTTTCTATCCCTCCTAATGATGAAATGCAGCAAGGAATTCCCTGAGTTTGCTATAAAAATAGCGTTGCAAAATGTGCATGAGGGTGTCATGCAGAGGTGCTAGAAATAGCTTGGCACCATTGGGGCACAAATGGAGTACAACAGCCACTTTTTGTATGCCACTAACTGGCAGCATTTTTTGCTATACTTATAGCTTATTAAAAACAGAGCAGGAGGGTGTAATGCAGAGGTGCTGGAAATAGCTTGGCACCAGTGGGGCACAAATGGAGTACAACAGCCACTTTTTGTATGCCACTAACTGGCAGCATTTTTTTATATTATTATAGCTTATTAAAAACAGAGCAGGAGGGTGTAATGCAGAGGTGCTGGAAATAGCTTGGCACCAGTGGGGCACAAATGGAGTACAACAGCCACTTTTTGTATGCCACTAACTGGCAGCATTTTTTGCTATTATTATAGCTTATTAAAAACAGAGCAGGAGGGTGTAATGCAGAGGTGCTGGAAATAGCTTGGCACCAGTGGGGCACAAATGGAGTACAACAGCCACTTTTTGTATGCCACTAACTGGCAGCATTTTTTGCTATTATTATAGCTTATTAAAAACAGAGCAGGAGGGTTTCATGCAGAGGTGCTAGAAATAGCTTGGCACCAGTGGGGCACAAATGGAGTACAACAGCCACTTTTTGTATGCCACTAACTGGCAGCATTTTTTGCTATTATTATAGCTTATTAAAAACAGAGCAGGAGGGTGTCATGCAAAGGTGCTGGAAATAGCTTGGCACCAGTGGGGCACAAATGGAGTACAACACCCACTTTTTGTATGCCACTAACTGGCAGCATTTTTTGCTATTATTATAGCTTATTAAAAACAGAGCAGGAGGGTGTAATGCAGAGGTGCTGGAAATAGCTTGACACCAGTGGGGCACAAATGGAGTACAACAGACACTTTTTGTATGCCACTAACTGGCAGCATTTTTTGCTATTATTATAGCTTATTAAAAACAGAGCAGGAGGGTGTCATGCAGAGGTGCTGGAAATAGCTTGGCACCAGTGGGGCACAAATGGAGTACAACACCCACTTTTTGTATGCCACTAACTGGCAGCATTTTTTGCTATTATTATAGCTTATTAAAAACAGAGCAGGAGGGTGTAATGCAGAGGTGGTAGAAATAGCTTTGCACCATTGGGGCACAAATGGAGTACAACACCCACTTTTTGTATGCCACTAACTGGCAGCATTTTTTGCTTTTATTATAGCTTATTAAAAACAGAGCAGGAGGGTGTAATGCAGAGGTGCTGGAAATAGCTTGGCACCAGTGGGGCACAAATGGAGTACAACAGCCACTTTTTGTATGCCACTAACTGGCAGCATTTTTTGCTATTATTATAGCTTATTAAAAACAGAGCAGGAGGGTGTAATGCAGAGGTGCTGGAAATAGCTTGGCACCAGTGGGGCACAAATGGAGTACAACAGCCACTTTTTGTATGCCACTAACTGGCAGCATTTTTGCTATTATTATAGCTTATTAAAAACAGAGCAGGAGGGTGTAATGCAGAGGTGGTAGAAATAGCTTGGCACCATTGGGGCACAAATGGAGTACAACAGCCACTTTTTGTATGCCACTAACTGGCAGCATTTTTTTCTTTTATTATAGCTTATTAAAAACAGAGCAGGAGGGTGTAATGCAGAGGTGCTGGAAATAGCTTGGCACCAGTGGGGCACAAATGGAAGTCCAACAGCTACTTTTAGGATGCCACTAAGTTTACTCAGTGTTTGCTAGTATAATGGCTTAGTAACAATGAGTTTGAGTGTGCAAAGGGCAGGAGGGTACAGTGGCAGGGTTGTGGGTCTGGGTAGAGGAAAGGAAGCCTCCCTTTCTATCCCTCCTAATGGGGAAATGCAACGAGGAAATCCCTGACCTTAGCTACACAGATGCTGTCATCTTGTGTAGCTGTTAAAATCTGTTTTCACGGACCTGACTGTCACCTATGGCTCTGACCCTGCCGGTATTAGCCCTTAAAAGGACTAATAGAAACTTCTATCCCTATTCTGTATAGCGCTGTGTATAGAGCGTACACAGCAGTATCGGAGACAGGAGCTACGCCAGCGGTGACTGACACCAAGACGCAGAAGGCAGATAATGGCGTGCTGGAGGAAAATGTCCGTTTTTATAATGCATGGACATGTGACATGGACATCCTATCACACATGCCGTGGCTTCTCTGGCTAAAAGTCTACTTAGCTGTGTGTGTGTCTGGGATTGGCTGACATGCTGGCCCGCCCCACTACACGCGCGCGTTTAGGGAAGGAAGACAAGGAAAAAAAAAAATGTCCATTATCCAAACAGCAGTGATCTGAATGCGCTGTTCCCGCACACTATACGCTGAAATTTCATAATAGTGTGAGTCACAGAGTGACTTACACTATTACAGCGGAAAGCCAGCTACTAATTAGCTTGTCTTTTTGCTGCTAGAACCGTTCTCGAACGTATCTAGAACTATCGAGCTTTAGCAAAAAGCTCGAGTTCTAGTTCGATCTAGAACAGCCCCCAAAATCACTCGAGCCGCGAACTGGAGAACCTCGAACCGCGAACCGCGCTCAACTCTACTTACCAGCGATCCCGACAACGATACGGCCTGATAAGGATTGCTGGTAAGTCACTGGGAGGTCGCAGGTGAGATGACACACAGTCAGACCTTACCAACGATGCAGTAAGATTCAGTGACCTGTATAACGATCTCGGCGGGCGTTGGGACCGTGTTAGGAGGTTGTTGGTAGGTGTCAAATACAGCGATGCATGCTGCCCAGCAGTACATCACCTTTAAAGAAAATCATCCGGACTATTCAGCAATGACTAGCGATCTCCCAGCAGGGGCCTGATCGCTGGTAGTTGTCACACATAACGACATCGCTGGAGAGATCGTTACTGCATCACAGAAACTGTGACTCAGCAACAATCTCGTTAGCGATCTCGTTGTGTGTGACGGGGCCTTAAATCTGCAATCTCTATATAAAGGGCATAAAATTGTTTATAGGGGGATTTTCTATGCGCATACAGAGGGTACCATTTGCGACACTTTGGCCTGGGACACAGAGCTTCAAAGCTTGAACATATCCCTTGAGGCTTGACAGTTGCAATTCACTATAGGACGGTATTTAGAAGAAACTGGACATTTAATATGCAAGATACTCACTCCTAAATTAGCCCCCGATCCAGTCACAGATGTGAGATTGGGATATTAAAATCTAGGCTGTCTTGGAAACGCGTGCCCAGGGTAAAACATACAAAAAACTCGGTGGCACAAAGGAAAGCTACTGACATGTGGGGGCCTGCCTATGCTGGAATGTGTTCAACCTTTGACTGGGAAGTTTAGTTACTTCTGTTATTTTCTCCCTTTTATTTTCCAATTAATTTGCATATTTGTGTGTTATTGTTTTTTTTATACCTTTTTATTGTATTTTTTATATTAAAGCTTAAATATTTAATACGTTTTATCCTTGTATGCGCAAAAGAATCCATAGCCTTACAGAGAGTGTGTGACTCTGTTGATCGTCAAACAGTAGTAATGTCTTGGGACTCATCACCCCATGTGCTTGATGGGGTGTGATTTATGCTTACTTGATAGTCTATAACAAAGGTTGACAACTGGATTGAGTGTGAGTGAGAGAAGATAAATTAACCCTTGCAGGTGCAGTCCACTTCACGTGCTGAGAAGTGTATAAGTGACAATTGGTGACAGAGATGGGATAGTTTACTTCTATTGGAGCATTAGTGCATGAATTAAGCAATTATTTTCTGTACTAAAGATCTGTAAATCCCACATTACACATAGCGATGTCGTTATCGAGATCGCTGAAATATCACAGGTTTTGTGATACAACAGTGACGTCGCTAGCGATCTCGCTACATGTGACACACAGCAGCGATCGGCCCCCCGCTGCGATATCGCTGATCGTACCTGAACGTCCTGGTTCATTTTTTAAACGTTGGTGTTCCACTGGGCAGCATGCATCGCTGTGTTTGACACCAAAACAACGACGAGCGACCTCATTGGCAACTCAGAACTCAGCGACGCGGGCATGTTTTTGCTTGAGTCTTCAGAATAGCTGCTGTGTGACAGGGTCCCAATGACCGCCGAGGTCGTTATACGGAGCGTCGCATTGTTGGTATGTCGCTAATTAGATCTGCCTGTTTGCCAGCTCACTAGCGACCATGTAGCGACATACCAGCGATCCTGACCAGGTCGTATCGTTGTCTGGATCACTGGAACATCGCTACGTGTAACGGGACCCTTATCCTTGCAAGACATGCATCAGCTCTACAAGGTTCAACTCTGCTTACTTGTAACTTACATACTTGTAAATAGGTTCTCCTTCCATGTTTTTCTTTTCTATACTTTATTTGGTGAAAAGCTGGTCACCGATATGTCAGCCTGGTGGAGAAGCAGAGCAAAGAGTATCTAATTATCCTTTGTGAACAATTAGGGATAGAGACAGTAGACTAATCTGAGGATCTGCTGATTGCTACCATGATGCTGTAGAACAGTGACACGTTGACAAAGAGAAAGCACAACTCAGAAAAGCAAAAGAATGAACCCTTCATAAAAGAAAATAAAGCCTGGCTCTCACAAGATTGTATATTAGATTAGTTTAAGATTTATTTCTGCAGCAAGTCGAGTAAATGGACACAGCAGTGGCGCATACCACTGATATCTCTCCAGGTCACCAATGCAAGCTATCTTCTTAGCGGCAGCATGTTAAATTGATGAAGGTCTGTCTCAAGACTGAAACGTCTTTCACCATTTTTTGGACTAAATAAATTTTCACCTGATCTAATCTACAACCTTGGAATTGCCCGGCTTTATTTTCTATTATTATGGGTTTAGACCCTACCGGTGCATCACTATCTATGACAGAACTGCTACGCATTTTGCTACAGCTTCATCTTACAACACCCCTCATGATGAAGCTGTAGCGAAACGCGTCAGGTTACTCTTTACAGTGGCTGTATTTACATGGGTAATTATACCTTTATTTGCTAAACCATATATGATTTTGTTGTATGTATTGTGTGTCTAGCCATATCTTGTGGGGGTAGTATACAGATGTAGCTTTGCTAGGATATGTTTCAGTATTTTATGGATACCATGGATTAATTTTATATACGTTTATTATTCTTAAAGAAGGAGGTTATTTGGTACACATTGAATATTTATTTTTTCATATTCGTATTATTTGATATTTGCACCTTGCACTTTATTATTTATTTTGAAGCAGTAGCTCATAAATTATACTTACTATTCTTAGTGTTATTATCTGAAATTTGATACTACATATTTTTAATTAAATGATGTACATTTGACACTTTAATAATATCCTTACCCCATTTTCTGTATATATACTGGTACAGATTAATTTGTTCATTTGACACTTTATTCATTATGTTTAGACCAGTATTTTTTCTATGCTCTCCAAATGTATTTATTTATGTATGAATTTACATCTTTATTAGTCATATGATTAATTTTTTGTAATTTTTTTATGAAAAAGATTTCCCTATATATTTCCTTCTCAGCTAGATTGTTGTATTTATTGGCGTGTTTAGTACAGAGCCCTTTATTCTCTGTATTTATTCTGACCTGCCTTACACCTTCTTTTATGGTTTTTAATGGAAAAAATCTTTTTCATCCATAAAATATTACATTTTTAATAAATCTGTGTTTTTTTGGTATTGATCTAATTTTTTGGAGATTTTATAGTTATTTCTGGCCAATTTTTGTCAAAGCTTATTCTAGAGGACTAACAAGTTGAAGAATGTCGGGCTGAAATAAAGGCTGCTGTAGCCAAATACCAGACTGAGAGAACGGTTGGCCAGGCTGAGGGAGATTTCCAGCTTTTGATGACCCAAGTAAACAGGGGTAACAGTCGTCAGCTACCGCATTCACAGGACATAAATCCAAGGAGGCCTCATTAGGAAAACTTCACTGTGATGGAGAAGGATGGAGATTTAGATACTTTTCTTCGGGGGTTAAAAAATCCTGAAGGCACTCTTTGATCAGTGGGCACAGTATTTAACTTCAGGGTTGAATGGCAAAGCTCAGGAAGTACAACCTCACCCCAAAAGTGTATGGAAGAACACTCTGGAATCTACAGAGTGTATTTACTGACATCTATCCAAATGTCATGTGCACTTTGAGTACCACATTCTATTAATGGATCCGTGGCCTTTCTGTGTCGCCCAGGAAATGGGGTACTCGGTCCTGGGCAAAATATAAAGTCAGGAATGTCACTTTGGTGGCCGTTGCCCGGTTGCATGCCCTGGGCCCCTTTTGTAAGGGGAGTATTTACAGGGGAGACAAGAGTTAATGTTCATGTGACGCCACCTGCAGGTTGCGATTATGATTGTGGAACCGCCGCTACTGAGGTGGGTACTCCCAGGGCTGGTGGTAGTGGCAGCTGTGATGGTAGACCCTCAGCAGGTAGGGCTGAACTTGGGAGATGTACGGTGCAATATTAAGGGAAACCAGTCAGTGTATTGTATTTAACAGTCTTTACTCACTGTGGACCCTGGGCGGCTGGTTACGGTGTCTGTATTGCCAGTGCCAGATAGTGACTTGGTTGATCTGTAACCGCCACTCTCAGTGTAGTTGAGACCCCGAAGCTTTAAACTTTGGGGGTCCTCCGGCTGTGATACAGTGGTCTGTCCGTTCGGCTGGCAGTGTGGACATTGTGGGGAGGTATGTGTCCGAACCCCGGTCTATGCTTTACTGATGATGCCCCCAGATCACGAGGTCAGTGAGCCCATGGAGAGCCCTCACTGTGCAGGTAATTGCCAGGCCATATGAAACTGGCGTCTGACCTAGGGCCCTGTGCCCCGTCCATGCCCAGGCTCCAGTGGTGCCCCCTCGAACCGTCCTTGAGGTCTTGACTCCAGCCCAGAGGTCCTTAGGTGCTCTTATGCTGGCAACCTGACTCCCGTGCCCCCGGGTCACTGTTACACGGACCCAGCTCCTTGCACACTTTACTCCTGCACTTCACATTGTGCTCTCTCCTCCAGCTCTCACACACTGGCTTGCCCCCTCCCACCAGGTGGTCTAGTCCATGGGTTCGCTCTGCCCACAGGGTGGCCCTCCCATTATCTGACTAACCCTTTGAGCTCTTGTGAGAGTGGCAACTGTGATTTTTAGGCGTATGTTGCTGTTGCTGACACTGGTGTTAAAGGTCCCAGGGGGTAGGTCCTGCATCGCCGAGAGGATGCAGTTCTTTGTAGTGTCCTGAGTGGCTCAGGGGCGCTACATTTCTATTGACGGCTTTGAGGAACTAGAAGATCTTATGGTCCTGGAACATTTCCTCTACATACAGTACAGACCAAAAGTTTGGACACACCTTCTCATTCAAAGAGTTTTCTTTATTTTCATGACTCTGAAAATTGTAGATTCACATTGAAGGCATCAAAACTATGAATTATTAACACGTGGAATGAAATACTTAACAAAAAAGTGTGAAACAACTGAAAATATCTTATATTCTAGGTTCTTCAAAGTATCTCACATTTGTAAGGCATGAAATCCCACTTATTAAACCTGACAGGGCACACCTGTGATCTGAAAACCAAACCATTTCCGGTGACTACCTCTTGAAGCTCATCAAGAGAATGCCAAGAGTGTGCAAAGCAGTAATCAAAGCAAAAGGTGGAAAATTCATAGTTTTGATGCCTTCAATGTGAATCTAGAATTTTCAGAGACATGAAAATAAAGAAAACTCTTTAAATGAGGTGTGTCCAAACTTTTGGTCTGTACTGAATGTACCATGAAAGTACGACAATTTGTGTACAATTTACAGCCAAAACTTGGGAACAGGATGCAAAGATTGCAAACTGTTATGCCAGAGACTTGCAAACCCTCGGGATACAGCTAGAAAGGAGGTAAGCCAATCGCAGAACCCCCTCTTTCTGTCAGCTGATCACCAGTGCTGTCTAAATCTACTTTCTCTGAGGCCCCAGGGACCAAATATTCTTTTGTTGATTGATGCCAAAGCTTTATATGTAGCAAGGTGGAATATGTTAGTGTTCTTTGCCCTGATAGGGAGTAATGCCCAACAACGACCACAAAGCCGTCTGGGCCCACACCTTCTATCTTATTTGTGGCTGGTACTGAAGTGAGAAATAATGAGAACTGTCAATATGTTACTGTGGGCAATAAAGTTACAATCGGCTTCAGAGACAATGGAGCAGAAGTAACCCCGGCTCATCCAAAAAAGAAGAACCCCACCAGATATAGTTCAAGGAATGACAATGTATGTAACTGGAGTTGGGAGGGTCAGCCCTGCCGTGCCCATGGCCTGTGTATATTTGGTCTGGGGAGTAGAGAAAAGATTCAAGGAAGTAGGGGTATCAGACACTATCGCTACCAATGTGTTGCTTGGAATGGACATGGGCTGGATGGTGTCACATTATATCTCTGCCTTTCCAGTATATGAAACAGAAACAGTGGAATCCAGTGACCCATGCAAGACCCTGTGTACTGGCAGCTGTGACCCTCAGTCAGGCTGCTGCTAAGCCTCAACTCCAGGGATTAAAAAACGAGTTTCAAAAAGAACTGCCAAAACAGGAAGACCCTACAACAGCCCTGGAGCCCCCCACATCTCATACCTACTGGAATTTCCATCAACAGAATCTGGAGACTCAGTTTCAGACCAGAGGTTGGCTTTCCCACTAGACCAGAGCCTACAGACTGATAGTCAGAACTTCCAGAAATCCTTGCTAACAGATGCCAGTTTGCAGAAGCTGACCTTGCAGACCAACCCCCTGCTGAGTCCAACAAGGAAATAATAAACTTGGAGAATAGAAATCTGTATAAAGAAACCCTCCCCCATGACACAATAGAGTATTTGGACTGTGATAAGCGTTTTGTTGTTCCCTATCCATACAGGGAACAGTTATGAAAAATTTCTCATGAAATCCCTCTTGGAGTACTAAAGACTAAAGCCTGTTTGACTCATAACTTTTATTGGCCAAATATGGCGATGGGCATAACCAGGGGTGGGATTCAGCCGGTTCTGTCCGGTTCTGGAGAACTGGTTGTTAAAATAGCAGCCGGTTCCCAGAACCGGCAAGAAACAGCTCTGGCGACCCGGTTCCCTGTATTCATTTGTGTTAGTGTCTCTTTAAGATACTAGCACAAATTAATGCCCGCCCCTCCGTGCCGCACTTCCTGGTTCAGTGGAGCCTGTCTTCTCCGTGATCCAGTGTGCAGAAACGTGCTGACGCTACAGAGAGGAGCTCCTCCTCCTCCGTCTGTCAGCGTCAGAGTGCCGCGGAGAAGGACGGGAGACACAGGAGCAGCCGCCGCTGCTTGGATCAGGTAAGCCGCTCAGTGAGCTGAAGATGCAGGGAGAGGGGCCGCATAAGATGGGAACGGTTACTATATGTGGCTACGGCGTATGGGGAGAGGAGGCCATAATAGGATGGAATCTGCAGGGGAAAGGAGGCCATAATAGGATGGAATCTGCAGGGGAAAGGAGGCCATAAAAGGATGGAATCTGCAGGGGAAAGGAGGCCATAATAGGATGGAATCTGCAGGGGAGAGGAGGCCATAATAGGATGGAATCTGCAGGGGAGAGGAGGCCATAATAGGATGGAATCTGCAGGGGAGAGGAGGCCATAATAGGATGGAATCTGCAGGAGAAAGGAGGCCATAATAGGATGGAATCTGCAGGGGAGAGGAGGCCATAATAGGATGGAATCTGCAGGGGAAAGGAGGTCATAAAAGGATGGAATCTGCAGGAGAAAGGAGGCCATAATAGGATGAAATCTGCAGGGGGAAAGAGGCCATAATGGGATGGAATCTGCAGGGGGAAAGGAGGCCATAATAGGATGGAATCTACAGGGGAAAGGAGGCCATAATAGGATGGAATCTGCAGGGGGAAAGAGGCCATAATGGGATGGAATCTGCAGGGGAGAGGAGGCCATAATAGGATAGAATTTGCAGGGGAGAGGAGGCCATAATAGGATGGATTCTCAGGGGAAAGGAGGCCATAATAGGATGGAATCTGCAGGGGGAAGGAGGCCATAATAGGATGAAATCTGCAGAGGAGAGGAGGCCATAATAGGATGGAATCTGCAGAGGAGAGGAGGCCATAATAGAATGGAATCTGCAGGGGAGAGGAGGCCATAATAGGATGGAATCTGCAGGGGAGAGGAGGCCATAATAGGATGGAATCTGCAGGGGGAAAGGGGCCATAATAGGATGGAATTTGCAGGGGGAAAGGGGCCATAATAGGATGGAATCTGCAGGGGTGCGAAGGCCATAATGGGATGGGATCTGCAGGGGGAAAGGGGCCACAATGGGATGGGATCTGCAGGGGAAAGGGGCCATAATGGGATGGGATCTGCAGGGGGAAAGGGGCCACAATGGGATGGGATCTGCAGGGGGAAAGGGGCCACAATAGGATGGTATCTGCAGGGGGAAAGAGGCCATATTGGGATGGGATCTGCAGGGGGAAAGAGGCCATATTGGGATGGGATCTGCAGGGGGAAAGAGGCCATAATGGGATGGGATCTGCAGGGGGAAAGAGGCCATAATGGAATGGGATCTGAAGGGGGAAAGGGGCCACAATGAGATGGGATCTGCAGGGGGAAAGAGGCCACAATAGGATTGTATCTGCAGGGGGAAAGGGGCCACAATGGGGATCTGCAGGGGGAAAGAGGCCACAATAGGATGGTACCTGCGGGGGGAAAGAGGTCATATTGGGACAGGATCTGCAGGGGAAAGAGGCCATAATGGGACGGGATCTGCAGGGGGAAAGGGGCCACAATGGGATGAGATCTGCAGGGGGAAAGGGGCCATAATGGGATGGGATCTGCAGGGGGAAAGAGGCCATAATGGGATGGGATCTGTAGGGGGAAAGAGGCCATAATGGGATGGGATCTGCAGGGGGAAAGAGGCCATAATAGGATGAGATATGCAGGGGGGGAAAGAGGCCATAATGGGATGGGATCTGTAGGGGGAAAGAGGCCATAATGGGATAAGATCTGCATGGGGAAAGAGGCCATAATGGGATGGGATCTGCAGGGGGAAAGAGGCCACAATAGGATGGTATTTGCAGGGGAAAGGGGCCATAATGGGATGGGATCTGCAGGGAAAAGGAGCCACATGAGATGAGATCTGTATGAGGAAGGTCGTCCGTTCCAATTTTAGCAGGGCTCCTTTAGTAATAATTTTTAAAAACTGTAGAAAAAACATTTAATACAATAAGAGTGACAGTGACGGGAACAACTGGTGCTGGATAGGGGAGTGACTGTAGAGGAGCGGAAGAAGGGGAAAGAGATTATACTTTAAATTACTTGTATTTTTGGTTGAGGAAAGTGCGTGAAAATGGTTGTGGCGAACAAAATGAGTGTGGTTACATAATGGGTGTGGTTTTCAAATGGGCGGGGTTTACAGAGAACCTGTTGTTAAAAATTTGAATCCCACCCCTGGGCATAACCAATTACTTTCGATCCTGCACAATTTGTCAAATAGTTGAAAAGGCTGGAAACATCCAAAAAGTCCCATTGATACCATTACCAGTGATTGATGAGCCTTTCCAACGAGTGGCTGTGGATATCATAGGGCCACTTGCAATACAAAGTAGTGCTGGCAAGCTCTTCATTTGCACAGTTGTTAACTATGCTACATGATAAGCAGAAGCAGTGTCACTCTTTTCCATACAGCTGATAAAATGGCTTATACACTACTCACTGTTTTCTCATGTGGAGTTCCCCTTGGAGATATTAACTGATCAAGGGACCCAATTGATGTCCAATCTGATAGAAAGTCTCTGCAAGAAAATAAAAGTACAGCATTTTGTAGCCAGTCCTTATCATACTCAGACCAACGGGTGAACATTATAATGAAACTCTAAAACAAATGCTGGTGGAGATGGAGGGGAGAGACTGTGATCGTTGCCGCCATCATCTCAGGCCTCTTCAGGATTCTCCCCCTTTGTTTATGAGAGAAGGCTCTGGGGACCTCTTGATTTGATTAAGGACTGTTGGGAGGGTGACTGCGAAGCTCCAAGAGTCTCCGTGGTGGAATGTGTACTACGATTCAGGGAGCACCAGAGGTGTGGTATTCCATCCTAGGTATGGAGAAGGTCACCACCGGTTCACGCAAAGCACTACACCCCTACTTAGAAACACCTCATCAGACATTGCAAGGTCATGATTATACCCGAAGCCAGGTGGGCGGTGGAGTCTTTGGAGTTGGAACATTCAGAAAGAGTTGAGTGTGGAGAGAGGAAGGAAAAGGAGAGGAGCAGTGGAGGAGCAAAGACCCGTGGCCTGGACCTGGTACCGCTCGGCCCGGGCACAAACAGAGGGGGTCCTAGAGACAATGGGAGTGCCATAACCTCTCATGGCCTTGTTCCACATATAATCTACAGGTGGAAGGACTTGGCCGCAACATGGGGCCTGGTCCCTAGGCTAGAGGAGAAGAAATCATGTACTCTACTAGTAAAACCAGCGGCTGAGGTGACTGCAAGCACCGAAGCCACATCCACGAATGAATTCGCTGGAAGGTGACCCCAAAAGGATCAAGAGATAGAGCTTCACAGCATCCAACAGGGTCCACAGGCATTGACACAGGGTTCAGCGTGTGAGGGCGCAAGGCAGGAGGGCAAAGCAAACGCAGGAAGACGACCGGGGAAGGTTCACTTAAAAAAGGTGCACCAGACTCGACCTCCAAACTACCTTGGATCGGCTGTAGCCCATCACAGTGAAACCCCAGCATTCCAAAGGCGGTCACTGGCATGTCATGTTTCCTTGGACCTGCTACAGTGAGTAAAAACCTTGAGACTGCATTACTGTGTCGCTCCGTTATTCACCTGCATCTCCAGCCCTGCATCCCCGCCATCATAGACTACTATCCCCATCCACCCCGGGGCCCAGCTCTACCTGTGGAGAGCTATACCAACCAAACTGCGTCCCCATCTGTCCCCGAGGAGCCCCATTCTTGCAGCGGTGGCACCTAACTTGCCGCATACCAGAGGTGGCGTCACGAATAAACTGTCATCATCCCCTTCCTATTTATTAAACGACACCGCCGGGGTCACGGAGCCGGGCCACACCACCGCGGTGCCCCAGGAGAAGAACCGCTGCCCGGCAACGAGTCTCCCAAGGCCCCGGTGAGGGCGTGTCATATGGAGTCCCTGTAGTCAGCAATGATTAACCCCAAGCTCTCCCACTGTCAGCAGTCAGAGCTACTTGGGGTGTTCAGTAAATTCATATAAAGGCCACGTCTCACTAAGCAACATCGCTAACAACATCGCTGCTGAGGCACGACTTTTGTGACACGACAGCGATGTTGCTAGCGATGTTGCTGTGTGTGACATCTGTAAGGGCCCAGATGTTCCCTGCTATCCACCCCCACACAGTATCCACAGCTGATGGACAGTCCACAGACTCAGTCTTGGGGATAACAGTTGCTTTAATACAGCAGGAACAAAGCAAATCAATACGGAATATACTGTATGTTTCACAGTCTCTCGTGGGTAGGCCACGGCAAATACAGCTTGGAGATGAATGCTGAAGTGCAATTAGGGTACTGGAGCTTTCAGAGCACGATTTGTTTCAGAATTAATACTGGTATGCTTTAGGTTCAGAGTCTCTTGAGTTTAGAGGGTAGATATGATACGATTGTACAGAGCTGGAGTCCTGGGGTTAATTTCACTGCTAGTTCAGACATGTGCAGTACTTGTAAGCAAATGAAGACAGTTGCCCAGCGTGCTACGGGGAGCGGACGGCTAGTGCGTGGACAATGGCATGAAAGCCACTAATATTGCAGTGGGGCGGGAGACCCTCAACTTCCCCAAACTGCATGCAGTAGGGTCTGGTATATAGTCAGTATGCCCTACTGTCTGAAGAGATGCACAAAGTCAGGATAGGAAGCCTTCAGCATATTGGCTGTAAAAATCAGGAAATGATGAAATTCTAGGCCTCGGTCCTAGCAGGAGTCTTGTGGTGAAGAGATTCTCCACATAATGTCTTCCCTCAGAGGAGACTCAGCAAGAACCAGCTCATTCCAGTTCTTTCCAGACAGAGGCTGGAGAATAGCTCCACCTATTGAGCCATGTGACCAAGAACTAGCCAATAGGATAACACCCAATGAACACTTTATAATATATAGGATAATATTACATATAAGTGAATGTACTTAAACAAACAGACACAATCTGGACCGGGCCACTACACATCCAGCAACAACCTGGCCCCTGCTGTGAGGTCGCTGGTTGTTGCTGAATGTCCTGGACCATTTTTTAGTTGTTGCTCTCCCGCTGTGAAGCACACATCGCTGTGTGTGAGAGCGAGAGAGCAACAACTGAATGTGCAGTGAGCAGGGAGCCGGCTTCTGCGGACGCTGGTAACCAATGTAAATATCGGGGAACCAAGAAGCCCTTTCCTTGGTTACCCGATATTTACCTTCGTTACCAGCGTCTGCCGCTCTCACGCTGTCAGTGCCTGCTCCCTGCACACATAGCCAGACTACACATCGGGTAATTAACCCGGTGTACTCCGGCTAGGAGTGCAGGGAGTCAGCGCTAAGCAGTGTGCGCTGGTAACCAAGGTAAATATCGAGTTGGTTACCCGATATTTACCTTAGTTACCAAGCGCAGCATCACTTCCACGCGTCGCTGCTGGCTGGGGGCTGGTCACTAGTTGCTGGTGAGATCTGCCTGTTTGACAGCTCACCAATAACCCGTGTAGCGACGCTCCAGCGATCCCTGCCAGGTCAGGTTGCTGGTGGGATCACTGGAGCGTCGCTTAGTGTGACAGTACCTTATGTCTTCAGTCAGGAACCTGGGAGGACTCATTTAGCAAGTCACCATGTAGACACTGGTACTTATCCCCCTGTGAGGCAATCTGCATACTGGCTGTCAACAGAGGTGAAAGTAAACATGAAGGGACAAATAGAGGAAACTCTGGGCCTGGGTATAATGCAAAAATCCCAGTGTACATATTAAAACTAAATATTTTATAGAAGACAATTAAAATAGGTATTAAACCAGCAAATGGTGTATCATGTATTTGTCGCGGGCGGAGGAGTGGACGCCGCGCTCTCCCACTGCTCGGGTCCAGCTGCCGCGGCTGCTGCGGCCTGCTGCTGCTCGGTGGCTCGAGCGATGGGCCGGATCCCGGGGACTCTAGCGGCGCTCCTCGCCCGTGAGTGAAAGGGGTTTGGTTGTGGGGATTGTTTATTGTCCGTGACGCCACCCACGGTTGTGGTGATTGAATGTACACCACCGCTGCTCTGGCTGGGCATCCCGGGAGTGATGGTGTGGAGCAGCCAGTTGTTGTGTTGCCCCTCCGTGGGTAGGGGTTGGTGATGGCTGTGGAGGTGCAGGGGCGCAGGGGCAGCGCTGTGCCGCACGGCACGGAGGTACTCACTCAGCCAGTAAACACGACACAGTTCTCGGTAAACAAACGGCTGGTTGGACGGGTCCCTCAGACGGTTACGTTGCTGATATCCCTGCAGTTGACGGTGACGGTCTCTTCCCTGCACCTATGTGTTGTTGTTTGGTAGCGATGGGTTCCCACCGGTAACCCGCTCCCCAGCTTGGATATGAGCCGGAGGAGCTCCACTCTTGCCCGCAGGCGCTGGCCCTGGGAAACTGGTGCCTTGGCAGTGGCGGTGTCTCCCCTTAACGGTCGGACTGTTGCCTTCAATCGGGACTCGGTTGTTGGGAGACAATCGTCCCCTTCACTGACGGATTTGGCAAATTATGGCGACTCCTAGCCTTGCCGGGATCCGAAAGGCCCCTGCCCTGGTGCTGACTAATCTTCGTATACCGCTCCGGTACCGCCGGGTCACCACCCGTCCACGGTCCTTTCGGCAACCTCCAATCAGTCTCGCCTGCAGATGGTCACCGCCGTCTGCCAACCTTGCTGTCTCAGTCCGGGGCACACACCCGGACTAACTTCAGGCTTCTTGCTGTCACTACTCCTACTTTCCTCCTTTACCACTTCACTTCACTTCCTTTCACTTTCAACTCTAACACTCATCTGCCTGGTTTTCCCGCCTCCAGAGCTGTGAACTCCTCGGTGGGTGGAGCCAACCGCCTGGCCCACCCCCTGGTGTGGACACCAGCCCCTGGAGGAAGGCAACAAGGATTTTTGTTTTGACTTCGGTGTACCTGCAGGGAATGTGGGGTGCGTGTGGTGTTGTGACCTGTGACCCCTGGCTTGCCCAGGGTGTCACATATTAAAAATGACTGCAGGAACACGCACCATTAGAGTTATCAAAATTATTTAATCCCTATTAATATTTGTATTTAGACAGTACAAGGTATACATGAAGGGGAATATACCATCACAGGCTGAAAGGCAGAGTCACAAATAGTGCTTGTGCAGAAAAAAATAGGGCAGACAAACAGCTCATCATAGCATGACTAAAGGGGGCTTTACACGCAACGACACCGCTAACGAGATGTCGTTGGGGTCATGGAATTCGTGACGCACATCCGGCCTCGTTAGTGACGTCATTGCGTGTAAAACGTACGAACGACCGCTAACTATCAAAAATACTCACCTAATCGTTGATCATTGACACGTTGTTCTAATCCCAAATATCGTTGCTGTTGCAGGATGCAGGTTGTTTGTCGTTCCTGAGGCAGCACACATCGCTATATGTGACACGGCAGGAACGACGAACAACACCGTACCTGCGTCCTCCGGCAACGAGGTGGGCGTCACTTTCTTTCGGCTGCTCTCCATCCCTCTGCTTCTATTGGACGGCTGCCGTATGACGTCTCTGTGACGCCGCACGAACCGCCCCTCTTAGAAAGGAGGTGGTTTGCCAACCACAGAGACGTCACTAGGAAGGTAAGTATAGTGTGACGGGTCCTAGCCTTGTTGTGTGCCACGGGCTGCGATTTGCCCGTGACGCACAACCGACAGGGCTGGGTGCGAACACTAGCGACATCGCTAGCAATGTCGCAGCGTGTAAATTGCCCTTAAGTGTCTGATGACCATAAAGTAGTTAAGATTAGAGTTGAGCGCGGTTCGTGGTTCGTGGTTCTCCAGTTCTAGGCTCGAGTGATTTTGGGGCATGTTCTAGATCGAACTAGAACTAGAGCTTTTTTGCAAAAGCTCGATAGTTCTAGAAACGTTCGAGAACGGTTCTAGCAGCAAAAAACCAGCTAAATCCTAGCTTGGTTTCTGCTGTAATAGTGTAAGTCACTCTGTGAATCACACTATTATGACATTTCAGTGTATAGTGTGCGGGAACAGCGCCTTCAGATCACTGCTGTTTCTATAATGGCGATCGCCATTTTTATTTTTTTTTTCTTGTCTTCCTTCCCTAAGCGCGCGCGTCTTGTGGGGCGGGCCAGCATGTCAGCCAATCCCAGACACACACACAGCTAAGTGGACTTTTAGCCAGAGAAGCAACGGCATGTGTGATAGGATGTCCATGTCACATGTCCCTGCATTATAAAAACGGACATTTTCCTCCAGGACGCCATTATCTCTTCTGCGTCTTTGGTGTCAGACATCACTGTCGCAGCTCCGTCTTGAGTCCTATCGCTGATACAGCTGTATGCGCTCCATACACAGCGCTGGACAGCATAGGGATAGCACTTTCTAGCAGTCCTTTTAAGGGCTCAAACTGGCAGGGTCAGAGTTAAGGTGACAGGTCCTGAAAACAGCGCCAGCGTCTGTGTAGCCAAGGTCAGGGATTTCCTCCCTGCATTTCCCTATTAGGAGGGATAGAAAGGCAGGCTTCCATTCCTCTACCCAGAGCCCCAAAATCCTGGCACTGTACCCTCCTGTCCTCTGCATACTCCAACTCATTATAACTAAGCCATTATACTAGCAAACACTCAGTGTACCTAGTGGCATCCTATACGTGGCTATTGGACTTTGCTATAGTCACACTAGTGCAAAGACATTTGCAGAGCGCGTCTGCCTGCATTGCACACTCCAACTCATTATAACTAAGCCATTATACTAGCAAACACTCAGTGTACCTAGTGGCATCCTATACGTGGCTATTGGACTTTGCTATAGTCACACTAGTGCAAAGACATTTGCAGAGCGCGTCTGCCTGCATTGCACACTCCAACTCATGATAACTAAGCCATTATACTAGCAAACACTCAGTGTACCTAGTGGCATCCTATACGTGGCTATTGGACTTTGCTATAGTCCCACTAGTGCAAAGACATTTGCAGCACCTCTGCCTGCATTGCACACTCCAACTCATTATAACTAAGCCATTATACTAGCAAACACTCAGTGTACCTAGTGGCATCCTATACGTGGCTATTGGACTTTGCTATAGTCACACTAGTGCAAAGACATTTGCAGAGCGCGTCTGCCTGCATTGCACACTCCAACTCATTATAACTAAGCCATTATACTAGCAAACACTCAGTGTACCTAGTGGCATCCTATACGTGGCTATTGGACTTTGCTATAGTCACACTAGTGCAAAGACATTTGCAGAGCGTGTCTGCCTGCATTGCACACTCCAACTCATTATAACTAAGCCATTATACTAGCAAACACTCAGTGTACCTAGTGGCATCCTATACGTGGCTATTGGACTTTGCTATAGTCACACTAGTGCAAAGATATTTGCAGCACCTCTGCCTGCATTGCACACTCCAACTCATGATAACTAAGCCATTATACTAGCAAACACTCAGTGTACCTAGTGGCATCCTATACGTGGCTATTGGACTTTGCTATAGTCACACTAGTGCAAAGACATTTGCAGAGCGTGACTGCCTGCATTGCACACTCCAACTCATGATAACTAAGCCATTATACTAGCAAACACTCAGTGTACCTAGTGGCATCCTATACGTGGCTATTGGACTTTGCTATAGTCCCACTAGTGCAAAGACATTTGCAGCACCTCTGCCTGCATTGCACACTCCAACTCATTATAACTAAGCCATTATACTAGCAAACACTCAGTGTACCTAGTGGCATCCTATACGTGGCTATTGGACTTTGCTATAGTCACACTAGTGCAAAGACATTTGCAGAGCGCGTCTGCCTGCATTGCACACTCCAACTCATTATAACTAAGCCATTATACTAGCAAACACTCAGTGTACCTAGTGGCATCCTATACGTGGCTATTGGACTTTGCTATAGTCACACTAGTGCAAAGACATTTGCAGAGCGCGTCTGCCTGCATTGCACACTCCAACTCATTATAACTAAGCCATTATACTAGCAAACACTCAGAGTACCTAGTGGCATCCTATACGTGGCTATTGGACTTTGCTATAGTCCCACTAGTGCAAAGACATTTGCAGCACCTCTGCCTGCATTGCACACTCCAACTCATTATAACTAAGCCATTATACTAGCAAACACTCAGTGTACCTAGTGGCATCCTATAAGTGGCTATTGGACTTTGCTATAGTCACACTAGTGCAAAGACATTTGCAGAGCGCGTCTGCCTGCATTGCACACTCCAACTCATTATAACTAAGCCATTATACTAGCAAACACTCAGTGTACCTAGTGGCATCCTATACGTGGCTATTGGACTTTGCTATAGTCACACTAGTGCAAAGACATTTGCAGAGCGCGTCTGCCTGCATTGCACACTCCAACTCATTATAACTAAGCCATTATACTAGCAAACACTCAGTGTACCTAGTGGCATCCTATACGTGGCTATTGGACTTTGCTATAGTCACACTAGTGCAAAGACATTTGCAGAGCGCGTCTGCCTGCATTGCACACTCCAACTCATTATAACTAAGCCATTATACTAGCAAACACTCAGTGTACCTAGTGGCGTCCTATACGTGGCTATTGGACTTTGCTATAGTCACACTAGTGCAAAGACATTTGCAGAGCGCGTCTGCCTGCATTGCACACTCCAACTCATGATAACTAAGCCATTATACTAGCAAACACTCAGTGTACCTAGTGGCAACCTATACGTGGCTATTGGACTTTGCTATAGTCCCACTAGTGCAAAGACATTTGCAGCACATCTGCCTGCATTGCACACTCCAACTCATTATAACTAAGCCATTATACTAGCAAACACTCAGTGTACCTAGTGGCATCCTATACGTGGCTATTGGACTTTGCTATAGTCACACTAGTGCAAAGACATTTGCAGAGCGCGTCTGCCTGCATTGCACACTCCAACTCATTATAACTAAGCCATTATACTAGCAAACACTCAGTGTACCTAGTGGCATCCTATACGTGGCTATTGGACTTTGCTATAGTCACACTAGTGCAAAGACATTTGCAGAGCGCGTCTGCCTGCATTGCACACTCCAACTCATTATAACTAAGCCATTATACTAGCAAACACTCAGTGTACCTAGTGGCATCCTATACGTGGCTATTGGACTTTGCTATAGTCACACTAGTGCAAAGACATTTGCAGAGCGCGTCTGCCTGCATTGCACACTCCAACTCATTATAACTAAGCCATTATACTAGCAAACACTCAGTGTACCTAGTGGCATCCTATACGTGGCTATTGGGCTTTGCTATAGTCACACTAGTGCAAAGACATTTGCAGAGCGCGTCTGCCTGCATTGCACACTCCAACTCATGATAACTAAGCCATTATACTAGCAAACACTCAGTGTACCTAGTGGCATCCTATACGTGGCTATTGGACTTTGCTATAGTCACACTAGTGCAAAGACATTTCCAGAGCGCGTCTGCCTGCATTGCACACTCCAACTCATGATAACTAAGCCATTATACTAGCAAACACTCAGTGTACCTAGTGGCATCCTATACGTGGCTATTGGACTTTGCTATAGTCCCACTAGTGCAAAGACATTTGCAGCACCTCTGCCTGCATTGCACACTCCAACTCATTATAACTAAGCCATTATACTAGCAAACACTCAGTGTACCTAGTGGCATCCTATACGTGGCTATTGGACTTTGCTATAGTCACACTAGTGCAAAGACATTTGCAGAGCGCGTCTGCCTGCATTGCACACTCCAACTCATTATAACTAAGCCATTATACTAGCAAACACTCAGTGTACCTAGTGGCATCCTATACGTGGCTATTGGACTTTGCTATAGTCACACTAGTGCAAAGACATTTGCAGAGCGCGTCTGCCTGCATTGCACACTCCAACTCATTATAACTAAGCCATTATACTAGCAAACACTCAGTGTACCTAGTGGCATCCTATACGTGGCTATTGGGCTTTGCTATAGTCACACTAGTGCAAAGACATTTGCAGAGCGCGTCTGCCTGCATTGCACACTCCAACTCATGATAACTAAGCCATTATACTAGCAAACACTCAGTGTACCTAGTGGCATCCTATACGTGGCTATTGGACTTTGCTATAGTCACACTAGTGCAAAGACATTTCCAGAGCGCGTCTGCCTGCATTGCACACTCCAACTCATGATAACTAAGCCATTATACTAGCAAACACTCAGTGTACCTAGTGGCATCCTATACGTGGCTATTGGACTTTGCTATAGTCCCACTAGTGCAAAGACATTTGCAGCACCTCTGCCTGCATTGCACACTCCAACTCATTATAACTAAGCCATTATACTAGCAAACACTCAGTGTACCTAGTGGCATCCTATACGTGGCTATTGGACTTTGCTATAGTCACACTAGTGCAAAGACATTTGCAGAGCGCGTCTGCCTGCATTGCACACTCCAACTCATTATAACTAAGCCATTATACTAGCAAACACTCAGTGTACCTAGTGGCATCCTATACGTGGCTATTGGACTTTGCTATAGTCACACTAGTGCAAAGACATTTGCAGAGCGCGTCTGCCTGCATTGCACACTCCAACTCATTATAACTAAGCCATTATACTAGCAAACACTCAGTGTACCTAGTGGCATCCTATACGTGGCTATTGGGCTTTGCTATAGTCACACTAGTGCAAAGACATTTGCAGAGCGCGTCTGCCTGCATTGCACACTCCAACTCATGATAACTAAGCCATTATACTAGCAAACACTCAGTGTACCTAGTGGCATCCTATACGTGGCTATTGGACTTTGCTATAGTCACACTAGTGCAAAGACATTTGCAGCACCTCTGCCTGCATTGCACACTCCAACTCATTATAACTAAGCCATTATACTAGCAAACACTCAGTGTACCTAGTGGCATCCTATACGTGGCTATTAGACTTTGCTATAGTCACACTAGTGCAAAGACATTTGCAGAGCGCGTCTGCCTGCATTGCACACTCCAACTCATTATAACTAAGCCATTATACTAGCAAACACTCAGTGTACCTAGTGGCATCCTATACGTGGCTATTGGACTTTGCTATAGTCACACTAGTGCAAAGACATTTGCAGAGCGCGTCTGCCTGCATTGCACACTCCAACTCATTATAACTAAGCCATTATACTAGCAAACACTCAGTGTACCTAGTGGCATCCTATACGTGGCTATCGGACTTTGCTATAGTCACACTAGTGCAAAGACATTTGCAGAGCGCGTCTGCCTGCATTGCACACTCCAACTCATGATAACTAAGCCATTATACTAGCAAACACTCAGTGTACCTAGTGGCATCCTATACGTGGCTATTGGACTTTGCTATAGTCCCACTAGTGCAAAGACATTTGCAGCACCTCTGCCTGCATTGCACACTCCAACTCATTATAACTAAGCCATTATACTAGCAAACACTCAGTGTACCTAGTGGCATCCTATACGTGGCTATTGGACTTTGCTATAGTCACACTAGTGCAAAGACATTTGCAGAGCGCGTCTG
The DNA here is from genome assembly GCF_048569485.1 of Anomaloglossus baeobatrachus. Lineage (NCBI taxonomy): Eukaryota > Metazoa > Chordata > Amphibia > Anura > Aromobatidae > Anomaloglossus > Anomaloglossus baeobatrachus. The sequence goes on along the minus strand of NC_134360.1, from coordinate 150,918,684 downwards.
CCTGCATTGCACACTCCAACTCATTATAACTAAGCCATTATACTAGCAAACACTCAGTGTACCTAGTGGCATCCTATACGTGGCTATTGGACTTTGCTATAGTCACACTAGTGCAAAGACATTTGCAGAGCGCGTCTGCCTGCATTGCACACTCCAACTCATGATAACTAAGCCATTATACTAGCAAACACTCAGTGTACCTAGTGGCATCCTATACGTGGCTATTGGACTTTGCTATAGTCACACTAGTGCAAAGACATTTGCAGCACCTCTGCCTGCATTGCACACTCCAACTCATTATAACTAAGCCATTATACTAGCAAACACTCAGTGTACCTAGTGGCATCCTAAACGTGGCTTTTGGACTTTGCTATAGTCACACTAGTGCAAAGACATTTGCAGCACCTCTGCCTGCATTGCACACTCCAACTCATTATAACTAAGCCATTATACTAGCAATTTTTGCTGCCAGTTTAAGGGCCGTAGTTGCATTGTCAGGGATATTTATTCTTTATTATTCTGCTGTTAATAAAGCTAGACCACCACTGCAATCTACACCACCTCTCAATTTTTACTACCACATTTTCAGTCCACAATCTTGTCGCAATCAACATGAGTGGCAAAATGACAGATGCTGGTGGAAAGGGGAAGAGGCGTGGTGGAAAAGGCAAAAAAGGTTTTGTCCGTGGGGAAGGTGGCAAAGCTCCATTATCATCTGCTGAAGATAGACCATCTACCAGCAAAAGTAAGATGTCTACTACTTACCGTGGACAATCAGATGTGCTCGCTTTTTTACGGACACGAACAACAGGAACAAAGGTAGATGATGGCCAAAAAAGGAAAATGCTTGAATGGATCTCAAGTGGTCCAACAAGTGCCCTCTCAGCCACTTCAAGTACCGCATCCAAAAAACACCAGTCCTCTGAGTTGTCATCCCAATCAAACTTGCTTTCTCCCAGCTCTGAAGTCTCCATCAGCCCTGCACAGTATGGTGGAACTGAGATGGCTGAGTCTGCAGAGCTGTTCAGTCACACTATAGCCTGGGAATCAGAGGTCTGCTCCCAAGCTACAGTGAGTACAGAACAGGAAATGGTCTGCAGTGATGCCCAGAACCTTTGTGACTCTGATTCAGGCCGTGAGGACAAAGTTTATGAGCATAATGTTGACCCTTTGTCACAAACTGTAACACCTGTGGTTATAGACAATGAGGAACATACTGATGAAGATGAGACGCAGATACCCGATTGGGATGACAACTTAAATATTCGGTCAGGGCAAGAAGAGGCTCGGTCTGAGGGGGAGGGGAGTGCAAACACAACAATTGATGATGAAGTTCTAGATCCCACCTACTGTCAACCCCCAGTCAGGCACTCGAGGAGGTCAACAGAGGCGGTGGAGGAGGATGCAACCGACGACGAAGTTACCTTGCGCCTTCCTGGACAGAGTCGGAGCACTGTTAGCACGTCTACAACTGCATCCTCAGCCACCACTCTGCCTATGAGCATTATTCGGGGTGGATCAAGAGGTCGCATGGCCTCTAATCCTTGCCTAGCCTGGTCCTTTTTTGACATAGAAAAAGATCGCCCAAATTATGTGATCTGTAAACTTTGTCATGGTTCTCTTAGTAGAGGTCAAAACCTCAGCAGTTTGACAACTTCTTCCATGAATCGTCACATGAATAAATATCATAGGTCCCGGTGGGAAGCTCACCGTGCTGCAATGCGGCCTAGCGGAGCGAACCATCCACCGCCTGCCCCTTCCAGTGCATCCGCGCGCTCTTCATCTTCTAGGACTGTGGGGACAGCTGTCACACCTGTTTTTCTACGCACAACTTCCACCACTGTAACCGCAACAGGCAGTTTGCTTGGTAGGTCGTCAGTTGGTTTGGAAGGGGAAACAAGTGAGTGTGTACAGCTCTCTCAGACATCGATAGCACCAACGTTGGATGAAGGCAACATCATGTCTCCGCCTGCACTTTCCTCACAAACCTGCATTTTTCCAGGGACACCCTACTCAACACCGTCTGCACACAGCAGCCAGATCTCTGTCCCTCAGATGTGGTCAAATAAAAGGCCACTTCCTGCGACCCATGACAAAGCTAAGAGGTTGACTCTATCCCTCTGTAAGCTGTTGGCTACCGAAATGCTGCCTTTCCACCTAGTGGACACACAGGATTTTAGAGACCTTATGTCTGTCGCTGTGCCCCAGTACCAGATGCCTAGTCGCCACTACTTCTCTAAGAAAGGTGTGTCCGCGCTACACCAGCATGTCGCACACAACATCACCGCTTCCTTGAGAAACTCTGTGTGTGAACGGGTGCATTTCACCACCGATACTTGGACCAGTAAGCATGGACAGGGACGTTACATGTCGCTCACTGGGCACTGGGTAACTATGGTGATAGATGGTGAAGGGTCTGCTGCACAAGTCTTGCCGTCCCCACGACTTGTGTGTCAATCCTCTGTCTGTCCAAGTTCCGCCACTGCTTCTGCATCCTCCACCTCATCTGGGTCCTCCACCTCCGCCCCAAGCCTGCCTGGTCAGGCCACCAGCGTTCTCACTGCGCAGAAGGAATCACGCACCCCTCATTACTATGCTGGCAGCAGAGCGCAATGGCATCAGACGGTCTTTAGCTTGACATGTCTTGGGAATAAGAGTCACACAGCTGAGGAGTTGTGGTCAGCTCTGCGGTCCGAGTTTAATAAATGGTTGTCTCCACTCAACCTGCAGCCTGGTAAGGCCATGTGCGACAATGCTGCAAACCTGGGTGCGGCCCTTCGCCTGGGCAAGGTGACACACGTACCTTGTATGGCTCACGTGTTGAACCTTGTCGTTCAGCAATTTTTAACACACTATCCCGGCCTAGATGGCCTTCTGAACAGGGCACGAAAACTGTCTGCTCACTTCCGCCGTTCAAGCGCCGCAACAGAGCGACTTGCATCGCTCCAGAAGTCTTTCGGCCTGCCGGTTCATCGCCTGAAATGCGATGTGGCGACACGCTGGAATTCAACTCTCCACATGTTACAGCGACTGTGGCAGCACCGCAGAGCCCTGGTGCAATATGTCATGACGTATAGCCTGGGCCAACGAGATGCAGAGGTGGGGCAGATCACCCTGATGGAGTGGTCTCAGATCAAGGACCTATGCACCCTTCTGCACAGTTTCGACATGGCGACGAATATGTTTAGCGCTGACAATGCCATTATCAGCATGACGATTCCAGTCATTTACATGCTGGAGCACACGCTAAACACTATTCGGAGTCAGGGGGTGGGACAACATGAAGGGGAGGAACTACAGGAGGATTCATATGCGCAAGGGACAACAACATCACCAAGGTCCAGATGTTCATCATCACCAACGCAGCAGGCATGGGACCATGGGGGACAGGGATCGACAAGGGCGCATAGTAGCAGGCGAAATGTTGAGCAAGGTGCAGGAGAACATGAAGAAATGGAGGACGAACTGTCCATGGACAAGGAAGACTCAGCGGATGAGGGAGACCTTGGTCAAATTTCAGTTGAAAGAGGTTGGGGGGAGATGTCAGAGGAAGAAAGAACGGGTAGCACCTCTATGCCACAAACACAGCGTGGACTTGGTCCGCATGGCTGCGCAAGACACATGAGTGCCTTTTTGTTGCACTACCTCCAACATGACAGTCGTATTGTCAAAGTTAGAAGTGATGATGACTACTGGATTGCCACACTATTAGATCCCCGGTACAAGTCCAAATTTTGTGACATAATTCCAGCCATAGAAAGGGACGCACGTATGCAGGAGTATCAGCAGAAGCTGTTACTCGATCTTAGCTCGGCTTTTCCACCAAACAACCGTGCAGGTGCAGGGAGGGAATCTCCCAGTTGTAACTTGACAAACATGGGACGGTCTCGTCATCTTCAACAGTCTACCCGTACCAGTAGGACCGTATCTGGTGCTGGTAACAGCAATTTTATGGAATCTTTTCATAATTTTTTTAGACCCTCTTTTGCAAGGCCACCAGAGACAACAAGTCTGACACATAGTCAACGGCTGGAGAGGATGATACAGGAGTATCTCCAAATGAACATCGATGCCATGACTTTGCAAATGGAGCCTTGCTCCTTTTGGGCTTCAAATCTAGAAAAATGGCCAGAGCTCTCCAGTTACGCCTTGGAGATTTTGTCGTGTCCAGCTGCCAGCGTTGTCTCTGAACGTGTCTTCAGTGCTGCTGGGTGTGTGCTGACAGATAAGCGCACGCGTCTGTCCAGTGACAATGTGGACAGACTGACGTTCATCAAAATGAACAAGTCATGGATCCAGAAGGAATTTACTACCCCTGTGTCATCCTGGGGAGAGTAAATGCTTGTGGATTTGGAATGTGCTTGATGCAAATCAAAACATCCTGTTTGCAACTAGGGCACAAGTTCTGCCACTGATGGGGTGTCTGTGTGGCCCAATTTTTGGAAAAAAGGGAGACTCCGCTTGGAGTAACCCTTGCTTGCTGTGTTTTTAAAAGAAGCCAAGATGAACAGAGCTGGGATCAGGAAAGACTTTGCTACCTACCCCGGTGTCATCCTGGGGACGGATAAGAATGGAGTATTTTTGAATGTGCTTGATGCAAATGTAGCTGTGAAGTGTACAACTGGGGCACAACTGCTGCCACTGAAGGGGTGGGTGTGTATGGGGCCCAATTTTTGGAAAAAAGGGAGACTCCGCTTGGAGTAACCCTTGCTTGATGTGTTTTTAAAAGAAGCCAAGATGAACAGAGCTGGGATCAGGAAAGACTTTGCTACCTACCCCGGTGTCATCCTGGGGACGGATAAGAATGGCGTATTTTTGAATGTGCTTGATGCAAATGTAGCTGTGAAGTGTACAACTGGGGCACAACTGCTGCCACTGAAGGGGTGGGTGTGTGTGGGGCCCAATTTTTGGAAAAAAGGGAGACTCCGCTTGGAGTAACCCTTGCTTGATGTGTTTTTAAAAGAAGCCAAGATGAACAGAGCTGGGATCAGGAAAGACTTTGCTACCTACCCCGGTGTCATCCTGGGGACGGATAAGAATGGCGTATTTTTGAATGTGCTTGATGCAAATGTAGCTGTGAAGTGTACAACTGGGGCACAACTGCTGCCACTGAAGGGGTGGGTGTGTGTGGGGCCCAATTTTTGGAAAAAAGGGAGATTCCGCTTGGAGTAACCCTTGCTTGATGTGTTTTTAAAAGAAGGCAAGATGAACAGAGCTGGGATCAGGAAAGACTTTGCTACCTACCCCGGTGTCATCCTGGGGACGGATAAGAATGGCGTATTTTTGAATGTGCTTGATGCAAATCTAGCTGTGAAGTGTACAACTGGGGCACAACTGCTGCCACTGAAGGGGTGGGTGTGTGTGGGGCTCAATTTTTGAAAAAAAGGGAGACTCCGCTTGGAGTAACCCTTGCTTGCTGTGTTTTTAAAAGAAGCCAAGATGAACAGAGCTGGGATCAGGAAAGACTTTGCTACCTACCCCGGTGTCATCCTGGGGACGGATAAGAATGGCGTATTTTTGAATGTGCTTGATGCAAATGTAGCTGTGAAGTGTACAACTGGGGCACAACTGCTGCCACTGAAGGGGTGGGTGTGTGTGGGGCCCAATTTTTGGAAAAAAGGGAGACTCCGCTTGGAGTAACCCTTGCTTGATGTGTTTTTAAAAGAAGCCAAGATGAACAGAGCTGGGATCAGGAAAGACTTTGCTACCTACCCCGGTGTCATCCTGGGGACGGATAAGAATGGCGTATTTTTGAATGTGCTTGATGCAAATCTAGCTGTGAAGTGTACAACTGGGGCACAACTGCTGCCACTGAAGGGGTGGGTGTGTGTGGGGCCCAATTTTTGGAAAAAAGGGAGACTCCGCTTGGAGTAACCCTTGCTTGCTGTGTTTTTAAAAGAAGCCAAGATGAACAGAGCTGGGATCAGGAAAGACTTTGCTACCTACCCCGGTGTCATCCTGGGGACGGATAAGAATGGCGTATTTTTGAATGTGCTTGATGCAAATCTAGCTGTGAAGTGTACAACTGGGGCACAACTGCTGCCACTGAAGGGGTGGGTGTGTGTGGGGCCCAATTTTTGGAAAAAAGGGAGACTCCGCTTGGAGTAACCCTTGCTTGATGTGTTTTTAAAAGAAGCCAAGATGAACAGAGCTGGGATCAGGAAAGACTTTGCTACCTACCCCGGTGTCATCCTGGGGACGGATAAGAATGGCGTATTTTTGAATGTGCTTGATGCAAATCTAGCTGTGAAGTGTACAACTGGGGCACAACTGCTGCCACTGAAGGGGTGGGTGTGTGTGGGGCCCAATTTTTGGAAAAAAGGGAGACTCCGCTTGGAGTAACCCTTGCTTGATGTGTTTTTAAAAGAAGCCAAGATGAACAGAGCTGGGATCAGGAAAGACTTTGCTACCTACCCCGGTGTCATCCTGGGGACGGATAAGAATGGCGTATTTTTGAATGTGCTTGATGCAAATGTAGCTGTGAAGTGTACAACTGGGGCACAACTGCTGCCACTGAAGGGGTGGGTGTGTGTGGGGCCCAATTTTTGGAAAAAAGGGAGACTCCGCTTGGAGTAACCCTTGCTTGATGTGTTTTTAAAAGAAGCCAAGATGAACAGAGCTGGGATCAGGAAAGACTTTGCTACCTACCCCGGTGTCATCCTGGGGACGGATAAGAATGGCGTATTTTTGAATGTGCTTGATGCAAATCTAGCTGTGAAGTGTACAACTGGGGCACAACTGCTGCCACTGAAGGGGTGGGTGTGTGTGGGGCCCAATTTTTGGAAAAAAGGGAAACTCCGCTTGGAGTAACCCTTGCTTGATGTGTTTTTAAAAGAAGCCAAGATGAACAGAGCTGGGATCAGGAAAGACTTTGCTACCTACCCCGGTGTCATCCTGGGGACGGATAAGAATGGCGTGTTTTTGAATGTGCTTGATGCAAATCTAGCTGTGAAGTGTACAACTGGGGCACAACTGCTGCCACTGAAGGGGTGGGTGTGTGTGGGGCCCAATTTTTGGAAAAAAGGGAGACTCCGCTTGGAGTAACCCTTGCTTGCTGTGTTTTTAAAAGAAGCCAAGATGAACAGAGCTGGGATCAGGAAAGACTTTGCTACCTACCCCGGTGTCATCCTGGGGACGGATAAGAATGGCGTATTTTTGAATGTGCTTGATGCAAATGTAGCTGTGAAGTGTACAACTGGGGCACAACTGCTGCCACTGAAGGGGTGGGTGTGTGTGGGGCCCAATTTTTGGAAAAAAGGGAGACTCCGCTTGGAGTAACCCTTGCTTGATGTGTTTTTAAAAGAAGCCAAGATGAACAGAGCTGGGATCAGGAAAGACTTTGCTACCTACCCCGGTGTCATCCTGGGGACGGATAAGAATGGCGTATTTTTGAATGTGCTTGATGCAAATGTAGCTGTGAAGTGTACAACTGGGGCACAACTGCTGCCACTGAAGGGGTGGGTGTGTGTAGGGCCCAATTTTTGGAAAAAAGGGAGACTCCGCTTGGAGTAACCCTTGCTTGATGTGTTTTTAAAAGAAGCCAAGATGAACAGAGCTGGGATCAGGAAAGACTTTGCTACCTACCCCGGTGTCATCCTGGGGACGGATAAGAATGGCGTATTTTTGAATGTGCTTGATGCAAATCTAGCTGTGAAGTGTACAACTGGGGCACAACTGCTGCCACTGAAGGGGTGGGTGTGTGTGGGGCCCAATTTTTGGAAAAAAGGGAGACTCCGCTTTGAGTAACCCTTGCTTGCTGTGTTTTTAAAAGAAGCCAAGATGAACAGAGCTGGGATCAGGAAAGACTTTGCTACCTTCCCCGGTGTCATCCTGGGGACGGATAAGAATGGCGTATTTTTGAATGTGCTTGATGCAAATCTAGCTGTGAAGTGTACAACTGGGGCACAACTGCTGCCACTGAAGGGGTGGGTGTGTGTGGGGCCCAATTTTTGGAAAAAAGGGAGACTCCGCTTGGAGTAACCCTTGCTTGATGTGTTTTTAAAAGAAGCCAAGATGAACAGAGCTGGGATCAGGAAAGACTTTGCTACCTACCCCGGTGTCATCCTGGGGACGGATAAGAATGGCGTATTTTTGAATGTGCTTGATGCAAATCTAGCTGTGAAGTGTACAACTGGGGCACAACTGCTGCCACTGAAGGGGTGGGTGTGTGTGGGGCCCAATTTTTGGAAAAAAGGGAGACTCCGCTTGGAGTAACCCTTGCTTGATGTGTTTTTAAAAGAAGCCAAGATGAACAGAGCTGGGATCAGGAAAGACTTTGCTACCTACCCCGGTGTCATCCTGGGGACGGATAAGAATGGCGTATTTTTGAATGTGCTTGATGCAAATCTAGCTGTGAAGTGTACAACTGGGGCACAACTGCTGCCACTGAAGGGGTGGGTGTGTGTGGGGCCCAATTTTTGGAAAAAAGGGAGACTCCGCTTGGAGTAACCCTTGCTTGATGTGTTTTTAAAAGAAGCCAAGATGAACAGAGCTGGGATCAGGAAAGACTTTGCTACCTACCCCGGTGTCATCCTGGGGACGGATAAGAATGGCGTATTTTTGAATGTGCTTGATGCAAATGTAGCTGTGAAGTGTACAACTGGGGCACAACTGCTGCCACTGAAGGGGTGGGTGTGTGTGGGGCCCAATTTTTGGAAAAAAGGGAGACTCCGCTTGGAGTAACCCTTGCTTGATGTGTTTTTAAAAGAAGCCAAGATGAACAGAGCTGGGATCAGGAAAGACTTTGCTACCTACCCCGGTGTCATCCTGGGGACGGATAAGAATGGCGTATTTTTGAATGTGCTTGATGCAAATCTAGCTGTGAAGTGTACAACTGGGGCACAACTGCTGCCACTGAAGGGGTGGGTGTGTGTGGGGCCCAATTTTTGGAAAAAAGGGAAACTCCGCTTGGAGTAACCCTTGCTTGATGTGTTTTTAAAAGAAGCCAAGATGAACAGAGCTGGGATCAGGAAAGACTTTGCTACCTACCCCGGTGTCATCCTGGGGACGGATAAGAATGGCGTGTTTTTGAATGTGCTTGATGCAAATCTAGCTGTGAAGTGTACAACTGGGGCACAACTGCTGCCACTGAAGGGGTGGGTGTGTGTGGGGCCCAATTTTTGGAAAAAAGGGAGACTCCGCTTGGAGTAACCCTTGCTTGCTGTGTTTTTAAAAGAAGCCAAGATGAACAGAGCTGGGATCAGGAAAGACTTTGCTACCTACCCCGGTGTCATCCTGGGGACGGATAAGAATGGCGTATTTTTGAATGTGCTTGATGCAAATGTAGCTGTGAAGTGTACAACTGGGGCACAACTGCTGCCACTGAAGGGGTGGGTGTGTGTGGGGCCCAATTTTTGGAAAAAAGGGAGACTCCGCTTGGAGTAACCCTTGCTTGATGTGTTTTTAAAAGAAGCCAAGATGAACAGAGCTGGGATCAGGAAAGACTTTGCTACCTACCCCGGTGTCATCCTGGGGACGGATAAGAATGGCGTATTTTTGAATGTGCTTGATGCAAATGTAGCTGTGAAGTGTACAACTGGGGCACAACTGCTGCCACTGAAGGGGTGGGTGTGTGTAGGGCCCAATTTTTGGAAAAAAGGGAGACTCCGCTTGGAGTAACCCTTGCTTGATGTGTTTTTAAAAGAAGCCAAGATGAACAGAGCTGGGATCAGGAAAGACTTTGCTACCTACCCCGGTGTCATCCTGGGGACGGATAAGAATGGCGTATTTTTGAATGTGCTTGATGCAAATCTAGCTGTGAAGTGTACAACTGGGGCACAACTGCTGCCACTGAAGGGGTGGGTGTGTGTGGGGCCCAATTTTTGGAAAAAAGGGAGACTCCGCTTTGAGTAACCCTTGCTTGCTGTGTTTTTAAAAGAAGCCAAGATGAACAGAGCTGGGATCAGGAAAGACTTTGCTACCTACCCCGGTGTCATCCTGGGGACGGATAAGAATGGCGTATTTTTGAATGTGCTTGATGCAAATGTAGCTGTGAAGTGTACAACTGGGGCACAACTGCTGCCACTGAAGGGGTGGGTGTGTGTGGGGCCCAATTTTTGGAAAAAAGGGAGACTCCGCTTGGAGTAACCCTTGCTTGATGTGTTTTTAAAAGAAGCCAAGATGAACAGAGCTGGGATCAGGAAAGACTTTGCTACCTACCCCGGTGTCATCCTGGGGACGGATAAGAATGGCGTATTTTTGAATGTGCTTGATGCAAATGTAGCTGTGAAGTGTACAACTGGGGCACAACTGCTGCCACTGAAGGGGTGGGTGTGTGTGGGGCCCAATTTTTGGAAAAAAGGGAGATTCCGCTTGGAGTAACCCTTGCTTGATGTGTTTTTAAAAGAAGGCAAGATGAACAGAGCTGGGATCAGGAAAGACTTTGCTACCTACCCCGGTGTCATCCTGGGGACGGATAAGAATGGCGTATTTTTGAATGTGCTTGATGCAAATCTAGCTGTGAAGTGTACAACTGGGGCACAACTGCTGCCACTGAAGGGGTGGGTGTGTGTGGGGCTCAATTTTTGAAAAAAAGGGAGACTCCGCTTGGAGTAACCCTTGCTTGCTGTGTTTTTAAAAGAAGCCAAGATGAACAGAGCTGGGATCAGGAAAGACTTTGCTACCTACCCCGGTGTCATCCTGGGGACGGATAAGAATGGCGTATTTTTGAATGTGCTTGATGCAAATGTAGCTGTGAAGTGTACAACTGGGGCACAACTGCTGCCACTGAAGGGGTGGGTGTGTGTGGGGCCCAATTTTTGGAAAAAAGGGAGACTCCGCTTGGAGTAACCCTTGCTTGATGTGTTTTTAAAAGAAGCCAAGATGAACAGAGCTGGGATCAGGAAAGACTTTGCTACCTACCCCGGTGTCATCCTGGGGACGGATAAGAATGGCGTATTTTTGAATGTGCTTGATGCAAATCTAGCTGTGAAGTGTACAACTGGGGCACAACTGCTGCCACTGAAGGGGTGGGTGTGTGTGGGGCCCAATTTTTGGAAAAAAGGGAGACTCCGCTTGGAGTAACCCTTGCTTGCTGTGTTTTTAAAAGAAGCCAAGATGAACAGAGCTGGGATCAGGAAAGACTTTGCTACCTACCCCGGTGTCATCCTGGGGACGGATAAGAATGGCGTATTTTTGAATGTGCTTGATGCAAATCTAGCTGTGAAGTGTACAACTGGGGCACAACTGCTGCCACTGAAGGGGTGGGTGTGTGTGGGGCCCAATTTTTGGAAAAAAGGGAGACTCCGCTTGGAGTAACCCTTGCTTGATGTGTTTTTAAAAGAAGCCAAGATGAACAGAGCTGGGATCAGGAAAGACTTTGCTACCTACCCCGGTGTCATCCTGGGGACGGATAAGAATGGCGTATTTTTGAATGTGCTTGATGCAAATCTAGCTGTGAAGTGTACAACTGGGGCACAACTGCTGCCACTGAAGGGGTGGGTGTGTGTGGGGCCCAATTTTTGGAAAAAAGGGAGACTCCGCTTGGAGTAACCCTTGCTTGATGTGTTTTTAAAAGAAGCCAAGATGAACAGAGCTGGGATCAGGAAAGACTTTGCTACCTACCCCGGTGTCATCCTGGGGACGGATAAGAATGGCGTATTTTTGAATGTGCTTGATGCAAATGTAGCTGTGAAGTGTACAACTGGGGCACAACTGCTGCCACTGAAGGGGTGGGTGTGTGTGGGGCCCAATTTTTGGAAAAAAGGGAGACTCCGCTTGGAGTAACCCTTGCTTGATGTGTTTTTAAAAGAAGCCAAGATGAACAGAGCTGGGATCAGGAAAGACTTTGCTACCTACCCCGGTGTCATCCTGGGGACGGATAAGAATGGCGTATTTTTGAATGTGCTTGATGCAAATCTAGCTGTGAAGTGTACAACTGGGGCACAACTGCTGCCACTGAAGGGGTGGGTGTGTGTGGGGCCCAATTTTTGGAAAAAAGGGAAACTCCGCTTGGAGTAACCCTTGCTTGATGTGTTTTTAAAAGAAGCCAAGATGAACAGAGCTGGGATCAGGAAAGACTTTGCTACCTACCCCGGTGTCATCCTGGGGACGGATAAGAATGGCGTGTTTTTGAATGTGCTTGATGCAAATCTAGCTGTGAAGTGTACAACTGGGGCACAACTGCTGCCACTGAAGGGGTGGGTGTGTGTGGGGCCCAATTTTTGGAAAAAAGGGAGACTCCGCTTGGAGTAACCCTTGCTTGCTGTGTTTTTAAAAGAAGCCAAGATGAACAGAGCTGGGATCAGGAAAGACTTTGCTACCTACCCCGGTGTCATCCTGGGGACGGATAAGAATGGCGTATTTTTGAATGTGCTTGATGCAAATGTAGCTGTGAAGTGTACAACTGGGGCACAACTGCTGCCACTGAAGGGGTGGGTGTGTGTGGGGCCCAATTTTTGGAAAAAAGGGAGACTCCGCTTGGAGTAACCCTTGCTTGATGTGTTTTTAAAAGAAGCCAAGATGAACAGAGCTGGGATCAGGAAAGACTTTGCTACCTACCCCGGTGTCATCCTGGGGACGGATAAGAATGGCGTATTTTTGAATGTGCTTGATGCAAATGTAGCTGTGAAGTGTACAACTGGGGCACAACTGCTGCCACTGAAGGGGTGGGTGTGTGTAGGGCCCAATTTTTGGAAAAAAGGGAGACTCCGCTTGGAGTAACCCTTGCTTGATGTGTTTTTAAAAGAAGCCAAGATGAACAGAGCTGGGATCAGGAAAGACTTTGCTACCTACCCCGGTGTCATCCTGGGGACGGATAAGAATGGCGTATTTTTGAATGTGCTTGATGCAAATCTAGCTGTGAAGTGTACAACTGGGGCACAACTGCTGCCACTGAAGGGGTGGGTGTGTGTGGGGCCCAATTTTTGGAAAAAAGGGAGACTCCGCTTTGAGTAACCCTTGCTTGCTGTGTTTTTAAAAGAAGCCAAGATGAACAGAGCTGGGATCAGGAAAGACTTTGCTACCTTCCCCGGTGTCATCCTGGGGACGGATAAGAATGGCGTATTTTTGAATGTGCTTGATGCAAATCTAGCTGTGAAGTGTACAACTGGGGCACAACTGCTGCCACTGAAGGGGTGGGTGTGTGTGGGGCCCAATTTTTGGAAAAAAGGGAGACTCCGCTTGGAGTAACCCTTGCTTGATGTGTTTTTAAAAGAAGCCAAGATGAACAGAGCTGGGATCAGGAAAGACTTTGCTACCTACCCCGGTGTCATCCTGGGGACGGATAAGAATGGCGTATTTTTGAATGTGCTTGATGCAAATCTAGCTGTGAAGTGTACAACTGGGGCACAACTGCTGCCACTGAAGGGGTGGGTGTGTGTGGGGCCCAATTTTTGGAAAAAAGGGAGACTCCGCTTGGAGTAACCCTTGCTTGATGTGTTTTTAAAAGAAGCCAAGATGAACAGAGCTGGGATCAGGAAAGACTTTGCTACCTACCCCGGTGTCATCCTGGGGACGGATAAGAATGGCGTATTTTTGAATGTGCTTGATGCAAATCTAGCTGTGAAGTGTACAACTGGGGCACAACTGCTGCCACTGAAGGGGTGGGTGTGTGTGGGGCCCAATTTTTGGAAAAAAGGGAGACTCCGCTTGGAGTAACCCTTGCTTGATGTGTTTTTAAAAGAAGCCAAGATGAACAGAGCTGGGATTAGGAAAGACTTTGCTACCTACCCCGGTGTCATCCTGGGGACGGATAAGAATGGCGTATTTTTGAATGTGCTTGATGCAAATGTAGCTGTGAAGTGTACAACTGGGGCACAACTGCTGCCACTGAAGGGGTGGGTGTGTGTGGGGCCCAATTTTTGGAAAAAAGGGAGACTCCGCTTGGAGTAACCCTTGCTTGATGTGTTTTTAAAAGAAGCCAAGATGAACAGAGCTGGGATCAGGAAAGACTTTGCTACCTACCCCGGTGTCATCCTGGGGACGGATAAGAATGGCGTATTTTTGAATGTGCTTGATGCAAATCTAGCTGTGAAGTGTACAACTGGGGCACAACTGCTGCCACTGAAGGGGTGGGTGTGTGTGGGGCCCAATTTTTGGAAAAAAGGGAAACTCCGCTTGGAGTAACCCTTGCTTGATGTGTTTTTAAAAGAAGCCAAGATGAACAGAGCTGGGATCAGGAAAGACTTTGCTACCTACCCCGGTGTCATCCTGGGGACGGATAAGAATGGCGTGTTTTTGAATGTGCTTGATGCAAATCTAGCTGTGAAGTGTACAACTGGGGCACAACTGCTGCCACTGAAGGGGTGGGTGTGTGTGGGGCCCAATTTTTGGAAAAAAGGGAGACTCCGCTTGGAGTAACCCTTGCTTGCTGTGTTTTTAAAAGAAGCCAAGATGAACAGAGCTGGGATCAGGAAAGACTTTGCTACCTACCCCGGTGTCATCCTGGGGACGGATAAGAATGGCGTATTTTTGAATGTGCTTGATGCAAATGTAGCTGTGAAGTGTACAACTGGGGCACAACTGCTGCCACTGAAGGGGTGGGTGTGTGTGGGGCCCAATTTTTGGAAAAAAGGGAGACTCCGCTTGGAGTAACCCTTGCTTGATGTGTTTTTAAAAGAAGCCAAGATGAACAGAGCTGGGATCAGGAAAGACTTTGCTACCTACCCCGGTGTCATCCTGGGGACGGATAAGAATGGCGTATTTTTGAATGTGCTTGATGCAAATGTAGCTGTGAAGTGTACAACTGGGGCACAACTGCTGCCACTGAAGGGGTGGGTGTGTGTAGGGCCCAATTTTTGGAAAAAAGGGAGACTCCGCTTGGAGTAACCCTTGCTTGATGTGTTTTTAAAAGAAGCCAAGATGAACAGAGCTGGGATCAGGAAAGACTTTGCTACCTACCCCGGTGTCATCCTGGGGACGGATAAGAATGGCGTATTTTTGAATGTGCTTGATGCAAATCTAGCTGTGAAGTGTACAACTGGGGCACAACTGCTGCCACTGAAGGGGTGGGTGTGTGTGGGGCCCAATTTTTGGAAAAAAGGGAGACTCCGCTTTGAGTAACCCTTGCTTGCTGTGTTTTTAAAAGAAGCCAAGATGAACAGAGCTGGGATCAGGAAAGACTTTGCTACCTTCCCCGGTGTCATCCTGGGGACGGATAAGAATGGCGTATTTTTGAATGTGCTTGATGCAAATCTAGCTGTGAAGTGTACAACTGGGGCACAACTGCTGCCACTGAAGGGGTGGGTGTGTGTGGGGCCCAATTTTTGGAAAAAAGGGAGACTCCGCTTGGAGTAACCCTTGCTTGATGTGTTTTTAAAAGAAGCCAAGATGAACAGAGCTGGGATCAGGAAAGACTTTGCTACCTACCCCGGTGTCATCCTGGGGACGGATAAGAATGGCGTATTTTTGAATGTGCTTGATGCAAATGTAGCTGTGAAGTGTACAACTGGGGCACAACTGCTGCCACTGAAGGGGTGGGTGTGTGTGGGGCCCAATTTTTGGAAAAAAGGGAGACTCCGCTTGGAGTAACCCTTGCTTGATGTGTTTTTAAAAGAAGCCAAGATGAACAGAGCTGGGATCAGGAAATACTTTGCTACCTACCCCGGTGTCATCCTGGGGACGGATAAGAATGGCGTATTTTTGAATGTGCTTGATGCAAATCTAGCTGTGAAGTGTACAACTGGGGCACAACTGCTGCCACTGAAGGGGTGGGTGTGTGTGGGGCCCAATTTTTGGAAAAAAGGGAGACTCCGCTTGGAGTAACCCTTGCTTACATTGTTTTTAAAAATGATCAAAGATGCACAGCGCTGAGATCAGGAAAGTCTTTGCTACCTACCCCGGTGTCATCCTGGGGACGGTTAAGTATGGCGTATTTTTGAATGTGCTTGATGCAAATCTAGCTGTGAAGTGTACAACTGGGGCACAAGTGCTGCCACTGAAGGGGTGGGTGTGTGTTTGGCCCAATTTTTGGAAAAAAGGGAGACTCCGCTTGGAGTAACCCTTGCTTGATGTGTTTTTAAAAGAAGCCAAGATGAACAGAGCTGGGATCAGGAAAGACTTTGCTACCTACCCCGGTGTCATCCTGGGGACGGATAAGAATGGCGTATTTTTGAATGTGCTTGATGCAAATGTAGCTGTGAAGTGTACAACTGGGGCACAAGTGCTGCCACTGAAGGGGTGGGTGTGTGTGTGGCCCAATTTTTGGAAAAAAGGGAGACTCCGCTTGGAGTAACCCTTGCTTACATTGTTTTTAAAAATGATCAAAGATGCACAGCGCTGAGATCAGGAAAGACTTTGCTACCTACCCCGGTGTCATCCTGGGGATGGTTAATTATGGCGTATTTTTGAATGTGCTTGATGCAAATCTAGCTGTGAAGTGTACAACTGGGGCACAAGTGCTGCCACTGAAGGGGTGGGTGTGTGTGGGGCCCAATTTTTGGAAAAAAGGGAGACTCCGCTTGGAGTCACCTTGCGGTGTTTTACATGACTTTAGAAGGGCGTGCCATGCCTATATCTGTGTGTCCTCCTCTTTTTCCTTGTCCAGCTGTTTTGGTTTCGCATGAGTATATGTCCTTGTCACTTTCCCATGTGTTTGTGTTGTGTTGTGAGTTGTTTGTCACCTTTTGGACACCTTTGAGGGTGTTTTCTAGGTGTTTTTATGTGTTTGTGATTGCCTGCCATTGTTTCCTATGCAGTTCGAGTTCGGTTCGTCGAACGTTCGACGAACCGAACTCGAACGGGACCTACGTTCGGCGAACCGACCTCGAGCCGAACCGGGACCGGTTCGCTCATCTCTAGTTAAGATGCAGTGAGAGCCATATTTATATATGCAATATATACTCCACCTTAAAGCCAAAAGTGGTGGCAGTGATTGTACTAAAGGTCTACGTCCCCTAACCCTGACAGGTGTTTAGTCCAAGCATCCTCAGGGAGTCCTGCAGTCTCTGAATACAAACATTATTTCGGATAAAAACATTTTGGTAACTTTAATGGTCCATGTCCCTGCAGTAATTTTTGATAAATGAAGCACCATATACTGGTTTTTTTTACATATTTTAATTGTCTTCAATAAAAAAATCCGAGAGTGCCTGAAGCTCATCTGTGGTTCTTGTCCCGAAGAAGAACTGTACCACTGGGTTTTGTGTAGACTATAGGAAATTAATTTTGCTTACAACATTTGAAGCTTACCCTATGCCGAGGATAAAGGAGCTGTTAGAACAGCTGACAAATGTGTCTTAAGTAACCATTATGTACTTAAGTAGGGTATATTGGAAGATACCCATGATCAAAGAAGCACAGAAGAGTTCTGCCTTAATAACACCACTAGCTGTAGTACCTGGCGTTGCCTGGGATAGTAACGGTCTCTCTGTCTCACTCCCAGTCTCTGTCTCTCTCCCTCAATTTCTGTCTGTCTCTCTCTCTGTGTCTGTCTGTCTGTCTCTCTCTCTATCTTTGTCTGTCTGTCTCTTTCCCTGTCTTTCTCTCTCCATCATTTTGTTTGTCTGTCTGTCTCTGTCTCTTTCCCTTTCTGTTTGTCTGTCTCTTTTCCTGTCTGTCTCTCTGTCTTTTCCCTACCTGTCTCTCTGTCTCTTTCCCTGTCTCTCTCTATCTCTTTCCCTGTCCTTCTGTCTCTTTCCCTGTCTCTCTGTCTGTCTCTTTGCCTGTCTGTCTCTTTCTCTGTCTTTCCCTGTCTGTCTTTTTCCCTGTCTGTCTTTTTGTCTGTGTCTATCTGTGTATCTCTGTCTCTTTGTCTGTCTGTCTCTGTCTTTGTCTTTCCCTGTCTGTCTCTTTCCCTCTCTGTCTATCTCTTTACCTGTCTGTCTGTCCCTGTCTGTCTCTTCCCTTGTCTGTCTCTTTCCATGTCTGTCTGTGTCTGTCTGTATCTGTCTGTCTCTTTGTATTTTTGTCTGTCTCTTTGTCACTTTGTCTGTGTCTCTGTCTGTCTCTGTCTGTTTGTCTCTTTCCCCTGTTGCATTGTGACATGCCAACATTCCATTCAAGGGCGTGGCTGCGCATTGTGACACGCCAAGATCCTTCTGAAGTTCTGGATGCATTGTTTCTACCAGCTCCATTGACTTTAATGGAGGCAGTTTTTTTGGTGAATAACTATAAAGCGCAGGGCTAAAATTTCCTGTCAAAACATAGTCTATGATGTTCCCTGACTCAAATGGGGTGCAGATTCCTTTAGCGGACATACACACATAACACAAACACACATACACACATACATACAAACACTCAGCTTTATATAATAGACTAGAAATAGGCCCGATGCTATCGCATCAAGAGTGCGATAAAATGAATATCTGTGTATGCTTAGTGGTGCTGACAGGGGCAGTGGACATGTGCCACACTGTTTGCACTTTCCAATATATCTGTTGTATGTCATCCCTCTACATTTGTGTATTGTATCTCTTACGTCATTTGACCTCTTTCACCCCTGTGCACTGTCTCTTCCTTGTTGTGTGCTGTATATTGGTATCTGGTGTTGTGTTTCTTGAGCTGTGATCACTATGTGGTGTCTCCCCTGTGTGTTGTGTGTGTGTTTACACTATATGGTCTCTTGTAAGCTGTTGTGACTATTATTGGAGGTGGTTTCTGCAGTTTGATGTGTGTGATTTTCCGTTCCCATAGTAGACCAAAAAACACAAAGGAAGTGAGAGGATACAATTTACTAATTTTATAACACGGACATGCTGGGAGGTGTAGTTCCCTCCCGTAGTTATATAACATGGACATGCTGGGAGGTTTGGTTCTCTCCTGTAGTTCTATAACAGGGACATGCTGGGAGGTGTAGTTCGTGCCGTATTTCTATAACATGGCCATGCTGAGAGGTGTAGTTCCTTCCTGTACGTATATAACATGGACATGCAGTGAGGTGTAGTTCCTTCCTCTAGTTATATAACATTGACACATGCTGGGAGGTATAATTCCCTCCTGTAGTTATATAACATGGACATGCTGGGAGGTGTAGTTCCCTCCTGTAGTTATATAACATGGACATGCTGCGAGGTGTAGTTCCCTCCTGTAGTTATATAACATGGACATGCTGCGAGGTGTAGTTCCCTCCTGTAGTTAAATAAGATAGACATACTTGGAGGTGTAGTTACTGTCATCTGTGTACATGTGTGTGTATATGGTTGTACGCTGTGTGTACGTGTCGTTTGTGTATATGTGTGTGTATGGCTGTACGCTGTGTGCACGTATCGTCTGTGTACATGTGTGTGTATATGGGTGTACACTGTGTGTACATATCATCCGTGTACATGTGTGTATATGGCTGTACGCTGTGTGTACATGTGTTTATATGGCTGTGCGCTAAGTGTACGTGTCATCTGTTTACATGTATGTATATGGCTGTACACTGTGTGTAAATGTCATATGTGTACATGTGTGTATATGGTTGTACGCTGTGTGTACATGTCGCTTGTGTACATGTGTGTGTATATGGCTGTACGCTGAGTGTACGTGTCATCTGTGTACATGTGTGTGTATATGGCTGTACTCTGTGTGTACGTGTCATCTGTGTACATGTGTGTGTAAGTGTATATGGCTGTATGCTGTGTGTACAAGTCATCTGTGTACATGTGTGTATATGGCTGTACGCTGAGTGTACGTGTCATCTGTGTACATGTATGTGTATATGGCTGTACGCTGTATGTACTGTTGTCTGTGTATATGTGTGTGTTTATATGGCTGTACGCTGTGTGTATGTGTCATCTGTGTATATGTGTGTGTATATATGGCTGTACGCTGTGTGTACGTGTCGTCTGTGTATGTGTGTGCATATATTGCTGTACGCTGTGTGTATGTGTCATCTGTGTATATGTGTGTATACGGCTGTACGCTGTGTGTAGGTGGTGTCTGTGTATATGTGTGTGTATATGGCTGTACGCTTTATGTACGTGTTGTCTGTGTACATGTGTGTGTGTGTATGGCTATACGCTGTGTGTACCTGTGTACGTGTGTGTATCTGGCTGTACGCTGAGTGTACGTGTCGTCTGTGTACATGTATGTGTATATGGCTGTACACTGTATGTACTGTCATCTATGTATATGTGTGTGTGTATATGGCTATACGCTGTGTACGTGTCGTCTGTATGTGTGTGTATATATGGCTGTACGCTGTGTGTATGTGTCATCTGTGTATGTGTGTGTATACGGCTGTACGCTGTGTGTAGGTGGTGTCTGTGTATATGTGTGTGTATATGGCTGTACGCTAAGTGTACGTGTCATCTGTGTACATGTGTGTGTGTGTGTATGGCTATACGCTGTGTGTACATGTCATCTGTGTACATGTGTGTATCTGGCTTTACGCTGAGTGTATGTGTCTTCTGTGTATATGTGTGTATACGGCTGTACGCTGTGTGTAGGTGGTGTCTGTGTATATGTGTGTGTATATGGCTGTACGCTTTATGTACGTGTTGTCTGTGTACATGTGTGTGTGTATGGCTATACGCTGTGTGTACCTGTGTACGTGTGTGTATCTGGCTGTACGCTGAGTGTACGTGTCGTCTGTGTACATGTATGTGTATATGGCTGTACGCTGTATGTACTGTCATCTGTGTATATATGTATGTGCGTATATATGGCTGTACGCTGTGCACGTGTTGTCTGTGTATGTGTGTGTATATATGGCTGTACGCTGTGTGTATGTGTCATCTGTGCATATGTGTGTATACAACTGTACGCTGTGTGTAGGTGGCGTCTGTGTATATGTGTGCGTATATGGCTGTACGCTGTGTGTACGTGTCATCTGTGTACATGTGTGTGTATGTGTGTGTATATGGCTGTATGCTGTGTGTAGGTAGCATCTGTGTATATGTGTATACATATGGCTGTACGCTGTGCGTAGGTGGCGTCTGTGTGTGTATCTGTGTGTGTTTATGGCTGTATGCTGTGTGTAGGTGGTGTCTGTGTGTGTATATGGGTGTGTGTATATGGCTGCATGCTGTGTATAGGTGGCATCTGTGTGTGTATATGTGTATATGGCTGTACGCTGTGTGTAGGTGGCATCTGTGTGTGTATATGTGTGTATATGGCTGTACACTGTGTGTAGGTGTCGTCTGTATGTGTATACGTGTGTGTACATGGCTGTACACTGTGTGTAGGTGTCGTTTGCGTGTATATGTTTGTACGCTGTGTGTAGGTGGCGTCTGTGTGTGCATATGTGTGTGTGTGTGTGTGTATTCTCTCTCTCCCTCTCCCCCCTCCCTCACGTCTCTTTATTTACCTCTCTCCAGCGATGCTGTCTCTATCTCTGCTGTCACCCACTCCTGACCGCCGCTCATTATACCCCCACTGAATATTCAGTCCACTGGGAAGCTGGAAGCCGGAGCAGCGCTGTGGACTTCAATGCCGGAGACCGCATTGCTGGGGACAGGTGAGTATCCAGGTGTGTGTATGTGTGTGTGTGTGTGTGTGTGTGTGTTCAGTGTATATGTGCCGCCCCTGCAGCAGTTAAACTGCTCAGATCCAGGGTTGCTTGGCTCAAGGGTCTCCGGACCCAGGGGCTTGCGGTCACTCGAATGGGGTATTTACAGGGGATAAATGTTCGTGACACCAACTGCGGGTTGCAGTATCACCTCTGCCGATAGGAGTACCGGGGCTGATGATGTGGGGGCAGCAAGGTGTCAGTCCCTCCGCAGGTAGGGATGGCCCCGCATAGTGGGGGAGGAAGAATGTATGGTGATCGGGTGGCTTGGCCTTGGGAAAGCAGGATGTCAGGGGTCAGGTTATGCACTGCGGTAGTCTTGGTGCTGGATTAGGCGGAATAAGCAGACACTCACACAGATGGTAAAACAAAGTCTCTAGGTACCGCAGTCTCTGCGGGGGGAGCCCATCCAGGTCCCGCTCCCACCGGTTTCACTTGTTAAGTTCGGAGCCCTGCCTCCGTGCACAAATTGATGGACCTTTGTGGTCCCTTGGCTTGAAGCTTTTGGGGCCCTGCTACCCGTGTGTATGGCAGCTGTGCTCTTGATGGCTGGTACTTGGGATTTTAATGGGATGTGTGCTTTGGAGAACCCTATCCCCCACGTTGTGTTGATGCCTTCAGTCTTTAAGCTCTTTAGGAAAGTTCATGAAGAGACTATCCTCCACAGGTTAATTATCAAGGTGCCTGAAGCTCTTCCCTGATCTAGGGTCCTCTACCCCGCCGTGCTCGATATCGGTAAGGTAATTGGGCTTTCTGGTGCTGAGAGTCCTCCTAGACTGCATCCGTTACACTCCTGTCCAGTGTTCCTGATACTGGTCCCCGACTCCTGTGGTCCCGGATCACCGTCTGCGACCCAACCTGTCACCTCCCTTGGAGCTCCAACTCCCCAGCTCCTCACTCTTTGAGGGCTACTACTCGACTCTCTCTTCACTTCCTTGTCTCCCCTCCCACCAGTCTGCCTGACCCCTAGGTGGGCGGCCGTGCTCCAACTTGACCAACCCACTGGTGTGTCTGTACAGGTCATAGTGTGAGGTGTGATTGGGATTTGTAGTGTGGATGTTAGTGACACCGTTGTTGGGAACCTGGAACCATGGGGGGTAGGCCCTGCACCCTGGTTGAGGATTGCAGTACCCTGTGGCACCCTGATAGTTTCAAGGGCGCCACATTCCCCCTTGGTTAAACGTAGCTCGTCCCCGAGCTACACAGCACCTAGAGTTTTATTTTTCAGGAACTGGAAAAGATAACAGGTTAAATATTCTTCCCACACAGGGGAGGCAACACACTTTAAACATTACAAACTCTGAGTTTACTCATGAACAACTGGGAACGCTACCGGTTGTAGCAGTAGCTGGTAGCTCAGCCTACTCTGCTGCAGCTCCTTCCTTTGACAGTTCATTCCCGTTGTCCATTTCCCTTCAACCCGCCACCCAAAACACCTGAACCCTGTTGCCACCTCTAGTTATGGTGTCGTACCACCCTGAGTTCCTTGCTGTGTCCATGGTCACAAGGTTCAAAACCTTCGAGTGCTCATCTCAAGCAAAGAGCATAATGAAACTCAATGGGAAAGTTGAACATTTTTTTGGCAGACGCTCCTAGGAGGTCTAGTGGGGCTACCTGGTAGGGGGAGAAAGAGAGAGAGATAGAGAGAAGAAAAAATCATGGAGTTCTTCAGCTATTCAACTCTAAAAGATTCCAGCTGAGCGAGGAGTCTCTGTATTCAGCCTTGGAAATCCCTGGCTTCAGTGTGGCTGCTCAAATCACTGAAAGAAGCCTCAAGATTATCATACCCCTAAAATACACTGTGCTGATGGTTGAAACTGCACTTTCCAGCTTGTGAGCTACTACAATATCGCAACGTTCATTTGCTGAAATACTCTGTGTTGCTGGAAGACAATTCTCCTTTTACTCTGTAACTCTCAGTCTGTGTCTAGCCACAAAGATTATCATGCCACTGTGGCGCCCCTGACCTGGTCAGGCACCACTGAGTACTGCACCCATGCTGGGGACAGTACAATACAGGTAATCCAGAAGGCTGACCGGGGTGTGGAACACAGGCGCATAGTGATCAGGTCTCACACATGTACCCATGAGAGGACCCCTGGGGATCCCAGGAGGGGGAAAAGCCTTCACCTTCACTGGAATAGTGGAGGGGGCCAAAAGCCTCCATCTCCTCTCAAGGGGTGTGGTAAGAGAGTCTGGTTGCTAGGTGGCGTAGGCAGGCACAAAAAGGGAAAAGAGAAGGAGGAGTAGACAGTCTAGAGTCTGCAGCAGAGTGTGGAGGAGTGAGGAGCAGAAAAGTGAGGCTCTGACAGGAGCAGCAGTGAAGGTCCCAGATGTGAGCCGGTTCAGAGCAGAGTCCAGGGAGCTCCGAAGAGAGCTGACCCCTTCCCCTGGGCTGCTGGAGTCTGACAGCGTCCGCGCAGTGGCTACCGACGGGGGAGAACGGTCACCTAGGAGTGCTACCCGAAACCCATCTCCAGCTAAAGAGAGAGCACAGAGTGGGAAGTAAGGAGACTGCTAGGGAGTACCAGGCCCAAACGGGCGGCAGATCCCGAAGCGGAGATAGATCCAGCTTTCTTTTGCTAAACCTGCCGGTGTGGGGCTCTCCAAGCCCACGCCACAACACTACAAAAGCCGCAGCCACGTAGCCACAGTTAGGGCCCATAGCTCACAGGAGGCAAGAAGCTGGAGTGATCTGGCCCAGGCAACAAGCACACGGCAAACGAAGGGGAGTGAGGCTTCAGCAACTTCCCTGGGTGACCCCCATAGGGACTCAAAGTCGGGGTCACCCCAAACCACCAAGGGCTAAGGAAGGCGAGTTAGTAGTCACCCTCACAAGTCAGCCTGAAGGACACCTGATTCCCGCCTGGTTCATCCCAGCTACGCCCGGGTTACTCACCCTGCCACCTGAAGTGAGTAAAAACCCTGAAAGACATTCTGCCTGTGTGGAGTTATTCTGCGCCTTGTGGTTCTACGCACCTACACAGGGCCCTGGGGCTTGCCTCACTCTCAGGAGGCTATTCCAACTAACTGCACTCACCATCAGCCCCAGGCGTCCCTCAACCTGCAGTGGCGGTCCCCACTGACCGCAATACTGAGAGTGGCGTCACGACAAGAAGAAGATCTCCTACCTGTGACCAGATCCAGCCGAGTGGAGTCCCTGAAGGTAATGCACCGACACAACACCTGTGGGGCTTCACACCACCAAGTGAGGGCTGCTGAGCATGTGAGGGCTGCATTAAAGTCCAAGGGTTGCAGTTATGTCCATAGTTAAAAACAATGTCATAGTTTGTGATATGATAACTGTGTAATTGTTTTATTTGTTTGGAGAATTGCCTGTCTGTGTAGTTTGTGTTGCTGTTAAAGAAAAAAAAATAATGATCTTCTGATTTGTGTCAGGTGACTTGAGTGTTTGTATGAACTACATCTGTCACTTGCTATTTGGAGAATTAGAACTCCCAGCCACAGCAACCACGTGATGCTGAGGGTGCGAGGGCTGCATTAACTTCCAAGGGTTGCAGTTAACTCCCAAGATAAACACAATATCACAGTTTAACCCTTTAGTGACGGAGCTAATTTTCACCTTAATGACCAGACCAAATTTTGCAATTCTGACCAGTGTCACTTCATGAGGTTATAACTCTGGAACGCTTCAACGGATCCCGGTGATTCTGAGATTGTTTTTTCGTCACATATTGGACTTCATGTTAGTACCAAATTTAGGACAATATTTTTTGTGTTTATTTATGAAAAAAATTGAATATTGGCAAAAATTTTGAAAATTTAGCAATTTTCAACTTTTGAATTTTTATACCGTTAAACCAGAGATTTCTGTGACACAAAATAGTTAATAAATAACATTTCCCACATGTCTACTTTACATCAGCACAATTTTGGAAACAAAATTTTTTTTTGTTAGGAAGTTAGAGGGGTTCAAAGTTTATCAGCAACTTCTCATTTTTACATCAAAATTTACAAAAACAGTTTTTTAGGGACCACATCACATTTGAAGTGACTTCAATAGGCCTAGATGACAGAAAATACCCAAAAGTGACACCATTCTAAAAACTGCACCCCCCAAAGTACTCAAAACCACATTCAAGAAGTTTATTAACCCTTCAGGTGCTTCACATGAACAAAAGCAATGTGGAATGAAAAAAAAGCAAAAATTAAATTTTACCTAAAAATGTTGCTCTAACCCAAATTTATTCACTTTTAGAAGAAATAACACAACAAAATGGACCCCAAAACTTGTTCCCCACTTTCTTATGAGCACGCCGATACCCCACATGTGGTCAGAAACCTCTGTTTGGACAAATGGGAGGGCTCGGAACAGAAGGAGCAATATTTGAATTTTGGAAAGCAAATTTGGCTGAAATAGATTGCGGGCACCATGTTGAATTTACAGGTCCGCTAAGGTACCTAAACAGAAGAAATCCCTCACAAGTGACACCATTTTGGAAACTAGACCCCTCAAGGCTTCTATCTAGGGGTATAGTGAGCATTTTAGATCCACAGGTACTTCACAGATTTTGTTAACGTTACGTTGTCATATTGAAAATTTTAATAATTTTCTCAAAAATGTTGCTTTAGCATCAATTTTCTCACTTTTTCAAGAGGTAATTCCAAAAATTTGACCTCAAGGTTTGTTAACCACTTTTTTATGAGCGCGGTGATACCTCACATGTGGTCTGAAACCTTTTTTTGGACAAATGGGAGGGCTTGGAACGAAAGGAGCAATATTTGAATTTTAGAAAGGAAATTTGCCTGAAAAAGATTGCGGGCACCATGTCGCATTTGGAGGTCCCCTAAGGTACCTAAACAGCAGAAACCCCGCACAAGTGACCCCATTTTGGAAACTAGGCCCCTCAAGGAATTTATCTAGATGTTTGGTGAGTACCCTGAACCCTCAGGTGCTTCACAGAATTTTATAACGTTGAGCCATGAAAAAAAAAAAAAAAAAATTTTACCACAAAATTGTTATTTCAACCAGGTAGCTTTTTTTTTTACAAGAGTAAAAGGAAAAAATTCAGCATAACATTTATTGTGCAATTTCTCCTGAGTTTGGCGATACCTTATATGTGGTGGAAATCAACTGTTTGGGCGCATGACAGGGCTCGGAAGGGAAGGAGTGCCATTTGACTGCAAAATTGGCTGGAATCAATAGCGGACGCCATGTTGCATTTGGAGAGCCCCGGAGGTGCCTAAACAGTGGCGGTCCCCCACAAGTGACTTCATTCTGGAAACAAGACACTTCAAGGCATTTATCTAGGTGTATAGTGAGCAGTTTGAATCCACGAGTGCTTCACAGAATTTGATAAGCTTAGGTTGCCATATTGAAAATTTTCATTTTTTTCACAAAACTGTTGCTTTAGCATCAAATTTCTCACTTTTTCAAGAGACAACAACAAACCGTGGACCCCACAGGTTGTTATCCAATGTCTTATGAGCACAGGGATACCCCACATGTGGCCAAAAACCTCTGTTTGGATAAATGGGAGGGCTTGGAATGGAGGGAGCACCATTTGAATTCTGGAAAAGTTGAAATAAATTGCGCGCACCATGTCACATTAGCAGGGCCCCTTGGGTACCTATACGTCAGAAAACCCCCACAAGTGACTCCATTTTGGAAACTGGATTTTATTCAGGAGTATAGTAAGCATTTTGAATCCACAGGTACTTCACAAAAATGTTGCTGTAGCAACAAATGTCTCACTTTTAGGCTATGTGGCCATGATCCAGCGACACGGCGTCTAGTACACAGTGTCAGCCTCCTGCAGAGATGTGAGTGTTGTCCACGGGAGAACGCAGCTGCCCATGCCCACGATTTGGGTTCAGGCTGCTGTGGAGCTCTATTCTACCTGCAGAGAACACTCATCTCCACAGCATAAATTGACATGCTGAGGCTCGGGAAGCTGCACCACAAGTCGGTTTATACTGCGGAGAAAAGAAGCACATTGGGCATGAGATTTCTAAAAATCCTTCCACTGTGCTTCTACTGCACAACGCAGCGTTATGGACGCAGGGAAAACAATCTGCGCCCAAAACGCTGCAAACCCTGATTGTGGGCACACAGCCTAAAATGCTACAATGGATGAATGGATAGATGTCAAACCAATATAACGTCCCACCCCCTGCATATTCTAAGCTGGCGCCCTTTAGTGCCTTTCATGTGGCACTAAAGGGTGCCTAGCCTTGTATTTAGCCCCCCAAAAAATTAATAATTAAAATAAACGACGTGGGGTCCCCCCTATTTTTGATAGCCAGCTAGGGTAAAGCAGACAGCTGTAGCCTGCAAACCACAGCTGACAGCTTCACCTTGTCTGGTGATCAATTTGGAGGGCTCCCCAGGCGTTTTTTTTTTTAAAAAAAAAAACGTGGGGTCCCCCCCAAATTAGATCACCAGCCAAGGTGAAGCGGACAGCTGGGGTCTGGTATTCTCAGGGTGGGAAGAGCCATGGTTATTGGACTCTTCCCAGCCTAAAAATAGCAGGCCGCAGCCGCCCCAGAAGTGGCGCATCCATTAGATGCGCCAATCCTGGCGCTTCGCCCCAGCTCATCCCGCGCCCTGGTGCGGTGGCAGACGGGGTAATATATGGGGTTGATACCAGCTGTAATGTCACCTGGCATCAAGCCCTGGGGTTAGTGATGTCACGGCATCTGAACAGATACCCGACATCACTAACCCAGTCAGTAATAGAAAAAAAAAAGACAAAAAAAAATTTATTTGAAAAAACACTCCCCGAAACATTCCTCTTTTACCAATTTATTGAAAATAAAGAAATTCCGGTCGCTGTAATCCATTTTGGAGGTCCCACGCCGGCTCTGGATCTTCTAGAATATGGGGGGCACGTTCAGGGAACGTATCCCCCATTTTCTGGAAGAGCAAGCTCTCCATGAGCAGTGTGGGTGCAGTAATCTGAGAATACTGCACTCACACTGCCCCGGTCCAACCTAGGGCAGAGTGACCTGCAGTAACCTCATTCCAGAATATGAGGGGCACGCTCACAGAACGTACCCCCCATTTTCTGGAACAGCAGTCTCTCCATGTGAGGAGTGTGACTGCAGATTACCGCACTCACCCTCCCCCGGTCCACAGTGGAGTAGCCTGTGCAGTTGCGACGTCAGCAGGATCCCTGCTTGCAGGGATCCAGCTGACAGCCGCTGTCTGCGCATGCGCCGCCAGCATTGAAGAAGGAGGCGGCATGATCGCGGGACGGAGCGGCAGACCGGTAACGTATAACCGGGGGCTTGGGGGGGGTGACGGGGGGTGACCTAGTGGGACCTGGGGACACCTTTCTGCCGCATGTGACGTGTCACATGCGGCAGAAAGAGCAGAATGAATGCGGCCGCGCGCTGTGCGCCGCCATCTTCCGGAGGGGGGAGAGGGGTGGTGGCTCTGGAGAACCGGAGGGGGCTCCGGTGACCAGAGGGCTCCAGTGGACCGGAGGAGGGGTCAGGGGGAGGACATTTCCCTCCGATCTGAAATGTTTGATCATTTCAGATCGGAGGGAAATGACTGCAGAGCCGGCGCCGGCGGCAGTTTTCTGTGCGCTTCGGCGCCATTTTGGATGTCCGGTGGGGGTAGGGGTGGGGGTGGGGGGACTCTCCGGTACCGGGGGCTTTGGGGGCACTAGGGGGTTAGATTTCTTTCTCATCTGACATGTTTGATCATGTCAGATGAAAAAGAAATCAGTTTTACCGGCCATTTCTTTTTTTTTCATGTGTTCGTCGGTATACAGTGTATACCGCCGATCACATGATCGGGGTCCAAAAAAAACACCCCGATTCATAATCTGGGGGGTCTCAGCTACCCCCGGTAGCTGAAACCCCCGAGATTTTCGGTCGCTGGGGGGCGCTACAGGGTTTTTTCGGGCCGCCGCTTTAAAGCGGCGGAACAGAATAAGTACCCTGTTTTGCCGCCGCTTTAAGTCGTACGGCCGTCGTTATGAGGTTAAAACAAGAGATATTCCTCCATAGTGTTATGCATATTCCTCTATAGTGTTAGGCAACCCCCATAGTCTTCCATATAGAATAATGCACCAAATATTCATCCATATAATATAATGCACACCAGATTGCTCCACATGATATAATGCAGCCCCCATGCAGCAGCCCCCATGTAGCAGTACAATGCAGCAGCACTATACAGCCCCCCATGTAGCAGCACTTTGCAGCCCCATGTTGCAGCATTATGCAGCCCCATGTAGAAACACTATGCAGCCCCATAGTCTTCTTTCCACCGTGATTAATACATACTCACTTACTCCTCGTTCTCCCCCGCTGTTTCCTCAGCGTGTCCACTTTTCTGCCACTGTGACAGCTCAGGACACAGGCGAGCACAGTAATGACATCATTGCGCTCCTCTGTACTGAGCTGTCATAGGCAGAGCACAGACAGACGCTGCAGGAGAATGTTGAGAGAGAGAGCACTGCTCCCTCTATCATCATTGCTTTCAATTGTATTTGCATCTGCAATGCCGATACAATTGAAGGTGCGATCCACAGCGAGAGGAAAGGGGAGGTGAGGGAGGCCGGTGCAGCGCTGGCATTGGGCCTCTCCTGTCTGACTCACGGGCTCCACGCCATTGGCGGTACACCACCCTACCATCTGCAAGTGTACCGCCCCGCGGCCTCGGCTGCGGTCGCTGAACCGCTGGGATCCGTGCTCGCATTCTACGGGTGGTGGATCGAGCCTTTTCCAGTCACTTTCCCCTGTCCACCACAGGGCAGCACAGGTCCCCATTTCCATGCTCACTCACTGCGGCAGTGCCAATAAAGGCCCTGTCTTCCTCTGCCTGCAGTGCGGCTACGGTGGACTGAGCTCCATCTGTAGGACTGTCCTCGCTCCTTTAACTCCCTACTGTCCTCCACCAGGGGCTCCGACCCCTGATGGCGCCCACTGAGGTTCCGGCCCCAGCGACATTCAACAAGTCAGGCAGGGTCCGGCTCCTTCCACCCGGCGTATCGGATGGCGCCCCACGAGAATATGGGGGCGTTCAACAAAGGAAGACGGTGATGCAGGAACGGGACCTTTTAAACCTGTAACTTTAAAACGTTAACTTTGATCTTCAGGGGCTAATTCTTTTGCAACTTTAAGGCTCGGCACCGCTGGGGCACACTCTAGCAAAGTGCCCGGGTAAGCCGCAACGCCTGCAGATTGGGACCAGCACGGCGGGTGGGGACTCATCCTCCGAGACGGAATCCGTATCCGCTTCATCCAATGCTAGCGCATAATATGCTCGGGACGACAAAGCCATTCGGTAGCCGTTTCCGCCATCCCACGGGATACATGTCCACCGGGATGCTGCTATCGGAGTCGCTGCTTTCCGATTCTAGCCTCCCAGGTGCAGCCAAGCGGCCTACCGGTGCCTGCTCCGCCACCGTCGCAGGGTCACCACCACCGGCGGGCCCCTCGACGGGTGCCGCTGGGTTTGCTGGCATCCCCGGGACCTCCGCTCCTGCGACCGGAGCGGGAGCCGCCCGCTGGCTAGCTGATTTACCTTCAGGCCTCGCCGCTCCGGTGACGGGCGCCGCTCCGTTCACCTCCTGGGACGCCGATATTTTCCTTTTTTTTTTTCCTGCTCCCAGGGCATCAGCAGCGCTTCCACTGCTCGGGGAAGACGACTCGAGCGGGAAACCTTCGCGCCCAAGATGGCGGATCTTCAGATTTTTCAGCGGGACGCCGCTGACG
The DNA here is from genome assembly GCF_048569485.1 of Anomaloglossus baeobatrachus. Lineage (NCBI taxonomy): Eukaryota > Metazoa > Chordata > Amphibia > Anura > Aromobatidae > Anomaloglossus > Anomaloglossus baeobatrachus. Next base: position 150,887,618 of record NC_134360.1, on the reverse strand, counting down.
GGGATCACAAGGCGCACTTCTACCGGTAAGTAGACTGGTTCTATCCTGTTCGTGACGCCAGAAGAGTCTATGTGTACCGTCCCGTGGCCTCGGCTGCGGCCGCCGAGCCACTCGGATCCATGCTCGCGTTCTACGGGTGGTGGCTCGAGCCTCTCACGGACCCGGGGGTCACGTCGCTCTGCAAGGGGGTTGGCGTTACACACGGGGGATGCGGGTATTTGGTTTTGGGATGATTGTTCGTGATGTCACCCACGGGTTGTGGTGATGGTGGACACCACCATTGCGGTGAAGGTACGGGGACTCCCGGGAGCGGTGTAGTGGAGCAGCTAGGTGTTGACCCCTCCTTGGGTAGGGGATGTTGGTCCCGGGGCCCGGTCGGGCTGTGGGCAGGGGTGCAGGGCACAGTGTTGCGGTGCAGCGCGGTGCGGTGCCTGATGGCACTGTTGTACTCACGATTAAACCACACAGAGTCACTGGTAAACCAAACAGAAGAATTAACAGGGCCCGCAGCCGGCTGCAGCTTCCTAGTCGGGTTGGCAATGTCCGCTTTTCTCCTACACCTGTGTTTGTAGTGTGACCACTGTGCCTGGGCACTGGTAGTCCGCTCCCCGGCGTGTATGTGTCGTAGGAGCCCCTGTATCCCGCAGACGCTGGCCCTTGGATCTCTGGCCTCTGGCGGTGGCTACTATCCGGACGGGTTAGGCTGTTGCCTTCAATCGGGACTTTGGTGGGAATGAACCCCTGAGGTCCAGACCACAATCAGTTAATCTGACTATGGTGGTGGCATATAGCCTAGTCAGGGTCTGAGTACCCTGCCTGGTGCTCCGGTATCCAGTTAGCTTCTCGGTTTGGTTCCGGCGGGCTACTACCCTGTCCCGGTGCCTTACGGTTCCGCTGGTCATATTCCCGGTCTCCTGCAGGCGGCCACTGCCGTCTGCCTGCTTGACCATTTTAACCGTCTGTCTGAACTCGACTTCGGTACTGACTGTTTGCTCTTTTTCCTGCCTCAGGCCAGCAGACTCCTTGGGGGGGGTGTCTTTCCACCTGACTCCGCCCACCTGGCGTGCCTGTCTAACACTGAGGGAGGCAATCAGGTCTTTGAGGTTGACTGATGGTACCTTTCTAGTGTGGGGGTGTGTGTGGTGAGTGTTGTGACCTGTGACCCCTGGGGTCCAGGGTGTCACACAAGTGTACAGCCCCGCGGCCTCGGCTGCGACCACCGATCCGGGGGGTCACGTCGCTCTGGAAGGGTGTAGTGGCGGTGCACGCAGGGGTGGTGGGGTGGTGGTATTGTAAAGTTCGTGACGCCACCCACGGGTTGTGGTGATGGGGGACACCACCGCTGCGGTAAAGGTACGGGGACTCCCGGGAGCGGTGTAGGGGCGCATCTAGGTGTTGACCCCTCCGTGGGTAGGGGATGTTGGTCCCGGGGCCCAGTTGGTGGCAGTGCAGCGCGGTGCAGTGCCCGAGGGGATGTCATCATCGGCGGTGCTGGAGCGATGGTGACGGTAAGACCTGAGGGGCCCAGTAACTGGGTCCTCCCCCGTAGGTGGTACAGGTTCCCCTGCCACGGACTGGGGCAGCGGGTCGGTTGGGGCGTTGGCTGCGGGCACGGGCGACGAGGGAGACGGTGTGGCGGACAGGAGCAGGCCGGGTCCCCTCAGCCGCAGCGGCCGATCCCTGAGTGGACAAAGGGGCGTGGGTCACTGCTTACCCGCTCCTCCGAGATTATCTCCACATCGCGCGCCCGGACAGCTGCAGCCAGGCCCTTTATCCCCAACGTCCACTTCGCCAGCATGAAGTGGACTTGGGCCTGGTTCTTCCACCACATTCTGCCGCATTGGTGTCCAGGAACCTGTGTCGGCAGAGTCCTGGCATCCCTGCACTCCACAGCGCTAGTTACATGTCGCCATTCTTCACCCGCCCCCCTTGGTTTTTCTACAGCACTTTTCTCTCTGGGGCGGGGCTTCTCTTTTGCACCTTCACTGCTCGGGAAGACGACTCAAGCGGGAGACTTTCGCGCCCAAGATGGCAGATCTTCAAATTTTTTGGCAGGACGTCGCCGACTGAAACCTCAAGGCGCACTTCCACAGGTAAGTGGACTGGGTCGATCCTGTTCGTGACGCCAGAAGAGTCGATGTGTACCGCCCCGCGGCCCTCGGCTGTGACCGCCGAGCTGCTCGGGTCTGGGCTCGTGTGGGTCGGTGGCTCGAGCGCCTTCCGGACCCCGGGGGTCACGTCGCTCTGGAAGGGTGTAGTGGCGGTGCACGCAGGGGTGGTGGGGTGGTGGTATTGTAAAGTTTGTGGACACCACCCACGGGTTGTGGTGATGGTGGACACCACCGGTGCGGTAAAAGTATGGGGACTCCCGGGAGCGGTGTAGGGGTGCAGCTAGGTGTTGACCCCCTCCGTGGGTAGGGGATGTTGGTCCCAGGGCCTGTTTGGTGATGGCCTGGGTGCAGGGTGCAAGGTGGCGGTGCAGCGCGGTGGGTGCCTGAGGGCACTGGTGTACTCACGATTAAACCACACAGAGTCACTGGTAAACCAAACGGGGTGACGAACGGGGCCGCAGCCAGCTGCAGTTTCTCCAGATCGGTTGGTAATGTCCGCCTTTCTCCTGCACCTGTATGTGATATTGGCTACTGTGCCTGGGCACTGGTAGCCCGCCTCCCCGGCGTATATGTGTTGTAGGAGCCTGTTTGCCCGCAGATCTGGGGTCCTAGGCTCCAACCCAGGCCCCAAGCAGAACTCACTCCTCTCACTCCTCTCTCCTTGCTCCCAAAACTCTCTCCACTTGTGTTTTCCTTC